>NW_026526969.1:9237500-10622500 GCF_024362965.1 Panthera pardus | reverse complement strand
GGGACAGAAAGAGGGACACCCTTCCGGAGGCTCTCAGGTGGGTGGTGAGACTTGGTTGGATTCGGGGTCTTTTCTGAAGATGGTGCACACGAGACTTGCTGTGGGATCAGATGTGTAAGAGGGAGAGTGGCCGATGCCACCGCCATGATTTCTGACCTCAAGGACGAGGAGGATGGGGTGGCGACCCCCCCGGATGAGGAAGCCCATGGGGGAGGTGGGGGGAGGCAGGAGGAGAGCCATGGGGAGAGTGGGGTTCCGGGGGACCTGGGGACACCAGGAAAGATGAGATGTGGATGGACAGGCAACAGAAGTGACTTTGATTCAGCAACTTCCCTGGTAACCTTGACGCCCCCAGTCTTTGTGGATGTGGTGGGCTGTATAATGACCTCCCCAAATAGACGTCCGAGTCCTAGCTCGCCGTGCCTGTGAGCACGACCTCACTCGGAAACAGTGTCTTTGCAGACAGATAGATTTTATAACATTTTGGAATTTTAAATACAAACCGATGGATTATTGAAGACCATTTCATTATTCATCTGCTGAGACATTCTTACCTATTGGTAGCGAGCATAATTTTCCACCATTCCCTTGAAATTCCCTGGCTTCCTGGCACCCCCGCACACCCTTCTCTCCGGGAGCCAGGGGAGGAGCTCCTGGCCTTGCAGGCTCCGTGTTTGCAGTGTGGATGGGTGCCCAGGGCCTGGGGCCTGGAACAGCAAATCGATTCCTGGGGCGAATGAAGCTTACAGCTGTCCGGATTTCAAACGGCCAGCTCAGCCTTGCAATGGCCTCACGTAGTTGTTTAAAATTCCAGAATTTAATCATCACGCTTGGCATAACTGTAAGAGGGGTGGGTGGTGGGACAGGAAAACACTGATGTAAACGCACAGGACCGTGGGCTCCAGCTTGAGGTGGGAAGTGCGTTTGTTCCCCAGGCTGGGCAGAGTGGATTCTGGCACACGAGCCGATTGCTTTGTGCAGCCAGGCACGGAACACCAGCCAGCCCACTGCTCCATCCACATGGGTGCAGCCAGGGACACGGGACCGTCCTGTGGGAAAGCTGGCCCTTCTGGGAAATGATGCAAATGCTCCCAATAGAGCCTGTTAACGTGGCCATGAATCCCAGCCAGGGTGACACTCGTCCTGGCTGTCCCTGGCTCAGGTAAGGGTTTCTCCAAGGCAGTTTGACTATAAACACATTTTGTTGGGAGTGCTAACCCATCACCCCCGAGAAAACCGTGGCATCCCTGTATCTGTTAATTCACTCATTCTGCCATTCATTAAAAGCATTACCAAATGCCTGTTGCGCATCAGGCACCCTGCTTGTGTCAGATGAAACAATCGATTCCCAAATAATGTGTCTACCCAAGGCCAGGTTATCTGGGTAATTGACCGGAGGGCTTGGCGTCCCTGTGGATTAGAGAATTTTGTGCAGTGTAACATTTGGAGGAGTTCAGCCTCGAGTTGAAATAAGACTTCAATGTGGCTTCTTGTGAACACAGCAAAGCATCCATCAATTTTGCACACTCCCAGGGCCACTCCCTGGGGGTGCTCCAGGACCCCCGTTTTGATCAGGGCTGCAAGCATTTTATTCTTCAAAGCCAGACAGTGTCCAACCTTTTCACCCCACCATTGCTCTGCGTGTTTGTATTGCTGGCCAGCCTTGCCAACAAATAAATTCATCAAGTTCCATGTCCTAATCTTCACTGCTCTAGTCTCGTACTCCTTCCCTGGCTTGTACAGGAGGCATTCCTGATAAGGGGTTTGTCTGCCTGGAAGGCAAGGAGGCCAGCCCCAGCTCCGTATCACCAGTGTGGGATTTTCACTTTTATTTATAGGGCAGGTTGTCAGGGACAAGCCGAGTGTTGGATCTTCCAGAATATTACAGAGAAAACATCCCCACACGTTTCAAAAATCTTCTCTCTGAACAAGAGGTTGCCAAGGGGAAATTTACCAACCAGCTGCTTTTTTTATGACGATGAGAGGGAGTAGTGGCCAGGCTTATAGCTGGGCTGGAGCGCTGTCACGCGGCCCCAAGAACAGAGTTTGCAAGAGGCTCGTACGTGTTCAGAGTTCTGGCTCAGTACAGAAGCACTGTCCTTTCCCACCACCCCTTAAGCGCTACCGGGATTGACTCTGCTGCTAAAGCCACTTGTTCGGTGCCTCTCAATTACTTTCAAAATTATGGTTGGTTCTGGTGAAAGGGTGGATGATGCAAAAATGGAAGAAGGAGTGTGTTGTCCATTTTAGGGGCACCTCATCTTTTGGACCTTGGCTAATGATAATAGGATTTCTACTCTCCCCCATTTACCCTCACTTAGGGATACGAGGCAAGATAGGGGGATCAGGACTGAATGAAGCAGCTTGCCCCAGATTCTGTAGGCAGGGGTGGGGCCCCTTAGAGAACAGTGCAGAGGGAGGCGCTGCCGTTTCTGAACGTGCGAACGCCATATGGTTTCCAGCCACTTTCAACCAAACATCTGTTTTATTAATATTAAATGAAAGTGCTTTTGGCTGTTAAGAAAACATTACTATAAAATGTGTAAGTATAATGATCACATCCTCAATACAGCGTACAAGATCGCCTCTGTGGAAAACAGGCACTTGTACATTTGCTTTTTATCATATGTGAGTATGATAGGTAATGAGAACATCAATCTATGTGGAATGATAAAAATAAAATTTACTGCATCTTCCTGACATCAATAGTGTCTCAGAGTGCATCAGGCCCCTTTTCTCAGTGAGATTAATTTGGGCTTCTTTTAAACTTTGCTGTGTTCATCTGATATATCAGTTCAGCAGAGTCTAATTACCAGGGGCTGATGGAGTAGATTTGTATTAGTTCGTTGACTGGCAAGGGCAGAAGGACCCAGAAGCAGATTGCTGATTCTCAAGCATCATCCAGCTTCCTGGAGGAAAGGCATGTTGCTGAAGATCTTGTCTGAGTGGAGTGCAAAGATATTCGGTGTCTGCAAACGTCTGTCATACACTGAGGATGCAAGTTTTGGAGGGAATGAAGGCAAGTAAATAGAGTATTGTACATCTTCATTAAGTCAGGTGTTTGTGGGATGGAGAAAACTGTCCTCATCTGTATGTGTTACTTCTCCGGGTTGGCAAAGGGGGTGGATCATAAGAGATGGTCGATACAGCATTTTCGCCTACCAGAAATGTCTATTAACCAGCAGATCTGCACATTTACGGTACAAATAGAAACCGATACTCATAATTATGACTCTCAGGCAACAAAAAATCCTGGTGAGACTCTCTGTTTATCAGAGCCAGATTAAATTATGGTCACTGAGGTTTTAGTGCTAAATGCGTTTTATTGTTTTATAACTCTTTGGGATAGGGAGATCCATGGAAGGTATAGAGGTAATGCTTCATAACCAGGCTATCTGATTGAGACAGAAGGTATCATCTGCCAGCTATGCTGGAGAACAGAGTTAACAGAAATGTGCTCGTGAAATGTGCAAATGGCAGCCTAGCCAAGTGTGGCTTCCCTTGTCATGGCGGTGGTTGGAGATAGTCAGGCTGTGGGTACCCATGAGCCGGCCACAGGCTGCATTGCCTATAGCATGGGGAAGTGCTTGGGGGCAGTGGTCCTTGCTGACGATGACATACAGAAATGCATCTGGGTCTCAAGGACTTTGTGTGTCCCATCCTTGTCAACCAACCAAACTGCCTGCATAGTGTGGAACTCTGGGGAGTCCTGAGGCCCGGTGACCAGGATAAATGGGTGATTGTCTACATAGGGCACTCCCTGTTTGGGCCACATGATGCTTGGTGGGGAAGGGGCTTGCCCAAACAGAACACGATCTTGAACCCCAGCTTCCCGCCTTCTGGAGTCAGGCTTGTCTCCACACCTTGTAGAGTCCTCTCTGCCCTGACTGCAGCTCTGGTCCTCCCCTGTTCTCTAAGCATGCAAACTCACTCCTGCCTCAGGAGCTTTGCACAGGTTGTTTTCACTGCCTGGAATGTTTGTCTCCTTGATATTCACGTGTTTGGCTCCTTCAGACCAAGCGTGGATGCCCTCTAAATGGTGAGCTTCTGTGACAGCCCATCTGAAGGGGACATCTGATCACTTTCCATGATGTCATCTTGTTGTAACACCTTGCACATACCTCACACCCAATATCTTCTCAGTTGCTTGTATGGAGTTTGTCGTTTGTCTCTCCATGAGGGCAGGGGACTGGCGGGCTCCTCTCAGTGTATCTCCAAGGCATAAAGCACATTGTGGGTGCTCGTTACAGTTTGGTGAAAGGAACGAAGCTATCAATTGTTTGGGGGGCAATTGTGGTTTGACCACACAACCAAATCCACCCATCACATACTCCAAATCCTGGAGCAAGGCTTGAAGCTTCCTCCAGCCACAAGGATGGATGACATGGATGGGAAAATGCCCACAGTGTGGCTGGTGCTGTTTCAGGCCCGAGGGAGGCCAGGCTTCCTGGTGAAGGTCACCCCCAAACCTGCCCAAGATCTTCCCAGGAAAAATCTGCATTAAAAATTAAGGGGCTGTGGCAAAGATGTCCCCAGAGAGGGTTCTAGAATTCTCCCATGCAGGCATGGTGGGGTCGAAGGCAGAAGAGCCCAAGGTAAGAGCTTAGAGGGATGGAACCAGACAGAGTCGGCTGGCGCCCTGGTCTGCCCAGCGCATGTGTGACCTCAGTGAAGTCCTCTCTGTGGCTTGTCTGCAAAATGACTGACAGCTGTCTTTCCAGCCCCCCTCCCGCAGATGCAGGAAAGGCTGCATGTGCCAGCGAGTGCAGGTGGATGTGTACACAGCACAAATGTCAAGCTGTCATTAGCGGAAGCAAGCCAATAATCAAGACCCCCTTGCTCATAGTGACACTGGTGTAACCAGTGACTTACATTTCTGTTTCCAGTTTGGTCCTTGGGAGTCCAGAGGCTCCTGCATTTTAGACCAGCAAGTTATTGTTGTCTTGCCTGAAGAGCAGCAATTGTAATAACCGTGATGGCTAGATTGACGGTTTGCATTTCTGAAGAACAGTCCATGGGCTGGATACTGTGCCAAACTCATTGCATGCACTGTGGTGTTCAGTTGACAGCAGCCCCATGGGGCACATACCAGTGAAGAAATGGAAGGCTGGAAGAAGTTAAATTACTTGCCCACCCAAGCTCTCTCAGCTGGTAGACGGCAGAGCAGGGATGTGAAACCTGGAGTCTGGCACCCAAGACTACCTCTGGGCCACTGGGACTCATGGTCCTCGCTAGAGGTAACTGAGACCCAGGAGGGCCTGGTCACATGGGAGAAGTGATGGGCTGAGGTAGCTGGAGTGGGGGGAGGCATCTTGCTCCCCGAGAGGTGGTGACATGGTTCATGGAAACACCATCACCTGTGGCCGATGGCTGGAAAGGTCCCAGCAGGGCCTTGATCTAGTGCTAATGACTCTGAAAAAAAAATAAAAAAAAAAGAGGGGGTGCCTGAAAGAGTTTAAATGCAAACTCCCCAAATTCAAGAGAAAGAATATTAAAACTCTGCTCTTCATGAAAATAACATCGTGGGGAAGGCCCTTTTTCCCTCGTGCTGACTGGACAATTGCATGAGAAGCTTCTGGGTTCTCCTTGGCTCAAGATGAAGGTTATGTCCATGAATTACTTATCTTAAGGTTGAACCCAGTGGTCTTGCAGTAAGCACTACAGGGTGGACCCAGCAGAACAGCCAGGTTGTGAGGCCCCCAGGGGGCCCCCAGGGATGGGGGGAGGAGCCAGGTGAAGCTGGTTCAAATCTGTCTGCATCTTCCTCAGAGCCTGTGTCCTCTTCTGTTTAATGGGAGCAGTGTGTCCACCACAGAGCTTTCCCAGCAATAGGAACAGTCTATGTGACATGCCTGACAGTGAACTGGTTCTCAACACAGGGTAGCAACTCTAGTGATTAGGACTTTATGGATTTTGAACAAGGTGGCAAGTGGAAAAATATTCTCATGGATGTCTGTCCCTTCCATGGAGGGGAGCACCGGGGACCATCTGCCCCGATACAGGGGCCCCTGACTGCATCCTCCACTGCTGCCCATCTGCGGGGGGACACCCTGCCTACTGTCTAGACCAAGGAATTCGCACCCTGTCTGAGCCCCTAATGGGCCGCTCCTCTTCTCTTGCACATCCAAGAAAGGCCCACATGGGGGACAGTGAAGAGGTTTGAGCAGGCTGGGGGAGATGGTTTGCTGGGCTTCTGCAGTGCAGAGTGATCCCCACCCAGGGGCAGACAGAGGCCCTGGCTGGGCTGTGAAGTTGGAGCTCCTGCCACAAACTGAGGAGCTGGGGAAGGTGGATGGATGTTGGAGATGCTGGGGGGTCCTGACAAGTGCATCCTGTTGGGGATTGTACAGAGATGAAGGGCATCACCTCAAAATTCATGTCCTTCCCCCATCCTCAGAATGTGACCTTATTTGGGAATAGAGTCATTGCAGATGTAGTTAGTTAAGACGAGGTCCTGCTGGAGTAGGTGGCCTTTCATCCAATGGGACTGGGGTTCTTATCAATCATAAGAGGAGAAAAGACACAGAGGTGCCCAGTAGGAAGACAGCCATGAGATGATGGAGGCAGAGATTGGAGCAGTGCATCTATAAACCAAGGAATTCCAAAGACTGCCAGGAACCAGAAGCTAGTGGAGAAACATGGAGGCCCCAAGGAGAAACCAGTCCTGCAACACCTTGGTTTTGGACTCCTGGCCTCTAGAACAGTGAGACACTAAATTTATGTTGCTCTGAATCATGGCGACTTTCAGAGAGTGGGGACAGTGTCTGAAGAGGTGGGCCCTTGGGCAGAAGAAGAATGTTTGTTTCAGCAAACAGCGCCTATGTTTGGTGCATAGGTAAGCATCTGGCACTAAAGCAGCACACAGGCCAATGGGAATACATTCAGAAACAGCCCCACATGTGCATGGGAAGATGTATAACATTTCAGATCAGTGGGAAAATGTGGGATTATTCAATAAGCGGTATTGAAAGAGACTTGGAATAGTCTGGAAAAAATGAAGCTGGGGTTCCCTACATCACTGTTTATGTGAAAATGAATTCTAGATGGATCAGAGGGCTAAATGTATTACTGAGAAAGAAGGCCATGGCTTCTGAAGAGATGGAATAGGTATTTTTTTCTATTCTGCCTGCTAAGTATAGCTAATATTCCTGGACATTGTATGGAAAACAAACATAAGAAGTCTCTGAAAGGTGGGGAGAAGGCAGACGGGCCAGGGAGCTTAGGACCCAAGGAATGACATGGTAGTGAGTTCCTTGAAGTTTGATGTGTGTGTATGTGTAAGTGTGTGTGTGCACTTTACATATCTCAGACTGAGTATCAGAGAGGCTGGCAACCTAGAAATGCCAACAGGTACAGACAAAAAAAGCCCTACGAAGAATCTGTTCTCTCTAGCCAAAGGACAAGGAAAGTGGGAGCCTAGTAAAGCAGGCAACTTTAGACAATGACCTCTGCACTTCTGCCAAGCACTACTGAAAACAGAGGCCCTACCCCTGCCAACACAGGCTGAGTGAGGAGCCCAAAACTTCACCCCTGCCAGACTGTAATGAGGCACCCCAACCTACTCCCCCTCCCCTTTGACAAAATGGTGGCAGAGAAAGCCCTAATGGGGAGCTACAAATTTTATTCCTGCTGGTGGTAAGGAGACCCTCTCCTTCTGTGGATTTGGTGGAGGCTGTGTATGGAGCCTGGGGGTAAGCACCACCCAGTGGGAAGTAACAAGGGCCACTCCCCCTCCCTCCTGGGGTAGTGTCAGCTGAGGCCTAGAGGGGAGCCTCCACTTCTACCCCACCTATAGCAGCTAGGAGGAGGCCTTCCCCTTCTCCTGCCAGAGAGATGTCACAGGAGGCCTGGTAAAATAGGACATTTAAATAAGATCCAGATTCTCAAGATATAATACCAAAAATATCCAGGTTTCGGTAGAAAAATCACTCATCATACCCAAACTCAGGAATATCTCAACTTGAATGAGATAAGGCAATCAACAGAAACCAACACTGAGGTGGCACAGAGATCAGAATGATCTGACAGGTATGTTAAAGGAGCCATCATAGAAATGCTTCCACAGGAAATAATAAACATGCATGATACAAAAGACAGTGTAGAATATCTTAGCAAAGAAACATAAAGTTCCAGCAAAGAGATAGAAGCTATAAAGAAGAACCAAATGGAAATTTTAGAACTGAAAAATGAGAGAACCAAAATAAAAGCTCAATGGGTGGGTTTCACAGCACAATAATGGACAGAAGAAAGAATCTGTAAACATGAAGATAGAACAATAGAAATTACCCCGTCTGAACAATGGAGAGAAAACAGACTAAAAGTCATCATCACACAAAAAAAGAGAGACTCAGGGGCCTATGGGATGACAACAAAAGGTCTGACATTCATTCCATAGGAGTCCTGGAAGGAGAGGAGAAAGAGTGTGGGGCTAAAAATTATTCAGAGAAATAATGGCTGAAAACTCCCCAAGTTTGGCAAGAGACATAAACCTACAGGTGCAAGAAGCTGAGTGAACCCCAAACAGGACAGACCTTAAGAAGTCCATGCTAAGACACACCATGTTCAAATTTTTGTAAGTCATGATCTCGTGGGTTGTGGGCTCGAGCCCTGCATTGGGCTCTGTGCTGACAGCTCAGAGCCTGGAGCCCACTTCAGATTCTGTGTCTCCCTCTCTCTGCCCCTCCCTACCCCTCCTCTTTCTCCCTCAAAATAAATAAACATTAAAAAAAACTGTGGAGGCTAGAAGGAAGCAGCACAATATTTTTCAAAAGCTTAAAGAAAGAGATACCAACCCAGAATTCTATATCAAATAAAAATATCCTTTGGGAATGAAGAGGAAATGAAGAACCTCTCAGAGGAAGGAAATCTAAGAGCATTTGTCACCAGCTCATCTACCCTAAAAGGATGGTTACAGAAAGTCCTCAAAACAGAAATAAAAATGATAAAAACAGGAATCTTGAAACACCAGAAAAAACAATAGCAAGAGTAAACATATGGGTAAACACAACAGACTTTCCTTTTATTCTTGAGTTCTCTAAATTATGTTTGATGGTTAAGCAAAAATTCTAGCATATTTGACAAGTACTCCATATATGTAGAGGAAATATTTAAGACAATCATATTATAAATGGGAGAGTGTAATGGGGTGTAAGGGAAGTAAGGTTTCTATACTTCATTTGAACTGGTTAAACACCAGTATCAGTAGACTATGATCTATTATGGATGTTTCATGAGATACCTAAAGTAATCATGACAAAGTATCCAAAGAGACATATTCCAAAACACTATTTATAAATCAAAATGGAATTCTAAACAATGTTCAAGTAACCCACAGGAAGGCAGAAAAAAGAAAACAAGAAATGAGAAACAGAGAGAAAGAATGGAAAACAAACCAAGCAAAAAAAGGTAGACTTAAGCCCTGACAGCAGTAATTACATTAAATATAAATAGTCTAAATATACCAATTAAAAGACAGAGATTGACAGAGTGAATTAGAAAAAACAGGCATGCAGGAAAATAATTTGGCGGTTTCTTAAAAAAATTAAACATATGCTTAATATATGGCCCAGCAATTGCATTCCTGCGTATCTATCACAGAGAAGGGAAAACTTATGTCCACAGAAAAGTCCAATTGTGGGTAGAAACTTTATCTGAAATAGCCAAAAAACCCTGGAAAAAGTCAAAGTGCCCTGCAACAGGTGAGTGGTTCAACAAATTACGGAATATCCATATTATGGAATATTTCTCAGCAGTAAAAAGGAATGAACTGTCAAAACAGGCAACAATTTGGATGATCTCAAGGGCATCATGACGAGTGAAAACAGTCAATCTCAAATGGTCGTATGCTGTGTGATTCCACTTACAAAAAAATCATAGGAGCACCTGAGTGGCTCAGTCAGTTAAACGTCCAACTGTTGATTTCAACTCAGGTCATGATTCCAGGGTTGTGCCATCAAGCTCTGGTCAGGCTCTGCACTTAATGTGGAAGACTGCTCAAGATTCTCTCTCTCCCCCACTCTGCCCCTCTTCCCCACTTGCATACTCTATTTAAAATTTAAAAAAAGAAAAAAAAATCACAGGTATGGAAAATAGATTAGTACTTTCCAAGGGCTAGTGGTGGAGTAGGGGAAGGAGGACTGGTCTGACTAAGGGGCAGTGTGTGGGAGATCTCTGTGGAGATGAAACAGTTTTGTATCTTGGTTGTGGTGGTGGCCACACAAATCTACACAAGTGATAAAATGGCACAGAACTACACACACACATTGAACCAATGTCAGTTTCCTGGTTTTCAAGTTGAACTATAACCACAAAAGCTGTAACCACTGGAGGAAACTGGGTGAGGGTACAGGGACCCCTCTCTGTACTATATTAGCAACTTCCTGCAAATCTATGATTGCTTCAGAATAAAAATTTAAAAACAATAAAGACATAAAAATTACAGAAGAGAGCATGAGTGAAATAAAATGCAAAGCCTAGAGCTCGGAGAGGAAATAATCAATAAATTTAGCTACATAAAAATCGGAGACTTTTGTTTGATAGAGTAGACCATAACGGAGTCAAGAGGGAGATGAAATTCTGGGAGAAACATATTTGCAATGTCTGTGGCAGACATATGTGGCAGGCCAATCTCCTTGCCTTACAGAGTTCACATAAGTCAACAAGAAAAAATAACCCAATAGAAAAAATGGGCAAAGGATGTGAACGGGCGATTTACTGAAAAGTGAATACAAATGGCCAACAAATGTGGGAAAGATGCCCGGCCTCATTCTTAACGAAGGGCATGTAAAACAGACAATAGTGAAATTTGTTGTTCACTTATCAAATAACAAAAATGGAAAACCAGGATGCCCCAGGGCTGGTGAAGTAGACATTTTCCTACACTGTTGGTGGGAGTATGAATCAGTGTCCTCGTACCAGAAGACAGTTAGGGAATAATTATGAAAATTAAAAATACTCCCTGCAACCCCACTGCCATGAAGTTATCCTAAAAGCATACTCTCAAGTTTCTCAAGATACATGTGCCAAGAAATCAGTTTTTGTTTTTGCACCAAGAAATCAGTCATATTTATAAAATGGTGCCTGGAACACAGCAAGTGCTATGTAGGCGTTTATTAAATGAATCAGTAGGGCTCAGCTTGGGCCCAGGAAGGCTGTGGCTTCAGGGACACTGGCACACAAGACCCTCAGCACAGACACCAGGGTCATGGTGCCCACTATTGGTGCTTACCTGTGATGGTTCATTCTATGTCTCAACTTGACCGGGACAACTGGGTGCTCAGGTATTTGGTCAAAAATTATTTTGGATGCATCTGTGAAGGTGTTTTTGGATGATATTAGAATGTGACTCCGTAGGCTGAATAAAGAAGCTGGCCCTCTTTAATATGGGTGGGCCTCATCCAATCAGTTGAAGGCCCCAATCTAATCAGTTGAATAGAACAAAAAGCCTAGGTAAGAGGGAATTCGTTTTATCTGACCTTCTTTTAGGTGGGAGACATTAGTCTTCTGCCTTTGGACTTGGGACTGAAATGTACACAACTGGCTCTTCTGTATAAAGAGAGTCTCACATTTAAAACTTGGTTCCTCCTGTTTCCCAACTTTCAGGGACGATGGTGATGATGTGTTTGGTGCAGTGTCTTTTCCTACAGACACAAGTCTCTATTCATCTCAAACATGTCCCCGCACAGGGTATGAACACCCAGCAATCCAGATACCCAACCCTCGGGACCCATAACGTCTCTCCCTCCCCTGCTGCACTGACTCATCCGCGGTGTAGACACTGGCCTCGGCCTTAGGGGACACATCCCGATAGAGGTAGGCCCAGCTGGGTGTGTATCATCCCTAGGGAACTCCAACCTCACAACGTGGGCTGGGCAGGTAAGAAAAGCGATGGTCTCACCTCTCTGGTCTCAAATTCCTGAGTCAGGAGCATTTTATGACTAGGGTCAATGTCACTAAAAGGCAAACAACAGGATGCAGGCCTGTGCAGGAAAGGCAGTTTGCAGAGATTTCTTGCCCCTCTGTTCTCACCTATCAATCTTTATCTAATTGAACAAGATTCTCCGCCTGCAGTAAAGACAGCCACACACACAGACCTGGCGGTTTGCTCAGCTGGGGGACTTTGTAGCTTTTGCTCACACATGTATTTGTGGTGAAAGTTCTTACTTTAGAAGAGAAATAGAACAGAGAACTTGGGCTTGTGAATTTGTATTTTTCCTCTTTTTCACTCTGAGCCCATGAGATGCAAAGAAAGTTCTAGAACACAGCTCAGAAGGACCTCTGGATTCCATCTGCATCACTGAGCTGTCATCTTTGGACACACACCATGTGAGCTCTCAGGCCTACTGTATCAGCACTGCCTTTTAAATTAAAAAAAATAAATAAATATAAGGTGGGGCACCTGGGTGGCTCAGTTGGTTAAGTGTCCGACTCTAGGTTTTGGCTTAGGTCACGATCTTGTGGTTTACGAGTTCGAGCCCTGCATCAGACTCTGTGTTGGTAGTGCAGAGCCTGCTTGGGATTCTCTCTCTTCCTCTCTCCCTGCCCCGCCCTTGCTCTCTCAAAATAAATAAATAAACTTAAAAAAATACATTATGAAAACAAATATAAAGTGGATTGGATACTCCAAGTTCTAAACATTTTTTTCTGCTCCTCCCCTCAGTCTGCACCGTTTCTCCTTTTCTATCCAAATCGGCATATAAGCTCGTTTGCCCCAGATGACTTGGGGACAGAGGAATGGTAATGCCTTCTGAGAAGATGTTCGCCAACAGTTCTGAAAATGGGGCAACCAGAAAGTTTCTCCATTGTGGTTGGTGCCCATGCCCTATCAGTCTTGTGAGAATGTTCTCGTGTGTCAAGAAAATTTACCAAGAAAATATCATTGTGTTTACAATGATATAGATGCTCAGTTATAAATCAGACTGAATGGAAGAGCTTAGGGTGGCCCATCCCCAGTCCCCATCCCATTTACTCAGGACAACCTCCCCGTTTCTGCCTAGTGATGGTGGCTGGCATACGAGACAATCTGCCTCTTCCTCTGCTGCTTCACTTACCAAGTTTAGGGGGTAACTACCCATCCTGTTATGGTCCATGATAATTTAGTTCATTTACACCATTCTCTTCCCTGCTTTCCTGCCTTTCCCAATGGGTGATGGTTATATTCTTTTTTATTCTTGTGTTGGTTCCCTGAACGGGCTCTTTGAACCTCAGGCGGGTGTGCCAATGACTGGGCTCCCTTTGAGGGTAGAGGGAAGGTCGGCCCCAGATGCCCTGAGTCCCTGTTGGAGAAAGGCAGTTCTGGGCACAGAGTCCCTCTCTCCTAATGGCCCCGTGGTCTGCCTTGGATTGAGTGATAGTTTTCTTGAGCTGTGAGGGACAGGTGCTGGGAAGGGAGCTGGTGGAGGGCACATAGAAGTAGGTGTTTCATAACCACCCCACTCTTGATTTCTCTCTTGCTCACAGCCTCCATCAGGCCTGGAGTGCCCCCACACTGGATCCTGTGTCTGGGCTTCCCCCCCATTTCACTGTGCCACGTGGCCCCATTCATTTCCTTATCTTCCAGAAACCCACTGACGTTTCTCATTCACTGATAGCCCTCCCTTGTGGGTACACTCCTATATTTCTCTCCTTTATTCAGTCTGTCTCGTCAACAGGAAAACCACATCAGCCTTTTTAACAGGTCTCGAGATGCCAGATGGAGACCTGAGCTCGGCGGCCAGAGCTGCCCTGGGCAGACAATCCACAGAGCCTGAGCATGATCGGCTGCCTGGGCTTTCTGGGTTCCCTTTATAGATGTTCCAGACAATTCCATCCATCCTCAACTTTGCCATGGTTTTAAAACAATTGCTCAACCCGGGGCAGTTTGTGGGGGTAAAATGGTGGAGATGAGCAAGCTGTTGGGTCAAATCAACCCACGCGTTTCCTGTGAAGATGGTCCCTGTGCCCAGGAATGGACATATTTCTGCCAACCTGGTCATTCCGGGGCGACCAGTTCCTGGGGAGCCGAGTGAGGGTTTTGAATGATTCCAAAAATCTCCGTAAATGCTTTCTATCTGTGAGCCCCATGAGAACCCCATGCAGTTTATTATCCCGAAGCTGACCCACGGATGTGGAGGGTGTCTGGACTCACTCAAGGGCTCCAGACTGACCTCCGTGTTGAGGTCTGCCCTTCGAGCATATGCCTCGGCATCCCCCTCTTGTCCTTGTCCAAACTTGGGGGGTGGTCACAGACAGAAGATCATATTTGGGGTATAATTGGTACGTCCATTTCATCTACCTTTTTTTCCCTCCTTCAGGTGTCATTATGGGTTGAATTGTGTCCCACGTGCCCCCACCCCCCACCCCATTCCTCTGTTCTAACCTCTAAGGATCTCAGGATGTGACTATTTGGAAATAGGTTGTTTGTAGATGATTGATTTAAAATGAGGTCATTAGGATGGGCCCTAATCCAATAGGACTTGTGTCCTTATGAAAAGGCGGAATTTGGACACAGAGGCACCCCCAGAAGGAAGACAATGGGAGGGGGAGGACACAGGAGAAAACTGCCCCTGTGAGCCAAGGAGAGAGGCCTCAGGAGAAGCTGGCCCTGCCGACCCCCTTGATCTGGGGCTTCTAGACTCCAGAACTCAAGGACGATAGATTTCAGCTATGGGAGCCATCCAGCCTGTGGCTCTTGGTTACGGCAGCCCTAGGAAATGAGTGTGGATTCTAAGCAGGAAAATGGATTCTCTGCATTTGCTTGGTTTGAAAATTTTCAAGGGCCGTGCAGGAAGCTGCACTACAGTCTCTTTGTAAAAGCTGATTATCACAGAGGGTGCTCGGTGTTGCAGAGAGATATCTCTGCCTCCCAGATGGCCTCTGAGCCCCCATCGGGCTCCACGCCCCCAGCCACAGACCCACCAGATAAGCTCTGAGTCCAGAGAGCAAGAAGGTGCCAGGGGCCGCCTGATGGGGGCAGAGAGGTGCCAGGAGGAACCGGCCATTTGGGACTGGCTGTAGTCTGTGGGATCTGAAAGCCAGGATTTTAAAATGAGGCTGTTTATATATTTCCTGACGACTTCCTCCCAGCTTTCCTGAATCACCTGGTAAAGTCCTGTGAAAGGGCGAGCCTTCTTCTGTGGGCAGAAGGAAACCAGGTTTTCATCTGCACCTGCATTGTTCTGGGGAGCATTCACCCCCAGGAGTGCTCCCCAAGGGCCAGCAGGGGACAGCATCCCAGGGCGCAGTACAGAGCTGGGAAAGGTCCAGGCCGGACTCCCCCCTCCCCAGTGCCCCCCCACCCCGCAGCTCTCTAGCTCCCATAGTAACTAGAAATGGGCCCAAGGGACTCCTTCCCCAAACACCCTCGGGTCCTTCACTCGGGTCTGGCGCACGGCGGGACCCGTGTCTGTGTGTGGACTGGGTGGGGGTGTGCAGGCCACTTCATCCATCCACATCTGAAGGCCGTTTTGCAAAACGCACAGTTTGGGCCTCTCATGGGGCAAATACTACCACCCAGGAGTGTTCACCTGGTTGCAGGTGTTCAATCAGCGCTCACTGGCACGGCCCTGTAGGTGCCTCCTTGTGCACCCAAGTGCCAGTAGGCCGACGGCAAGGAGCAGTTCTCAGCTGCATTAGGACATTTCTTCTTTCTTCCTTTTCCTTTCTCTGGATGGGATTACAGCTGCTTCTGCCAGCGTCCCCAGATCTCGTGCCAGGTGCTGCAGACTTCGAGGCTAATTGGGGCAGAGCCTTATCGGGTTGCACGCTGCCCGGACGTGGTCTTGGACAAGGGCACGCGCTCGGAGATTAAATTCTCCACGGCGACACAGCCTGTCTTTCCTGGGAGCGTACGAGCTTCTGTCAACACTGGCGCCCTCTGATCGGGTCACCAGGGCTCTGCTGCTGAGTCTGGGGTACAAGGACAAGGAGGTGACACAGGGCAGACCTGACACACCCAACTCAGGTGCTGCCCTCCAAGGCCTGCCCACCTCTTGGGGAAAGACTGCAGGCTTGGGGTGAGAAAGTCTTGGGTTCGAATTCTTCTCATCCTCCTGGCTTGGTGACCTTGGTTGGTGTGTCCTTTTACCTGCCGAGCCTCAGGGAGGTGAGGCACCGGGCTGTGGTACAGATGCGGCATGCGGAGGCAAGGAAAGCAAATGTTTTCTCATGTTGGAAAGAACACTGCATGAGACTGGTGAAGCAGCTGGGTGCCGGCTCTGTTCTATGTGCTTGGGAGACATTAGTGAACCAGACATCAGACATCCCTCACTCGTGAGTTTACATTCCAGCGGGAGAGAGACAGTAAACAAAAAGCAGAATACATATGGAGTTTCTGTATCCGGCTAGAGGAGTGAAGGGTTATGGAAAAAGGAAAAGCCCAGCCAGGTAAGGGCTGAGAGTGTAGCCAAGTCGTATGGGCTGAGTACTAGGGAGGAGTTTCGATATGGAATAAGGCTGTTAGGGGAAGCCTCAGAGAGTGGGCAGCATTGCAGCAAAGACTTGAAGGACACCAGGGAAGTAGCCAAGTAGAGATCCAGGGGAAGAGCATCTGGGCAGGGAGACAGTCAGTGCAAAGGCCCTGTGGCAGGAGTGTGCCTGGTGTGTTTCCGGTGCGTGGTGGCAGCTGAGGGAAACCACTGAAGAATTTGAGTTTTTACTCTGAATGAGAGGGGGAGGCACTGCAGGGTTTTGATAAAAGGAATGGCATTATCTGCCATCGGGGGAGGCAAGGACATAGCTGGTTGACCAGTTAGCAGAAGGCCATAGATGATGGTGGCCTGGACCAAGGTGGTTACAGTGGAGTGGTGAGAAGTGATGCTTTCCAGATGTATTTTCAAGAGTATTTCCAGAGAGATTGGATGTGGGTATGAGGGAAGGGAAGAGTCGGACGTGACTGAAGACCTTGGCTGCCATCAACAAGTGTGGGTAAGACCTTGTGAGGAGAGGTTTGGGATGGAAAGTCAGGGTTAGGGCTTTGGAAAGGTTGAGTTTAGATGTCCACTGGACAATTCCCAGCCGGCTGCTGGACAGGAGTCTGGACTTTGGGAGGAAGATCCAGACTGTGGATGTACAACTGGGAGTTGTCTGTCTATGGATGAAATTTAGAGCCAGGAGACTGAACGAGGTTAAGGGAGTAAGTACATATGAAGAGAAAAAGGGGGCTGAGCTCTGGGGCCCTTCAAAGTCAAAGAAGTCAAAGAGAAGAGAAGGAACAAGCCCATGGTGCAGAGAAGCCGCCAGTGAGAGTTGGGACTGTGAGTAAAACGGGGGTCACTGTTGACCTTGACAATGGTGATGGGCTGGTGTGTCCTCCCCAAACTCATACAGGGAAGCCTTAACACCCTGGGATCTTGGGACATGACTGTATCTGGGGGCCTTTAAAGGGGTGATTATGGTAGAATGAGAGATGGGCCCTAATCCAGTAACACTGGTGTCCTTGTAGGGAGATGTGATTAGGACACAGATATGCATGGAGGGAGGAGCACGTGAGGACACAGAGAGGAGACTGCTGTCTACACCCCAAGAAAGAAAGGCCTCAGAAGGAGCCAACTCTGCTACACCTTGCTCTCAGACTTCCAGCCTCAAGAATCACGAGAAATAAATGTCTGTTGGCCAAGCCCCCCATCTGTGGTACTTTGTCACCGTGGCACCAGCAGACAAATCCCAAGCACCTCGGGGGAGAGGGTAGCAAATTCTAGCCAGGTGGGCTTAAGAGAGCAGAGAAGAGGGAACCCTTCCAAGGGTTTTACCGCCGAGAAGAGCAAAGACAAGGACTGTAGCTTTCAGAGGAAGTGGGATCAAGGACTTTTTTTTCTTTAAAGATTTCTTTTATGATTTTAGGTGGGAGGCTTAACAGCTTGTTTTTATGCTGCTGGGAGTGGTCCAGTAGACGTCACAATGCGATGACGACGCAGGACGGTCGTTGCTGGAGTGACGGCAAGGCTGGTGGAAGGGGGAGGGGAGTCTGTGCCCAGAGGGCGGTGGGACACAAAGAGGCCTCCTGGCAGTTTGGGGGGACAGCTCCTTAGGCAAGTGGGATGAGAGAGGGGCCTGTCTAGCTCCCCCTTCCTTGTCTCTGCCTTTCCTTGTTTCTGTGCTGTTTCACGTCTGCAAGTTGTACAAAGCTGATAATGATGCAGTTGATTCTTGTCCAGCGAAAGGCAAGCCAACTGTGTCTACTGGAGGGCAGAGTATTGCTGCCGCCATTTTGCGTCTGTTTGCAAATTCGTGTCTGCCTTCCTTGTGTGATTCTTTCCATTCTCTTTTAAACCACAGGTCCTATCTCACTGATTCCCTCATTAACTGATGAGTTCAGTAAGATCTTTGACACACGTTTATTTTATATTTGTATGAGAGTCAGTATTTTACCTCAACGATCCTTTCTCACGACACTGATAGGACAGTAGGTATCTTTGCATATTCTCTTCTGATGGGTTTGATTTTTCCCATGATTACCAGAGCTCTAAAGTGGGTCCCTTTCTAAAACCCTCATCTAGGAAGTGATGGGTGACAGGAGGGGGATACGGGCCACCTGGAGGGACCCTGTAGGTGTGCCGGCCAGGCAATGGCTTAGCCTTTCCAAGGGTGACAGCTCCCTGGACCTGTGTGGATTGCAGGGAGCTTCATTCCACCCCTGGCTGCAGGCCTACTTGGCAACACTGTCATTTTTCACCTGGAACCACCCCCCCCCCCATACACACACAGGAGTTTGCTCCCCCTTCACTCCCACCAGCCCAGAAATGGCCAAGTTGATTTATTCGTGTGTCTGCAGTTCTGATGGGGGAGGGGGGCTCGTGTGACCCCAAGGGAACAACGCCTCCCATTCGAAGTTCTGGCCTAAGGAGAAATGGCAGGGGAGGGGGCTGCTCCAGGACAGAGGAGCACTGAGCTCAGCTCCCAGCCCACTTCCCCTCCAGGACTCCCTCTGGGACCCACATCTGACTCAAGTCTGGGAGGGGAGTGATATGCTGAGCAGAGGGCCTGCTTGGCAAGGGCAGGGTTCTGACACCACCCCCCGGCCTCCTCCCGAAGCCTGGGGCCCCCTCGCTCCCCTCTCAGTGGGCACCCCGCTCTGCCAACTATCCGGGTGTGCAAGGTCATAAATTTTGGTCTTGAGGTTCTGGGTTCTGGGTGCAAGTCCAAGCTCCTTCCTCCCCAGAGGGACGGCCTTGGCGGAGTGTCTTCATCTCTAAGCTTCCACTTTTTCTTCTGAAAGCCAAGAATGGAAGGAACCCGCCTGTCTGGCTGCCGTGCAGATCAGGGCTCTGAAAGGGCCAAGCTCCCTCCTGCACTGCCCCTGCCCCTCAGCCTGGGAACGGCCCAGAGGCTCTGGTCTTGCTGTGTTCCCTGCCAGGGGAGAGGCAGCTAACTGCTCGCTGTGATGCCACACCAGCACAGGACCAGGAACTGGACTTTCCCCTTGGAGCCTGGGGCCAAACTCTGTCCCCCACCTCGACTTCCTCTGGGGATCTTGGTGTGACCCTTTTGCCACGTATAAAGATGCCTCAGTGTTCTAGAATCTGTATATAGATGTACATATATATATACATATATATATATGCATATATTTGTGAGATATAAATATATACATATATAACAGATATATGTGTATGTATGTATACATATATGTATGTATATACACACACACATATATTTGTGGCCTACTTTTCCAGTCTCCAAAACTCTATTCAATCTTGCAGGTTTAGACCAAATGCTGCCTCCCACAGGCAGCCTTACTGGGTTGCTCACAGATTGAATTGATTACTCTTTCCTCTGCAGCTCAAATCCTGTTCCCCTCCTGGCTGCATTTAGACGTTTAGATTGTTTCCCCTATTAGGCTTATTTATTCATTCAATCATGTTTCATTCATTTGTTCATTCATTCATTTGGCTGAGGTTTACTGAGCACCGTCCATGCACAATGCATAGGCCCTGGCCTCAGCCTGGTGTCCAGATGTAAACGCATCAAGTCTCTGCCTTCAGGTGCCTGTATCCTTGGCAGGTTTCTGTTCCCGGCACTGAGGGCCTGCCTGCCAGGTAACAGGTGTTCGGTAAACAAAGGGACACTGTGAGCCCATTTGCCCAAACTTCGTGCACTTGGCACACCCTGTTTGTTTCGATTTTAACTGCACCTTTGCTATTGCACACTTTAATTAACATTCTTGGGCCCACTGCACATTCTTCCGCCCTCTGTGGGAGAGCTACGGCTTCGTGACAGGTTGCAAGTTATCACGTTCTTGGGAGACTCCCCGCTGCTCTGGCCTGGGTCCCACACTGGCCTCAGGCCCTGGGCAAGCCCCCGCCCCTCCCTTCCCAGCCCTGCCGTCCTTCTCTGTGACCTCTGAGCAGATGAGGGCAGTGGGCTTGCTGGAGCCTGTCCAAGGGGTGTGGCTGCCAATGCCACCACCAAAGTCCTGCCCCTCTCCCTGGTTTCGGGCTCCCATCTCTGGAGCCAGTTGTGCCCTGCAGAAGCAGCATGCAGCTTCCTGTGCTCTGCCCCGTGGGTGACGTTGTGTCCCCCAGGGGCCCAGACGCCCCACAGCGAGCCCACCCTCAGAAGAAGAGTGGCGGAAGCTGTAGACATAGGTGCCCATGGTGGCGAGCTGACCAGGCATGTCACACCTTCCTGTCCCCGCTTCTCAGGATCAAGCCAGGTGCAGGTCGGGCACCGGGTTCTGGCCCCTGGGGTCCATCACTTCACCCTCCCCGACCAGGCCTGCGGCTCCTCCTGGGGAATCCTCTCCACCTCGCCCTACCGCACCATCTGGGTAGAAAGGCAGATCCAGGCAGTAGTTAAGGGGCGTGCAGTCCCCCCCCCCACTGCTGGACTAGCCGTTCACTTTCTGTGAGCTTTGCATCTGGAATGGAGTGAGGAGGCACGACGAGGTGTTGGGGGCGCTCACTAACCCACACCGGGCTCGCTCAGGGCAGACAGCTGACTAGTTTCTGCTGCTCAGAGGCCTGGCCCTTCCCGATTCCTCCTCCTCCAGACTTCCGGTGTGTTTTCTCATTCCTGCCATCCGTGCGTCCTGGTACGCTGGCTGGAGGCAATGGTCACTGGGTCAGCCGAGAGTGTCCATTCAGAGCATCTCGACGTGATCTCGGGAGAGACACGCTGCTCTGGGTCGGCCGGCAACCGTGGCTGAGCTTACTCTCATCCTTCCGGGGTCTTCCGTGGGATGGACACAGGAAGCCTTCCTAAGAAGACACTTACTACCCCTGAACTTCCATTCCCACTATGCTGGCCAGTGTGTCGTGCCTGCTGGTCACCATTTAGTGAGAGTCCACTTTGTGGCAGGCCTTGAACATGAGCAGGCACTGAATGCCCGTTGAAGAGGGAGCAGACTGAGGTTTACGGTGGGGAGGGAGGCCACGGCTTGCCTGAGGTCACAAAGGAGAGATGGGCAGAGTGCCAGGGTGGCTCAGTCGGTTCGGCTCAGGTCATGATCTCACGGTTTGTGAGTTTGAGTTCTGAGTTGGGCTCTGTGCTGACAGCTCAGAGCCTGGAGCCTGCTTCAGATTCTGTGTCTCCCCCTCTCTTTGCCCCTCCCCCACTCATTCTCTCTCTCTCGCTCTCTCTCTCTCAAAAATAAATAAACATTAAACAAATTAAAAAACAAAAAAACAAAGGAGAAATCGGCCCCAGGTGACCCAGGGCACAGCAGTGGCTCTCTCCTCCTCACCACGTGAAAGGGTTCCTTTCACCACGGGTTCCAAGGGTGTGTGAGGCCACTGATCTGAGGAAAAGTGTGGGGACAGGGACAGTTAGTGCCGTCCTCTTCCTCCCTTCTCCCTGCCTCTGCCTCCTCTGAGTCCAGGGGAAGATCAGAGGTGCCAGTATGCTCTGGACCTACCAGCAAAGCAGCCTATGCTAGTGTCCTGGGGCTGCCCTAACAAAATTCCACAAACCGGTAGCTTAAAACAATAAAAATGTATTATCACATAGTTCTGGAGGCCAGAAGTCCAGAAATCCAGCTGTCTGCAGGGCCATGCTCCTCACCCCAGGCTCTAGGGGAGGGTCCTTCCTGCCTCTTCCAGCCATGGTGGCTCCTGGCAGTCCTGGGTGTCCCTTCACTGGTGGACACATCACTGCAGTCTCTGTCTCTCTTTTCATGGCCTTCTCTGCGTGTCTGTGTCTCTCTTCTTTTAAAGACACCATCCCATTGGATTTAGGCCTGTGCTAATCTAGTAAGACCTTAATTATATCTGAAAAGACCCTGTTTTCAAACAAGGCCACATTCTGAGGTTCTGAGTGGGTATGAACTTCCAGGGTGGTGGTGGGGACATTCTTCAGCCACCACACGGCCCTTCTGAGCAGGAAGCCAGCACGATCAGGAGTGCACAGGGAGGGCCAGCTGGTTGCGTCCCTCTCATCACAGCCACCTGTCTGATCTGTGGCTGTGACCCTGTGTCAGCCCTGCCCAGGGCCCTGAAGCTCAGTGGCACGTGACACACCAGTGGCCCTGGGGTCTGGCCAAGGTCAACCCCAGAGTCCTGCTCAAGCAGGTCTGTCGTTCCAGACCTCTGTCTCCCCATAAAATCATAGGCCTCTTCTGAAGCACGTGCCCTCATCTGGGTCCTCAGCCTGCCCTGCGTCCAGGCGAGCAAGGCTGCAGGCCCCTGGGGCCTGGCGTGGCATTTCGTAAACAGAGTGTGACATTCGGAGGCAGCTCTGCAGCCTCTGGGGCGGCGGTTCTGTTTTCTGACGTACAAATTACCGTATTGTTGCAAATAAGAGTTGTAAACACAAGTAAGCCCCAGATCACAAATCCATTTTTATTAAAAAATACAACTCTCAGTGTTGGGAGCCCATTTTTCACCAAATGAGGCATATGACCAATCCATTCGAGGGAGAAAAATCAAAGGCAACGCTTCGCTTTGCTGGTCAGGTAGGACCCCGAACACACGAGTGAAGGTCAAAATGGCCATTCAAGTATTTTATGTTAATTAAACCCTGTTCGTGGCTCAGCCTGGAGAGAAGTAAGTGAAACATTGGTTCCTCGTCGGGCTGTCCAGAGCACTGTCCTGCGGGAAAGAAGTGGGGCCAGTTGGGCCTTGTCGGTCTGCACTAATCGCTGTGAGCATCTCTGCCCTGCGGCACTCAGGTGGGAC
Source organism: Panthera pardus (assembly GCF_024362965.1). Classification (NCBI taxonomy): domain Eukaryota; kingdom Metazoa; phylum Chordata; class Mammalia; order Carnivora; family Felidae; genus Panthera; species Panthera pardus. The sequence continues at coordinate 10,599,413 of NW_026526969.1, read as the reverse complement.
CCAGGCTCACGGCAGAGATCTCTTCTTATATGAACACACAGTCGGTTCCTATGAGCTTCCGATGAAAGTTACGTGCCAGGGCTTAGGGCGGCCGGGGAGCCTGGAGGCCTGGGCTCTAAGTGCACAGTGGGGCTTGGGAAGCATCGGCGAAGAACCTGGTGGGGACTCTGCCCCGTGCTTTCCAGCTCAGTGTCCTCCTCAGTGCCATGGGAACGATGCCCACAGCTACCTCCAAGGCTGCTGTCGGGATTAAGTGCCTACTTCCACAAACGCCAGCCACCGTCACCCACACTCCTTTGATGACTGCTGGGACAAGTTTGCAATTATCAGCAGTAGGGGGTGGGCCTTTGCTCCTCTTAGGCGCGTGGGGTGCCTTCTTCCCTCACCAGCTCCCGGAGGTGGGTTATCCAATCTGATCCCAGAAGGCTCGTTCTGCTCTTGGCATTCAGCCCTCAGAGCCCACCACTATTACAATTCTTACTTTTTGTCTTCTCTTTACAGTAAACAACCAATTCACACCCTGAGAACTTACAGATTGGTAGGATATAAATACATCAATTTGTTTTAAGCCGTTGGAGAGCAAAATGACATTTTTAGCACTCAGAAGGGCTGAATCATGGTCTGGAGGTATGCAGTTGGATCAATTCCTTTGAGGGGTCAAGTGTAATTTTAGAGTAGAATTAGTATGATTCACGATGGAGCTGCTATACTTACAAAAAAAAAAAAAAAATTCAGTTCCAAGCAAGGATTATCGTTCTTTTTACTTAAGCATTTTCTAAAAAGTTTAAGATGTGCTTTTGGAGGGAGGCGTTTATGACTCGTGAACAGTCTGAAATTGCCTCTTCCCACTGAGCACATCGTTGTTACAAACGGCTAAGTCACAGTCATGTGTCCAGATGACCTCTGTGTGATGGCCTAGGCCAGGCTAAGGTGACCCGCCCATTTCATATAACCCCCCAGGTTCCAATAAGTTCCTTTCATTATCCTGGCATTTCATAAAGGAATGGATTGGAAAAAGTCCAGTCAGGACAAATGGACCTCATAGGAAGCACTGAAGGAGGGGCCCCCATGGAATATCTGAGGAACTTGAAAGCCACATGCGCCTTGGATAGTATTAGGAAGGAGGACAAGAATTCAAAAGTTGATCATCTCGGTCTCCTCCTCTGTCTGATGAGGACCGTGGTGACCTGGACACTTTTCTGATGGAGGTCTCGGGGGTAAACTGAGGAGAAGGTGCTGTGGGTGCCTGCCTCCACTGAGACTTCTGGCCTCTCTTCCTGTTTTTCTCTTCTGCTGCCCATAAGAGAGATTCATTTTGGAGTCTGAGGTCACCTCTATCGACAAAGAATATTTTCAAAGAAAGCCCAGTGGAGTTCGGGCCGGGTGCCTCTCTCTTGGCTTGCGTTGGGGGAAGAAAAGTTTAGAATCAATAACCAGAAATTTGAATTAGTTCAACTCTTTTTCAGAATAACCAGGAGTAGGATGGACGCGTCCTCCCTACTACCTAAGGCCCAATCCTTACTCTTCCAATTCTGCTCATCCTCTCCAGGCCTGTGCCTCCCAGGCCAGCTCCTGGGGCCTCCGTGGGGTGAATCCTCACCCCGAGATCACACGCCCAGATGCAGCCATCTCCAAGTAATGGGTTAGCTAGCAGCACATTATTTCTGGATGATCTTCAAAATATTCTGCTCAGATTTATTTCAAGTGTGGATTTAGTTTCTGTCCTGCGGTGTTACCAGTTGGTAAGGATGTGTTCTGCCAAGGTAATTTGTTCTACTGTGGCCCAGGTGAGATGTAGCAAGGAAAGACATGAAATCTTCAATTTCAGGAAGGAAAGAGCATAAATTCTGAAGTGTAGCACCCGCCAGTGCGGGAAGGTCCCAGGGGAAGGCTGTGAAAGAATTCTATAAAGTTTTAATAGCTCAAGACCCAAGGTAGCAGAATTAAATGCAAGCTTGGGGACCAACTCTTTTCTTGATCGTATAAAACGTGGGGGAAATCTCTCTCAACTCAGGCAGCGCCTTGGGTGTTTGGGCGGAAAGCGGACACATCAGCATTTCGAAGCACGTGCCGAGTTTTTTCCAATCTCATCAGGAGAGGTGGAGCCCCCTCCCGGACGTGCGGAACAGTGAGGTTAGCCTGGAGCTGCAGGACACAGGTATCTTTATCCCTCGTGACAGGTAACTCGGTAACGCACTGAATACTGTGAGTCGTTTCAGAGAATTATCAAATTCAAGGGTGTTGTGGAAATCCCCAAATTTGTAGCCAGTTGCTCAGAAGTGTGGGTGGCCTGGTGGTCCCTGAAGCGTGGCTGGTGTCTGAAATTCGGGTAGCCCTGGGGAGCCCTAGACTTATGGGGTTTGTGCTAACTCCCGGGGGGCACAGAATTCTGGGGCAATCTGAACTGAACTGTAGTACAAAATTGTAGTACACCCAGTTGGTTTTCCCTTTTCTTTCAACGGGGAAAATATTCCCACACATACTCCTAAAAGGAATCAGGAGTCCCCAGATCCTTCTGTCACAGGAGACTGGCGAGGCCAAGAGGCTTTTCTTTTGCACAACTGGTTCCCACACTGGGGACAAGCAGGCTTTAGCATGAAACCTTGGCCTGAAAAAGCCAGTTATGTCCTCAGCTCGAGGTGCCCCAAAGCCACCACGCCATCCGTTCAGAAACAAAGGCATAAATATACTCAAAGACTACAGGTCCAGGTGCACATGCCAAAATCACCTTTCCCAAGTGGCAGAGGAGCCCCGAGCGAGTGCGTGTCCTGGGGACTCCGTTGTGACTCGGGTGCCGTGTGGACACAGGCTGAGGGAAGTAAAGGCTCCCCCCCTCTCCTCGCATCGAAGCCTTCCCACAGCCCCACTGTTGGGAGGAGTTCCTGGCAGTGATCTATTTGTAGCGTCGCTATTTAACCGGGTGACTTGCCTTGGCAGCCACTGAGATCTCGGATCTAACAGATTTGAAACTTAATCCCCGCAGCGCCAACAAAGCCCTGCTCTTTTCATGTGGCTAAAAACGTACGGCATCCAGACATGGCTCAGTTGTGCTGTCTACGTGGCATTTAAAACACCTCTGCCCACGTGGGGCATCCACATGAGCCAGGTTTCCTAGTAGGAGTGTGATCTTCAAAAACATAAAATAAAATAAGGCGTGGGGAAAAGGCTCAGAACTGGCTCTGGCAGCAGCATGCTTAGCTCACTAGAAGAGAGAGTGAAGCTCCCCCTTCCTCTCGTCAGTACGGCCCAGAATTGGGGGGAGAGGAAGCCGAGAGAGTAGGGTTGTGCAAATGGGCTTAAAGGGCTGCGTGCACGTTTCAGGAGAGTTCTGTGGCCCCAGGGCTTGACACATTCCGAAAGGGGACTGCACGGTTTAAGGAAAGGATCCAAAGCCCTTTGAACACCTTCATCTCACTCTGTTTCCACTGTTGTCTGGAAGAGAGCCAACATCCACATGGCTGGCCCCTGCTTCCGGCTTCCTCTCCTCTTTGCTTATTTTCTTCATGATGTATCACAACATCTGTTTCCCTGATTATCATCCAAGATCGGAGCCCTGGGGAGGCAGGATCTGGTCCGTCTTCTCTCTGTCGCACCTCTGGACTCAGCATGTTGCCCGCACACAGTTGGAGCTGAATAAATGTTTCGTAAGGAAGCCTCCTAGCTGGCCTCCCTGCTTCTGGCCTCACCCGTTTCACCTGCCTACTCAGCCCACCACCTGAGACACTGCTCAGGTTAACAGGTGACAGGGGGAGGGCGTTTACTTCCGGCCTGGCCTGCGTGAAGCCCCTGCCCTGGTGGTACAAGTCCCTAACCTGGCCAGGTCCTCTTGTGCCCTCCTCGGCCTGGGTCTTCGAGGCATCCTCAGCCTCGCACGCCCATGCCCTCCCCTTGCCTCTCAGTCTTCCTTCATCACGCATTTGCTGTTTCCTTTTCAGCTCAGGCCCACAGCACCGTGCACAAAAAGGGGCTTGGTGACTACTGAACAAAAACGTCAGACACCCTGTGTCACCAAGCTGGGCCTCACACCAAGCAAGTCTTCTCTTTTAAAGACTTACCGTGTATATAATGTGCCACCATAAGTTCTTTTTGTCAGTACTTGAATGGAGCTGCAGCCAGTTGGGGGAAAAAAAAGTCTGTTTTTCATCTAGTGGAAAAAACAACCCAATATCAGGGAACTCAGCCATTTGCACATCCGGATCCTCTTACCACAAACGGCTTAAGTGCCCAGACATGCCGCTGATCCCCTTCTAGATGGTTCTGGTGCCAGAGCCAAATGAAATTCCAGGCGGCAGGGGACAGAGCTCTTTGTGGCTTCCTGGAAGTATGGTCATTGATGAGACTTGATATTAGCGGCTTCTGCAAACAGCCAGGAACCTGGTAATTGCTCCTCAGAGCTAGTGTCCAGAGGCTGGGCGGGCAGGTGCATGGAGTAATGGACTGGTACCCAGGGAAGGAAAGCATGGGTGTTGGGGAGGGTGGCCGTGCAATCAATGAGAGGAAAAAGACTTGTGGGTCTGACAGCCATTCAGAGAAATATTCTGAAACTCGTCTGCTCTTCTTTCCTTGGGTTTAGGGCTTTTTGGCGGTGGGGGTGGGGGTGGGAGGGCAAATAAACTTTATGCTATTGAAAAGCCCTGCTGTAATGACCCCCAGAAGACGGAGGTCGAATCCCGAAGGGTCCTAACGGAGCCTCCTTCCTTACTCATGAACTTGTAAGCATGAGAGCAGTTTCTCTCCACGTACCCCGCCCCCCGCCCCGCCCCCTGACTCCAAGGGTGTCTACATTCAGTAACGGGTCAGCTGTAGCCTCTGTTCACCTGGCCGGGTTTCCCCGGGTCTCAGTGACCAAAAGCAGCGATTAACTTTTTCTTGCAGCCATCTGCACCTATCCGGTACAAAACATGACTTTTGGTTAAATTAACAAGAAGAGTAATGACGACTGATGACTGCTTATATTGGCACAGTACGTCCGAAGGAACAATATGGTCAGGAAGGCTGAGGGAAGGGCAGATAGCGGAGGTGGGACTGGCCGCTCCTGAAGTTAACCCCCTGTTCGTTGTGCTGCCGTCTTCCTCGGTTCCCCCACCCACAGAAGCAGAAAATGACGGTGAGCGTTTTCTTGAGGTCCAAAGCTCGTGGAGGCCCCGATTGTCAGCCACTGCAGCTTTCAGGTCAATCGTGACATACTGGGCTCCCCAAGAGCAGCAGGGCCCTCTGACTGACCTTTCTTTCAGGAGGGTCCTGTTTGTGCTGCCCAGGCCACAGCACTGAGAGTCTGGGGTGGGGGGGGGGGGTTGGTGAGATTAGTTGGAGATTACCTAGGGTTGCTGTAGTTCCCCCCATCTGTAAACTTCCAGGAAGTGTGCAAAGCTGACCTCTGACCTGGAATCAGACCGTGTTCCACTTTTTTTTCCCCCCAAGAAATAGAGTCACCTCTTCTTTGGAACATGACAAATATTTCAAACATGAGCACCCAATGGTGTCTCCCCAGCATTCTTCTGCCCCACAGTGCCTGGGTCCTCACGTTGCTTTCTGGCTGCTCAGAATCCCCACAGGGGAGTGCGGACATCTTCTCCCAGGAGGCTTTTTCTTTACACGCAGTGTGGCATGCCGAGTCTCATACCTCTTGCTGAGAGAACTTGGGCTCTCCCACTGGCTAATCTGAAGGACTAGTTCATCAGTTACTAAAGACTGACAAGAATAGTTAGTGATGTGGTGCCTTGATGTCCCTAGATGATACATTTGAACAGGATTTTGACAAAAGCCGAGAGTAAAAATGGGGCACCAGCGGGCACTGGGGGAGATGTCTGGTATAGAAACTTAGCAACAGTTCACAGTGGCTCAGCTGTCAAGAGGCCTGACCACAGAGAGAGGAAGAGTGTGTCATTTATTTATTAAAAATTTTTTTCTAACGTTTATTCATTTTGGAGAGACACAGTGTGAACGGGGGAGGGTCAGACAGAGAGGGAGACACAGAATCCGAAGTAGGCTCCAGGCTCTGAGCTGTCAGCACAGAGTCCAAAGCGAGGCTTAAACCCACGAACTGTGAGATCATGACCTGAGCTGAAGCTGGACACTTAACCTACTGAGCCACCCAGGCTCCCCAGAGTGTGTCATTTATTGAGCCCCTGATGGGCTGTCAGACCTCTCTGTGTCTCAATTTGCTTGTTTTCTTCTTCAGTTTGCTTTCTGTAACTCTCTGCATGCAACCTATGTCTCCGGAAGTAAGCATCAAATTTCTTGTACACTCTGATTCCTCTCTGCCAGGGCTGCTGAGGGAGGGCAAGGTGGGGACATGGGGAGGGAAAGACAGGTGCCTGCCCGGCCATGTGGGACAGTCCTTAGGAGCTAAGCAGAGCTCCTGTTCTGGGGGTTCAGTGGACCCTTTCTGTCTGTCCAGACCCCCCACCCACTCCCTGGGATGGCCAGATCACCCTGAGGGGGCCATTCTAGTGGGAGCTGCCAACTATAGCACCTTAGCTCAGGGATTGGCCCAAGGGTAGGGCACATGATTTGAGCCAGGCCAATCAGAGTGCTTCCCTGGGATTTTAAAATTTGTATTCCCTCCTCTTGGGCTGCCAAACTGTGAGGAGGTGAGTTCAGAGCTGCCATGGCTGAGCATCTTTTTTTCACAAGGAAAAAGGCCATCCACAGTGGGAAATAAAGGAGTTGACGTGTGGAGGGAAACGGAAGCAAGAGACAGGGTGGAGAGGCCTGGCAGTGTCCAAAGTCCCCAGGGCCAGCTCAAGGTGGGGGTGTGGAGAGCAAGGGGCAGAACCAGAAGACGCAGTGGCAGAAACGGAGACATGGTGGGCGTTAACTGAAAAGAAATGGGTGGACAAGAGCAGAGAATGACAACGGAAAATCACCATGACCTTGACGGGGCAGCTGGGACAACTGTCTGCAGGCCAGACCAGTGCCCACTGATCACCAGCTGCCTGGAGGGATGCTGTTTTCTAGTTTTCCCAAGGTGCCATTCACAGTGGCCTTGGGAGTCTCCCTCTCTTTGGAACTGTTTAACGAGGGCCAGCCTCTGCCCCTGCCTGTGTACGAGATACAGGGCAGAGGAGACAAATGCAGACTTGTGCTCACAGTGTCTAGTCAGGACGCAGGCAAGTCAATGTGCAGTTACTGTGCCTGTGAGGAGGGTCACGGGAGAACCTCAGGGGCCGAGTCCAGAGGAGGGAAGTGTCTGGGTGGGCTTCCCGGAGGAGGCAGCAGGGATAGCGAAGCCTAAGTAGATCACGGCCATCGGGCCCCTCTGAGTCTGCAATATTCATGCCTTAACCAGGTAGAGGCTTTCGTATTGCTCAGTTTTTTCACATCTCTTTTATTTGACCCTAAAAGCAGCCGCTTCAGGAGAGGAAGGCAAATATTACGACTGCCATTTTATAACGAAATCCTGGAGTATCGACTCCTGAAGTGGCCTAAGGCAAGGGGAGAAAACATCACTTATTGAGCACCTTTTATGTGCTGGGAACTCTGCAACACCCACGTTTACTCTCCTGGTCCACTGCGAGTTTGATGAACTAGCACTTTCACTGACAGAGAGACTGAGGCTCGGCTGATGCAGGTGAAGAGCTCCCAGCTCTGCGGGAAGCCGTTTTCCAGGCTGGAGCGAGGCTGTCAGGGCTGCCCGAAAAAGAAAACTCCTCTCCCACTAGCTCCACCACCAAAGGGGCCCAACTGGCTCACAGAATGGGAAGGTTCAACGACGAGGTGGGTTGCAGGGTTGGTTGGATTCAGCAGCTCAATAAAGCCATCAAGCACCCGGTTTTCCTTCAGGCTCTGCCTTCCAAGATGGCAGCTTCGTCATCAAGCAGCCTCCCTCGCGGTGGCAAAAGGGCCTCCAGAGTTTCAACCTGGAGCAACCACTACCACACTTTCCTTTTGAGATATGGTAAAATCAGAAAAGCAAAGGTGTGTTTTTTTCCTAGGAGGTTCCTAGCAAATTTTCCTTACGTGCCATTCCCCCAAACTGGAACACAGGTCCGTCCCTGAGGCGGTGTCAGGAATGCTGTGGGCTGACTGGCTGAGCCCTGGGTCACCTGAAACAGTCACCCGTGGCAGCAGGGACGGGATCACCCTGTTTAGAGGGCCAGAGTTTGTCGCATGCACAGGTGGACAGCTCACGGAAGCCCGATGTTTCACGGGAGTCTGGCCCTGTTATGTGCTTGGGCGGGGGACGCTGGCAGGCAGCCGGCGGAGTCCCCAGCGTTGCTGGTGGCTTCTTTTCTACGTTCACAGGACTGAACAAACAGCTTTGCATATTCATGGAAGCAGCAGAGCCTCGGACTGGATGCATGGGTGCATTTCTAGCCTCTCAGGGAAGGAAACAGCTAAATGAAGAGGCTCTCAAAGGATTTGGTGTTCTCGATGGTCTTCTGGAGGACATTTTTCGTGATCCCTGCAAACTTGCGCACAGTCAGAAACGGAGCCCACATCAGGGCTTGTTGTTGCCTAGTTGACTCAGGCACAGGAGCCCTTTGGCAGGTAGGAGGAGGGGAAGGTGGGTGCCTCTGCCTGGGTGCCCTAGGAGCTGACGGCACTGGGCCCTGGGCAGTCATGGTGGTAGGCCAACTCACCCAGGTGGAGAGACTCAGGCACCCAGAGTGTTTGATGAGGTGCTCAACCCCATCTCCCCCAACCCAGAGGGTACATCAACTCTGCTTCCACGAGGTGCAGATGAAGAGAAGGCTGTTAGTTAACTGTGGGTCCCAGGCTGTTTGTGCATCCATCCTCTGTTACTGCCAGGAGCCGGTTCAAGTTCACATAGCTCCTGGCCCAGGCAGTGCCCACAGGCTCTTCCCTCTTGCCCCTAGTTTATTTGTCCAGCTCTCATTGTCTGAGCTGCACCTGGGAGTCAAGCCCAGTGCTGGCCGAGAAGAGATGGGTGGTAGCCCGTGCCCTTGAGCGCACAGGACCGAGGGGGGCAGGAGGGAGACGCTCGGCGGGGCAAGTTGTGGAGCACCCGGGCAGAGAGGAACTTGAGAAGCACTGAGTACCCCTGGAGATATGTGGGCACCAAGCCATGAAAGGCCGTGGTGTTTGGGGAACAGAAGTAAAACAAGAGGGTACAGGGACTGGTTGTGTGCAGGGAGGGGTGGTGGCAGCAAATGAGGCTTTAGGGGTAAACTGAGGCTGGACAGTAATGGCCTCAGGAGAGATGTCTCAATGGAACAGAAAATGGAGACGCACGCCTGCAGGCAGATGGGTTCATGGGACCTAATGCGTCTGGCAGGCTGTGGCAGTGAGATGGAGGGGATCAAGGAGGGGGTGGTACAGGCATCAGGGGAGGAATGCTGGGTCAGGCAGAGAGGATTTCCCGTCGGGTGTAGCAGGTGGCAAGAGACAAGGTTACCTTCAATGTACTTGTATGGCTTAGAAAATCTGGTTAAAAGACACAGGCATGGGGGCCAGGCTCGAATCGGGAGATGAGGGTTCAGCACGCTGTGCACTTGGGACGTTCCGGGGTGTCCAGAGGGCACGGTACAGATGCAGAGCAAGGATGGGGACGCAGGAGTTGGCACACCACCCTTTTTATTTTGCACATTCCCTTCCAGTGTTTGTTCCCGTGAGAGGCACACGCAGCTCCCCAAATGCAGACAACGTGGGCTGAAGTCCAGCTCCCATGACCACCAGGCACGAGGCAAGTCGCCAGACTGAGCCTTGTTTCCTGGTCTGCGATGCCGGGATAACAGTCTCTACCCGACAAGGCTGTCGCGGGCATTAACTGAGATGATGAGGTCAGCTCTGTGCCTGGCATAGGACGTGTGAGCGGGACACAGCGGCAGCCACTGGGATGACGTACGTGTGCACGCGCTTAGGAAGGCCAGGGCACAATTGCTTTCTGAACCACGCCACCTCCCCGGTCCCCGGACAGGAATGGCCCTGGTGGGCTGCCTCCATAGAAACCAAAGGAAGCGTTGCTCCTGCGTTCTCTGAGGGGGCGCCTAGGCTGTCAGGGGGTTCCGGTTTTCAGGTGGTTCTCTCTGGGACAGATGTGGCTGGGCTGCTACACAGCAGGGCACGTGGAGAACACAATTCGGTCTCGTGCCTGCTCCTCCCCTCCACCTGCTCGAGGGCAGGACCACTGGATGCAGGGTCAGGTGGTTTTACCTGCTGTAATTAATTCACACGATACAGGATTGTTCCTGAAGAGCGTTTGGAGGGCCCACTGATAGCGGCACCGGGCATCAACACCCCGAACCGTCAGGGCCTCCAGTGAGGGGCAGCTGCTGCCTGATCCTCGTGAACGACAAGCGCCGCTCAGACATTCGCTTTCCCATTTCTTGTACATTGTGTTCTGGCTTTAGACAATGAGATGCATACGCGGAGCCCAGGAGAACAGCTGATCCACATCTCTGGCTCTGAAGACTCGTGATTTCAGTGGAAGTAATGAGCAGAGACAAATAGTGAAGGCCTTGCCCTCACCACCGGGCTGATGAAACTCCGGCTGTGGGGACCACCTGGGGTCCTCCTACCTCCGGGCCTCCGTGTGTCCAAAGCATCAGGATCTATTTGGCTCCAGCCTCAGTCAGACCTCAAAGGCTGTTCCCAAAAGATCATGCAAAATCTGAGGCACGAATTGGAGATCAGTGGCTAGAAGAAGTGGAATTTTTGCAGTGAAAATTCTGTTACATCTGGTTTGCTCCCATCAGTTATATTTCATACAGTTTCTCTGATACCCCATCAGAAGAATACTGAGTAGGGGGGCTGGTTGTACACCTTTAATCATGCCAACGAAAGAAGGGGAATGCATCTGAGAATCTATGAGACTCTGGCAGGCATGAAGCCCAGCCCATTTGGCAGTTTCTTAGTTTCGTGGAGTGATTGACCCCCCCACTGCGGACTCAGCACTGTGCTGTCTGTGACAAGGCCTGACCAACAGGCTCCTATTGTGGACGGTTGGATGGCTTGATGGACTGATGAGAGAAAGAAAAGAAAAATAAAGGAAGAAAAGAAGGAGGGAGGGAGAAAGAAAGAAAGAAAGAAAGAGAGAGAGAGAAAGGAAAGAAGGAAGGAAGAAAGGAAGGAGGAACTTGTTCTCGTCTTCACAGGGATTCCTTGGCATGCTGTAACTGACCTGTCTGGTCCTCATCATAAATCCTTAGGTAGAGTCCGTTACAGGGCGTGAGTGTCTGTCTGTCCTCCTGACACCCAGGCGTGAAGACTTCCTGGTTTCCCGTGAGCAGCCTTGAGTTCCTGCGTTTCAGTCCGGCTCCTCTGGCAGAAAGGACAGCACAAGTCTGGGGAGGACTCAGCCCCACGTAGACTTTCTGCCTCAGAGAACAGCAGAAGACTCCCTTTTTATTAGATTCTGCCTTAGGTGGAGGAGGGGGCTGCTCCCCACTCCTGGAGGGCGTGTGCCACACTTGAGAAAACCCCCAGGTGAACCTCGGGAAGGAAGCGACGGTCAGAGCAGAGAGGCTAGGGGCATTCTTCATCCGAGGAGGGTGTGCGTCCTGGGAGAGCTATTTCCAAGGACCCTTGCTGAGATACGCCACCACCAACAGAACTGAAATCCAGGGCACCCAATTAACCCTGGCTCCCAGCACGTGAGCCCCACCTCTCCCCAGGCAGGGAAGGAGCTCTTCAACAGGCTTGGGGAGAGAAAGCTCAGGGCCTGGGGCAGCCAGCGCAAGGTTGACGCCAGTGGCTGCGGTCAGGGTCAGGACTGCAGAGAAGAGGGTGGGGTCCAATCTGCATTCCTTCCATTGTGTGATCCTGAATTCCTGAATCAAGAAAGGAAGACAGGGAGGTTCCCAGAGGAATCCACTAGGCCATACCTATTCGGTTCCCACAGGGAGAGGGATGAACCCAGGCTGGGGATGAGGAACCCAGGCTGTGACAATCATATTTAAATAGTGGTAGTGGATTTCTGGATGTTTGGAGGTCACTCTGGCTTTCAAGAACGTGGCAGTTCCTGGGTCCTGAGTTCCAGAGTAACCACTGATGATGCGGGGCGGTGGTGGTGGGGGTGAGGGGAGTCTTAGCTTCAATCTAAATTTATATTTCTATTTAGGTTAGCTAATCTAAGAGCAGGCAAGACAAAGCTCTGTGTGTGTGTGTGTGTGTGTGTGTGTGTGTGTGTGTGTGTGTGTGTGTGTGTTGGGGGAACCCTTGATCCACAGCACTGGCCTTTGCTTTGAGACATTTCTGGCTCGGATTTGAAAGTCTGTGCTGACATTTGTCTTTTTTCTCCATGGAGGCTGCTCTCCCTGTGTCATTAGGACACTGGCACCACAACTATTTCTGATGCTGAGTTCCTTTCTGTCCGGGCCAGATGCTATGGCAATTATCATTAAAAAAAAACACACAATCTGATAAAGAACTCGCTTCACAGGCTTAACTAAATTAATAGACTAAGTCTTGTGACCAGATAGACTTTCCTTTTATTGGCTGACACTGGAAAGTTCTCAGGCATCTGTCTGCAAAGAACAAAAGGAGCCTAGATCTCTTTATTTCTGTCCAGATTCTTTCCCCTGCCCCGAAACCCTGGCTCGGTGTAAGACAAGACACTCCACAGAAACAAAATGATTCCCCTGACAAAGGAAGCCTAGCGCCTGTAAGACGCATCTGAAAGGCCAGAGAGAACTGTTTTCTGATTCCATTAGGGGCACCATTGGTTGGGGAAGCAATTTTTTTTTTAAAAAAAGTTCCATCTTCACGCGAAAAAGTTCCATCTTCACGCGATATAAGGTTTTGAAGTTTTTGCCCCCAATTACTGCAGTGGTGGCAGGATGTGGATTAAATTTGGAAATAAGGAAAAACTTCAGGACAGGTGGAGGGGGCCACTCTGGTGGGAGCTGGGGTCGCACTTCCCAGGTAGCAAAGTTAATGGGTATTAGCGAGCTGCCAGGGTGGAATCATCAGCTATGCCCTTGGCAACCAGCCCGAACATGAACATGATTTGAGCGTGAACAGAAGGCCAGGGGATCCCGTCCTGCTCGGAGAAGCTGATGCCTTAGTTCCCAAGCATCCCTTATCTTGGTTTGTTCCTCCCAGATGATGGCAGCATTGGTGGTGTGAGCCCAGAGCTCACAGCCAGGAGGAGCCTTCCCCACTTGGATGGGAACCAATAGTCTCAGGGTAAAACCATCACACCCCCTCCTTCTGTGTGGGGTCAAAGGAAATGATTCACATAGGATGGGCTGACCCCAGACAAAACTGGCCCCCTGCTTCATCACTCATTGGCTGGTGAGCCGTTGACAATTCCCAAGCCTTAGTTGTCTTGTCTATAAAATGGGCACAGCGACAACACCTATATAAAGGGCAGTGAGGAATAAATAAGAAAACAGCTGTGGGAAAAAATGGAAGCTGTAAAATGCTCTTGTGCTTGTGATGTTGTCGTTCTAGTTGCTGCCCACTGTGCTGTGTCAAGGGCACCTTTGGAGAAGAGAATGGAGTGGGAAGAGTCCAAGAGAAGCAGAGATTTCTTCTGATACCCCCAACACCACGTTCTCCCCCTACTCCAGTCATGAGGGGACTGAGGGTTCTCTGCCAGCCATTGTTGACCAGAAGTAGGACTCTTCTTCCTTCCTGAGAAAAGTGAGCCTGACAAGCAAAGGAATCCCCCGCTTCCTCTGGGGCTTCACCACTGCTCCCACCTGAGGCAGTTGTGTCCCTGTCCTGTCACGATCATGGACAGTGACCGACTTGATGGTAGGAACCAGGCCACTCAGCTGACGAGTAGTGACAACGTGGTCGCCTTGGCTGCCTGGCTGGAGGAGCAGCTGGGCCCCCAAAGGCCCCCCCGGAGATAAATATTGTTTTTCATTTCTATCTGATTTCCTAGTATCAGTAAATGCCCCCTGGCCGCTACAATGCTGTTAAAAATGCACCAGCAGACCCTGGTGGACACCAATTAACCTCCGAAACAAGGAACAGGAAAGGAAACGTGCTGTGGCAAGAGGCCACCCCCACTCCTTCCCATCCTTGTCTGGAGATGGAGAGGGACACCTTTTTCTCACGTACTGAATGTGTACTAAAAATGAGTAAGAACTGAACAGAACAGTCAGTAGAGACTCCAGTGTTCGCTTCTGAATGGTTCTCCGGCAACAGGTAACTGCGCCTGCTCCCAGAAATGGCGCTCTGCATGGATGAGCAGGACACAGTGGCCTCCCTGAGAGGCGTGCCCGGTCAGAGCCGCGCCCCGCGGAGGGGAGCAGGGGTCGTGGATGTGACACGGGAAGAAGGCAGAGGCTCATCCGCACAATGACCTGCGGAAGGCGGGGGCCGGAATTCCGGCCCCCCAAGTGGCCAGAAGACCATTTCCTTCTTGGTCTCTGAGCATACACGGAGCAGCACCTTGTCAGTGGGTGTGATTCTTGTGACGTTGTGACGTCCAACAGCCCCCATTAATTCACACTCGGTGCCAGCATGACTCATGGCCTTGAATCAGCCATTGTTGAGTCTGAGGGAGGCAAATGCAAAAACCAGTGGGAAAAGGTGTTGAGAGGGAACGTTCTGTTCTGTCCTCCCGTGAGAAGTGCCTGTTTGGCAGAGCTGTGGCAGGGACAATGATCTAGGAGATGTCCTTGACAATTCTCAGGCTGTCAGGCTGAGAGGCAGCGAAGATGGGGACGTCACTGGCAGCTCCTGATGAAAGGAGGAGAACAAGAACCCATTCATTTAGTCACAGCTATTTATTAGGCTTCTCCCTGTGACCAGCACCATTCCAGTCGCTGCAGATATGCCGGCGATCAAGGGACCGTCCTCATGGAGCTTAGCGGGGATACAGACAAGGAAAATGGGTGCTCTCATATCAGTTTTCCTGAAGCTTCTGGGAGCCAACGCTCAATTCCGTGTAGGTGTGTTGAGATCGTTGGGGAAATTCTACCTTAGTCTGTTCCAGCCGCTACAATAAGAATACCACAGACTAGGTGGCTTACAGACAACACAACTTTATTTCTTGTAGTTCTGGAGGCTGGGAAGTGGTGTTTAGTAAGAGCTGGCTCCTAGACTGTGTCTTCTTGCTGTGTCCTCACATGGTGGAAGGGGCTATGAGGCTCTACGGGGTCCCTTTTACTAGGGCACTAGTCCCATTCATGAGGACAGAACCCTTACACCCTCGTGACTTAGTCACCTCCTAAGGGCCTCACTTTTTTTTTTTTTTGCAAGTTTATTTATTTATTTTGAGAGAGGGAACGCAGCAGCAGAGGAGGGACAGAGAATCCCAAGCAGGCTCCACACTATCAGCACAGGGCCCCACCATGACCTCAGCTGAAATCAAGATTAGGACACTCAACTGACTGAGCCACCCAGGTGCCCCTAAAGAACCCACCTCCTAACACCATCACCTTTGGGGTCGGGTTTCAATATAGGAATATGGGGGGACACAAACATGCAGATATGGTCCCTGCCCTCACAGAGTGGCCTTCTCGTGGAAGAGGTACCCGCGGGCAGTGGTGAGGCATCCTGAAAGATCGGGGAAGTAAGGGAGAGAAGGTTCACCTTGGAGAAGCTGAATTATGGACTTGAGACCTCCTACATCAGAGCTCAGTGCGCAAAGTCACCTTAAGAGAGAGTCAGTCAGCAGGGCTGTAATTGGATTTAATGCGGAACTTACATCAAGAAAGACCGTGCCGTGCAGAAAACAAATCACCGGAGAGGACCCCCTCCCCCGCCTGCCCAGCACAGCTGGGGATTTGGCGCCCTGGTCCCACCCTGCGGCAGGGGTGTCCTTGTGGCCTGGAGGCACTTCCCGGGCTGCTCGTGGGTGGCAGCTTGCACTATTTGTACCCAACTCTTCCTTCCCTCCCTGCCCTTGCTATGCTTTCCCTGAGGCGAGTCTATTCCCAGCCCCGTTATCTTTGGCCTTGGCTTGCTTCAGCCAGTGGAATGTTCGTAGCCGTGATGGGAGCAGGGGCCTAAACGTGCCTGCGTGTTTGCCTGCTTCTTATGCTTCTGCCATTTGCCCCGAGAAGAGTTTGTCCCAGAAGCCCCTTCAGTCCGGGTCCCCAGAATGAGACACATGTGGAGCTGACCTGACCCCACACTGCAGCCTGAAATAGGGCCTCCATAGTCCACCTGCAAACTTGTGAATAGGGAATGAACGCTGGTGGTTTAGGCCAGTGAGGTGTTGGGTTTGTTAGGTGACATCATCATATAACACCTGACTGATACACAGAACCCAATGCGGTGAACACGCCAATCACGAAGTGGCTTAATTGCTCACTGCTGCTCTGGTTCCCGGCTCTCTAAACCACCTTCTGTTTACAATTGGCTTCCTGTACAGGGTGCCTATAGGGAGAGGAGGAGCTGGTCAGGCTTATGTTAATATCATTTGTTAGTTTGATCTCCTCATAAATTGTCAAGTTGGCCTTACACACCAGTCTCCTGTGAGTGGTTAAGAGGAGACAAGCCTGAGGCTGATGCTCTCAGAGACGCTGGCAAGGTTCACCACGTGGGGCCGGCGTGTGGCAGACGTCTGTGCCACGTGGCCTGACAGGCAGCCAGCCTTCCTTAAGCTACACTGCCATGCGGCCAGAAGAAACTCCTCAGAGCCAAGTTCACAGATCACTGCAACACCATGTAGCACCACCAAGATGGAACAGTCATGTCTGGTCACAGCGGTAGCTCTCAACTTGGTGAGGGGAAGCTATCATATGATACCAAGTATCATGGTTTCCAGGGGCAGGATCACAGTGAAGGGGACTGGAGGGTGGGGTGTAATTATGGTAACGTTCCCTGGTCTCCCCCATCACAAGTTGGTGACCACTGAGTCAACAGGATCAGAAAAGCTCTGTGGGGGGATGCATCATCCAAGATAGGTTTTGGAGGATGGACAGAATTTTGTTAAGCAAAGATGGGAGTGCAGGCATTGCAGGTGCAGAGAATGACACAGGCAGGAGTGCGAGTGGGTCGGGGGGATGTACGGGATGCACTGGGGGAAAGGCAAGGCGAGCTGATCCATGTGTCTAGAGCGCAGGACGCAAGCTGACACCGTGGGAGATGTGGGGATGGGAAGTCAGGCCTGTGTGTCGCGGAGGGTCCAAATGCCTGGGTGCGGTATGAATATTCCGAGGGGCAGGCGTGGACCTGGGATCACTGCACCACAGTTCAGGCCCCTTCCAGCCAGGCCAGGCAAGCAGACCAAGATCCCAGGGGCCTATTGTGACCCTGATGCCCTGAGAACCAGGGCCCATACCAGTGGCGGAAGCCCCAGCTGGAGGAACACCTGGTCTGGATCTTGGGGATGAGAGGGAGGCCAGGGACTGGCCTCACTCCATTCTACGAGCCATGAGTGGCCTGGCCTGTCTCTGCTCGTCCCTGCATCTGACTTGGCTCTCGGTCTCAGCTCCGGGTGCACTGGTTGTGTTCCCAGTGATTATGGCAGGCTCCAAAGTGTGGCTTAGTGAGTGATGCTTGGGCCGCATCCTTGGCTGGCTGTGGCCCTACTGGACCGGGTTTCTGTTTTGTTCTTCCTTCTCTTTTCTTGGAACAGAGGAGAATGGGGCAGGGCTGAGGTCGGGGAAAACTCTCTCTGTGGTTGCTTCCCCTAACCTCCCTATAATGATAAAGACCCACGTGGCCCAAGAGAGGGGCTCTGGTTCCATAAGCCACGTTGGCCCCATGTAGGACTTGCAAAGAAGGGTCAGATCCTTCTGTGAGCCAAGGCCTCTGCCTGATGATACGTGGCCTCTAGACATGCAGGCTGTTTCTAGAGAGGACTTTGTCCGGAGAAACCAATCCATTCATTCATGCCCTCATCAAGCATTTCCCGAGTATGGCCAGGTGCTGTGTCAGGTCTTGGCAGGATAGCGATGGCCAAGACAGACAAGGCCTCTGGAACTGACACTTCGGTGAGGCACATCCGGGCCTCCGAGGCAGGTCTGCACCAGCAATAGGGAAAGAAGTCTGGTGTCCCTTTTGGGGTGGGCTGTGGTTGGGCAAGTCTTTAGCTATGGCTGAGGAGGGCATGGAGCCACTGAAAGGAGCTGTCTGGGTGCACTGCAAACAGCCCACTCTGCCTGACAAGGGCAGGGGGGGAAGTACGTGTTCCACGGCCCCCTCACTGTCACCCAGGCCTGTCCAGTGCTGGCCTGTGCCCCACCCCGTTTCCAATGCCTCCTTCTTTCCACTCCTCCCCTTCAAGACCTCGAATCCCATTTTAACCAAACTCCACATACATAAATGTTCCTGTGCTGCACATGGGAGATGGAAGTTGATTTGCCCTGATTTACCCTTGTTTGCGAAGCCACTGAGAGGGCTCCACCTCTGATCCTTTGGCAGAGCCGCCGTCCAGTCAGTCCTGCAAGGAGACTGTGTCCCTCCCACTAGGGGCTCAGATGGGTGGTTTGGAGGGAGAAGCCCTTTGTAAGTTTTTGCGTGGGTGACAATCTGCGGTGAGTTCAGATAAGAGCAAAGAGGCACTGAATAAACATAAGTCATTTTCCCCATACACTGTCTTGACCTGGTCTTATCAGTAGCAGGTATTTGATACATTCTTGTTGGATTGTTTTTAGGCCTTTCCTGTCCAGAATGCTGCAGTGTCGACGCAGGGAAGACTTGGGAGCCATTATACCACACAGCCCAGCAGCTTCTCAACAGTATGACCCCAAGACAGAAGCTAAGAGCGCCTGGTCTGTCCATTTTTCTAATTAAGGTATCTTTTACACAGAGCAAGACGCACCCTTTTTAGCATATGGTTGGTTCTATGAGTTGCAACAAAGGCCCAGAGTTGTGCAACCATATCATCACCCCAGAAAGTTCCCTCACGCCTCTCACATAGTCAACTTGTCTACCCATTTCCTGCCTCTGGCATCCCAGATCTGTGTTCTGTTTGTATAATTTTGCCTTTCCGGAATATCGCATACATGGAGTCATACAGTATGTGGCCTTCTGAGTCTGGCTTCTGTCAGTTAGCAATGCATTTGCGATTTAGCCTTGTTATTGTGTGTATCAGTCGTTCGTTCCTTTTTATTGCTCGGTAGTATTCCATGGTGTGGATGGACCACAGTTCATTCATCCCTTTCCTTCTTGAAGGCATTTGGAAGGTTTCCAGTATTTTTTGGTGATAATGAATCAAGATACTTTAAGTGTTCCTTTTCAAGTTTTACGTGAGCATAAGTTTTCATTTCTCTCAGGTAAATATCCAGACGTGAGATGTGCTGGTCTTATCCTAAGTGTATGTTTAACCTCGTAAGAAACTGCCAAACTGCTTTCCAAAATGGCTATACCGTTTGGTATTCCTGTCAGCAATGTGTTATGCTAAGTGAAATAAGTCAGGCTGAGGAAGACAAATACCATATGATTTCACTCATACGTGAGATCTAAAAAAAACCCAAGAACCAAATGAATAAACAAACAAACAAACAGCAGAATCAGGCCTGTAAACACAGAGAACAACCTGATCATTGCCAGCAGGGAGGGGTTCCGGGGGGTGGACAAAATGGGTGAAGAAGGGCAGGGAGATTCAGGTTTCCGATTATGGAATGAGGAAGTCAGAGGAATAAAAGGCACACATAAGGAGTACAGTCAATGATACTGGAATAGTCTTGTATGGTGACAGATGATAGGGATACTCGCGAGCAGAGCTTAAGGCTTAAACGTGTCGAATCACTATGTTGTACACCTGAAACTAATGGAACATTGTGTGTCAACCACACTCAAATAAATTTAAAAAAATAGAACAATGTTAACTAAAAAGTTCTTGTTCAATGTCTCCCCAGAATATGACAGTTAGCCAAGAACACTCATTTAATTTTAGGATATTTGTTGTGGAAAATTTTAATTTCTATATTTAAACTATAAACTCCTTTTATAAATTAAAAACAAAACAAAACAAAACAAAACAAAACAAAACAAAACAAAACAAAAGCAAAACACCCCAGACCCCCACAGTGCATGAGAGTGTCAGCTGCCCCATCCTTACAGGCATTCAGTGATGCCAGATTTTTGTCGGTTTGAAGCCACTCCAATAGGTAATCAGTGGTATCCTGCTGTGGTTTGAATTTGCATTTCCCTGATGACTAATGATGTTGAGTATCTTTTCATGTACTTATTTGCCATGTGTATATTTTCTTTGGTAAACTGTCTGCTCAAAACTTTAGGCCATTAAAAAAAATTAGATTCTGTTTTGAGGTTTTTTGTTTTTTTTTTTAGAGTTCTTTATACCTTTGACACACAAATCCTTTGTCATAATATATTGCAATTATTTTTGCTTTGGATACTCAGGTTTATCTCTTAGGACAGTTTAAAATAAGAAAAAAAAGTTTTAAAAATCTTTACCTTCTTTTAAACTGTTCTTGGAGATCTTAATTTCTTCGTGTAGATCCAGATTTCTGTCTAGTACCATATTCTTTTTCCTGAAGAATTTTCTTACACTATATATCTGCAGATAATGAATTCTTTCTGCTTTTTTTTAAGGTGTTTATTTTATGTTTATTTTTTGAGAGAGAGAATTCTAGGGTGACAGGTCTTTATCTTCCAATACTTTAAAGATGTTAATCTGTTATCTTCTGGCTTCCATAATTTCTGACGAAAAATCTACAATCACACCTCTGTATATAACATGTCTGTTTTCTAGTTGCCCTCAAGATATTGTCCTTATCACTGGTTTTCGGAAGTTTGAGTAAGACTTGTCTGAGTTTTTTGTTTGTTTGCATTGTGGGGAATAGGCTATTTATTTTGGTGTGGTCCTCTGACCTTCTTGGGTTTGTAATTTGATGTTATTTTATTTTTGGAAAATTATTGGCCATTATCTCCTCAAATATTTATTCTGCCTTATTGCCTCTCTCTTTACCTTCTGGGATTTCAACTATACTTGTTAGACCATTCATTATTGTCCAATATCTACTGGATGCTCTATCCTTTAAAATGGTTTTTTGCTCTTTTTAAAACTCTTCTTTGTGTTTTAGTTTGGGTAATTTCCATTGACCTCCCTTAAAAGTTCACTTTTCTTTTCTCAGTAGTGTGAATTATTCTGATAAGCTCTTTGAAGGCATTTCTCTTCTCTTTATTACTATTTTAAAAAATTCTAACACAGTTGATTTTCTAATAGTTTTCATCTCTCTGCTAAAATTTCTCAGCTGTTCATGAATGTTGTTCATCTTTCTCACCAGAGCATTCAAAATATTATTCATATTTATTTGTTTAATATTTTAAAGTTTATTTTTTGAGAGAGAAAGAACACACGTGGGGGAGGGGCAGAGAGCGAGCACATGAGAGAATCCCAAGCAGGCTCTGCACTGACAGCTTCCCGTGGGGCTCGAACCCACAAACCCCTCAGGGATGATGACCTGAGTGGAAATCAAGAGCTGGATGCTTAACCGATGGAGCCACCCAGGCACCCTTATTTATAGTTATTTTAAAAATCTCTGTCTCCTAGTTCTAACATCTGGGTCGTCTCTGAGTCTGGTTCTTTTTATTATTATATCTCTTTGCAGGGAGTTGTTTTTCACTTGCTTTGTTGAATGTCTTATAATTTCTGGTTGAATGCCAGACATGGTATGTAGAACAGCAGAGACTGAAATACTTATGCCTGCAAATGGGCAAGCCTTTTCTGCTTGACTGCTAGTGTGGGAGGTGGGTCAAACTAGTCAGGAATAAAACTGGGTTTGGGTTTTGTTGATGTAGTTACCTTCAGTGCACCACCAGCTTCAAATTTTTCTAGAGATGCTTTGTGTTTAGGGTGGTGGCTGGGGTGCAGAGAGTTTCTATCATTTCTGTTACATTCTCAGCTTTCAGTCTTCTCTGCATGTCTGCACCTCAAAGAGGGTGTCCAGGTCACGCGCTTCCCCCTTGGTGCTAGTCTGGGGCTGGTGGACAAAAATATTCTGTTTCCTGACCCAGCTTTGATCTTAGGCAGGTCCTGTGTCCTTGGGTCTTGGGGGTGGGGCTTTCTCCGTGATCCAGCCCACCTTCCTGTGGCAGCCAAACTCTGTCTTGTAACTGGTGGGTCTTGTGAAGGAGAGAGTTTCCTATTCCTCTACCAGCAGAAGATCTCTAAGGATATTAGGATAGGATTCTGGGCTCAGAATGGTTTCCTCCTGACCCCACTTCGGGGTAGACTTTTATTTTTTTTACCCTTACGCCACCTGCAATAGGTCTTTACCTGTGTTCTGGGGGTGATAGAGTTTTCTGTCCCTCCCCTCTTAGGACGTTAGGGCTTTATTCCAAAGGAGGCAGGAGTCCTGTATGCTGAGCTTTGTGCCCCTGCCACAGATGATTCAGTGATGTGTCTCATTTTTCCTTAAAAGGGCCCATCTTTACTTAGTTTTCAGACTACTTGGTTGTCCTGCAACCTTGGCTTTCTGATGGGTTCAATAAAAGTTATGGTTTTCTTGTTGTTAGGGTAGGAGTGACATTCTTTCTACCTTTCTTCATCCAAACCGGAGACAGAATTATCCATTTTGAATGGGAAGGAACAAGAAAAATGGAGGATAAACCACCGTGGAAAAAGAAAGGAGACTTTTCACTAATGGAGAAGAAGGATTACCAGCAGACCAAGGACATGGTATCCCAAGACAAGGATGGGGGAGGTTTGCTAAATCACAAGAAGCGGAAAGGTGTGGCTCAATTAGCAGTTAAAATGTGCAGTTGTTCACTGAGACAGACACAGCCATTCACTGGGGCTGAGTCTGTGTGTGTGTCAGCCATGCAGGGCGAGCCCGTTGGAGGTGACACGGTGAAAACATGCCCCATAAGGTTAAGGAGGCTAAAACCCACAAGCAAGAGTCCCACTGACCCCTATTCTTCACAGAAACGGTAACCTTATCCTTTAGGAGCAAACAACAGGAAGAGCTCTAGCCGGCCCAGGCCAGTTTGAACCTGACCACTGACTCACACCTGCATAGATGGGCCACAGAGTGTCCACAGTTACCTCTACCTCTTTACAATGCTAAAATCTCCACCCAAAGAGGAGCACCAACCTCATTAACATAACACAGGGTGCACGTATAGGCATGTTTTCGAAGCATGACTGTGTAACAACATTAGGCCCCCCCTTTATGGGTGATCACAAAACTCCTCTTTCCGAATATTCATCCTAACTCTAAATAAAAGAAACCCATTCATCCCCATTCAGGGAGTCACGGCTTTGGAAGTTATTCCCCATGATCCCCATTTGTTGCAAATCATTTTCTTTGTGTGACAACTCACAACTCAGAACTCTGGGTACAAGGGCAGAAGCCTATTCCCCTGATACGCCTGAGGGACGAGAAAGAGGGAGCGGGCAAGTACTGACCTTTGCACAATGAAGGGTGGCTGGCATACAGCACCACGTCCCCGAGTGCCCAGCAAATGAACCCTGCAATGTCTTCTCCCCGGCAACTCTGAGACTGCTTTGTGCATGGGGAAATTTCCATCTCCTGATTTCAGTCACCTCTGGATTCCTGCCTATTCTTTCCCCACAATATTTTTCTTTCCACCCTCATTCTGGACTCCTATTTGTCTCTCTGTTTATAAGCTCCTCTCTCCCCTTCAGTCCATCCTATGATTCAGCATCATAAAACATAAAGCATCAATGTCTCTCTTTATTCTCACAAAATGTCAACAACTCTCTCTTGCCTGGGCGACAGTCACAGACTCCAATGCCTATGGGGACCAGGCAGGAAGCATGACTAAGTGAGGAAGGCAGGACTGAGTAGGAGCACATACATGCCTGGTCACAGCGAACAAGTGCTTCTAAACTCCGGGTTACCCTTGTCAAGTGAGAATACAGGCCATGTGGACAGGTTTTCTGATTTTCCCGGGTAAGCCGGAAATCTGGCTTTTTGCATGAATTTTCCTATTTGTAATGTTGGCAACTAATTTAAAAATTTGTCAAAATAGTGTGTGGGCCAGAGAAAACAATCTGTGGCCGGATATGCCATGACAGCTGCCGGTCTGCACCCCTGGTGTGGAAAATCAGCTCCACGCTTCTCAGCCGGATATGAGAGGCATTGCTCAGTCCACCACCCAGCCTTTTCTTCAAGGATTCAGGACCTGAGCCCGTACACCAGAGAATTCTCCTTCTAGTCCACAGTACACATTACACAGCAGTCTTCCCGCTCATCCAGTTGAAGAATGCCCATTGGCACTGACCTGTCCTGCATTTCTTATCATTCAACCCTCCCTGATTTCCAAAGGCTGTGTGCCTCCTCTCCAAGTACAAGGTCTTTGACAGCTTCACAACCCCTCACCTGGCTTTTCTTTGTATCTGTAAACTTCCTTAATGAATGTACTCATTTTAAAAATGAGTTATATTTAAAATGTAACTTAGTTGAGTTATACAGACCAGACAATTGGTCTGAAGGGTACAATTCCACAATGTTTAGCACATTCCCATTAACCAATTTGCTATTTGTGTCCTACTGACTTCCAAATAGGATTTGGGGTTGCTTACAAAATTAAACACAATACAAACAGGACAACTAATAAGAACAATACATCTCCCCAATTATCAACAGACTTTGCCAGGCATCCAAATGAGTTACTCCACTTGAGCATTTATTTTAGCCTGAGTTCCCTGGCAGAGAAGAAAAAAGAGAAATGAGTTGTCTGATAAAACAACACAGACAAATTTCTCAAGAGAGATGTTCTTTCCTGGCTAAGCGTCCAAGGAGGATGTTTGCATAAAGAGCCATTATTTGTGACTTTTATTGATAGACAAATGACTTTCGTTCAGAACAATATTGACACTTCTCCACTTAAATAAATTATTGACACAATAGACTTGTTGGCAGGAATAAAATGTTCAGTATAACATTGCAATTAAGAACACAGGCTTTGGGATCAGAAAAACTTCAATTATTAGGTGTGTAACCTTGTGCACGTTACTTTGTCTCTATAGGCCTTAGGTGCCTCATCTGTAGAATGGGGTTAAAGGCAGGGTGTCTTTCAATGAATTTTGGCAGGAGGATTAAATGAGAAAGTAAGGTTAAGGTGGTGCCTACAGCATTTCTCCACTGCAAAGATACTATTTCAGCTTCCCCTTGATTAACAAGTATCATTTGAGGAGATACTTTGAGAGTATGTAAATATCTTGTTACCTCTCAAACTTTAACCCACTCGTTTTAGTATTCATGGATGATTCTCGCCCAAATCAATCATTACTGCCAAAGGATGACTGCCAAATGACGATCTTTTAATATCATCATTCCTTCTGCAATTATAAGTTGACTTTCAACAGTAAAAAAAAAAAAAAAAAAAAAAAAAGCTTTCTGAAATTAAAGATTGTCTAAATAAATAAAAAGATATCCCATGTTCATGAACCAGAAAACTTAGCATTCTAAAGATGGTAATACTTCCCCAAATTTATCTATAGAGTCAACATAATTCCTATCAGAATCCTAGCTGGCTTTTTTTTTTTTTTTTTGCAGAAATTAACAAGAATTAAGAAGCTGACTCTAAAATTGATAATAGAAATGCCAGAGTCCCAGGGCAACCAAAACAATCTTGAAAAAGAAGAACAATGTTGGAGAACTAACACTTTCTAATTTTAAAACTTACTTCAAAGCTACACTAATCAAAACAGTGTGGTACTGGCATTAAAGGATAAATGTACAGATGAGTAGTACAGAATTGAAAGTCCAGAGATAAACTTTTAAATTTATGGTCACTTGGTTTTCAGCAAGAGTGCCAAGACAATTCAGTGGGAAAGATGAGTCTTTTCCAAAATGGTGTTGAACAATTGGATATCCATAAGCAGAAGAATGAAGTTGGATGCCTTATATTATACGATGCTAAAAAAAAAAAAAAAAAAAAAAAAAAAGGACCAAAGTCCCAAATTTAGGAGTTAAAAATACAACTATTAGAAGAAAACATTAGAGTAGATCTTCAAGACCTTGGGTTAGGCAATGCCTTCTTAGATAAGGCACCAAAAATACAAATGACAAAAGAAAATATAGATAATTGGACTTCATCAAAATTAAAAACATTGGGGCACCTAGGTGGCTTAGTTGGTTAAGTGTCCAACTTTGGCTCAGGTCATGATCTCATAGTTTGTGAGTTTGAGCCCAATGTCAAGTTCTCTGTTTTCAGCACAAGGCACACTTTGGATCCTCTGTCCCCCCTCTCTCTGTACCTCTTATTTGTTCTCTCTCAAATAAATAAATATTTTTTTAATTAAAAACATTTGTGTTGCAAATAATGCAACCAAGAAAGTGAAAAGACCACTCACCCACAGAATGGAAAAAAATATTTTCAAATCATATACCTGATAAGTGACTTGTATCTAGAGTACACAAAGAGCTGCTACAACTCAATAATAAAAAGATCAATAACCCAATAAAAAATGGGAAAGGATCTGGATAGGCTTTTCTCCAAAGAGGACCTACAAATGGACAGTAGATGTATGAAAAGATGCTCAGCATCATTAGTCATTAGTGAAACGAAATTCAAAACCACAACGAGATACCATTTCACACTCAGCAGGACAGCTATCATCAAACAGACAGATAATAATGGGATAAGGAGAAACTGGAACACTCATATTTTGCTAGTGGGAATATAAAATGCAAAATGTGAAAGGAGTGAAGCTGCTGTGGAAAACAGCTTGGCAGTTCTTCAAAATGTTAAACACAGAGTTACCATATGCCAGCAAAATCACTCCTAAAGAAATCTACCAAGGAGAAATGAAAACATAGATCCACATAAAAATATGTACATGAATTTTCATGAATCTGTACACATAAAAACTTGTATACATAGTTCATATATTTATTCATACTAGCTAAATAGTGGAAATAATCCATATGTCCACCAACTGATGAATGGATAAACAAAATATGGTATGTCTATACAGTGGAATATTATTTGGCAATAAAAAAGGGTAAAGTAATGATACATGCTACAACATGAGTTAACTTTGAAGACACAAATGAGAGAAGCCAGTGACAAATGACCACATACTGTGTGAATCCATTCACATGAGATGTTCAGAGTAGAAAAATCTACAAAGATAGAGAATAGACCAGCCTGGGGCCGAGGATGGGGTCAGAAGGGAAGAATGCTGATGGGGACACGGTTTCCTTCTAGGGTGATAAAGATACTCTAAAATTAGATGTGGTCATGGCTGCACAACTCTGTGAGTATACTAAAACCACTTAACTGTATACTTTATTTTAAGTGTGTATATATATATATATATATATATATATATATATATATATATATATATATAATATATAAGTATAATAAGTATAATATATATGTAACATATTATATATACATTTATTTATTTATTTTGAGGCAGGGAGGAACAGAGAGACAGGAAGAGAGAGAATCCGTGAAATCCAAGCAAGATCTGTGCAGAGCTCAACCTGGAGCTCGATCCCACAAACCACAAGATCATGACCTGAGCTGAAATCAAGAGTTGGCTGCTTAACCGACTAAGCCACCCAGGTGTCCCTCAACTATATACTTTAAATGGGTGAATTGTACAGTATATGAATTCTGTCTCCATTAAACTACTGAAAAAATCAGTACAGAAACATAAAAAACATTAGATTTATAAAAAGGGAGAACTTTTCTTCCCCCTATTATTTATTTATATCAATATGGATTCATGGATTCAATAGGTTATAATCCTTTGCCATTACCATTTATTTTGATGCTCAACTTGCCCCGTTTTGCCACCAGGAACACCTTCAAGCTGGCTACTGTGTCCTTTTGACGTGTATCGATAATTCCTGGAGCATTTCTTTACTATTGTTTTCTTTCCTTCTTGGCACACGATAGCCCAGGCTTATCTTACATTTTTCCTTTCCAGACTGGGGCCAGACATTGTTCCAAAGAGCCCTGGTTTCTTGGTGGAGAATAGTACTTCGAAACCAAGATCTGGGCACGAGGTGTGTTCATTGTTGGTGGGGTGTTAGTGCTTCTCTCAGCAAACAGAACTGAGATTTACAGAAATCTGAATCATCATATGTATGTACATACATGCATGCATACACATACATGCCCTCACAATCTATATCCATTTCTATATTTATCTGGACTAAAACCTACAAGTTTACACCAATACTGCCCATTTCAACATAATGCTAGAGGGTCCATTCTCTGATTCTCTCTTTCCATATTTGTAACTCCTTTTTCCGATGGTAATAAACCTGATATCCATTATCCACAATAAATGTACTTATTAGCTCAATCCTAGAATATTCAGAAAGTAATTTCAGAATTGCTAGCTCATGCCTCTGAGAAAATGAAGCCTGCTAATTAGAGTTCAATATTTATTTAGTGGGTTTTGTTTTTGTTTTTGTTTTTAGCCCAAGAGTATTGAGTCCAAATACTGTGTTCAAAAGTTAATTGGGTTAGTTCTTTTTCCTCCATTTCAGTGTGGTCACGTTATTCATTTGAATTATGGTTCAGTTTGTTTTTGTTTGTATTCAGTTTTGAAATTCCTCCCCCATCCTTGCGGATTTTCTTCCTTCCTTCCTTGCTTTCTTCCTTTTTAAATTCTTTCTTTCTGTGTGAAATATTAAGGTGGTTCCAAAGCTAGGGATTGAACAAAAAGTTATATTTGAAAAAGTGTCATTCTCCCTCTCATTCCCTCTACCCTTTTCTCTCCATTTCCAATCATATCCTGTAGGTAACCAATCTCGTTAGTTTCTAGTTTCTAGTATTTCTCTTTGGTCAAATGAGTAGATAGAAAGATACATATTTCCTAATTTACTCTCTTCTTTTCACAAAAGACAGCATACTGTAGATGCTTTTACATGCTTTACTTTTTTTTCACTTAACCTACATCCTAGAAATCATGCTCAATCAATGATTAGAGATCTTCTTCATTTTTTACAGTTGCATAGTACTCCATTGTGTGACTGTACCAGTTTATTCCATCACTCTGCTGTGTGTGTATAACTAGGTTGTTTCTAGTATTTTCTATCGTTGGAGTGTATCTCCAGAGAAAATCCTCAGAAGTGGAATTGCTGGGTCAAAAGGTAAAAGCATATGTGGTTTTGTTAGCTAGACAAATTCCCTTTATGAGGGTTGTAACGATTTGCACTCACATCAGTAATCTGTAAGAGAGCCTATTTCCCTGCAGTCACACCAACACTGTGTGTTGTAATGCTTCCTAATTTCTGTCAATCCAATGATGAGAAATGGTATCTCTATGTAGTTTTCATTGGCATTTCTCTCATCATGAATAAGGTTGAGCATATCTTTATACATATAAGGACCATTTTTGTATCTTTTTCTGTGAATTGTTGATTCATGCTTTTGCCCATTTTTATTTCATGGTTTTTAAATATTCCCCCATTTGAAAATAGTTGTTTATATAATACATATATTAACTCATTACCTGTGATGTATGTTGAAATGATTTTCCAAGGTTGTTAGCTGCCTTTTAACTTTATATATATGAGGAAGTCTTCTTTAATGTAATTGAATTTATTAATTTTTCTTTTATCGCATTGAGGTTGTGAATCACAGTTAAAAGCCTTTCCCTACATCCAGGTTCAAGAGGAGTCCATCCATGTTTTTTTTTTAATTTTAATTTTTACAATTTAATACATGTTTATTTATATAATTACTAATTTACTGGATACTTATGCATGTTTTATTTTAGTCCTTGTAGGATTTTATTTACATAAGTTTAGATTTATATAGCTTTTTAATTTTTTTAAAAAATTGAATTTTAATTACAGTACAGTTAGCTAACATTCAGTGTTGTTAGTTTTAGGTGTACAATATAGTGATTCAGCACTTCTATACATTATTCAGTGCTCATCATAATAAGTGTACCTTAATCTCCTTCACTCACTCCCCCCCCCGCCCCACCTACTTCCCTCTGGTAAACCAGCAGTTTGTTCTTTACAGTCTCTTTCTTGGCTTGTCTCTTTTTTTCTTTGTTCATTAATTTTGTTTCTTAAATTCCACATATGAATGAAATCATATGGTACTTATCTTTCTCTGACTAACTTATTTCACTTAGCATTATATTCTCTAGCTCCAACCATGTTGTTGCAAATGGCAAGATTTCATTCTTTTTTATGGTCAAGTAATATTCCATTACATATATATATATATACGTATATATATATATATATGTATACATATATATATATATATATATATATATAACCACATCTTCTTTACCCATTTGTCAATTGATGGACATTTGGGCTGCTTCCATAATTTGGTTACTGTAAATAATGCTTCAATTCACATAGGGGTGCATATATCTTTTCAAATTAGTGCTTTTGTAATTTGGGGGGTAAATACCCAGGAGTGGAATTATTGGATCCTATGGTAGTTCTATTTTTAATTTTTTGAGGAATCTCCATACTGTTTTCCACAGTGGCTGCACTGTTTGCATTCCTACCAACAGTGCACAAGGGTTCCTTTTTCTTTCTCTAAATCCTTTCCAACATTTGTTGTTTCTTGAGGTGTTGATAGCTTTTTAGATAGTCGATCCAGTGGGAGTTTATTCTTGTATATGATACGAAGTAGGAGGGATCTACTTTTATTTTTATCTTTAAAAACATTTATTTTTAATATTTTTTAAACATTTATTAATGTTTATTTTGAGAGAGTGAGAGAGAGAGTGCGCATGGACGCAAGTCTGAGACAGGAAGAGAGAGAGGGAGAGAATCCTAAGCAGGCTCCACACTATAAGCACAGAGCTCCACTCAGGGCTCGGTCTCACCAACCATGAGATCATGACCTGAGCTGAAATCAAGAGTTGGAAGCTCAACTGACTGAGCCACCCAGGAACCCCATCTATTTTTTCAAAACAGGCATGTGAACTGTATCCTTGAGGACACCCGTAACTTGCTTCCTCGGGTGTATCCTGCATTTAAGTCCAATGTCAAAGTCCATGCCGGGGGTGGTAGCTGCTCCCTCACTTCATTAAAGATTATGTCTCCTCTCCCTCATGTTTTGTTATTCTTGTTTTTTGTGGGTTTTAAGTAAAAAGGGTAGGGTAAAACTTATCTTGACTCTGCTATCTTTAACTGGAAGTCTGCTAAAATATATTTTTTATTTTTATTTATTTTTTAAAGATTTTACTTTTTAAAGTAATCTCTATACCCAATGTGGGGCTCGAACCTACAACCGTGAGATCAAGAGTCACATGATCCAACAACTGAGCCAGCCAGGCAGGCGCCCCTGTTAAAATGTATTTTTAACTATGACATTTTAGCTTTACTAAAAATAATTAAAAGTACAGTTTGAATTTTTATAAAAAGTAGTTCAGTTGACTGGGAGTGGGAAAGATGCCTCCTGGATGAACAGGGAGAGTGTTAAGTATAAATGAAAGCATTAGGGTTGGGTAAGGCAGCTAAATTTATAGTAAAAACAGGTTTCAGGGAGTTCAAAACCTATGAAAGTATGGAAAATTGTAGGTTTCCTCCTACAATCCTCCAACTGGCTGAGTTAGATTGTGCCATTCTTCTCAAATTTGCAATATAACCAGACGGTGGGGACAGCAAATCGTCACTGAGCAAAGTATGTGCATTTTCTTAAATTATGCTCCGAATTATAGATCATCCTTCCAAAGGCAAACCATACAATTATTAGCAAGATTCCTATTAGCTAATTGACTATTTTAATAAAACCTTCTATTTTAATAGAAATAACATAATTAAGTGGAAAAGCATCCTAAACTTTTGCTCATTATTTGTATACTTCTTATTCAGAAAGTCTGGCCACTGGGACCATCTCTCTAGCTTAAGTGCCATTATTAACCTGCTGCGAGTTACTCAAATTTCAGCTAGGAAACCTAGAAAGAAAGAAATAGCTTCTATGTGTAAATTCTGTCAAACCTAACCTATAGCATGGCCAGTATCAGTCACTAAATCTTAATCTCTAAGACTTTACTGAGGATTATTTCGTCAGATCAGATGTGCGGTGAGGCAGCCAGGTAACTTGGGAGTGGTTGGCACGTGTGGGCTAAGAAGAAGTCACACTGAAAACAAGCAAATCCTTCTTTATAATTTTGCTCAGTGCAGGCCTTCTCCCAATATCCAAAGGGGCTGCAATTTGTAACCAAAGAACTGGCCATGCATCTTCTTCAAGAAGGGGTTGCCATGAACATCGGGTCAAGAGTGCGGGTGAACTTGGCTTGTCATCCTGCCTTTACTCTTCAGCTAAAGAAGGAAGTAGGTCAGGGAAGAGCATGTGGAAAAAAAGATCAAGTGTTCTCATTTTTATTTTCAAGTTCAAGCTGTTTTAGGGTCATCATCCAACCTTTGCAGAGTCTTCCCATAAAGTAGAGAGGCCCTAAATTAGCTGAGCAACTGCAGTTTCCAGATAGAGGAGAGGTCATCACCTGGTAACTGGTCCCATCTCCCAGCCCACTGCACGACCTCATGGACCAGGTGTCCCCTGAGTTGTCTCTTTACCACTCACTTGGCAAATGCCTATTGCCTACTCCGTGTACTTTGTAATGTATTAAGTGCCACGAGCCTGTGAAAACAGTTGAGGGGATTTTTGCAATGTTTCTGTATTAGTCTGCTCTAGCTACCATAACAAAACAGTACAAACTAAGTGGCTTAAATGACAGAAAATTGTTTTCTGACAGTTCCAGAAGCTGAGTCTAAGATCAAGGTGCTTAGTTTCTGGTTAGAGCTAGTTAGAGTTAGCTTAGAGCTAGTTTCTGGTTGAGGCCTTTCCTTCCTTGCTTGTAGACTGTCACCTTCTTCCTGTGTCCCCACATGCCCTATTTTCTGTGCCCATGTGGAAAGAGAAAGATCTATGGTGTCTCTTCCTCTTCTTATAAAGAGATCAGTCCCATCAGATGAAGGTCCTACCCTTATGACCTCATTTAACCTTAATTACCTCCCTCAAGGCCCAATCTCCAAATGGTCACATTTGGGGGTTAGGGCTTCAGCAAATGAATTTGGGGGGACACAATTCAATCGCTAACAGTTCATTTCTGGAATTTTTAGTTGTTTTTTTTTTTTTAAGTTTGAATCACAGATACTTTTGGTCTATGGGAGATTTTACCTAACGTATTATATACATTCACCATTACCTAAAGTATGCGGGTTGACTGGGAAAACTGGATCAAGGACTCTTACTCCCAAATACCTGGGTGTTAACAATGAGATGGATCCACACAGTAAAATCACATCTACAGGGCCGCTCGTAAACTTGTAGGGTGGAGAGTCATCTCAACAGTCCTGCCAGAGATCACCCATATGCTCCTAGCATGGCGCCTTGCACACAGTGGTCACTCCATCCAAACGGGCTGAGTGCATAAATGAACAAATGAGTGAGTGACCCATGATGACTTCCACCGAATCTTGGAAATGTCAAATATATGGGATTTTAGTAAAAGGAGGCCTGCTCTTTCCCTTCTGTCTGTCATTCACACCGTTCTGAGTTTGAACCTTGAACATCTTATCTTTAGCTCTGGGTTTACTTCATGTGCTTTAGGAAGGGTAGGGCTCCCTCCAAGTCTTTGTGAAGTGAGCCTTGGATAAACGGTAGAGGTGTGAAAAGCACCTGTCTAAGAATATCTGTCAGACGTCTCCTGTGGGTCTTTAATCTGTTTCTTCCAGGGAGTGTGGCACTGGCAGTTCACGGAGGTTCAATCAAATGCAGACAGGTGGGAATGGGTTTCCTTCTCCACACAGCTGGCTAGATGGTGAGTCTCTTTCTTTTCTTTCCCTTTCCTTTCCTTCCCTTTTCTTTTCTTTTCCTTTCCTTTCCTTTCTCTTTCCTTTCCTTTTCTCTTTTCCTTTCCTTTTCTTTTCTCTTTTCTATTCTTTCCTTTCCTTTTCTTTCCTTTTCTTTTTTCTTTTCTTTTCTTTTCCTTTTGCTTTGCAGTGCTCACAAACTTATTTTGAGCTCTAAGATGACTGGGACTCCAAAGGATAAGACTAATGCTGTTTGATAATCAAGGGGAAGACTATTTTAAAAATCTTTTTAAGGATTCTGCCAGCTTAACTTTAAACTACATATGAGCTGCACTGCATAGGGAAAATGTTCAGCCTAGGTCTACTTCACGATGATTATGTTAACGATAAAGTATTTCATAATTTTTTATCTATTTGGGATAAATTAAGCAAATTAAGTCTACCTTGCAAAACCTGAATTGGAATAAAGCTATTAGAGTAGGATTCCTACTCTAGCAAAACTATATAATTAAATGTAGAAGACTTAATAAATATTTGATAAACTCAATTCGACTTAACATCCACTGAGTGCCTACTATATATGTATGAGGCATAATGCTCAATGCTATAAGGTTTGCAAGAAAAAAATAATTTCTCAAGTAGCCTTGGCTTCCTAAGTATTTTACGTCACAATAATGTGACAACATATAGTGTCTTTTTACAAATCAGCTTATGCATTGCATCTTTAAGCACTCAGCTTCCCCTATTACACAATTTTAATCCTACTTTACCTCAGAGGAGTTCTGTGAAAATGAACAATTATAAAAAGTTCTGACCTTAAGAATCCCTTGTAAAATGCTACAGCTTAAATAATCCTGTTAAAAACATTAATTTAAACAGAGTATTCTCGCTGAGAGCCAAAACAAAGGAAAGAAACTCATTTACGGACTTCTCTGCCAGGGGTACACAGACACACTGTCATTTGCTGATCTAATTCTCTCTTCGGCTTGCAATGTTTTCCCTAAGCTCACACGAAGAAATCTACCAAGAGAGAAGAGAGTTCTCTCACCTACAAAACTCAATCTGGATTCAAGAGCCGACGGATAACACTAGTTCCTCTCAAAAAGGCTCTTATTACTGAATGGATTTTTTTCCCCACCCCCTTCCTGCACTCACCAGAAGGCTCCATAGAAAGTCTCCATAATTTGCTCCTTTGTGTTTCTCATTAGGGCCTGAGAGGAACCCTATTGAGCTTCCCTGACATTATCTCGGTCCACCTGATGCCTGGGTGTTTTGAAATGTCATATTGTTTGAGGGATAATACCAGCCCTGATTGTGTCAGTCACAGAGCTGGGCATGGAATAAGTAAGTGAAGGGGGACCACAAGGAAGAAAGTCAAGGTCATTCACACATGTCGAAGGAACTGGGCCCTCCTTACTGTCTGGGACATTTGGGAGCCAAACTGGCACTGGCCGCGCAATCCCAGGGTGAACTCCATGTATGCACCTGGCAGCTGGCTTCTTGGTCCCAGTAAGAAGTAAGTTTGAGCCCCTTCATCACAAAGAGGGGGAATCAGGGGCAGTGAAGCCTTGTAACTATGACAACCACAGACAACGAAAGAGAGCAGTGAGCTGGATCTGTCAAGGTAGACGCTTAGCGCAGTCAAGGTTGATCTGCTCCCAGGGGAATAGGTTTGCAGCCACAGGCAAGTCCCACTTGCCCCAGTGTGGGTAACTGCAATGGTAGACCCTGCCAAAAAGTACAGGTCCTTGTTTCTGCTGGCTGCTGATGTTTCCCTCCCCTCATGGGTGTGCCGACCATCCCTCCCAGTCTGTGAATGCGAGCGGAACATGGCACCCGCTTCCTCCTTCCCTGCAAAAACCCATCAGTGCTGCACCCTCCTTGGCTCTGTGGGGTGGGCTAAAGTAGTGGGCAAGGCCAGCCAAGTGTCTATGATCCCAGGACACTAAGAACACGCAGGGCCAGCAAACCACTCTGGTTGCCTCGCTTACTCTGCCCTCCTAGGCTCTCGAATCTCCTTAGGGAGTTCTTGGGGGGAAATAAACACAATTGGCATGTGCCTCAGAGATAATTTCATCCCAGATCTGCAATCTCAACAGCCTGCTGAGATATGTGCCAGGTGAGTGTGTAAACATGTAAATCAGGCTTAAGACAATAAGGAGTTGTGGGGCCAGTGTCTCAACTGGCCATCTTAAAGGAATGCAAATTTAATACAATGAAAAACCAAATCGAAATGAAACGGAACATGCAGCCTAAATAAAACACATCTGTGGGCTTCAAGGGTCCCACAGGCCACTAATGTGCAATTCCTGATCTGGTCTATGCCCTCTTTTTATGGATGCAGAGACCGACCGAGTCCCAGGGGGGAAAAGTTACTTGTTCCTGGGCAGGGCTAGAACCCAAGTTACCTAAATTTCCACCTATGGCTGGTGACCTCATAAAGCCTGCCTCATTATGTGTTGGGGGCTCAGCAATGGAAATTGCTAGACTTCTAAGTCCCAAACCTTTGGATGTATGGACACCAAGCCCCACCTGACCAGGACTGCCTGGGGAAGGCTGAGCCGCCCATTGTGGACAGGGTTCCCAGACAGACCTCATGGCCTCTGTGGCTCAGTTTCTATATCTAGAACCTGGAGACGAGCTTCCCAATTTGCCCACCTTTTATCACGAGAGGTTCCTTAACCATTGAGCTTCCTTGTCTGGGGGATGGTGGTTCTACAGAAAAGGCTGCTGTGAGGAAGTAATGAGCTGCTCATGGAAGGCCCTGAGAAGAGCGCCTGATGCAGAGTAATTGCTCTTTAAGCGTCTGTTAACATTGTGGGGTTGTTGTATAGGTGTTATTACTGTTTGACGTAGCCTACAACACCGTTGGCAGATGAGTCAATGAAGATGTGGTGTCTCTCTCTCCACACACACACACACACACACGCACGCACGCACGCACGCATGCAATGGAATATTATTCAGCCATAAAAAGGAATGAAACCTTGCCATTTGCAACAACATGGATGGATCTAGAGAGTACAATCCTGGGTGAAATAAATCAGAGAAAGACAAATACCATATGGTTTTGCTCATATGTGGAATTTAACAAACAAAATAAATGAGCAAAGGAAAAGAGAGAGAGAGAGACCAACCAAGAAATAGACTCTTAACTCTGGCGGACAAACTGGTGGTTACCAGAGGGGAGGTGGGTGAGTGAAATACATGACGGGGATTAAGTGTATAAGAGGATACTTATCACGATGAGCACTGAGGAATATACAGAATTGTTAAATTGCTATATTGTACACCTGAAACTAATATAACACTGTACGTTAACTATGGTGGAGTTAACATTAAAAAATTTAAAAAAAAATGCCATTGGTAAAATTAAATGTTACCCAAAAGCCTAACTAATAGGAAATGACTCAACAGAAGTTTAGTATGTGATTCACACAGCACACCAAGGAAAATTACAAGGAGAGAAATTACACGGCCCAGCCAGGAAAATAGAATAATGAAAACCAAGCAGCGATGCTATCCAGGGTAAACCTTTTCACCAGCCAGGAAGATAAGAATTAAGCAAATTTGTTCTCAAGAAAGATATGGCAGAGAGCTTTCTCTGAAAAAGAAAAATGGAACAATCTGCTTACTAAGTTCTCTCAGGAAAGAAAATTTCCTAAGTAAATACTTCGTATTCAGAATGATCATGAGCCACAAAAGGCATTTTCCTCAAGCGAACTGAGATAGAGTTTCTTGTAAATTAAAAACTTTCCAAAAAAACAAAAAAAGGGGAGAGTGGAGGCCAATTCATCAGGAGCTATTCAAATGAGCACACCTTCCCAACCACTTGAAGATGTTGGCCTCAGCAGAGTTTCTGCGTGCGGGAAGCGAACTGAGGAGTGTCCCCTTCGGAGCCTTTCCTCCTCACCCACCACAGCCCTGCAGACATTTCTGCCTCACTTGATGTGCAACACTGCTTTCTCCAAGCTTCTGAGATCAGCCCTCGCGGCACGTTGTCGCCTTCCCCAGGGGTCAAATGCAGTGCATGGATATAGAAGCACTTCCACATCAACATCTAGTGTGCAATCTTGGGCCCCTCTCCCTGGGTGGTCCAGGGCCCCGGAATCCAGTCCCTATGTACCTTCTCCTGAGGACAGTCACCTTCAGTTATCAGCAGGCCTTGCTCTTCCCCAGCTGGACTGTGGTAAGACTCGACCCCTGGTTTTGGTCTGGTGTAGGGAGGGGAGGCAGGGGCACATCCCGAGAGGGGTACACATTCATTGCCTCGAGAGGCAACAACACCTGCATGGTCTTCCAGTCCTCTTCTAGCTGGGGGAGGGAGGGCACCACGGCAGGGTCTCGAGGTTTCAAGAGATCTGGGGCTTCAAGGTTCTCAACTGCATCTCCCAGAATGACCCCATCTCCATCCTCAGGGTGCCTCCTTCCCAACGCAGGTCCTGAGTGGGCCCGGCAGACTTGCTGGGGTTGAGAATGCAATGCTTTCTGGGGGACTGGAGGCTTCATGCCCTGCGTGGGGCTCAAACTCATGGCCCCGGGATCAAGACCCGAGCCGAGATCAAGAGTTGGACACTCAACTGACTGAGCCACCCAGGCGCACCCCCCCCCCCAACTCTGCTTTTCATAGTCTTTCGCCAAGGTGTCAGCAGAACTCATTAAAAAGCATCTCACCTCATTGGGAACATTCATTTCATTATAATATTAGTTTAGGCCCTTAACCTCTCAAGGGCTGGAGACATTGGCTTTGCCGGGACTCCTCCCCCAATCCCAGCCCCACTCTCCTTCATGGAAGTCTTCCAGTTTTACCACTCTGTGTGGAGGGACGCAGGAGGAAGGAGCTGAGCCGCA
The DNA here is from genome assembly GCF_024362965.1 of Panthera pardus. Classification (NCBI taxonomy): domain Eukaryota; kingdom Metazoa; phylum Chordata; class Mammalia; order Carnivora; family Felidae; genus Panthera; species Panthera pardus. The sequence goes on along the minus strand of NW_026526969.1, from coordinate 10,561,047 downwards.
ATATGGTTGAAACAGAGGCCTCAGCATGTTCCACAGGAGCTCTGGAGCCGGACCGCCCTGCCTGGAGACAACAAGGCCCGAACCCTGAAACTGTCCCATTGTCCAATCATTGGATGTGGCTGCCCTGGTGAGCAGTGGGCCATGGACAGTTCCCAGGGAGGGACTCAGCTGAGAACAGGGATGGTCGCCTGCCCAAGCAGCTGAGGGACAAGTGGCCTGGCCCAGGGGGGGCCGAGAGGTGCATACGTTGGAGGTACACACGTGGCACACCCTTCTTTTGTTCGTGCAGATGACGTTGCCTCGTCACCTCCTTCGTCCCTGGGCCCCTCCACCTGCAGCCAGGGATCTCTCCAAAACGCAAATCCAATCACACGATGGCTGACCTGCCTAAAACCCTATCGTGGTCTCCCGATGCCCTGAGACTAACATTCAGTTGCCTTAACATGGCTCATAAAATTTTGCATGGTCTGACCTCTGCTTATCTTTGTGGTCTCATTTTTCAACACCTCTCTTGAATGTCTTGCTTCTGACCACAGGAAGACCATTTAATTTCATCGCCGTGCCAGGCCTGTGCACGTGTGCGTGCATGTCCGGGGTGGGGCAAGTGAGGGGTGTCTGGAGGGTACTCTTTCCGCGCTCGTCTCCTCCCTTCCCGTGACCATTCCCTCAAGCACCTCCGACTTGCTCATTCCTCCTTATCCTTCACTCCTTACCACTCAGCTCCTCTGAGAAGCCTTCCCTGATCCCCCAGTGTAAGGAAGGTGTTTCTCCTCTGTGTTTCTCATACTTCCTGTACTTCTCCTGCAACCATGCTGTTCGTCCTATGTTTTAATTGTTTGCTATTCGGTCTCCCTGAAACAACAATGACCGTGGCTATCTTATTCACTGTCATATTTCTAGCTCCTTGCAGGGTGCCTGGTGCACAGTCTCCTAAACGAATGAATATACGGTGGCTGGAGAGGGGAGCAGAAAGAGGCATAGTCTGACCATTCAACAGAAAGAAAAGACGGAAATCAACCACTGAAGGTAATTATTACCACTTTTGGTCAAACAGGCTCAGAAAGAGAACGGAAGTAGTTCTTAGCGCAGATTCTCTCTGAGCACAAAAGCCGGTGGTATATATCAAGCAGGTGAGGAAGGTGAACTCACCCAGTGAAAACGGGATTCAACACTGACCTTTACAGAAGAGCTTGGTGCCATTCTGGATGCGGGAACCCGGGGCGGGGAGCGGGAAGGCCAGAGATCTGGAGGGAATCTCAAAGAAAGCCAACTAAGCAGTCAGGGAGTCAAAGTGATTCCTGCAGAAAGACAGAGGCACCGGACAGGTTAGGACCCTGGCTTAGAAGGTTTAGGCCAAATGGCACAGGCTGAAGTCTCCAAAATAATACAGGATATGAACACAGACTAATGTGTGGAGGCTGAAACACTGGAATCAGAGGCATCCTGGTACATGACATCAACATAAGGAATGTAAAAATACTTTCTGTGGCAGGAAGCAGATATACAGACTCCACTTCCAAGAAGTAACGGAGGCAAAAATGGGCATATCCCTCACTTGGAGAAGGGCTGGATAGAGACATCGCTGCCTCACTTCTCCAACAAAGTGGGAGGCATGGACCCAAAGGATCGCCCTTCTCTCACTGGATCTGTTCCTCATGATGCCCCACACAGTCAGGGTTGCATCCACAGTAGGCATCTCACTGGTGGTTGTTAACAAGTCCTTCAGTTATGAAAAAGACATAAATAATTTGGCAAAGCACCTTGGCTTTTAGTAGAAAAAAAAAAAGAAACTCAAAGTACAGTCCTTTAGAGCACAGAACCTCTCCTGAATGTAACACAGCCTCTCTAGACAGCCATTTATCGTTTTGTGCCCCAGTTTCCTTCTCTGTAAAGCTGGATTGTTACAAGGATTAAATAACTGAATATATGTAATAATGCAATCTTGGCTGGCCACTTACCTCTCTGGCTTCTTCATTGGTAAGAAAGAAAATGTAATACCCCACACAGGGTTGTTATGGATATCAGATGACAAAGCACCTAAGAAATCTCTGCATGTGTTCAAAAAAATTTTTTAACGTTCATTTATTTTTGGGGGGTGGGGAGCGTGAGTGGGGGAGGGGTAGAGACAGAGGGAGACACAGAATCCGAAGCAGGCTCCAGGCTCTGAGCTGTCAGCACAGAGCCCAGTAAGGGGCTGAAACCCACAAGCCGTGAAATTATGACCTGAGCCAAAGTCAGACGCTTACCAGACTGAGCCACCCAGGTGTCCCTCTCTGCATATGTTTTAAAGTGCTGCCTGTGAGTTAGAAGGTCAGTGTGTGTGTGTGTGTGTGTGTGTGTGTGTGTGTGTGTGTGTGTGTGTGTGTGTTCCTTTAAGCAGTTTCTGTTGTATGTGTCTTTTAAGAATAATCTCTTATCGCTTCTCGGCCTTTTGGCTAAGATCAAGTGTAGAATAATCTCTTGATGCTGGGAGTGTGCCCGGTATGTTTCCTGAGAGGCCATGAATGGATGGTGGACAAGCCCATGCACAGACCCCAGGGGAAAGCATTTCGCCCCCTCTGTGGAGCAAAGGTACAGAAATCTATCCAAAGGGAGGGATATCACCGCTCCTGTCTGTGGCCATTCCCAGCCTCTCAGACCCTCACTGATCCCCATCCAAGGACAACAGCTACACCCTGCCACAGCCATCTCAGAATGTGCCTCTGCTCTGGCTGACCTGGAATCCTCTCTTCTTACACCAGGGTGCCAGATGCTAAGCAAACAGAAAACCACATGCTTAGATGCGCTCGCTCTTTTTTGGGGTGTTTTTGTTACCTCTTGACGACTGACGTTTGTATCTGAACTGCTTCCACAACATTAACCTGGTATTTTGCCCTGAGAGGTTTCCAGTGTTGCGATGCAGTAAAGGACAAACCCCAAAGCCATGAATTGCTATGACTGTATACGGTCATCTCCTAACTCATGCTCCCTCTCTGCTCCTCTCTTAATATATATGCCTGCTATCGACAAATCACACCTTGTATAAACTGTGTGCTTGAATCTTTTCCAGATGCCGGAAGTATGATGTTAACAATGAGAAAAAGGGAAGGGAAGGCTTTCAAACCTTGAAGCTGTGTTTGAGAAATAGTTACAGATAGAGATACAAGCTATTAGGCCTTTTCCCAGAAGAACACGAGTAGAATGAAAAATCTATCTCAGTATGGGCGAAAAAACACATACAGTTTGTTTTGGTTTGAAAGAATATCGGTATAATAAGGGCCAAACCGAACTCTGAGCATGTACAAGCCTTTGGCACTTATGTGCTATCAAATCCAAACTGTTCAATTACATCATGTTATTAGACCTGCTCTTTTTATTGCTATCACTACCAATACTAGTCTTACTATTACTACTACTACTAATTAACGAGTATCGCTCTGTACCAGGCACAATGTCCTCTACTTGACAGACACCATTTCCCCAAAGCCTCACAACAATCCCATGAGCAGATAGCATCAGTCCCATTTTACAGGAGAGGAAATGAAATCTCAGTGGTTAATGAGGTAACTGGCCCCAAGTCACAAGAAGGTAGTGATGCCAACAGGATTTGAACCCAGGCTATTTAATCTAAAGCCGGATTCTTAAACTCTATGCCACCGCTGGCTGTGGGCTTTCTTTTTTCAGGATCGTGTTCACAATTTAACCCCAGCTATTTTTCACATTACGAGAGGCCCTGGATTCACGGAGATGGAAAACAACAGACCCTCCCTGAGAAGTGGAGGTGGGCCACTGGCTGGTCTCTCCAGCTAGCAGACCAGCAGCGTCTGCACGTCAGCTTCAACGGGACCATGAGTCACGCTTTTGCCTTAACAAAATGAGATGTATAGCATTATGGACTTTCAGAATAAAGTTTGCGTGTCCTCATTCATTTGGGCATTAGCCAATGGATTTCAACCATTCTTTATCCTTACGCTAGGTCGAGTTCCAAGCTGGTGATGATGTTTTTCTCAGAAATCTGAAGGCGATGCTGTACTGCCTTGTAGAGTTAAGTGTCGCTACTGAGAAATAGGATGCCATTCTAATTCCTGATCCTTTCTTTGTGAATTGTTTCCTCGGGAGCTTTGCTTTTAGGGATTTCTCTTCGTCTCCGGTATTTTGAAAGTACACGATTATGTGCCTTAGTGTGGGTCTATCTTTGCAGTGGGCTCTTGGTTGTCCCCTCAATCTGAGCACTGGGATTTCTGGGGGACATTTAGAAAAACAGATTTACTGACATATAATCTACATTCCATAAAATTTGCCCACTTAAAGAAAGGAGTCAATTCAATAGTTTTGTTTGTTTTTTTAATTTTTTTTTAACGTTTATTTATTTTTGAGACAGAGAGAGACAGAGCATGAATGGGGGAGGGTCAGAGAGAGAGGGAGACACAGAATCGGAAGCAGGCTCCAGGCTCTGAGCCATCAGCACAGATGCCCGACGCGGGGCTCGAACTCACGGACCGTGAGATCGCGACCTGAGCCGAAGTCGGCCGCTTAACCGACTGAGCCACCCAGGCGCCCCATTAGTTTTTAGTATATTTACAGAGTTGTGCAGCTATCACCGTAATCTAATTTTGGGACATTTCCATCACCTCCAAGACAAACCTTGTACCCACTCGTCATCATCCCCTATTTGCTCCCACCAGCTCTAAGTAATCACCCATCTACTTTGGGGGCCATTCTTTTGAGTTATTACTTTAATAATCCTCCTCAATTTTCTTTGTTCCCTCTTTCTGGAATGTCTTTTATTCAGGTATTGGGTCCCTCAGATTAATGTTTTAGTTTTCTTACCCTTCCTATTTCCATCTCCCTTTTTCTGTTCTGTGTAAGGGATATTTCCCCCACTAAAGCTCCACACCTCTTATTGAAAGTTATATTTCCAGCAGAATATTTTTAGTTTGCAAGAGGCCCTTTTTCCCCCCTCTGAACATTCTTTTTGTAACATTCTGTTCTTTTTTTCATGAATGTAATGTCTTCTTTTATCTCTGAAGATATCACGTATAGCTTTTGTTGGAGTTTTCTTCTGCTTTTTGCATTACTTATTTCTTCTGAGTTTGTTTTTTTTTTTCTTCTTCTTCTGTTGTTTTGGTCTCTGAGTTTCATAGTAGACCTTCCTCAAACATTTGGTGACTGCCGATTCATACTTAAGAGTGAAGCACTCAAAAGTATTTCTGTGTGTGTAGTTATAAGTTTATTGCGTGGTGATCACCCCTGCTCCTATGTTTTCATCACTTAGGGGCCTTTAAAACCAATACAAATGCCAAAGCCCACCCCTGGAGTATCTGATTTAATTGGCTGGAATCTTGTCATTCATATTAAAAAAATTTTTTTTAATGTTTATTTATTTTTGAGAGAGAGACAGAGACAGAGCATGAGCAGGGGAGAGGCAGAGAGAAAGGGAGATACAGAATCTGAAGCAGGCTCCAGGCTCTGAGGTGTCAGCACAAAGCCCAACACAGGGCTGGAACTCTTGAGATGTGAGATCACAACCTCACTTAACTGACTGAGCCACCTAGGCACCCCCCGCCTCGTCATTCGTATTTTTTAAAACTCCCCAGATGATTCTGTTGTACAGGGGAAGGAATCCCTGTGGGGGCCCGAGGCGGGGGGAGGGGGGTCCTCAACTACCAATATAGGATATATTTTTCCCCCAGAGTAATCAGATCCCTCAGAAAAGAAACTTTCCATCTCTTACCTTGGCATCTGACTGCTGACATCCTGAGACCCGCCTGGAAGAAGGGGCTGAGGGTCTCCCAGTCAGCATGTAGGTACTCACACAACCTGGTGTTCTGCAGAGTGGTTGCACCCTTGACTTTGCCCTGTGAGCGCAGGTCTGGAATCAGAGAGGAAGTCTCTGGTCCAGTGGTTCTCAATGCTTAGTGTCCAGCATCAGCAACACCTAGAAATTTGTTAGCAGTGCCAATTCCCAGGCCCCATCCTGACTTGCTGCATCAGAAACTCTGGTTGGGGGGGTGGGCATCTGGGTGGCTCAGTCAGTTGAGCGTCTGACTTCAGCTCAGGTCATGATCTCACGGTTCAAGGGTTCAAGCCCTGCGTCAGGCTCTGTGCTGACAGCCCAGACCCTAGAGCCTGCCTCTGATTCCCTGTCCTTCTCTCTCTGCCCCTCTCCCACTCGTGTTCTCGCTCTCTCTCTCTCTCTCAAAAAGAAACCAAAAACAAAACAAAAAAACCTCTGGGAGTGGGGGCCCAGCAACCTCCAGGGAATTCTGATGCCTGCTCACGCTTGGGGACTACTCCTCTGGGCTTCTGTCGGGGAGCAGGGACTGCGTGGGTGCTCAGAGCGTGGGAGGGGACCTGAGGATCCAGGAGCTCTCGAGCAGGCCTTCCTCCGGTCTCCAGCATCTCCAGAAGTCCCTGGGCCCCTCTCTCCACAGCCCGAGATTTTGTAGTGGAAAGCAGTAATTTGGGGTCTTTCTTCCATCTCCAGTTTTCACTCCTCTGGTTTCCTAAGACAGTTTTAGCTCCTCCATTTGCTTTCCAGTCCCTGGATTTTATTGTTCTCTCCTCCTTTGCGGTGCTGTTTCTCCTTGCAGCGCATGTCCTTTTTAGTCCCTTGGCTGCCATTTTAAGTGAGGTTGCAGGAGGGTATTTAATCCACCAGGCTTAACTGAAGTCTCATGATATAGATTAAGTGAATAAAGCACATTGCAGGGTGAAAAAAAACAACCCCAAAACTAGATTCTATATTAACAAAGAAAGAAATAAAAAGCACAAAACCACGATATATGATTTCTATATTTGTATGTGCCTGTACGTGTATTTTAATACATGGTATGGATGGATATACTCTCAACTCCTAATGTTACCTCATGGTAATTGTCTTAGGGAGGTGGGGATGGGGGGAGAGGGAGGGACACTATTACTTTTTAAATTTATTTACTCCTGAATTATTTGAATTACTACAAAGAACAAGTATTACTTGTAAAAAATTTTTTAATGTTGAAAATCTATTTGCTTTGCACGAACTGACCTTATTTATTTAACTCATTTAAGTTTATTTATGTATTCTGAGAGAGAGCAACTGGGGTAGGGGCAGAGAGAGAGAGGGGAGAGTGCGAATCCCAAGCAGGTTCCCCACCATCAACGCAAAGCCCCATGTGGGGCTCAAACTCATGAATTGTGAGGTCATGACTTGGCCCGAAACCAGGAGCTGGGCGCCCAACAAACCAAGCCATCCGGGCACCCCTATTTATTTATTTTTTAAACATGTTTATTTACTTTTGAGAGACAGAGAAAGAGAGTGCAAGCAGGGGAGGGGCAGAGAGAAAAGGAGACAGAGGGTCTGAAGCAGGCTCTGTGCTGACAGCAGATAGCCTGATGTGGGGCTCAAACTCACCAACCAAGAGATTGTGACCTGAGCCGAAAGTGGGCGCTCAAATGACTGAGCCACCCAGGCCACCCTGAACTGACCTTTTTAAATTTACACAGTGGCCTGTGTGACCCATCCAGGGGTGGGAGGGTCTGGGGTTTCAGGGAAGAAATAGCCCTAAGTCCCAGATGTTGTCTCAGATTTAGGGTGGGCCCAAACAAAGTCAGAAAGATCCAAATATTCAAGTACCCAAAGTACCTGCTTCTATCCGTATATTTGGTATAGAATAAAAGAAGTGTTCTTGGGGTGCCTGGGTGGCTCAGTCGGTTGAGCGTCTGACTTCAGCTCAGGTCATGATCTCGCAGTTCGTGAGTTCAGGCCCCACGTCGGGCTCTGTGCTGACAGCTCAGAGCCTGGAGCCTGCTTTGGATTCTGTGTCTCCCTCTCTCTGTCCCTTCCCTGCTCGTGCTCTGTCTCTCTCTGTCTCTCAAAGATGAATGAACGTTAAAAAAAAAAAAAAAGTGTTCTCATCCCTAGCTGGAGATTAGACTTGTCCTGGAGTACAGAAGAATGTGAGCAGCCACAGAAACAACAAAACACCTCACTGCCCCACCCATGGACTAATTAAATCCCAGGCAATTCTAATGTGCAGCAAGGGTTGACACTCATTTATGCAGATGTTATTTTAATCCCTTAAAAAAAATTTTTTTTTAACATTTATTTTTTGAGAGACAGAGACAAAGCATGAGCAGGGGAGGGGCAGGGCAGAGAGAGAGGGAGTCACAGAATCCGAAGCAGGCTCCAGGCTCTGAGCTGTCAGCACAGAGCCCGCCATGAGGCTTGAACTCATGAAGTGTGAGATCATGACCTGAGCCAAAGTTGGACACTTAACTGACTGAGCCCTTAACTGATTTAATCTCTTTTTAAAATCAGAAAGATCAGCTCTCTGAGGTCACTCGGATTTTAAAAACAGATCGCTTTGCTAGATTTTTAAATTCTTCAACTTTCTGACATCAGATAGCACAATACTGGGGAAGTTTTTAGTCTGTCTTAAAATACTACCTAGATTTGGCTTTGCAAGAACCACAGTGATCAACTGTGCACTATATCTCATAGCATTTGCAAGCTGAATGCTCTCTCATGGGCCTCAGAGATAATGCGACTCTTCATTTTACAGATGAGGAAATGTCGCCCAGAGGTATTCTCTCACAGATTTACTAAACTGGGGGGGGGGGGGGGGGAGGGTGGAGAAAGAGAGAGAGAGAGAGTGTGTGTGTGTGTGTGTGTGTGTGTGTGTGAGAGAGAGAGAGAGAGAGAGAATGAGAGAGGAAGAGAGAGAGAGAGAAAGTGAATATTGTAAAAGACTTCTATTACTTTTACAAGTGTATGTAACTGGTTTATTCTATATTATGACAGAAACATTCTCTAAAGATCAGTTTTACTTAACCTTAAAAAAAAAATCAGTCAAGGTCCAAATGAATTGAGAATTGCTCATCTATTCTTCCTTGTGGATTTGTACTAACTCAAGTCCTGGCCTTGGCCTCTTGCAGAAAACAAAGAATAATTTTCTTTAAAAAAAAATTCTGTATCTTTATCCAATGTGCTTCTCTAAGCTTCTTCTTTGCAGCTTTACTGAAAGTATTTTGTTTCAGAGAGAAATCCTCTCGGCTTAACCTGCAATGTCCCAGAACAAATGGTGTGCTGTGTGAGCCAGGCACTAGATTGCCAGCTTCTGTGTCTGAGAGCCACGGAAGGCTTGAGGTCAACGTGTTTTCCTTACTGAGGTCAAAGTGAGTAACAAGAGAAGGTACTTCACAGCAGGAAACAGGTCACTCATGTAATGAGCTAGGACTCTTAAGTTCAGGAGGGAGGAAGGAAATTAATGCTCATTGGGTGAAAATTTATTCTTGGGTTTTCCTCTATTAAAATCACATTACATTTCCAATCTACGCCATTACAAACAACATAACATGTGCTATGTTATCTCAAATGTACATTTATGGCTTCTTAGGCATATCTGTTAACCTACATGTATATTTACATCCCATGCCTGCATTATTTAGATGTACGTATTCCCATATGTACAAAAGTATGTCCTCATGTACGTGGTCTCATGTGTACTTTTGTGTTGCATCACGTGTATACTCGATCATTGGCATATTTTTTTCCTATTAAGATTTATTGAGGTATAATTTACATGAAATAAACACATATTTGAACTGTACAATTTATAAGTTTTTATATATGTATACACCCATGAAACCATTACCACAATCAAGATAATGAATACATCCACCTTCCCAAGTTTCTTTTTGGCCATCTGTAATCCTTCTCAGTCCCTCTCCACTCTCCTATTCCCCCTGCTGATCTGTTTTAATTTTGCATTTTGTAGAATTTTATACAAATGGAGTCATGAGTATTACTCTTCTTTCTCTGGCCCCTTTCAGTCAGCATAATTATTTTCAGATTCATCCATATTGTTACACATATTGGTGGCTCGTTCTATCTTGTTGCTGAGTATTTACCACAATTTATTTATTCATCCACTTACTGATGAACATTTGGATTATTTCCACTTTCTGACTATTATGAATAAAGCTGCAATAAACATTCATGTACAAGTCTTTGTATGAACACAGCTTCCTTTCTCTTTGGTAAACACCTTGAAGTAGAGGGGATGGTTCATAAGTTAGGCGTATGTTTAACTTTTTAAGAAACTGTCAAACTTTCCCATAGTAGTTGTACCATTTTCTACTCCTACAGTAGTATATGAGAGATCACCCTGGCCAACACTTGGTGTGGTCAGACTTTTTATTTTAGACATGTTAGTGGGTGTGTAGAGGCATCCTGTGGTTTAAATTTGCATTTATTCAATGACTAATGATGTTGTGTATCTTTTCATGTGCTCATTACCCATCTGTATATCATCTTTGGTGAAGCATCTGTTCAAATCCTTTGCCACTTATTTATTAGGTTGTCTCTTTTCTTATGATTAAGTTTTAAGACTTTTTATGAATTCTGGATACAAGGACTTGGTCAGCCCTGTAATTTGAAAATATTTTCTCCAATTCTATGGCATTTAAAAAAATTTAACAGTGTCTTTCAAAGAGCACAAGTTCCTAATTTTTGTGAAATCCAATGTATTACTCTTAGAAATGGATTGTTCTGTTGGCTGAGAAATCTTTGCCTATTCCAAGGTCACAAAGATTCTCCCCTATGTTTCTTTTTTTAATTTTTTAATGTTTATTCATTTTTCGAGAGACAGAGCGCGAGCAGGGGAGGGGCAGAGAGAGAGGGAGACACAGAATCCAAAGCAGGCTCCAGGCTCTGAGCTGTCAGCACAAAGCCCAACATAGGACTCAAACCCACGAACCGTGAGGTCATGACCCGAGCCGAAGTCGGATGCCTCCCCGACTGAGCCACCCAGGCGTCCCGTCTCCTTTGTTTCTTCTAGAAGTTTTATAGCTTTAGGCTTTATATTTAGATCTATGATCCATTTTGGATTACTTTTTAATATCACGTGAGATATAAGTCAAACTTCATTTGTTTTTGGCATAGATACAAAATATTTTTTACAAAATGTTCCTTGGGGCACCTGGGTGGCTCAGTCGGTAAGCGTCCGACTTCGGCTCAGGTCATTATCTCCTGGTTCGTGAGCTCAAGCTCCGCATCGGGCTCTGTGCTGACAGCTAAGAGCCTAGAGTCTGCTTTAGATTCTGTGTTTCCCTCTCTCTCTGCCTCTCCCCTGCTCACACTGTGTCTCTCTCTCATAACTAAATAAACATTAAAAAAAATTTTTTTTTTAATTCTAAAAGATGTTCCTTTCTCCACTGTACTTTTACACCTTTGTCAAAAATCAATTGACTATATATGTGGGGTCTATTTCTGGACTCTCTAATCTGTTCCATTGATCTATTTGCTTATTATTCCTCCAAAACCACATTATCCTCATAATTGCAGCTTTAAAACAAGACTTAAAATCACATAATGTAAATCCTCCAAATTTGTTCTTTTTTTTTCAAAAGTGTTTTGGCCATTCTAAGTCCTTTGAATTTCCATATGAAATTTAGAAGTAGACTATCAATTTCTATAAAATAGCATGGTAGAGTTTTTATTAGGATTGCACCGAATCTATAGGTCAATTTTGGAAGAAGTGACAATGGTGAGTCTTCTAATCCACAAACGCAGCGTATCTCTCCATTTATTTACATTTTAATTTTTCTCAGCAGTATTTTGTATTTTTAATGTACTAGTCTTGCACATCTTTTGACATTTATTTCTTTTTTTAAGTTTATTTTTGAGAGAGAAAGAGAGCAAGTGGGGGAAAGGCAGAGAGAGAGGGAGAGAGAGAAAATCCGAAGCAGGCTCCACACTGTCAGCATGGAGCCTGATGCAGGGCTCAAACTCACAAACGTTGAGATTATGACCTGAGCCAAACTTAACCAACTGAGCCACCCAGGTGCCACAATATATATATTTCTAAGCATTTCATAGTTTCGTTGCTATATTTTTAAATTTCAATTTCTAATTGCTGCTAGTATATAAAAATGCCACAGATTTGTGTCTGTTGATCTTGAATCCTGAAATCTTCTTAAACTCACTTATTAGTTCTAGTAGCTTTTTTTTGCAGATTCCATAGGATTTTCAGTGTAGATAATCATAGAGTCTCCATAGTTATTATTTCTGGTGTTTATTAATCCTTCACAGACCCATATTACTACCACTTGGTATAGTTTTTCTTATGCCTGAAAATTACCTTTAATATTTCTCACACCATGGATGTTCTGGTGACAATTTTTCTTTCTTTTCTTTTCTTTTCTTTCTTTCTTTCTTTCTTTCTTTCTTTCTTTCTTTCTTTCTCTTTCTTTCTTTCTTTCTCTTTCCTGTATGTCTGAAATGTCATATTTTGCTTTTGTTTTTGAAAGATATTTTCACTGGGTTGTGAAATTCTACATTCACAGATTTTCTCTCAGTAATTTAAAGATGTTCTGACTGCTTGTAAGATTTTTCTCTTTATCAGTGGTTTTAAGAAATTTAATTATGATGTGCCTTAGTGTAGTTTCATTTATGTTTATTGTGCTTGGGGTTCACTGAGCTTCCTAAATCTATGAGTTTACAGTTTTCATCAATTTTGGAAAATTTTAGAACGTTATTTCTGCAAGCATTTTTTCTGTTCTCTTTCTCTATCTTCTCCTTCAAACTCCAATGACCTCATTGGCTTATTTTAGATTACCTAAAAAATAAATAACTGTAGCCCATAGATGGATGGGACACAGAGAAGGTAATACAACTGGTCTTTGATTTATCATAGCAAATGAGATGGAGAAAGAGATAATCAAGGCGAGATGGGTAATGTGCTGGGTGAGAAGTCAGAAGTTCCTTGTTTGAACTGCACCAAAGTTAACTATGCAACTTGACATTCGCCCCTTTATCTTTTTGGATCTCAATATTCTCAACTGTGAGATCTGGGAGTTGTTCTAGGTGACACTTGAAGTTCTCATCAACTTACATAGTTTTTGATCCTGGGTGAATCTTGTTGAGAGGAAAGGGGAAAGAAAGGACTGTATTCATTCTCATATCTTCACATGTGTCTAGTATCCATTCATCTTCTCCCTTCTTAGCGTAACGAGTTTGAGCAATCTGAGCTCAACAGTTAGGGAACTTGGTTATTTGGACCGATCCTCTCTTTGAAAACAACTAAAAGCTGAATTTTTAAAAATTCCTTAAAAACACCAAAGAGTCTGACAAGGTTGTGTGAAATTACTAGGCAAATCAGGAACTGAAAGAAATAAGCAGAATACTGAAGCCACACTTGCCTGTCCAGGGAATTGATTTATTATTGGCCTAGATCCCTAAAGATAAGGATGTTCCCAGTGACTGAGAATTTGATGACATAATTTATCTTCATCCAATGGATGGGACAGTGACCTTAAGAACACGGTCCATCTCTACAGTGAATTCTTTATTTAATATTAGTTGTGTTCAAGGATTGGATGTTCTGTCTGGAACAAAAACTGTCATTATGTAAGAGAGCTCAAGCTGAGCTTTTAGATCATTAAACTACTTGACATGACTCTAAGTTCTTATTTCACAGCCAGAAATTCTTAACCCATATTCCTAGGCCTTCCATAGGTTCTGGAAAAGATGTGCAATTTCGCCGGGCAGGACCTCCCCCTCATTCTGCCACTTACTTTCCCAGTTGCTTTCATTTCTCCCAACTGTCAGGCATGTTGTGAAACTGAGTTTCAGTATCATTCTATTCCAATCCATCAGCTCAGATACTAATCATGAAACAGGTCAATGTGTTAGCTCCCAACAAAGCATTTCTGTTTTAGATTTGCCAAAATAGACTTCCAAAGGCATGTGCTTATAAGGATGATTGATGAGTCAACAAAACTTCAGTGGGGTCACTTTTAATTTGGGCCTGGGAAAACTAACAAGCCCTTTGTACCTCCCGGTTGTCAACAGTGGCCCACACGAGTAGGAGGCATCACAGAAATAACTCCTGTTCAATCCAGGCCAACTCAAAGATTCCCCAGGTGTCGTGCTTATAGCTTGAGAATTATGGCAACCAGGATATAAGCAGTGCTGGAGGTAAATGTTCTCATTCTTTTGCTTTGTATTTCCAAAGTTCCATTCACAATGTCCGTTACATGTGTGTCTGTGTGGCCTGGATGGTGACTGAGGTTCCATAAGGAGTGTTAATTGCAATGATGTAGAGAGAATAGTTGAGGCTTATGTATCCTAGTGGAAAAGCCTTTTCAGGCCTGTTCTCTGTCTTCTGCTCCTTCTCCTCAAAGGATGCCCTTTTAAGGTTTTTATTCTCCAGAGTGAGGCTGTTATTCCATTCTCTAATTCCCCAAGAGGCAGTCAAAATTAGGAGGGCTTCTGTCTCTATTGCTTTTCCTGGACTTACACATCTCCAATGTATAATTACAATTGCAACACAGTAGTAGTCTTTCCTGCAGTTTTCAGAAGCAAATTAAGCTATCAATAAACCTTCTAGATCAAGAAGTTAGGAATGCATCTTTTACTCTAAATCAGTATACCGCCTATTCATGGGAATGATGTTTTGGGAAGCATACAGCCCCTCTACCACAACACACCTTTCACAACGAATATTGAGCTTTTACAACGTGCCAGGCACTATTCTAAGCCAGAGACACAGAAGTTGATAAAAACAAAGTATTTATCTCTTATCATTATACAGTTGAGATAATACTCCCTGGCCAGTTTACTCTGTGAGCATGATCTTCAGCAAGACTCAAAGCACTGTGAATTACATTTATGTAGCAATTGGAGGATTTACATTGATTTCAACTGCAAAGGAAATGGCAATGTCCCTACCTTACTACCCACCCATCATGACACCTAGCAAACACATACATTCTTTATACTATGTGGCTTAGGTGCTTTTCAAACCAGGACTCATGATACTGCTTATTTGTTTAAAAATAAACACTAAACATCAAAACATTAGTTGCAGTTTCAAGTAGCATACTCAATGCATATTTATTTTGTTACAGCGTTTGGAAAGTGAGAGGATTCTTTTTAGTGCCAAAATAGCAAAGAAAAATATGAAACACAATAAAGAGACTGGAGCCTAAGCTTTGACCTAAAGTGCTACACATTGACTCTGATTCTTTTTGCTTTCATATGCCACGAGAGGTTCTTTTTTTTTTTTCTTTTCCTTTTGGCATTAAATTGACCTTATCTGTCAAACCCAAAGACTCAAGGCTGCAATACAGCATTATGCCTTTGTTCTCATAACCCTTTTACTACCTTATGTAGTTTTCAGAAAGCTAGACTTAAAAAACCAATCATAACACAGTGTCTCTTTCCACCAAAGATTTTTTCCTTCATTTTAAGAGTTTTTAAATATTTTGTAATGAATTTCAACTGGGATGCACATGGGTTGGGCAGTGGGACAAGGATCATTTAACTGGCTCTTGCTGAAGAAGAAGGAAAATCTTAATAGGAGAACGTATTTATTTAGGTTGCTTGCATTTAAGAGAAATGTCCTTTCCCCCCTTCCACTCAGATGGGCTGTTCATTAGCTAGACTGAATCACAAAGCAGAAGCAGAAAGAGTCTGGTTGGAAGCTGCCACCTCTTCAACAAAAGCAGCCACGTACATGAAGGGTTTAATTCGCTTCATGTGGTCCAGGGCTGAGTGGAGAAGGCAATGGGACATCTGGAACATAGATGAACATATTCCCTGATGGAGGCTGGGAGCAGTGCAATTCCTCTCTGATTAGCAATCTAAAACATGCACTCTCTTTGCACCTTTCATTCAGCCAGAGAGAGGCTGTTCCAGGTATGAACATCAAGATTCCATGGGGAATAAGTAATTCAGCTGAGATGAAAGAGCCAATAAGTATTTCAGCTCAGAGCTCAAGGAAACTCCAAACCTAATATGTTGAGAATAAACATCTCCTATTATGGAGAACTTGTTTTGGTTCTAACCCTCTATTACCAACTGCTCTGAGGGCTCGGAACCTCTGATAGTGCTGGGAGAGAGGTTCATTCTTTTAAATTTCACCTTAACCCCTGCCAAGTGGTGTTATAGAACAAGCAGGAAAAAATGCTAACCCTTCCTCCACCATTTCTGTAACACTTCCATCTGGGTATCCATCTGGGAGAATTTCAGAAAGTCTGGAATGTGTAGACATTTCAGACACAAATTCCCACTTTCCTTTGCTCAATTAAAACTGAACATTGTTACTACTTACACTTTGTTCATTCTTGCAAGTAGCTTACTATGGTCACCTGGCCAAAATAATGACCCTGTCTTTCCTTATGCAGACTAGGCGAGTGACATCTACTGGAAATGAGATAAATTTATCCTAAGGTATCCTTGGAAACAAAGAACAGATTTGGAACAGAGGACTAAAAGTCAGACATTGCTAACTGCATATCTTGTTTTCCTCCAAGGGCTTCAACTTTTTCTTCTCTTGCCTGCTCCTTCGGATACCCAACATTCCTATCAAGCATACCTTCCACTATCTTTTTAAAGGGCTAATTCCCAACTTTTCCATGAAAAAGTCCCTTGCCAATCTAACATAGTGACTTTCCTCCTGCCAAAGCACCGAACAAATCATACATTGAACAAAATCTTCTGTTTCTCTCTCAAAGTACTACCACTATTGTGCACATCCAACGAGATATTTATTGAAAGGAGAATGTACATCAGACCTAGATGTTGCCCTTACGGAGCTTGTAGTCCAGTGGAGAAGATAGTTATATTACAAGCTGAAAGTAGTAAGGAAAATAGAGAATGCAAAGATAAACTACTGTCCTTTACAGTGTCACTTTGGACTGAGCAAAATCAGGGTAAACTTTGGGAAGAAGGTAAGGTGTGTGGAGAGCTGTGACGGATGAATGGCTTATGTGGCTCTAGAATTGGCAGAAAGGTCATTCCAGACATAGGAAACAACGCGGGCTCCAAATCTGAAGGAAGGAAAGTATGGATCATGGGTGAAAAGCATCAAATAGTTTCCTTTGATTAAAGGGAAGTGATCAAGGAATATTTTATAAAATGGGGTTAAATAGGAAACTGGGGGGCACATAATGGAGACCAAAGAGTTTACAAATTTGCATCGGGACACACGGGAGGTTTCTGAGAAATTATATGCTTTCAGGGCTGTATTTCAGGAAACTGACCTGGGAACAGCATGTATGCTGAAATGGAGACAGTGGAGTTAGAGAATCCAGTTAGGAAGCAGTTGTATAGTTTAGAACAGAAGTAATGAGGTTGTGGCAGTGAACAGAGAGTTGACAGATTGTAAAAGTACAACTGGAACTCAGAAACTGATGAGAATTTGAATGAACCTGGAGGGCGGGAGAGGAGACACTGATAACTCCAAAGTGTTCAATTTGGAGGACTTGGAAAGCATTAACACATCGCCGTAGGGAATACAGGAGGAAGGAAAGAGAAATGAAGAAAAGAACAATGAATTTCGTTGAGAACATGTTGAGTTAGAAGTGGAGGTGGTATATCATTGACATGTCCAGCATGCAATTGGTTTATGATGTTCCCGAGCTCTGTGTAGATCAGGGGCAGAGTCACTAATGTAGAGATCATTGCTAAAAGCATAAACCTTGTTAAGGTAGAGAGCACTGTGAGAGAAAGGAGACAGATAAGACAACTCAACTTTGGACACATTTACTGAAGGGGTAGGCTATGAAAAAAGACCCAGGGAACAAACAGAAAAAAAAAAAAAAATGCTCTGAAAGCAAGGAAGAAAGCCAGAAGAATACGCTATTATAGAAACTAACAATGGAAAAGTTTTGTTTGCTTGCTTGTTGTGGAAAAGTTTTAATAATAATAATAAAAGAGACTTAGCTAACAATGTTGAATGCTGTAATGAGTTCTAGGAGAATTACAAAAAGTGGTCTTTGGATCTGGTGTGGCAAATTACTGATTTTTAAGAAAGCCGTTTTTGAAGAAGCCAAGCATTTTAAAGGGTTAATGAGTAAGTTAGGGAGTGGGACAGAGAAAAGAGCCCTTGACCGGGAACCAGAGACCCTGAGTTCCAGCTTGGCCTTGCTGTTAAGCTGCTGTATGACCTCTTCACCTCTCTTGAGCTGTTTCTCAGTCTTCAAAATTCTATAAAATCTCTCCTGACTATCATTTCCAAAGATTCAAGTAAGCTAACTATGGACCTAAACTCTACGGAGATCCTGAGCTACTGATTTTTATCGGGTATATGCCAATTTCAATACTTGTAACTTGTGTAAAAGTGAGGCTCTAAGTGTTTCCTAATACAAAATAATTCAGACCGTATTCTTCAAGTATCTGCTTCAAGGAAACCTTCCTCCAGCCTCCTCCCATCCCCAGTCCTTTACTTTTAAAAACTAAGCTAAGATAGTGTCTCTAGTTTATCCAGCAACTTGTCCTATTGCCTAAAATCAGGGGGTGCCCCCAAAAGCCTTTTTTTGTTTGTTGAAGTCTATTGGGTAGTATTAACAATCAATCCCCAAATCATGGCTTTCCAGCCACGTATGATCATATTCTTGTACAAGGGCATTTTCTGAAACTCAATGTCTCATATCACAAAATCAAACCAGAAATATGTTATTCAAGAAGAACCCAGATGCACTGAAGAAAGAACATTTGCTTTATCTGGGGGCTTTTAATCTATCAGGATCCTATAGCAATACAAACTCAGAATCACTGAAATGTTAAGTACTATAAAACTTTTAGTTGGGTTCAAGCACATAGTTTCGTAATATATTCGAAGTTAGTGTAGGTGTGAAGTAGTTCGATTGAATCTTGCGATTAAAGTTAAAAAACAATGCTTTAACACACACACACACACACACACACACACACACACACAGAGACGAGGATAGGATAACTTTCTCTTGTTGAGACACCAGTAAATTTTCCTGGAGTTCTCATACCTTGCCTTTCTTTCCTCCAGAGAGGTTGGCCTGTTCTTTCTCAAGAATTCTTGTTTTAATTCCAAATGGATATTGTAGAAAATAAAGGGGTAAAAATTTAAGTTTGTTTTTGAAAGAACATATAACTCAGCTCCAAATTCGGTGGAGAAAAGGAGAAAAAAAAGGACAGTTAGCATCTTTTGTGCACCTGTTATATGCCCAACACGTTCATGTACATTATCTTACTCAAGCCTGACAATAAGACTTTGCAGTAAATTTAGCTTTGGTGTTAGAGATAAGAAAAATGAGGCTCAGGGAGGTTAAGCTATCCTCTCAAGGTCAAATGGCAAGTTATAAAACTAGGATCGAAACAAGAGCTGAAACAAGACTCCAAAGCTCAAGCATGTTCTACTTTACCATGCAGTTCAGTCTAGTGAAAAATTCACTCTTGAAAAGGTCTTAGCATTTGAGGCATAAAAGAGTATTTGTTACAATTCACTGGAGCCTCCAAATTCTGTTGTATCTGCACTGAGTCCGATCGAAAAAAAATTAAACAAAACAAAAACATCCCAAAACATCACACACACTCTTAGTTCCCCTCCCAACTGAAATTCAGTAGGGAGGACAGTTCCTGAGTCATGTTCACAGAAAGCTGTCCTTGGATTCTGTTATTGAGCTCACACCCCCATTCCTGACTTCCCAAGTGGCACCGAGAAAGAGAAGAGGAAATGTAAGAAAAGTATAAGATGGGATCCTCTGACACCGTGGTGGAAATTAGCACATTTCCCAGAAGACCAAGATAAAAATGCATGTGAGAAGAACAAGGGAAGCAAACAGATGGGGCAATAAAATGGAGGCGGAATGAGCTCATCAGGATTTCCAGCACACGGTTTAAGTCCATACTGGGCTCTCAGCTGACCTGGGAGCCAGGAGACATAGTGAATGAGTGGGTGGTTACTATGCTGCAGCATCAGTTACACGAAGAGATTAGGTGGAGCTGATTCACTGCGGCAGGATCGGCACGACTTTTCAAGTGGAGGAAAATCTGTGGGCCCTGGTCTCAGCCACTCGCATAACCATCCTTATGGACAGCATGAGTCACATGTGTGGGATCCTGCAGGTAGACAGTATTGTGCCGTGAGTAAACCAAGGGCAAGCTTTCACGTTGCCGAGAGCAGGTCTCAACCACAGCTACGGCACATCTTTGTGTGAAGGTTTATCCGCCGGATACGCAAACACCCCGCCTTCCCATACTCCTCCTGGGCTACAGGTGGTTCGTAACACAAACAGAAAGGACATGGCTCCGGAACGCTCGTCACACCGAACAGTGATTCTTTTCCAAACTATCAGACCCCAGAAGGGTCTTTGGAAGAGTCTAGTCTAAGCTCCTTACCTGATACACAGCAAACTGAGGTCCAGGGAAGAGGAATGACTTGCCCCAAACCACTCAGCTAGTGACAGAGTGGGCATGAGGACTCAGTTCCCCCGTTCCTAAGCCAGCAGACTCTCTGCTGCACCAGCAAGCCAAAGTCAAACCCTAAATAGCATATACCCTGTGAACTAAGCCCTCTAATTATACTGCCTCCAAAGGAAATAACATCTTAAATGCCTGGGTCTCTCTCTCCAGGCTTTGGCAATTTCACTGACAATTTCCCGTACTGGAATCTCTTTTGAGAACTTTAAGAGTAATTATTTTCGGATATATGCTTTGTTATTTTTATGCCTTCTTACACACTGCTTTCTTTGTTCATGAGAAAATTAGGATTCTGGAAATACACTTGACTTTATTTAATTATTAAAGGAACAAGCATCCATTTCAAGTAGTTGCGAACGTAAATGTCATCGGTGTGCGTCAAGAATGGATGTATGGGAACAATATAGGCTATATTACTCTATTTTGACATCCAATTAAGATCCACTTTGGTCTCAGGAAAAATCTGCAAACCTATGGAGTGAAAACTGTAGAGCGAAATCCTTACCTGGATCATTCTGAACATGTCTGGATTTGGTGCCTTTATGGAATCATCTAAAACAGAACATTTTTTAACATGTTTTGCAACCTGACTGCCTTCATTATTGCAGCCTGTGTACATGTGGGCTCGCTGGAACTTTGGGGGTTTTCAAGGAGCTGAAGTAAGGATGTAGAAGGAATGAGCCCATTCAAGGTCATGCTTACTAGGTGACGCTGATGCCTCCTGGTGACCCCTACCAGCAGCAGCATAAGCCCATTACCCAGTCTCCCTCCTCCCCACCTCATACCTTTCTTACAAACTTATATTCTTACCTGAGCCATCATCACTTCCATTGTCCTCTGCTTTGGGTGTTGTGGAGAACAGATTTTCTGGCTCTAATGTTTATCCATGAAGAGATTTCCACGAATAGAACTTTCCTCGTAATTTAGTAACATTGTCCTTGAAAACCCCACGACTATTTACATAACAGAAGCTATTGTTTGAAGTGCAAAGCAGGTCAAAATTTGGTTTCTGGAGATTAATCACTGCGGTCTGTTTTATATTATCATAATAATTTCATTTATTTTGATACAATTTGTTTTCAGCATCAACCTCAGCTTCTGTGCACAAGTGACAAATCCATTTGTTTCTGGTATAATGGATAATGTGATTAATGACCTTGCAACAGGATTTCTTAAAAACACGGAGGAAAAAAAAAGTTTCCATTTATAATGTGCAGTAAACCAGCTCAGTCTGTAGCTGTGCCTCAAAAATCCCTCTGAACTTGTTTGCACGCCACAGCCAAGATTTTCAAACAAATTTGCTCCTGCCTTTTGGGGTTTCTGTCCAAAGCTGTGCTCTCCAAGAACGAGCGGACAGCGGCGTCAAATTGGGAAAGTGGATCTACGGGCAGCCCGCTCGCAAGGGTGGGGCCCCGGTATACTACGCGGTGCCATCTCCGTGGCCGCGCTCCGACGAAGCCAAGGAGCCCAGGCCTCGCTGAGTAAGGTCACACCACCTGCTGGGCTGTCGCCGGGCCCGCACGCGACGGCTCTGCGGGCGGCCTCGTGACTCCGGCCCCCCCGGTGGGGGCCGCGCGCGCGCGAGGGTGTGCGGGCGCCCCCTCCGCGCAGTCAGCATCCAGCGCGTTTCCGGTGCCCGCGGACCTGAGAAGTCTTCCGCAGGCGGCGGGTGGGAGTGGGGACCGGGGGGGTGGACGTGCACGGGGGCGACCGTCGTGCGTCTCCTTCCCGCCTTCGGGTGACGCGGGCGCGGCGGCCCGCACCGGGCAGCCCACGAGGCCCGCGGGGGAGGAGGGGTCTCTCGACGGCAGCCTTGGGTTCGAGTTCCTCCTGGGGCTCCTCCTCACTGTCCTCACTTGGGGGGCGGGGGTCCCTCCCCACGGGGGCGGCGGTGGCCGCTGAGCGAGGCCTCGCGCCGCGCCGGAAACCCAGAAGGCGCCCCGGGGAAGCTCCCGGCTTCTCTTCAGCCCGCGACGCCGGCGTCCTCGGGTGGGTCCTCGGGGCGCCTGGACACGCCGGCCAAGGCTCGCGAAGGCACTCGAGAGTGTTTTTTCCCCCTTTTTCCTCAGTTCTTCCTTGCTGGGGGCCCCGGGACCCCGCGCTCGCGCCCCCGGCTCTGGCCCACAGGCCCGCCCGCCAGCCGCGAGAAGGCGCCCCCGCCCCGCCCCCTCGCTGACGTGCGCCCAGCCGGACCAATCAGAGCTCGCGGCGCTGCGCCCCACGCGCCGGGGCCTTCTCCCCTCCCAGCTTAAGAAAGGGCGCGCGGGCCGGGTAAGAGCAGAGTGCTGCGCCGGGCGGAGCGAGCGTGGTGTGTTAGGCGGCCGGTTCCACCGGCTCCCGCGCTCTAGCTGCCCTCGAGCGGCTTGCCCGGCCGCAGCCCGCCGCGGAGGCGCCTCCGCCGCGCGCCCCGACGGCGCCCTCCCGCTCGCCCGCAGATGCTGGAGTGAGCGTTGCGGCGGCGGGATGCTGGCGCTGCTGGCCGCCGGCGTGGCGCTCGCCGTGGCCGCCGGCGCCCAGGACGGCCCGGCGCCCGGCAGCCGATTCGTGTGCACCGCGCTGCCCCCGGAGGCGGCGCGCGCCGGCTGCCCGCTGCCCGCGATGCCCATGCAGGGCGGCGCGCTGAGCCCCGAGGAGGAGCTGCGGACCGCGGTGCTGCAGCTGCGCGAGACCGTCGTGCAGCAGAAGGAGACGCTGGGCGCGCAGCGCGAGGCCATCCGCGAGCTCACGGGCAAGCTGGCGCGCTGCGAGGGGCTGGCGGGCGGCAAGGCGCCGGGCCGGGCGGCCGCGGGCAAGGACACCATGGGCGATCTACCGCGGGACCCCGGCCACGTCGTGGAGCAGCTCAGCCGCTCGCTGCAGACCCTCAAGGACCGCCTGGAGAGCCTCGAGGTAGCCGGGTGCGGGGGTTCTGGTGGGGGGAGGATCCGAGGAGAGGGGCAGAGGCGGGGCGCAGGGTCCTGGCTGCCAGCCTGGGCGGGCCCGGACGCGGGGCGAGCTGCGCTTGGGGTCAGGGGAGGGCTTCTCGGTCCTGCTCGCCAACTTACTTGGGTGGCTCTCAGTCCGCCCCCACCCCGCTTCCTGCTGGAAGGAAGGGGTTAACTCCCTCCCCGCTCGCCGGGACTGTCCGCCGGGTGGACAGTCACTTCCCGAGGTTCCAGCGAGCGAACCTCTAACCTCTTGTAGATCTCCGAGTCCCTCGGAGCCGGACGCGCTCCCAGAAGCTGTGCCCGGTGATACGAGGCTGCCGCGTGAGGTCAGCTGCCCTGGGCGTCCCGTGTTCTCCTTTTAGAAATCAGCTCGTGCTGGACCCGAGCGGGCGGAGACCTGAGGGTCTTGCCGGGGGCGATCGCGGGCGGGTCACGGGCCACACAGTTCGCGCCTTGGAGGAAACCCCGTTAACTTCAAAGACACTGTCCACAAATTGCGACCTTCTGAGGTGCCCTTCCAAAGGAGAAGGAGCCTTACTCCGTGCTTTCTTGGAAGGCGTATGCAGTTTGGAACTTTGAAAGAAATTGTCATGTAACTTCATCTTCACTTTAGAATCCTATTTAAGAAGCGTGGATGTTTCTGTTGGAAACGTTTACCAGAATACTTATTAGGGAAACTAGGTTTCAATTACAGGTGGTAATTATTGCAAAATTATTTGAGGCTTTCCCGCGGCATGATGGCTAAATACAGTATTTTCAGCATCTGTATGTTCCCTGATTCATGGCGGTTAACAACAGCGAACGTTTCTAGTCACTAAATATGCACCAGTCGTGCTGTCTAATTTTAACCCTTACAACAGTCCTTTGAGGCAGATCCTACTGACTGCATTTTACAATTCGGAATGCTTTAGAGAGAGGGTCCATAGCTTGCCAAGGATTCATGGCTAGGCAGTGGCAGTGTGCCTCCAGAGCCAACATGATGGTAGAGGAGTAGAATAAAGAGGAAGTGAGGATTTAGAAACAGCATTAAAAGCAGAGATTCCTGGAATTCAGAAGTGTCGTGTTGTAGAGCTCTCATTTTCCAGTAACATCTCTGGCAAACATGGTTATTCACCTTTTTGCCACACGGGAATTTGGAAGCTGTTTTCATTTCTAGATGAAGGCTCATCAGCTTTGAGTACCATTTGATAAGCAATTTTTTTTTTAGTCGTAGCTCTGTTGCAGTCTTAACCCAAGAATGGTGGATAGTGATTAAAATTTTGACTTTTTAGCAAGAGGAGAAAACCAGCTTTCTGAGAGAGAAAAATGAAATTCCTGAGTTTCAGATATTGCAGCAAGGTAATTCTTGTTTGGCTTTGAAATCCTTTCCATACAAAAGAAGAAAAAAAGCATCAGTGAAGTGCGCCCCTTGGCACGGTTTAACACTCCCGTTTGGGAAGCTTCTCCCTGTGTGGTTGGGCTTTCAGAGCTGCGTTTCACAATTTCTGTCTAAATGGCCTTAATACTTCTTCACGCGTCCCTCTCCCCAACTGGAAGCACCAGCTCCGAGTGAACGTGTCCACCGCGGTGCTGCCCGGCGACTTCCGAGAGGTCCTCCAGCGGCGACTGGGGGAGCTGGAGAGTCAGCTGCTGCGCAAGGTGGCCGAGCTGGAGGACGAGAAGTCCCTGCTTCACAATGAGACCTCCGCTCACCGGCAGAAGACTGAGAGCGCGCTGAACGCTCTGCTGCTGAGGGTGACTGAGCTGGAGCGAGGTGAGTTCTTGGCCGGCTCCTCTGTCGCCCTCTGGCTGACGTCCCTCCCAGCCCTCCACCCCACCGCCTTGGTGTTTGGCTGCAGGGTAAGGGCGGCTGGGCTCCAAGCGGGGCAGAGAGGCTGGCCCCGCAGCAGCGGTCTTCCCCATTTACACATCAGGCCACTAGGGCCCTTGAGGGAGTGGTGGCTTCCAGACCCCTCTGCCTGCTGACTCTTTCTGCGCTTGGCTCTGGGGCTGCTCCTCCCACATCGTCCCCAAACCTGCCCGTCCTACGTGCGGAAAACCACGGGATTCTTTACCATTCCAGCAGCGCTCCACTTTGCCTTCTCCGTTTCTCAAATGAAACGGGGTCTCTTTCAACTTGAGGCGTCGCTCCTGGTGCACAGGGGTTTAGGGTTTCTGCCTGAGGGTTGCCCGGCTTCACAGCCTCCTTGACACGCCTTCCGACTTGGTGGAGACTGAAGGCGCCGATGGCTCCTGGGAGCGGCCTGGTTTCCATCCCTTGCAGTTGGACCCGGAGTGTCTGCAGTGATGGGGCACTGCGTGGGGATGGCCTGTGGCTGGCTGAACAAATAATAAGTGTGATTGAGGATGGTCCTGCCAGGAATCAGCCCCAACGCTGGCCCACTGGCGTTATGCACGGATACGCTGTGTAGCTTGCCAGGCACGGTGGCCAAGTTGCTACAAGGATGTAGGTCGATAGAAGGCTGCCGAGTTAGTGTGGAGTAGTGCCAGGCAATGTGTTGGACACGTCACACCAGTGAGACAGGACTTCTCTTACACCCGTGACACCAGTGAGAAAAATGCTCCAAAGCTTTCAGCCAGAGGTGTGTTGTGGAGGGGGGGGGGGAGGGGACCGAGGTGGGGCCTGGGCCTTGGCCACACGGGAGCTGCCGCTTTGTCACCGTCCCTCCCATCCCCAGCCTCGTTCCAGCACCCACACTCTCAGTACGTAAGTTCTGCAGAAGCCCTCGGAGCTCTTCTGGCACAGAAAGGAGGGCCATGTCCTAGCTGGAGCTCAGTTCTGCAGGCCAGGGCCCCTGACTGGCCTTCCTGTAGGGCCCCCAGGACCTAGACTCTAGAATTCTTCTGTGCTCTTCTGTGCTCCACCCGGTTCGGGGATGAGTCTTTCGAGGAAAGTGGTCATTTGCTGACCAGTTTGTCTCCTGGGTAACTTTGAGTTTGTATCTGTCCTGTTTGTGGTCAGTCTAAAGGGGTACATAAACTCCCAGTCCCCAGATAGACCACGAGTGGAAAATATAACGTGTTCTTCAGAGCATCCTGCTGAGCCCCGAGGAAATGGACCTCAAGCATGTGCAAAGTAGGGGACTTAGGGGGTCTCTGGCCCTCGGTCCATCATCTCCTGCCCATTAAGTGCCTGTTCTGGGCCAGACACTAGGCTGTGACTTCCACATTCTGTGACCCTTGCAACAACCCTATGAGGTAGGTATTAGTGATGGATGAGGGACCGAATCAGATGCCTGCATCCACGTGTCCAGCAGATTGCAGAGCTGGGGTTGAACTTGGTGGTGACCCCCGCAGATGAGAGGCTTGGAGGCTGTAGCCTAGAGTAGTGTGTGGGCTCTAGCCCTGTTGAGCAGCAGGCTCCCCAGAGCCCAGTGGTGAGCGTCCAACCCTGAGTGGCCCCTGGACCCACAGATGCTCATTTTCTTTGTTGTGGGACCTGCTCGTCTGCAGGGGCCTCCAGAGTGGGGGCCAGCCAGCCAGGCACAGCCCGCCTCAGAGTCTGGGTAAACCTTGCCACTGGGAAGAACACTTCTCTCTTTGGCCTCCACTGCCCCCACCCGTTTTCACTTGTCTGCCACCTGCAGCCTCTGATTTATTGGTCAGGCCTTTTAATGCCTTAATTGGTTTTAACTAAGTTTCCTCTGAACCTCCAAGCTGTTTGATATAGAGGGCACCAGCTTTCAGGGTGTGGGCCCCCTCCTCTGCCCCTCGGCTCTCCCAGGTCTAATTAAACCTATCTGTTGTCACCTAGCTAACGATATTACCGACACGGAGCCTTATTAAATCAGCAAGCCTGCCCACCTGCCGGGATAGAAGCCATTTCTCTTTATTAGATAACCATGCCTTCGTGAAGAACAGGGCCGTTTGCAGACTAAATACTAGGGGCTGCACGTGGTTGAGGGAGGACTGCCACTCCCTGCTCTGTCATTCATTAGCTGTGTGACTGAGGGGTAAGTCATCTCGCTCCTCTGAGCCTTGGTGTCTCGGCTACACAACCTGCAAAATCAGGAGTTGGGGCTTTGTAGTCTCTTGATTTTGCTTCAGCCTAACACGGGGTGAGCCCCGGCCTATGCCCTGCCGGGGGCCTCCTCGCCTTCCCCAGGTGACCAGGTCTTGCCAGCCCTCACCAGGTGCTTAGCAGCCCCGAGGCCTGGGAGGTCAGGACGGATGAGGCAAGACTGCACAATCAGCCGATCCGAGTAAATAGTACCCATGAGACCCAGAGTCTAGTGTTTCTCTGCCGCCTGTTCCGGAGAGGTTGAAAGGGCAATGCTGAGCCCTGTTGCCTTTCTGTTGAGGTCTTCCTTGGTTCTATGGTTCACACCACGGCACCAAAGAGCTTCTTATGCGTTATATACTATGAACACAAATGAATTGGGGGCATTGTAGTGGAGAAGGGCTCATCCATTCTGGCTTGCGTTCTACAGAAGGGGCTGATTCATCCACCAGAGACACAGGCAGTTTGGCTCTGTCGGTTTTGGGTCCAGAGAGCCTGGCTGTTTCTCATGGTGACGGAGTCCTTCTGGCCCCTCGCGGATGTCTAATAAATACTTGTCAAATGAGCGAAGGGTGTTCGGGCTCCTTCCCTGGCAGCATCTAGTGCCCAAATAAGAGGGAAGCTTTTGCCCTGACAACTCACAGGGTTGGGTGGTACCCCACAAACTTCAGAATCTGTGATAACCAGAGACCGGGTCGTGCCTTCCATGTATTTATTTTTGTTGTTAATTTTGGG
This sequence comes from Panthera pardus, assembly GCF_024362965.1. NCBI lineage: Eukaryota > Metazoa > Chordata > Mammalia > Carnivora > Felidae > Panthera > Panthera pardus. The sequence continues at coordinate 10,533,179 of NW_026526969.1, read as the reverse complement.
ATTAAATCAAAACTGTTGGAAATTACTTAGACCCCGTGAAGAGTACCAGTTGCTTTCAAAGATTTTGGAAACCCCATTTACATGGGGACAGTCAGGGCGTCCTCATCAGTCCCAGGTGGGCCCCAAAGTCTCCAGGCTCTGGCGAGGTGTGCCTAACCTCAGCGGGGAGGTAAACCTCCGTATTTCTCTGCCTGCCACTGGTTCCAAACCGCAGGAAATGGTCAACAGATGCAGTCTTCTCTTGAGGAAAGGGCAAATCATGAGCAAGGTGGTCCGTGTCAGGGATTTAGTCCAAAAAGCCACTTCTAAATTAAGTTGTAGTGTCCAAACATGGCCGTGGACTCCTTTGCCCGAGTGGCAGTGATTCTTTAGGGTGATAAGTGACAGGGACTTGACAAGTGTCCACTGAGTGCCCAGGTCCCTGTTAAGACTTCCTGCCTCCAAGTCCATCAGGGTTCCAACCCCGCCCTTGCTGAAGGAGCCGGGATTTCAAGAAAATAGCTGAGGAAGGGTTTTCTGGCTTAATTTAACCAGAAAATTATTTTTGTTAAATGTTTGTTTTTGCGAGAGAGACAGAGATAGAGCACGAGTGGGGGAGGGGCAGAGAGAGTGGGAGACAGAATCTGAAGGAGGCTCCAGGCTCCGAGCTCTCAGCACAGAGCCCGATGTGGGATTTGAATCCATGAACTGTGAGATCATGACCTGGGCCAAAGTCAGACGCTCAACCAACTGAGCCACCCAGGCGCCTCTAACCAGAAAATTAAATCCAGCTTTCCTCCTTCCTCCAGCTTTTAGGAGCAGGGAGGTTCTTGTTTACTCCTGGGTTGTACAACTTTGAACAGCGGCTTCCCAGTAGCAGGTGCTCTGGGGCTCAAGGGAACAGTCTGGGGGAAGTGGGGGTCCAGGAGAGCAGTCGCTCTGGGCTGCACCAGCGGGGAGCAGGCTAACGCCCCGCGGCCTCTCTTCTCCACCCCCCTAGGCAACAGTGCGTTCAAGTCTCCTGATGCGTTCAAAGTGTCCCTCCCCCTCCGCACAAACTACCTGTACGGCAAGATCAAGAAGACGTTGCCTGAACTGTATGCCTTCACCATCTGCCTGTGGCTGCGATCTAGCGCCTTGCCGGGCATCGGCACCCCGTTTTCTTACGCGGTGCCTGGGCAGGCCAATGAGATTGTGCTGATAGAGTGGGGTAACAACCCCATTGAGCTGCTCATCAACGACAAGGTGAGGCCTGCTTAGACTGCCACCTTCTCCCATCACGGCAACGGTCAGGGTGCTGCAGAGTCTGACAGCCAGCTGCTGTAGGGCTGTCCTCCTCCAAATGGTGACAGCTCTGCGCAGACTCAGCCCGGCCTAGGGCAGCAGGGGCGGGCGGCTATGGCTGGTGGAGATCCAAGGTGGGAGTCTGGCCTAGAAGCATCTCAGGGTCCAGGCCAGAGGTCATCGAAGGAACAGAGCTGAGGTCTCTGTGGGCCAGCCTGAATCGTCACTGGCCCTTGGGCCAGTCAGTGAGGGCTGTTCTCCAGGGCCATGCTGATTAGGGGAGGGGAAGTGTGTGTGTGTCTTTCTCTGTGGAGGATACTTCTCAGCATATCTTTTGGGGGTGGTTTATTGAGATATAATTTACATACAGTAAGACCGAGAGTTTTTAGCATACAGTTCGACCACTTTCGACAAATGCATGCAGTTGTGTGACCGCAAGTAAAATATGAAAGCGTTCCATCACTCCCCCCCCCCACACACACACACAATTTACTCATTCCCCTGTGTAATTAGCTTCTGCCCCTACCCCAGCCCATGGCAACCACTGATCTGTTCTCTGCCCCTATAGTATTGCCTTTTGTAGAGTAAATATCCTTTTTTAATAGACAGGCTGGTCTCATCATTCAAGAGCATGATCTCCTCGAGAACTTGGCTCTGGGCATCTGTGAGACCTCTAGGAGCCCCACTTAAACTTCCATTCTGAAGGCAGACTCAACATAGCCAAAAATGTGTCCTCACATCCTTGCTGGAGCTGAGCACTTGAATGGCCTCTCCGGCTCCCTGCTGCCTCTACCCTGGCCCCTTACCCTGCTTTTATTACCGAACTGCCCTGGGTGGGGTTTGTGTAAGTGGGAAATGGCATGGAATCTCCCTGCCAGGCTCCATCTCACGGTGACCATGTTCCTGAGCCAGGGATTAATTGTTCTAAATAACGCTCTTGGACACAGGAGGGCCCAGAACCTTGTTTTCCTTTTGGGTTCGGTGGCATGTAAACAGCCAATTCCCAGGAGGAAGCGCCAGGTTGCTAGGATACCAGCAGTAACAACAGGACAGTTCCTGGTTGGGCTGGTCTGTGGTGCTCACAGGATGCTCACAGGCGACCACGTGGGTCAGAAATGCCCTTCCCCTGGTTCTGTATGGGGGTCTGAATGTGCATCCTCCCCCCCCCCCCAACCCAGCACACTCTCCCACGTAATTGTAGGCCTTTGGTTTTCTGCACAGAAGGACACACACAGTCCCCAAGTGCCGTGATAGAATTTGAGACCCTGCCTCGAGTGTAGATGCCTAGTCTGATTGTTTTCCAAAGATTCCTTCAGGTTCTTCAGCACGAGGCATTCGGGCTGAGTGTGGCCAGGCGGGGGCTGATTCTTCACATCTGCTTGGTCTGCACAGTGTCCCAGATTCTCAGCCAAGCCGGGGACTGAGGGTGTCCAGTTGCAAGCAGGGCCACCCTGGGGGCAGGGCATGTCCCCAGGCTGTCTCTTTCCTCTTGAGTGTCTGTGTTTCGCACACACACAGACCAAGGCCCTGTTTCCCACATAGCAGAGAAGGGGTAACCAGCTGGGAGCAGCACGATCTCTGGTCCCTGTGCGCGTCAGACTCCTGGGAACCCCATGGGGGGCCCTTACCTGCATGTTGCTGCCTACAGGTTGCACAGCTGCCCCTGTTCGTCAGTGACGGCAAGTGGCACCACATCTGTATCACTTGGACAACACGGGATGGCATGTGGGAAGCTTTCCAGGATGGAGAGAAACTCGGCACGGGGGAGAACCTGGCCCCCTGGCACCCTATCAAGCCAGGGGGGGTGCTGATCCTTGGGCAAGAACAGGTAGGTGCAGGGGATGCAGGATGGGGTGTGCTGGCCAGCCACGCGTCACGAGGCCGCGCCTGCAGGCTGCCCCCTACCCCCGCAGCCTGCCCAGCTGTCAGCCTGCCACACCTGGCCACTGTGGTGTGATGGCCACTTGGGTCCATTCTGTCTTGTGGCCTGAGGGGCCGGGGGCGGGGGGACCCGGTTGTGGTATGGTGGGTCCAGATAGATTCCAGAATGGAGTCCACCGTAGGTGGGCAGGAGTGTCCCTGAGCTCATGCTGCCATGGAGTGACCATGGGTTCTCTCTCTAGACGTTTGACCTCTTCTGGGCACAGCACTGATTCAGGGTGCCCGGGGCTGATATGGCATCTTCCAGGAGCTGCTGGCTCAGTGTCGTGGGGCATGCCTGTGTGATGCTCAGCCCCTCGGGGGAGCTAGGGGTGGGAACGTGACCTCAGAGGCTGTCCTTACTCCCTGAGACAGAGGAAATCTAAGTTGCTTGTCTGCTCTTGGGCAGATAAGAGTTGACGTTTGGGTCTGTGTTTGAGGTTTGCTGAAAGCCAGGGAGTAGAGACCAGTTCCTTTGAGAGCTTTGAGTCTGGGCCCATCCTTGGCCCACTCCCTGCCTCACTACCCTGTGACTTCCCCTCTGGGAAGGGCTGGGAGTCTGGAGACCCGGGTCTAGTGTTAGCTTTGGGACTTTGGGCCAGTGTCTTTCCACTGTAGCCTTGGGGTAGTTTGGCATGTCCTAGAGGTCTGGAATGTGCAGGAATCGGGTCAGGGAGGGAGTGAGGTCAGAGTTGGGGGAGTCAGGAAAATGCTTCAGTCTCCCCCTCTCCCTCCTCACTCTGCACCCCTTCCCAAGGCCATTACATCCCTGGAGATTTAGCGGGCACGTTTGCTTTCTGAACCTGTGCCGATGTGGTTCTGTTCCCCCCCTTCCCAGGACACTGTTGGGGGCAGGTTCGATGCCACACAGGCATTTGTGGGGGAGCTCAGCCAGTTCAACATATGGGACCGCGTCCTTCGCGCACAAGAAATTGTCAACATCGCCAACTGCTCCACAAACATGCCAGGCAACATCATACCCTGGGTGGACAACAACGTTGATGTGTTTGGAGGGGCTTCAAAGTGGCCCGTGGAGACCTGTGAGGAGCGTCTCCTTGACTTGTAGCTACCTTCTCCTCTGTCTAGGGGTCTGGGGCTGGTGTCTCCTGTCGGAAGTGCAAGGCCACCTGCTCCCCCAATTAAACTGTGTATAGAGCCCCTGCCACAGTGGCCTGGGGCCCCCAAAGCTTGTTCCCAGGGAATCTCTAAGACTGAGGCTCTGTGGCAGCACCTGTCACTGGATTCTTTGTTCCTTCCCAAGATTTTGTTGTGTCGAGTAGGGAAGAGGCCCTGAGTTGCAGGTGGGAAGATACCTGACTTCCTGCTGGGGGTGGGGGGGATCAAGGTGTTCGGGGCCCTGTTCAGAGCCCCTACAGTTGCTAGTGAATCACAGCCTTGCCCACCCTCCCGGATCCGTGGTGTCTCACGTGCGCCTTCTGTCTGTCCCCTTTTGAGGCCGTGTGGCCATCCCACCCGAGTATCTGTGTCCCTTATGTATCGAGTGTATCCTGCTGTCCGCCAAGCACGCAGCAAAGCAGCCCCCACCACCCGCGGAAGGGCTTTCTCTTGGTGTTCTTTCCGCTGTAAGGAACCCTTGAGCTTGAGGAAGGCAGGCTGCCCAGACAATGCCCTGCCTTCTCCAAGGTGGAGGGGGCGTCACTGCCTCTAGAGGGGGCTGGGAGCTGGAACTCAGAAGGGCGTTCTGGAGAAGGGCCGCGGCAGCCTTCCATCCCCCTCTGTCACCTCTCCCTCCGACCGATGCTTTGATGGGATCATCGCTGGGAATGGCTTCTCTGAAAAGCCTCTTCACTCCTCTGGTGCCAAACGTTCAGTTGCAGCTTCTACAACCATCCGGTGTGGTCAGGGGGATTTCATTTTTTTTCCTAACAGAAAAGAACAGCCATTATTAGCAGGCTCCCATTTTTGATGTTTCGCCCCACTGTGAGGAATGTGCTAGTTTTCATTCACGTTGATTGCTATAAGCTGTGGACTGTCTCAAGGATTTCCCCCAGAACTTCTTCAGGAAAAGGAAGTCATTCGGCCGATAGTTGCTTAGTGACTCCAGGCTGCTTAATTTATTGGACAGAGGATAGTAATTTATTTTAAAGACAAAGTGGTAAAGTGGGGGAAATTTATAAAGTTAAATATTATATATTTTATTTTTCATACATGTTTCAAGTGCGAATTGTGGAAATTCCATTTGTAGGACCAAGCTGACATGCCCATCCCAACATTGTATGCTATGAGAACTCTTCGGATGATGGAATTCTGATTAAAGTGCACTGGAAGATGCCTCCGTGTCTGTTTGCTCCAGGTCTGGGGGTGGGGGTGGGGCTTTGCCACAGTCGGCACGTCCGGGGCCTGTGTGTCTGACCTGGGGGCGCCGACGTGCAGCACTGACCCCTTCCCTCCTCGGTGCCAGGTGTGGACTGCGGACGCCCCACGGGCTCTGCCCTGCCTCCCCGCCTCCAGCCGGCCCCCCGTTCTCTCAACCAGGAATCGAGCTTACCTAGAGGTCCCTGAGCAACCCGTCCCAGGCATGACCCCTGCTCACCACCCACTCTGTGTGTGCTCACCAGATGTCTCACTTACCCCTCCTAACAACCCCCTGAAAGTGAATCCCGATCGTAGGTGACTACGTGGAACAGTTGAACGGTGACTTGGGTCACACGGCTGGTTAAGGGCAGAGCTGGGGGTCAAGCAGTCCTGAGACCCTGGAGGCCCTGCCCCTGCCGTGATTACCCCCGCGATGGCGTGGTTGACCGGGAGCCGTGGCTCGCCCAGCCACCCAGCATCACGAGTATCGTGTACTGCTTATCGCTCGCCCAGGAAGAATCAAATATCAAAACTCGAAACCGTTTCTACTGAACGTGTGTTGCTTTCATGTCATTGTGAAGTCGAAAACTTGTGAGTCAGGGACCATCTGTACACTGAAAAACTACAGAACACGATTATTTTTTTTCTTTTTTTTTTGATAGAAAATTATAGAGGGAAATCAAAGAGAATCTAAATACATGAAAACGTATCTGTGTTTATAGATCAGAAGAACTAATATTGTCAAGATTGCCATTGTGGACACGTGGTGGGAAAAATTTGGTTCAGATGTCAAGTCCGATGACACTCACATACCCCTGAGAGGGCACGAAAAGGTTTATTAGATCATGAGACTAATAACCGAATGGGGGAGATCATAGTGGTACCCACATGGGTCCGAAAATGGCTTGAGAGAACAGAGAAAAAAACTGGCTTGGTTTTTTTATGGTGGCTAGTGGGTAGGGCCAGAGCGATGATTCTTCTGTGTAGTTCACACACCTCACTGGTGTCAAAGGAAGAGGAATTTAGGCTCTCCTGTTACTTGTCCAGATGTGGGGAAAGAGGGAGAAGTGAGGCTTAAGCACTGTCAGCAGTCAAACATCAGAAAGTGTAGACAGACACGTGATTACAGCACACCTCAGATGTTTGATGCCTGAAATGCACCATGTTGCATTTAATTAGATTTGAACTTGTGTAAGTCGTTGTGAGGTCTGTAGCTTGAGGCTGGTAAGAATTCTGGAGGTAAGAGTCCTGTCGAATGCCTGTTCGGGGGCCCAGAATTGTGTATCTTGAGAGGTACGGTGAGTATCTCGACCCCTGTCAATAATATCTAGAACTGTGTAGGAGACCAGTATCTTGGTGAGGTGTTGCATTGTGGCTTTCATAAGTAGAGAGACTCGTGTGATCTTGATTTATATTTTGGGTATCTGTGGGACAGGACATTCCCAGAGTTCTTTACCCCCAAAGGGGCAACCTGGTTCAAGAATCTAAAGATGTACAGATGGGTCAGTTGTTGGCCAGGGCCGCTAGTGCTAAGATTACTCTCTGGAGTTTGGCCAGTTGTGCTGACCCTTGGGTCCTACTATCCTTCAGGAACATCCTGGGTGAGGGATAAAAAACATTAACTCCCCGAGGAACACTAGCAGGTGTCATGGTGGTAATACCATCTGAAAAATGTGAGGACTCCCTTTGCTGTTTCCTTAGCTGATGGCAAGGGGCTCCTCAGGTGGCCAAGGGGTCTGGGAGCAGGGTGACGTCCTCCAGCACCAAGGCATCTGGCAGGGGACTGAGGACAAGGAAGGCCACCCTCTGCTGCAGATGAGCTATGCCAGGGGGTCCAAGATTAGCTCTGTTATGTAGCAAAAAGGCCTTGGTGACTGTGCTGAGCTTGTTGCTGGGATGTTGGCTTTCATGGCCCAAGACATATGGACAGCTGGGCATGGGAGGCCTCAGGCCAGGGCCTGTGACAGCGACTGTTTCCAGAATCACATAGTATGCAACCAGCAATTGCTGCTCTAATGGCATGTAGCATGAGGCCAAGGAATCTCTTGTATTAGAAGCCCATGAGTAACTTAGAGTGGTCCACAGGCTCTGGGAGGCGTGAGAGGGGATTGCTGAAGCCTCTGTAGTGAAGCACTCTCTGGGGGCACTGTTGGGAATGCTCGTTGCATTGCAATTTGGACAGATTCTAGAGCCTTTCATTGTGGGGGCCCCACTTGAGGTGGGCGATTTGCAAGTAACAGCACAAGTGAGCTTAATAAAGTCTGTAAATGCAGATTGCACTGCTTCCAGAACCCAAGAAAGTCCTAGAAGAGGTTAGGCTTGTTTTAATGTTGAGGATACTGAGAGACAATAGCCATTTTTTGGCAATGCCCAAGATGGGATGGCCTTCAGTTTACCAAACAGTTATTAGGAATTTAACCGAGGTTTAGGGGTCTTGCAGTGAGAGCAGGACAATGATCTGCTATAATTGCATCAAGATACAGGATTCAGTCTGCGACACACAGATAAGTGTCGGCCAAGGCATATGACCCAGGGCCACTTTAAGGAGAGAACCAACCCCACGTTCCTGTCTAAAATGCCACTTACCTAAACTTCTGATGCAAGTCAGTTAAATCCGTAACAGTGACTCCCAAGCTGGTGTGCAGTTGGCTTGAGGACAGGGAAAGGACACTGGCTTGGGGTTTTTACAATGGTTAGAGGGTGGGACTGGGGTGAGGTGTCCATGTATAGTTTGAACTTCTCACCTGCACCAAGGGAGAGAGCACCTGGGCTCTCTCATCAGTTTGCCCAGGTGTGGGGCAGAGAGGAAGAGGGAGGGAAAGGCAGACATCAAAAAATGGAGTCAGAGGATTTCCTTGCAATGACAGTACCCGCCAACTGGATGGGCAGATTTAACACCATCCCTATTAAAAACCAACTTGACTTTTTCCAGAAATTGGCAGGCCAATCCCAATCCCAATCCCAATCCCAATCCCAATCCCAGGTGTCTCAGTCAGTTAAGCGTCCGACTTCAACTCAGGTTATGATCTCATGGTTTGTGAGTTTGAGCCCTGAGCCGGGCTCTGTGCTGACAGCTCAGAGCCTGGAGCCTGCTTCTGACTCTGTTTCTCCCTGTCTCTCTCTCTGCCCCCGCTCACACTCTGTCTCTCTCTCTCTCTCTCTCTCTCTCTCTCTCTCTCAAAAATACATAAACGTTAAAAAAAATGCAAGAGACCCAGAATAGCCAAAACAATATTGAAAAGAAAGAACAAAAGTTGGAAGACTCCTACTTGATTTCAAAACTGACTACAAAGCTATAGTAACAAGACTGTATGGTCCTGGCTTAGGGACAGATGTATGGTTTAATGGAAGGGTTTCAGAGTCCAGAAATAAACCTATACTTTTATGGTCAGTTGATTTTTGACAGAAATGCCATGACCAGTCAGTGGGGGAAGAAGAGTCTTTTCAACAAATCCTGCTGGGATAGCTAGATATCCACATGGTGGCGGGGGGGGGAATGAAGCTGGATTTCTGCCTCACACCATAATATAAAAATTAATTCAAAATAGATGAAAGACCCTACATTTAAGAATTAGAACTATAGGGGTGCCTGGGTGGCTCAGTCGGTTGGGCGTCCACCTTTGGCTCAGGTCATGATCTGGTGGTTTGTGAGTTAGAGCCCCACGTCGGGCTCTGTGCTGACAGCTCAGAGCCTGGGGTCTGCTTCAGATTCTGTGTCTTATACACTCTCTGCCCCTCCCCCACTTGTGCTCTCTCAAAAATAAGTGTGAAAAGAGAAGATTTAGAACTATAAGCTCACAGAAGAAAACATAGGTGTAAATATTTGTGACCTTGGATTAGGTACTGATTTCTTAGATGTGATACCAAAAACAAGCAACCAAAGGAAAAATTAATAAATTGAATTTCATCAAAAGTAAAATTTTTTGTTTCAAAGAACACTGTTAATGTGAAAAGGCTACCCAGAGAATGATAGAAAATATTTGCAGCTATATTTCTGATTTTAAAAAGCCTAGTATCCAGAATATGTAAAAAACTCTTAACAACCCAGTAACAAAAATTGACAAATAATACATATAAAAGTGAGCAAAAGACTTGACTAGGTCCTGCTCCAAACAAGATATACAAATGACCAATACCACATGCAAAAATACTTACTATCATCAGTCATTAGGGAAATGCAAATTGAAACCACAATGAGATACTATGTCACATCCGCTGGGGACAGCTGCAATTAAACAATAAGTAAATAACACATGTTGGAGAAAATGCAGAGAAACTGGAACCTTTGTACATTGCTGGTGGGAATGTAAAATGGTGCATACACCTTTGGAGAAAGCGTTTTGTCAGTTCCTCAAAAAATTAAACAGTTACCGTATGACCCAACAATTCCACCCCTAACTATATACCCAAGAGAACTGATAACATATACCCACACAAAATGAGTACACAAATGTTCACCGCAGTGTTATTCATAATAGCCAAAAAGTAGAAACAACCCAAATGCCTAGCTACTGATGAATGGATTAAAAAATTGTGATACATACATACGATGGAATACTATTCTTTAATACAAAGGAATGATATAGTGATGTACACTCTAATATGGATAAATCTTGAAGACACTATGCTGTGAGTGAAAGAAACCAGTCCCAAAGGACCACATCTTATGTCATTGATATAAAATTTCCAGACCAGGCAAATTTATGGAAACAGAAAGTAGATTAGTGGTTGACGGGGGCTGGGTGTAGGTGTGGGGATAGAGGGAAATGGGAAGTGACTGCTAACGGGTATAGAGTTTCTTTCCAGGGTGATAAAAATGTTCCCAAATTGGGGCACCTGGATGGCTCTATTGGTTGAACATCTGACTCTAGATTTTGGTTCAGCTCATGATCTCATGCTTCATGAGATTGAGCCCCGCATTGGGCTCTGCACTGACAGTGTGGAGCCTGCTTGGGATTCTCGCTCCCTCCCTGTCTGCCCCTCCCCCACTTATTCACATGGGTGCTCTCTCTCAAAATAAATAAACTTAAAATGTTCCCAAAATGATTGTGGTGATGGTTGCAAACGTCTGAATATTTTAATATCTACTGAATTGTACATTTTATGAGTGAATTTTATGGCATGCAAATTAGATCTCAATTTTAAAAAGAAAAACGTGAGGTTTTGGACCTGAACAGGTGGCAGATGCCATTTCTTGAGATGGGGAGATGGGGGAGAGCAAAAAAGCAGGTTTGACAGGGAGGAGACTCAAGAGTTCTGGTTTTGAACGTAGATTTGAGATGCCTTCAACTCATTTCGGTGGAGCTGTCCAGTGGGCAATTGGATTTTGCAAGAGGTCCGATGTGGAGATTAAAATTGGGGTTAAAAACACGGCTCCTACCGGGGTGATTGCCCACCCTCTGCACTTTTTGAGAGTAAATGTAAAGCATTTGAGCTCATCCTTCAGTGGACAACAGGCTCCTCCTCCCTGGTAGGAGCCGTACTCATGCACAAGCCAGTCTAATTCGACATGCATTTATGGATCCTATTTGGGACAGTATTTAGAAGGTTGGACCTCCTCTCACAGTCTGTTGTGAGACACAGTCAAACCGATTAAGCCAAGTAAGCAAATCATCATCTCTGAAAGCTTATAGATGGCCAATGCTGGGGTATGGGCAGTTTCCATAGGGACTTGTCTGTTAATGACCCCTTGCTCCATATTCAGCGGCAAGCTGAACCCACCCAACCATTGACCTTGACCTCAATGGCTCATAGCGCAGCCAGTTGGCTCTGCCTGGGGTTGGCTTTGGGCAGTCATACAGAAGCCACTTGAGTGTTACTAGGGATTTCAGTAGGATAGGGAAGCTTGTCAAGGCCAGGATTACGTGTGTTTGGTTACGGGACTTTGGCCTTGACAGGCTGCTGGCCTATTGTTTTCTCAGGGAAGCACCGGGCAAATTTACCAGGTGGTTTTACTTCTCTCTACAAAGCAGCCCTGCTCTCTGCAGTTGTCAGTGCAAATATCCACGAGCACATTTTAAAACCCTGTTCAAGCAGAAATAAAACACAGAAGACTGCAGCTTGTGGATAGATTCACATTTCTTTGTCACTCATTATCATGCCCCAGAGAGCACGTCCTGAGGGAATAATGCAGTCATATCCTGGCTTTCTGTGCTCAAGGGAATGGCATAGATCATGAAGGGTCTATATCTCCACTTGAGATTCAGGGCTTGCAAGAAATACCACGTCTATTTTCTTCCAAGACTATTTTGAGACATCCTATATACAACAGACTAGGTGTAATATATGTGTGCAGTTTAAAAATAATCCTAAGTGAACATTAGTGTACCAGCCACTCGGTTTAAGGAATATTTGTTCAGGGTCTGCTTTGTGCCGGATACTCTTCTAGATACTCGGTAGATGCCAATGAATGAAAGAGAAAAAAATCCTGCCCTTGTGGATCTAACATTCTGGAGAGAGGAAATCAACAGTAACTCCTAGATGCTTGCATGAACAGATTATAGAATTTGTAAGGAGTTGGTGAGTGCTCTGGGAAAAGGACTAGTAGAGCGGAGTGGGGTGAATAGGAGTGTGGTTGTGGGGATTTCTCAGCAAGGTAGGTTGATGGGGGGCACCTGGGTGGCTCAGTCGGTTAAGCATCTGACTCTTGATTTTGGCTCAGGTCATGGTCTCTCTGTTTATGGGTTCAAGCCCTGAATCAGGCTCCGTGCTGACAACATGGAGCCTGCTTGGGATTCTCTCTCTCTTCTCTTCTCTTCTCTTCTCTTCTCTTCTCTTCTCTTCTCTTCTCTTCTCTTCTCTTCTCTTCTCTTCTCTTCTCTTCCCCCCCCCCATAAATAAATAAACATTTTTTAAAAGGTAGGTCAATTAAGTAGGCTTTATTGAGAAGATGGTGTTTGAGCAAAGATTTGAAGGAGGTGGGAGTTTTGACCACACAGATCTTTTCTGCATGATCAGACTATGGGCTCATCTATGACATGATTTTTTTTAAAAAATAACTTAATATGACACTTTTGCTATTTCTCCAGGATGGTGTGTGTAGCTGTAATTTATTAAATTTCACCACTGTGTAGTCTTTCTTGAATGTCCAAACCTCATTCATCTATTTGTTCCTTAGCCGATGAACTTTCTTGGATGGCAGATATCTACTGGTGCAACCTGCAAGAATTTTCTCCAGGGCTAATGCCTAGGAGTGCAGTTGCTGGGCTGAAAGGTAGGAACGTCTTCACATTTAAACAAATGTTATGGTTGGAAATGCATCTCCCCACCAAAATATGTCGAAGCCCTAACCCCCAGGATCTGTGAGTATGACCTGATCTGGAAATAGGGTCTTTGCAGAAGATGGAGTTGAAGTGAGGTCATTGGGATGGGCCCCAATCCAATATGACTGGTATCCTTATAAAAAGAGGAAACTTGGGTGCAGAGACAGACAAGCACAGGGGGAAGACAACGCGAGGACACAGAGAGAAGGCCATCTGTAAGCCAGGGAGCACCTGAAGCTACCAGAAGCGAGGCGACAGGCCTAAAACACACACCAATCACAAATCCCATGTTGCCAACTGTACTTCTGGCCGCCTGGCTGTAAATTGGGTTCCCATGACCTGCTCCTTGGGTTTGGTAATTTGCCAGAATGGCTCCAAGAATGCAGGGAAATAGTTCCATGTGTTGGTTTATTATAAAGGAAATAGTAAAGGATAACAGATAAGCTTCCAGGTGGAGAGACACACAGGGGAAGAATCCCAAGTTTAGGAATTTCTGTCCCATGGAGTTGGATCGATGACCTTCCCGACACGCGGATGTGTTCATCTCCAAACCTCACACTTTGGGGATTTTTATGGAGTATTCATCACATAGGCATGACTATTAACTCCATTTCCAGCCCATCTCCCCTCTCCAGGGTAGAGCGATGAAATTTCCAAGCATCTAATCATGGCTTGGTCTTTCTGTGACCAGTTCCATCCAGGAACCCACCAAGAATTGCCTCATTAAAATAAAAGATGCTCTATCACCCAGGAAATTGACAAAGCATTTAGGAGTTCAGTTTCAGGAACTGGGGTCAGAAACCAATGTGTATATATTTTATTATTTCATAATGCCTCACGTAAATTTTTGGGCATACAGAGCAGAAAAACTTTTTAAGTTTATTTTTGAGAAAGAGAGAGAGAGAGAGAGAGTGCATGCTTGTGTGTGTGTGTGTGTGTGTGTGTGTGTGTGTGTGTGTGTGTGTGTATGCTCGTGAGGGCAGGGGAGGGGCAGAGAGAGGGAGAGTATTGCAAGCAGGCTCTGCGCTCAGTGCAGAGCCCTCCTTGGGACTCACAAACTGTGAGTTCATGACCTGACCCCAAATCAGGAGTCTGACCCTTAACCCACCGAGCCACCCAGGCACCCCAGAAAAAAATTTAAACATATTGAATGAACACTTACAATAATTGTTTTAATGTCCTTGTCTCTTTATTTTAACATCTCTGTCAATTCTGGGCCTGGCTTCCAGGAGCCCTGCCCCACAAGTGCTCAGTAGTCTGGGGAGGAGTGTGGTCTGTCTGCCGTCTCTGACGTTGTCTGCCCCTCTGTCCAGACACAATGGGATGACTGAGTTGTCTGCCCCGGGAGGGTGGCAGGCCTGACTGGGAAGAGCCTTCTAATGACCTTCTTTTGGGCACATGCTCATGAGGCCCAGCAGCCCCAGCCTGTCGTGAGCTGGCCAGTGTCACTGGGAGATATGGCCATGCCCATGCCCTTCCCCTCGGGGAGCTGTTCTGCAGGACCAGAACCGCGGACTGGGTCTTCGTTGTCACCCAGGGCAAGACTTCAACTGGTTCCCAAGCAGCCCATTAGAAGCGGGGCCTCTGGCAGAGCGGAGGAATCCAGGTGTGGCAGACAGAGTCTGTGCCCAGGAGGATCACACCATTCTGATTCCGGCCCTTGTCTGTGCTGTGGGGGGGGGGGGGGGGGGGGGCGGGGGGGGGAGGGCTGAGCTCAGGTATCCCCACCCAGCTGCCTCTCGGCCCTCAGAGAGGAACTTCTGCCTGGGACCTTTCCTTACAGCCCACCTCCTGTTCTATTTTAAGAGTCTCCGGTGCAAGAAATAGGAAAAAAGGAATAAATACATATATTTGTGTTGCGGCAGAGAGAGGAGGCAGAGTGTAGATGGCTGCAAGGAGACTTTGAGAACAGTGTCTTCTGAGAAGAATCAGACTCACTCCCAGGTGGGCGAGGGTAGGGGCTGTTTACCTGTGGGGAAACTGAGGCACCAGACTTCCAGAAAAGCCAAGACTCAATCTCAGGCCTCTTAGTAGTATACCCTGCATGCTTGGTCTACACGTATTATTCTCTTGGTAATAAGATGTAATCTTTTTTACTCCCTAGGATGTAATTTAAAAATAGATGCAGCCTTTGGCTGACTTACAAATCAAGGTGTGTACCTGGACCCGTTAACCTGCAACCCGAGGTGACAGGGACGGCCCGCAGGGAGAGCCCTGGGTCCCTTCTTCAGGTTTCTGCAGGAACACTGAGCCCCTCCCTGGCAGTGCAGGGCCATGGGCTCTGCTTCCCTGGCTCTCTCTGCTGAGACATACTTGGCAGAAACTGTCCACGTGCCTGGCACACCCCGAGCCCTGACCCAGAATGTGGCTAAGCCCTGAGCACATCCACAGGGCAGCACACTGATGCCATCATTCATAGCCACTCAGCTGGTGACAGTTGGTCAGGGGGGCCTCGTGCCCTGAGATGACAGCAGGGCCGGGTGGCTGGGTTCTGGGCTCTGCTGCACTTGCTGTGTGGCCTTGAGTAAGCCACTTCCCCTCTCTGGGCTATCTGGAATGTGGTCCAGAGATCTCGACATCCCTTTGTCCTGGAACCCAGCTGGGGGGATATTTACAATAATCCTTCATGGGGATGTTCCAGGGGGCTGGAATTCATTTAAGCCACGTGACATCCCTGAAAAGGCAGGCAGGTTTGTTGTTCCCATTTCACAGATGAGGAAAATGAGACCCAAGCAAAAGAAGGGGCTTACTGACACAGAGGATGCCCACCCAGGATCTGGCCTTGGACATGCTGTCCTGCAGGCATATTTCACCCAGAGACTTGGGGAATAGGGGCATGAGGTGGGGCACGTACCCCTGGGTATTACTAGAGGCATCTGAGTGCCCCCTCCCCCTGGGGACCTGGGGACAGCCCCCAGCCAGCTGCGGGCACCCACAGCAAAGCCTCGTTCCCATATCCTCAGGTCTCTTCTCCTTCCTACCTGGCTCTTTCTCTCTCCTTCAGCAAATATTTGCTATTGCTCAGCGAGGTGCTGCCATGGTTACAGGCATCCCAGGAGCTAAGGGTCCAAGTCGGACTTTAAACCTCTTTAAAATTCAAGACCCAGAGTAAACAGCTGCTTCTCGAAAGCTCAGTCCTGCAGGTGACAGTGCTCCCATCACTCCAGACTGCAAGGCCCTTGCCGGCGGAGGGGTTGAGAGCAGTGGAGGCGGGGCTCCAGGGTGGCACCAGGGCCCCACAGCCCCGGGTGGGGGAAGAAGAGCTTGAGGCCACGCAGGCCCCCTTATGGGGACACCCGGGCATGGTTTCTGCTCTGAAGAGGTGCCTCCTCTGGGCAGCGGGGACCCAGCTTCCAGTGACGCCAGGGGATTGCGGACCGGGGCCTGAGTTCTGATCGGGCACCCTCCATCCCAGGTGTGAGCCTGGGGAAAATCTCGGTTCTCTGAGCCCTTAGTTTGCTCATCTATAAAAGAAGGGCAATTAGCCCTCCAGGGCTTATTTGGAGGAGTGAAGCCTTCAGAGGAGGACAAGTTTTCTGAGTAGGAAAGTGTGGTTGTCAGCGGATGGGAGGCCCAGAGGTCTGGTTCTAATAGATGCAAATGCCCAAGTTTCTTTGCACAGCCTCTCCCCTGGGTGACTTGGGGCCGGGACTCCACGTCTCCGAGTTGCAGTTTCCTGCCTGTGTGATGGAAGAGAAACAATGCACAGCACTGGGTTGTTCCAAGAACTGAAGGAGCTAAAAATGCGTGTATCAGTTATCTGTTACTGTGTAACGAATTACTCCAAAGCGGAAGGTCTGAAGCCAGGCAGACCTTTATTGTCTCGCCAGATCTGTGGGCTGGGAATCCAGGAGTGGCTTAGCTGGGTGGTTCTGGCTCAGAATCTCGGGCTTGTGATTAAGACGCTGGCTGGGGCTGTGGTCTCTGAAGACTTGACTGGGCCGCAGGGGCCACTTCAAGATGGCTGTTGGCAGACCCCAGGTCCTCACCACGTGGGCCTCTCCAAAGGGCTGCTCGCGATGAAGCAGATCTGACCGCAGTGGTGTCTGTCGTAACCTAATCTCGGGGGATGTGCCATCACTTCTGCTGTGTGCTACACGGCTCCAAAAGCCCTGATGCGATACAGGGGCAGGTGGGGCTACTCAAGGCTCTGTGTTCAGGAGGTGGAGATCACGGGACGCCATCTTGGAGGTAGGCTACCACCCCTGGAAAGGGCCCACCCAGTGCCCCGGTGTACAGGAGGCGATACAGTTGTTATGCAGCACTTACAATGACTTAGGTTGGAGAAGGGAATGTGGGAAAGATAACAGGCTGAGAACTAAGTCTCCAGGTGCCAGCTGAGACACGTTCCCTGGGCCAGGCAAAGAGACTCGGTGACCAGACTTACAGCGCCAGCAGGAGGGGCAGGAGGGGATCCCTCAAGGGGAGACTGGCGGGCACCAGGCACAGAGAGGGCCGGGACAGCCTCCGTCAGTTACGGCCAGATCCAGGTGACATGCCACGGAGCAGACAGGCAGGCTGCGGCGGCGTGGACACCCTGGGCACTCTTGTCCCTGGAGCTTCCCTCTAAAGCTGCTTGTCCCACGCAGCACACTGTGTCCACATGCACTGTGAAGTCTTGGGAGCAGCTCTGCTTGGCTTCTTAGGGTTTCTTCTGATATGAGTCTATTCCAGGCACCAGTCACTTTCGTGCGTTCTCCTGAGCACCTTGCTACTCACCTGTATTCCCGAAGCCTCATTCACCCTTCTTGGGGCCCAGGGATGAATTCAACAATCGCCCAAGTGCTTGGAAGATGCAGTCTGGAATGAGATTCTCTCCACATGCCGCCTCTCTCCCATCGCCCAGGAACCTACTCAAATGACACGGCCCCCAGAGAAGCCCCCGTCTCCAGGGCCCCATCTCTCCTTCCCTGACCCCTACCCTGCTTTGCCTTCTGCAGGGCACAGATGGTGCTGTGCCCATTACCTTGCATTTAGGATGGCTTGTTCACCTGCCGTCTCCCATAGGGCCGAGGGCTCCAGGAGAAGCTGGACTGTGTTTCCCCGCCTGGTTCTGTATCCCCTGAGCCCAGCCCCGTGCCAGCACCCGGTAGGTTCTCACGAAAGTTTCTGTAGGAAAGTGAATGAAGGAGGAGAGAGGAAGCTGCCACTTTCTGGTGGGGAGCCCCTGCCATGACCAATGGAATAGCCATTATATTTTGAGACACAGATGAGACCATGGAGCCTCCTGGCTCTGCAGGGACAGGCTGTGGGAACCCAGGGAGAAGGCAAGGAGAATGGGGAGGCTGTCTAACAATTCAAGACAGAAATGGCGGTGGCTGAGCCAAGGGTGGTGGCAGGGGAGTTGGCGAGAAGGGCTTAGCTTCCAGACTGACTCCCAAGGTAGGGCCGCCAGGGTTTCCCTGCAGGTTGGCTGTGAGGATGAGGGTTTGGGGCAGAGCCCGGGGTGTGCTGGTGCTGTGTGCTGACCCTGAGAATAGGGGCCGTGGATTTGGGGACGTGGCGTGGCCGGTGTCGGCGCTGGAGCTGGAGGGGTCTGTAGGCATCCAGTGGGGACATGCGTCAGAGTCCAGAGACCAAGAGTCAGGCTGGGGATGGGAATGTGGGAGCTGAGGCGCAGAGATCAACATGAAGCCATACAGCACCCAGCTGCCCGAGGGGGCGCTGGGTCCTGAACACCCCAGGTTAAGAGGGCAGGAGAGCAGAGGAACTGAGTAGGAGCAGCTGGGGACAGGACGAGAATGCACAGTGTGGCATCCAGCACGCTTTGGGAAGGAGGGAGACAGGCGACCACCTGCCAAGTGTGCTGGGTTGAATACCTTCCGCCCCAAATTCATGTCCACGTGACCCCTCAGTGTGACCTCAGTTATAGGGGCTTCGCAGTTAAGATAAAGTCATACTGGATTCGGGTGGGCCCTGCGTTCAGTGACGGGTGTCCTCATAAGGGGGAGACACAGAGACACAGAGGAAGAGGTGATGTGGTCACAGAAGTAGGGATGCAGTTACTAGCCAAGGAGTGCCACCTGTGAGCTGGCAGGGGTGAGGACAGGTCCTCTCCTGGAGCCTGCAGAGAGAGCATGACCCTTCAGATACCTGATTTTGCAGAACTGGGAGAGAATAAATTTCTATTGTTTGAAGCTGCACGGTTTCGAGGCGCTTTGCCCCAGGAAACGAACACAGATCCCTCTCTGTTGCCAGCCCACCCCAGGGGACATCCAGAGGGTTGTCCAGAGGGTTTCACCTTGACCCACTCTGCTTTGTCCCCTCTGTCCTCCTCCTACCCTGACACACCGCAGCCGAGACATATAGTGACTCTCTGTGGGGAGCCTCTAGATGAGACCTCTGTGTCCGGGGGGCCGGGGTTCGAGTCCTGCTCTGCTACTTTTTAGCCTTGCTTTGTCCTCACCTGACAAATGAGAGCAACAGCATCATGAAGGCCTGAATTCACCCACAGAGGTCTGCCTGGAGGGCCCGGCACAGAGTAGGCTCTTAGAAATAGCAGCTTCCGCTCCCCACCGTGCCCAGGTGGGGACGTGATCTGTGGAATTCACCAGGGAGGATGAGCCCCGCCCCTTGCATCACAGGATGTCGTGGATGGAAAGAAGGAATGACAGGAAGACTGTTGTAGGTCTTGCTGCAGAGGGGAATCTTTGCCCCGGCCAGCTTTGGGGGCGGGGGTATGTCTGGGCTACAGTCTAGCTTTTGGCACCAGGGGGACACAATACGCCGTACTCTCAGGGTTAACAGTTAAATACAGGATGCCCAGTAAAATCAGAACTTCAGATAAACGGCAAATAATTTGGTAGTATAAGTATATCCCAAATACTGCATGGGATATACTTAATGATACCAAGTTATTTGCCGTTTATCTGAAATTAAGCGTGGTGGGGTATTTTGTGTTTTTATTTGCTAAGTCTGGCAACCTTTCATTTGCTAAAGCTTGCTTCCCTCCACTAGGATTTACGGCCAGGTCTTGTGAAGAGGTCATCCACCGACCTCTTGGCTAGAGAAACACAGAGTCATCCCCTCACCCACCTCTGCCTCTCTCCACCTCCCACAATTTGGCTCCTTGTCCGCCATGGGCAAAACACTCTTTCCCGTTACACCTACGCCCCCAAATATGAGGAATCAATCACAATTTTAGGAAGAAAATACAGGTGTCGTGGGAGAAAGACAGAGTGAATTCAGAGTTCATTAGGCAAGCTAATCAAGTTGTCCAGCCGTGCCTTGCTGCTTCTTGGAGCCATCTGGCCCTCCTGGATCAACGCTGGGCCCAGTGGGAGGTGTTTTTCAGTGGAGGAGGAGCACAGAGATGCCTGCAGGTAACTGGACGGGAGACCCTGGCAGAGCCCGGAGGCCCTTGGAGTTCATCACCTCACGCAGGGCAGCAAGCTCAGTCAGGACCTCCCGCCAACTCCCATACTCCTTTTCTCTTGAGCTTCCTGCGCAGGAGAAAGAGGAGCAAAGGGCTGCCATTGGCCGAAGAGCGTCTGCTCTCCCACCGATGTGTCGTGGGCACCTGCCACCCTTCCGGGCGGTGAGTCGGCCAGACCACATTCCTGTGCTCCCAGAGCTGATAGTCCAGACTGGGTGAGGCAGTCAGCACAGCAGCAAGGACTTTCAGAAGGACCGGCTTCCCGAGCTGCAGGACTGCTATGGCCCCCACCCAGTTCCCTGGCAGGCCCGACCCCCTCATCCACAGGGGCCAGCGATCCGTTGTCTTGGTGGGCACCAGCACCAGGCAAATTTATCCTTTGCTTGGCTGGCACGTCAGACCCCAGGGTCAGAGAGCAGGCTCGCTTGTCCACCAGAGCCCAGCCGCTCTGGATTCTCAGGATTTCCCTCCCACCACCTCCCTTCTCCCTGCAGAGCGTACTGTCTGGGCCGAGGTGCCAAATGGCCACCCAGAAGCTGCAAAAGCTCTTCTGTCCCTGTCCTGTATGTGTCTTAGCTTTGGTTCCCCAGGAGCAGACCCGGAACAAGGACTCAGGTGCAGGTGGTGACTGGGGAGACGCTCCAGGTAGGCATGGATTAAGGAGCAGGGAGAGCAAGGCGGACAGGGAATCAGTGAGGGGCGTGTTAATGAGCGGGCTCCCGTGGGAACTGGGACTCACGATTGTCCCACCAAGAGACGATTTAGCTACTTCTCATCCATGTTCCTTTCCTCCACAGCTGATGCTGATTCTGAGGGTGTTAAGTCCCCGGATTGCCTGGGCTTCTCTGACCACGGGCTCGGCTCCTTCCCAGGCACCAGAGGCAAAGCTGCCAGTGTGTCCAGGGGCTGCCCGTGGGGGCGGGTGAACCCAGAGTCATCTTCCCAAACTGAAGCTCTGTCCCCATTAAACACTAACTCCCCAGCCCCCTCCTCCAGCCCCTGGTAACTACCATTCTACTTCCTCTAAACATTCTATCATCTGACTCTCCTAGGTCCCTCATATAAGTGCAATGATACAGTATATGCATGTTTGTGCCTGGCTTATTTCATAACATAATGTCTTCAAGGTTCATCCATGTGGTAGCATGTGTCAGAATTTTCTTCCTTTTTTTTTTTTTTTAAATGTTTATTTAATTTTGAGATAGGGAGCACCAGTGGGGGAGGGACAGGGAGAGAGGAGGGCAGAGGATCCAAAGCGGGCTCTGGGCTGACAGCAGAGAGCCCGATGCGGGGCTCAAACTCATGAATCGTGAGACCATGACCTGAGCCAAAGTCGGACACTCAACCAACTGAGCCACTCAGGCACCCCTAGAATTTTCTTCCTTTTTAAAGGCTGCATAATATTCGATGGTAAGTATAGACCGCATTTTGTTTATCCATTCACCTGTCGATGGATACCCGGCTTGCGTCTACATTTTAGCTATTATCGATAATGTGGTGAACACGGGTTTACTCACCAGGGATTTCTGAAGAGACTTGAATGAAGGGTCTGTTGACAGAGTTAGGGGCAAAATGGAAGAACCAACAAAAAATGGTGATACACCCAGAGACTCCCAAGAGTGGAAAGTCATTACCACCTCCAAGGCCTGATGGGCAAGGTCAAGGAGAGGAGGTAGCAGAGTCCAGGGAGTGTTTGGGGCTGCTCAGCAGGAACTGTAGCTTCTAGAACCACAAGGAAGCAGAGGGGTGGCAGGCCCATTGGTGATGGGGCAGTGATACCCTGACATCCTTCCTCCAGCTATCTGATCTGGTGATGCCTTCCAACAGAGCCTGGGTGTGCACTGGTCAGCTATTGTCATTATCATGCTGGTAACGTGACATTCAGTGGCTTCAAACAACAATCACTTATTCTCACATTCAAGGATATTCCGATCAATGGGGCAGCTCTGCTCCATCTATCTCATATCTCGTCCTGTGGCCCAGCCGGTACCCAGGGTGCGTCCTTGTCGTGGCCAAATAGAAGCACAGGAAGGCAAGTGCATTTTAGCCTGAGTTCCTCACGTCCGTTGGCTTCCCGTTGGCCAGGTCAGTGGGTGGGGAGGACCACTCTGCCTGCCACCAAGCCATGGCAAGGGCGTGGGGGTGTATTTCTGTTATTGGGGAGTGAGGAAACAGAAGCGGTGATCCATCAACTAGGGAAGGGGGCGGATAGTCTTCAGAGTCAGGTTCTGGAAGCCGAGGGAGGTGGGGGTAGTTGGATGGGCAAACAGAGTGGGGAGTAGGCCCCTTCCCTCTGCAGGCTCATCCCACCCCCTCTCCACATGAGTCTGCATAGTCTCCCCTCCCTGCCACCAGCACACATGTCCTACAGAGACTTAGCATGTGGTGCTCTCAGCCGCCCTGGTCAGAGGCCGGAAGGGTTAACTGGAGAAGAGTGCACCGAATCACAGAGACTTTTTCAAAGACTTGATAAATAAATCACCACTCATGTTTAATTCAAAGCCCCCGCTGCCTACAGAGAACACAGGGAAGAAGCGATCTTTCAATTAAAACAGCTCTGAGGGGCTTCTCCTGCTCTCCTGGGGCTTTCTGGCCTCTCCCTCTGGCTGGAGGAGGCCCCGGCAGGGAAGGCCAGCGTGATCCTGCAGTGATCCCAGGACAGCTTGGAACAGAACGCAGACCCCTCATGTGGGCTGTCCGGGGTCCCAGCCTCGGCTCACGGGCCACCCTCCTCCCCGATCTCACTCTCCCAGATTGCCCCTTCCGGGTTCCTCTCAGAACCCGGTTTTCTCTTCTCCATAGCTCACGTCCTTATGCGAAGTTTTTCTGTAGGTTTTCCTTGTTTCTTTATCGTCTTTCTCCCCGGCTAGAATGTCATCTCCATCAGAGCGGAAACTGGGTTCATCTCACTCCCTGCTGAATCCCTAGCATCCAGGAGAGCGCTTAGTAACACAGTAGATGCTCAGTAGCTGTGTGTCTATGTTTGCGCCTTCCCACTTCTAGGCTAAACACCCCCAGCTCCTCCGTTTTCGAGCACGAAGCAGGACCTGGAGCATCTCCTTTGCTCCCTGGGTTCCCCGAGCATAGGTCTGAGCAAGAAGGCCAGAGAAATGTGGGGCCCCATGTTGCAACAGCCCGGCACCATGCTGAGCACTTTGCACGGATGGACCAGCCCGGCACCACCAGAGCCCATTTTACAGATGAGCAAACCAAGGCACATTGAGATAAAGTCACTTTGGCCAGGTGGCACCATTAGTAAGTGTGGTGGAGGCAGGACGTGAACCCGGGCCCAGGGCGTCCAGCACAGGAACCCTGAGTCACTCTTCTCAAAGGTGAGAGCTTTTTATAACCAGCGGGTGCTGTGAGGGTTGGGTTACCACACACCTCAGGAAACCCCAAGTGGCAAAGTCAGGACTGGAGACTAAAGAGAGACCGACTATTCTTGTAGGCTGGGATCAAAATAAACTCTCAATCAATAGTTTGGACTTAAAACCCAGTCTTTCATGTTTGTCAGAAATATATCCTGTTCCCAGGATAGCTCTCTCTTTTAGGAGTGATCTAGGTGCCGGCATTCAGCACACCTTAGGTGATTTATCTCAGCAATATCATGCAATTGATATTTTTTAAAAAGATTTTATTTTTAGAGAGAGAGAGAGGAAGCGTGTGAGCAGGGGAGGGGCAGAGAGAGGGAGAGAGAGAATCCCACGCAGGATCCATACTCAGCACAGAGCCCGACTTGGGGCTGGACCTTACCAACCGTGAGATCATGACCTGAGCTGCAACCAAGACTTGCATGCTCAGCTGACTGAGCCACTCAGGTGACCCCATGCAACTGATACTTTAAATCTCCATTTTCTCTGTAAGAAAACTGAAGTCCCCCAAAAGTCGAATAACCCAGTCATCCCCCTTGGGAGTGTCAGAGTTCGGACCCCAGAATCATGTTCTTTCTACAGCAACCCCATAGTAATTACGCTGTTTGTTGTAATCACCCTCACCAACATTTAACGGACACTTACTGGATGCCGGACCGTGTGTTCAGCAATTACAGTTGTTAACTCATTTGATCCTAATTACAACCCTAGGAGGCAAATACTATTTTTATCTCCACTAATTACAACCCTACAATAAAAAAAAAAAATTTTATCTCCATTTTATTTTTTTTAAACATTTTTTATTAGTTTATTTATTTTGAGAGAAAGAAGGAGCTGGGGAGGGGCAGAGAAAGAGGGGGACACAGGGTCTGAAGCAGGCTCTGTGCTGAAAGCAGCGAGCCCAGTCCAAGGCTTGAACTCACGAACCATGAGATCATGACCTGAGTCAAAGTCAGTAGGTTGAGCGTCTGACTTATGATTTTGGCTCAGGTCATGACCTCACGGTTTGTGATATTGAGCCCCCCTGTCGGGCTCCGTGCTGGGATTCTCTCTCTCCCTCTCCCTCTCTCTCTCTCTCTCTCTCTCTCTCTCTGCCTCTCCTGCTCGCACTTACTTTTCTCTTTCTCTCTCACACAAAATAAGTAAATTAAAAAAAAATAAAGATGAGGAAATTAAGGTCCAGATGGTTAAGGAACTTTTTAAAAATGTAGGTTGTACATTAGCATTCAGGGGTGTTGAGGCCACCAGATCAGGAGACAATTGCCATTGAAAAGATAGGTTGTTGGGGTGCCCAGGTGGCTCAGTCGGTTGAGCGTCCAACTTCGGCTCAGGTCACAATCTCCTGGTTTGTGGGTTCGAGCCCCATGTCAGGCTCTGTGCTGACAGCTCAGAGCCCAGAGCCTGCTTCGGATTCTGTGTCTCCCTCCCTTTCTGCTTCTCCCCTGCTCACGTTCTCTCTCTCTCAAAAATAAATAAACATTAAAAAAATTTAAAAAAGGAAAGATAGTTTGTTTCTCATAGTTCCCAAGAGGCCACGCCACACCAGGCCACGCTATGCAGGTTACACGGGAAATTACTATCATTGGTCAGAAGGCAGAGGCAATTAGGGAGAAACATGGGCAAGAGACTTTATTGTGGCTTCCAGGGGAAGGCGGGCTTAGGACTGGCTAGTTTGAATAAGTTCAGAAGGCTCCGGGGCGTAGGGCTATCGCTAGTTGTCTGGTACCTGGCTGTGGGCTAATGAGGGCAGGGGGTAGTGGCCCAGAAGGTGAGAGCCTGATAGACAAGGAGGCTGAAGGTATGAGCTCCAGACTGGTTGGTATGCATGTAAAAGACACAAGGTGAGCACTTGAGAGGCCCCAGGAATTGGCTTAGCCCTGGGATGGGCCAGTCTCTCCAGGGTCAGCAGCACATGGTCCCCCGAGGTCACCCAACACAGGACCGGAAACCTAGGTGGGCTGGCTTCAGAGCCCATGCTCTTAGCCCGTCTACAGTGAGATTTCCTCTCTGCGGCAGAGACCCGGTAATACAGCTCGGGGAGAGCTCAGGGGAAGTGACCGCAAACACTGATGTCTGAACAGAGATGAGCCGTGGGAGGCTGCAGGTGGGAACGTGGCGGGGGGGGGGGGGGGGGGGGGGGGCGGGGACAGGAGCCAGGAAGGCTGTTTGGGGCTTTCTTCAGGCAGACAAAGAGTCCCCGAGAGGCTGGTTATGAGCCAGCATTGCTGTTGTTCGTACTATCATTTCAATTTGGGAGAAAACCAGCCACACCTGACGGCAACGTGAATCCCACCCCCATCGCGAAACAGCCCAAACTGGATCCAACAGACCCCCACTGCCTGGCTGGGCCGCATCCTGATTGTGTTCTGACACGGGAGCGTCACCACCGAGCTTCCAGATTATTTGGATAATATGCCTTATTTGGGATGGGCAGCTGGAAGAGAGGAACAGCCTGCACTGAAATAGCAACATCTGTTGAAACCTCCCAGGAGAAAAATTCTCCTTTTGTTGTATATTAAGTCATTAAAACACAAAAAAGGAAAAGGGACATTAATTTCCCCACCATATGCAGACAATATTTTAATGCAAAGGTACCAAGGGAAGTGTCGCCTGCCTTCTGCTGACAGTCTGTGGAAGGAGTGTCAGGCAAGCGGGGGAGTGGGGTGGGGGGGAGGGTGACCCTCCACAGGAACCAATTTGTCCCCTGCAGACAGGGGACCAAGGAGCCTGGACTGGCTCTGCTCAATCCCATATTCTGAGTTTCTTTCTGCTTCCTGGGTCTGAGCTTGGCTCGGAGCTCTGGGGTCTGCACCGGGGTCTCGGGCTCGTGCTTAAATCATTGTCCCAGGTCCTTTTCTTATTTTATTTTTTTAATATAATTTATTGTCAGATTGGCTAACATACAGGGTGTAAAGTGTGCTCTTGCTTTTTGGGGGTAGATTCCCGTGGTTCATCACTTACATACAACACCCAGTGCTCATCCCAACAAGTCCCAGATCCTTTTAGAGGCCACGGTCTCCCCGAACCTGGGTTCCCTCACCTTCTGATGGCTGATTAATGACACTCGTTCTTCCTGTCCCAACGTTCTCATCCGGATCACCACGCACAGAGTGCGCAGTGGCTTCATCCAAGCTGGCTCATGAAAGGTTCTCTTGTCATGCGACCCCTTGTTGCAGGGGCTTTTTGGCCCACTGCCTCTAATACCCTCTGCCAGGGTATTAGCCCCTGCACTCTGCATGGTGAGAGTGCAGCAAATGCACAGAGCCACTGCCTGTTTCTGTATTGAGGGAGCAAATTACCCACGGGCCCATGCCTCTGTCCTCTGCCTTCCCTGACTTCCTTGGCCCAGACAGAGCATCCTTCCTGCTCCATCCCCTGGGCACAGGGGCCCCATCTCTGCCCTGAGCCGGACATCCGCCCAAACAGCTTCCCCAGGCAGTGCCTTCCAGGCCAGGCCAGCCCTTAGCAAAGCCTGTTTGCATCTTGAGGATCAGCCCTCACACAGCCACTGCCTTTTTATTTTTATATTTTTAAGAGAGAGAGAGAGAGAGAGGCAGAGGGCGGGGGGCAGGGGGAGAGAGAGAGAGGCTCCCAAGCTTGCTCCAGTGCAGAACCCCCTATGGGGCTCAATCTCACGAACTGTGAGATCATGACCTGAGCTGAAATCAAGAGTTGGATGTTTAACCAACTGAGCCACCCAGGCGCCCCAGAGCCACTGCCTTTTGTATGCCTGGGACAGCCCTCATGAGTGGATAAAAGCCAACGTCTTCCTTCCAGAATGCCCTTGATGCTCCCTCTTGGGGAAACATGGTATTCGTTTTTCTACCCTAAGAACAAAAAGCCTAGAACAGAGTGTCGTTTGCAATGGTAGCAATCACCCCAGCAAGGATCCTGGCTCTTGTTACCAGTTGACTGAGTAGTTTACCTGGAAGAGTGTATTAGTCAGGTTAAGCGAGGCTCTATGGCAGTAATAAACACTCCCAAATCTCATGGCTTTAACCCAGTTGATGTTAATTTCTTGCTCACATAAGTTCCGTGGCTGGTCCGGGTGACTCCCCAGACAACCTTCCTCTATATGTTGTCCTGACGGATACAAGCTCTGTGGTCTTCAGTCTCCCCGTCAGCATGACCTTCCCAGGGAAAAGGGGTCCTGAAGAGTCACACTAGCTTTCACAGGGTTTCACATGGAAGGTCACATGACCCTGCTGCTCCCATTTCATTGGCCAAGGCAAATGACACATCCATGCCTGGTTCCAGAGGAGGGCAGGAAGGTGCAAGCATCCTCGGAGTCAGAAGGAGAGGAGAGGTGGAGGGTGGGGGGCAGTAGTAATGCCCCCCCACAGCCAGCCCCTCGCAGCGCTCACCGTGATCCAGCTGCTGTGTGTGAACCCATTGAATCCTCACGGCGATCTACTCTCATCCCCCTTCTACAGATGAGAAAACTGAGGCTCAGGTGAATGAAGTGACTTGCCCAAGGCCTGCACAGCCATCCAGTGGGTGCCCCCTCCAGATGAATAGCACTGATAGGGACACAGAAAGCAGACCCCGAGCTTCTTGGATTCCCCCAGAGCTGGCTGGGGCTGGACTCCAGTCTCCTCGGAGAGGGAGGGGGCAGTGGTGGCAGCGGCCCAGCAGGGTATAAACTGAGATCAACACCAGATTCCCAGCTCTCCTGCAGGGAGCAGCTTCTCTGCAGAGACCTCAAAATCTTTGTCCCAGTCATGACGCGGTTGAGCCACTGAAAAAATGGAAATTTCTACCCCTAAAACTCTCTGGACACTCTGGTGGTGTTTTAAAGTCAGAATTCTTGGTTTTTGACAAATTGAAGTTCGTTCTAATGCTGTTTTCCAGGGCCCAGCCCAATGCCCCCTTGATGAGCAGCCTCAAAAGTGTGCAACACCATGGGCTGTGGAGGCCAGGGGTCAATTATTTTTATTTGCTCATAAGAAGCTACAAATCCAATAAATGGTGGATGAAATAAGTAAGAAATGTCTTTGCATCATGAAACAAGGATCCTGGGGAGGGCTACCCTTGATGTCATCAGAAATCCAGATTATTTCTACACTCCTACTCTGCCATCCTTGGCATGGGGATTTGACCTCATGGTTACAAGATGGCTGCTACGCCTCCAGGTATCATACCTGGACTCCAGACAGAATTAAAGGGCAAAATTTGAAAGGCTGAATTTGCTCCAAGAGCTTCTTCCTGGTTCTTTTCGCTTACACGTCGGTGGCCAAAACTGGTCACTTGGTCACTTCTAGCTGCAAGGAAGTCTGACGAGATGAGTGTTTTAGCTTTCCATTCTCTTTGGGAGAGAAAGAAAGCAGGTCGGGAATGGCTCTGGGCACCGGATGCTCTCTGGCTGCCAGAGACAGGCAGATCTGGCAACATCACTTACAATGACCTTGCACAAAGTATTCCTTTGAACTTCTATTTATTCACTTGGAAAATGAGGACAATTACAGCGCCTCCCTCCCAGAGTCGCGATGCCTGGAATACAGAAAATATCGAATACATGGTAAATATTATTTTAATTATTACAATGGGAAAACAATATTTATGTAAAAGGCAGGCAGCAGACCCAGTTAATATGTTTCTGGAAAATTACCCAACTATCCCAAATCACACAGAAATGTATTCCAAAAGTCCCTGTAGAGGTAGCTTAGAGTTCTGCTTGAAGAGGCCTGAGGGTGAGGTGGAAACCCCTAACCTGCTTCCCTCCGCAGCCTGTAGGGGAGCAGAGCAGGGAGGAAACAGAAGGAGAGTGTGACCGGGGCGGGGCGCTCCCAGGGCCATAGTTCTGAGCCTGCCTGGCCCCTGCAGGACTCATGACTGGATGAGACAGCAGAGTGACAGAGCCGCAGGAACCCAGCCGCCTGCCTGGCCCACCCTTACCACCCCCGCAGAGCTGGGACCCTCCCCACCCCCACTCACTATGATGCATTTTTTTCTTGGAACAAACAGATGAAAGATGAAAGAAAGCTGGGGGCAGCTGGTCGGGCCACTGGAAACATCTCTGAGCAGGAAGCAGCAGCTGAACTGACTACCCTTTGGAGCCGCGGGCTGCAGCCCTGGTTGCCCTGGGGTTCCTGGGGTCCCGTGAGGATGAGAACCGGAGAATGAGAAGAGCAGGCAGGCTGAACTCCTGGGGAGGAAAGTTCCAGTCTTTGCTCCTCTGGCCCAGGAAGCCCCAAGGGGTCAAGAGTGGGAGAATGGACGGATCGACCATTGGGTGCCCCCAAGACCATTCTGGTTGGGGCTTGTCTCCTAGGAGCCCTGTCACCGCTGATCCTAAGGAAGGGACGTGAAAGTGTCCTGGGGTCGCGTAGAGGCAGCAGCCACAATCCGTGTGGGCCGAGTGGGTAGACGCAGTATCCGGGATGTTGTAGGTGCTCCAGAAATCCGGGCTGGGGTGGCAGATGTCAGGTGCCGCTCCAGGAAATGCACACAGCCACTACTGAATTGGCTGGATGCCTGGCCTGACTCCCTCTGATGAGAGACCTCTGTCCTGCCACCTCCCCAGCTAGCCCGCCTCCTCTAGTGTGCCTTTGCAGCAGGAGAGCCAAAGGGGGACTAGAAACAGAGCATCCTGACCGGTGAGGTCACGCACGCCTAGTGAGCATACATTGAGCACCATCTGTGTGCACGGCCCTGGGCCAGAAGGGGTCAGCGCCCAGCGTTGGAGGCTGCCAAAGGTCTGTATGCAGCTCTCGATTTTCATTTAAAATCTGCTGTTTTTCATCTCCGGCACGTTCTTCTTAGAGACGACTCATGGAGTTAGTCACTCAGAGAGACACAAAGGAGAAATTAAATTAGGAGTATTCCTGTCCTAATGGCAAATCCAAACAGACACCAAGCAGCTGGCTCTCTTGGGGAATCAGCCTCCCCACGTGAGGTTGGATTTGGGAAAGAAACCAGAGGCTGTTAACTGACACATAGGGCCTCCTTCTGGGGCCTGTGGGCTAAGCTGGGACAGGGGGAATAGCGTCCATCCGTCCATCCCTCCCCCTACCAGCCCCCACCCATCCCCAGAGCCTGACCTATAACCAGGTTTGACTCATTTATTTGAACTTCTCATTAACCTCCAAGGTCATTCATGCCTCAGGCCCTTTGCACTTGCTCAGCCCTCAGCCAGGGAATGGGTTCTCCCCCAGATCTTCACAAGGCCCTTTCTCAGGCTTTAGCTGTCAGCACAAATGTCATGACGTCCTAACAAAGAGTGGTCACTCAACCCCTATGCCCTTTCTCCTGTTCTATTCTTTACCAACACTTACCTTGAGACGTCTCCTTCTTCGCTGCTGATTTGCTCACTGTCCTCCTCCCTTCACCCGGGAGCGGGTGTCGTGACCCCAGTACCCAGAATGAACGTGCACATGGTAGTGCTCAGTAAACATTATCGAGCAAATGAAAGAACCCTATTTGGCAGATCATATAACGGAGGCCCGGAGGCTAACAGAGTTGCCAAAGTCCACAAAATGGGTCAGTGCCAGGATTCAAACCCAGGTCTTGGGTCTCCACATCTTGTGTTCCTGCCATCTAGCCCCACTCTCTTGAAGTTTCCAGGCTTCTTCTTGCTTCTGTCACAACTTACCCCTCCTGGGTCCTGCTCCCTTGAGAAGGGCAGTGACCTTTGAAGCCACGCATCCCACCTCCCTGGGAGGCGTTTGGTGCATCGACTGGGCCCAGAGGTTGGGCGGCCTGGCCTCTGAGCTCAGTTCTATCACTCACAGCCGCTCGACCTTGTTAAGTCACTTACCATCTTGTGCCTCTGTTTCCCCTTCTGTAAACTGGGGGTGACAGTAATATTGCCCCTCTTAAAGAACGTGTAACAGTTAAATGAAGTCATACACATAGAGCCTCGGAACTGAGCCCTACACAGAGGAGCAACAAAGGAACATTGCTGTCATTGTAGGGATGGCCTGTCCTCCTAGCCATCTTGCCCTGAAGGCCACACGGCATCTCCCGCCGACCCTCCTCCCTTCCCACACGCCACTGCTCCCCCTCAGCTGCAGCACCCGCCACGATCCCTGAAGCCAACGAACTAACGAACCACATCCTCCTGGTGGGAATGCTTTCTTTCCTCGGAAAATCCCTCTCCACAGCCGCCTCCTCTGAGAAGCCTTCCTGGATTCCCGGCCCAGCAGCAAGCTAACACTGGAGCGATACCACAGGGAGGTCAGGTGGCAGGGAGCCAACTCACAAGCCACGTGGAGCCATTTTAGAAGCAAATCTCCAGCCCCGGGTGAGACTTGCCACTGATGTCTCAACTGCAACCACCTGGAACCTAAGCTGGAACCACCCAGCTGCATCACTCCCAAGTTCCCAAGCCACAGAGAGCAAGGTCGTAAGTACTCTTGTGGGTTTTTTATGTTTGTTTGTTGGTTGGTTTATATATTTTATTTATTTGTTTGTTTGTTTGTTTGTTTTTATTTATTTAATTTTTGTCCAAAGCTTTTATTCCCATGCTTGGTACAGTATCCATACAAGCAGCTGGCCCTAAACAGTAGCTGTTCTCAAATAGGTCACTGCCACACCTCGGCCAGGTGAGTTAAATTCATGCAGCCTCAGGACCGAGACCAGCTCCTGTCAAGTAGACCGCGGGTCCTCAAACTGCTCCGGCCCCTCACTGCCCTCCCTTCGGGGCCCCCCCATGACGCGGTTAACCCGCAGGTCCCGATGATCACGTGAGAGGACAGCACTTCCACAAAAGGAACAGGAACGTGCGGACACGGAGTAGCAGGGCCTATAGGACGTCTCCCCAGGGCCCTTTTCCATAAGGACCCCGACCTGCTCGCAGCCGGGTGTCCCCGTGTTGCTCACGGTTACAAGGGCCGCGGGGGGGGGGGGGGGGGGGGGGGGGGGGGGGGGGGGAGGACCTGGCGGCCCCAGTTATGCGCAAGCGCGTGCGTGCCGCCTGAACCCGGCGCCACGCGCAGGCGCGGCAGGGGCTCAAAGGCAGCGCGTAATGTTTATTTATTTTTGAGAGAGAGAGAGAGAGGGCGCAAGCGGCCGCGCAGAGAGAGAAGGAGAAGGAGAATCCCGAGCGGGCTCGGCACTGTCAGCGCAGAGCCCAACACGGGGCTCGAACTCACCGACTGTGAGATCATGACCTGAGCCGAAACCAAGAGTCAGATGCTTAACCAACCGAGCCTCGTAAGTACTATTGTTTTAAGCTAAGTGTTGGGATGACTTTTTAATGCTGCAATAGATGACTAATGTCGCATATAAAACCCCACCAGAGGGCATTGCGCTCTGATGGGGTGACTGTGAGGTGGTGCTCCGCAGGAGTCCTGGGGTGTCCCCATGGGATTACTGGCCGTATCTCACTCTCCCACCCCATATCCTTCCTCCCAAATAAGCCACTTGTCCTCAAATCCTTGTCTCTGAGTCAGCTTCTAGAGGCCCAAACGAAGACACAGGGAATGTCAGTCTCCACCATGTGGTCCTGCCTCCTCTCTGAGTATCACTGCGGGGGGGGGGGGGGGGGGGGGGTGCTGCACACACACAGCTCATCCAGCCCTGAGGGCCTGCTTCTTCTATGGGTCTCTCACCTCCCAGGAAACTCACCTCCTCTTTCCTGAGCAGAAAATCCCTCCTGAATCCAGGCTGGTGTCAGCACTCAAGGCCTGAGGATCCCAAGGGCACCCCAAACCCTTCCCTGTCCACTCCTGTTCCCAGCATGCGTCCAAGAGTTCCTACCAGTGTAGAGAATCTGCCCTTCACTCCCACTCTGCAGCTGGCATAAATACAGTCTCCCCACAGTGGATTAGTTTTCAAATGTATGGAGATGGTGTGATAAATAACTTTTAAATTCTTTTTTAAAATGTGGGGTGCCTTTGCACCCCAATGTTTATGGTAGCACTATTGACAATAGCCAAATGTATGGGAAGAGCCCAAATGTCCATCGACAGATGAATGGATAAAAAAGAGGTGAGATATATGTGTATATACACAGTGGAATATTAGCAATAAAAAAGAATGAAATCTTGCCATTTGCAACAATGAGGGTGGAACTAGAGTGTAATATGCTAAGTGAAATTAGAGAAAGACAAATATATGACTTCACTCATGTAGAATTTAAGATACAGAACAGATGAACATAAGGGAAGCAAAAATAATATAAAAGCGGGGGGGGGGGGGCAAAGCGTAAGAGACTCTTAAATATAGAGAACAAACTGAGGGTTGCTGCAGAGGTTGTGGGTGGGGGGATGGGCTAAATGGATAAGCGGCATTAAGGAATCTACTCCTGAAATCATTGTTGCACTATATGCTAACTAACTGAGGTATAACTTTAAAAAAAAAAGTGTGCCTGAATTCATTCGAATAGCTGTTTGTTCTCTACTGGTGTCTCCATCCACAGGCTAAGTGGATTTTTCTGACATTACAAAGGGGTCCTCCCCCTGATTAAGGTTGGGGCCCCGTGGTGCAACATAGGCCATTAACCCAGGGTAGCAGTGTGGTGACAGCCGTGGGCAGTGCCAGTTCAGGAAGGGAATTGGGAGGTGGGGGAGGCTACCTCACAGGTGATGTCCAGGTATCCCAGGATACGTGAGACTCCAAACGGCGATCTTGCCGTCAGACGTGGGGTCTGATTTGTGTTCTGAAGTTGAGGTCACTGAGGCCTCGGTGGCATCTGCATCAGCTGTCCCTGTGTCAGGACTTTTTGCCTCGGTCCTGGTTGTTGACTTTTCTGCTCTTGATTTGGGGGGGGGGGGGGGGGGCGGTCTGCAGCATCTGGGACCTCCAACAGGTCTGTTGTCTACAGTTGTGCAGGGTCATAGACACATGGTCCTAGAGGGTTCCCTGCACAGGGATTTCTCCAGAGCATTCCTGCCTTCCTGCTATTTTCATGCTTTTCATTTGTTTGTCTGTGTCCCTCCAACCCTGAGCCCCATGTGAGCTGAGTCTTTATCAACCCTGTGCTGCGTGCCCAGCTGAGGGCCGAGCCATCAACATGGCCACCAGAACCATCACACCAGCCACACGTGTGATCTAAATCCTCTAAGAGCCATTTTAAAAACAGCAAATGCAGCAGAGGAGATGGATTTTAATATTATATTTTATGTAATCCAAAATACCCAAAATGTTTATCATTCCAGCATATGATCAATGTAAGATTTATTAATGAAATGTTTTACTTACTGCATATCCCTATTCAGACCCCTAAATTTTCACCAGAAACACCTGATCTGTATTTAGACTTCATAAAATTTGTGGTTGAAAAAAACAGATTCATGGGGCGCCTGGGTGGCTCAGTTGGTTAAGCGTCCTGACTTCTGCTCAGGTCATGATCTTGCAGTTCGTGAGGTCGAGCCCCGCGTTGGGCTCTGACAGCACAGAGCCTGGAGCCTGTTCAGATTCTGTGTCTCCTCCTCTCTCTGCGCCTCCCCCACTCATACTCTTTCTCTCTCTCTCTCTCAAAAATAAATAAACATTAAAAAAAAATTTTTTTTTAAGCAGATTCAAATGTCCAAGTTGTTCCAAACATCCTTGAGGGTTTTCCAAGAACTGTGTCAAGCATCTACTTTAACATTTAAATGAATGCAAAACAAACAAAAATTTTAAATGAAGCGTTCAGCTCCTTGGTCACTCTAACAACATTTGGGGCCAGTGACCACTCTACTGGGCAGCGTAGATTGAGAACATCCCACTGGGCAGAGACTTCTGTTGGACACAACAGATCCCAGCCTTCATGTTCTTTGGACAGGGGTGCTTATTAACAATGAGTTGGGACCCGTCTGGACGCTGACTCAGACCCTCACCTCACCCCCGAGGGGTTTGGGGTGGAGACGCACGCTCTGCCTGGCACCCCCACCCGTGAAACTCGTAATGCCTTTACAACCCTCAAACACAATTCTGCAAAGGACTGTGGGCAAGAAAGCCCAGAATGAGAAGGTGGATTGATTCAATATTCCCCCTAGACCTTTGTGTTCCAGATGGGGCCTTGGAACCTAAAAATGTCAATATGCTCTTCAGAGACCAATGCTTCCAAGAACGTGTGGAAAAGCAAAGTCTGAGACCAGCGCATCTTTAAACATTTCCCCGGGTGGGGGCCCCATCTAGTTCATTTCTGGTGACACTTAAGGGCGGTGAGGGGCTGTCTGCCCATTAAGCCGGCCACAGGCTGCCGCTTTAAATTTACTTTTCCGCTATTTCGGGGCCTTGGTCTGCTTGTGTGGATTTTCTCTTAGCCTCAAACAAATAAATAATTCATCCCCAAAGCGGCACATTTGCTGGTACTGCTTAGATTAAAATCCCTAAAATATGTATTTCATTTGGATTTGGTGGGGCCGTTATCAGTCTCAGATAGCACTGGAGCTAAAATAAAATCTGGAGCTCTTATGAGATAACCCACAAGTCAACTCCGGACGTTCTCTGAATCTGGATTCTTCTCACTGTGGTCTCTCCTAATGACCGGCCTGGAGACAGCAAGTGGCGGTGTTTTTATAGCGCAAGCTGGTCCTCTGGCTGAGTCCTCCTAATTACCGTGTTGGAGGGCATGTAGCACCTGCTTCCTGTGCTTGTAGAACTGAGGAAATGTGCTATGTAATATTTATGGTTCCTGTAAAAATCACGGAATAATTTGTGGGGCCTAGCATTTGGTGGTGTTTGCAGTAGAGGCTCCCAGCCTTCGAGAAGGTGCACCCTCCCCGCCGCCTTCAACGGGGTCAGGCACACCTGCCCGGGGATCGTGCCCTCCTTAAGGGCGTGTGGCCGGGCTCTCCTGGCAGCACTGGCCTGGGAATTTGGGTCAGTGGTGGGATTAAAACCCCATTTAAAGATGCTCAGAAACGTGTTAGCCTCCGGCGAATTCATTCGGAATGCTCACAACTGTCCTGCGTTGACCTTCATCGTGTGTCTGGCAGAAGCCGGAAGAAACCAGGGAGGAGGGGAGAGTCTTGAAGATGGTAAAGGTGGAGGGGAGAGGGGGACCCCAGGAGACCCAAGATTCTGCCAGCCTTCCTCCCTCTCTCCTTCCCTTCCTCCCTTCCTTCCTGTAACATTAAAAACTTTTTTTAGATGGGGCAGCTGGGTGGCTCAGTCGGTTAAGGGCGCTGACTTCGGCTTGGGTCATGATCTTGCAGTTTGTGAGTTCGAGCCCCGTGTCGGGCTCTGCGCTGACAGCTCAGAGTCTGGAGCCTGCTTCAGATTCTGTGTCTCCCTCTCTCTCTGCCCCTCCCCCACTCACTCTCTGTCTCCCAAAAAAAAATGTTAAAAATTTTACAAAATTTTTTAAATGTTAATTTATTTATTTTGAAAGAGAGAGAGCGAGTGAGGGGGGCAGAGAGAGAGAGAGAGAGAGAGAGAGAGAATCCCAGGCAGGCTCCAAACTGCCAACACAGAGCCCCACATGGGGCTCCAACTAACAAACTGTGAGATCATGACCTGAGCTGAAATCAAGAGTTGTACACCCAGGTGTCCCCTTCCTGTAACATTTAATAAATACCTACTAGGGGCACCTGGGTGGCTCAGTCGGTTAAGCGTCCGACTCTTGGTTTTGGCTCAGGTTATGATCTGACAGCTTTGTGGTTTCGAGCCCCACATTGGGCTCTGTGCTGGCAGCATGGAGCCTGCTTGGGATATTCTCTCTCTCTCTGTCTCTCTCACTCGCTCGCTGCCTTTCCTCCACTTGTGCTGTCTCTGTCTCTCTCAAAATAAACTTTAAAAAAATTTTAGTAAGTACCTACTATGTGCCAAGTACCCATAAAGAGGCCAAATATCACCAACGACACAGCCACGTCCTTGAAGCACACGGTCAAGAAGCACATGGCCTGGAGGAGGGGAGTTACCCTCAGGAATCACACGTGTAAATGCACAGTGGTGCCAGCTGCTACAGAGAAGCATTCAAATGAGTGTTTCTTGAACATGTCAGAGGCCAGGGCAGTACAGGTTTCGGTCCTCACTGGCCTGATACCCACGTGGGCGCAGGGCAAGGCCTCTGTGCGTGCCGGCACTGTGACGCCCAGCCCGTAAACGTCCGCGTCATCGATGCCCTTCGTTCACTCCCTCCATCCACGAGCACTCGCTGTGCGGGCCCCGTGCTGGTCGCTCACAGGCGACCCTAACCCAGCTAGGAGACACCAGTGGCAGGGGTGAGCTGTGGAGGGTGAGGCCTCGTGCTCAGGGAGGAGAAGGGGGGGGGGGGTCAGTGTGGACAAAAATGAAGGCCCCCCCCAAATGAGGACCAGCCACGGCTATTTATTCAGAGCCTCCTAAAGCAAATAAACCCGTCATTTGTGTTTGGCAGAGATCAAAGGCGGGCAGCGGGGTGGTGGAGTTTTACAAGGGGCCACAGGGAAGGCTCAGACTTGCCCTGGCTGGGGGGCCTGAGGAAGCTGGAGGCGGGCTCCCTAGAAGTGGGACATTCTATGTGATCGGTTAGGGGACCATACTTGGCTTTCTCTGGTTTGTCCTAAGTTGGAATCAGGAACAAAAACGAGCGAAGCGGCCAGCCGATGAAGTAAGTCCTGGCCATCTGGGGCCCGTTGCTGCGGGGGGTTCAAGTTCTGTCTTCACATACGGTCTGGCCCCTGGTTGGCATTTCAGTCTCTCCTCTTGAGTCCCCCTGCTCCCTGCCACCCTTCGAATGAGACTTCATTCCACGTCCTCACATCAGGAAGGCATCATAGAGGGGGGGGTGCATGAGCTGAGTCTGGAAGGGAGAGGAGAGTTGAGTTGTCTTGGGGAAGGGCACTCAGGGCAGAGGAAGCAGCCTTGGGAAGGAGCCCGGGACCCAGGGAGTAGTGAGCACTTGGGGGCGGGGGCACCAGAGGGCTTCGTGCCCACAGAGGCAGGGAGATGGGATGAGACCAGAAAGAGCGAGAACCCGGGTCATCCGGAGTCTGGAGGTTACCTGGGGGCAATAGGGAGCCACCCGAGGGCTTTCGGCAAGGGCAGGCCACAATCTAAAGTGAGAACTAGAAAGTGGGATGTGCCATCCTGGGGACAGTTCATTGTCGTGGGGTGGGGGCTGCGGGAGGCGGTGCTCAGGGGGAGATGGGAAGATTTGCTGTCGCACTGGTCTGGCCAAGAGACGAGGGGCCAGAGCCATAAGAAGAAGAGTCAGTGGAGACAGGATGGACAGCCCCAGCCGTTCCCGTGAGGGATCCTGGGTGTGGAGTTGACACAGAGATGCTCCTGGGTTCCACGCAACAGCCTGGGTGTCCCTAGGAGCAACTCTCAGGATGTGTGGTGCCATATTCTCCAACTCGTCCTTCACTGAAATGTTACGGGGCAGTACCTCATAGTTAGCGCAAGTTAGCTTGCACAGATGACCAAGGAGGCCGTGGCCAATCACTGAGCATGTGCAGTGTGGTACTATGAATGAATGCACCCACGAGTGAGGGGGTGAGTGAGTGAAGGACGGGATGAATGAATGATACAACAAAGCTCCTTCATCCAACCAGAGCGCTTCCTTGCAAAGCAAGAAGTCGGCTCCCTCAATGACTGGGATGTAATTTAGTTCCTAATGAGCCCTTGAGTGTGTATCGTAATTAGGGAGCGCTCTGGCGGGCGAACCTGTCGGCCGGACAAGCCACTTCTTTGTTGAGTTGAGCTAAGATGGTGATTTACCAGAGTGAAAACTAATAAGATTCCACAGTCACCAGCTTTTATGTGCAGTCATATAATATGGGTGTAATTATACGCGCGCATCCGTAAATCGGACACAGACCTAAAGAGCATGTTTCTTCTGGTAGCAAAGCGAAAGACTCGGCAAAGCCATAAAAGATATCACGGTGCCTGCTGTGTGCGTGTGGAAGCTGCCATTGGTGGGGTGTCTGTTTCCACGAACTCGGTGATCTGGGGGCTCTTTTGTGATTCGGCAGTCTTGCCCTTTCTTCTTGAAGTCAGGCAGTGCCCAGTCTTGGCGGCCTCCCCACGTCTCAACCACTAACGTCGGCGAAAGCTTTGTGCTGGCTGAGAGCATTTCTTGCACTTTGTGTGGCTTCCAGCCGTGTTGTTGGTTAATCACAGAGCTTAAAATGTGATCAGACAAGATCTGACTTTAGCCTTTCTAAGCTGGCAATTTTGCAGAAGGCCCACGGAATGACATTCGTTACTTTAATTGTAAAGCCCTTGAACTGGTTCTACCTGAAGCAGATAGAGTGGCAGTGGCTGGGGTGGGGGGGATGGATTGAACAGCAAGCCTGCCCCCTCCTGGAGCCATTCCTTCTCCTGTAAAGGAGGGGTTTGGTCCAGGCTGCCTCCTTGTAAGACCCCCCACCCCCCGGCCCCGTAAAATTCTAAAACCCTAATTACTCCCTAGGACATGGCTTCTGTAACTGTCTTTTAACCCCACCTTGTAGGAACCAGTCCGGAATTGGGTAAAAAGGCTGAGAAACAGATACCCAGGACAGTTTGGCTGCTCAGTGCTCAAATGACTCTGGGGAGATACTCTTGTTACCCATTTGCCAAGTCAGGTTGATTCAGCCTGGCCCTTGCAGGCTCTTTGAAACCCTGGAGGGAGAGTCTGTTGGGGGGCTGAGCTGGGGTTTTGGGGGGGGTAACTTGTGTGCAGATTTCCCAGTGCTTTTGCGGCTAATCCTATGTGTCGGCTGCCCTCTGGGGAGGCTGTGGGGGATGGGGGGGATCCAAACTGTCCAAGGTCTCTGAGGCCTTCCAGGAGGAGACAGACCGGTGGTTACCTCACCAGCTGGGTGGGATTCTGTTGGACAGATAGAAAGAGACAAGGCATTCCGTGTTTTCATCTGGGCGGTGACCACCTGGCTATGTGTGCAAAGATCCGCTGAGCCCTTGGAATGCTCCACCTGATAAGAGTGTCTTTGCTTGGAGGCCTTGGGCAATGGCAGACAGTCTAGTAATATGATTTAGGATGGGGGCTTTGGGTCACAATGGTCAGCTTGACCTCCAGAAGGGCTGGAGACTGAGGTCAGCCATACGGGGAGTCAACCATGTCTGTGTTGACTGGGGATCCATATCCCCAGTAAAGACCCTGGGGGCGCCTGGGTGGCTCAGTCGGTTGAGCGTTCAACCCTTGATTTTGACTCAGGTCATGATCCCAGGGTCGTGGGATCCAGCCCTGTGTCGAGATCTGCGCTGGGCTTCTCTCTCTCTCTCTCTCTCTCTCTCTCTCTGTCTGTCTGTCTGTCTTCCCCTCTGCCCCTCTCTCCCATTTGTGTGCTCTCTCTCTTTCTCTCTCTAAAATAATAAAAATAAAAATATAAGACTCTGGACACCGAGGCTGGGGGGCTTCCCTGCTCATGCATATTGTCACATGTCACTGGGAGACATCTGCACTGCCCTTGACTCCAGTGATAGGTGACAGCTGGAAACTCCATGTTTGCGTCTTTTCTCTCCTCTGCCCCATGAGCCTTTTCCTTGTCCTGATCTTCATCTGTATTCTTTCACTGTAATAAACCTTGACCTTGTGTGTAACAGCTCTTGGCGCATTCTGTGAGTCCTCTCAGTGAATTAACCAAACCTCAGGGTGGTCTTGGGGACCACTGACGTCAGAAGTAAGGACTCGTGGACTGTTCCCCTGACTCTGGAAATGGCCAGGCCCGCAACTGGGTTTTCTACCATTTGCAGAATACATGCTCAGTCTAGCTCACACCGGCCACCTGCACCT
Organism: Panthera pardus; assembly: GCF_024362965.1. Classification (NCBI taxonomy): domain Eukaryota; kingdom Metazoa; phylum Chordata; class Mammalia; order Carnivora; family Felidae; genus Panthera; species Panthera pardus. Next base: position 10,492,082 of record NW_026526969.1, on the reverse strand, counting down.
GGAGGAGATGAGGGAGGACGAGGGAGAAGTCCCTTGAGGCCCTTTCTGGAAGCTATTTCTCTTCAGAAGAACAGGTCGCTGCCACCTGGGTCCTCGCACGGAAACTCCAACAAACAAAGAAACAGGCACATTCCTGATCTGCAGAGTTACGGACCCTCCTTGGGACAGGGCCCTTTGAGTCTCATCCTCCCTTCCGTTTTCGCACCTGCCTCTCCTCCCCCGTCACGTGTCCCCGGAGGAAAGTGAACGTTTCCAAGAAACCGCGGACCGCGTGAGATCAGTTTCTTTAGATCCCATTGGACGTTCCCCCCCTGGTACCCACAGAATCTGAAAAAAAGCAAATGAGTTCTGGAGAGAATTTATTGGGGGAAGACGAGATAGCAAACAATTATGTGTATCTGTTGGTTTGTTTTTCACATCTGGTCACCAGGCCAAAGAAACATAATTAATTTTTTGGTTCCAAAGAGACAATTCCACCAATGATACACATCTTTAATTAGCCCAGCTCAACAATTGTGCCCCGGTACTTTATTTCAGGGAGCTCCACGCTGACACGTTAATGGAAGATGGTTCCAGACTCCGGGGTAAGAATAAAAGTGATTGCGCAGGCCTGAAATGAAGGTGGTTGCTTACACAAGATAAGCCCTGGGTTTCATTCTAGAAGTGATCTAATCGGTGGCGCATCTAGGAGCCACATGCAAATGGGAGAAGAGCAGTGTGGAATCCGTTGGGGGGGGAAGAAGGGGGTAGGTACGTCTCTTGAGGCCGTATTTTGCAAGTGGTGGAAATGCAATACGGACTAGCTTGAACATCCAGAACTTTTGTCATCTTACAAATCTGAAGGGTTCTGTGGCAGGGCTCTCCGAGCGGCCTCCGACCCGTTTCTCTGCCATTCTCTCATCTCCCTTCCTCGGCTTGTCGGCTTCCTTCTCACACTGGTTTCCCTCCCAGTCACAACACGGCTGCCAGGAGGCCTGGCAGGAGGCATGTGGCTGCAGGCCTCCTCCTTCTCATGGGGAGGGTTGGGGGGAGTGAGCAGAATAGCCTCCCACAACCCTCGGAGTCCTGAGCTCGGCTCTGATGGGACCAACCCGGCCGGGGCCTGATTGGCTTAGGTGAATGACTCATGTATGTACCAAATGGCCACACGAGGAGGAGCTGAGTGAGGTTAGAAAGGAGTGATGGGTTGAGGGGCGCCTGGGTGGCTCGGTCAGTGAAGCGTGTGATGCTTGGCCTTGGCTCAGGTCGTGACCTCACGGTTTGTGAGTCAGAGCCCTGCGTCAGCTTTGGTGCCGAAAGTGCGGAGCCTGCTTGAGATTCTCTTTCCTTCTCTCTCTGCCCCTCCCCTGCTCTCTCTCTTTCTCAAAATAAATAAATTAACATTAAAAAAAAAAAAGGAGTAATGGGTTGATACCAGTAGCATTAGTAGGATAATTTGAAGAGAGCTGACTAGAGACTCAGAGGCGTGAGCAGGGGGAGAGGAAAACCGTGAGGCTGAGGCGGTGCCCTGGGCTCCGTGACTGCCCCTAGGCCTGCGGGGGCCAGGCGCGGGCATGGTCACTGAGACTGGCATCAGAGGGACCAGAGGGGAGGGAACCACCTGGCAGGACCCGTGGCCCTGGTCCAAAGAGCAGCCAGCTGGTGCTGACAGTGCCCATAAAGAGCTGAGAAACAAATCCCAGACCCCGCTCTCTGCCCTCACTCTATCACCTGCTGGGCTCCCCATTGCCAAACCTGACAAGAAGCCAGAGGGCAGGGAGCCTCAGGGTGTGGCCGGCACAGAGCAGTCCTGGGCCGAGAACAGCTTGGAGGAGCCTGGAGGAGGGTCCCCAGGGCAGGAGACGGAATCCTGGCCCGTGGCGTGGGGTGCAAACACAGCTCCCGGCTCCCTCCAGGAACCAGGCAGGGGCATCTACAACAGGTCAGACCAGCTTCCGCAGCAAGCCTGTTGGTACTGATGTGTGAGCCCTCTAGGACCAATAGGGAAAGTTTGCTCTCCTAATCAAAAAGTTGCTCTGTGAAATCTAAACCGGGCAGATCAGGTTTCAAATCGTGGCTCTGCCATTTACCAGCCTTGTGAATAGAAAGAAGTTAACCTTCTTATAATCTAGCTTCCTCATTCATAAGAAGGGAAGGATAACACAACTGGCTGTTAGGGGCATTAAGTTAAATAATGTGTGCCAGAAGCCTGGCATGTAATATGTGCTTGATATATGCTGTTACTGTTTTTGACTGAGATACACTGTGATGTATTTACATTGTGATACAATGTGATACATTGCCCATAAAGCCTTAGACGATGCTCTACATGGGGCCCTGCGCTGTCTTTTTTTTTTTTTTTTTTTTTTTTTTTTTTTTGATGATTTCTCTAAAGAGTTGGCATCTCAGCTAGACCAGAATGGGCAAGAAATTTTCCAGGTGAATGCCACTGTAAGGAAGATCTTTCTCTAGCTGCTCCTTGATCGCATCATTGTGCTGCTCAAACATCTGCTATGACTCCCTATTTCCTGCCATAATAATTCTGAGCCTGTGTGACCTGAAGTCATCTGCCCACACCATCCCCATCCATGGGAAAGCTGTGCCCGGGCCCATAGTTCTAAACAGCTGGAAGTCCCCCCCCCCCCCCACATTCTCATCTTCCCAAATCCATAAATCCATCCCACTTAAGCTTCAAGACTCAAGGAGGCTCCCCTGATCTGCACAGCCCTGTTTCCACACCCACACATCCCTCCCCGTTGGATCGCTGCTATCTGCTAAGGCCCTTACTCACCAGCTCTGAGTTGCTGGATGTGGGAGCTCAGAATCCTGGCGCATAGCCTTGTTCACAGTAGGCACTCCATAAATGTTGGTTGAGTAAATACGTCATTATTTGCAACTTAATAATTTAATATTTTATTAAAAATATTTGATAAGTGACAAAGAGTCTCCATTTTCTCATTGGTGAATCTTAAGGATTATGATGAAAAATTAACCGATATGAGTCCCCACATTTGATGTATAAGACATCACAGGGATATATATATATATATATATATATATATATAAACCCCTTCCCACTAAACATACCCTCACTGCAAACTACAGGTAACCATTGGTCTGCTGTCCAAATGGAATAGAGATCTCTTTCCTAAAGTGTAATGAAAGAATTAGACTACAAGTGCTCTTAGTGGGTTGGCTTCTTTCACTCACCTCGATGTTTTTAGATCCATCCATGTTGTTGTATTCCTTTTTAAGACTCACTAGTATTCCATTTCATGGATGTATCACAATCTGTAATTTGTCAGTCTTTTCATTTGTTGATGGACGTTCGAACATTGTCTGATTTGGGTTATTATGAATAAGCTTTCATGAACCTTTGTGTATGAGTCTTTGTGTGGACATATGTTTTCTTTTGGGTAAATACCTAGGAGCGGAATCACTGAGTTGTACAATAAGTGTATAATTAACTTAATAAGAGACTCCCAAACTGTTTTCCAAAGTGGTTGTGGCATTTCACATTCTGGCCGACAAGGTATAAGAGTTCTAGTTGCCCCAGATCCTTGTCAACATTTGGTGTTGTCAGTGTTAAATTTTAGCTACTCTAGTGGGTGTAGAGGTAGCATCTCACTGTGGTTTTAGTTTGCAATTCCCGGGCAGCTAATGATGTTGACCATCTTTTCATGTGCTTGTTGGATATTCATGCATTTGCTTTTGTGAAAGGTCTGTTCAAATCTCCTGTCCACTCCTATGGTTTTAAAGCCTGCCTCCCACATAAACCAAAAAAAAAAAAAAAATCCTGAGTGTCACTTTCCCAGCTTCCCTTGCAGCTAACCTGTACTCGTGAAATCTAGGATTGACGAATCCGAGGCACCCGGCCCAATCTGTGCTTTCTGAGCTGGTGATTGGACAAGTAGGGATGTTTCTGCATTGGTGGTAACACTAGCTGCCGTGGTACCCGTGGCCACGCACATTGACCAGTGACCTCTATCAAGTGTTGAAGTGAAGCCCAACCCACTTGATTTTTTAGAGCCCAGCAGCAGGGGCCTCACCCTGTCAGGCCTGTGACTGACTCTGAACCAGCTTCCCCAAATCCTGCCTGTGATCCTGGAGCCACCCAACCTCCTTTTAGTGGCCTCCTTTCCTGCTTGCATCAGCCACATCCACTGAGTCTGTTTCTTTTTTTTCTTTTTTTTTTTTTCAATTTTTTCAATGTTTATTTGTTTTTGAGATAGAGCGTGAGCAGGGGAGGAGCACAGAGAGAGGGAGACACAGAATCCGAAGCTGGCTCAAGGCTGAGCTGTCGGCACAGAGCCCGATGCGGGGCTCAAACTCACAAACTGCCAGATCATGACCCGAGCCGAGGTCGGATGCTTAACCGACTGAGCCACCCAGGAGCCCTGCTGAGTCTGTTTCTATCAGGACACAGCTTGGAGCACAGTAGGTTGGTATGTTGATTTCTGGCGTACTGGGAACGTCCAAGATTGTGACTTTCTCGGTCTGAACGAGAGCCCATGAATTAACATGCCACTTGTCACTGCACCCATTACAGGTTTGGCTTGCTTGTCAACTTTTTGCCAAAGGGCTTGACAATAAAAGACACTGTTGAAAATGAAATCTTATAATTGCCTTTTTTAAAGAGGGCTCTTTTCCAAAGGCTGGATCTCCGCCTGCATTTGCATTTGGACTTGGGAAGCGAATACAGTATGATAAGTATTTATTTTTAATAATCTGATAGCATGCAAATACATTTCCCATTTCCCCACTTCTTTCCCTTTGTGAACCTTTGTGCCCCTGACAGAAATAAGAACGAGCAAAGACTCAACACCTAAAAATGCAGCTGGGGGTTTCTCCACCACTGTCCTTTGGGAATTGCTAGAAAATTTCTGAAGTTACAGGCTTGGCACCCCACTCTAAGTACAATTTTGGGATAGCACTTCTCAGGGCAGGGCAGGGTCTAGGTTTTGCAGGCTCTGAAGTGCCTATGATTTGGGGGCTAAGAAGAGAATGCAAAACTATCACGAAAGCATTAGAAGCAGGTGTTGGAGGGACACCTGGGTGGCTCAGTTGGCCGAGCGTTCGACTTCAGCTCAGGTCGTGATCTCACGGTTCTCGTGGGTTTGAGCCCCATATCGGGCTCTTTGCAGACAGCTCAGCGCCCGGAACCTGCTTCAGATTCTGTGTCTCCCTCTCTGCCCCTCTCCTGCTCATGCTCTGTCTCTCAAAAATAAATAAATGTTAAAACAAAATTAAAAAGAAAGAAAGACGCAGGTATTGGAACGGGCCCTTGCAAGGGAGGGAGCTGAAGCCTGAATTTCATTAGCTTCATAATATGTCTGTTTCTTATTACCACTGCTATTCTTTAAACATCAGCAACAAATTCTAGAGGCTGTGTGCTTCCTCCCATGTCGTTGGTCTACCAGTTGGTTGAACTGCCCCCAGAGCTCTGGGCTTTCTCCACTTTGGTCTGATGCCCAAACAGCGTGAGCCAAGGGACACAGATTTCCGTGCTCTGTGGTCAGGGCCAAGTGGAAGTTCCATGCTTGTACAAGCGGCACGGGGTCAGCTCATTCTCAGCCAAGACGCTGCCCTCGAGTAGCTGAATGCATGCGCTACATCAATGCGGCCACAGGAACAGCGGATGAAGCCTCACCACGTGACTCACTCCAAGTCTTAGCACGAAGGAGGACAGAGCCAGAAGAGGATTTGCAGCATGATCTTACATTTAAGATCGTGTGTGTGTGGTCATAGATACCTTTACAGTGAGGATGAGTCTATGCTCCAGAGATGGCTGAAACCTCATTTCCTCCCTGCCAGCTCTCCTGCAGTGTGACCTCGCTACTCCCTTACCAAGGGCTGGGAGGGTCTAATTCTCTTGCCCTTGAACCTAGGCTGGCCTTGTGACTCACTTCTAACTGATAAAACGGAGGGGAAAGGGAAGCCTATGACTCGGAGACTCTTGAAACCCTTCCTCTCCAGACCAGTTCCTTTTGGGACACTCTGTGCGCGAATTGGCTGCTATGCTGTGAGGATGCCCATGCCACACGCAAGGTCACGTTTAGGCACTTCGGGAACATCACTTGCAGGTGGGCCCAGCCTTCAAGACATCCCAGTTCAGACAGTGGCTGCGTGAGTGGAGAAACCTCCAGACAATCCAGTCCCCTGTCGCTGTAGGGGTCTTTCCAGCTGAGGCCCCAGACGTGTGGAGTGCAGCATGTGTCCTGCCTGGATTCCAGACCCACAGACACCGTGAGCTTTCGAAAACATTTGTGTTTCATGCCACTTAGCTTAGGATAGCTCATTATGCAGCAACAGATAATGAGATATGTAGCTATATGTTTGTTCAAGGTAATATGAACAGAGAAGGGATGGGTTGAGATGTATGCCAGGCCGTTGACATTGGTCAGAGATGAGGGAAGGCAGGGAGGGAAGGAATGGGGGAGAGAGAGAGAGAGAAGATAAGCCAAAGAAAAGTTTCCCATGATTCAGTGTGCTGTGTGTCTGTGTGTAAATGTTTGGTTTTTAAAAATTAATTTATTTTTTAATTTAAATCCAAGTTAGTTAACATATAATGTAATTATGATTTCAGGAATAGAATTTAGTGATTCATCACTTACATATAACACCCAGGGCTCATCCTAACAAGTGCCCTCTTAGTACCATCACCCATTTGGCCCATCCCCCACCCAATACTCCGCCAGCAACCCTCAGTTTATTCTCTGTATGTAAGAGTCTCTTATGGTTTGTCTCCCTCCCTGTTTTTATCTTATTTTTGCTTCCCTTCCGCTATGTTCATCTGTTTTGTTTCTTAAATTCCACGTGTGAGTGAGATCACATGTTTGTTTTTCTCAGACTGACTTATTTAGCTTAGCATAATACCCTCCAGTTCCATCCATGTAGTTGCAAATGGCAAGATTTTATTCTTTTTGATTCCTGACTAATACTCCATTGTACATATAGACCACATCTTCTTTATCCATTCCTCAGTCAATGTACATTTGGGCTCTTTCCATACTTTGGCTATTGTTGGTAAGCGCTGTTATAAACATTGGGGTTCATGTGCCCCTTCGAAACAGCACACCTGTATCCCTTGGATAAATACCTAGTAGTACAATTGCTGGGTCGTAGGGTAGTTTTATTTTTAATTTTTTGAGGAACCTCCACACTGTTCTCCAGAGTGGCTGCACCAGTTTGCATTCCCACCAACAGTGCAAAAGTGTTCCCCTTTCTCCGCATCCTCACCAATATGTGTAAATATTTAAAGAGATTTTCTTGAGAAGTTGGTCTCCAAAATGTTTGTGATCGAATGTAGGTGGTTTTTCTTCCTTATAATTGTCTATGTTTTTGCAATTTTCTTTACAATTATCAGGTGTTTTTATATAACCGGAAAACAGGACAAGCTTTTTTATAAAGTTTTTATTAAAAATTTTTACTTAAAAAAAAACTGTTTGGAGCGGTCCTCGCTGAGCAGAGGGTCATGCTACAGTGAGTCAATCATCCCAAAGCCCACGGCTAGGTGCAGCCTCTCAATTATTGACCCTTTCCTGGACCAGGGTCCCCAGCCTTGTGTCCGGGGCTCTGCAGTAACCTCCAAGGATGTGGCTTTCTGGAACAGCCTTCACTCGCCTCCCTCCACGCCCCTGACCCTCAGGGGATCCTCTGTGAGTCCCACCGTTTGCCTGATCAGCCACTGGTCATGTGGGTGCGTGACCACTGGCATGACCTTCCCCCTCCAACAGGACCTGCGTTTTCTTCCACAAATGGTAGTAGAAGCCAGAAGAGGCAGGGGTTGAAGGCCTGCCTCTGGATTGACAACTTCCCCTGGATTTTTTTTTTTCTTTTTTTTGAGAGACGGAGAGTGGGATAGAGGCAAAGCGAGAGGAGAAAGGGAATCCCAAGCGGGCTCCACGCCGTCAGCGCAGAACCTGACGCGGGGCTCCATCCCACGAACTGCGAGATCGTGACCTGAGCCAATAGCAAGAGTCAGACGCTTAACTGACTGAGCCACCCAGGCGCCCCTGCCACTGGACTTTTTAAATAGCTTTATTGAGATATAAGTCACATACTCTACAGCACACCCACTCAAAGCAGACGAGCCAGTGATCTCTAGCATATTATGTAAAATGTTTTAAATTGTGATAAAATACAGATCACGTAAAAATTGCCATTCTAATCATGTGTAGGTGTATAATTCGGTGGCATGAAGTATACCCACAATGCTGTGCAACCGTCACCACTATTTATTTCCAAAGCTTTTTCATCACTCCAGACAGAAACTCTGTATCCATTAGCCAATAACCGCCCCCCCACCCTCCTTCCCCCAGCCCCCGGTAACCTCTGATCTACTTTCTGTCTCTACAAATTTGCCTATTCCAGATACTTTACATAAGCGGAATCACAGGGTACATGGTCTTTTGTGTCTGTCTTCTTTCACCTCGTACAATGTCCTCAAGATTCATTTATGTCTTAGCACGTGTCAGTAAGTAAGTTCTTCATTCATTTTTTTAAAAAAAATTTTAATGTTTACTTTTTAAGAGATGGAGAGACAGAGTGTGAGCGGGGGAGGGATAGAGAGAGAGAGGGAGACACAGAATCTGAAGCTGGCTCCAGGCTCTGAGCTGTCAGCACAGAGCCCGATGCGGGGCTCGAACTCATGAGCTGTGAGATCATGACCTGAGCTGAAGTCGGACGCCGAACCGACTGAGCCACCCAGGCACCCCCAGTTCTTCATCCATTTTTATGTCTGAATCACACCCCGTTGTACGGATGTACTCCACTGTGTTTATCCATCCGCTGGTGGACACTTGAGTTGTTCTGTCTTTCCTGCCAGTGGCTTTTTTGAGACCCAAGAGTGTGTTTCCCCTTGAAGATACAGGACACATTTTCCTTGATCAGGATTCAAACTCTATCCTGGGGACATTTCAGGTCTGGAGTAGGGAGGGGCCGGGTGAGGAGGAACAGCTGTGGATACGGATGGAGCCTCACAGGTGGCTGGCCCACACCTGCCAGTGGCTAACACAGACTCTGGGTCATTCCCTGCACTCCGACCTGGGCTAACTCCACACCCTCTCCGGAACTCAGTTCCCTCACGAATGGCTCCACGTGGGCTGCTGCAAGGACCAAATGGGATGTGCAGGTAGAGCACTTTGCCCAGTGCCCGGTCCATGATGAGCACACAGCGCGGGGACATCCTGCAGCTGGCACCTTCCACCTGGCACCGTCTGCGTCCGTCTGCCTGTGGCTTTCCTGGAAGCTCTGATGGTGCCCATGGCACAATAGACAGGGACATACAGCCACCCCTATTCCAACAGCCTCCCGCCAACCGTGTGTAAACACCAGCCCCCTCGCACTTGGGCGTGGGTATCCAGGTGCGTGTTTCATAGCGCTTCCCAGAGTCCTCAGTGGGGTGAAGCTCCAGTTGGCCCTGGGGGGAGGCCGGCTTGGCGTCACCCCCTCTGCTGGCTGCCTTCTCTTCCTCGTCTCGCTTCCCCTCTCTTCCACCGATGTTCCGTGGGCTTCCTGAATAAACAGCATGCGCTTGAATCCTTGTCTCAGGGTCTACTTCTAGGCAGAATTCCAATTAAGACCCCCATATACTAGTAGGAGTAGCAGCAGCAGTCAACGGGGTCCCATCTCAATCTCCACCTCCTCCAAGAGGCCTCCCCTGACTGCACCCACCGCAGGGACCACCCTCTCCTACAAAGTTGCAGCCCTCGGCGGCCGGAGCTTTCATTTCTCTCTTGAGCACGTCCGCCTTATTTCATTCCAGGTCTCATCAGTTGCATGCAGAAAATGCTAATTCTGTGGGCTGGCCCAGGGGGCTGACAACGGCACGCTCTGAATCTGTGATGAAGCCATCCCGCCTTTGATGGAAACAGAAGATGAAACGTGGCTCAGCGCATCCCGGGGAGACGGGGCCCGGCATGCAATATTTAAACGGCCCTTTCATGAAAGGGAGCTACCCAGGCTCTTAACATCGGTGTTCAAGAAAGTCAGACTCGATTTTTAGCCTCAGACTGATGTTTGGGTGCACTTCGTGTTTTAAATACTCATTTCTGTGGCCTTGATATATTAATCCATCTCCTTTCAAGTTTTACAAGCCTAACGTGCTATTGTCGGTACTTTGTTGGGAGGTGGGCGTGAGAGGTGGGGACTCATCGCATCGAAGAGGGAATTCCACTGTCCCTCAGAGGTCAGTAAAGCTGACACCTTCGACGTGGAGACATGAGACACCAGAGGCATCGTTCACACGATTCAGGGCCTTGTCTGTTCTCTTTCTCTTCCCTCTTTGTTTCTGCTTTTTTATTGAGATATAACTTCTGATAAAGTGGACAGATCTACGCTCACAGCTCAGTGAATGTGTGTGCATGTGCCCCGTGTAACCACCACCAGATCAGGGTGTAGAACATTCTGTCACCCCAGAGGGACCCCCATGTTCCTTCCTATCCGGCAGCCCTAAGGAAACCACTATTCTGACTGTTGTTGCCTAAGATTTGTCTTGGTTTCAAACTTCGTATAAATGAGGGGTGCCTGCGTGGCTCAGTAGGTTAAGCATCTGACTTCCGCTCAGGTCATGATCCCGTGGTTCGTGGGTCTGAGCCCCGAGTCGGGTTCTGTGCTGACAGCTCAGAGCCTGGAGCCTGCTTCGGATTCTGTGTCCTCTCTGTCCCTCCCCTGCTCATGCTCTGTCTCTCTTTCAAAAATACACATTAAAAAGAGAAAGAATTCTGCTGCATGGACCTTCATGTACAGGTCTTGCCATGAACATAAGCAGTCATTTGTGTTGGATGTACACCCAGGTTTAGAATCATTGGGTCAAACAGCATCAATGACTTCAGTTGATCCTGCTGAAATAACTCTCCCAAAGTGGTATACCAGTTGACCTTCCCACCTGTTGATGTGAAGTTTCTATGTGTTTGGCATCTGTGACAGTATTTGATTGTCTTTTAGCCATCCTAATGGAGATGCAGAATCATTTCTTTTTTAATTAACTTTTTATTTTTGAGTAACTGTAGACTTACAGAAATGTTGCAAAGATACTACAGAGTTCCTGTATTCTCTTCACCAGCTTCCCTGAATACTAACACCCGAAAAACCACACATATACATATATATTATTAATTTATTAATACTAAGTCCTTTAAACATTTTTTTTCTATTAAGTTTATTTATTTTCAAAAGGGTGGGGAGGGACATAGAGAGAACGGGACAGAGGATCTGAAGCGGGCTCCATGCTGACAGGAGACAGCTTGAACTCACAAACCGTGAGATCATGACCTGAGCCGAAGTCGGACACTTAACTGAGCCACCCATGTACGCCTTAACACTGACTCCAGGTTGTCAGAAAGTAAAGTACATTCTCCTATGAAAAAAATAAGATACCCCCAACCTATTCTGCACAATAACTAAATTTGCTTGTATGCTTGTAAATGTTAACATTTTCAATGGTACCAATGAATGATATGTCACTTGTTTAACGAAAATATCTAAATTACACAGGCACCTTAAAATGAGCTTAGGCCATACATTTATTTTGGATATTTGGAATTTTTTTTCAGGATAATGAAGGTCTTCACACTCCTCCTTATTGTGGTTAGAGAATTAATCATTCTATGCATATATTGAACAAATTCTCTTTATTTAAAAAAATCATTTAATGTTTTTATTTATTTTTGAGAGAGACAGAGACAGAGTGTGAGCAGGGGAGGGTCAGAGAGAGAGGGAGACACAGAATCCAAAACAGGCTCCAGGCTCCGAGCTGTCAGCACAGAGCCCGACGCAGGGCTCGAACCCACGAACCATGAGATCATGACCTGAGCCGAACTCTGATGCTTAACCGACTGAGCCACCCAGGCACCCCCGAACAAACTCTCTTTAAATCATCCCATTTTTTTTCTCCTTACCCCCCAAATCAGAGGAGAAAATCAAACAAAATTATCAAATACCTATATGGGTAAAGTTCACACTTAGATTTCTTTTTAATTGTGGCAAAATACACAGAAAATCTACCACCTTAACCATTTTTAAGGGTACAGTGCAGTCACGTTAAATACATTCACGTTGTTATGCAGCCGGTATCCAAAACGTTTTTATCTTGCAAAACAAACTCTATACCCATTTAGGATAACCTTATTAAAGTATAAACCAGATATTCTCTTGCTTAGAGCCTTCTGAAGATTTCCCATTTCTCTTACAAGTAAATCTAGGCTCCTAACGATTAGGGCTTGCCGAACCATCTGGGGCCCTGGTGTTCTTGTTTCTTGGCCACACGCAGCCCTCCCCACCAAGGGCCTTTTCCGAATCCTCCCATGGCTGGTCCCTTCCTTTTTCATTCTAGTCACCACCGTCTGAAGTGATCATGCTCCGTGATGGATGTGCGTTCCACTGTCTGCCCGCCCTACTGGATGCAAATGGCTGGGCTGCCTTCCCGATTACGGAGACCCCAGGGCCTAGCACGGGGCCTGACATTAGTAGGTACTCAACTAGGGTTTGTTGAGTGAATAATCAAAGGTCGATGGTGACAGAGAAGGCGACAGGCTAGATGCTCTGGAGGAACACACAACCCACTGAGGCAAACGTGCCTCCCCACCCCCGCCCCCATCCCCATACACCTGCAGGGGTGCCACTGGGTCAACTCGAGAGGACACGAACAGTGGGTGGTGGCGAATGAGTCAGGGCTACATCAGAGCCACAGAGCGATGCATACAGAGACTTACTGTCAGTGTCATGGGCTGAATTGTGCCTCCCCCAACCCACTCACGGGTTGAAATCCGGTACCCCAGAATGTGGCTGTATTTGGAAATAGAGTCTTGAAAGAGGTAATTCAAAGAAACCAATGCCGCCAGTGCCTTGATTCTGGACTTCCAGCTTCCAGAACTGTGAGAAAATTAATTCTGTTGTTTAAGCCTCGGGCATGCAGCGCTGGTTAACTCATACAATAGGGCTGACCCTTCCCCCATTGAGGACCCGAGGGGCTTGTGGCTCGTGACCTGGCCAGTGGCAGGTATGAGCTGGAGGGGAGGGGAGGCAGGCAGGACAGACCAGGCCTGCCAGGAGACTAGGACCCGTGGGGACCGGAGAAGCTGCCGCTTTTGCTGCAGAACCCCCCACACAAGGGCATGTGGCTCAAAGGTGGAGCTGCTTCAGCCCTGTGGCCAGAGCTGGAGGATTGTGCTCACCTTCAGCGAGCACCTGCATGGCCTGCTGGCCAGACCTGGCTTCCCAGGGACTTGGAGCTCAGTCAGTCACCCAAGGGATCAGCAGATCGGCCTCCCAGTGGTGTGATGGGATGCCCGGGCCACAGGGTGGCACCGATTTCCTGGACTTCTGCAGACAGCTACAAAGGGTGCTTCTGATGGGCCAACAGGTGCCCAGCGACCCAGGTCACCACATGGCCCCGTGCCCCATGATCGGATCCTCATTCCTCATGGCGTTTGTTACTTCTGCATTTCGTGGCGCATTGAACCTGTTGCTCAGCTGTTGGAGAATCACTCCGTGGATTCTGTGCCCATCGTGCGTGTCAGATGAAGCCGCGTCCAACGGCTACTTATCAACGAAGGTGACTGCATCTCGAAATAAAAGTTGTACATGTAATTTGCCACGGATCGCATGGCTGAGACTTTAACAAGACACAGGAATTTTGAAAAAATGTTTTTACTTATTTATTTTGAGCGAGAGAGAGAACAGAGGAGGGGCAGACAGAGAGAGAGGGAGTGAGAGAATCCGAAGCAGGCTCTGCACTGACAGCACGGAGCCCGACATGGGGCTCGAACCCATGAAAAGTGAGATCGTGACCTGATCGTGACCAAGAGTCAGACGCGTAACCAACTGAGCCACCCGGGAGCCCCAACAAGATTCGGGAATTTTTAGAAATATGCTGCCATTAGAGCATCAGCTTTTCCAGGATAAGCTTAGCATGTGGGATGTTAACAAGCCAACCTTCTATCAAATACAAGCAAGAGTGAATCTTCTGTGTGGCTGGAACGTTATTACAGTTACAGAAAGAAACCACAGGCCTTAAGATTCGAGCTTCTTTTTCAGACGTATTTTAAAAATCTCAAACCAAATGATATCTTAAGTAGACAGAGACTGATTTTCACATAATCCAGGGATCATCTGTCTCAGTGGCTCACAGACAAACCCTCATTAGCTGTTCCACAATATACTGGAGTCGAATGTTATCGCTTACATTAAGCATCGCAAATTAAAGGGAAGGCCTGATTTGCTTGGAACAGAATACTCCATATGCCACATCAAAATCACAGAAATAATTGGATGTCAGAAATACTTTTTAATTGCTGATGGTGTTCTGCCAGTAAACAAATTACTTTTTACCGGATTGTGTTTTGGGACACCCGGCCGACCCTTTGACACCAGAAAGAAGGATTTCCCATAAATAAAAGCTTCAGGGCAATTTCATGTTGTGATTAGTGTTTCTTTCCCATGCCACCGGATTATTAATAGTTGGGATTTGTGTTTCATATCAGGGCAGGAAATTAATCACATCATGTACAGGACTCCACGTAAAGAAATACTTCACGAGGTCCCATTTATTTCAAAAAGGAAAAGGTAGTTAAGCATTTAAATTAAATAAACGGATCGATGTCACAGCAATTGCTGGGGAATGATTTGTCACATGGCAAAGAAAACGCACTGAAGATACAAACAGCTGTTTCTCAGCTTAAAGTTTATAGTGTTTCAAAATTCAGGAAATGACTTTACAGTGTTCTGGTTAGATTCAAATTTGTAAAATTAACAGAACCAGCCCGTAATACAGCATTCTGCATTATAAAGACATTTGGATACATTTACCAAAGTACAACATTCTGGCAAAATGGCCCACTTGTCTGTCATGTAATTAAAGCGGGCTTCATGTTAGAGTTACGTATTATGTTAGTGATAATTTCACTACCAAGATATCATTTATATACCAAACCCAAGCCCGTGCGTAGCTTTGCGTGGCCGTTGAAAGAAGAGTTACTGAATTTAATGCAATGGGGTAATTATGGTATAAAATGTAAGTAGCTTTATTCTGAGGTTGGTTCAAAACTAAGATCAGGCATCTGAGGCCTAATAATCTTTGAGAGCTCTCCCTGGAGAATGTAATGTTATATTTATTCTTGAGAGAGAGGGGGAGACAGAACATGAGTGAGGGAGGGACAGAGAGAGAGAGACACACACACACACAGAATCCAAAGCAGGCTCCAGGCTCTGGGCTGTCAGCACAGGGCTTGATGCAGGGCTTGAATTCACAGACTGTGAGATCAAGACCTGAGCCAAAGTCAGATGCTCAACTGACTGAGCCACCCAGGCGCCCCTCCCTGGAGAGTGTTTAACATGCTGATAACAAGTTAGATGGAGCGGACTTTCCAAATATAAAGTCCCCAAGTGAAGAACAGAAACCCCAATCAAGGGGTTTCTCCACCAAACCCACCCCAGCTGATCCCTTTGGTTTGCCCTTTTTTTCCAAGGTCCTCACTAAATATCTGCTTTCTTAAGAGAGGGGATTTTGAACATCTGTGAGAGAAATCATTGCAATGATTGAAATAACTGATTCTTTTGGAAGTTGGTTAATAAAAGCAGGGGAAAAAAATCAAGCATCCATCCTGCCTTTTCTGTATAAATGTTTCCTCAGAAAAACCAAATAGTTAGGGGCATTTTTTCCTTTGTAGAAATCTTCCAGCTAATACACACAGAAGAGAACATAGACATTGCAAACTAAGCAATGACACAATCTTTAAAAGAGGCCATCTGCCATAAAACATGTCCTACCGTCACTCATGAAGCGATCTTGCCAAAATCTCAGCCCGAATCTGACAAATCTTTGGATTTACTTGATTGACTTAAGTGCAGGGGACAGGGAACAGGTTACAGGACACCAGGTAGCTGCAATCAGCAAAATCCAGATTGGGGAATCCAATGGAGCCGGCAGCCGAGTTTCTTCAACAAATAAATCACAAAGGAGGGAGGGGAGAAAATAAAGAGAAAGATCCAGGGAGGGGAAATTCTCCACAATAAAAGAGACATAGGATGATTCCATTGCAATGTGTGGGCCTCATCTGGATCCTGATTCAAACAGCCTGTAGTGGGGGCATCTGGGTGGCGTTTGGTCAGCCGAGTATCCGACTCTTGATTTCAGCTCAGGTCATGATCTCACAGTTCGTGAGTTTGAGCCCCACATTGGGCTCTGTGCTGACAGCATTCCCTGGAGCCTGCTTGGAATTCTGTCTCCCTCTCTCTCAGCCCCTCCCTCCCTCTCTCTCTCTCTCTCTCAAAATAAATAAACTTAAAAACAATGTTTAATTAAAAAAAGTCAAATAGCCTGTAGAAAATATATACATTTTTAAGAGAACTGGGGAAATGAGAAAATCGAATGCTTGAAAATATTTGCGGTATTGGGGACTTAGAGTTAAATTTTTAGGTATAATAATAATACTGTGGTTGTGTTTTTTAAAAAGCAAGTCTTTGGGGCACCTGGGTGGTTCAGTCAGTTAAGTGGCAGACTTCGGCTCAGGTCATGATCTTCCGGTTCGTGAGTTCGAGCCCCGCATTGGGCTCTCTGCTGTCAGCACAGAGCTCACTTCGGATCCTCTGTCCCCCCTCTCTGCCTTTCTCTCTCTCTCAAAAATAAATAAACATTAAAAAAAAAAAAAACCTTATCTGTTAGAGACACATTACCGAAACATTTACTGATGAAAGATGATGGCTGGAGTTTACTTCAAAACAGCCCCGGGTGGGGAGGGTGGGTGTGATGTGGGGGACAGAGGTGGAGAGTGTAACTGAGCCCAAGCTCCTTCCTTTCACAGGACGGGCCAGTAAGTCAAGGAACAAGATGTTGGGGGCAGGGAAGGCAACTTTACTCGGAAAGCCAGCAAACAGAGCATGTGGTGGGCTCTTGTCCCAAAGAAACAACTCCTCTTGCTATGAAATTCAAACTTCTTTTCTGCCTGCAGAAAGGGGGACGAGTGAGGGGCATTGGAGTCAAAAGATCACTAACCTCTGTAGCCTGAGGCGGAAGGTCACGCAACTTTTTTGTTCTCCGTCAGTTGATGTGGGGGTACAGGAATCTGGTCATGCCATTCCCATAAATCTTAAACATGGAGTCATTTCTGTCTTCCTTGCCTCCTCAGGTGAGGTAGGTTTTGGGTAAAAAAGCAGCTTTTGCAAATCTGAGCTGTAAGCAAAATTCCTTCGATGAGCAGCAGGCCTATGTGCAGGGCTAATCAGAAGTTCCTGAGCTAGGGGCGCCTGGGTGGCTCAGTCGGTTAAGCGTCCGACTTCGGCTCAGGTCACGATCTCACGGTCCGCAAGTTCGAGCCCCGCGTCGGGCTCTGGGCTGATGGCTCAGAGCCTGGAGCCTGCTTCCGATTCTGTGTTTCCCTCTCTCTCTGCCACTCCCCCATTCATGCTGTGTCTCTCTCTGTCTCAAAAATAAATAAACGTTAAAAAAAAAAAAAAAAGTTCCTGAGCTAGAGGAACTCTAAGCGTGACTCTCGGTTTCGGCTCAGGTCATGATCTCACGTTTTCATGAGACCGAGCCCAGCTTCCGGCTCTGTGCGGAAAGTGCAGAGCCTGCGTGGGATTCTCTCTCTCTCTCTCTCTCTGTCTCTCTGCCCTTCCCCTGCTAATGCTATCTCTGTCTCTTTCAAGGTAAAATAAACTCAAAAAAAAAAAGAAGTTCCTAAGCTAATAGGTCACAGCAGCAAGGGAAACCGTAGCAACATGGAGTCAGACATGCTAAGTTTCTCCCTCGGGAGTGACTGTAAGTTGGCCGCTTACTGAAGCTGAGGTGGGGGTGGGGGTGGGGGCGGTGGGTACTTGACATTTACTTTCTCTATTGTTATTTGTATTTGAAATTTTCCTTAATAAAAAGGCTTTTGTTTTTAATGTTTTTTTGATGTTTATTTTTGAGAGAGAGACAGACCATGGGTGAGGGAGGAGCAGAGAGAGAGGGAGACACAGAATCTGAAGCAGGCTCCAGGCTCTGAGCTGTCAGCACAGAGCCCAACACGGGGCTTGAGCCCACAAACCGTGAGATCATGACCTGAGCTGAAGTCAGACGCTTAACCCACTGAGCCACCCAGGTGCCCCGAAAGCCTTGGTTTTTTTTTTTTAATTTAAGATGCAGTGAACTTCCCAAAGTAGTAATAACTTTTTAACCAAGTTCAGAAGTTAATTTTTAATTGGCTAAAATATCTGATCAACAAATGGGTTTTCTCTCAGTGGAAGAAAAAAGTGATTTTTTTCCCCCAGAAAAGAAAAATTTGCCTGATATGTTATGCTTACTAGTAAATTAAAAAAAAAAATATATATATATACATATATATATATATATATATATATATATATATATATATATATATATGGCCAGCTTGAGGACCTCAGTGAACCTAATGTCTTACCCCCACCTCTGTGATGATTTCTCTGGAACCCTGTTGCCCAGCCCTGTATGCCCAGGGTCCCTATGCCTCCCAAGGCAGTTCTCCCGATGCCTCAGCCTTTTTTAGGGACCACCCTCTCCAAACCTTCTCAGTAGCTGCTAGCATTCCACAGCCCGGTACTCCACCCCCCACCCCCGCAGCCCCTTTGTGTGTCTTTAAGGCCAATTTGTCCCTGGCTTCCATGGCTTTGTTAATTAAATTTGTTCTCGAGGGTGCTTATCAACAAACCTTGCATTTACTGAAGTGGCCATAAAGGAACTCCTAGTAGGTCAAATTTCACCATTGCCCCTGCAGGCTCATCTACAGAAAAGTTTTGCTTTTTGCTAAAAGGCATGCCCCTCTGGGCTGAGGGCTCAGTGTGCCCGTGGGACTTAGTCGTCTGTCCAATTCATCAAACCCACTGATTCGGTCCCCAGGAGCCAAGAGTTTTGCACTGCACATGTTGAAAGGGTTTTCCACAGGTGTTCAAAGACATGCCCTAAAGTGGAGGTCCTGTGGCGCCAGCAGCCTGAGCGGTGTCTGTGGCCCCCTGCTCCTTGACCACGTGTCTCAAGGTCTGAGGTCACGAGCACCTCCTGGGATCTGAGGGGTCCTTCGCTGTCAGCCTGGCCTGCCTGTCTGGGGCAGCTGCCGTGGGAGCGACCTGGACCCGGAATCACCCTCCAGAGAGCAGGGAGGGAAAGTTGGCCCTGACACAGCATCTCTGAGCCTCAGTTTTCTTGTCTGCAAAATGGGGAGAGAATAAGGGTACCTACTGTATTGGTTTCCTGGGGCTTCTATAACAAATGACCACAGACTTGGTAGCTTAACACAACAGAAATTTGTTGTCTCACCATTCTGCAGGCCAGACGTTCAAACCCACGTCCCTGGTCTAAATTCAGGGTGCTGGAAAGACGGAGCTCCCTCGGGCGGCTCTAGGGGAGGATCTGATTCTTGCTTCTTCCAGCCTCCAATGCTGCCTCCATTCCTTGGTTTGTGGCAACATCGCTCCAGCCTCTACCTCGGTGGTCTCGTGGCTTCCTCCTCTTCTGTGCCAAACGTCCTTCCGAATCTCTCTTATGAGGACACTTTGGGGAGCATGTTAGAAATGCAGACTCTTAATGCTCACCTGCAGATTCTGATTCTTTAGACCTGGGGGCAGGAATCTGCACTATTTTTTAAAGTTATTTGTATATATTTATCTTTTTGAGAGAGAAAGAGAACAGGCTGCGGAGGGGCAGAGAGAGGGAGGGAGAGAGAGAGAAATCCCAAGCAGGCTGCACGCCGTGGGCACAGAGCCCAATGCGGGGCTCAAACTCACAAGCTGTGAGATCGTGACCCGAGCTGAAACCAAGAGTCAGACGCTTACCCAACTGAGCCACTCAGGCGCCCCTATGTGTTCAGAGCTTTTATGAAAATGTTTCTGAAATGTATTACGTATTCTCCCCGACAGTGTTTCCGGACGGTAGCTCAGCCTTTTACAGCGAACACAGCGATGGCGGCCACACGATTCTTGCCGTGCCCACCTGTCATCGGAGCAGCCCAGCAGGTGGAAAGATGGCGAGGCATCTGCTCCAACCTGAAAGCACGGACACCTTTAGCACTCAGGTTCCCGTTTTTGATTTTCCAGTCTCCTTCCTCCTGCCAGGTAACTATTGTTTCATCTGTAGGCATCCCTCCTGCAGGCAGACGTCCCCTCTCTCTCACTTCCCCTCATTTTATTTGGACTCTTCTAGTAGCTGTGGGCTGGGAAGTGATACTACAGAGGCTTGTTAGCACTTTTTGCAAAAGAACAGTTAATGGCCTTGAGGTAGGAGCCTTGAGGAGGTCTCTGAGGACAATCATCTTTTATTATTATTATTGGCTTATGTACCTTCCTCCACCACCAAGGAGAAACGTTTTGTATCCCTCACGTATTTTTAGTTGACTTCAAATTTTTTCATGAATTTAAATGGTTGCAAAGGATAAAATGTCTTACAGTTTGTAAATCTTAACATTGTAAAAATAATACTATGATATCACTCTCTTAAATGTATCCAATGAAACCTAAATGCCATGGTAATTTGATATCCATCGTCCTTCATTTAGAAGATACACGAAAAAGCTCTTCTTTTAATAGTAAAAATTTTGTAACTTCTGTGTCTCTCCTTGAACTCGTATTTCCATTCCATTTCTTCCACAAAATTGCATTCTCACGTAATATATTTTTATGCTTGAAAGTATTTTATTAATCATCCTATCATAATTCTCTCAACAAAAAGTACAGAAGTTAAAATTACATTTTTTAATTACCTGTGACCATAAAGCTCCAGAGTTAAATTTTTTTTTTCTGGGGTTTGAACTAACAGTACAATCATGACTATCCAATTTATCAAAACCAATTCATCGCACATCTTTATAAATAATTATAAGCATAAAAATAAAAGTTGTTAGGACTGCATCTGTTAGTGAGTTGGATAGGCTGTCTTTATTCTGTTCGTTCGGGAATCTGTGGATGAGCATAACCCTTGCTGCAAAGACCCAGAATTTAGCGTTGATTTTTCTCCTGTTTAAAAAAAAAAATTTTTTTTAATGTATATTTATTTTTGAGAGAGAGACACACACAGTGAGCGAGGGAGGGGCAGAGAGAGAGGGAGACACAGAATCTGAAGCAGGCTCCAGACTCTGAGTTGTCAGCACAGAGCCCAACACGGGGCCCCGAACTCACAAACCGCGAGATCATGGCCTGAGTTGAAGTCAGATGCTCAACCAACTGAGCCACCCAGGAGCCCCAGATTTTTCTCCTTTTTTTTTTTTTTTCTTTTTTCAAATGTAAACTTAAAAAACAGACTGGTTCAGGGGTGCCTGGGTGGCCCAGTCGGTTAAGTGTCCGACTTCGGCTCAGGTCATGATCTCTCAGTTTGTGAATTCAAGCCCCACGTCAGGCTCTGTGCTGACAGCTTGGAGCCTGGAGCCTGCTTTGGATTCTGTCTCCCTCTCTCTGCCCCTCCCCTGCTCATGCTCTGTCTCTCTCTCAAAAATAAATAAACGTTAAAAAACCAGACTGGTTCATAAAATAAGTAGATGGGAATGGAAGGGGTTTTGTTACAGCAGCTCTCCTCAGCCATGTGAACTCTGTCAGCCTTATGGCCAAAACTCACATGCTGATCTATCATGAAAAACTTTCCATCCGGTGACAAGTTCATTTGGGCTGAAAGCCCAGTTTTGGAAACACTGTGATTTGTACCCATTCTCCCTCTGCAATAGGGTTCTAGATGGAGGCAGAGAAACTGTGGGGGTTGGGGGGCAGAGAGGAAAGAGAGGAGACAGGAGAGAGAGAGGAGAGAGGTAGAGAGAGGGGAGAGAGAGGAGAGGAAAGAGAGAGCTAGGGATAGGAGAAGGGAGTCTTCGGAGGGCAAGGCAGCTAAGGGAAAGGTTGATGTCAGCTGCCTTCTCTGCTGAACACAATCCAGGAAGCTGATTTCCTTAACCCCGTGCGCCCCAGTTGAGGTGGGAGTGCCAGAAGCTCCCAGAACTTGGCCTCGGAAGCCCAACCAGGCGAGCACTTGGATTGATGGAGGGCTGTCTCATGCCTGGAGAATGTCGGCTTCCTGGGGACGGCCCTCCTGGGCCTCGCTTTGCTCAGTCCCCAGCGCCTGCGCAGGGCTGTCCACGCAGGCAGGGGAAGGGGATGTGTGAGGCTGAACTGTGGCGGGAGGCTGGGCCGGGAGACCCCCACGGCGAAAACGCCGCGACACCCACACTGACGATCAAGAGCGAGGAGGCCATCTGGGCATTGCTTCCGTGGTGCCAGCCTTCAGCTCGGCCCGTTTCGACGTGTTTCTGACAGAGCTAACCAGAGAGTCATCAGTAGAGCTGAAACCCTTTTCGATTTCACATTTGTGTCCATTTCTTCATTCACCGATTGGGCGGGCAGGAAGCCTTCATTAGGTTTCTGCCTTCCGCGTCCCGCACCCCATACAGAGCACAGGACACACACGTGAGTTGGGGGAGCCTTCCGTCCTCAGGGGCCTCACCATGGGGAGGAGGGACCGACAGGGAGACAACAACCCTCACCTGGAACAGAAATCCAGCCCTGGATGTGGCAGGAGGAAAAGAGATCTGGGATCTGGAGGGCTTTTCAGTGGTGGCCCTTCACGCTGTCTGCTCTGGACGGGCACCCACACCCACCTTTTCCCATCCGGGTAGGTTGGCATTTGGGGGAGGGGCAACCCTGATCTCGAAGCGTTCCCCAAACACTGACAGCTTCCAAATGGTGCCTCTTTTTATTTAATTTTTTTAAATGTTTTATTTTATATTTGAGAGAGAGAGAGAGGGGGTGAGCAAGGGAGGGGAAGAGAGAGAGGGAGACACAGAATCTGAAGCAGGCTCCAGGCTCCGAGCTGTCAGCACAGAGCTGTACACAGGGCTCAAACTCATGAGCAGTGAGATATGACCTGAGCCGAAGTCAGACACTTAACCGACCCAGCCACCCAGGCGCCCCCACACTGTGCCTCTTTGATGCGTGATGTGAGAAAAGTTTTGGGGTGGGGGAACTTCAGTGGTCCTGATCTCCCCAGGTGGGTGCCCCCAGCTCCCCATCTAAACCAGAGCTTAATGCTGGGCTGTGTCAGGTCACTGTCCTTGCCTGACTGTCCTTGTCTTCTTGTCTCTCTGTTTTTAAAACAGTGATGATTTAGAAAGCTTAATGTTTGTTGAGCATTATCTTTTTTCTTCTCTCTCTCTCTCCCCACACCCTATTCCACACCTCCCTTCTTCCTTCTCTCCTTTTTTTTTTTCATTTTGAGATCAAATTTATCCAAGCATAATTTACATACAATAAAATTCACTTCTCCACTTAGACATTTCTAAGAGTTTTCACAAATGCCTATAGCGTGTAACTCCCATAGTCAAGATACGGAACATTTCCATTGTGCTAAAAAAAACTCCCTCACACCCATTGGAATCAACCACTCCCCCTCCCTCACCCTGGCAACCACAGACAGATGGACAGATGTGTTCTCCATCCCTAGAGTTTTTTTCTTTTCCAGATTGTCATATAGATGGAACTCATGCAGAAGGTTGCCTTTCACTTCTGGCTTCTCTCAGCATAATACACATGTGATTTACATGTGAACTACAGGGTATCGATCCACTCCCCATCGAGGGATGCCTGGGTTGTTTCCAGTTTGGGGGGCGATTATGACAGATTTGCATGTGGAGATCAGAGCACAGGTCTCTATGTGGACATAAACTTCATTTCTCTTGGATCAATGCCAGGATTGTGCTGGCTGGGTCAAATGCTAAGTACCTTAAGTTACTGGTTCTCAACTGGGGGTGATCTTGACCCTCAGGGACATTTGGCAACACTGAGGCCATCTTTGGTTGTCACACGGCAGGTGCACATGACAGGCCCTAAGGCAGAGCGTTCAGGCCCAAATGTCCGCGGGCCTCAGGGTGAGAAAGTCTGGCTTCCGCTTTTTAAGAAACTGCCAAGCTGTCCTCCACCGGTGACCGAGCCAACGTTGACTGAGAACTTTGGTTGTTCTGTGTCCTTGCTGGCATCTGATGCTGTCAGTCTCTCCTTTTCAAAATATTTTTTATTTTAGGGGCATCTGGGTGGCTCAGTCCAGTTAGCATCAACTTCAGCTCAGGTCATGATCTCACAGTCCATGGGTTCAAGCCCCGCGTCGGGCTCTGTGCTGACAGCTCGGAGCCTGGAGCCTGCTTCAGATTCCGTGATCTCTCTCTCTCTTCTGCCCTCCACAGCTCACACGCTGTCGGTCTCTCTCTCTCAAAAATAAACAAACGTTAAAAAAAAATTAAAATATTTTTTATTTTAGCTGTTCTAATAGGTCATGTCTCCTTGTGGTTTTAGTTTGCATTTCCCTGATGACTAATGACACTGAGCATCTTTTCAGGTGCTTTTTGCCCGTCCATTGCACAGGTGACCCTTGCACGATGCAGGGGTTAGGGGCGCCGACCCTCAACCCCCTTCCCCTAGCTGAAAATCCACATGTAACTTTGACTCTCCCTAAATCTAACTATGAACAGCCTACTGCTGACCAGAAGCCTTACGGGTAACATAAACACTTAACACATCTTTTGTATGTTATTATTATATACTGTGTTCTTACAATGAAGCAAGCTTGGGAAAAGAAAAATGTTATTAAGAAAATCATAGGGAAGAAAATAATACATTTACAGAACTGTGATGTATTTATTGGGAAAAAAATCTGCCTATAAGTGGACCCGTTCGAACCTGTATTCTCAAGGGTTAATTGTACTTACCTTTGGCGGTCTGCCCAAATCTTTTGCCCATTTTTACGGAATTATTTGTTTTCTTTATTATAGACATTTCTTATTTCTTTCCTATTTTATAATCCCCATAATAATCCTGTGAAATGGTTTGATAACTCACATTTAATGCATAAGAAATAGAGACTCTGAGATGTCATAGGACACATGGGAGACCCCAGGGATCTCTGACTCTTCCCCGCCCCCCCTCCCCCCCAATCCAGGCGTCTTTGGTGACAGAGTCCGTGCTCTAAGCCATAGAGAGCATCGAACCACTTTCCTTTCTTCCCCTTCCCTCCTTCCTTCCTCCCTCCCATCCTTCCTAACTCCTTCCTTCCTTCCTCCTCCTTCCTTCCTTCTTCCCTGATCTGTCCCTCATTTTCTCTTTTCCCCTCCTCTTTTGTCAGACAAGTTCTCTTTGAATGAACAAGAAAGAAGCCAAACCAATTTTTTAAGGAACAAAATTCTGTGTATTTCTTGATGAATGCTGGCCTACTTAGCTCAGAGGAAGAATTTGAGAACAGAAATTTCTTTGCTTTTTCCTGGCCAGAACTCATGCTGAGATGGGGGAGGGGGTTAGATTATTATTTTGACAGAGCTAAGATTATTTGGATGAAAAATGGATCCCCACTTGAGCGGGAACGAGATCTCATGGCAAGACACAGGGGTGAGGTTACCGATGGCCTTGATATACAAGACTCCAAATTAATAACTTAACTCCCGCTTTTCTTGCAAACCTGAGATATCAGCAGTGTTTCCTTGGCTGTGACTTAATAATTGCAACCTGTGTTCCAAGGAAGGCTTCGTTCTTCTCTAAATGAGCAACATAAAAAGCCAGTTTCCAAGTATGTGCAGCATGAGACACGTTTGGTAGAGTTAACATCAGAATCTCATCAACAACAAAAGAGAGGAAGTACACTTTGGAGGCTGCCCGTTTCGAATTGATCCAGTAAATTCTCCCAAAACAAAGCACCAGGGTCCCCAGCTTTGCCGCTCACGTGCTGTGGTGACCCCACCACCGGTGCCCCATGACCCTGGCCGCTCCTTGGAAGAAGCAGGAGGGCACAAACGTGCAGCCCATTACATGGCCGGGCTCGTGGGCGGAGTGGGCTCGCCACACACCGGAAGCCCCCAGATCTCTGGCTGGTCCCTCATATCTGCTCCCACATGTCTCCGTTTACGAGGACTGTCTGATGTCCTTTTCCTTCCCGACACCAAAAATGTGATGTCTTCTCTGACATCCAGTTCTCCAACTCCCCCACACACACCTAACGGCGTGTCCTGCAATTCAGTCTTATTGTGACGCTAACTCCCAGGGTTGGCACGGAGCCCGCATGTTAAGGACTCAGGCCCACAAGATTAGCCCCCTACTTTAGACACCGGTCACAAGTCCCAGGGGCCACCTGCACTTGTGGTTGGCCGGCTGTCAATCATGGGTGCCCACGCCTCCTCCTCAGGTTTGATAATTTGTTAGAACAACTCACAGAACTCGGGAAAACACTGCTCACCGTTTACTGGGTTTCCTATAATGGATACAACTCCAGAACGATCAGAGGAAGAGGCAAGGTGTGGGGGAAGGGGTACAGATCTTCCGCGTCCTCTCCGGGAGCACCACCCTCCCAGTGAGTCTGTGTGTTCACCAACCCAGGAGCTGATGCACGTTATAACCCAGATCTCCAGCACCCTCCCCTCCCCGTAGTCTGGGGGGAGGGGCTGGTGAGGCTGAAAGTTCTCACCTTCTTTGTTTAATTTACTTTTTATTTAATTTTTAATCATTTTATGTTTATTTTTGAGAGATAGAGAGAGCAGGGGAGGGCAGAGAGAGGGGGACAGAGGATCCGAAGCGGGCTCTGAGCTGACAGCAGCAAGCCCGACATGGGGCTTGAACTCACAAACCGTGAGATCATGACCTGAGCCAAAATCATGAGCCAGACGCTTAACCGACTGAGCCACCCAGGTGCTCCATAAAAGTCTTCACCCTCTGGTCCCATGTTTAGTCTTTCTGGGGACCAGCCCCCTCCTGAAGCTATCTAAGGGCCCACACAGAGTGACCTCGTTAGCATAAATTCAGGTGTGGTGGCGAATGATGATAGCAGTTAGTGATGAGGGGCCTGAGAGAGGGCTGGAGGGCAGGGGTGACTCAGAGTTGGGGGTGTAGACATGAGCTGGTAGGGCCTAAAGGTGGGTGGAACCAAAAGTAAAAAAAAGTGGAAAGAGGGAGAGGCTGGCTGGAAAGAGGCTGGGATTAGGCGGGCGGCTAGCTAGCCCAGGTGCCCTGTGCGCCACCCTGGCCGGCCAGCCCCTCCCCCCTGCGTGTCCCACTCTGGCAGGGCTAGGTTTGTGCACATCAGTGGGAGCCAGGCCCCAGCTACTGAGGGAGGAGTGGTGCGAGGGGTCAAGAGAGTTGCTCCATCCACAATTCAGTCCGTCCGGCTGCCATCAGAGGCAACTAGAATTTGATCCAGGGGTTCCTGCTGACCCCAGGGAAGAGGCCCAAGCGTTAGATGGCGGTGCAGAAAGGACACCCGGAGTGACTCAGTCGCTTGAGCGTCCGGCTCTTGATTTCGACTCAGGTCATGATCTCACTGTTGTGGGATCGAGCCCCATGTCAGGCTCTGCACTGAATGTGGAACCTGCCTGAGATTCTCTCTTTCTGCCCCTCCCCCCACTTGCACTTCCTCCCTCCCTCCCTCTCTCTCTCTCTCAAAAAAAAAAAAAAATCCAGTGCAGAAGGGCAAATGTGAGCACCACCCCCTTGAAGGGCAGCCTGCCCCAGGCCATGGAACTCACAGAATTCACAGCTGCCCCTTTCCCTAGACCCACAGCCAGATCTGCCAAAGGCTTGGAGGCAGGGAGTACCCCTCCCCACTATTATGCCAGGCGGGGGCCTCTAAGGCTCTGACGTTGACCCCAAAAAGGCTGAGGCCCCAGTGGTGTCCTGCCAGCTCCTGGGTAACAGGTAGACCAGGGCCCACGTGGTTGTTCTGGAGTCATAATGAGAATGCTCCAAGCCCCTAACCACCAGGTTGCTGGGGATCCAGAGCCTGGAGATACCATGACTCATTAGCTATTATTTTTAGTTTTATGCCACAGAAGATGTGCAGGAAACGAGATCAGCTTAAATGTCTTGCTATAAAAAGGATGATGGATGGGGGGCGGTGGGAAAAGACAGAAAGCCAGACAGACATGGACAGACAGAGACCGAGGGGAAGAAACTAAGAAATACACCAAGATGTTAGCAAGAGTTTCCCCTAAGT
Source organism: Panthera pardus (assembly GCF_024362965.1). Taxonomy (NCBI): domain Eukaryota; kingdom Metazoa; phylum Chordata; class Mammalia; order Carnivora; family Felidae; genus Panthera; species Panthera pardus. The sequence goes on along the minus strand of NW_026526969.1, from coordinate 10,464,154 downwards.
GGCAAGATTAGGAATAATCTTAAAATATTTCTATAAAGAATTCATATTATTTTTATAATAAAAAAATACATGTTAAATAAATGCACAAGGCATGAGAAGTCCTGAGAAGCTATTCTAGAATCAGCATTACGCAGGCCTTCTACCTAGTTATGGGCCTTGCTGGTAGAGAAGACCACTTCTCTCCCAGGGGTTTCAAAGAAAGTTCTGGAACCAACATGAGCTACACATGCACTCCTGAAACAAAAACGGCTTTCTCACCTCCTGGACTTCACACTGTGTAGTCCTCTCTCCGTGGATAGGACGGAGGGTCCTTAGTTAGGTCTGTGTAACTAAGAGAATGTTGCTGAAATGAGGGAGTGTGACTTCAGAGTCCAGGTCATAAAGGACATTGTAGCCTCACCTTGTACATCTTAGCTCTCTCACTGTAGCCAAAGCCAGCCGCCATGGCAGCAGAATACTCCAACAGCCCTGTGGAGAACTGAGGCCTCCCTCCAACAGCCAGTACCAACATGGCAGCCATGTGAGTGAACTTCATGGAAGGGGCTCCTCCAGCCCCAGTCAAGCCTTCAGATGACAGCAGGCTGGGCTGGTCACCTGACTGCAATGTCATGAGAGACCGGGAGCCAGAATCACCCAGCTTAGCTCCTCCGGAATCCCTGAGCTACAGAGACCATGTAGAACCTTTGTTCTTTCAAGTTTGAGGTAATAGATAATTAACACAAATGGTGACCTTATTTTTTGTAATGTTTATTTTTGAGAAAGAGAAAGAGAGAGAGAACGTATGAACAGAGGAGGGGCAGACAGAGAGGGAGACACAGAATCTGAAGCAGGCCCGACGTGGGGCTCAAACTCATGAACCATGAGATCATGACCTGAGCCCAAGTCAGACGTTTAACCAACTGAGCCACCCAGACGCCCCTATTCTTTATTTTTAATGTGGCCCATATTCTATTTCTATTTGGGTGGCACTCTTCTGGAATCTTCTCCGCTTCTTTCGCCAGGACTGTTTCCTGAGTACCCTTCAGCTGAAGAGGAACTCCTCTTAGAAACTCAGCCTCGACCATCCTAGTTCATCTTGAGGCTGTATGAATGCCCTTGACTTCCAGAAAAGAAAAGCACAGAGGTGAAAATTGTAAAATATTGTCTTATTTTTGGCTTATCTCCCCATCACTCCCTTCTGTGGGAATGGAGACACCCACGTGTTCTAGCACTTTCTCTCCTATCTGTCTCTCTCTCCCCTCTTGCTCTGCCCTTCAGTGACATCTCTTCTCTTCCACTTCTAGCAGCCCACATGTGTGTCCTCAGACACCCGAAGGGCGTTGGGAAGGGGGGAGACCTGGAAGGTGCAGCCAGGACCCTAGGATAGAAGCCGCAGAAGGCGGGTTTCAGCTCCAAGAGAAAGAAATGCATGGCCTGTCATGGCCACAGCATGTGAGACAGGCCCCCTCGGGAGTCTGAGCAGAGGCCAAATGACCAGCACTGGGGTTACGGTGCAGCACGGGCTCTCAAACGCTCATCTGCACCAGAATCGCACAGAAAATACATTCAAAAGGTGGATTCCCAGGGATCCACGCCCCTAGAGGTTCTGAGTCATCAGCCCTGAGGTGGAGCCCCAAAGCCTGAGTTTTTACAAGGAGATCAAAGGAACACATTCTGAGAAGAGGAAATCCCTCTGCTGGCTGGGATCAACTCTAGTAGGCTATAGGGCTGGATGCTAAATTGGTGTTTGTTGAATGGCTATATGCAACAACAAATAACGAATGACTTTGAAGACCTATTAATACTCCTCTGGCCTCCTCCTGTCTTAGGTGAGGCAGGCAACAGCTCTCGGAAAGGAGACTTTACCTCAGCAACAACCCTCTGGAGTCCTCAGGGGCCTGAAAAACTTGCTATCTTCAACAATGTTATATTAAAAGTCTTGGCTAACTTGACCTTGAGACAGAATCCTTCCAGCCCAAGCATCCTTGACATTCTCAGACGAGCACTGGGTCTGAGTTAGTGAGAAGAAACAGGCTACTTTATCTCCATGGGTCATGTGAGAGTTATTCCGCTCAGGCCGCCATAACAGAATACCACAGACCGGGCAGCTCAAACACCCAAAATTAGTTTTCTCACAGTGCTGGAGGCTGGAAGTCTGAGGTCAAGGTGTCAGCAGGTTGGTGTCTCCTGAGGCCTCTCTCCTTGGCATGTGGATGACTCTCTTCTCCCGTGTCCTCAGTGGTCTTCTGTCCATGTGTGTCTGTGACCTAATATCTTTTTTTTTTTTAATTTTTTTAATTAAAAATATTTTTAATGTTATTTATTTTTGAGAGAGAGAGAGAGGCAGAACATGAGCAGGGGAGGGGCAGACAGCCAGGGAGACACAGAATCCGAAGCAGGCTCCAGGCTCTGAGCTGTCAGCACAGAGCCCGACGCAGGGCTCGAACTCATGAACTGCGAGATCATGACCTGAGCCAAAGTCAGACGCTCAACCAACTGAGCCACTCAGGTGCCCCTCTTCTTTTTTTTTTTTTTTTAAGTTTATTTATTTTGAGAAAGAGAGCCTGAGCAGGGGAAGGGGCAGAGAGGGAGAGAGAGAGTAAGGGAGGGGCAGAGAGAAAGAGGGAGAGAAAGAATCCCAAGCAGGCTCTGTGCTGTTAGCGCACCATCTCACAACCATGAGATTGTGACCTGAGCTGAAATCAAGAGCCCAATGCTCAACCAACTGAGCTACCCACGCACCTGTCCTAATCTCTTCTTATAAGGACACTGGTCCTATTGGTGAGGGTCAACCGTACTGACCTCATTTTAACTTAATCCCATCTTTAAAGACCTCATTACCAACTACAGCCACATTCTGGGGGCCCAGAGGTTAGGACATCAACATACGAATTGGGAAGGGGGCCCAGTTCAGCCTGTGACCATTTGCAATCAGAAATTTCTGATTTCCAAAGAGTGGTGGGTCCCCATTTATTGGAATGGAGCCTATACCCCAAAACCCATGGAGGTCAGGGCTCCTGTGGACGCCCAGATCTCACAAAAAAAAAAAAAAGTGAAGCAGAGTCATTTCTATATGTTCTGCATATGACGTGGTCACAATGTTGGTGCCGCTTCTGTGGCTGAGAGGTGGCACATAGGGTGGTTTCCTTAGTCACCACACAGAGAGGGCTCTGTCCTGCCTGCCCCATGGACACCCTTCCTGACATGACCCCCTGTCTGGGCACAGCCTCCCCCTCCCTGATCTTTCTTTCTCTTTTCTCACATTTGGGCTTGGGGGAGGTTGAGTCACTGAAGGAGCTTGACAGAATGGCTCACAAAAGTGGTTTTATTTTAATAATTATCAGCCCCAGATGCTTCCCCCGTGAGGCTCCTCACTTGAGCTGTGATAAACACAGCAACCGGAAAGTCACTTTATTAAACCATAAATGTTTGCCACAAATCACAACTAAATTAGCCCTTGGTGGAAGATGCACAGAAGCCCAGCCTGCTGCTTTCATTCTGTGAGCTGGGGAAAGGTAAAAACACACTTGGAACACTGTCTCATTAGGCTATAAAAAATCCCCAATGCCTGCGGGTTTGGACGTGCGTGACATAAATGCACATGAGTGGGCACATGTGTGTCGAGGATGTTGAGAGTGGAAGGGACAGGAGCAGAAGTTGCCCTTGCTGCCATCCCAGGCACACTGGTCCCCACCTCAGCCCACCTGTCTGTCAGTCCTGCTGCTGAGCAGAGGGCCACCAGCACTGGTCCCGCCCTGGGGGGCCCCAGATCTCCCTCCACCTCAGTAATGCCCACATTGGAGCAACGACCATCCAGGGACCCAACGCTGCAAAAACTAAGCCAGGAACCCCTCTCCCAACATGTTCTTGAGAATCCCTGCTTCTCTCTTGGACTCCTTTTTTTAAGCTGTAAAATGGAGGAAATGGGGTAAATCAGTGGTTTTCAAACCATACCCCATGGAACCCCAACAGAGACACATCAGAGACCCCGGTGATGATCCAGGGGCAGTCTGAGCGGGCAGGCTCCAAGCTCCCACTTCACTTCTACCCGAACAATTCTATCTTTACCTGCTTTGTATGTGGTCCTGGAGGGGATTTGTTTTAAAGGGATCTGAAACCAAAAACTGTTCACAATACACTTGACTTAACGGCCTCTAGGGAGGTTTCTGGTTCTAGGCTTCGTAAGATTGTGATTCATTCATGTGATTCTGGGACCAGAACAGACTCTTGGTGGGGAGGGTCTCTTCCCAAGCTGCTCATCAGTGGATGGTCACCTCCACAGCTGTCTGGTGGTGGGGTCTTGTGACTCTACCTGGTATCATAATTAACCCAGTGCTTGCTGCTTGTTACTATGACTGACTGCTCCTATGTCCCCCGGAGAGCCTGGCTATGGTAAGTCAGAGCAATACGGGTGCATCTGTGTCACCAGTCCCCATTCCTGTGCCTGTGGCAGGCATCGCCAATCGATCACCATGCTTTCCTGCTGAGCCCAGACTGGTGCTATTCATTCCATTGTTCCAGATAGCCCCACCAACTGATATGCAAGAGCATGCAAGATACAACCTGCTTGCCATGCTTTTCTCCTTCCCTTCCTGAAAGAAAAGCCCCTGAAAACATGGGGACGGGCTTTGTTGTGGCTTGTACATGATGTTCTTCAAAGCATTTCCTAACCCATTCACAGGGAGCTTGGGGAAGATCTTCTGTATTTGTGGTGGCTCTTATCCAAGAAGGCCCCCCCTCCCACACTGAACACAGCTGACCTGCATAATCCCTGGGATGTTGTGGAAATGACAGCATGACTTCAGACACTAGATTAAGTAAGACCTTGTGGCTTCTGCCTTGTTTTTTTTTGGGTCACTCTCCCTGGAAGAAACCAGCCACCGTGTTGTGAGGTGGTACCCTGTGGGGAGGCCCGCATGCCACCAGCAGCCAACACTTGGCTTGCCAGCCATGCAAGCGAGCAGATCTTCCAGTCCCGGTCAAGCCTTCAGATGACGACAGCACCAAAAACCATCTTGACTGAACCTTGTTAGTGAGCCCCCGGCTAAGCCGCGCTCCCATTCCTGACCCACAGAAATTGTGTGAGATGATAAATGTTTACTGTTTTATGCTGCCAAGACTCTGGGGGAATTTGTTATGCAGCCGTGGGTGACCGTTACAGTATCTGAATCCACACGTGCCGGAGCAGAGCGGGGCACTCCAGCACAAAGAGAGGTACTATGGTGATGTCATAACTAATCACGGATTGTCACAGAGCTCTGTAAATAGAGGATAATTTGACCCCAAACAAGGTGGGATGTTAGTAAGGAAATGGAGTGGGAGTTTCTTTGACGTGGTTCTGACTCACCCAGTGATTCCTCACTCCGGTTTCCTTTTCCTGCCATCTCTGCTTGTGTAAGCACATCTCGGACTGTATTTACAAATCAAAATCAGAAAGCCTCAGATCTCTCTCACCCTGAGAACTTATCATCTAAAATCACAACCAGGAGGCCTAAATAAAGAGAAAAGAAGGAACAAAAGGAAGAAAAAGGAACGTTTTGGTCTCCCACTGCCCTTTCTCTTTCTATTAAAATACTTGTCCATCACGGTTATGAATCTTGAACCCTAATGAGTCGCCAAGCACTGCTGGTGTTTATTGCTGTGATCTGAGACCTTTTTGTGTTATTTGTTTGGACTGAAGCTAAGTCATAGATTTACTGCTTTCCTCGTGACCGGTCTTAAAACGCGTGATTTAAGCTGTCAGAATGCAAATAACTCCAGATATCCTTGTAAATGGAGACACCAAGGAGGGTTTTATTGTTGGAAAGAAAACAGTGGATGACAAGTAATGCTGATAACAGTACAATGGACTCTATCCATAAAAGAAAATAGAAAGAGAAAAGAGACACCAAAAGAAGGAGGAAAAGAGGGGAGGGAGAAGTGTTAACAGCTAAATCTCTGGCCAAACTTAATTTTAAAATCCAGACAACCAGCCTCCCTAACTCTTACACCATCAGTGGTCTGTGAAATTAAATGCCCGCTTTCCTGGCCTGTCTCTGGAATGTCTCCCCCCACCAGCTGACCTACAAATACTTTATATATAGAGAGAGAGGACCCCATGACCTCACAATGGGTCCAATCGATGGAATTTTGGCTGCACATCGGCCACTCTCAATGCCGATCCGCCAGCCCGGTGCCCCCCTAAGCCAAAGCTGCTCAGCCAATGTTTGTCAAGTGACCAAGTGAATGAAAGATGTGTCCTGTGCAGTTAACTGGCACTTGTGACTACGATCACGCTGGAGTCCTGACGGAGCCTGGCAAGGGAGATAATATTCCCATTTTACAGATGAGGTTATAAGGCAGGGCCAAAGTTGCAGGGGGTCGTGGTGAAGGGAAGTGGGCTCCATCAACCTGCAGCCGGTTTGTACACCCTGCAATCAGCAGACATCCCATAGTGATGCCTTCTCAGCAGTAGAATGCAGGTTCCGGACATCGGCTGGAACTTCAGAATATTCTGTCCCCTTCCTCTGATAGCAGCATCTTTCATGTTTGGAGGCTGGGGAGGCAGGGAGAAGGCAGCGCGGTCTCGATCGTCTTCCAGAGGGTCAGCCTCCCCTCTTTCTTGTCTCTGCTCAGTGCCCCTCAGCAGAGCTGTTCTTAACCTGACTGCACACTGGACTTACCTGGGAGCTTTAAAAAATACCACTGCCCTGGCCCTGGCCCAGAAAGTCTATAATTCAAAACCACACCAGGACCGAGAAGAGCTGCCCCAGGGAGAGATGGTCACCTTCTAGGAAGAATGTTCCAGCTTCATAACCCCTGGGAAATACCGCCGTCTTGATGTTGGAGGTCTTGGACTTCAGTTCTGGAATCCGGGCCTCACCCCGGCCACCTGGCGATCTGTTTGAAATGACAAATGTCGTCCCCAGCTTCTGATCCAGTAGTTTGGGTGGACCCAGGAAGCGGTGGCTTTGTTGAGACACACATGGCTGGAGAGATCCAGGAACTGGGCTGGGTTCGGATGGAGAGAAGTGGCTCTTTTCAACTCTCCCTTCGGCTGTGTCCTCTTAACCACAAAGGACAGGAGTGCTAATGGCTGCTATTGGGGAGTAGGTGGTGCCGAATCACCTGCAGGCAGCCATTACTCTCTGTTAATGGGGGAAGGGACTCCGGGGAGCCGCTGAGCCCAGGGTTATATAGATGTATATGTAGATGTGTGTGTGTGTGTGTGTGTGTGTATGTGTGTGTATACATATATATATGTATATGTATATACATATATATATACACACACACACATACACACACACACACACACACACACACACACACACACACATATATATATATATATATATATGTATATAGATGTCACTTCTCAGAGTTGGTCTGCCATCACTGAGGTCGTGGTGGCCCCAGTGCAGGGCTGACAACCATTCTGGATCTGCTGGGAATGCCTCCACCCCCAGTAGGTGCATTCGGATATAACTAGGCCAATGGGCACTGAACCCCACTGTGCACCAGGCACTGCGCTGGGCCAGGGAGACAAGTATGAGGGACCCTGGGCCCATGAAGTGACCAACCAGGAGTAAACAAATGAGGCCACATGAGGAACAGACACTAAGCAGTGGGGGAGTAGGACCATGGGGGCTTCGTGGGAAATGTAGCCTTGGGGGAGTGCCCTGGAGGAGGGAAGTTTTCTTAGGTAGACACTCAGATGGGGCAGAGTGACAGGGGTTGAGGAGACAGCGCTAAAGCCTCAGAGGCCTGATTACCAGGGCCCATGAAGCCAGGGTAGGGGTATAAGCCATGATCTTAAGAACAGCAGAGAGGCTTTGAAGGGTTTAGCAGGTGGTTCAGAAATGGGGCCAGCAGGAGGGGGCTTCATCTGCCACTGGTCTGGGCTGAGACCTAGGCTTTTGAGTCAAGAGACCAAGTGTAGACCCTGGCTGTGTCACTTCCTGTGGGGACTCCCTGGGCAAAGTCTCTACTCTCCTTGGTTCCCATTCCCGCTGTTGTAAAATGGGGGTGAGGGTACCTGCCACATGGGGAGGGGGAGGGAGCATGAAGTCTCACAATGCCTGTGAAACATTCAGCACAATGTCTGCCCCATGACAAGCTGCCAATAACTGTCAGCTCTTACAGTTATTCCCCTGCAGCTCCTAACATAGTCCCAAACATATCTGATGTTTAGACTATATGAATGAATGAATGAATGAATGAATGAATGAAGTCCAGCCTCATTTAAAAAAAATTATTTATTTAGGGGTGCCTGGGTGGCTCAATTGGTTAAGCATCCGACTTCGGCTCAAGTCATGATCTCACAACTTGTGGGTTCAAGCCCTGCATCAGGCGCTGGGCTGACAGTTCAGACCCTGGAGCCTGTTTCGGATTCTGTGTCTCCCTCTCTCTCTCTCTCTCTGCCCCTCCCCCACTTGTGATCTGTCTCTCTATCTCTCAAAAATTTTTTTAAGAGAGAGAACATGTGGGGCGCCTGGGTGGCTTGTCGGTTAAATGTCCGACTTCAGCTCAGGTCATGATCTCACAGTCTGTGAGTTTGAGCCCCGCGTCGGGCTCTGTGCTGACAGCTCAGAGCCTGGAGCCTGTTTCAGATTCTGTGTCTCCCTCTCTCTCTGTCCCTCCCCTGTTGATGCTCTGTCTCTCTCTGTCTCAAAAATAAATAAAAACGTTAAAAAAATTAAAAAAAAATATTTAAGAGAGAGAACATGAGCAGGGGAGGGGCAGAGAGAGAAGGAGAAAATCCCAAGCAGGCTTTCTGTTAGCACAGAGCCAGACATGGGGCTTGAACCCATGAACCGTATGATCACGACCCGAGCCAAAAGCAAGAGTGAGACGCTTAACTAACTGAGCCACCCAAGTGCCCCGGTCTAGCCATATTTTATAAACATAGGACCTGAGAAGGTCAGGTCAATCAAATCTATGGCCCAGGGCAACACAGGTATCAAGGAACAATTTAAGACAGATTTGTACACTGAGCATGAAGGGCCAAAATAATAATGCAAAGCCCTCCAAAATACTGCAGTGCCTTCATCAAAGCTCTCTCAGGAGAGACACAATAAAGCGATGGTCCGAACTGGACTTGTCACTGAGTCTTACCATATTTCTGTTATTTTAAAGTTCTTGTATTAGTCAGTATAGGAGAAGCTTTGTGCATTAACAAAATAACCCTAACATCTCAACGACTCAACACAACACAGATTTCATTCTAGTTCACAGTCTATATCCAGCACATGTAGGCAGGACCAGTGGAGGGACCGGATATATTTTCTCCATGCAGTCACTCAGGGATCCAGGTTGATGGGGGGCCTTCTCAACCATCCAGACAGGGGAAGGAGAAGCTGGGGGATGGTGCCTCCTTTACAGTGCCTCGGCTTGGAAGTGATACACGCCGCTTCTCGTACATCATCAGCCAGACCGGGGCTAACAGCAAGGACGCAGCTGCCGGGAGCTGGGAAGGAAGAGGAGAACAGAAGATGGGTGCACAGGAGTAATATCCACCCCAGTTCTTAATCCCCCTTTATTTTCTAATGAGAACTTTTCATCAAGACTCTAGAGCAGCTAGGTGGGTCAGATTCACAGAAATCTGACTTGAAACTTTCTATGCCTTCTCTCTTCTCCAAGGCCGGACTGCGATTTGCCTGTGTGACCTCTCTCTGTAGCTTGTAGAGACACAGGCAGAGAGCATTACAGATCTATGGTGGCCTTTGCTATACGTTTTATGCTTTGATTTTGTCCATGCTCATGTTCATTATAAGGCTGCTATTCCTTTATTTAGCCAATTTGACGGCGACAAATCCAAGCCTGGATGGAGAGTAGGGGGTTAAATTAATCTGACAACAGTATCCTTGCTATTACAGGGGAGCTTGTAACATCAGTTGGGCTGATTTAACAAAATTTATAATGTGTTCCGCAGTTGATGGCTTGAGCCTAATTGAACACAAATTTATAATACCATCCAGTGTTGTAATTAAAATGTGGTAAAATTAGCCCATCAAATATTGTATATACACACACTCTCACAGAGCCATCAACGGCTTTGTTTTGTATACGGTCAATTACGTTTTCAAAGTGGAATCCTCAGAAGAACCCATCAGACATTTCGAGATGAAAAGAAACCAATTGAGGACTTAAGCCTGCTCTAAATTGACCAGGAAACACCCGGAAAATTGTTTTCAAACAATGAGAGAAATTGATTTTCCAACGCAGTGATTTTGGGGTGCAATTAGTCTCCCACGTTATTTGAATGACCACAGGATTAAGGGACCCCGGTGGTGGCTCGGATGCATGAAAAGGGAGTTGTCTGTGTATCTCAGTCTAGAGTCCAGGCCATGCAGGAAAGAGAAGAAAAGACATCCGTCCCTGCCCCCCAAAACCACGATGACCCTTAAAAGGCTGATCTGCTTCAAGGTGGATCATCGTGCGGGCTTCCTTACCTACAATGACTCTTTTTTATGTGACGACTTATTCTACCACAAGGGCATCTTCAGATCAAAAATTACATTTGAGTCTAGACATACTCTTTCCTTAAATATTTTAAGAGGAGAATAAAAGGAACGTGGGGACACAGTGCTAGTGATGGGGAAACCGTTCTCACCACCAGGGACTCGTGTTTGCATTTTTATTAGCCTTCTGCTGAGGTAGAGCGGCTGGGGCTCTGTCTTCAACTTGGAAAAAGCAGAGGAAGGGGTGGCCTAATGAGATGTCTTGGTTGCTCCTCTTATTTGGGGCATACACACTGATCTGCTCTGGGCGGCAGGGTGGGGTCCTCCACCTGAGCCAGCCCCATTCTCCCCTCACTGCCCCCTGGCGATGTTGGGTTGAACTTGGCATTAGCAGAAGGCAAGGGTAAGACCCCAACTTCAAGCTCAGGGTCTTTCAGGTTGGATCATCCACTAGAATAACTCATGGGACTCGGGAAAACACTGTACTTACTGTTACAGTTTTATTAGAACAAAGGGAGACAAAGGGCAAAGTCGGGCAGGAGCCCAAATTTGAAGCTTCTGCGGTCCTCTCCCCATCGAGTCCCAGACGGTGTTTCCCCCTCCCAGCTGTGATGTGTGACCATCGCTCAAAGAATATATTGCCAGTCAGGGAAGCTCTTGTGAGCGTCAGTGTCCTGAGTTTTTATTGGGGTTTCACTGTATAGGGATGACTGAATCCCCTGGCCACGCGGCTGAGTCTCCAGCCCCCTCCCCTACCACAGGTCAGGCTAATAATACATGCCTGAAAGCCCCCAGGGCTCTAATCATGTGGTTGGTCTTTCCACTGTGGCCAGCCTCCACCCTGAGCCATCCCCTAGACCTAAGCTATCTAGGAGTCTACCAGAGTCACCTCATTAGCATAAATGATCAGCTGTGGCCTGAGGGTCCCATGAATAACAAAGACCCTTCCATTACTTGGGAGATTCCCAGTGCTTAAAGGTTACCTCGCAGGAGCTAGGATCAAGGCCAGACCTCTTTTTGGGAGAAGTCAAATTCCTTAGACACAAGGTGATATTCCTCCCTGGGAGGAAAAACTAACTGCCTCGTCAGGTTTTACCTGTGGGCAGACTGAGCTAGAGATGCCCAGAGAGGCCAGGCTCTTCTCCCATGTTGCCCAAATCACACACACATATCCAATCACGTCTCTCCACCCTCACCCCTGGAGCTGCACCGGCCTCTCACTGTGCCCTCTTCTTTTTTTTTTTTTTTTTTTTTTTTTTTTTTTTTAATTTGAGAGAGAGAGAGAGAGAGAGTGCGAGCAGGAGAGGTGCAGAGAGAGGAGAGAGAGAATCTCAAGCAGCCACGTGGGGCTCGATCCCACAAACTTGTGAGATCATGACCTGAGCCAAAACCAAGAGTCAGATGCTTAGCCAACCAAGCCACCCAGTGGCCCCTCACGGTGCCCTCTTCTTATAAGGACACCAGTCATGCTGGATTAGCATTCATCCTGATGACCTCATCTTGATTACACTGGCAAAGATCCTGTTTTCAAATAAGGTCACATTCACAGGTACTGAGGTTGGGACTTAAACACATCCTTTTGGGGGGATGCAATCCAACTTGGAAGACAAAGAAGATTCTGGACATTTCTGTCTTGTTTATATCCTGTCCTGGATCCCCCCGCCCACCATCCCCAGCCCCACAAAAGTCCCTACTGGAAGGAGAGACGATGTCATTACCCGGCCCCACCGACACCCGGTGCACATGCTCACCAGATAGAACTTGCCCCGTGCCGGGAGCAAAGGGGGGCCCCGGTGCCTTCGGGGTCTCCCTGGTGGGCTGGGGGGACCAGGCCTCACGTCTGCAGTGGGGCCAGGCCGGGCATCCGGGGTCCATGCCCAAGCAGGGAGCCCGCTGAAACAGCAGTGGGTGTCAGTGTGGTGTGGGGCCACCCTCTCTGTTGTGGTTGGTACAGGGTCCAAGCCTCCACGGAGACGGTAAACACTCCAACCAGGGAGCCCACTAGTGACTTGTGCAAGACGCAGCAGGGTTGGCTGGGGGCTTCTCCAGGGAGGGGACATCGTGTCCAGGCTGGGCCCGAGAAGGGCCCTGCTTTCTCAGGGAGAACAACTACTCTCATCTCAGGAAGCTGGTTCTTAATTACTTTAATCTTTCCCTCAGCTCTTTGCAGCTTTTCTTTTATCCAAGCAAGTCAGCGCCCCCCCCCCCCCACTGCATCCTGGGAGCAGGTGGGGCAGGAAGTCTGTGCCAGGAGACTGTCCCTAACCTCGGCTGCTTGAGGGGAGGGTGGGAGGGCGTCATCTTATCCCCACAGTTAATCCTGAGGTCTGCTGTGACACACCCGCTCCCAACGCATCCTGGGTTCCCCCCACTCCCCGTGCACCCCGCAGCCATGCATTGGCTCGAGCTACTGTAACAACGCACCCTCACCCTGTGCAGCTTTGACAAGACAAGTTCACGGTCTCACAGTTCTGGAGGCAAAAGTCCCCACTCAAGGTGTCTTAGGGCTGCGAGGGACAGTCGTGTTCCAAGGCTTTCTCTAAGCTTCTGGAAGTTCCCTGGCTTGTGGCGACATAAGTCCTAACCTCATGTGGTGTTGTGCATGTTCAGGCATGTGTGCATGCACGTGCCTGTGTCCACATGTCCCCCTCCCCTTTTTTTAAATGTATCTTTTTTAAAATGTTTATTTATTTTGAGGGGGGCGGGGCAGAGAGAGAGAGAGAGAGTGAGAGAGAGAATCCCAAGCGGGCTCTATGCTGTCAGTGAGGCTCGAACTCAGGGATCGTGAGATCATGACCTGAGCCGAAATCAAGAGCCAGACACTTAACCGGCTGAGCCACCCGGGCACCCCCATACGTCCTCCTTTTTAAGAGGACATTGGTCATATTGGATTAGGGCCTATCCTAATGATGTCATTTTAACTCTGTAGAGACCCGATCTCCAAAATGAGGTCACATTCTGGCGTCCTGTGGTTTAGGATTTCAACATTCGGATTTGGTGGGAGACGCGATTGAAGCCCTAACACGGCGGTATCCAGCCCGCATCGCAGCCTCACCCGGAGGCAGTCAGAGCCCTGCTGCTGTGAAGCTGCCACTCCCACGGGGACCCTGTGTCCCTCCAGAACGGTTCCACAGGACCCTGGGACCAGGGCTTTTATCCGGGATATTGTTACAGATGGCACCTCTAAAAGCTGTGTTTTAATACCCTCTCAGCGGCCAGCCCTGCTCCCCGCGACCTCCCAGCCACAGCCTCGTGTCATCACGGGCCCCACCGGCTGTTAGCGCTGGGCGGGGAGGCGGGTGTCTGTAATCATCTGAACTGCTGGGAATGGGGGGCAGTTATTTGGGGGACACATTGCAGGGGGTAGGCGCCAGGCGGCCAGCCTGCAGCCGAGCCCGGACGTGCCTGGACGCACGGCGGCAAGGCTTGAGATTCAACCAGAAATCAGGTCCCCGCCCTCCGCTGCGTGGTTCTTCTCTTTCCCAGCCTTTTCTGCAGGTGATTTGGAAGCTTCCAGTGGAGATACCCTGTGGGCACACCGTCCCAGGGGTGTGCCCCACCCTTATTCCTGCTCAAAATGCAAAATACACACGCAGCCAACCCTCACTTCTGCAGACGGCAGCTTGGATTGCACACCTGTTCCCAACACAGCCCGGAAGAGTGTTTCATTGTGTTCCTTCGACGCCCCACATTCAGTTATCTCTTGACAAACGGTGGGCTCATATCTAAACTAAAATAAACTAGACGGGAGTGCCTGGGCGGCTCAGTCAGCCAAGCAACCAACTTCAGCTCAGGTCATGATCTCGAGGTCTGTGAGTTTGAGCCCCGCACCAGGCTCTGTGCTGACAGCTTGGGGCCTGGAGACTGCTTTGGAATCTGTGACTCCCTCTCTCTCCACCCCTCCCCTGCTCATGCTCTGTCTCTCTCTGTTTCTCAAAAAAATAAATAAATGTTAAAAAAAATTTTTTTTAAATAAACTAGACCCCTTGTTTTTCATCAGAGGCAGATGGGCTCGTGCCTTTGAGTCGGGCTTCTTGGGCGCATCTGAAGGGCTCGTCAAGGTCACGGGGCCCGAGGACTTGCTGTGACAAGGGAGCAAGTCATGTGGCATGTCCCCCAATCTGACAGGTATGTGGATTGAGCCGAAAAACTCTGTCACAGAAAAAGAAACACTAATGCCGGTGCTGGGTCAAGGGCAGCCTTGGGTCCCAGGGGACCCCGCCCAGCAGCTGTTCTGTGTTTGGGTGGGGGACGGGGGGGCCGAGGATGAACAATCAGAGTGCAAGGGCACACAGGGACCCTGGAGTTAACGTCATAATCACCATAACTGTTATTGGTGGGGAGTTAGCTCCAGACCAAGTGCCCCGTATCCGTTATCCTCTGATCTCACCATCTCCTTCCTCCTCCAGGACCCCCAGCGCCCAGGGCCCAAAGTCGCAGGGTGCCGTGTGGAATCCACACCCCTGACCCTGTTTGTGGGCGTGTCTGTTGGTGAGGCCGGAGCGTAGTACTTGAAATCAGACCTGGAATCTGAGCCCGGCTGTGCCATCACTCACCGTGTGGCCGGGACTGACTCACCTCTCAACCCT
Organism: Panthera pardus; assembly: GCF_024362965.1. Classification (NCBI taxonomy): domain Eukaryota; kingdom Metazoa; phylum Chordata; class Mammalia; order Carnivora; family Felidae; genus Panthera; species Panthera pardus. Next base: position 10,449,144 of record NW_026526969.1, on the reverse strand, counting down.
GACCTTCCCCGACCTTCAGGCTCCTGATCTGTGAGTGATCACTCCTTACCCACTCCACTGCTTTAGAGGAGAAGACAGGCAGATGGGGCATGATTCAGGTAGGAGGCGGGTGGAGAGGAGGCTGGACAGCTGAGTCTGTGGTGATTACAGTGGGGAGTGTGAACTTCATGCCACAGGTAATGGAGAGCCAGGGAAGGCCTGTGAGTTGAGGAAAGAGTGTTCTGGGATCATCGCTGGGGCCAGACCGTGAAGGGGGTGGTGATGAGAAGGGGTGGAGGGGAGGACCCGCTCTCCCCGGTGGGCCCGAAGGACACCTGCAGGGCCACAAGGCAGCAGCCCAGGGCTGGCTCTGAGGGCACACGGGGAAGGGACAGCCAGGCCCCGGGCCAGGTGTGCCCCAGGTAGAGCTGAAGCTGGAAATACATTTTCCCATCCAGACCCCTGTCGATTATCCTGAGAGAAGCCAGATTCTGCCTGGGGCCTGGGGCTGTGTCAGGCACTCGGGGAGACACATTAGCCATTCGGGAGGACTCTGAACCATCCCCAAACCCAGCCCTTCGCAACACTTGGCGAGACCCTGACCTGCCAGGCCGGTGTGGTGGGGAGGGCCCAGGAGTTCAGGCTCAATCTCGAGGCTGGCTCTGTTGGCCTGGAGCTGTGGCTCATCAGAAGAGAGGATGTTCCTTACAAGGCCTGGTCACAGACAGAAGTGTGGATCCAGATGCCCTCAGCGTCACCCCCCAGCCCCCGTTCACAGCTGGGTCTTGAACCTGGGTCCTCAGGCCAGCGTGGCCCGAGTGCAGCCCTCAGCTGGGTAGAGGTAGCTCGGGGCCAATTCAGTTTGATTGAACCAACACCACCTGCAGGCCTCAAAGCCCTCGGCTCCCCAGGGCTGCAAGCTGCTCCCCGCCTTGCCCGTGAGGCTCCTCCACCACGAGGCCCCTTCAGCCGGGCCCGGCTCTTCTCCTTTGTAGGACCCACCGTGACCTCGGCAGGTGGATTCTGTGAGGTCGTGGGTTTCGTGTGCATAGATACACAGCCCCCCAGATAGAAACTGCTTCACGTGAACAGGGCCACCACTGCCACAGCCTTCAGCTGTGTCTCACGCTGGAGGTGCCCCGGGATTTTGTCCCGTCTCTCTGGATCGAGTGTCCCTGCTTTGGGCCTGCCCCACGGCCCAGAGGGAGGCGGGGACACAGCAGGACGGTCCTGCCCCTCACTCCCCTTCGCACTGGGAACACGACCCCGCCCCTCACCGGTGGCCCTCGGTCTGGGTGCCTCATTTCCCATCTTCACGGAGAGACCCTGTGTCAGCTTGCTCAGGCCGCTGTAACAGAGTACCACAGGCTGGGGCCTTAAAAGGGAACTTACCGTCTCACCGTTCTAGAAGCCCAACATCAAGGTGTCGGCAGGACTGGTTCCTTCTGAGGCCTCTCTCCATCCCTTGAAGATGGCCGTGTCCTCCCCATGTCCTCACGTGGTTATCCGCCTGTGCACGTCTGTGTCCTGACCTCCTCTTCTTACAAGGACACCAGCCACGTTGGGTTAGGGCCACCAAATGGCCTCGTTCAACCTTACTCGCCTCTTTATTTTTTTATTGATTTTTAATGTTTATTTTTGAGAGTCAAAGAGGGACAGAGTACAAACGGGCGAGGGGCAGAGAGAGGGGGAGACACAGAATCCGAAGCAGGCTCCAGGCTCCGAGCTATCAGCACAGAGCCCCACACGTGGCTTGAACTCACAGACCGCGAGATCATGACCTGAGCTGAAGTCAGACGCTTAACCGATTGAGCCACCGGGTGCCCCAAACCTTACTCACGTCTTTAAAGGCCCTGTCTCCAGTCACGTAATGGGGTACTGGGGACCTCAATATATAAATTTTCAGAAGACGTGATTCAGCCCATAAAAGCCATCTCCTCAGAAGGGCCTTCTCTGACCAGCCCTGACCCCAGTCTCCCTCTCTGTCACATCCCCCAGGAGCACCCACCGCTCCTGACAGACTCTATGCTCCCCACACTACCCAGCCCCCCACCAACCACGAGGACGGAGGCCTCTCAGGAACAAGGGCTGTCTGGCAGGGGGTGGCCACTGTGCAGGGTGTCTCTGCCCCATGCAGGCTGTTGAAACAGGCCCTCCCGGTCCAGGGAAGGGCACTGGCATTCTCTGGAAGCTTCTGCATCTCGTGCCTGTGGTTTGGGAGGAGGAGGGGCTGCCCCATCATTTCTGGAAACAGAATTCGGTGGGGCGGGTGAGAAATAGCCTGTGGGCTCCAGCTCGCCTGCCTGCAGCCTGGCGGGCATGGGCAGCTCTTCCCCCTCCGTCCCAAACCCACAAGGGGCAGGCGTCCCAGGGAGCCCGTGCTCCCCATGCCCCCTGCCTGCACCCGGGGCTCCCGCGTGCCAAGCCCTCTGCTCCAAGGGGCTACGCTTCCCAAACCCACTGCCTAATTAGTTTGCTCCCACCAACCCCTGACAGGCAGTGACCACAGGGCAGGAGACCTATTTGGTGGCAGATGTCACACGGCTCCCCAGCACGTCCCGGGCAGGAGCCCTGCACCTGCACACCTTCATTAAGCAAGTTAATTACTTGCCAACTTACGGGCCCGATCAGGCCTTCTGCATGGAAAGCTTTGCACCCTCGCAGCCTTGGGGCATCCCTGACTCCCACATAGGACCCCGCTTGGGGCTCTTCTGAACATTCCAGAATCCCTGCTCATCATTTAGCGAAGAAATCTGGCCGCAGACTCACAGGCAGAATGAGCGAGGATATTCATAAAGCCCAAGGCACGAGGGAGGAAACAAGTATGTTATGAAAATGTTTTCAGCAACAAACATACCTCGTTTGCCCCTGGGGAAATAGTTCTTCTCATTTGCTTTGTACCTACTGTGTGCAGGTGGGGGTGGGATGCAGGGGACCCTGCGGTGTTTGCACTACGGCACAGGCACTTGCTGACCTGGCTGTGGCTCAGGACCCCAGACAACCCTCTGTCCATTCTTTAATCCCCCCTCTCCACAGCAGTCTCCTTCTATAATAAGGAAGTGTGAGGTCCCCACCCACAAAGCCACTCAATATTTCACAATTAACAAACTCTTTTGTGATGCCTGGGTGGCTCAGCCGGTAAAGTGTCTGACTCTTGATTTCAGCTCAGATCATGATCCCATGGTTCGTGAGATCGAGCCCCACATTGGGTTCTGTGCTGACAGCATGGAGCCTGCCTGAGATTCTCTCTCTCTCTCTCTCTCTCTCTCTCTGCCCCTCCCCTGCTTGCTTGCTCTCTCTGCCTCTCAAAAAGTCAATTACAAATTCTTTTATATACTAGGTTATTGGAATCCTCTCTGAGAGATCCTGTGTCCACTTTACAGGTGAATAAACTCACGTGTAGAAGAGGTAAGTATATTAGAACTCTTCCAGTGGCAAGTAACAGAAAGTATTCAGCTCAATTTGATTATGAAGTGCGGGGGTGGGGGGAAGAGTAATCTCTTGGGTCATACAAGTGAAGATTTAGGAGTAGGGATAATATTGGCTTCAGGTATAGTTGGATCCAGGTGTCAAAATGGGTCTTCAGTAATCTATCTATCCTCAGTTCTTGACTCCAGGCCCTCTGAGCTGGCTATATTCTCGGACAAACTCTGTCCTTACAGTGCAAAAGGACCAGCAGCTACTCCAGGCTTCTGTCCCACCAAGTGCATCACCACACTGAGCAGGTCAAAGCGAGACAGGTACTGGGACCTACCTCATGCCCTTGACACCTTGCTCGAGGATTCACAGAGACCATCCAAACCCCCTTCCTGGCCTGGGCTGGCTAAGCTTGCTGGCCCCGGGCTCCCTTGGACCACCTTGCCCAATGGGGCAAGACATCGGACTCTGCTTCTCCAGAGTCCCTCCATCCTGCTGCCTGCTCTGTCTATACCACCAACACCTTTTCTCTGTGGCCCAGCCACTGTGCTCTGCTCTAAGTCATGCGCAGTTACCAGAGGGTACCGGCCAGCTGGTGGTCTACAGGGGCCCATCTGAGGTGGAGGACCCTCCAGCTCACGGGTTATGTTCAACGGGAACCTCCGTCTACAATAGCTCCCCAAACCCACCAGCTAGAAACCCTACGGTGCGTGGTGAGTGTTGGTCCACAGAAGGGCCACCCAGAATGGAGCTCCATCCACAGTGGAGGTAGAGGGTGAACCAGCAGCCTCAGCAAGGGGCCACAGGAGCCATTAGGAGATGCTGTGGCCTGCACTCAGGGACAGGGGACAGTCCCGCCTGCAGGCCAACCACAACTTTAATGAGCTGGGCCCAGCATCAGGGCCCCCCGTTCCCAAGGCTACAAGATCTGGAAGACAGCAGCTGACACCACAGCTTCTGGAACTTCATTGCATTTGTCTGTCCCCTGTATCACCCAGAATTTGAAGACTCCAAGCTAGGCATGCACCAGAAACTCAACAGATGTTTGTGGAAGCTAAAACGTTTCTCATCCGTCTGCCTTGGCCCCATCTGTAACACTCACCCCTTCCTCCCTCTTGCAGTTTCCTGAGGGATCACCCCCCACCATCACGAGGCCAGTGGCTATAGCATAGGGAGGCTTGGCTGCTGTGGCTTGGGTAGAAGAATCTGCTTGGATTGCTCACCTAATTTCAGTTTTTTGTCAATAATATGGAAATATTAGTAGCCCTCTTTCCATTGCAAGTAAAAGAAACCCAAGCTCAAACGTTACTTAAGCAGAAGGAAAAATGTGAGGATTCAAGTTACTAAAACATCCAGAGTGAGGACTTCAGGCACAGTCGGATTAAGGGGCACAAGCCTGGTGTTCAAGGCTCATTCTCTGGGCCACACTAGCCTCTGAGTTGGTTTTGTGTGGATGGGCTCCTTCTTCTGTGCCTGTGTTTGAATCTGCACTCCCCTAACACAGATCCTGAGACAGATATTTGAGTGAAAATCTTTTATTTGGGAGTTTTGGGAGGTAGGAAGTGAGACAGGGAAGGGAAACACTCAGCATAGTACATTGCTAAGCAAATTGCCCCTACGGGCACCTGGAGGTTAGGCCCACTGAGGAAGCCAGGGAGACTGTTCAGCACGTGCCCCAGGGTTGTTCTGCCTGAGGGGCGAGGGAGCTGGGCTGTTTGCCCACCATTGCGCATCCGGCCATCCAGTTAACTCCTGGCACCTGGTGAGCTCACTCCCCAGCCGGGGAAAGCTCTGAGGCACGGACCCGTAGGAAGCAATGCCTGGGGTTTGCTCTGTTTGCACCAACCGATTCTTGTTCCGGCCTCCGAGCCAATCACTCTGGCTAGCACTGATTGGCCGAGAGGGTCACGTGCCCCGGCCTCCGCGGAATCTGCTCAACGTCCTGTTAGGTCACGTGCTCACCCCAGAACTTGGCACACGCGGACTCGTCCTGTATCGCGTGTTCGCCAGGCCTCCTGCTGGTCCGCCCCAAACTATTAGACGAGGGGAGGAAAAGGGGGTGTTATAACCAGGGAAAAAGGGACCGGTAGCTGAGTAGGGGGAGACCACAGACCTCACCCCCAGAGACCCATTGGGTCGTTTGAGAATCAAGGACAGCCAGCTGCGGAGTGTGGAGGGCAAGGCTCGGCACCTGACGGGCACCTGGGGCTCGTCTCAGCCAGCGACCCCCACGCCCCCACGGGATCCACGGATGTGCCGCCCTAAGCCTGCCGCTTCGGTTCTCCCTTTTCGGGGCTTTCTTTTTTCTTCCGCTAGATTTTTGCATTTTTCTAAAGTCTCGGACTTTGTTTTTTTATATATATACAGAAAAGAAAATGGGGAAAAAATTTTCTTTAGGCTGCAAGTCGGAGCTCCCAGTGCCTGCTGCCTTCCCCGACCCTCGCATCAGCTTTGCGAGAGTGTGCTCGCTCCCCAGATGGCAGAGGCAGCCATCGGGTCGGGGGCCAGGCCTCGGCAGCGGCAGGCGACGGTGATGAGGGGGGGCAGCCGGCCCCATTAAGTCAGCACAACCCGCCCGGGCGTGGGCGAGCAGAGTCCTCGGACTTGGCCCTCGTCAAGGGAACCGTGCAAGCAGCCGGCTAAATTCTACAGCCTCGTGGCTCAAACACGGGCTCATCACAGGCTCTCCTAAGGTCTAGCTGGGGCTTCCTGGCATTATGCTTTCATCCGGGACACGCTTATTGAGTACTTGCTACCTGCCAGGCACCGTCCTAGGCACGGGGGACACAGCAGTGAACGGAGAAGCCCAAACCCCTGGCTTGGTGGAGCGTACATTCTGGCAGGGATAACTAATTGTAAAGGTAACGATTAGGTGAGTTGGATGGTGTGTTAGGAGATAGTAAATGCTATTTAAAACTAGATGAAGGTAATAGGGACCTGGAGAATGGGAGCGGGGTGGGGGTGGGGTCTTAAGGGGGTGGGCCAGAGTGGACCTCCTTGAAAAGGTGAAGTGCCATCAGAGATTTGAAGGAGAAGGGAAACGAGCCGCTGGATGTCCCAGAGACCAGGGTCCACCAGTGAGGACAGCCAGCGCAAAGGGCCTGGGGTCACGCATGCCTCGTGTGTTCCAGCAGCAAGGAGACCAGTCGCAGATGGGGCTTAGGTAAAGAGGACAGAGGTTGGAAGTGGGGTCCTGCCCGCCCTTGTAAGAACTTCCCTCTGTGAGGTGAGCCTTCAGAGGGTTTGGACAGAAAAGGGAGGGGAAGAGGCAGGGCCCCACCTGGTGCTTTCCTTCTGGCTGCCTGCTGAGATTCGATTGCAGGGACAGAGGTGGACTCGGGAAATGCAAATGCAGCCGAGGAGGACGGCTGGGAACTGGGTGGGAGCAGAGCAGGGTGGATTCTGGATACCTTTGGAAGGACAGATTAGGCAGGGGGTGTGAACAAGGAAAGGAAGTCAGGCAGGTCTCCAGGGATGGGGCCTGAGTGTGGAGTGGCTGGAACGGCTGTTAACCTAGGCGGAGACGTCCTTCAGCAGGGCTCGGGGTGGTGCAGGGAGGTGTTGGGAATTCAGTTTGGGGCTGGAAAATTTCAGACACCCAAGTGAAAATGTCAAAAAGGCGATTGTGCGTGTGGGTCTGCAGGTGTCAGAGGGATGCGTTCGGGGGTCATTGAGGGAGTGCAGCGGAGGGAGAGGTCCAAAGCCCAAGCCCTGGGGCCTGGTTAGGACTTAGGGAGTGATAGAGAAACCTGCCTGCAGGGTAGGAAGACAGTCCAGGAAGCCAGGGGGAGAGATTCTCCCAGGGGCTTGGACTGAGCTCACAGAGCTCCAGCGGCGTCTGGAGGGGCCGAGGTTTGAGTTTTCGAGAGGAAGGGAGCCCAGGAAGGTCGTGCCGCACAGCGGAGCAGGCAGATGGGCCACTGGAGCAGGGGGTGGGGTGGGGAGAGCTTTCTCGGCTGCAGCAATGCCGGCACCTCCCTGCGTCTACACCGCGGGAGTAGAAAGAAAGGGCGCATTCCTGATGCAAGTCGTGCCTTCGCCGCTCACATCCCCGGGGGCTTTTACCAAATTCAGAAGGAATCCAGGCGGCCCACAAGCTACCAACGGCCACCCCCAGACAGATGTCACCACTTTCCCGCCCGTGACTCCTTCAGGCTGATGCAGGGCCTGGCAACCCGTTCCTGCCCCCTCCCTCCCCCTCCCTGGCTGAATAAGTTAGGCACTATTCTAAGTTCAAACTAAATAAAGCAGTTTAGAGTGACTAATTCTTTGTGAAATGTATGCTCCCCAACGTCTTTGCTGCTACCAATGCCGGGCACCATTTATCACCCTGATTTCAGCTGTGTGGATTCTGGAAGGAGCTCCCAGGCTGAGGTGGCCTCGTTTCCAGCAGCAGGGCAACCGCACCTGAGTCCCCCACCCCTTCGTCTTCCTCCCCACCGGGGGCAGGGCTGCAGGAGCGACTCTGGGGTCTGCAGTGAATAGGGGCGGGTTTGTAAGAGATGCCATCTCCCATGTGGCCATTCGCAAGGCCGCCTCAGGACTTCACAGTTGGAGAGGATGGAAGGAAGGTGCTGGGCTAGGCTGGGCCAGAGACCGTTTCTTAGAGAAGATGTGACACAAGCAGGACCCCGAGGGCCAGGGGCTTCGGAAAGGTGACCGGAAGCTCTGGGGGCACCTGCTGAAGGGCTTGGAGTGAGCAAACACGTGGAGGAGGGTCTAGAAGAACATGAGTGGAGCATGCAGGAGAGGGAAGGCCCTTCCTCCCCCAGGCCCCATCCTTGCCTGTTCAAACCTGCCCCTGATCCTCAGGCAGAGCCCTCTCTCCCCGCTCTGGACTCCCAGCCCCTCAACCTTCCCTGACCCCAGCCCAGTGGGGTCATCTGTGTCCAGACTGGCCTTCCCCTAGACTGGACACTCCTTGCTGTGTTGAAGTCTAGGAGGAGGGGCATCCGAGAGAGAGAGAGGGAGCAGCCAGTGCAAAGGCCCTGAGGTCCAGCATGCCTCCATGTGCGCAAACAGCAAGGAGACCAGTAGCCAGAGAAGTAGCATCCCAGGTCTGATCCATAGGCTGGCGCAGGGTGGGAGCCTTCAGGATGACAGGTGAATGAATGGAGGGAGGAGAGGATAGAGAGATACGCGCGTGTCTGGTGGACAGCCTCCATCCGGGTTTTACCGCAGTTATGTTATGCTCTGGTCCTGAAACGTGCCTGTTTCGGTGTGCCATGAACGTGGGGGTGGTTGCGGAGTCCCGTCTTCGTCTTGCTGGGACCATGCAAAGCCGTCGGGAGCTGGATATCAGGACCCCGATGATGAACCCAGGCTGGTGGCACCTGTCTGCCTGGAACACAGGCACCCCTCCTGCCCATTGTGGGAGCCTCACTCTTCTGTGTAAGATGGGGGGCTGGCTGAGGTGTCTGGAGTGGAGACAGGAAGAGAGGCCTCGGACAACCTAGCTCTTGTAAACAGCGCTGTGGGCTGGAGTGGGTTTCCTTCTAGATGCAACTGGGGATGGCAGGAACCTCCCTGGAGACCCCAGAAAATTCTGAGTCACCTTAGGGAAGGCACTAGAAGCAGGGACAGGGGCCTGGGAGCCCTGAAATCCTCGGCATCTGGCTCCGAGTTGGAGCAAAAAGCCGAGCGTGGACCCTCCTCCATCCTGTCGGAGGAGTGAGGGCTGCAGGTGTGGACCCTGGAGGCTTCCACTCAACTGATGTTTGGTGCTGCTTTTTTTTTCCTCCAGAAGGAGTCAAGTCCAGGGGCCAACTCAGAGGGGAGGCCTTGACTCCTGAGGGATCATCTTAGTAAACAAACATGTATGTACTAGATACACCCCACGGGTCTGTTTGTTACTTCTCATAACCTTGGAAGCAGCAACCCATTTCCATCTTAAAAGTGGGAAAGAGGCCCAGAGAGATTGTGGGACTAGCCAAAGGTCACAGAGCACATGAGTGACTGAGTTGGGATCCAAACCAAGATTTATCTGGCTCCCAGGGGACTCTACCGACCCACTGCTTGATATCAGTCTGAATCCTGGTCTCAAGGAATGGAGGTTTTGAGGTTGGAGAAAGCATTCGATTTTCACCTTGAAGGAATGATTCTCCCATCCCCAGAGTTCAAAGGGGCCTCGGTTATTCTTTCTACTGTCAGATTTCCCAGAAAATCAAAGGCACTAAATTTATTGTGTTTAACACGACTTCTCAAGCATCCCAATAATGGCTCTGATTTATAGCCAACGCGTTGTTTTAACCACATTACAAATGATAAAAATCAGTCCTGCAAATACACCTCAAGAGAAACCGTATTAAAGGAAGAAAAGAAGCGGTGAGATTAGATGTTGCATTAAAAGATAGAGTGATGGATTAAGGCCCAAAGTGTAAATTTAGTGAGACTCGCCAGAAAAAGTTGGAGGGGCAGTAAATCCAAAGTGACAATCTCTGTGCGGTGTACCAATATTTGTCACTTTTATTATAGTTTGTTCAGAAGTTGTAGATGGGTCATTATTATTTTTTTTTTAAAAAAGCACAACAAAGTTCAATAAAGCTTAGAAATGAAAGCTGCTTTTGCTTCAGATACAACCTAAAACCTCAAATCCAACCCACTGTGTCTGATCACAGAGTATTACATAATGGAAGTTTCTTCCTGTGATGTCCAGAAACCATTCCAAACCCAGAAAATGTGGGGAAGGCTCTTGGAGGATCCCAGGTCATACCCGGAAGGCAGGGAAAGACAGTGCCCACATCTAGAAAGTGGCAGAACCCCACCCCCACCCACGCCCTCATTAACGGCAATAACAATGACAATATCAGAGGGTCTGACGTTTCTCCCTGTCACTCACTCAAGGGGCTTCTGAGAGCCATCTCTTTGTCCTTTCTGGTCCAAGCTGACCCATCCATCAACCAAAGTGGGTATGATCAGTCCTTGTAGCACCAGGTGGCTTTGTAGGCACCTCTGTTCTAGCCGCTCCCTCTGCCTGTTGTGACTCCTTTCACCTACTTGGCTTCTTTCCCTACCTCCTCCTTTTTAGAAACCCCCACTGTCTCGGGGCACCTGGGTGGCTCGGTGGGATAAGCGTCCGACTCTTGGTTTCGGCTCAGGTCATGATCGCGTGGGTGGTGGGTTCAAGCCCCACGTTGGGCTCTGTGCTCATGGTGTAGAGCCCGATCGGGCTTCTCTCTCTCTGCCCCTCCCCACTTGCGCTGTCTCTGTCTCTCTCAAAATAACATAAATAAACTTTAAAAAAAGAAACCCCACTGTCTCAACGAGGTCTACTCTGAGCACTGTCTTTTAAATGCCCTGTTTATTGAGGCGTGATCTGCAGGCATAGAGCTTAAGTGTGTAATTCAATGAGTTTTGACAAATACATCCAGGTAAACACCACCCAAGCCTAGATATGGAACAATGACCATCATCCTTCTTTAAAACTTCAAATTGTTTCCCCTTCTCCATCCCCCGCTGCTTGATATTTTTCTTTTCCCATGATACTCATCACCTTCTAATTCACTTACTGATTTTTATGTGTATTTATTTACTTATCCATTCTATGTTTTACCCATTTACAGTATTACTGCGTATGGTCTTTTTCACCAAAATAATGTAAGCACCACAAGGGCGGAAATGGTTCTCTCTCTTGTTCACAGATCCCAAGAGCCTAGAATAGGGCCTGGGACATAGTAGGTGCTCAGTAAATATATTTGGAATGAATGAGTGAATCCCCACTTCATAGATGAGGACAGTGAGTAAATTGCTGAAGAGAACACCATGAGTTGGTAAAGGAGTAAGAAAGTGAACTCAGGTGGTCTGGCTCCAGGGTACCATGGGTGGTCAGTGTCTCATGATGCCTCTCAAGGATGAGAAGATCCACCAGGTTAGGCTCACCCAATAGTCCACCCAATAGGCCCAATAGTCCTGCCTTTCCCAAGGCTTCCAGTCACCATCTTGCTTCAGCCTGCACTCATGAGTCTCCTGTTCTTTGTCACCAGCTCATCAGGCAAAACAGAACATCCACTGATGGTAGAGACTGGCCTGTGTGCACTCGTGCTCTGGACTGTGAGCTCATCAACTGTGGGGGCCATGTTTGGGTCACACTGAGGTCCATGTGCCCACATAGTGACCTCCCAAGGTATAGACCAAAAATGCCTGTTGAAAATAGGTGGATAGATAAATGGATGGGTAGATGGATGGATAGATGGATGGGTGGATGGATGGACAATTGAATAAGTAACGACATAAATACATAACTGTACTTCCCAGAAAATCTTCTGGAATCACAGAGTATATCACCAAGGATGGAGACATATTAAGACAGTGAAGGTTAGGTGGAGACAGACTTGAAAAGCAGCTGGCATTTGTTTTGGGGAGATCTGCTGCCCAGATACCAAGGCCCTCATTCCACCCAAAGGCTGATTTGCTTGGATGGAGTGAAGTGAAAATACAGAAGCAATTGGATAGGACAAATGCACACTACAGTGTGGACAACCTCCAGACCTCATGGCTTTCCCACTCAATTTAAAGATGGGTTTATAATCTGGAGGAATCTCAAGCATGATTAGGAAAAGGATTATTTGGGGATAAGAGACAACCTCCTAGTCCCAGCCCCAATGCCTTACTCATACATGTCATGTAGGTAGCTTCCCACTCTGCCTTCTATTTTAGGGGAACTCTGATCACCTCCAAATCCTTCCCCCGAGCCCTGTCCTCCCAGTAGACTCAGAGGAAACTGTTTCCCCTAAGGGTGTAACTTTGAGTATGTTTCTGTTCCCCAGAATTCAAGCTTCTGTCAGTTCTGTCGAAAGAGGTTCTTTGTTGTCATATTATTAAAGAACTCTAGAATTGCTCTACCAAAGTTTCCCCCAAAGAGCCTGAGACCCAGACCTGCTTATCAGATGTTATTAGGACCTAGCAGAATCCTGTGGACATGGGAGGGGAGAGGAGACAGACTTGGAGATCTAGCCAAAAAGCCATTCCTTCTCTTTCTTTCCTTCCCCTATAGATTGGCACATGGCCAGTGTGAGGACAGTCACGTGGGGGTTCCCCCATGGACCATACCCCCAGCATTCACACTTTTGTATGGTTTTCTCCCACTCTGGGCTTGGCCATGTGACCTGCTATTGCCAACGGGATGTAAGGGAGCTTGACACAAGCAGAGTCCTGAAAGGGCACATGCAGATTAGGGCTTGTGATCTTGGAAGATTCCCTCTTAAAACTCTAACACCCTGCTGGGGAGACCATGCTGGGGTGAGAGATGTGCTCAGCCAACCCTCAGCTGTTCCAGCCATCCCAGCCGAGGTGCCAGGCATATGGGTGAAGCCATCTGGAGATTCTCAACCCCAACTGAGCCCCCAAGTGACCACAGCTACACAAGGAACACCAGATGAGACCAGCAGAAGAAACTTCCAGCTGAGCCCAGTCCAGTTAACAGAATAAATACATGGTTGTCGTTTTAAGCCATCAGCTTGTAGAGTGGTTTGTTATACAGTGTGGTGGATTAAAATATGTCCATAAGTTTTTTGTTACTCCCCCCCCCCCACCACCAAAAAGAGCCTAATTCTCCTCTGCTTGTGTGTGGACTAGACTTGGTGACTCACTTCTAATGAATAGCATTAGGAAGTTCTTGTGTGTGACTTCCAAAACTAGGTGATTAAAGGCATTGCTGCTTCCTTCCCCGCCCCCTTCTCCCCCTCTGTCTCTCAGACAACTGACTTTGAGGAAAGCTAGCCACCGTGTCATGAAGACACTCAAGCAGCTCTAGGGAGTGATCCACACGTGAGGAACTGAGGCCTCCTGCCAACGGCCATGTTGAGTGCGCCATCTTGGAAGCAGATCCTCCAGTCCCAGTTGAGCTTTCAGAAGACGGCAGACCCCACCAACATCTTGACTGCAACCCACAAGAGACCCTGAGCCAAAACCATTCATCTAAGCCACTCCCGGATTCCCGACTCTTGGAAATCGAGTGAGATAATAAATGTTCATTATGTTGAGCTGGTAAGTTTTGGGGTGATTTGTTATGCAGCAGTAGATAATTAACACACCCAGCAAGAGATAACTGAAATAGCTGGTGTGCTCTGGTACCATGCCAGAGGATGTCAACGTTCTAGACTGTGACATGGCATATGGCCTCTCCTCCAAGCTTCCTGAGTGTTGCTTGTCCTGGCTACTCCCCTGGAGCCCCCAAACCTTCTCTTGATTTCCCAGTTATAAGGGGGTCATCTCTGGCCTGGCAGGGGTCCTACAGAACCCTGGAGCCTGCTCTGGCATATGGCCATGTCTATCCACAAACACCAAAGCCCAATTCATGGTGATGTCAACTATTTTGATGCCCCCTCACTCACTCATTCTAGGGGTTAGCAGAGAGTTGTCATGGCTGTCTTCATCATGGCTGTCTTCACAAGGGAGACCTGTGGTGTCTCCCTCCCTATCCTGCCTCTCAGAGGGAACAGCCGACAGGGTGGTTTGGGGGAGGATGTTTTCCCAGGACGTCTCCCTAAGGAACAGGGTCTCTTGTGCAAGAACCAGAAGGCTGTTTGATTCCCAACTCTTCTGGAGCCCCTTACCCTGCCTAATACAAGCAAAAAACATCTTGCAGACAAATGCATGTACATCTCTCTGCTTTCCATCCCTCCCTTTGATGGATTTTCCTATCAGTAGAGGGATGCCATCAGAGCATCACAGAATGAAGCTCTTATGTAAATCTGCCCCTTAGGACTCCCCCTCCCATAATCAGGCATTTTCATACATTGCTGGTAAGCGTACAAAATGGTACAACCCTCCCATGGAGGGAAATCTGATCATAGCTAACAAAACTTCATGCATTTTCCCCCAACCCAGCAATCCCAGTTTCTGGAATCGACCCTGAAGATACACTTCCAATGATACTACACAGATATACTGGTAAGTGATGACAGCATTATCCGTAATAAACACTCATACATCTGAGAGTGGCTGAAAAGCCTGTGGTACATTCGCATAATGGATACTATGCACTTGTTGAAAAAAATGAAGATCTCTATATCTTGATATGGAGTGGTTTCCAGGATACACTGCTAAGTGGAAAAAGCAAAGTATAAAAAGTATTTACTGTGTGGTTGTTGTTTGTATAAGAAAGAAAGGAAATATATATATATATATATCGGCTAATTTAATATATATATCTATTAATCAGCTCTATATATTTACTAATATCGGCTAATTTTTGCAAACAGAAACATCAGACAGTAACCTCAAAATTAATGAAATTGGCTACCCCAAGGGGGCTGGGGGTACTTCTCTGACTATACCTTTTTTATACAGTTTTCACTTTGGTATCCAAAATGAACTCAACAAGGTTGGAGGGAAATGCCCCCAAATGATTAAGAACATAAAAACAACAACAACAACAACAACTACAACAACAACAACAAACCAACAAAAAATGAACCATACTATATATGAAACTGATGACATAACCATATATAGAACTTTTTACAAAAAATAGTTAATCCAGGAGCACCTGGGTGACTCAGTTGGTCAAGCATCCGACCCTTGATTTTGGTTCGGGTCATGATCTCACGGTTCTTGGGATCGAGACTTGCATTGGGCTCTGCACTGAGTGTGGAGACTGCTTGAGATTCTCTCTCTCTCTCTCTCTCTCTCTCCCTCCCTCTGCTCCTCTCCCCCACTCATGTTCTCTCTCTCTCTCTCAAAATTAAAAAAATTTAAAAAAATAAATAAAAATAGTTGACCCAAAGTTAAAATAATTTTTTTAATGTTTATTTATTTTTGAGAGAGGGAGAGAGAGAGACAGGGCATGAGTAGATGAGGGACAGAGAGAGAGGAAGACCCAGAACCCGAAGCAGGCTCCAGGCTCTGAGCTGTCAGCACAGAGCCCAACGTGAGGCTTGAACCCACAAACCTCGTGATCACGACCTGAGCCAAAGTCAGATGCTTAACCGACTGAGCCACCCAGGCGCTCCTCATCCAAAGTTTTTTTTAAATCTCCTCAAGCTTTCTTAGTTGGCAAGTCTCAGCCACAATAGGCGTTCAATAAATGCTTTCTGAAGTGAGTGAGTGGATGGGTGGATGGATAGGTCAAGGACAAAGGCAGGGAGCTGGGTGTTTTATTTTCCCCTTAGCCCAGATGTCTCTGGGCCGGTCACAATTTATGTAATGTAAGGTCTTCGTATTGCAAAAATGAGCCGCAGGCTGTTTCCATGGCCCTCTATGACATCCCATGCTCCCCAACACGATTCTGAAATCCCACTCTTGCTGGCTTCCTCCCGTTCCTGGTCCTGCCCACCCCCCACTTCCTTACCAATCTCCCAGGGGAGATGCTTCTTCATAAAACAATTGCTATTTCATTTGTTTGCTGGGACTGCCATAACCAAGAACCACAACTTAGGCAGCTTAACAGAAACGTATTGTCTCTAGGTCCTGGAGGCCTGGGGGGTCCAAGATCAAGGTGTTGGCAAGGTTGGCCCCTTCTTTGGGATCTCCTTGGTTTGTAGATGGCTGTCTTCTTCCTGTCTCACATTGTCCTCCCTCTGTATGCATCTCTGTGTCCAAATTTCCCCTTTTATAAGGATGCCGGTCGTATTGGATTAGAGCCCACCCTGATGATATCATCTTAACTTGATCATCTGCAAACAGCCTATTTCCAAATAAGGTCACAATCACAGGTACTGGAGGTTAGGACTTAAACCTTCTGGAAGGATACAATTTAACTCATAACACTTGCAGATGACCTTGACCTGGACAAAGGCATTGCTGGTAACCAGCAGGACTACTATACGGATTAATTATTAATACATATAAAACATCAACAACAGTGGGGGGGGACATAGCAAGTACATGACTGTTTATGACGATGACAATGATGATGATTACATACTGAGACATGGCCTCCACTCTCACTCATACTCTAAGGGCTCACCAGTGAGCAGATGACACCCCAGTGAGCCACCTGCCAGTCATTTTCTGTCCTACCCTCAATGACTGGCCGCTTGACAGGTTCACCGGGCCCATGGCCCAAAGTGACAGGTCTGGTTCTGTGTGTTCAGGCTCAGAGGAAGCCCAAACCACTTATAGAAAAATGTGAATCCGAGAAGGAAAACTAATACCGGAGGGACCAGGGCTATCTCACATTCCCAATGCCAGTAGCCTTGACACTCTGTTGTAGATGTGATCAGAAAAGTTTCAGCTCTCCAGAGTCTCCCCTAATGTTCATAACTGTACACAGGATTTAGCGTCAAGAAGATGCCCAAAGAGCAGGCGGGTTTGTGCTGCGTTGGCAGACATCAGGGTCCTAAGGATCAGAAAGGCCGGCACTGCCCACCGGCCCACGCGGCCGGGAGGTCTGCCTAGGACAGCCTAGGAGGAGGGCTGGGGAGGAGAGGCCCCTTTCTGGCCCCCGTATCACACAGACTTGCGGCCACCTTTGCAGGGAACTCAGGCTGGTGTCTGTCCGGCTCTGCCCCGGGGTGTTGCCCTGGCTCCACAGTTCCCTCAGGGTTGGAGAGCCTAGACGGCCCCTCCTCTTTCCCCTCATCAAATACTAAGCAATTATGTCAAAAGGATGCTGAAACAGGAGGCCGCCCTGGCAGGGCTGGGAGGTGGGGGGTGGGGGGGGGTGGGGGTGGGAGGCGGGGCCGCAGCTCTTGGCTTAGTTCAAGGCACAGGGTCCCATGTGCTGCCAGATGACAGAATGCATTTGTGCATGAAAAGAGAAGCCTCAGAACAAAAGACAGAGAACAACACATGCCCCGCTCTTGGCCTTGGTGATGCTTGACATTTCTGGGAAATGAATTTAGCGCAAAAACCAACAATTCAAAACCTTGTGCCAAGTAGCTGATGCGAATAGAACCAGTGGGGGAAGGAATAACGTGAAGATGAAGCAGGTCCCAAAATAGCTGTCGTTTGCTGCTGCGTCCACACGGGCAGAGGGAGGCAGGCTGTCAAGGGAGCTGTGTATGAAAGCAGGAAAAGAGGTGGGAGTGAGGGCCCGGCTATTGAGGGAAAGAGTGTACGTGTATGGGTGGTGGGGCTTGGCGGGGGGTGGGGGGGGGCGGATATTCTGCTTTATTCAGATTCTCGGTCTATAAACTCCCATCAAACCGTCCAAACCCAAATTCCAATTCCCCCGAGGGTCTGGCCGCTTACCGAGCCGTGGCCGTCGTGTCCCAAGGCCCTTCCTACTCAACATGTCCCAGAAGGACTTATTCTCTCATTGCCCGCCCCCAACACACCCCAAACTCGCTCCTCCCCACCACCCCCCATCTCAGGGCGAAGGGGGGTTGTCTTCCCCTCGCCTTCCCCCATCCAAACTGCCTCTGTATCTTCCATGTAGAGACGGCCTTGGGCCGTGTGAATGGGTACAGGCTTGAGAGCCAGACTGCCAGCGTTCTGAGTTCAAATCCCACTCTCCCACTTGCTAGCTACGTGACCTTGAGCAAGTTTGTTTCAGGGTCCCCTTCCGTAAAATGGTAATGACAACAGTACCTGTTTTCTATGGCAGGTAGGAGATCTCAATGACTTAGAACTTGTAACAGGACAGAGCTGTCTACATTAAATACTCAAGAATGTTGACTCTTATTATCTCTGTCATTAGTATATCCTTGCTCTCAGATATGCCCCATTTCCCTGTCCCCACCGTCCCTTCCTGAAATCTTCTCTGCCCTCTCAATCTTCTTCCAACCTCCCCCTGCCACTGGGGCATCCAGGGTAATGGTCAGCCAGGAGGGCTGGCTCCTGGGCAGGGCCAACGCTATTCCTCATCTCAGAGGTTGAAGGGACAGCCCTGTCCCTCCCCTTAAGACCACTCCCGTCCTTCCTGGCCCCTAGATACTCTTACCTTGGAGGCTGTAGTGTGTTGAATAGCATGTTCTCCAAAATTCACATCCACGCAGAACCTCAGATCTTGTGATCTTATTTGAAAATAGGGTCTTTGCAGATGTCATTGAGCTCATTTGAGGTCATGCTAGATTAGGGTGGGTCCTGAATCCGATGGCTGGTGTCCTTATAAGAAGAGGACACGACACAGAAAAAAGTACACACAGAGAAGGCGGCCGTGCAAAGACACAGACAGAGACCAATCAGAGTGAAGCAGCCAACACACACATGCCAAGGATGGAGGGAAACCACCAGAAGCTGGAAGAGGCAAGGGGGGAGACCCCCTAGAGACTGTTGGGAGCGTGGCCCTCCCAACACCTTGATTTTGGAACACCGACCTCCGGAAGTGTGGGAAAATACATTTCTATTGTTTTACGCCATCTGGTTTGTGGTAACTGGTTACGGTGGCCTCAGGAAACAGCACCTACGTGTCCCCATGCTCCTCATTCAGTACCCCTGACAAGCAGCCACCTGGGAGTCAACCTGCGTCCCTGCTGACCAGCAGCCAGGATGTGACATTTTGTAGGTGTATTTTATTTTATTTATTTTATTTTATTTTATTTTATTTTATTTTATTTTATTTTATTTTATTTTATTTTATTTTATTTTATTTTATAGAAAGAGAGAACTAGCACGAGGGAGAGGGGCAGAGGCGGGGGGAGAGAGAGAATCTCAAGCAGGCTCCATGCTTAGCATGGAGCCCGACACCGGCTCAATCCCACGACCCTGGGATCGTGACCTGAGCTGAAGTCGGACACTCAACTGACTGAGCACCCAGGCGCCTCTATTTTTTTTTTTTTTTTGACGTTTTGTAGATGTTTAATTAAATTGGTATTGATTCGGATTTTGCAATTTCTTTTCCATATTGCACAGCCAGCGATAGCTTTTCCCTGTTTCAAATGTTTTCTTAGTCTGAAAAGCCTCAGCACAAAGGCCCTGTGCTTACATGACCTGGCAGGTGGAGCACCCCCACCCTGATGCCTCCTTTCCGGACTTGGAGATGCCCCCGGGGACAATGTGAACCCTGCCCAGCCGCCACTCGCTGCCTGCCCTTGGTCAGAGAAAGCGGGCCCACTCCTGCACGGCCAGGGACCGGCCTCAACGCCTCTCCCGTCGGGGCTATGGAGGGGGCAGGCGTCCACTCTCTCCCCATTCCCTGGGGCTCCTCCAGTTGGACCCCTACAGAGCCAGGCAGAGGTTTGGCCGAGGGGCAGTGGGCGCCGGTGGGCGGAGACCCTCCCTAACATTCCTGGCCTCCTCCAAGCCTCTGAACTGTCTTAGAGATCAAGACTTTACGAGAGAAAAGGTCAATGCCTGACCTTGGGGAGAGCCCCCCTTTGCCCTGCCCCTCCTTCGTGGATTGCACCCCTGCCCTTTGCTTCCCGTGGCTCCCTCTCTGCCGGTCTCCCGTGTGCCTGTCCCCCACCTGGAAGGCGCCTTCCGCCTTTTGTGCCACCCAACGCTGACTGTGTCCACGAGATTCTTGGGAGGCCTCGAGCCACATCCCGCCCTGAGCCTCGGTCTCTTCCTGTGATGAAGCAGGAGCACAGAGTGCGGGTGAGCATGAGAGAGGGTGCCTGTCTCTCGCATCACTGGGCGGCCAGGTGATGCCTCAGGACAGAGTGTGACACACGTGCAGCCAAGCTGAAGGCAGTAAGTACCACCCAGGGAAGAGACCAGTGCACGACGGAGACCACGGAGAACACACACACACACACACACACACACACACACACACACACAACACCGAGCTCAGGTGGTCAGGTGGGGCGGGGTTTACTCTCAGCGAGGTTGGAGAGGACAGATGCACAAGCGCCAGCCCCTTGCCGTGCCTCAGTCCCCCATGGGCTGCCCGCACCCCACTTCCTGCTGCAGTGGAAGGGCCCCAACCCATCCCGTGTAGGGTCTGAAATACAGACAGCCGCGGGCACGCCCGAGGGCCACTGACCCGCACGCTCGAGCAGAACGAAGGAACACACACTGGGTCTGAAATACGTAAAGGTCCCCCCATGCGAGGCAATCATCCCTTCCCAGCCTGCGCGGGCTCCCTACCTCCTGAGAAAGAAGGGTTCCAGGCCAGGGTCCATCCCTATGTGACCAAGCAGGGACCAAATGGCTGCCTTTCCCAACACAGCTCGTTAAGTGGCACCCGTTATTTTACCTCCAGGCTTTCTCCCCTTTCCCTCCGGGGGCCATACCTCCACTCACCGTTATTTCACAGGCTGTGAATCCCTGACCCGCCCCATCCACCCATACTCTAAGGGGGTGGGGTATCCTGCAGAGCAGATCACAGCTCCCACCCATCTCGGGACACTTAACCCTCTCGTGTTTGCAGGGTACCCACCTACAATGTGGAGCCCCACGCCACATTCGTGGGCCGTGGACCTCCTCTTCGAACAGCGGCTGCCCCTCCCCTCACAACCTGTGCCATTTTACGGGATCGTTACCTTGTGGAAATGGAGACAAGTGGCAGCTACATCCCCGGTCTCTATGGCTCCGTCCATATCACGAAGCTCCAAGATCTTAATGTCCCCGTGGTGCAACTTTTAACTTCTTCTTAACTAAGAATTAGCTCAGAGGTAATTGCTTAAATCGCACCGATGAAAATCAATATGGGGTAAATTAAACGAAAAGCAAAATTTATCCTGAACGTGTTCCTTGTCGCCTTTGAATAATGTGATGACAAAGCAACTATTTTACCTCCCAGGCTTGAAGTCTTTGTTCTTGGACATCTCGAACGGAGATGTAATTATAGGGCCCATTTATCAAAAAGATTAAGGAAATCGGGGAATGGGAATTGGTTTGCAACAGTTGTGCGGAAATTAGATCAACGTGACTCTCGGGTCTGCGTTTTTCATGCCGTGTCCGGAAAGTTTCTCCAATTGCACCATTTTCTGGCTTCCCTCCCGGCCCCACAAATCAACAATCACACACAAGGTTGATCCAGAAGGAGTGTCGGAGCCGAGCGCAGGAGGCCAAAGAAAGGCCCTGCGTCCCATCCTAACATGGAAGCCTGGGCCTCTCCACACTGGCGGGAGAAAGACTTGTTTTTCTCAACCCTCGTTGCCAAGGATACGGCATCCAATCCTCCGGATCTGAATGAAAGAGCCTGGTTTCCGGGGTTTTTTGTGCATTTCATAATTTAGAATGCGTTTGGCTTTCATTTGCAACCCGGCCTGCCAGCCCATCTCCCCACAGCTCCGCAAAGCTAACCCGTAATGAACATGAATAAATCAAACCTTCTCCGCTCCAGCTGCCTCCTCGGGAGGAATTTGGGGTGTTGGGAGGATCAGAGGATTCTCCTGGTTGGGGGTTCTTGAGACCCACCCTGGGAGCGGCACCCAGGGAACTTGTACAAAATGCACACTATTGATCTCTGCTCACAGGGAGAGGCCCGGGTGGGTTTTGCAGAAGTTCCCTGATTGTTGTGGCACACACTTTGCTCAAGAACCTGGAGTCCACGCCCTCCCTTCTGGTGAGGCCACTGAGGCCCCAGGAGGGGAAGAAAGGTCTCCAGGAACAGCCCCGAAGGTCATTAGCAGCAGCCCCGGCAGTGCCACAGAGATGGGAGCAGAGGCCCCTCTCCTGGCTCTGCTACTTGCCACCCGTGTGACCTTGGGCAAGTTACTGGATGACTCTGTGGTCAACTTCCTTGGCTATAAAATGGGGAGAGTAACATACTGTCCTCTTGCTGGGTTACAGGCGATAATACACATATACGCCGGCATGTAGTGTCCAGTGTTAACTTTTACCATGTGTGTTTGTTGGTTCTGCATCATAATGAAGAAAGTGGGGCCTTGGAGATGCCTCCCTGCCTCAGCTGGCCATTCCAGATGTTTCCAGGGACGGTCATTTCCTGGTCCAACCCTGGCCTGGCCTGCCCTCTGGGGAGCACTGAGCCATGCCAGGTACCCTAAGGGCCCTGGGCACTCAGGCCTCCCCACCTCCTGGTTTCTGGGCACATCTCCAGGCTCCTTCTTTGGCTGTGTCATCTTTGCACCCAGAGCCCCGCTCTATACCTCTCTGAAAACTCTGGAAAATTGTTCCCCATTTCGAAGCTGTATTCGTTTCCTGTAGCTTCTGTAACAAAGTGTCGCAAACTGGGGGGCGAGCGGGCTTATAAAAGCGGAACTGCATCCTCTCACAGGTCTAGAGACTAGAAGTCCAAAGTCAAGGTACCAGCAGGGTTGGTTCCTTCTGGCAGCTCTGAGGGAGAATACATTCCAGGCCTCTGGCTTCCGGAGGTTGCTGGCAATCCTTGGTATTCCTTGAAGGAGCATCACTTCAGGTCCTGGCTCTTTTCCGCCACATGCCTGTGTCTTCTCTTGTTTCTTGTAAGGACACTTGTCATTGCATTTAGGGCTCACTCTGTTAATCCAGGATGCTCTCATCTCGAGATCCTTCACTTAGTTACATCTGCAAAGATCCCTTTTCTAAAGAAGGGCGGTTAAAACTTAGGTATATCTTTTGGGGGCCACAATTCACTCCACAATTTCTGCATTTCCTTGATTCTAAGATTCTGTTTCCTCCCATATTTTAATGTTCCTGAAATCTGCATGTATCTCACGACCAATGATCATCTCTGATGCAGTATTTTGCCCCCTGCCCCAAGCTGTTATTAAATCAGTGGTGGTTGTATCTTCTTATCTACAATGACTTGATGAGGAGAAGGTAGGTAGTTCAAGGCTCTGGTCAAAGGAACCCACGGGGCTTCCAGGCTGGTGACTCTTCTTACTGGAGGCTAGCCCTGTCCCCTCTCCCTCTGCCACCTGCTAGCAAACATAGGGCACCCAGGTTGAGTCTCAGAGGGCTCCGGACCAGACCTCTCCTTTGGCGAGGCCAGCCTAGCTTTCTCACCACCACTGGAGGGCTGTGGTTCTGTGACCTACACCCCGCAACTGCAGCTCTCCAGGCCCAGAGAGGAGAGGATCAGCCTCTCCTTTGTTCATATCCAACCTTTCTCACCCCCCGGGGCTCATTCCTGATCCTTTGAATGTCAGCTATAAATGTTACCTCTTCAAAGAGGACCACTCCGTCCCAGGCAGTGCCCCTTCCCTCGCCCCTTTTCATCCCACCCAGCATACACACACAGCTAATCCCTCTTGATCATGACAGTGGTAATCATTTTGTTACTTTTTTGCTTTATTTTGATCAGTCTTCCCCCCTAGACTCTCTAGCTCCATGATGGCAGTGCCCAAAACCCACTCATTCACTCCAATTTTCACATTTCCAACTGGCCACCCAAACCACCTGGCAAGTGAGTGAAGGAACAAATGAACACGTGAATGAAGAATGAATGAATGAATGAGTGGGTGAATGACTTCAATCCACAAAACACCCCCAGGAGAGATTTTTACTGCCCAAGACACTGAGCTCAGCGAGTTACGTCCGATGCAGGGAACACACAGGCAATAAGTGAGGCTCCAAAGTCCTTTATTAGCAACAGACAAGTGTCATTAGATACAGTTTGCTGTCAAGTCAGAGCTGGCCCCTGGTGCACAGAGGGTCCCCATCAGGAGCAGCTCAGGCTGGGCGCCCTGGCACTCAGCCCTGCTCCTCAGGGTCCAGCCTGGGGATCCTACAAAGGGAGGGGTAAGACCCCCAGCGTGAGAGTCTCCTCGCAGACCTCCCCCTGCAGGGAGGTGGACTGACCCAGGACCCCCAGTGCTGTGCTCTGGGACATGCTGCTCCCAGCTGGTGACTGAGGACTCCAGGCCTCCCCAACAGCCTTGCCAAGATCCTACGATGCTCCACCCCACAGCCCCTCCCTCATTCTTGCCTTCCCTCAGTGTTCACCCTACATCGTGGGCTTAGGGGACCCCAGTTTTTCCCACAAGTGTTTCTCCTAATAAAATTTTAACACGGGTCTTAGCACCCAATCTCGGGGGTGCAGAGGGAATCCTATCTGCTTGTGAGGGGACCTGTAGGGATGAAACTCCAAAACAGTCACTGTCCTGGGCAGTGGGGGCAAAGAAGGGGGTCCCCAGCTGGAGCCCCATGAGGCTGCCAATGTGCTGGCAATTGGGTTGGGGGCACGGAAAGGGAGAAGCTTGAACTCGAGCAGTTTCGACTGCAGGCATTCCAACTCAAACCGGCAGAAGCGAAAAATGAAAGGCTCATGTATTAACCGAAAATCCGGGGAGGTCTCCCTCCCGACCAGGAGGGTGCAGGGTTCCGGCCTGCGGGGCGACTTCCCCCGTGCGCGGCTCGTCCAAACGCCAACTCCCGGCTCAGCCAGTCTACGGGAAAGCCCACATGGAACCCTGTTTCTGATTGGCTCAGCTTGGGTCACATGCCCAACGTTGACCAATCACTTTGGCCAGGGAAATCAAGTGTTCTGATTGGCTAGGCCTGGACACGTGTCCGGGGCCTTGGCCCAGGGAGAAAAGCGCTGTTCAGTGTGGGAACGTGAGGAACGTTTACAGCTACTGTAAGAGGGGAGCTGAAGGGTGACCGTCAAGGGCAGCGTGTGCCCCACCTCGGGAAGCTGGCCAGAGAGGAGCCCCGGGGCCCACGGGGGCATCCTTTACTCAAAGTCCGGGCTCACCCAGGAACAGGACCAGAGACATTCCCGTACATCCCAGAACTTTCCGGGGCCTCGTCGGTCTTATCTCCAAGGTCAGTGGGAAAACTGAAAGTGACGAGGATTGGCGTGGGGCAGACTGCTGCGGAGACAGGCTTGGTCTTGAGGAAACGGGACAGGTGTGTGAGGTCAGCTTTAAGAAGGAAAGCAAAGAGGCTGAGCCCAGGGTCTGGGCAGCAAGGGGAGGGAGGGGGTGGCCAGGAGTTTGAGCCAAGAACTCCCAGAGTGCATGCTTTGTGCACAAATGTCCACCGAGAAGATCCTGTGAAGCAAGTAAATAAATAAACAAGGAACAGAGGTCTGGCCAGCCAGGTTAATCTTGATAAATGGGTCTGTACCCTCAGTCCCTTTTCCCCTCGGAATCCACAACCACCTTTGATGCCTTTCACAGCTGGGCCCAGATATTTCCTGGTTTGGGACAATAGGGCATTTGGATTTTTTTAATGGCAGAATCTGGAAGCTAATTAGGCCATTACTCTTCAAAGATTTAATTTGCTTTGATGGGCCCATCTATAATCATATTTCCAAACAGCTTCTATTTAATTACTGCACAAAATGAATGAGGTCCTTGAGCAATTTGTGTCTGATAAACTCACCTCCTGTTTTAGTTCCAGAGACAAAGACAAGGGGGGGGGGAACAGATGGAGGGGGTGGGGGTAGGGGCTGACACCTCATGTGGCCATTGTCTCCCCTCCTCGCGCCCGCCCCCGCCCCACCAGGAGAAGTGTTGTAGGGATCTTGTCTCAGAGCACTGATACCACAGCAGGAAGGACGCCGGTGGGAAAGGTGAGGCCCCACTTCCCTCTGGAAGGGGATCATCAGAGGTCCGGGGATAGAAGTCCCAAGAGGGCAGGGACTTTATCTGGCTTCTTTATATATATAAAGTTCATTTATTTATTTTGAGAGAGACAGTGTGTGTGTGCATGTGTGCATGAGGGGGCGGGGCAGAGAAAGAGGGAGAGAGAATCTCCAGCAGGCTCCGCACCGTCAGCACAGAGCCCAACTCCGTACTCGGTCTCACAAACCGTGAGATCATAATCTGAGCTGAAGTCAGGAGTTGGACGCTCAACCAACTGAGCCACCCAGGTGCCCCATCGTCTGGCTTCTTTACTGCCACAGCCCAGTGCCTGAACAGGGCTGAACAGCAAGAGGTGCTCGTAACTTAGCTCACCGCTAAGTGGGTGCATTGGGTGGACTTGACTGAAGTCTGTGTTCTTACTCCCTAAGGGGTGGGACAAAGGTGTTCACTGCCATGCTGGCCCTCTGCCATCTGATCACCTGATCAGCTAAGGAGTCTGTCATGTAGCCACCAGGGCACCCGTTGTCAAACCACCCAGCCTTCATTCTCCCTTTTTCCGGGGATGGCACCCTCAGTTGGTTATGAGGGACCTCCTTTCTCCCTATCCTCTGTCTTGGTGGGTATTATAAGTCGAGTGGTCTCCCCCTCCCTAAATTGGTATGTTGAAGTCCTAACCCCCAGTACTTGAGCATGTGACCTTATTTGGGAATAGAGTCATTGCAGATGTCATCAGTTAGGGTGAGGTCATACTGGAGTAGCTGGGCCCTTAATCCAAAAAGGCTGGTGTCCCTGTAAAAGGGGGAAAATCGGACAGAGACACACAAACTCAGAGAGGCCACCACATAAAGACTAGAGTGATATTACCACAAGGCAGGAAACCACCAGAAGCTGGGAGGGAGGCCGGGAATGGGCCTCCCCCAGTGCTTGCAGAGGGAAGATGGTCCTGCCGATGCCTTGTATATCAGCCTCCAGAACTATGATACAGTACATTTATGGTGTGTAGGTCACTCAGTTTGTGGTATTCAAAACATTTTTTTCTAAGTTTATTTAGAGAGAGAGAGAGAGAGTGAGTGGGCAGGAGAGGGGCAGAGAGAGAGAATCTCAAGCAGGTCCCACGCTGTCAGCACAGAGCCCGATGCAGGGCTTGGACTCACAGACCACGAGATCATGACCTGAGCTGAGACCGGGAGTCTGATGCTTAACCAACTGAGCCACCCAGGCTCCCCTGTGGTATTTTTTTTAAGTAAGCTCTACATCCAATATGAGACTCGTGCTCTCAACCCTGAGATCAAGAGGCACGTGTTCTAATGACTGAGCCAGCCAGGTGCCCCAGTTTGTCATATTTTTAATGGCAGCCATCATGGACTAATACTGTGGGAGCATCAGTCACAACACCCCTACTTGCTCTGGCCCTGATGCTGATGTGATGCCGCGTCCCTGAAATTCAAATCCCATAGTTATGGTGAGGCCTGCCATATTCCACCCACCAGCTGATTTTCCTGGGGGAACCCCCCTCCGGCTTCCCTTTCAACTCTCAGCTGCCTCAAGCCCCCTAATAGTGAGTGAGGCTTACGGTATTCGGAACGTTTTTCTGTTGCTGGCAATCAGATGTTCCTGACTGATGCCAGAGCTACAGAGCTGCAAGGCAGATCCCCAGGCAGGGAGGGAACATCGGGGTTGCTCAGCATGGAATCACCCGCTCCTTCCTGCCCCAACCACACACATCGCTCAGCTAATCTGTATCATGTGTTTGGTTCAGGGATGCTGCCGTGAATAAGGCAGCAGGAAGAGAGATGATTAAATAAGCAATTATAGTTCATCTGGGTGGGTGTTCTGACAGGGCTCTCTGGGTGCACAGATGAGGGGCACGTAACTCGGGGTGGGTAGGGTGGCTGGTTGCTAATGAGGAGGGAGCAGTGATGCCAGGGGAAGGAGAGAATGGAGCTCGGGTGACCAGCTGTCCTGGTTTGCTGGGACTGTCCCAGTTTAGCATTGAAAGCCCTGAGACCTGGGAAGCCCCATGATATTAGGAAACCTGGAGTATTGGTTCCCCCCAAGATGGGGCACCCAGGGGATTGTGAGTGGCTGGAGCAGAGAATGTAGGACAAAAGACAGAAATTGAGAAGGGACAGGATCGTCAGGAGGCTTGCTGTCCACGGAGGAAGGTACGGATCTTAGCAAAAAGAAAGGGATAATCTAGGGACGCCTTATGCCAGAGCAGGACGTGCCAAGATCTGTGACTTTTCCAAGGGGCTGCTCTGGCTGCTGTGTGAAGAATGGAGTGTGGGGGTTTATGGGGACAGACAGACCACCCTTGCACAGGTGCACTGCGGGCAGGGCCCCGGGTGGCCATGGAGGTGATTCAGGCAGTGATTCTAAGCCTTTTTGGGGAGAGTGGTGGCAACAGACCCACTGTGAGACCCTGATGAGAGTCCTGGATGCTCTTCCCCACGGGATGCACGTGGCTATATGCACTCACGTGCTCTTTCTCTCTCTCACACACACACACACACACACACACACCGTTGCAAATGGTTTTGGGGATTTTACAGATGCCTAAGACCCACCATGGAGCCAAGATTCTGAACCCTCCATTAGAGCTCTGGGTGGTCACATACTGTGTTGGCATTTGCCATTTCTTTGACAATCCTGTGTCACATCTCTCCTTCCAGTACCTGCCTCCCACCCTGAGGGCCAAAGACACTGGACAACCCCCCCCCCCCACACACTCCTCCCCCGCTCAGCAGGAGCAGAGGAAGACCACTAGGCTCATCCATCTGGCTCCTGGTTCTCATCAGCCCCAGGCTATGGGACAGTGCCTTATCTCGGGCTTCTGTCGTGACGGGCCCTCTCCCAGGCTGTCACGGTGGTCTTTGCTTCCTCGGGCCTGCTGGTATAACAAGTAGGTGGTGGGCCCAGGGTTCGAACTTGGGTAGGTCTGACTCCCAGCACATTGCACTTCTGAATATCTCAGTGCCTGCAACGTATGTGTGTGCACTGTGTATAAGATCAAGAGAGGGGAGGGGCATGCCCAGCACTCTCCTTTTTATTTGAAGATGATGTTACAGATGAAGGAACGGCCTGCACATGGCTGAAATACAAATGGGTAAGCAATTTTGTTCCACTCCAAACTCCACGGACGAAATCGTGCCTGATGCATTATGACGGATTCTTGGGGGCAACGCAGCAGAAGTGCTCTGTCTTCTCCAAGGGGAAGTCCCAGTCTTTGACTTTACCACCCAGCATCCCGGCCCCCAGGAAAGAAAGCGCATACCAGGCATACACGTGATGATGCTGTCTCCAGGAAGCAGGAACCACTAGGAAAACAAATAATAAATAACACGATTCAAGAAGGAAGAGCATTTCCCTGCCTTCTCTTTAACCCATGGGGACAGTGATACTGATGGGGTTTTAAGGTCTCTGGGAAGGAGACACATGTTTGGAGCTCCTGGGGAGGTAGGTATTGATGGGATGTTGGTATAGGCTACAGGCGCCCATTGCTTGTCACTGGGGGGGTCTGAAAATGAATGTGAACCATAAATTCCACCAGTAGAAACTTCCTAAGGTAGGACTTTAAAGCACTTGGAATTTTCGCAGCCAGCAGCCAGAGGTCTGGCCTTGGTCGACAAAGGGCTCAGTGTGGAGCAGACGGGCCCTGTCTGTGCTGTAACATTGCTACCACCTCTGGTTCAGACCCACACACCGAGATGAGACACGGCTATTCTGGCCCCGTCCCTTAGCCTTTAAGCCACGCCACTGGCCACCATCAAGTGCCCGAGACTTTCCAGGGACCCTCTGGCTCGCGCTTCGCTGACCTAAGCAATGCTGTTGGCTCAGACCCTGGCCCGGCTGCCCCGCTCTCGTTCTTGCCGCCTACAGTTCATGAATTGGGAAACAAAGGCATCGATTCAGCCCACGTGGTCACCGAGGACACAGTGTTTCGGGGCGTAGTTGGAGGAGAAACAACTTCAGCCACAGGTCACGGTGGAGGGAGACCCCAGCCAAGGCGGGTACCGCCTGTCCAGCCTGGAACGATCCCAGGAAAGAAACCGACTGTGCTAGAGCCACTGGCTCGGGGGGCTCTGCCAGGCTGTCCCGGGCAAGGGTCTGACCTCACCAGACCTCTTACTCCCTGCTGTTCACGTCACCCACCTCCCTGGGCTGTTGTGGGGGGTTAAAAGATAGATTCTTTGGGGGCACCTGAGGCTGCTGACAGCTTGGAGCCTGGAGCCTGCTTCAGATTCTGTGTCTCCCTCTCTCTGTGCCCCTCTTCCACTTATGCTCTGTCTCTGTCTCTCAAAAATGAATAAACGTTAAAAAAATTAAAAAAAAAAAAGATATATTCTTTAACTCAGGTCACCATAACAGAATACCACAGACTTGAGAGGCTTGAAGAACAGAGATCTATTGGGTCACAGCCTGGAGGCCGGAAGTCCAAGATCAAGGTGTCAAGAGGATTGGTTCCTGCTGAGGCCTCTCTCAGTGGCTTATAGACAAACGTCTTCTCCCTTTGTCCTCATATGGTCTCTGTGTGTCTGTGTCCTGATCTCATCTTACAAGGACACCAACCAGAATGGATTAGAACCCACCTTAATGACTCTGTTTTAACTTAATCACCTCTTTAAAGACCCTGTCTGTGGGGCACCTGGGTGGCTCAGTAGACTCAGCTTCTGACTTCCGCTCGGGTCATGATCTCACGGTTTGTGGGTTTGAGCCCCACATCAGGTTTTATGCGACAGTACGGAGCCTGCTTGGGATTTTCTCTCTCCCTCTCTCTCTCTCTCTCTCTCTGCCCCTCTGCCACTTGTGTGCACGTCCTCTCTCTCTCTCTCTCAAAATAAATAAATTTAAAAAAATAAATAAAGACCCTGTCTTCAAATACAGTCACATTCTGAGGTCCTGGGGGGTCAGGGCCTTGACATACAAATTTGGGGGGGGGGGTGCATAATTCAGTCCATATCAAATGAAATGCTACATAGAGACTCCCGGACACGTTGAAGGTGTTTGGTAAGCAGGAGGAGGCATGATTCCCATCTTTAGGGCAGCTGAGAAGGCAGACAGAGACAGAGTATAGGAAACACTGCAGAGTTCTGGCATCTTTCCTCAGTCTGCCCTTCTGTCCACCAGGAAGCCGTCCTGGGCTTCATAGTTAATTCTTCAGAGAGGAGGTAGTTCAGTGTGTGGCCTTGTGCGAACCTGGATCTCCCTAGAGCTTCTGATGATGGACTCATGGGGCCTCGCGGCAGGAATCCGAGGCCTGCTCCCCTACGGCCAGTGCCGATCGTGGGATGTCAGTGGAACCTCTGGCCCGTGACGGGGTCATGGTGTCACGACCTGCCTCTGTGCTCCTTCCCGTGTTTGAGTCCACTGGGTCATGGGGCAGGGAGGCAACCCAATTTCTGCCCCTCTGACTTTCTTTTTCCTGACCTGAACCTTTGGCAAGATTTCCTCCCCGCATGCCCCCAGAGCACCTCAGGATTGTTTAGCCAGGAATGACCTGGCCCCAAAAGCAGCGGGCAGGCTCTCGGCTCCATTCAGGGCCCAGCAGCCCAAGAGAAGGGTCAGAAGAGGGAGGTTTCCTTACAAAGCAAGATTTCATAGCATCTCCTGGCCGTCTCTCTGGTGGCCTCCCCTTCTCCCCACAGATTTAAAAATCTGGCCAAGCCCAAGACAGGCTTTTCTAAGCTGGTTGTGTCAAAAGGGGGGTCCTCTTGGTCTGCACTGGCCCATCTTCCCACCACACATGGATGTGCTTTCTTCCCTGAAACTTTGACACATCATATCCATTGGAAGATAGTTTCCAAAACCGTCAGCAAATTGGTGATAATCTTCTGCACCAAAAATACAACTAAGGCTCTTGTTTTGTTTTTTTACATTTAAAAGTTGGATTACAGTAGACTTGCCCCCCGGAGGCCTGTGTGTATGGAAACAATTGTTTCGAGTCCAGACGGTTTGACTTGATGCATTTTACAGGGGTGCCGTAGCCAGTGTCTGTTCATTATGCACAGAGCTGAGTTCTTGCCCCGACTAAACCACACTTTGAGTAACGGAATTTCTGCTTTTTCCTGGCCTGCCTGGTGGATCTCAGAAGCTATAAGCGGCATTTGGGGTGAAGCTTCAGGACCCGGATTGCACAGAATGGAGCAAAGGCCACCCTCCTCCTCCAAATCTCTCCTTCCCCAAATCATGAGATTTCTCCCGAGGAGCATTCATGTCATGTTGCCTACCCATCAAAGCTCCTTTCTTCTTTCCCTTGGAAATCTGATGAGATCAAAGTGTCAGCTTTCACCAGCAACAGCCTGAAGGAAGTGAGAAGGCAGATGGGCCTCGCCCACCTCCGCGGCCTGAGCCATGCTGCCAACGCCTTTTGAAGGAAATGCTAGACTTTTCCCCCATGCACCTGGCTCCCCTGCAGATTCATAAATGGCAGTGCCTACAGGAAGTGGATGGGCTCCTCAAAGAATTCAAAATAGAGCTACCATATGATGCAGTAATTCCACTTCTGGGTATTTACCCAAAACACTTGAAAGCAGGGTCTCAAAGAGAAATTTTTTACACCCGTATGCATAGCAACATCATTCACAAGAGCCAAAAGGTGGGAGCCACCCACACGTCCATCACCAGATGAGTGGATAAACAGAATGTGGTCCATCCGCGCAATGGAATAGTATTCAGCCTTAAAAAGGAAGGCGATGCGGTCACGTGCCACAACATGGGTGAACCTTGAGGACGTTGTGCTGTGAAATAAGCCAGTTACAGAAAGGCAGATTCTGCATGATTCCACTTACATGAGGTCCCTGGAGGAGTCAAATGTAGACGGAAAGTAGAAGCCAGTAGTTTATGCTCTGCCTCCCACTGTCATTGGCCACAGGGCTGTTCTCTTGGTGCTCAGCACATGCGGATCTGTCCCACCCAAGTGTGAACCAAGAGCAAGCCCACGCAGAGCTGGAGGTACTCAGGCCCAGCTGCCTCCCACGTGACATGCACTGTGTGGCATGAGGTTTCAAGGGGTCCCCACTACACTGGCTCCCACCTCGGTTATGTGTGCAGTGAAGGTTCTGATGTTGCGTGTGTGGGACGGCAGGATGGGTGGGGGAACCTGTGAAGGTGGCAGTCCCCCAGTCGTGGCTAAGTGGGAAAGGGAGATCGGTAGGAGTAAGTAGGAGAGCGTGGGCCTGGAAACCAGCAAGCCTGGGTTCACATCCAGCATCCACATCCACGAGATGCATCAGGACATGGCTTCGAGCCTTATCTAAAAATAAAAAATCCTACCAGATGGGGAGTATGGTGGGAAGCCCTGTGAGATTTCACAGGGGTCTGGGGAGTGTGGGTTACCCTGGTGACTCACTTCTAAAAACAAATAGAACATGGCAAAAGTTATGAACTGTCACTTCCAAGATTAGGATACAAAAGGACTGTGACTTCAACCTTGCTTGTCAACTTTTGTCTCTCCCCTCGCTCCAAGGGAATTGAGCCACCATCTTGTAAACTAACTTCTGGAGGGACCGCATGGCAAGGAACAGGGGGCAGGTCCTGGTCAACAGCCAGGAAGGAACTGAGGCCCTCAGAGAACTGAATCCTGCCAACAGCCAAGTGACTGGATGTGGAAGTGGACCCACCCCAGTTGAGCCTTTAGATGGGACCATAGCCCCAGCCAACACCTTGATTACAGCGAGAGGTTATCAGCTGAACTCTCCCAGCTAGCTGTGCTCAGATTCCTCACCCACAGAAAAACATGAAATAAAATGTGTTGTTTTAAACCACTGCTCTTGGGGCAATTTGTTACAAAGCAGTAGACAGCTAATAGAGGGGGTACAGGGTTTGGTATGCAGTATTCTTACAGATACTGGTTCCTTTCTTTTTCTCTCTTCCTACCACAAATCTCTCTTTCGTAGCTCTGCCAGCCTGCCGTGCTCATGCACCCAGAGGGAGATCTGCACCAACCCCTCAGAACAATAGCTTGCTGAGTGACCCTGAATCATCTGGAGCAGGTCACATTGTGCCAGCCTGTGTAAGACTGGGTGAGTAATGGCATTGTGAAAGTTTTCCCTGAAAAAGAAGTGAAATCATACTAAAAATAATAATCATGAAAAGTCAAGCCACTTAGTTAAAAAGAAAGAACTAGAATGCACCTCAGAGAACTTGAGTCTACCTCCTCACCTGGCAAGTAGAGAAACTGAGGCCTGGAGAGTAGGAAGGTTGTTTGAAGAGCAGAACCGGATAGTTAATCATGGAAAAGCAACGCTTAACTCGGTGTTTCTTGGTGAACTAGAACAGATTGTCTGTGATTGGGCCAAACTCAAGACGTGATTCTTGGGGAAGCAAAACCGGGCCTCAGGGCACCACGGGTCTGCCGGACATGAGTGCCTGAGATGAGAGGGTCCTTGGGAGTGTAAAGGGGCACCATTTGCTTGAGCTCAAGAGGACAGCCACCCATGTATGAGTGGGCTGGAGGGGACATGAGTGAAGAAGGGGCTTCTGTGTTTGGAAAGCCAGAGGCTCCTAGACTCCTACAAACACCTGCAAAAGAGGGTGCCGCCGTGGGGAGGGAGGTGAGATGGCCATCGGAAGTGCTTCCTGCGTCTCCTGGGCCTGGCTGGCCCTCAGGACACAGGTGAGCTCTTGGTCCGTCTCCATCTGGGTGCAGCCACCCATGTGCACAGGTCACTGAGGTCCTGGCCAGCTCTGGGAGGCTTCCCCCAGGACCAGGACCCATCCTGGGGAGCATAGGGGGTCCAGGGATGGCTCCAAACTAAAGCTGCTTGGGACAAAGTAGGGATGAGGTCTGGGTACCAATAGCTCTCCAGCACCTCCAGGTGATGCCTGAGCTCCTCGCCTCTGAACCTGTTCTGCCTTCGCCTTGCCTCCCACCCCCTGCTGTAACGTAACACGCAGTGCTCCCACCGCTGGATAAACAGAACGGCACCTCCTCCCAAAGGTGAACGTGGGATCACCACACAACCCAGCGCTTCCACCCTGCATATATACCCGGAAGGGCTGAGCGAGGACTTGAAGAAATACTTGATTTTAGCGCTGTTAACTCACAGTTACTCACACGAGCCTACAAGAGAAAGCAACCAGATTTCCATCAGCGGACCAGTGGACCAACAGAAGATGGTCTATCACATAGAATAGGATGTTATTCAGCCTGAAAAGGGAAGGAAACTCGGACACGTGTCACAACAAGATGAACCTTGAGGACACAGCTTGGTGGAACGAGCCAATCACAGAAAGACAAAGGTTGTCTGATTGCACTTGTACAAGGTCCCTAGAGCTGTCAATACAGAGAGAAAGTAGATGGGTGGTGCTCAGGGCTGAGGGGGAGGGGAATGGAGAGTTAGAGTTTAATGGGTGCAGAGGTTCATTTTGGGGAAGATGGAGAAGTTCTGGAGATGGATAGTGGTGAGGAGAGCACAACAGTGTGAACGTGCTTAATGCCACTGACCTGTGCGCCTAAAAATGGTGAAAATGGTCTATTTTATGTGTGTTGTACCACAGGAAAAGTGAATACATTAAACAACTCGGTAGTGGTGAAGGGGCTTTGCTCTCTCCAGAGTGAGCAAGATCATCTACTGAGCACCCCCTCTGTGTCCGGGCAGACCCAGAACCGGTGGTCTCAGGGGTCCTCATGCTGAGGCAGCCCACCCTGGGGTCTGGAAAAAGACCCACTTTGAATCCCAATAGACCACCAGACAGACATAGCCCTGGGCACCCATCGCACGAGATTACGTCCAGAGCTACAGGCCCTAGGGAGACATCAAGGCCGATGCCACACAGGAAGGCCAGATTGCTGTACCCATCCTTTGTGTCCAGCTGTGTCAGAGGCCGGCAGAGGTGTGAGCCATGCAGACTAGGCACTGCACATGTAGGGACAGAGGTGGGCAGGGCAGTGGATGCTGGCTTCGGGTTGAGGGCCATGAGGGAAGGACAGGGCAGCTCTGTGTCCATCAAGCCTTTGTAAGGCTGTGAGCTGCGGCTCAAGCCTATCCCTCCCTGTCCCTGGTCCTCTGTCTCCTCTGTACGAGAGTCGGATGGTCCTTAAGGGCTGTCCCAGGACAGCAGCCGGCTGCAGTTCCCTTTGAAGGATGAACGTGTCCTACACGAGGGATGAACGTGTCCTACGTGTGGGATGAACGTGTCCTACGCGTGTAGAGCATCACAGCTGGAGCAGTGTAGCAGACACCCGTGCTGTTGCCTGGCCAGTGGTTCCTAGTGACCTGGAGAGCTCATCAAATTAGAAGTGCCCCATCTTGCCCCCTGAGAGTCAGCACTGGGGGCTGTGGACTCTGATGATTCGGACCTACCACCCCAACACTTCTGAGCCTGGGGGGCCCCCACCATTCACTTCACAGATGAGACCCAGGGAAAGATGAAAATGGCACCAAGATAGGTTTTCTCAAAACGAATAACCCAAAAGAGGCAGCTCGTATTCCTTTCATTTCTTGGGATCCAGCTGGACAAGGCCAGGCAGGAGGTGGAGGAGGGGAACCTCTCTGTCCTCTGTATCATCTTTGTTGCCATGACAACAGCAGCCATGCTCTCTGGAGTGTTCCAGGTGCTGATGCTTTACAGGGGCTTTCTAATACCTCCAGACACTCTCTCAAGGTAGTTGCTACTCTCCCCACTTTATGGATGAGAAAATTGAGGTTCAGAGCGGTTGGCAGACTGGCTCAGGGTCCCCCAGCAGAGGTAAGGCCAGGATTTGAACCTAAACTAATCCCCTTACATCACACAGCCTCTGAGGTCCAGAACTGAAGTGACACCCTGAGCATGGGGGATGACCGGAGCTGAGGAGCACCCCCCATCCCCTCGTGATTGTGGCAGGTCCCCAGGGCCAGATTGTCAGCACTGGGCTCAGCAAATGCTGCTGGTTGGAAAGCCCAAGAGCCGCCCCTGCCCCAGAAGCCAGCTCCGGGGGAACTCACAGGGCTGCACCGTCCAGCCGACTGGACGGCAGGCCAGCAGCGAGCGCATCCTCTTCCCAGCGAGTGGCGGCAGCAACATTCCCGAGAGCCCGAGCAGTGGGTGCATTCCCTCAGCTGCCCCTGCACGTCTGCATTCCCTGTCCCTGACCCCCCCCAGAGGGTCAGTTGTACCCACAGTGTCGGCCAGTTTCCAACCCTGTCGGGGAGGCGCTAATAGCTCACAGCAGGCACGGGCTCAGTTTGAATCAGGTTGCTGTTGATGTTATTTGGGGAGAAATGTTCACTTCCAGCCCCCACGCTGTACAAACAGACCGGGGCTCATATCCAGGACTGAATGCCAACCAATTCCAGAGGGGTGGCGGGAATGAACTCCACTGCCATGCCGGGATCAGGGGGCAGGCTCTAGCCTGACGGGGGACTCCAGGGATGGGCTGGTGGGAGCTGTATCAGGGCCAGGGGGTTTAGTGGGAGAGGTGCGGACAGGCAGACTTGCCCAGGGGCAAGATTTGGAAACTGCAGCAGCCGGCCTGGGGTCCAGGCTTGCCTCCCTGTGCCACCAGGCCCAGGATGTGAGTCCCTTGGGGCCACAGGCCAGGCAGCGCCAGCCCTGGAGGGCAAGACCGGCATGCAAGTTCAGCTTGCCCTGAGCACCAGCCACAGGCTCCGGGGCCAGGGGCCAATGGTGAGAGAGGACAAGGTCCTTTTGTGCCTCCTGCAAGGATGGCATTCTTCCCTCCAGTTCTCCCCTCCAGGCCTCTCCAGGACTCACGCTCAGGCCCTCCCCTCCACGTCCAGGTCGTGCCTTGGCGTGCGGACATCTGTGTGCATCGTGGTCCTGGGAGCAGGGACTGTCTAGTGCGTGCCTCCTGGACACACAGCTGGACTGTGCTTCCCAGCCCCCCAACCCTTGGGAGCCTGGCCCATCAAACCCTCCTTCCCTGGATCCCAGGCCCCCCCCAGGGAGAGTGGGGCCATTTGCTGGAAGGAGCCTGGGCCCCTGCATGACCGTGTGGAGCTGAGCAGCCACAGAGCCCACGTCAGGCTCAGGTGTGAGAGACAAGTAGATGTCTACTGTGGGAAGTCACTGAGCTGTGCTGTGGTGTGTGTGTGTGTGTGTTTTTAATGTTCAGTTTGAGAGAGAGTATGAGAGAGAGCAAGTGAGGAAGAGGCAGAGAGGGAGACAGAGTCCAAAGCAGGCTCCAAGCTCCAAGCTGTCGACACAGAACCTGACACGGGGCTCAAACCCACAAACCGTGAGATGCTGACCTGAGCCAAAGTCGACGACACGAACTCGAACTCTGTGTCTGCCTCCACATGGCTTTACTTGGCGTCTGTGTGCAAATGCATGCATCCGGGCCTCTTCTCTTTTAAGGACACCACTCACTGAGCCAGGAGTTAAATCACTGCCCTGTCGCACCAACCTGTGGATGGGATTGGTGGCCCGGTGAACCACGGCCTTCTGGTGTTCATGCCCTCCCGTGGTCTTCCTCCCACTGGAGCCTACCCTGTGACTAGAATGTGCCACATCCGGGCCTGGCCTGCCAGAGGGCTGCCGGCCTCCGCTGCTCCCCTCCTGGACCCTGCACCTTGGGGAGCTCTGTGCACCCATCTACCAAGTCCAGGTCCCCTCCGGGAAGATGAGCCGGAGAGGCAGGCTGTTGTACTGTGCGGAGCAGGGAGAAGCCCAGCGGCCTCACGGTCCCGTCGAGCCCCCGGATGACACCAGCCCAGCCTCTCTCTGGAGGCTTTCAGGGGGATCAGAAGAACTGCCCTGCTGAGCCCCGCCGGCCCACAGGACTGGGAGAGAGAACAGAATGGCTGTTGGGGAGCAGTCTGTTACTTGGCAGTGGAGAAATTCAGTTACAGGAATCACACTCCACCTCCTTTGGGACTGGAATCTGCAGAAAAATCCTTTGTGAAACCTCAGTGGGAAAGGACCCCAAGAAGCACGTGTTTGTGTGTCTACTGGGATCGAGGCTCTTTGGGGAGGCTCCCTTTTCCAACCATCTCTACTCCGCTGTCCTTTCTTTGATGTTGGAACTAAGAATTACGGAATTGTTGGAAGCAGTAGGGCCCAAAGAGACTCAAGCTTAGGGGCCCTGGCATGATCCCATAGGTCGCCCTTCTGACGAAGGTCTCCAGGGACACTGGCCTGTGTCAGGACAATAAGCCTTCTCCAAGGAGGGCTAGCGCCCCCTCTGAGAGCCACAGTGTCACAGGGAAGCCACTGAGCCCAGTCACCCAGGTCCAGGGAGTGCAGCTAGAATGTGGAGGAGGAAAGGCCACAGGCAGGGACAGGGCTCACATCTGCGCTGAGGAGAAATGGTCCCTCCACACCCAGCAGGCACCTGCTCCCAGAGGGTCCTGCAGCTGGGTGGTCCAGCCCAGGCCTCTGTGTAGATGGGGCCCAAAGAGGGCAGGTCCTGCCAGCAAGGCAGTGGCCTGGTCTGGCCTGCTCCTTGGTCCTGTCCCCATCCAGGGCTCCTTCTAAGTACCCACGTCCCTGCTGAGGTTGTCCAGGCCAGAGCAGTGGCCCTCTGGGGCACAGCGCTCCAGGCTGAATCCTGGGTGGGCAGAGAGAGAGAGAGGCAGGAGAGCCGCCCCCACACAGCATCCTGTCCCCTCTGGCTGCAAGCACAGCTGGACTCGGGCTGACTGGCTGTCACGATTGTCATCTGCCCTGGCAACAAGCCAAGGCTGTTACCGTGAGTGCCATTGCCATGGAAACCATGAGTCAGGGCCGCACTTAACAGAGCCAAACCTGCCAGGGGCTCTCAGGGCCTCTCGTCTGCCAACGGGAAAGGCGACACCAGCATGTAGCATCTCCTTGGGACTCATTAACAGGGCGGAGCGGGGGTGACAGGCAGGGGGCACGTGGGGAGGAAAGGAGAGGGAGAGAGGCAGGGGAAGATAGAGGAACCAATAGTCCCGGGACAGGCTTAGGGCCTACAAGCTCAGACCACAAAGACCAAGGGGTCTCTCCCAAGCGCCCAGATCTGCCACTTATCAAACCCAAGAGGCCAAACTCCCAGAGTCCAGAGCCCAGGGCTGGGCCCCACCATGATGACGAGTTGGGGTGCCTCTGGATCACAGGGTTGTCAAGCCCCCCAGCACAGCTGTCACTTCCAGGGGTGCGGGTGGGGGGGGGGGGTTGAGGACTTACCCAGGGCCACACAGTGGGCCCTTGTGGGGCCAGAAAGGCAAGAGGAGGAGAACCCGACCCCGTCCACATGAGCCTTTTCCAGCTCCTCATTGTCCCATGGTCAGGTGGCCTCGAGGCTGCTGGCTCTGGAGGTGGCAGGCCCCACACAGGTGTCCCCGTGGCCTGGGCCCAGCAGAGAGCAGCCCCAGCCCCCAGATCCACCCTGGGTGCCCAAGTTGTCATGGTAAGTCACCTGCCAGGTTCCCAGGCTGGCCCACACAAGCCTCATTGCCACATTCCTCTGCCTCATGGTCCAGAGTCTGACCCTTCCTGAGAATCCGGCAGACCCCGCCCCAGGGAGGCCCCAGCCGTCTCCAGACGCACAAGCCCATGGGTGAGCTGTAGGTGAGGACAGCCATTACCTGCCCACCCTGGGTGACTATTCTCTCACGTCTTCACTGATAACGGCCAGTGAGGTGACTTAACAAAGGCCACAGAACTCGCTTTGACCCAAGGACTTGGTGATGACAGAACAGCGTCGGTGGCCACTCCGCCACGGAGCACGGGCCAGGTGGCTGAGCCGTTCATGGGAAGCCCTGATGTCCACGCTCACACATCTGATGCCGGGGAGGCTGTGGGGCTGGGGGCAGCCCCTTTCTCTCAGCCAAGGCCACGTGGCTCCTGAGCTCCAGGGCGGGGGAAGGGCCGGGGCAGAGGGCTGACCACCAAGGGGATGCAACCATTCAGCTGGGAGGGAGGTGCTCTGGCCTTTTCTGCCAGTTTGCCGAGCGAGCAACATAAAGTTAGATGAAATGTTCAAATTGCCGGGGAAGAAAATCAAGCATCGTATGCTGGCTCCCTGGGGATGGTTGTTACCACTGGTCCTCAGGCAGCAGAAAGCAGAACGAAGGGACATTGCAAAGCCGGCCAGAGGAAGAGCCATTTCTGACCTGACCACCCTTGTGGCTTTCGACAAGGGAGGAATGGATAGATCAGGGGCGTGTCTGTCAGGTCCCCTGTGGCCCTTCAGCTCAGCAGCCAGGGGACCGCTGGGGCCAGGAGGCCCTAGCATTCCAATGCGCTGTGGGGCGGGGCTGGATTCAAAGGCCCCTCCTCCCTTGTGCAACAGACACCTCATCCCGGGCTTGGGCCCCAGCCCCAGCCCCTCTCCCGCGTCAGGTAAGTGTGATTGGTGCAGAGCTATGAACATAGGGTGAGTATGTGAGCAGAAATCACACATCTCTGTCAAGGCCAGCACTTCTCACCTTTTTTCGCATTATCACCTTGCTAAAGAGACTTTTTAGACATCTTTTAAGTAATTGTCACATCCCCCATGAAATTAAATCCCAGGGAATATGACTTTAGAGGTAGCACTGAACTTTGGACCAGCACAAACTGTTGCAATAGCTTCGACTCGCTTGCGCCCTCCTCCCAGAGCGACTTTTAGGTCTTGGGGGTGCTGTCACCCCATGGACAATGTCTGGTCTAGTCGGCACATGGGTGTTGCATGTTGGGGAATGGCCACCGTTCATCTGTCCAGCTGACATCCTGTGATGGGTCCCGGGACTCAGCACCAAGGCCAGAATCTCCCTACATCCTGTCCATGGGAAGTAGACTTGTGGGAGGCCGATGGAGAAGCCATTTCCAGATTGTTCACCGATGTGACACGCGTGTCCACTACCCAGGACCCTTTTCCAGTGCAGGAGCAGTGGGAGCTGGACCTGGAAGGGGAGAGAGAGATGAGTTGTCCTGGCCGGTGTGCTGGGCCAGCCTGTTCTCAGCAGAGAACAGTTTTGTGGTGATCGAGCCACAGGACAGGGCAGGACCGGACATGTGTCCCCCGCTCACACCTCTCTGAAGTCCCAGCTTTGTGACCGCACACTTGGCCTTCCTGCGAGGTTCTGTGACAGATGCCGCCAGCACTGCACCCGGATCCCCTCAGGCCACCGCGATTCCAGCTGGCAGCCTCCATGTCTCGTGGCCTGAGGACTTGCTCCTGCTCACGCAGCTGGCCGGAAGTCTCCAGGGCCCATCTTCAACCGGCGGCTGCTGGGCGCCCCGGTGCATCTGTACCCCCCGGGTGGGTAACTCCACAGTGCGTGCTCCACACTGTCTCCCACGTCTTCCCAGAAGCTTTCAGCTTTCAGCTTCCCATTGTGCAAACTGGCTGCTTCACCTTTCATTGGCCGCCTTGCAATCCCTGCCTCGCAAAGGCCCCTGGGACGCCTCCCAGATAAATCACTAGCAGTTGACGCCTTGTCTCAGGGTGTGTTTCTAGAGGAGCCCAAACTGAGGCCCCCATCCTGCCTCATTCTGCAACATTCGTTTGCTGTCCACCGTCACCTGCTGCTTTGTGGCTCACACTCTGGGAGCCACGGCTGATTTTTGGTCACTATCTGCGGATGGCTGGACACAGCTCAGAGAATGGAGTGAGGGGAGGCTTGGCAGAGGAGGGGCCACTTGAATGAGGTCTTGAAGGATATATAGGAGTTTGTGGAGGAAAAAAAGCACGGGAATACCCCTACCCCCACCCCCATCATCGCCCTGAGCTATTTGCAGAAGGTGCCTGGACAACTGTGGGGTCCTGAAATGTGACCCTGTATAGGTCTGGCTGGTCATTCCTCAGCTCTGGAACCTGCAGTGGCTCCCCAGGGCCCGTACCAGGTCCAAGCTTTTTGGCTTATCGTTTGAAGTCCTCTGTAAACTGCCCCACTCTGCTTCCACGCTGTTACTCATGTCATTGCTGCTGCTGACTGCCCTCCTCAGTGAGCCCAACCTGGCAGAATTCTGTCTGTCCTTCTACGCCATCCAAACACCCTGCCCTCCAGGCAGCCATCGGTGGTGGCCTCAAAATAACAGCTCTCAGCTTTGTGCCCACAGAGCACGATTGCCAGGCTCTGGGGCACCTCCCAGCCCCAAACTAGGGTGAGTCACCGATCTGTGTCAAGCAGAAGCTATTCGAAGTCAGGACCCCTCACCTGGGCTCCCTCATATCCCCCCGTTCCAGCAGTAACGACCTAATGCGTCTGGACCGTCTCAGAGGTCCCTTGCATCTCTGCTTTGACCTGGCATGGAGAACGCATCTCCCCCAACATGGGCTGATTCTGATGGACCGTACGGGGTTCCCATGCAGCCCCCCCACCCCTGGGATGGATTTACAGTTTGGTTTATGGTTTATCAGGGAAAGAATGGAGCTCATCAGGAAGGCTGCCGCCCTCCCAAGTGCTTTTTAATTATGTGAAAGATGAGGGCCCCACTCTCTTAAGGGAGGAACCCGTCCTTCACCTCTTCCCCCCCCCCCCCAAATGTCACATTATCAGAGGCGGGGTCGGGGGAGGAGACCCTTGGAGCGGGGACAATCCAGGTGGCTCAGGATAGGGCTGATTCCCCTTGCCGATGAGCCTAAGTCCTGAATCAGAAGTTTTAACATATTCCTTAATTAGAGCCCGACCTTGTCCTCAGCTGCCCAGCGGAGTGGGCCCCCGATAAGACCAGGCAGTACTATTGTCTTCATGCTTATGAGGTGGGCCCACTGGAAGAGCGCATTCGAAATGAGATTACATCTTATACATGTTTAATGTACTGTTCTCGCCATTTAAAATGCGGCTCTATTAAAATAGCAGGGAGGGAAAATTGACTCTCGGAGCTGGGTGTGAGAGAATAGATCACTAGTGAAATGAATAATATATTAACAGAATAATGATGTTGCTTCTCATATTAATCGTATAAATCACAAGATTCTCAAGCTGTCAGCAGAAGTTTAAAAAAAATAAAAAATAAAGCTGACTTCCAGACGGAGAGTACTGAGCCCCGGAGGGTATGGGAGCTGGGGTCACACTGGTTATGAAACGGGTTCTCCACACAGGGCTGCCAGGGACCGGGACTTGCCCTGGAGGCGACAGCAATGTTGTGGGGAGGCCACCACTCCATTCCAGCCAGCAGCCTTTACTGTGCCAGCCAGATACAAGAAACATCAATGAGATGTGGCCCCCTGCCCACAGGCCAGGCCAGAGGGACAGGAATGCTTAGAGGAGGCTCCAACCTCGTCATACAAGCCAGGACAGAGACTCAGGGGGTGGAGGGGGCCAAAGCCCCGCGTGCCCCGCCCCCAGGGCCTGGCACCAGCCAGCCTCCAGTCCTGTCTGTAGGTCCAATACTACAGTCATTTGCTGAATGAGCGTCTGGTGACTCCGTAGGGTCCTCCCAGGGCTCTTGAAAGAGAGAAAGAAGGTGCTGTAGGGATGGGCGGGGCCGGGTGTGGGGTGCGGTGGGGGCCGTAAGGAGTGACTACAGTGGTCGTCGCCGTGGCAATGAATGCCACATGCACACATACATACATCTGCATGTAGCTCCACCGAAGGGAGGTTGGGGGGTGGGATGCACCAGAAATTGGGGCTGGGAGCATCCTAGGAAAATTCCTCCCATCCTCTCAGGAATGTTTGCCATCAGGACTCTCTGCCCCTTGTGTCCCTGTGGACCACGAGCACTGAGCTGGCTGCACTGACGTCTAATTGTTTGGAACATAGAGAAGAAAGCTACCTCCCCACCCCCCGCCAGCCTCACTCAACCCTGGGAGCAGAAATCCCGGGACTCACAGGCAGCCCCAGCCCTGCCAGCCTTGACACATGCCCCAGGTAATCAGCCACAGTCACTTCGTGTGAGCACTGGACTGGAACCCTCCAGGCCCTGTCTTGGCTCATGTCCACAGCCAGCACATGCTGTGTGTGGTTCCCTGCTTTACGGGTGAAAGAAACGATCCCAGTAAGTAGGGTACGTGCCCACAGCTGCCCAGCTGCTGAGTGGCAGGATCATTTGGGCTTTTGAGGGCATTTTCTACTCCTGCACCCACTAGTTTTGGGCTTAACCAGGTGACCCAAGCAATGGGATCCAAGCAGATGCTAGAGGAGCAAAGACACACAATGTGCCAGCCCTCTTCTGCTTCTGCCATTGCGGTGAGGAGCGCTTCCCCCCCGCCCCGCCCCCAGGAGCTACGGCCCCTTCATCCTGAGCCCCAACAT
This sequence comes from Panthera pardus, assembly GCF_024362965.1. NCBI lineage: Eukaryota > Metazoa > Chordata > Mammalia > Carnivora > Felidae > Panthera > Panthera pardus. The sequence goes on along the minus strand of NW_026526969.1, from coordinate 10,404,419 downwards.
GAACACAGGACAGACCCAGGCCCCACTTGCATACGGAGCAGAGCTGCCCTGCAGAGCCCAGCCAGGTTCCAGGGCCCGCAGCAGATTGTGGGCCCACGAGCATGAGCATAAGGGCTTACTATTGTGAGCCACGGAGCCCTGGGCTGGTTTATGACGAAGCATCTCTGTGGCCATTTCTGGCTGGGCCCCAAAGCCCAGGCTCACCGATGTGCTAAACCACCTCCCGCAGGGCTGTAGTGGGAGGGTAGAGGCTCACACAAACCTACTAACTTCCCAGCTTGTGTCCCACTGACAAGTCTGAAGAATTGTCTTTCTGCAGGAAATCCCCTGCCTGCCACGGCCATGGCCAGTGCAGGGTCCTCACCATGAACGTCTGAGTCAAGTCTCAGGTCTAAGCCGCCTTCCGCACTGGACTTATGGGGGCCTTAGCAGCCATGTATATCCATCAATGCAGGAGTATTAATAATCCTCAGAACTAACATTTCTGAGCCCTGATAGCGTCCACCCCTTTGCTGCACCATTTCTCATCATCCTCATGATCCATGAAGTGAGCTCCATCACTACCAGCCCCAGTTTTTGGAGGAGGAAAGTGAGACCCAGAGCACTTGCCCAGTGTCACGCAGCTAATAAACACAGAAGCTGTTTCTCCAACAGAAAAGGGCATATCTCCCTATGAAGAGTTCCCACACCCAATATCCCACTCAACCCAACATCTACTCCCAAATAGCCAAGACCTCCACTCCGGTCCCTGGGGGTGGACCACTGGGTCCCACCCGGTAATCAGTCTCATTTGCAGCCTCATCAGCCCTGGCTGACGGTGGAGGTGGGTGAGCATGTTGAGTCCAGCACGGCCAGCTAGGCCACGGGTGAGGCTGGACCAGGCAGAAAGGTGAGCCGATTTCAGTGGTGGTGCCCGGCCTGCTGGCTGGGGCCTCACCAGGTCTAGGGCACTGATGAACCTGTGGAAAAAGTGCCATCTCTGATTACCTTTGTGGCCCTGTGCTTCTCTCTCAAGGCTGAGGGCTCAGAGGTGGGCAAAATTCATCCTATGTTTCCCTACACAGACATTTTAGCAACCACCAGGATCCATCTCGCCTGAGAAATCATTGGCAGGGCATCACTACTGGTCATCGAACATGCTCGGGGACAGTGTCCCCCGGATGTCCACAGTGCTGACCAGCCTGGGCCTAGGGCTGCAGCCTTGCCCTCTAACGGCACCCACCTCCCTGGCTGGGGGGGGGGGGCAGATGGGGGAGTTCCTGGAGGTGCTTGCAGAGGGCCTGGCAGACCTAAGCTCTCAGCATAGCTGACTCACCAATGACTGTTGTCATTGGTGCAAAGCTGGACTCCCTTCTGTGCTGGGGGGCCCACCCCGTTCCCCTGGCAGGGACCGCATCTGAGCAGGGAGCTCTGCCCAGTGGGGCCAGCCTTGTCTGGGCAGATGCTGGAGGGGCAGAACTGGGGCTCAGCTGGCTGAGAGGTAAAAGCGTCTCCATGGCAACCAAACCCACCCCCCAGAGGGGGGTCACTGGCTTCACTTTTCCAGGCTACAGGAGGGCAGCCAAAACCCACAAGCTGGAGAAACTGGGGCATAGACCAAAGGCTCTCACTGCACCAGATCACAAGCTCCCTAGGCCCCTGGGCAGCAGTGGAGCCGGGAAACTAGGCCAAAGCCCGGAAGTCCCATCTCCCCCTTGCTCCCGCGCTGGGAAGGCTCTTGAAGACGTCTCGGGCCTTGGTGGGGTGGCTGTGAGCTATGACACGGAAGGGAAGCTAGTATCGGGCTGTGGGACTGGAGAGCAGGCAAGGGATCCCGCCGAGTTGTCGGGAGTGCCGTCTCCCTCCTCTGAAGGAGGAAGGATAGGAGCCCTTTACTCCTTGGTGGCTTTCTCTCCACGATGTCTTGAACGTCCACCTCTGCTAGCCAGGGATGACCGACCATCAGTGTCCCCGATGACATAGAACAGATCGCTGTGTACGTAGTTCTGCCTCCATGTAGGGAAATAGAAGGAAACCAGAACTCAGCAAGGACACTAGTGTCACTCGACGAGGCAGGGCCAGAGTTGGAAGCAGACCCCAGCTGCCCTGACCTCCAGTGAAATCATCTAGGGAGATTTAAAAAATCCCAATGCCCAGGCCCTACCTGGGGCCGATGAAACCAGAATCTCTTGGCGTCAGCGGCAGAGATTTTTGTCAGAGTCCAGGTCCCGTCACCGGGCAGGGTCGACATGCCGCTGCTCGGTCACCCGCCTGCTCCCCAGCTGACTTCATCCATAGGCTGTGAAGTCCTCTGCAGGGCTTGAAGCACTTTTAAAAGCAACGTGTGAACCTTCTCCCTGCAATCTTGTCTACATCATTCACTCCCTTGACAGACTACATCTTTATAGATGGTTACAAAGTCAAATTCAAATGATCCAAAGTTCTCAACAAGTGGAGACCATTCAACTTCCCTTCCTTCCCACAGCCTCTGCTGAGGCTCACACCCGCTCACACGCAGATGCCTTCCTAGGGGGTTCATGTCTGTCCTCTGCACTGCCCCCCCCCCCCAAGGCTCTTACCCATCCTGGGCACTGAGCACCTGCGTCCACATCATCTGCCCCTCCCACCCTCGGTGTGGACTCCACGTCTAACTCACACCGTCGGTCCCTGACATGCTGTTCCTGGCCAGGTGGGTGAATATTGAGGTGCACCTATCATGATGGTGACTGTCAGGTGAACCCGAAAAATAAACATGAGATACGGAGATGTCCCCACTGACAGGTTTTTTTTTTTTTTTAATGCTTATTTATTTTTGAGAGAGAGACAGAGCATGAGCAGGGGAGGGGCAGAGAGAGAGGGAGACAGAATCTGAAGCAGGCTCCAGGCTCCAAGCTGACGGCACAGAGCCCGATGCAGGACTCGAACCCGTGGACCGCGAGATCATGACCTGAGCCAAAGTCAGACGCTTAACCAACGGAATCACCCAGGCACCCCGGGCCGCCCCCCTCTGCCGATAGTTGTGTTTCATTCTGACCTACCTTTCTGGAGGTCATTGTCAAAGAAGCAGCTTTGAAACTCCCTGCCTAGGAGGCAGCTCCTTTGGGAGAATTGAAGCCCGTGAACGTTGTACTCTGAAAAGCGTGTAGCTACCTTTTGGTCATTTTAAGAAAAGTCTCCGCTTTCCTTCATCCTAATTGACACAAAATCGTGAGGGTGGAGCCCTCCGAATGGGATTAGTGCTCTTATAAAAGAGACCACAAGTGGGCTCCCTCTCCCTTTCAGCCTTGTGTGAGGACACAAGGAGGAGAGAGCTATCCAGGAACCAGGAAGTGGGTTCTCACCAGACACCAGATCTGATGCCTTCATTTGGATTTCCAAGCCTCGGAAGTGTAAGAAAGAAATTCCCCTTGTTTATAAGACCCCCAGTCTGTGGTAGTTTGTTAGAGCAGCCCAAACAGACTGACATAATGGGTCTACAAAGCACACAAGCACGGTGCCCCCCACCTCCAGACGCCATGTCAAGCACTCGTGGAGGACTCCGGCGATCGAAGGAAACCTGCTGCAAGGCCAGCTCAGCGAGGTCGGGCAGGAGAGCTGACAGGTCAAGGTCCTGATTGTAACTGGGCAGCTCCCCGGCTCCGGGGTCCTGGGCACCGTCTCCGCGCACTCGCAGATGCCCACCCACATCCAGGGGCCGCCCGGGATTGGGGGGCAGGGTCTCCATGCACAGAGCCTCCGTGGAGCCTGCACGCAGACCCACGGCCCCCAAAAGCAAGCTCCGTGGTGGCGCACGAGGCTCCACTGGCCAGGACATCTGCAAGCACCATGCATAGGCTGGAAGAGTCCAGCATCAGGGTCCTGGGTTGTAACTCGGAACGCCCAGCTGGGATCCAGGCTGCAATTGAGAGCGTTGCGGAAACAGACCGCGTCCTTCATATTCATGCACGGGGGACGGGGGGATTCTTCCTGAACTTGCCCAGAGCTGACAGCAGCGGTGAAGTCCACAGCCTCGCTCCCGGCTCTCGGTGTCCCCCAGGCCTGCACCTTCCTCTCTAGGACAGTTTCTCCAGGTGCCCATCAAGGAGTGTGTGGCCCAGCCGGGCCGAGGTGGAGACTCAGAAATCGGCTCTCGCAGACACAGACTTGCTTTTTCTTTGAGCTCAGCAGGCCCCGCCCCTCTCCACTCCTAGCTTGGGCATCAGCAGACGATGCTGGGAGTGCAGGGCCAGGTGGCTGTTCAACCCAGGATGGCAGCCTGGGAGTCTATGCCCCCTTGGCCCATCTGGTCAACAAGGAATGAAAGATCAGAGGATTGGAACAGGTTAATGGAACATTCTAGGTCTCAGCTATGAGAACCTTTGCTCGAGGGGAGAATTGAAGGAATGAAGAAGGAGGGGGCAGTTTTATCCTGGTCTCATAAAAAGGCAATGTGAACAATCCTCAGCTGCTACTGGGCCCATTAAAGGCCTAATTTCCATTCACCTATAACTTTATTAGGCTCATCCGAGCTATTCATCAGACAAGCCTGTCTTGAAAAGGGTGGATAGTGGCTTTTATTAAAATGTCTTCCCCGTGGCAGATGCATTAGGTTTTATGGCCCCGCACACACAGCTGCCTTCACAATGGGAAAGAGCTGCCTCACCATTGCTAGGGCCGACAGAGGTGACAGGTAAGACCTGGGAGACCAGATGTCCCAGACATCCATTCCCCGTGCATGGGCCTCAGCGTCTGGAGTGGGTGTTAACCTCATCTCTGCAAGTTTGGGTAAAAATTTCCATCTCAGAGAGCTACCAGAGGACTCTTGCACATCCCCGGCCCCCACCAATTCCCAGCTGCTCTGCCCTTCAGCCACGTGCTGGAGTCTGTGTGTATTTTTGGAAACTGGTCCCAGAGTAGAGCCTTTGGAATCTGGATAAGGGGTGGTCAGGCTGCTGGAAAACTGTGATAGGGGGCCCTAGGGTCCCAGGGCTTGGCAGGTTGTGGAAAACGTGGAGGGAAAGTGACACAGGAAGCTAGACAGAGAGCCGCTCAACAGTAGAGAGAGAGGGAGGAGAGCCCCCAGCAATGGAGGAAGGGAGCGTCTTCCCTGACTTCCCTGTGGGGTTGCAGGTCTCTTCTGCCTTGGATAAAAACCCCTTGTGGGGACAAGTGGGCCAGGGGGCTCAGAGTGAATCCCCCAGGATCAGGGCCAGCTCTGCAGTTTTGCCACCAAGTGGCCAGGAGCAAGTTACTTCGCCTCTCTGAGCCTTGGTCTCCTCATCTGTGAAACGGAGCTCACGGGCCATGATGCTGAATCGTTGGTAGGATTAAAGCAGACAGATCTCGCAAAGCATTTAGCAGCGGGCCTGACACATAGCAAGCCCAGAACTCGCACCAGCTGTTATTATGATGGTGGCAATCGTGCCCCATGATGAGCAAGTGTTGATGGTGACAGAGATGCCAGATGTTCTGCCCCGTGCTCAGCTGGAATGAGGAGGCTGGGATATCAACTCCTCCCAAGTTAGTTCCAAAGCCAAGTGGCTGCTGAGCCCCAGCTGACCACAGGAAGGGAGGGTTGTGCTCTAGCCCAGGTGAGTTGGGTTGCACATTTGTCTGTCTGCCCCAGGAAGAATTTCTAAATAATTCATTGTCATTGACAATCCTTGCAATGTTACTAAAGAGAACATACCGAAACCCTACCCATCTAGAGATAATAGTGCTAACCTGTCTCATGGGCCGTCGTCTGGATTACATGAGTCAAATCACAAAAAGAACTTGGAGCCAAGTGCTGTGTGTGTATTTAGAGTTTTCTTGGGGATTCTGGCTGCCATTATGAAACAAAATGGCAGCCAGCATATTTCCCACAAGTAGATCGCTGGTTGTTTGTGGGGCTGTTTCCCGGATTGGTAGAGGTTGTAGAGAGAGGGGAAGAACCTGAGTGGAGTCAGCTCACCTCTCGAGCCCAGGTCCTACTCTGGTGCCTGGTCACAGGATGGGCGTCTCTTCCCATACCCTTGACCCCTGCTGCCCATGACATTCCCTTGCTGCAGTACAGGGAGTCCAGAGAGAGTAAGTCGGAAACCCTGAGGGGCACTGGGAGACTTGGGGGCTTTGGGGCAGGGGTGAGGCATAATCCACCTAGGTTTTAACGGGCTGAGACCAGACCACGAGGGGATGGGACAGAAGGTATGGCAGTAATCCAGACAAGAGATGGTGATGCCATGGACCCAGGCTAGGACATGTAGAAGTGGAAAGAAGTGGGTAGATTCTGGATAAAGTGTGAAAGCTGCCAGTGGGATTTGTTGACAAATAAATGAGCTATTTGAAGAAGAGCGAGAGCAAAATCCAGAGCAAGCCCAAGTGTGGCCTGAGACACAGGAAGAATGGAGCTGCCATCACCCGAGATGGGGAGGCTGTGAGGAGCAGGATGGAGGTGGACCGATGCTGACAGGAGATGAGGGGCTCTCCCCAAGCCCACTGGGAGCCCGTTTCAGGAGACAGGAAGAGGCGGCAAGGGCAGGAAAGTGGGAGATCAGGGACCCCACCAGCCTTTTGAGTGTTCGTCTTCAGGAGGGCTGCCCCGTGGAGCCCTCACCGGCCAGCCCGGCCTTCCACTCCTGCAAAGGCTCGTGCCTGTCTTGGGGGAGAGAGAGAAAAACACCTTCAGGGAGGAGATTGGCACTTCTCCTCGTCATCACACAGCCCCGAACTTCTAACAGAGCAGAGGGTCCTCTAAAAGGAACTGTTGACACCTGGCCCTGCCTGCTGCCTTCCCTTTGATGGGCCTCCTCGTCTCCAGGCTCGGCGCCTCTCAGGCCTGAGCCTGCTTGGACATTCTGCACAAAGGTGCGACTTGCCTGGTAAAGAACCAGAATTCCTCTCACTTCAGAAAGAAAACCTCCGCGTCTGCCAGTGGCCTCACATCTCTCCCTCTCCATTCTCAGCGTGAGGCTTGGGCTCTTTATAATTCATCAAAAAGGCCACACATAATGAGCTCAGCTCGTACTCTGCAGCGAGGGCTGTCAGCTCACCTCTTAAGAGCCCCCATCCTGGCCGGGGACCCTTAGATCTCGTCGTCCTGAGGCTGAGGCTGAATCACCTGTGAGTCAGGCATCGGGCTGAGCCAGCACTGCCCTCCTCCCGAGGACCTTGCAACCTGTGTTCCAAGGAGGCCTGGCCAGCGGCTTTCACTGATGCCATCTCAAAATTCTCCTGACCGTGCTGGAAGGAAGGTACCTACATACCCATTGTGCAGACGTGAAAACTGAGGTGCCATGAGGTTTAGCAGCTTACCTGAGGTCCCTCGGCAGGTGTCTAGTAAAGAATCAACCTGATCCTGGTCTTTGTCCTCACCTCCTGGGAGGTGGTCTCTTAGCCCTTGGAAGGTCCCGCCTGACAAGAGGGTTTTTGTTTACCATATGGACCACGTCTATATGCCTGAACCCCGATGAAGAACACCAAGACTCAGGTGAGCCCCCTGGTGGACAGTGCTCCATGCATGTGGTCGCATGTTGTTGCTGGGCAATGTGAGCACTGTCCTTGACTCCACGAGGAGGGGACAACCGGAAGCTCTGCATGGGGAGCCCTCCTGGACCCTGCCCCACAGGGTCCTTCAGCTGATCTGAATCTCTGTCCTTTGCTGTAATAGACCATAGCCATGAGTACAGCAGCTCTCAGCAAGTCCTGTGAATTCTTCCAGTGAATTAATGGAACCTGAGGGTAGTCTTGGGGACCCCCAAATTTGCAACTGGTATCAGAAACGAGAGTGGCCTTGGAAACCCCTGAATTCTGCCACTGAGGTCAGAGGTGAGGACTTGCGACCTGTCCCCTAACCTAGTCCGCTAACTTCTGGACTAGAAGAGAAGAAATTTCGGGGGCACCTGGGTGGCTCAGTCGATTAAGAATCTGACTTCAGCTCAGGTCGTGATCACACAGTTTGTGAGTTTGAGCCCCACCTTGGGCTCGCTGCTGTCAGCACAGAGCCCGCCTCAGATCCTCTGCCCCCACTCCCCATCTGCCCATCCCCTGCTCATGTTCTCTCTCTCAAAAATTAAAAAAAAAAAAGATATTTATATATATGTTTATATAATCTAATTGTATATATAATTATAGTTTATATTTAAAAACAGATATCTCTGCTGTTTTTAGCCACCGTAAGCCCAGGATGAGGACCTCAGCACCTCTGTAACTCATCAGCTCTGAGTCTGTGGTAATTCTATAGCTGCCCTAGGCAACAAATACAGGCCTTCCCCTCCAGAAGCTTCTGCCAGAGCAACTCTCTGCTTTCAGCTCCTAGAGAAAGGCCCCTGCTCCGACAGCATCTTTCTCAGGCCACCGGCAACTTGCCTTGTCTGTTCGTTCCCTCAACCACCGTGGTGGCCCTGAGAGCAGCCTTTCCTTGCCCCTCCCCCACTTTCTCCCATTCAGGGCCGCATCAAGTGTCCTGGGGCCGTCCTAACAAATCGCCGCAAACTGGGGGGCTTGAACAACAGAAATGGATGGTCTTGCAGGTTATGGCGCCTGAGTCCAGGATCAAGTTCTCAATCCCCTGTGGAGACTGGGAGGGAGAAACCACTCCATGCCTCCCTCCCGGCTTCTGATGGCCGCTGGCCTGCAGACACATCAATCCAACCTCTCCTCCACTGTCACTGTCACATGGCCTCCTCCCCTGTGTGTCTCTGTGTCACCTCCTCTTCTTCTAAGGACACCAGTCATTGGATTAAATGATCCCTAAAACCGGAGTGGTTTCCTCTTGAGGTCCCTTAACTAACTCTATCTGCACAGGCCCGATTCCAAATAAGGTCACCTTCTGAGGTCTGGGGGGACATGGCCCCTGGCCTCATGGGACACATGACTGGGGAGGACCAGGCCGGACCAGAGGGAGATTCACTGGGCCACCCGCCCACCGCCCGGCCGCCCTGCCTCCCGAGGGGACGGGGGCGCTCTGGTGTCACCGTTCCTGCCAGAGGAAGGAGGACCCGGTTCTGGAGCCAGGCGCTGGCTTCCAGAGTGTACGTGCTCAGGAGGCTGTCATGTTGATGAAAATACCGCAGAGCCGTCTGCAGGGTTCTTCCTTCTCACTGCCTCTCCAGCGCCTGAAATAAATGAGAAAGAGATGTTCCTGGCAGAGTCTGTGGAGGAACTCCATGGCAGGAATGAAAATTGGCTGCAGCATCCAAGAAATCCTTGAATGGAAAGGGATTTCTAGGACAACACACCTCTAGGAACAGAGAGTGTCAGTGGTAAAGCCCGGGGGAGGGAGGGAGGGAGGGACGCCAGCCTGCAGCGGGCGTGTCTGCGCGCGTCCACGGACGTGCCCCCCGCGTGCACACCGGCGCAGGTGCACATACCTGCTGGCGGGGCAGGAGCGCGGGCGGGCGTGGGGGACGCAGCCCAAATCACGGCCCACGTAGGCTTTCTTCTACTGGCGGACCATCTGTCCGCCCCTCCTGCCACCCCCACGCCCACCGGCCAGCTGGGGTCACCTTGTCCTGCTACATTTTCACAAAACTGGCCTTGGCCCCTGTCCAGGGCCTGGGAGGGACGCCAGCCGCCTGCTGTCCCCCGGCGGGTTCCGCTGAGGCTCACGCGGCTGCAGCCCCCCCTGGCGCCAAGTTCCTGCTTTCGCTGAACCCTGCATCCGCCCTGCGTCTGGTCTCCTCAGCCAGCTCGCCCTTTTCCTCCAGGCATCACATCTTTGGAGCTTCAGGGACTGGCTGAACTGCCCGTGAACTTCCGCCTGGCTCCGTCACAGCCTCCAACGTCCTTAAACTAAAACGAGGCAAGCCCGCGGCCAGTCCTCCTCTGGGGCCATCCTGGCCAGAGAGCCCTCACCTACCCCTGTTCGGGCCTCACCAAGGCCCCTGTTTCATCAGAAGGCCCACGAGGGGTTGGCCAAACAAAGACCGTCCCTGCTGCACCCCCAGCCCCTTGTCCCTCCAATCCCCCATCCCTGCCCCAAATGGAATCTGCCAGATCCACAAGCCCCACACACCGCTAAGGCCAGGAACACACCCCCTTCCAGCCCCGCCCTGGGGGACCCTCTCAGCCCTCCTCAAGGCAGTCGATCTCTTGGTCCTTCTAGAAACACATGTTGGAGAAACCTGCTGGTGTTTGCCCCAACCTCAAGCTGTGGTGGTGAGAATCCAGGGAAGTGTGTGCCTGATCTGAAACCCTTTTCTTACAGAGAGGAAACTGAGGCCAGAGAGAGAATCAGCTCGCCTAAGTCACGCCATGAGTGAGTGTTCCCAGGGAACAGAGACCCCAAGTCTCCTGACTCGGCATGAGGTCTTTATCCCAGCCCGTGGGGCCAGCAGGCGCTCCCAGGCACTGAGCTATGAGTGGGGGTTTCCTTAAACACCCCAGAATCCTCGAAGCTCTTGGAATCCCCAGCTCTCTGAATGAGCGTCTTTTCCCGGCTGTTAGAGCTGGGATCTCTGATGCAGCCAAAATTCAGTTGCAGGCAGGGCCTGGATGTCTCTTGGGAACCCCTTTCCCTGTCTCTAGGTTCGGGGGTGCCAGACTATGATGCAGACAGAATTTAGCACCATCCTGTCTTGTCTCCACTCCAGTCCCCAAGGTACTCAGCGTCCCCATCCTCCTCCCCCTTGGAGGAGGACATTTTTGCCAAAAGCATTAGAGAACTGTTATGGACTGAATGTTTGTGTCCTGCCCACTCCGCCAAATTCATATGCTGAAACTCTGATGCATCCCCAGTGGGACTGGTATTAGGAAATGGGGCCTATATAATCCAGGTTAAATGAGAGCACAGGGTAGGGCCCTGACCCAACAGGATTAGTGTCCTTATAAGATGAAACACCAGAAGGGTGCCTGGATGGCTCAGTCTGTTAAGCGGCTGACTTTGGCTCAGATCAAAGTGGGTTCGAGCCCCACATCAGGCTCTGTGCTGACAGCTCAGAGCCTGGAACCTGCTTTGGATTCTGTGTCTCCCTCTGTCTCCCTGCCCTTCTCCCACTGTCACTCTCTCACTCTCTCAAAAAATAAACATTAAAAAAAAAAAAAAAGACGAAACACCAGAATGTTCTCTTTCAAAACCCATGCACCGAAGAGAGGCCATGTAAGGACACAGCAGGAAGGTGGCCGACTGCAAGCCAAGCACAGAGCTCTCACTAGAACCTGAATCAGCCGGAGTCTTGATCTCAGACTCCCAGCTTCCGGAACTGTGAGAAGATAAGTCTCTGTTTATACCCAGTCTGTGTGGTATTTTGTTGTGGCAGCCCCAGCGAACTCAGACAAGAACCGAAATATTTAGAGATTGAAATGAAATCAAGTGTGAGAGATGCCTCAAAGCAGTACAGAAGAGGAAGTGAGCAGAGAATAAACAGGATTGGCTGCAAGCCGATAATTGTTGAAGTTTGGTGACAAGTGCATGGCAGGAAGCGGGGGGGGGGGGGGGGTCGCACTTTTTCTCTCTACGTTTATGTGTTAGAAATGCTCTCTAATAAAATATTTGGGTTTTTTAGTTTGCTTATTTTATTTTGGAGGGGGAGGGGCAGAGAGAGAGAGAGAGAGAGGGAGAGAATCCCAAGCAGGCTCCATGCTGGAACTCATGACACATGAGATCATGGCCTGAGCTGAAATCAAGAGTTGGACATTCAACCGACTGAGCCACCCAGGCACCCCTCCGATGAAATGTTTGTAAAAATAGTATAGTGGAGTGGGCTATGAAATCATTTCAGTGTGTCACAATCAGCATTTTTTAAATGAGAAAGAATAAAATAGATTATACTAGAATCACAGAATTACAATAATGTAATACTTTATGAAACTTTTACAGGGTGTGTGTGTGTGTGTGTGTGTGTGATGTACTGGGTCTGAATGTAAAATGTACTTCTTACTGTGGGTCATGGTCAAAAGACCTGGAAAGTCATTTCTCATGGTTGATTTGACCATGGCCTCCACAGTCAGATTGCCTGGGTTCTGGTTCGGCCGCTTCCTCCTGGCTGTGTCGCCTTGAGCAAGTTACTCCACTTCTCTGTGCCTTAGTGCAGCTAATAATCACAGCCTCCATCCTAGGATCGATGTGAGTTTTAAGTGAGCTAATACGTGTCAAGTGCTTCCAGCCATTCTCCTAACACAGTGCAAGAGCTCAATACGTAGCAACTATTACTGTAGTGGCCATGATATATAAAGCGGATGGTACTATCGCGTCAGGAATTTGTTGGCCTGAAATGGGAGGACGTAGGTTTTATAAGAAGAGAAAGACAATGCGCGACCACTGTTACAGAACGAAAACTCACTGAGTAAATTTGAGGATCCAGTTGGCTTTAATCAACAATTCGTGATTCGGTCAGCATCCCATCCAGTATCAGACAGATATCTGCTCCCAGGAGCTGTACAAAATGGAGGGCTTTTACGGGCAGGGGGCAGGGCAAGGAGGTTATTAGCAAAAGAAAAGAAAGGCTTATTTCAGTCAAGGTATCTTCCCTCAGGGAAGAGATGTGGTCTTATCATACCTCACTATGCTGATGGGGAAATTCCAGACTGATCGCTTTAAAGTTCCACTTCTAGGGGCCCCTGGGTGGCTCAGTCGGTTGAGCGTCCAACTTCAGCTCAGGTCAAGGTCTCCTGGTCTGTGGGTTCGAGCCCCGCGTCAGGCTCTGTGCTGTCATAACAGCTCACAGCCTGGAGCCTGCTTCAGATTCTGTGTCTCCTGCTCTCTCTGCTCCTTTGCCACTCATGCTCTGTTTCTCTCTCTCTCTCAAAAAATAAACATTAAAAAAATAAATAAAAATTAAAAAATGAAGTTCCACTTCTGGAGAGGCTGACATTTCAGTAGTCTTAAAAAAAATTCTTTTTTACCATTTATTTATTGAGAGATGGAGCATGAGCAGGGGAGGGGCAGAGAGAGAGGGAGACACAGAATTCGAAGCAGGCTCCAAGCTCCCAGCTGTCAGCACAGAGCCCGACTCGGGGCTTAAACTCACGAACCGCGAGATCATGACCTGAGCCGAAGTCAGATGCTTAACCGACTGAGCCACCCAGGCACCCCTGACATTGCAACAGTCTTAAGTTTACTATCCTGGGGCAAGTGAGTCTGCTTTGGGCCTTTTCTTCCTTCCTTCCTTCCTTCCTTCCTTCCTTCCTTCCTTCCTTCCTTCCTTCCTCCTTCTCTTTCTCCCTTTCTTTCTTCCCTTTTTTTAAACACCACAGAGGGAATAATGGTGGAATTTTAGGCAGCGTGGCCCTTCAGTCATTTACGAATATTAACTATTTCACTCAGTAAGTATTATGGAATGCCCACTATGTGCTAGTCCCAAGACACTGGCCACAGAGAGTTGAACAAGACAGATATGGCCCATGCCTTCATGGAGCCCACCCTACCTAGGAAGAAAAAGCAAACAATTCATTGTGATAAAAATGTCATTATTAGGAGTCGCCTGGGTGGCTCAGTCAGGTAAGTGTCTGACCGGCTCAAGTCATGATCTCACGGTTCGAGGGTTCGAGCCCCACATTGGGCTCTGTGCTAACAGCTCAGAACCTGTTTCTGATCCTCTGTCTCCCTCTCTCTCTGTCCTTCCTCTGCTCTCTCTCTCTCTCTCTCTCTCTCAAAATAAATAAACATTTTTTTTTTAATTCCATTACTGGGATGGGAAACAAAATAGGGTGATGGGGAACCGCAGAGAGGGGAAGGCGGTAACCTGACAACAGATTGTTGTTAAGACTCAGCCAAGGGGCGCCAGTCTGGCTCAGTCAGTAGAGCACGTGACTCTTGATCTTGGGGTTGTGGGTTCGAGCCCCACGTTGGGTGTAGAGATGACTTAAAAAGACTCAGCTAAGAGGAAGACTGGGAGCCAATGCTGGGAGGCGAGAGGTCTGGGAATGAAAGCAGCTTCCCAGTAGGGTAGCTGGCCCACCAGCCAAGTGTGGCCTTTACGTTGAAATCCATGAAAATGAAACAGAATTAAAAACTCAGTGCCTCAGTGCTCAAAAGCCACACTGTGCCAGACAGCGCCTAGGGCAAGTGTCCAGAACATTCTCATCATCTCGGAAAGTCTGTCAGCCGGCGCTGGTGGAGACCCCAAGCTGTGCTGTCCATCGTGGCAGCCACTGGCCACAGGTGGCAGCTGAGCACTTGAAACGTGGCCTGTGCCACTGAGAAATGGAATCTCAATTATTTTATTTTAATTAATTAAAATTGAAATTGAAAAAAGGATCTCTAATTTCAGTCATTGGAAGACTTTTTTTTTTAAGTTTTCATTTATTTATTTATTTATTTATTTATTTATTTATTTTGAGGGAGAAAGAGAGAGCCCGTGGGCAGGGGGGAGGGGCAGTGAGAAAGAAAGAGAGACTCCCAAGCAGGTTCCGCACTCACAAACCGTGAGATCATGACCTGAGCCGAAATCAAGAGTCGGATGCTTAACTGACTGAGCCGCCCAGGTCCCCCTGGAAGGCTATTAATTCTATTTGGAACAACTCGGGTGTATGAATCCAGTTTCCAACTGCACATTTTATGAAATCTAAATACAGAGCAAGTTGAAATATGCTCTCAGAGGAAAACAAGCCCACCGGATGGTGAAGACGCAGTACAAAACAACAAAGGTAAACCATGTCATTAATAAACTTTATATTTGATCATATATTGGGATGATAATATTCTGAGTATATTGCACTAAAAAAAGATATTATTAAAATAATCTAGCCTGTTTCTTTTCATTTTTAAATGTGGCCATTAGGAGACTGTCAATGACTTACGTGGCTCAAATTTATTTCTTTTTTTAAAAAAATTTTTTTAAGTTTATTTTTATTTTGAGAGAGAGAGAGAGAGAGAGCACGAGCAGGGTTGGGGTAGAGAGAGAGGGAGAGAGAGAATCCTGAGCAGCATGGAGCCTGACATGGGGCTCCATCTCATGAACCATGAGATCATGCCCTGAGCCAAAATTGAGAATCGGATGCTTAACCAACTGAGCCACCCAGGTGCCCCAGGTCAAACTTATTTCAATGAGACAATGTGGGACTAGGGTTTAGAGAGATGGGCAGTGAACCAAGAGGTCTGTAGTAGATATGGAGGTCTTGTTGGCTCAACATGGATTTTGAACTTCTTCCTGGGTAATGGGGAGCCACGACAGGTGCTTGAGCAGAGCAGTGATGCCTCTGGAGGATCTTCCTGGCAGCTTTGGGGAGAATGGGGTGGAATGGGATACCAGTTGGAAAGCCATTGTCATCAAGCTCAGACAGGAGAGTGGCTTGGATTTGAACGGTGGCTGTAGGGACACAGGGGTGCTGCCTGTTTCCCTTTCAAGGGGATTTTGCAGACATTTCATCCCAAACTTCTGCTTTTATCTTATCAGCCACCCCCAACTGTGGGGGGACTGGAAAATGTAGTCATTTAATTGGGCTCATGGCGATCCAGAAAAAAAATGGGACCCCGTCCTAAGGAAAACAGAACAGAGGCTGGGTGGGCAGGTAGCCCCCTCCACTGAGAGAAAGTCGGGGAAAGAGAGACAGACGGCCCAGCCAGCAGGGTGGGAGGGAACCAAAGGGAACACGGGGTCTGTACGATTCTGAGAGGGTGGGCTTGGCAGAGGATGTCACCCACCTTCATTTTGACCTCAAACTTTTTTTTTTAAGTTTATTTATTTTGAGAGAGAGAGAGAGAGCACACAGGAGGGGCAGACAGAGAGGGCGAGAGGGACAAATCCCAAGCAGGGCCCGCACCATGAGTGTAGAGCCCGATGCGGGGCTTGAACTCAGGAACCATGAGATCACAACTGAGCTGAAAGCAAGAGTCGGCCACTTAACTCACTGAGCCGCCCAGGCGCCCCTTGATCTCAGACTTTCTAATGAGTAAATTTCATCTTTCCCGCTTATGTTTGAATTCTGGCAAAAGCTCCTGTGGGCAGAGTACCCACTTCACACGGTAAGAACTGCCCTGAGCCAGCAAGACCCCACGTGACTGACCCCAAGACAGCGATCCCCCTGGCCTTTGCTGCCCCACCTGCACAAACCCCCAACCTCTGTCCCGCATTTTCCTGATAGAAACTGGGAAGTATTTTCCGTGCTTGGGCACAGTCTTTGAGACACCAGTGTGCTCTCGTCCCGGTGTCGGCCTTTCTTGAAATAAACCCCTTTCTTGTTTCACCTGGTCTGTTTGGGACCCCCAGAGTCCGGTGCTCCTGCACCCCTGAGCCCCAGCTACAGGCTGCTCCCAGGACCCAACGCACCTGAGCGCCAGGCAAGACGAGGCCCCTGGCTCACGGGAGGCGCTCGACAAATATTTGTCCAATAATGTCCGTTTAGCCACGTGAGCATTACTGATAACCTTGGGAAGAGCAGTGTAGTGGAGATGTGGGTGGGCAGGGGAGGGAGAGGGAGGTGAGGCTTGAGTGGGTGTGATTCTTTCCAGAAGTTTGGGTGGGGAGGGCAGAGGCGGAGAAGGAGGCAGGTGGAGGGAGGGACCGCGTCCTGCTCAGCTCTGAATCCCAGGACCTGGCATTATTATTGTTTTTTTATCCCCATGCAGATGAAAAAGCTAAAGCTCCAAGAGGAGGACCGACTTCCCGGGTCTCCAGAGGGGACTGAGATCCAGGCCTGTGCCCTGAACCCCGCCCACCCCTGGCCTCTCCCACTCCTTCCCAGCATCCTGTTTTTTCTTTAATGAGCTGCCTCTTTGATAATCGCAGTGGGCCTTTTATGAACTAAACAAACCGAGGCTGCAGGGCATTTTTTTTTTTTTTAACAAAAGAGCTCATTGAATAAGCAATGGGCTTTTCTGCAACTATTTTTAAAGATGGAGCTGCAGGCTGGGCTATGAGGAAAATCACAGAGAGCAATCTTCTGAAGGTCACCCAGCACCCAGGGAAAACTCCAGAGCTGGGGTGCACCTCACAGACACCCCAGGGAAAAATCCAGAGCTGGGGTGCACCTCACAGACCTCCGTGCGGGGCCCTGTGAGAAGGCGGAGGTCCTGGGTAAGAATCCAGGCACCCGGCTCCGTCCCGCCTCGGGGGCATCCAGGGCAGCGCTGGCCCAGCGTGGCCCTCCAGCCTCTGCAGTGGCCCCAGCCTGCTCCCTGGGACCAGAGGATTCTGCTCTCCGAAAGGTGCTAGCTGTGTAACTCCCATCACCCCCTGCGCTGCCTCTGCCTCTGGTGCCCGCAGGCAACTATTTTACCAATCTGCTCCCTCCCCTGTGCCCTGGGCCAGAGACATGGCTGCCTGTATTTAGGGCATATTCACCGCAGACACTGCTCTGTGCTGGGAACCAAGACCTCTGACTCGACCCCTCGCTCAAGGAGCTTGAAGGTGGGACCAACGTTTCTGGGGACGAAGAGCTTTCACGTACATACATCCCCACACCTAGTTCCCATCCACTTCCAAGGCACCGTTTCCAGGGAAACTGAGTCTCAGAGAAGTCAGTGGCCACATGTGGCTCAGCTGGGACTCTTCCTGTGTCCATGGTTCCAGCCTTCCTTGTACATGGCGGGGGGCCACCTGTCCCCGTATGATCTCGGGCTCAGGGGACGTGGAAGGTCCTGGAACTTCCTGTGAGGGCCTGATTGGTAAGTGCTGACAACCAGATGTTTAGCCAGCCCCGGGAGGGACAGGCTCACTCTGGCTCGTGTGCCAGTAACTCTGACTCTCTGGGCCTCAGTTTCCTCCGCTTTAGATTGGGGTTGGTAACAGTACCAGTGCTATTGGTGGCCGCTAATGTTTCCTGGTCCTCACTATGGGCCACGTGGCACAGAGTCTCCTAGGCAGGCCCCGTTCTTTCCCCCAGTTGAGACAAGGAAAGTGAGACTCGGAAGAACAAAACGACCCGTCCAAGTCCACACAGCTTGCAAGGATTTGAGCCTAGGCAGTACTGCCCCCGGCTTACTCTGCTGGCTGGAGGGAGGTTGCCTTCCTCTCCCCAGCCTTCGACCCTGGGCGCCCCCTGGTGGTCAGAGCTGCTCCTGCAGCTCGGCGTCTGTTACTCCCAGGACAGGTGGACCCCTTTGAAGGCCTGAGGAGCAGCAGCTGGGAGCCCACCAGGGCCCCACAGAAGCCAACCAGCCAGGAGGTCAAATCCCAGCTGGCCCACCCCTCCCCCAGCTCTTCTGCCCTTTCTGAAACAAAAGCGGGCCTCAGTGTCCCTTTGCCTCCAGGTCTTTGTATCAGAGGACCACCGATCACGGCTTTCTGGCTTTTGTGGCGAATGCTGAACTCGAGGGTTTGCTCCAGGCCAGACCATTGGGGAGATGGGGGTGCAGAGCCCAGAGGGAGGCATCCGTTCGTTAGTAAGAATGACTGAGTAGGCTACAGCTGAGCTGTGCTGCATTCCTAGGAATGCTGGTGTTGGCTTGTTTGGACACGAATGCCCTTCCCCCAACACACGGTGAGCCCCCGCGCGTGCAGCCTAAGGCAGGTGGGCATCAGCTGCTCCACCCTCCTAAAGCTTGATGATCTGAGTCATCGGCAACCATCTTCCTGTTGTTCCCTCCAGAGTGTCAAATAAAAACAAATCCAGGCTTCATAAGAGAGACTTTATGCGAGAGGGAGAATGCTCTGGCCATCGGGTCTGTCTGGGGGGAGGCAGAGAGCCTCTCTGCTGCAGAAAGGAGCAAGCAAAGCAAAAAGGAGCCGGCGTGGGAAAGCGGGATGGAAGGTCAGCGAAGGCCTAGCTCTATTCCAGGGATTGCTGGAGGGGCTGACTGGTGATCCAGGCTGAGGACTGAAGTTCAGCGGCCCCGAGGAAGGAGAGACGTGTAACCAAAGTTTGGTTAACGAGCCCTTGGCTCTGACTGACCAATGGAGAAACACAGTTCAGGTAATCATTTATGAGTCCACAAAAGGGGATTTGGAGGGTCTGTGTCTGTCCTTGTCATAGGTAAACAAGGACGGGGGGGGTGGACATCCATGAGTCTTCTCTACATCACGTGGAGGAGGTTCATTCTTTGCAACAAGTCATTTTCCCGAACACAAAGGGTGGGGGGTTCCTTTAAGAGCTGCTGTTTTGCAGGAGCACGGGGCTTAGGTAAAAATCCACATTGTTGGGAGTCAGAACAGTGTTCTCATTAACAGATTGAATCTGAAGATAGCAAAAATGTTCATTGTGTCCACAATGAAATACAGGAGTAAAGAGATCAGGGGCAATAATCTTGGTCCTAATTGTTAAAATCGGGCAGAAGTGAGCATGTTGCCCTGGGAATAGCTAATAGCTAGTGGTGTTGCTCGTAACAATGCACTGCCTGGACTGTTTGCCGCGGTCTGTGCCCCATTGAGCTGAGAAGCCTAGAGCGTCTCCCTGGGAGACCTGGGCCCGGGAGGAAACCTTGTGGTTTTCTGCCAGAAGAGCCACACACACATGGTCACCAGAACTCTCGTCGCTATGGTCTGGGCTGGAGTCAGGAAAGTCAGCCTCTTCTGTACCAGGCCCTGTGCTGGGCTCTGCACAGATTTTGGGCATGTTCTCCAGGCAGGCATGGGGACAGCAGGAGCGACAGTCCCTGACATTGGTGGCCGTTTCTGTGGCTCTTGGCTGGTCATCCCGGGGATGGAAAGCCCAGGAGACCGGGCCTTGCTGGTTCATGGCTGCGTTCCCAGCACTTGGCAAGGTGTGAGCATGCCGAATGAATGAAGGGTGAGCCCTGACAGCAGTGGGGGTGTGGTTAGACCACACGCATCATGGTGAAAGGGGGAATGTTACCGTGAACGAGGCGGGAAAGCCAAGTATGAGTAGCCTGAATGCCAAGCTAAGAGTTTGGACTTGGTGCTAAAGGTGATGGGGGTGCCTTTGAGGTTTTCCAGCTGAAGAGTGAGCTGATCTAAGCTCCACTTGGGGCCAGAGGTTGTGGTTTCTGTTGGCACCTGTCATGCCCCTCCAGTCTCCTCTGGGACCAGGCTGGGGGTGGCCCAGCGCCCAGTGGAACACTCTTGGGGAACGGGTGGGGGAGGGGCGGGGGCGGGACGGAAACTCCTGCTTGAGTGGGAGCCACTCTGCCAGGGAGGCCCTGCCTTCCCTACCTTGCTCTGCGGCTGGCTTCCTCTCAGAAGAGCTTAGAGCACCCCCTGCTGCCTGTTCCGGGATGCACGCTGGGGCTTTGCGGGGGGCGGGGAACAAAATGAAAAGGAAAGCTAGGTCCACATCTCCGCTGGCAGGACCTCTGCTCTGACCACGGTCTCCGAAATACTAACTCAACACATGACTCTCATGACTTTACAATGTGGCCAGCATGCTTTGCATCACCAGCTCTTGAAGCGAATGTGATTCTTCACGCTCCTGCTTCCCGGGTCTGGGGGTCTCAGCTCCCACTCTGGGGGCCCCAGGAGCCTCCCCCCCCCCCCAAACACACACACATGTCACCAGGTTCTGGAGAACTCCAGGTTTGGCCTGTGTCAAGGGCTGAATAGTGTCCCCACCCGAGATCATGTCCGCTTGGAGCCTCAGAAAGTGAAGCTTGTTTGGAAATAAGGTCTTTGCAGGTGTAATTAGTTAAGGAGCTCAAGATGAGATCATCCTGGATTTCCAGTGGGGCCCGAATCTGATGGCTGGTGTCTGTGAGAGGAAGGAGCTCGGGGACGTGGGGGAAGAAGGTCATGTGGAGGAGGCCCGAGACTGCAGCGACGGGTATCAGAGACAAGGAGCCCAGGGTGGCCGGCAGCCACCAGAAGCCACTGTGTGAGGGTTGCCACCAGCATTTTATCCCACTCCCGAGGCCCAGAGCACTCGGTGTGCCATTCACTTGCATGCTTGGACCCACACCCATACATGCACACCCATGTGCACAGGCACATACACATGCATGCATGTGTGCAGTGTACAGAAAAGAAGAGACGCAAGCTGGTCACAGAGACAGAAGAAGTAGATGTGGAGGGAGCCTGCTGTCACAGTGGTCCTAGCTGGGAGCAGCAGCTGGCCAGCACTGAGGGAGGGGTGTTTAGCACAATGATTAGCACACCCTGGATCCCTAAAGTCCTCCCTGTCTCTCCAGGGTCTGTGTGCAGGGATCCAGCCTGTGGCCTCTGCTCCCACTCCTTCCGCGACCCCAGCTCTGTTTCCTCCTGCGGGGACGAGGCAGCCCCTCATCACAGGGGGCGAAGGTCCCGCGAGCAGATGAGAGATGCTGCCAGGGAGGCAGAGATGGCTTTCCCGCCTCTGGGCCACGGGGGGTCAGAAAGACACCCACTGATGAGGAGTTCACTTAGGAACCATCCCTCACCAGCGAGGGGCGTGTGCGTCTGCGACACGGATCTGGTCAGAAGCCGGAAAAGACGGCGGAGACCCCAGGAGGGTCGCGCAGCGCCCCTCTGTCTCGACGCACACCTGTTCCTCCAGAATCCTTCATCTTCGGTCTCCACAACAGCCTCTTGCCATGAGGCAGCGAGCCGGGAAAGAAGCGTGCGCGCCTGGATCTGCTGGGCCCTCGGTATAGGGTCTGTCGATGCTGCCGGGATGTTCTCTGAATGAACGCCTGGAAGATGCACCCATTCACTGTCGTTTTTTTTTTAATTGAAAAAGAGTTGATGAGGTTCACGTAACATACAATTGACTGTCTTAAAGCAAACAGTTCAGTAGTGCATTCTGGACACTACCCCTGTCTCTAGTCTCCAAGTGTTTTCACCGGTTCAGAAGAACACCTGCTACCGGCTAAGTTATCACTTCCTGTTCCTCCCTCCCAACCGCCGGCCAACCACTGATCTGCTTTCTGTCTATGGATTTGTCTATTCTGGACATTCCATACGCATGGAGTCACATAGGTGGCCTTCTTTCACTGAGCATTGTGTTTTCAAGGTCAGTCCACATCATGGCAGGTATCAGTACATCATTCCTTTCAAAGGCAGAATAATATTCTATTGTGTGTATACACCACAACCCAACTTGTTTGTTTATCGAGAGAGAGAGAGAGAGAGAGAGAGAGAGAGAATCCCAAGCAGGCTTCACACCCAGAGCCCAACACAGGGCTCCATCCCATGACTCTCGGATTGTGACCTGAGCCAAAATCAATGAAGAGTTGGATGCTCAATCGGCTGAGCCACCCAGGCGCCCCCACAATTTTTTAATTCTTCTGTTGATGGACGCTTGGGCTGTTTCCACCTTGTGGCTATTGCAAATAGTGCTGCTATGAACATTCGTCATGAGTGCGTATCTGAGCATCTGTTTCCTGTTCTTTTAGGTGCATACACCTAGGAGTGGAATCACCACACACTAAGCATGTAACTTTTTGAGGAACCGCCCACCGTTTTCCATTTTCCATTCTCACCAGCACATCCTCGCCAATACTTATTATTTTCTGTTCCTGTTGTGTTCTGTTGTGTTATTATAGCCATCCTAGTAGGCATGAAGTGGTATCTCATTGTGGTTTGATTTGCATTTCCCTGATGACTAATGATGTTGAGCATCTTTCCATGTGCGTAACGGCCATTTGTACATCTTCGTTGGAGAAATGTCTATTTCAAGTCCTTTGCTCATTTTTTAAATTGGGTTGTTTGTCTTCCCGTTGTTGGATTGAAAGAGTTCACTCTTCACACAAATTGTGCAGAACAAAAAAACGAAGGCTAGGATTGTCACTTGCCCGAGGTCTTGGGAACCTGGCGACCCCTCAGATCTCCACTTCTGCAGCCCCCTCCCTGCCTCAGCTGCAGTTAGGTTATTTCTGTGGCTGGAGCTGTTGGCTCGCGCTGACCTGTGGACACCTCAGAAAGGCTATTAGGGAGGGAAAAGATGATGCAGAACAAAGGGGGTCCCCTCTTCCTGAGTCCCAGGAATGCCTCTGTCTTGGAAGGGGCTGAATGCTCTGGAAGCTGATTCCCGGGTAGGCTGCTCCAATTGTGTGAGTGTGAGTATGCACATGTGTGTGGCGTGTGCCTGTGTGTTCGTGCATGTGCACAGCTGTGCACGCGTCTGCAGTTGACAGAGCTGCCAGGACCCACACCATCTGTGTCCTTTGTGTCCCCTGCTGTGGCACCTGCCAGCCACCACTGGAAGGAGGAAACTGCGCGAAGCATGGCTGGGTGGGGCTGCCACCTGCTGGCCACACTGGGCATTGCAGGTGGACCTCAGGCTAGTGTGGGTGGCCCCGCCTCGTCTCCCGGGTCAGATGCTCAGGGCAACAGCCAGAAGAAAATGAAGTCCCCCCCTGTTGCCCCCGTGCCCTTAGGGCCTCTCTAGGGGGCCTGATAGCCTTCTTAGTACCATGAGCCTCTCTCCAGTTCAATCAAACCCTCAGAATAAAGTTTTTAAAAACTTGATATAAAATAATAGGAATTCCAAGGAAACTATACTGAAATACAGTTATCAAAATAGTGATTGTAATATATGTCCTTAGTGAAATAAGACCCAGCAGCAGGTCTAACAGCAAATGTAATTTTGAAGACGTGGCCAGCATAGAGGACGTTTGGGGAGACCCGAAACAATTGAAATGTTTTGTGAAGACACGTGATTTCTATGGAAGGCAAAGCCATGGGAACTGCTGACGGCACTGCCTAGATTTGTGGTGGATGGAAACGCCACGATTTGATTAAAGGTTTGTGATGTTGGAGATGCAGTTTCTCCCACCCGAGCTTGCAAATTCGCTCCATGGATCCCTTGGGGGTCGGGCACCCCAGGGTAAAAGCCCCTGGCCCAAACCCTGCCTGGTGGCCCCAGCTCCTCCTCAGCCCCCTGGCCAGATGCCAAGCAGGTCCCCTCCAAACTCACCCCTTCAGCCCCTGCCACACCATCCACAGCCTGGCTGCCTCCCTGCTCCCACCCTCTGATCCCCTTGTTCAACACAGAACGAGGCATCATGCTCAGAAGCCAGCCCAGTGGCTTCCTGCTCTGATGGCCGACAAAGAACAGAACCAATTTCTGAAATGCTGTCACATGAGGCAGCTCTAGGTCCTCTAGGCAGAGAAGAACCACCCCCTCCTGCCCCCCGCAACTGATAACGGTCCCTCTTTCCAGGATACAGGCAGGGAGACCTCTGAATCCTGTCACCTGGACATCACCCCAAGACCCAAACAGAGGCTTCCAGACCATTTGTCCTTCTGGACCATCTGGGGAGAGATACTGAGTCCTATCCTTAGAATCTTCTCTTTCCTACATTCCGGACATTGTGAAGCCATAAAAGGGGGAAGGGCATTTTCCCTCCCTTCCCGGTGATACTTAATGAACCCCTGCTGCGTGTTGGGCACTGTCCTAGGTGCTGGAACTACAGACAGTAAATGCAGTAGTCCAAGGCCCTTCCTTCCTGGAGTTTTTGTTCTGTGGAGGGAGGCAGGCTAAACAAATAAATTAGTAAAACGAACAGTATGCTCTAGGGTGATCTGTGCTCTCGGGAGTGGGGAATACGAGGTACAGGAGGCAGGGAGTGCGGGGGTCAGCCTCACTGAGCAGATGGTACTGAGCAGGAGGGAGCCCTGTGCCTGTGTAGGGAAGAGCATCTGGCAGGGGGACAGGCAAAGCAAAGCCCCGAGGAAGGCAGAACAGCAGGGGGGTGAGGGCAGGGAGGCCAAAGGGCCAGGTCCTGCTACCTTACGGGCTGCCGGTAGGACTCTGAGCTGGGAGACACCGAGGGGTTTGGGTGGATGAGGACAGTTGGTGCAGTTGCGCGCGCAGGCTTGGGGCAGAGTGAGGAGTGGGGCCCTGCAGCGGGGAGGCCTCCGCCAGGGCGGGGGAAGCGGTCGGGCGCCAGACCGGACCGTTGGCTGGGCGGGTGGGCACGCAGCGGGAGACGGAGCTGCCAAGCGGACACGGGGAAGGGCATCGGTTTCCTGTGGCTGCGGAAACACATCCCACAAACCGGGTGACTTAAAACAACAGAAATCTATTTTCCCTCCAAAATCCCCTCCCCCCACGTCTCATTGCGCAACCGCAACCGTATTTGGAGATGAGGCCTTTAAAGAGGGAAGTGGGCAGAGACCGCATAACAATCCAGGGGCACCTTGAAGACCCGCCTTGCTCAGGGTGAGGAGACAGCCTGCAAAGTATACAGCTCTGCCTCTCGGCCCAGCGTGCACCCGACAGCCTGCGTACCCCCAAAGTTTGCAGGCCGAATGTTTTCCTCCCGAGTTGGACTGCAGCTGTGTGCATCTTCGGTTGGCAAAGTTACCCCTCCCTCTACCGCTCCGTTTTTTTCCTGCATTTCTGTCCCAGTGGTTCTTTCTAGCTCTTTCATGTGGGTGACTATTTGTTTTTGTTTTGTTTTTATTTTCTTTATGTTTTATTTATTTTTGAGAGAGAGAGAGGCAGCACGAGCAGGGGAGGGGCAGAGAGAGAGGGAGACACAGAATCTGAAGCAGGTTCTGTGCTGTCAGCACAGGCCCCGACGCGGGGCTCGAACCCGCAGACTGCGAGATCATGACCTGAGCCGAAGTTGCACGCTTAACCAACTGAGTGACCCAGGTGCCCGTTTTTTTTTTTTTTTTTTTTTTTTTAACTGTCTTAACTTCTGTAAGACTAACACCGGAGCACCCCAGTTTTTACAGATACAGATCTCCTTCTGTAGCACAAACAACCCCTTCTGAATTCCTCTGGGTGGAGTTTAGGTGTCTTAATCCTGGGTTCTCTTGAAGGCGCGTGCAGGGACAGAAGCTGTATATATCCCAGCAGGGAGTGGTTCTAAATGACATGTGACACGTAGCCCTCATCTGTTGGGGGCACACTAAAATAACTCAAGGCAAGAACAGCCCCTCTCTCCCCCAGCTTTCTCCAAAGTCTTGTTTGATCCTCGGATGTTATCCAAGGCACAGGGGTCCCCCACAACACACTCAGGTCCCTTCTCATCCCGAGGCCTGACATACCGACCCCGGGTTGGGGGACAGAGCAAAGGTGTAGGTGGCAGCATCTGCCCCATATGCCAATGATGCTGAAGCCTGACAGAGTTCCCCCAATGACTTGGCTCATTAAACGTGGGGCTTCCCAGAGTGGGACAGCCACGGTGGGGTTGGGGTTCATTCCTACCCATGTCCAGCTTGGGGCTTGGGGCACACCCGCTGGCTGGGTTGGGTGGTGAGGGTGGTGGGAGAACGGAGGTAATTAAGAAAAAAGCCCAGGGGCACCTGGGTGACTCAGTCAGTTGAATGCTCAGCTCTCGATTTCAGCTCAGGTCATGATCCCAGGGTTGTGGGTTCAAGTCCTGCATCAGGCTCTGCACTGAGTGTGGAACTTGCTTGAGATTCTCTCCATCTCTCTCTTTCCCCCTCTCTCTCCCTGTGCCCCTCTACCCTGCTCACTCTGTCTCAAAAAAGGAAGGGGGGGTGCCTGGGTGGCTCAGTCGGTAAAGGGCCCGACTTTGGCTCAGGTCATGACCTTGTGGTTCTTGAGTTCGAGCACCACATCGGGCTCCGTGCTGATAGCTCAGAGCCTGGAGCCTGCTCCGGATTCTGTGTCTCCCTCTCTTTCTCTGTCCCTCCCCTGCTCATGCTCTCTCTCTCTCTCTCTCTCTCTCAAAAATAAATAAATGTTAAAAAAAATTTTTTTATAAAGCCCAAACCTCTTCTGGAAGAAAAGGAGCTTAGGAAGAAGTGGACTCGGAGTGTGCAACTCAAAGTGTGGTCCTTGGACCAGCAACATCAGCGGTATCTCGAATCTTGTTAGAAACCTAGAATCCCAGGCCCTACTCATGACCTCCCGGATGAAAGTCTGTGGCTTAGCAAGACCTCTGGTGATTCTCAGGCACATCCAAGTTCAAGAAGCCCTGCAGGGACCAGAGGCGCTCACACTCGATGGGGCACCAGGACTCCCGCGGGCCTGTGGGGACACAGGTGGCTGCCCCTGGCAGGTGCGGACTCAGGTGGGAGTGGGGCCCAAGGCTCTGCGTTTCCAAGTCCCCTGAGCGCAGCCTTCCTCCCCACTCCATCTAGCGTCTGCTCGTCTGCTCGGAGCCTCAAACCTGGCTGCATGTTGGAGTCACAGGGGGAGAAGGAGGGGGTGGAACCGGACCCGCCTCCACGAGACCCGCCTCAGAGTCCTGGTGGCTGTTTAAGGAAGACTAGTCAGCATGACTGACCGGTCCCCGACACCCCAGACAGCAGCTCCGTCCACACCTGCCAGAGAACACAGAGGGGATGCCCTGCTGCCACAAGGCCCAACCCCCTCCCCACCGCCCCCCCCCCCGCACAGAAAAGAAAGGGACTCTGGCTGCCTGGCATATGCTTGGCTATTTGAGAACACACAAGCTTTATTCAGCAATAATGGCAGTATTTCATGAGAATGAGCTGGAAACAGCAGGAGTGCTGTTGTCTGCACAAAGTCTGACAGCAAAGATTACGGCAACGGGGTTTTGCCCCCGCAGCCCTGGCCCTGCCCCAAACAGGGCCCACTGACTCCAGGCTCCTGCGCGGCTGTGCTGGGGCCTCATTGCGGCCTCTCTCTACACCTGCACTTGCCCTCTCCTCGTGCTCTCCCTCCACGGGCCACTGCCCAGCCCCCTCGGGCTCCCTCCAGTCCTGTCTCCTCCTTCCCAAGGCCACGCAAGAACACCGTCTCCCACAGTGAACCCACGTCCCCACCGGCGTGCTCCTCCTCCTTTGCTGTGAGGCCTCTTCCTCACTGGATGAAGGCGCTATTTTGAAAGCACTTCGCACTCACCAAGCGTTAGCCCTGCCCGCACCCAACCCAACAGCAAGCAGGCAGGAAACGGGACCCGGGAGCCACAGGGACAGTGCACAAAGGGAGGGACCGGGACGAGGAGCTGTGGGGGCCAAATGGAAAAAGTCAGATGTCATTTTGGTTCGAATTCAGGACCCAGAGAACATTAACTGATACAGAGGAAATCATCTGAGATCCCTGTGTGATGCATGTTGTGTGTTTGTGTGTGTGTGTGTGTGTGTGTGTGTGTGCGCGCGCACGCGTGCACGCATGCACTTGTCTCCGTACATACGACCTTTTGTGACGTAGCCTTAACCATTGGTGACCATCCACCTGGTTCTCTGACCTGGGCAGGGCCATCTGGGGGAGGGAAGCCCGAACCGCAGACGGACGGCCAAAGTGCTGACATGGGAAGGATGGGTGAGGGGCAGCCAGGCACGCCTGGGAGAGAGGAGGGACCCCGTCGAGTGTTGGGGGTCCTGCTTGGGGATCTTCAAAGGCAAGGGGGTGGGGTGGGGCTGACTGAGAGGGGCTTACAGCAGAGGCTGGACTGTACAGATGGGCTGATGGCAGGGGTGTGGGGCTGAGGTGGGGGGGGGCTCGTGGCGGCAGCTGGAACTACGGATGGATGGCCAGCAGGGTGGACAGCCCCGCGCACATGAACCCCTCTCCTCGGTGGCACGCGCCACCCTGTCTGAAGCGCCCAGCGGGCAGTCAGTTAGCGCTGAGACGGGACTGGGGGCTGCTCACACAGTGTAAGTTTTGACGGATTTGTAGAGGGGCGGCAGGAGCCCATGGTTCTCACGGACAACTTCCAGGTACTCAGATGGAGTCTCCAGCAGGAAGGGCCCACAGCACATCTGGCAGCAGCACCTGACCCCAGCGGGCGGCTCCGGGTTCTTGTCAGACATGGGGGAAAAGTCAAAATCAGCCACCTATGGTGAACAAAACCCCATGGGTCAATCACCCGCCTGCCGGACCCCCTTCAGGTGGCCTTATGAGCTCAGCTGCCTGGAGACACACAGTGCTTTCCCTGTGCCTTTGGCTTTTCTGCTCTCTGGGCCTCCCCGTGGTGGCTGCCCTCTCCCTTACCAGGGGCACAGCTGCTAGGCAAGGGGTGAGCACAGGAGTTAAGTCACATGGGAAAGAGCCAACTCAACTTGGCCCAGTCTGAGCGCCTCTTGGGCACATCCTCCCCAGCCCCAGGACCTCACTCTGACATCCAGACCCCCTCCGGGTCCCGTTCTCCAGCCGGAGCCTGGTGACCCGGCCTCCACCCCCCTGAATACCCACCTCCACCATGTCCTTCTGATGAGCGGCATTCCGCAAGGTCATGTACATGATGAAGGCCAGCATCATGGTGATAAGTGTGGCGCACGGGAAAGCAAAGACAGCCGGCTGGATGCCTGGGAGTGAGAGAGGATGAGGTCATGGGTCTGGGGAGTTGGTGGAGAAGGCTCGCTCTCAGACCACAATGGGGCATAGGACAGTCAAACCCCACAGGAGCTATCTTTTCCTTATGTACATGCATTGAGAATCTCATCTAGGATTCTACAAAAACCAAGCTGGGGTGTGTGAGGGCATTAAAATATGTCCACATGGGGCACCAGGGTGGCTCAATCCGTTAAGCATCCAACTCTTCATTTTGGCTCAGGTCATGATCCCATGGTTCCTGAGTTCGAGCCCTATATAGGGCTCTGTGCTGACAGGGCGGAGCCTGCTCAGGATTCTTTCTCCTTCTCTCTCTGCCCATCCCCCACTCACACACGCATATGCACACACATGCGCTCTCTCAAAATAAGTAAATAAACTCTGGGGCGCCCGCGTGGCTCAGTCGGTTAAGCGTCCGACTTTGGCTCAGGTCATGATCTCACGGTTTGTGAGTTCGAGCCCCATGTCAGGCTCTGTGCTGACAGCTCACAGCCCGGAGCCTGCTTTAGATTCTATGTCTCCCTCTCTTTGCCCCTCCCATGCTCATGCTCTGTCTCTCAATAATAAATATGCGCTAAAAATTTTTTTAAATAAATAAACTTTATTTTTTTTAAAGTTTATTTATTTAGAGAGAGACAGAGACAGTGTGAGTTGGGGAGGAGCAGAAAGAGACAGAAAATCCCAAGCAGGTTCCGTGCTGCCAACGCAGAGCCTGACGCGGGGCTCGAACCCACAAAGCCGTGAGATCGTGACCTGAGCTGAAACCAAGAGCCTGATGCTTTATCAACTGAGCCACTCAGGTGCCCCAATAAATAAACTTTAAAAAATAAAAATAACACGTGTGCACATATTACTTGACAGTCACTTTCAAGAGGTGTACCCTGAGCGTGGGCTAGACTCAATGGCTTGCTCCTACCGAACAGCACAGGACAGGAATGACGACTTCCCAGTCCAGGCCATAAAAGACACCGCAGCTGCCTCCTTGCTCTCTTGGGTGATGTGCACTGGGGATGGGAAGCCATGCTGTGAGGACACCCAAGCAGCCTCGTGACTTGTTGTTGCTTTCTCCCCTCCACCAGCCCTGGGCTCACTCACTGACCCTCCTGTCAGGAAACTGCACGGGGGAGCAGGAACAACCCAGTGTCTGCAGTTAGGCGGTCCTGGGTTCGAACCCCAGCTCTGACCAAGCTCTCTGATGCTAACACTGACCCATGAGGCTGCTTCGGGGACGCCACGAGGTGAGGGGCATGAATGTGTCAGGTGCACGGCAGGTGATCAGCAAGTATGGGTTCCCCTCACTCCTCCCCGACCCTGCCCCTTGGTATAGATGCCACAGTAAGGCATGAGGCTGTGCTTTCCAAGAAAAGGCAGCACTGATTACCCAGAATGCTATCTTCTCTGCACAATTCAGGGGGAGCCCAGGCACTCCGTGCCCAGGAGATCTGGGGGAGGCAGCGCCCAAGACCTCTGACGATGGCCACAGGTCACAGAGTCTCTCCACAAGGCCAGCCAGGGCCCAGAGTGGAGCACGGCATCTGCCCAATGGCTCAGACAGGGACTGGGGAGACTGGAGGGGACAGTGGCAGCATCCGGGGCACTTGCCGGGCTGACCGTGGGGGCAAGTGCGGCCGGCAAGGTTTTTCGTGTACCCTAGAGGCTGGGACCTGGGTGGGCACCTGAAAGACCCTTCCTCAGGGTTCTGGCATCCACTTTCTCCTGTCTGTAAGGAAGTGCTTTTCTGGGGTCACGGAAGAGCCCCCCTGGAAAAGAAGGGCAGAAC
This sequence comes from Panthera pardus, assembly GCF_024362965.1. NCBI lineage: Eukaryota > Metazoa > Chordata > Mammalia > Carnivora > Felidae > Panthera > Panthera pardus. The sequence goes on along the minus strand of NW_026526969.1, from coordinate 10,373,737 downwards.
TTCACGCCGCCATTGGCCAATCCTGTGACTATAAGCCAGTGGCCGGGCCTGATATGACTCAGAGAAGAGCATTCGTTGCAGGGGAGATGGCCAGGGATCCTTACAAATGACAGGAACCTTTGTGAGTACCTCCCACTCCCCAGGAGAACCACAACATCCTGAGGGTCTGAGGCTACCACTGGGGACGCTGGTTTTAATGGTGGCAACAGCGGCAGGATCGGGGAGATGGTGGAGGAGGGAGGCTCGTGATCGTGGTGGCTTATTTAGGGGAGCAGCATTCATGATGGGGACAGCGTGGCATTGGTAACATGTGGGAAGGACACGGTGGCGAGAGTGATGGCGGCAAGAGAGAGACAAAGCCGGGTTGGTGCTGGGCAGCATGGATCAATGGCACGTGGTCCAGACGGTGGGCATCCCAACTGGTGTGGGGGAGGGGAGGGGACTGCCGGCAGCAGCGAGGGTGGTGGTGGTCGAACCGCAGGGTGCTCTGGCCCTGGTGTTTGGGGGAGGTACAGGCACGGGCCAGGAGGTTCAGCGATGACTGTCACGTTGGTGGGTCAGCTGGAGGGAGCATACTGGTGGCGGTGGCAGGCTTGACTGTGTGTTGCGGCCTGGGTGGCACGGGAGCAGAGGACGAGGGGTCACTTACTGGAAGGCCACACCTGGATCCTGTGGTACTGATGCGTCTTGCTGATGACATTCTCGGCCCGGATGCTGAAGCAGTAGTCCCCGGGATCCCTGAAGGTGTGGGTCAGGTTGTAGGCCGTGCTGGCCACGGACACCGGGTGGCATTCCCCTTCTTCCAGCGGGAGGCACTCAGGCTTGAGACGCCAGCACACGGTCAGGGGAGGGCTGCGGGGAAATGGGGGTGTCTTTTCAGAAATGGCTCCGCAAAAGGGGCGCCTGGGTGGCTCGATCGACTTTTGGTTCGCGTTCAGGTCATGATCTCGTGGTTCGTGGGTTCGAGCCCCACGTCAGGCTGACAGTGCGGAGCCTGCTCAGGATTCTCTCTCTCTCGCCCTCTCTCTCTTTCTCTCCCCCACCCCCCAAAATAAATAAAATAAAAAGTTAAAAATACGGCTCAGCAAGGAATGGGAGCACAGACCAAGTCTGAGAAAGGCCAGGCAGCCGTGAACTTCAGTGTACTTTTCAGGACAGAACACCTAGCTGTCCTCTAGGTGGTCCTTCCTCTTTACACCTTCCAGACAAGGGAACATGACGGTACAGGTACATAAGATGGTCCCAGAGCCCAAGAGGATGCCAGGCTTAGTGAAGCAAACGGGGACAGGCTGGTAAACCCCCCCCCCCGCCCCCTCAACCATCACATCTGCCGAGTCCGAGTAGCTCCCACCCCATTCTTCAAGGACCAAGCCCCTGCCCCCAAAGCTCCCGGAAAGCTCCAAAGACCAACTCCAGCCCCATGGCGCATCTTCCTCGTTCCTTGGCCACTTTGCTTGCTCCCCATCTAGACCTGCTTCCCGCCGTCATGTCCCGGGGTTAAGGGACAAGGGTCCTCAGAGGGCTGGGCCCCGGCCGCTGACCTCTGCAGCTCCGTCCACCCTTGTGCAGAGAACATGTCCAGCTTCTCTGTCGCTTACTACAAACTCGGCCCGAGGCTGTTCTTGCTGACGGCCAGGCCAGTTCCTACCCGGGACGGTCTCCTTTCTGAGGCCATGGAAGCAGACCGAAGCCACATACAGAGGGCTTTTCACACGGCTGCTTCCACACCTGCCTTTGCCTCAACACCCACACCGCAGACAGCTCTAAAGGGCCCGTGCTCCCTCCCCGGGACCTCGGGTGTGGAGCCCTGCCCGCAGCTCCCCCATGGCTGCAGGGCAAGGTGGCATAAGCCTTCCCCGGCCCCTAAACCTGGGGCCCCTCAGGAGATGGAGCAGGCTCAGGGTCACCCATGGGAGAGTATGGGCAGGGCAATGCGTCACCCGCTGTCCACCGTGGGGTTCACTCACCTCCCCAGGAAGTTCAAGGTCACTGTCATCTTTTGGAAGGTCTGAATTAGGGTGGGCCCCAAGACCTGGATGCCTCGAAGGGTTTCTGAAAGGCAGAGAGGGGCCCCGTTAGACCCGGAGACTGAGGACAGCTGTCTCAGTGCTCCCACAGCTCGGGGCCGTGTGACCACCGCCTTGTCCTCCCCCAGGCTCTCCCTTCCAAAGGCAGGTGGGAGGTCTGTCCCGGGCGTGCTTGGGTCCTGCCTCCCCAACAGCAGCAGGTTCCAGAGCCCGCTCAGAGTGAGGACACTGGAGGAAGCAGGCGGAGCTCTGGGAACCAGGACCAAGGGCTGGCTCGGTGTCAGTGCCCCTCCCCCATCGCCTGGGCACAGTGGGGAAAGCACCGGGCCCATTAGCCTGCCCGGCAGCACACGGAGAAATCTGCCACAGGGGCCCAAGCGCCCCTTCTTGCCAGAGTCGGGGAGAGGCGGGTTGGGGTCTGGTGACCACGTGACCTCCTCTGTGGCCTTCAGTGCCCTCTTAGAAGCGGGGATGATGACAGACCACGCAGAGGGGATGCCAGGGGAACAAGAACAGGGGGTGCACAGCCAAGCCCAATCCGGGGCCCGACCAGAGCCCCTCTGATCTGCGCCTGATCCAACCTTGGAAGGAGTGGTGCCCAGGGCTGCCCAAGGGGCCACGTGCTCAACCTGCACCAGCCCCCAGGGACCCACCCTGCAGCTTCAGGGAGGCAGAGAAGTCTCCTGTCTTCTGCACGATGCCCTTCCCGGCATCCTGCGTTGCCTGTTCCCACTCTGCCACCACCTTGAGCTTCACGGTGAAGGTCCCAATGATCGAATAGTTGTAGTAGACCACTGCATCTTCAGTCACCATCTGGGTGCTGTAAGGTGGCAGGAGGGAGACAACGGAAGTGACTCACGTGACCTCTCAGAGTCAGGGGTGTCTGCGGGGTGACAAGCTCAGCCCCCAATGCCTTGTGAGAAAACCACTGGTCATCACAGCAGCAGCCCCCAGAGCCACCAGGACGCAAGGTCAGCTATGCTTGGGTCAAGTGGCTGCCTGTCATCCTCGTGGTTGTAAGTGACAGGTAGGAGAACTCCCAGCAACAAGTGCCTGTCACCTGCCAGGAAGTGCTCTGCCCCCTTCAGCCAGGAATCTAAAAGAGGCCCTGCATTAGAGACAAGGACAATCCTGGGAGGGAAAAAAATATGAACTTTGGAGTTAAGACATACTTGGCTTTAAATCTCAATTCTAGATGTCTTATGTATAGAAATGTAAGCCTTACTTTTCTCATTGTAATAGAGAATCATACCTCCATATAAAGTATATAAATTCCTGCAATTACCTGAATTACTTCAAAAGCAAGTCTAATAACAATAAAGAAAATCTTTGTGTTGATTTCTCAATGCTCTTTATATATGAAGTTTAACAAACCTTTACCTATTTTCCAAATATTTTCTCCCAGTTTAACCTTGTCTTTTGGTTTGATTTACTTCTTTCATACTCAGATATTAAATCTAGTGATGCCAAATCTAGCATTTTTTTCCTTTATAGTGTCTGCCTGTTTTTATTCTTACAAAATGCTTTCCCCACTGCCAAGTCATCCAATTGCAGGGGATCATCTACATTTCAATCTAGTCCTGGCTCATTATGTGTACTTTGTAATCTATCTGGAATTGCTCTTGTTAAGGATCAGATTGTTTTTCTTCTAAATAGTTAACCCACTGTCCTAGTAACATTTATTAAATAAGTAATATGTCTTTACTCACTGGCTAGAAATACCACTGTTATCATATACTAGATGTGCATTTAAACTTTGATTTGTGTCTGCCTTTTCCATTCTGTTCTACTGAACACACTTTTGTGATTTGTAGTTTTTAAAATACATTTATGTATTTCTAATTGTACTCCCCAACCCCATTCATCATTATTCTGCTTTGATGATCTTTTTTTTCCTTCTGACAATATTCAGAAATTCTCTCTTAAAAGTCTTTTTGAGGTTCTAGGTATAATCTGTGGTTTTATCCACAGAAATCCTACAATTTTAGGTTAAGTTCATTCTCTCAGCTTTTACAGTTTATAACTATTGTGAAAGATTTTTTCCATTGCCATCATATGGAAAGGCTATGATTTTTGTTTTGTAAGCACCCATATTACTAAAATCTCTTTTTAGTTCTAAGATTTTTTTAGTTGGGTCTCTTGTGTTTTCTAGGCCATCTGTGTGTGATGTTTTTGTCTCCTGCTTTACAATATTTATATCTCATTTCTTTTTCTTGTTTTATTTCATTGGCTAGTAAGAATGTTCAAATATAGTAACAATAGTAAATAAAGCATTTAATATTAAAAGAAATGCCCCTAATTAATATAGATGCTGTCCCCTGGTTTGAGACAGATGTTCTAGATGTCCTTTATGTTCTAAAACCACATATATGTTTATAACCATATATGTTTTTATATACATACACACGTATATATACATTTGTGTATACGAATATATGTACGTGTGTGTATATGTGTGTATTTACGCGCCAAATTTAGATGCACTGTAGAAGCTTTGTCACATTCCAGAAATTATACTTATTGGAATATTTATTGGATTTGCATCAAGCTTACAGGATAACTGGAAGGAAATGGGCATCTTTACAATATTAAGATTCAGCATCCTGGTCCTGGACATGATGTACATATGCATCTACTCAAATCTTTGATACCTCTTGGCACACCCTATTGTTTTCTTCACACGGGATCTTGCCCATTTCCAGGTAAGTGTGTTCCTGTGTTTGTTTTATGAACTATTTTTGCTATAATTAGGAGGAGTCCCCACTTTGCTCTCTAATTGATTACTGTACATAAGAAAGCATGCTGGGCCTCTAAGTCTCGTGGGGGTGAGGAGTGGTGCGTGAGAAAGATTACTAAGCCTTCGATGAACTTGGAAAATTGGTCTGTTTCTCTGCCAGACTGAAAAATATCATAAGGACCGCCAAGAAGTGAAAGGCGGAAAAATATGGAATAGAGTGGGAAGGACCATCAGCCCGGGACTTGACGGGACCTAAGTGGAGTGAGGGGTCTCCACGGGGCACTCACCCTCACATGAGCTCAGGGTATCTGGGGGCTGGCTGCTGGGGCTGCTGGAGCTCAGTGCTTGACCCACTTCCTGACCTGCCTCCTCCAGCCTGGCTTGTTTGGAGAGGAGAAGTCAGGAGAAATGAAGCTATAACACCCGAGTTCTAACACATGCGTATAATCTCACACGCCATCACCCAGGTACGTCCTTCCGGAGTCAAATGGAGAAAAATTCTACTCTGACCTTTCTTAAAAGGCTGTCTGGGGGCACCAATGACCTCCTCTACTAGGTTGCAGGCACCTAGAAGGCAGGTCCTGTGACTAACTCACCACTGGTCCCCACACACCCCGAGCTTGATACAGAGCAGGTGTTGAAGGAATGTTTGGAGAGAGAGAGAGAATGGGCAGGTGAAGGTCAGAGAGTACAGAGCACTCTGCATGGGACAATGGGGCCACCACCCATAGGCCAAAACTTTGGGGCATCAAGAGGGAAGAGCATACCCATCTCCGAAGTCCCAGTTGTAGAGAAATGAGGCGGTCTTGAAGAAGTTGCTCGGGTCATGGAGGAGGAAGGAAACTTTAAGGACTGTCTTGGTGAGGTAAGAGCTGGGCCAGGGCAGGGAGGTGTTCTGGGAGACAACGAGGTTCCCCACGAGGAGCTCTGGGAGAGAGACCGAAGGTGGGTGAGTCCACCAAGGGAAGGGGAAGGCGGAGCCAGGGAGTGACCTCACATGCTAGCTGGCAGGACAGCCTCTCCCTGCCCTGCCCTTCTGGCTGTCAGGGCTGGGTGGTGGCAGGAGAGGACGCTGCGGGTCCCTGAACACAGAGGCGCACGCCCCCCACATCATTGCCTCTGCTGCACGGACACTGGTGCAGACTCATGGCACACATCACATGCTCAGCGTTGCTCCTGCACCCCTTTCGCCAGGATCCTGAACTTTCTTAGCACAAAAGATGCCCAGGACCAGAAGGAAATGCGTAGGCTTTGAAAGAAGTTTTTGAGAGATATTTCAAATTATTAGAGTCTAGAAAAAAAATGAGCATGTCTACTGATCGGCTCTGTACCCAGTATGCTGGGCTGGGTAAGGACCACCGTTCTGTGTCTCTGTCTGTAAAAAAAAAAAAATTTAGGTACTCATTTTTTTTCAACCCAAAAGCAGAAAGTAAGGCGTGCCTGATAAAGCTCATTTGGAAAATGCAGAAAAGTAGAATGAAAACAAAAGAGACTGCCTATCATTAGGGCACCTGGGTGGCTCAGTTGGTTAAGTCTCCGACTTTGGCTTAAGTCATGATCTCACATTTTGTGAGTTCAGTTGAGCCCCACGTTGGGCCATGATCTCACGGTTTGTGAGACAGTCAAGCCTCACATTGGGATCTCTGCTGTCAGTGCAGAGCCTGCTTCGGATCCTGTCTCCGTCTCTCTCTGTCCCTCCCCCACTGGTGCAAGCTCGCTCCCTCTCTCTCTCTCTCTCTCTCTCAAAAATATAAACATTTAAGTAAAAAATAAAAAAAGAAACTGCCTATCATTCAAACACAACTATTGTTGATGTTTTGAAGAACTGCAAAGCATTTGTGCCTACGTTAATAGCTGGGGTATTACGTACACATGCATATATTAAACAGTTGATCAAATTGGCTATAGAAGTTTGCGCTTTGCTTTTTAAAATCTAATACCCACGAGTATTCCCCAGAACATTATCAGTTGTTTGGAAAGATCATTGTTATTCGTTATACAAATTATATCCATATACTTAGCTAGTTCCCTTACGGCTGTATGCTTAGTTTGGCTAATGTTTTCTTCCGTTATTAGATATTACACACACCCCTGCCAGGAACATTTTTGTGCACAAAGCATTACCCAAATGGAAATGCATTTCCTGAAGACAAATATACTCCAAGAGAGCAGGGCCTTTTTGGAAGGAGAGAGCAGTGGTGGGGTAGGAAGGTGGGAGGAATGAGAACGGACAGACCAAAAGCTGAAACAGTGCATAACCATTGATACATACGAATCAGCTGCTCTCCAGAGGGCTGTGTTAATGTATGTACCCCTAGGAGCAACATTTGCTTTCAGTGTCCCTTGCAGCACAACCCTGCCAGCAGTGGGTATTGCCATTTTCTGATCCTCTGTTAACAAACACAGAAGGGACCATGAGTCTACTTTGGGTTTATGTGATTACTGACCAGGCTGGATGTTTTCCTCTGCCCCACATTTGAAGGCAAAGTAGCAAACAGAAAAGGGCCTCACCTGTGATGGGGAGGACGAGGAGGCTCCTCGCCACGGGCTGGCACATCCAGCAGTCGGCAGCGGTGACCCAGACGGAGACAGGGAAGTCCCCGGGCACGTTCCCCACGGCGCGGATGGTGGAGCTGAAAGCCTCGTCAGTCTTCCCCGTGAGCAGCAGCGGGGTATGGATCCAGTGGAAGCGGTAGACGCGGGTGTTGGAGGGCAGGACCAGGCTGCCATTTTCGTTGGCCACCAGGCTGGCTGTGAGGGTCACCTCCGCCCCTGTGGTGGCAGGGCCATCGGTGGTGAGGCGGAGTTCATATAGCCCTGGAAGCCCAGAGACAAAGACTATTTCAGGAGAGGTGTGACAAGGAACCCCACTGTCCCTGTCTGGGCTGGCTTTTATTATCCTATTCTACAAGTGGAGAAACTGAGGCCCAGGCAGCTCAAGTGACTTGCCCAAGGGTCATATGGCTAGTTCATTGTCAAGCTGGGATTCAAACCCAGGCCCAACTGACTCCATATATTTTCTTTTTATGCCAGCCAAGCAGGGCCTTCCAGAACACAGGCCTGACCCGGCCAGACTTATTTCTCAGCTGTGAAAATAACTGCCAATGTATGTCACAGGAGGGATTAGCTGCCAAAAAATGCCCTCTATTACCTGGTCTTTTGGACCAGACTACATGTCAAACAAAACTCCAATCTGAAACACAAAGCTGAGTCTGGACCCTGTAAGAGTCCTAACGCCTAGTGACAGAACAAGCCTTGGGACAAAGGTTCACTTTGATTCGAGCCAAGCCCTCTTCCATCGTGGTCGGTTTCTGAATCTGTAAAGGAAGAGGTTCTAGATCCGCACTGGCCACGCGTGGCTGTCTGAGTTTTGACTAAAGTGAAACAAAAGTTAAAGCCCACGTTCTCAGTCACGGTAGCCTCATTTCAAGCGCTCAACAGCCACGTGTGGCTAAGGGTCGCCATATTGGCACAGATACAGAATATCTTCATTATCACAGATGGTCTGACTGGACTGCATTGTTCCAAGCAACCTCTGGGATTTCTGCTGGGGACAATGCAGCAACTGTGTGACACCACCAGTTGACTCCTTGGGGGACTTGAAATGAAATCCTGAGGATGCAGCTCTTACGGGGAACCTGGGAATTAGTCTTGCAGGATCCCAGCAGAGAACAGGGCCTTGAGCATATGGGACAGAGGTTGGGCAAGAGGGCTTTTAAGTAACACTCCCTTCCCAACTACCACATTGAAGGGAAGACTGCTTGTAAACTGAAAATAGAGAAAATTAAAAATTAAAAAATTTTATTAAAAATTAAAATAATTGGGGTACCTGGGTGGCTCAGTCAGTTAAGCATCCGAGTCTTGGTTTCGGCTCAGGTCATGATCTCACAGTTCATGAGTTCAAGCCCCGCATCAGGCTCTGCGCTGACAGTGTGGATCCTGCTTGGGATTCTCTCTCTTCCTCTCTTTCTCTCTGCCCCTCCCCTGCTCTCTCTCTCAAAATAAATAAATAAACTTAAAAAATTAAAATAACCAGTAACAATCACTGTTACCAAATTTGGGCATGTCCTACTTAAAAAAAAAAAAATTATGCTCGTACTTTGGAATTACATGTTCCATTGTTTCCAATTCTGTATCATGGGCATTTTCCGAAGTCATTATTCTTTGATTGCTTTACATAGCTGCACAACATTTTGTCATACAAACAAGGTAAGATTTTTAAAATAAGGTTTCTTTCCATCATAAAAGTAATACATACATATGTGTAAAGAATAGTAGACGTGTCCCATTATCCTACCTCCTAAGGACAACAGTTACAACCATACTGCTGTCCTCATGTCTGTTTTTGACGCACAGGAGTTTTTAAATTTTTTAAAATTTATTAAAAAAAATTTTTTTTAGTTTATTTATTTGAGAGAGACAGCTTGAGCAGGGGAGGGGGCAGAGAAAGAGAGAGGGAGAGAGAGAATCCCAAGCAGGTTCCGCACGTTAGCACAGAGCCTGATGTGGGACTCGAACATGCGGGAACATGCGGGGCTCAAACTCTTAAAATCGTGAGATCATGACCTGAGCCAAAACTGAGAGTTGGATGCTTAACTGACTGAGCTACCCAGGTGCCCCTAGAAGTTTTTAATTTATTTTAATTGAGACATAATCATACTCTGCACACAATTTTGAATTATTTTCTCATGTGTCATGTCCATGGTTGCACTAATGTGAATTTCACTATTGGCATGAGAATCCATCAAGCAGGTGTATCTTTTTTTTTTTCTTTTTTCAAGTAAACTCAACCCCCAGCATGGGGCTCGGACTCATGAGATCGAGTCTCATGCCCTACTGACTGAGCCAGTCAGGAGCCCCAAGCCTGTGTAGTTTGATTCACAGAACCCTTCCCTCTTGTCAATAGCATTACTGCTGTGTCTTAGTGACTATTTTCCTGTCATTTGTAAATTTCCTCTATAGGTGAGATTTCTCAAGGGCTCCAGGTTCGAGAGCGTCCAGCCTACGACAGCATACGCCTCACCAGAAGAAGTGATGCAGAAGGAAGGCTGGAGGGGCTGCAAGGCTCACTCTGCTCATTTATTTCACTCACTCCCACCCACCTTCCTGGCCTCACGCACCTGCTCTCCTGTCTTTAAGCACCTCCTGAAAGAAACCAAGTAACAGACCTACTTTCTGGGCTCCAGACCTGCACTGAGCAAAAGAGTAGCTACTAGCCACAGGTAATTAAGCTTAACTTAATTTGATTACTTAAAACTAACCAATACTAAAAATTCAGTTCCTCGGTTGCACTAGCCACATTTCAAGTGCTTCATAGCCAGGGGTGGTTAGTAGCTACTCTTCTGGACAGCACGGACGTAGAATATTTCCTTCATCACAATGTTCCGTTGGAAGGTGCTGGCTCTAGACCCTCTGGAGTTCTCCCCTCCCCATTTTCTGCCATTGCTCTCTGTTGGGCCTGGAGGGACCAGCTGTCCCAGGAATCTACGCTAGGGCCTTGTTACTACCCCTTCCAGCCAGGCACATTTGCTTCCCCTTCATCACTACTAGCATTGCTGAAGGCCAGCATTACTGGCTTCATCCTTGGCCCTGGCCCTCGGCCTCCAGTCCTTCCCCATCTCAGCATCATCCCTCCCACCCCCACCAACAACCTTCCTCCATGCTAATGTGTTCATGGACCAGCTTCAGTGTGGAGTCCAAATTCACATCTTGGCACATCCATGCTGGGGCCGGCCGCTTTAACTCTTACAGCTTCTCCCCCATGTTCTGTCCTTCCTAGCCTCGGGGTCTTTGCACATGCTGTCCTCACTGCCCTTCTCCACCTACATGTCAGGGGATATAACCTCTTCCAGGAAGCCTTCCCTCAACCCCTCACCCCCTCAGTGCTCTCTGAACAGCCTGAGCACTCAGTGGTCCCAACCCTCCTGAGTTGGGATGAAGGTTTCTTTGTCTCCTTTGGCAGGTGCACCACAAGCTCGAGGGTAGGGGTTATCCTATCTCCCCATGTGCCTAACAAAGTGCTTGGCACATAGTAGGTGTTCAACACTGCTGCTGACCATGGCACCTGGAGAGAAGAGTGTGGCTGAGGGACCAGCCCACCTAGCAGTGCCCCAGGAGAACATTCACCCAGGTGGTACTGACTGAGCCCTTTGCCTTGTGCCCCACAAGTGCTGGGAAGGACCCAGAAGTACAGGACACACTTCCTGCCCTCAGGGAGCTCATGAGAGACCCGCTAGACTCAGCAAATCTGGGACAAGAGCGAGTGTGGGTCCTCAGTGGCATCCCATTTGCCTTGTGGCCGCACTACCTGCCCCCACCAGGGACTCCTGCTCCAGCCTTTCCCCTCGTCCATGTCACATATTCCCTGTTCTGAATCCCCTTCCCCAGAGCCATATTTTGGACTGTACGCTCATTTGGACTGGCACTGAAAACGGGACCTGTGGTGTCTTAATCCCAAAGAGTTCCAGATGCTATGGCAGAAATTCCTGCAAGAAAATACAGTGTGTATTTTACACTGAGGGAAAGGAGTGCATTGAGGTCCCCGTGGAACTACCTGGAGTCACCAAGCAGATCCGTACCCACCACCCCCTCCCCTGGGCTGAGTTCTCTTCTCCCTCCCTTTGGCTGCCAGGCTTCACAGAAAGACCATCTCCTCCCTTCTCCCTCTTGCTCCAGCCCCCACCCCCCCACCCCAGGCGAGGAGTGTGGGCCAGAGCGAGGCTGGCAGGTGGCAGGGACATTCGGCTGCATGCTAATGGCCATCCAGCATCTGCAACGAGACTGGAGACAGGCGCATGTCAGAGCTACGCAGATCCGTTGCCAGGGGAATAGAACTCACTAGAGAGCAGACTGGCTGGGAGGAGGGATGGGTGGGGGCGGGGAAGGGCTGTGGCTACAGACACTGGCCCAGCTCCTAAGAGCCCCCACACCTGTCCAGACACAAGGAGGCTCCAAGGACATTTTTTCTCAAGCTTTTTTTTTTTTTTTTTTTTTTTTTTTTTTTTTTAAAGCAGATGTTTCACGCCCCTGGTGATGCTGCTCCTCTCTGTCAGGGCTCTCAGAAGGGCGCAGGGCATCCAAGTGGACCGTGAAGGCTGTGCCACTTGTGGCTGATGGAACCAAGCCCGAGTCCTATTGCCCTCCCCATCTAAACCCATCTTTTCAGGTTGGGGAGCCCAGGCGACATGGCCTTGGAGTACAGAACAGCTAAGGGAGGGGCTGAGGGGGCTCCATGGGTGCACTGAGTGACCCAGAGCTGAAAGGGTCAAAGCACAAAGTGAAGTGGCCACTGCCAGGAAGCCTGACCCACAGAAGCAACACTCACTCACTAGCAGGTCCCCAGGGCCTCCACTTGGAGCGCATTTTCCCTGACGACACAGCATGTGGGAACCTGGAACGTTCTAGAAAATGGCTACGTCAGTTCTTTCACACTGCCCATGTAGGTAGCCTCAAACACTTCCCAGGGTACGTCTGAAATCTGAACATAACCTGGAATTAACGAATGATCCAGGACAAGGACTCTGGCCTATGCCTCTCATGTGGGAGGCACCTGGTGTGGGCTGACCCAAACCCCAGGAAGAATAGAAAGGGCTTCCAAGTCTCTCTGCTTTTCCTGTGGGAGAAGGTATGCTCCCCAACCTCATTCCCGGCTCTCTGGCTCACATCACGAATAGGCCAGGCTGGAAACCACACATGATCTCCAAAAAATTAATTTACCTTTTCTTTTTTTTTTTTTTTAGAATTTTGGCCACCATTGATCACTTCTGAACACAGGTAAACCCAATGGACAGGAGACCCCGTCTCTCTGTGAATTTCCAGGAGGGAAGCAGGTAATCCTGACCAAACATAATTCCCACAAAATTCTATTTTCATCCCTAAGATGCAGGTTTTTATTTTACCTTGGGGCTTTTCTTTCACAATTTTGATTAAATCTCTTCCTCTTTCTACCATTATTGGAAGGGGGCGCGTAATGAAAAAATGTTGGATATTTAACACAAGCACATCCCCAGAGCTGTCCACATCCCACCTGTCCCCCAACAACTCTCCAATCCGGGTCCTTTTGTTGTCACCAAAATGTGGCAGAAAGGTTAATGCTGGCCTTCCGGCGGTGGGGTTGGGGGGAGCACCCAGCAGAACCTGTCAGCTTGGGGTCCATTTTGGAAACCATTCCAAAGACGAAATGGCAGACTGGCCTCTTGGACTCTAAAATCGCAACCTCGCCAAAGTCTTCCTCGAGCGGGGATGGGGGGGGGGGGTACCTCTCCAGATAAGGCGACATTTAAAGGCGCTGCTCCGGGGCAACCTGCCCGCGCTCCCTGGGGGGCTGTGGCGTGATGACCGACCCGCACACTCCCGGTGTCCCCGCATCGTCCTCCTCACCGCTCCCCCCCCCCCCCAGCGGCTGCGAGGTCCCCAGCCATTCCCCCGGATGCACCGGCCACCGCGCGCGGTTCCCAGGGCAGGGGCGATCCGGAGGTGGCAGCGGGAACCGAGGAGCACGGGGAGACCCCTCGAGTGCCGGGACGACGTCTGGGGAGAAGGATGGAGGGAGAGATGAGAGGGCTTCGAGGGGCCGGCTGGCCACGCTCTCCTCCGCAGCGCGCTGCGGAGGTCTCCCGGGAGGAAGAAGGCGCGCGCAGAGCGCACGGCGCCACCTCCGCGGCCGCGGCTGGCGGCTGGAGCGCCCGCCGGAGACCGCTCCGAGGCCCAGCGGAGGGCGCGGCGCCTTACCTGCGGCCACCCCAGCCGGGGCCAAGGGCAGGAGGCAGGCGAGCCAGAGGACGCGGCTGAGGCGCGGCCAGAGGGCCGGGGCCATGGCTGCGCCGGGAGCGGCAGGAGCGCCGAGGGGACGCGGCAGGCTCGGCGGCGGCCGCTCCTCGGGGCGCGCGGGGCGGGCTGCGCGGGGAGATGCGGGCGCGGCGCTCGCTCGTCCTCGCCTCGCGACGCTGTGTCGCTGCGCGCCGCCGCCGCCCACAGCCAGCCGCGCCGACCCCGGCCCGCGTCAGCCGCGCCGCGCCCCCTCCCCGCGTCCCTCCCTCCTCTCGCCGCACCCCCTTCGGTCCGCACGAGCCCCCGCCTCCCCGAGTCCGCGCTCCCGTCGCCTGCGCCGCCTCCCCCTCCTCTCCCCTCTTCTCCCTCTACTCCTCTCCTCCCCACGATCCTCCCCACGATCCTCCCCTCCTCTCAGCGCCCCGCGTCCGCGCCCGCCGGCTCTGACTCAGCGTCCCCTGAGGCGCGCGCACCGCTGCAAAGCCGCGCGCAGGCCCCTTTCGGTTCTTCTCCAGGTGCCATTTTCCCTCTTGACGCACACGATTTGGAGATGCGGCTCCTCGTTCACTTGGAGCTCTCACTGTGTGCCAGGCGCTGGGAGAAGGGCCTGCAAACGCCTCATATCCTCCCGGAGAGAGGGGCTCAGGTGCCCACCCTGAGACATGACGTTCCTCTCTGTGCTTGCTGTAAAATGGGCTCGTGCTCACACCAGGGCCCTAGCTGTCACTGAGGGCCTTGTGACACTCAGAGAACTGCAAGGAGGAGTGACCAGGCCCCTCCTTGGACACGCCTTGGCCTAGGCAGGCGCTTCCACCTGCCTTAACGGAGCGGAACATGTCTTTCCTTCTGGAAGGTGGCTCTGCCTGTCTGGCCTTCAAGACTGGACGCTGGTTACCAGGATCCCTGTCTCAGCTCTGCCTTTGCTTTCCTCTGTACTTGGGCAAGGGATCCCACCCAGAGGGGGTGGGGGTGGGGGTTGGATGGCCCCTCTGGCCTGGTGGGCACTGATGGGCCACTACTTGAATTGCAGCATGGGAGTGAAGGCACCTATAGGTATGGCCTCTGTCTCTGTGACAGCTGTGGTCCCCACTGAGGATGGGCCCGCTGGCCACACTGCCATCTCACCTTGATGGAGGGGGAACAGATTGGAGTGAGCTCTCCTTCCCCCATAAAGTTAAAAATGCTAGTAGGTGTCACTCCACAGAAGCATCAGTCACCAGCATGGGGACAGTACCAGGCCTAGGAACCGGGAGACTTTGGATCCTTCCTGAGAGTTATGTGACCTTGGGAAAGTCACTTCCTCTCAGTGCCTCACTTTCCTTTTCTTGAAAACGGAAATACTCCCTATGACATATGTTGCCAGGATTAAATGAGTTAATGCTTAGAACAGTGCTTTGGACATTGCACTCAATCAGTGTTGGCTGTCATCATTAGAATTGCTTACAGACCTGGGAAAGTTGTGCTTGTCCATCAGGAACTGAGAAGAAAATTGTGCTTGGAAAAAAAAGTTTGTTAAGGTTAGAAACTGAGATTCAGATATTTAACTATTTAACATTATTCAAAGATCTGGTTATTAGTTTCTTTTAAAACAAACTAAATGCAGGGGCTCCAAGCTGGCTCAGTGGGTAGAGTGTATGACTCTTGACCTTAGGGTTGTTAAGTTTGAGCCCCATGTTGGGTGTAGAGATTATTTAAAAATAAAGTCTTTAAAAATCTTTTTAAATAAATGAACTAAATGCAGAAAACAAAATAATAAGATTTTTTTATGTGTATCTGTATTGCATTGAATGTTACAGTAGTCACACATAGTCGTATCTATGTCACAGAAGCCAAATGCAAGGCCACCCTGAAACTGATACTCAGACTGTGAGGCTATTGGGGGAAAATACCGTATTATGAGACAGTGAATGAGAGGTGGAAGGAACAGTGGTTTTCTTATATTGGATCTTAAGAAGATTCTCTCTGAGGAGGTAACATTTGAGCTCGTCAAGGATGACAAAGAGCCAGTTTTGTGCCTCTGAGGCACAAAGGTGGGCATGATGCATAGTAAGGCAGGCCACCGTGGCTAGAATATGAAGAATGAGGTTGGGAGGTACATAGGGCCAGGGAATGAAGATGAGCTGAAAAGACTTTGGAGGGTTTTAAGCAGAGGTGGCATGGATCTAATTTACCTGATAGGGATAGAGTTGACACTGTCTCTGACCTCTAATTCAGGGAAGAGACAAGAAAAGAGATAAAAATCATTACAGTATTTTGGGTACCTTGCTAGAAGCTGGGGCCATGGGAAGTGTAGGGATTTAGCCAATGTTAGAGCTAGGGTTAACTATAGGTCTCTAGCCTGTGCAATGCACCTGAAACTTATCAAAAGATGTTTACCCTCTGCTTTTTTCTCTACCCCCTTCCCACCAAACAATATTAAACAACAAGTGTTTGCACACTGATTTCAGCTCTCAGATTATTCAACCTTCCCCAACTTTGGACTGACTACTTTTGGGGGTGGGGAGTGATTTTGGCTGCAACTTTTTCCACAGTGGAAAAGGTGTTCTGACCCATTTTATTTCTCCCAGGGTAGAAATAAGTGACACCAAATGCATCCACTTAAAATTCCAGCACTTCAATAGAGGATTGTTCTTGGGTAGCAACGTTAAACAAGCAAGGAGCATGCTTCTGAATAGGGCTTCAGGATTTCTTGCAGGCATTACAAGCTGTCTTTATTACCAGGTGTGAAATGTATCTGTCTGGGAAGGGGATACAAAGACTTTGGTAACTTAGCGATTACAGGTCCTGGAAGTGGTGGAGAGTAGTCATCACTTTAATGCTCTGTCCACCTAACCATGGGTTACCAGGAGCAGTTCACTATTCAACCACTATCCTAGATGGAGTCGTAGGTGAGGCCCAACAATACTTTTCCCTTCTAAGGCCCCTTGGTCCAGCCCACGCCATCTCACCTGGGCATCAGGGCGTTATGCCCCACTCCCCTTCCTTCTCATCACTGCTCTATCCTGGTCCAGAGACATATGCCTGCCAGGTATGAGGTGACAGAGATCCTCTGCGCGGTCCAGCCTCTGGGTGATGTAGCCGCAGAACAAATGATCAGGCCGACAATCTCCGAGCAGAACACCAGGGCTTTCCTTGTTTTCCAGCCTTCGCCTTTCCAAGGCCTCTGCTTGCCTCCACCTTTCCACTGGGTTAAGAACTACCCCAGAAAAGGAAGGAGGTGGGGGAGAAAACCCCGCCCCACTGCCACGTTCAATTCAGGGATGGACTCTTCCCGGGCCTGACCGCCGCCTCCTAAAGAAGCCCCTTGGGGGCCCACCGCCCTGCAGCAGCCCCCGATGTCCCTACCCTACCCTCTCCGGGCCTGGCTCCTTGAAGTCAGATTTAGGGCAGCAGGAGCCCAAAGACTCCCGCCACCTGCCTGCCCACTTCAACCTTGCCGGCGGCCCCGCCCACGCAGGCGGAGGTTTAAAGGGACGGGCGGGCCCACCCGGGCGCAACGCCCCTCCCTGCTCCCGCCGCTGCCCAGGCCGCACCCACTTGGGGGCGGCGCGCCCGGGCCTATTTCACCCGCGGCGGGCGCGGCCGCTTTAAGCGGGGGCGGGACTGCACGGCGGCTGTGGCTGCGAGGGCTTCGCTGGGGGTCGCGGGCTGGAGCTGCAGGAGGCCGGCCGCCGAGGTGAGGGTAATCGCGGGCAGGCGCAGGCAGGCGAGGGAGGGCAGCGGAACGGCCCCAGGAGGCTCGCGCTGCTGCCCGGACCAGTGCGGCGGGGACCCGGCGTGGGGAGGCCTGTGCGGCGGCTCCGCGGAGCGACAGAGGTAGGCTCCGTACGCCGGGTCCCCCTAGGTCCCCCCCCCTCCCAGCCCCCACCGGGGTCCAGCCCGGGAGGCGGGGGCCGGCGGCCGCCCTGTAGCCTCCGGCTGCCTGGCGGCGCTGGGGAGCTCTGGGAGGCGGACGGCTAGCGGAGCGGGAATTGGCCCTCGGCGCTCGCCGTAGCACGGCTTGGAGGGCGGACGCTGGGTGCCCGGGGACGACGACAAAAGGAGGGAAGCGGAGAGCCGTTTGAGACCGGGAAGAGAGAGCGTGAGGTTGGGGCCCCGTTCCCCCGGGGGCGCCCCGGGCCAGCCTGGCACCTCCCGGCCTCCACGCAGGCCCCTGGCTCGTCCGGTCCGGCGCGGAGAGCGAAGGTAGCGGCGACGACAGCGCCCCCTCTGGTCCGGCGGCGCCGCCTCAGTCGCGGCGCGGCGCGGCGGGGCGGGGCGGCCGGGCCGTTTGTCTGTGCGCGGGCGCGGCGCCGGCTCCGGCCTTCCCACCTGGGCCGGGACGCGGGCTTCCGTCGGGCCCATGGCCGGCGGCATCATCGAACTGCTCTCCCGCAGACGGGCGGAATGGGCGGAATGGGCCGTTTTCCCTTCTCAGCCCACCCCCCCACCCCCCACCCCCCACCCTCACCTCCAGGCCCAGCAGAACGCGGGGCCTGGCCTCTTGGGGCCCCGGGCGATGGAAGAGTTGACTTCGGTGAAAAAGGGGGTCTAAGGAGTTTGGGCACGACCCGAAGTTTCGTAGGCACAGAGAGGCCCTCACCCTGACGCTCGGGTCCCCAGGGATGAGAATATGGGGGCATTCGGTGAAATGCCCGAAAGAGGAAGCAGTAAGTAGTCAGGTCTTCCAGCAGGGCTGACGGAATCCCCCCTCTTCTGTCTCAGGGCTTTTCAAAGGTCGGCAGAAGAAGCAAATTAAGTCCTGAAACTGCGGCTTCGTGCCCAGTGGAATTAAACAGTTCTATACACAAGGAAGGTGGGTAAAAGCAAATTCATCAGGTTCTCAAGATACTTCTGTGAGGGCTCTTAAAATTCACACCAAGTGTCAGCCTGGAGAGGTAGCTCCTGAAGTGTGGTCATCAACGACCTGAAGCATGCATGCATGCATGCATTCATTCATTGAAGGAGTATTTTCTAAGTACCTACTTTGTGCCAGCTGCAAACAAGATTTACAGCTTCCTGGGCCCCTCACTGAACCACAGTCTCTGGGTAGTGCTTGGAAGTCCGTCTTTGGCACCTGGTGGTCTTAGTGCACACAGAAGTTTGAGAACCAATCACCTAGGATAGAGGTTGCCAAATCCAGTCAGCTGCCTGTGTTTGTTTTTGTTTTCTTTTTTAGGATTTTTATTTTTAAGTGATCTCTACGCCTCTGCACCCAACGTGGGGCTCGAACTTACACCCCAGAGACCGAAAGTCTCATGCTCTACTGACTGAATCGGCCAGGCGCCCCTCAGCTGTGTGTTTTTATATAGCCTGTGAACTAGGAATGCTTTTTACCTTTTTTATTATTTTTTTAATGTTTTATTTATTTTTGAGAGACAGAGTACCCACGGGGGAGGGGGAGAGAGAGAGGGAGAGACAGAATCTGAAGCAGGCTCCAGTCTCTGGGCGGTCGGCACAGAGCCCAATGTGGGGCTCGAACCCACGAACGGCGAGATCATGGCCTGAGCCAAAGTTGGCTTAGCCGACTGAGACACCTAGGCACCCCGGTTTTTACATTTTTAAATGGTTGAGAAAATCCACAGAAGACGAATGTTTCATGACATGTGAGAATTATATGAAATTGAAATTTCGGTGTCCATAAATAAAAGTTCTCTGGATCACAGCCATGATTTTTCGTCTGTGTGTTGTCCATGACTATTTATTGGCTATAACAGAGTTAAGTGTTGTGATAGAGACTAAAAAGGCTAAAATGTTTACTTTCTGGCTTATAGAGAGTTTGCCAACCCCTGGCCTAGGGAAAGAAAGATATACAGTAAGGGGGGGAGGGGGACATCTATTTATAAAAATCATGTTTAGAAGTTAATAGATAAAATGGATATAAGTAAATTTCATTTTCCAAAAAGAACGAGTAGTATTCTGGGTTAATTAAAAAGTATTTAGTTTAATGTAGTTATTTAGGTAAGATTTTCCATAGAGATTGTGAGCCTGTGCCTTTAATAAGTTGACAAACCATGTGCTTCTTTTCATAGGCTGGGTGAACTCATGGACCTGATACCTTTCTCTTGAGAAACAAACCAGCTGAAAAAAAAAAATGGCATTTGTTGCAACACAAGGGGCCACGGTGGTTGACCAAACCACTCTGATGAAAAAATACCTTCAGTTCGTGGCAGCTCTCACGGATGTAAATACACGTGAGTCAATTCTGTTGTTAAGAAGTACATTATCGGGACTCATTCTGTTCCGTTCAAATGACATGCACCTGGAGTTAAATAGTAATGTCAGCTTTTATCCTAATTTTCCCATTCCCTGCCTTGTGGAGAAGCAAAGTGATGAGCATTGCTGGCTGGAGCCCCAAAGAGGCACACGTGTGTGTGTGTGTGTATGTATGTATATATCTGTGCCCTTGTCTGTGCATGCACACGTATGTCTGGGAGTATGAGTGTGTGTGACTGGTGGTAGGGAACTAGTTATGTGCCTTCTGTTGGACCATGACAGTCAAACTGATAAGATCTGATTGCTTCTCTTAACTCCCTACATCTTATCATTTTCTGAAGATCCTTAACGTAATTTCAATTACCTGATGACTTGTTTTGTCATTTACAGCTGATGAAACAAAGTTAAAAATGATGCAAGAAGTTAGTGAAAATTTTGAGGTATGAGCTTAATTTATTTTTTTTCTTGTGAGCTGAATATTCACATGTGCTTTCCAACTGCTCCTCTGTCAATTTTACTAGTAAGTCAGAAATCGTTCTCTCTGTTAGTGTGACCTATTGCATTTCAGAACTGAAATTTGACCTGCACACAGTATTGTCCAACTTCCTCACCTAGTGACCGTGAACTTCAAGTGATGTTGAGGAATGTTGCTTTGGTTTTGGTGGTTGAACTTGTTTTCGTTTTGAGGCATATGCTTTCAGGATGTGCTCACACTTGTGTGGTAGATTTGTTGTATTCACATAATAACAGGTGGAGTGAGAGCTGGAAGTCCGTTGTGGCTCTGTTACTTAATCACTTCCGTGACCTTGAGCAGTTTCTCTCTTCTGAGTCTCCCATTCCACGGTTTTATAGTGTCATGTTAGGTCTCTGTGCACTTTTCTTCAGTCTGTCTTGTCTGTGTTCTTTAGATTGGATAATTTCTACTGCCTGCCTTCAGGGTCACTGAGTGTTTTGTGTCCTCTCTAGTTTGCTGAGATGTTTTAAAATTTCAATTTATTTTTTATATTACTTCAGTTATTGTCCTTTCAGTTTTGGAACTTCCATTTGGTTCTTCTTTTTAGATTTTGGGTCTTCACGGAGATGATCATCGTTCATTCATGCCCATTTTGTTGTTCTTGGAACATGTTTATAATGACAGCATTCAAGTCTTGAGTGAATCTGGGGGGTCACATGATCCTGCCTCTTTGCACGTCTGGGACTTTTTGAGTATGCTGAATATTGTATGTGAAACGTAGGGACTCTAGCTTCTTCCGTTCCCTCCCTCTGAAGAGTGCTGGTATGTTGATTGTGGTAGGCAGTTCAGTGGCCGGCTGATCTCCTCGAACCCGCAGAGGCTGGGTTTTATGCTATGGTATGGAGGACCTGTGGGAAGGCTGAGACGGTCCCCAGGTCTCTCTGAGTCAGTGGAATTTAGCCTCCAAACTCCAGCTCCGGGTGATATCATCAGAAGTTGATTTGAGGCTTTGCTTGTTTAGAGGCCTTACTCTAGGGCATGGACCTTGCTCAGCTGGGTGTCTGGGGTGAGAAAGAGGTGTTAAGAAAGTGCAGTGTGGCCAGGCTGGACCCACAACATCCTCCAGCACTGCTAGACCCCTGATGGGTCTTCGTCCCTCTTGGTGAGCTGCAGGTAGCGTTACCTCCTCTTACCTGGACGTGCAGCTCAGCCCTCAGTCAAGGTCTCAAGGACTCAGAGAAGACCATCCCCTGTACTTCCTGTTTCTCTGGGGTTCTCCTTTGCAGGTTCCAGCCACCTGAACTGCCTGAAACTCTGGTGTTTGCTCCTCAGCTCAGCAGGACCATCATAGCGTCCTTGGGCGCCAGCGTGCCGAGCCCCTGTCAGGGCATCCGTGCCTGAGCAGAGAGCCGTGGTGGCCATATAATCTCCCCTCTGGAGATCGTGGCCCTTGTCCAGCACCTGAAAACTGTTCTCTCGTGTTTTGTCCAACTTTATGGTTAGTCTGGTGCTGTTAGTTTCATAGGCAGAAGAGAAGGTCACGTGACCTTTCTTACTTTTCGTGTGGAGATAATAAAACCTTCCTCAGAGAGTTCATGTAATTAACAAAATGTTTCTAGCTTCTGACGCGGTCATTTGAATTGCAAAGGTCGGAATCAGTGGGGATGAATCAGATGCCCTAGGATCTGTAGTAATGGGGAGTATTTCCATTTGGTGGGAGTTTTTCTTTGGTAGTTTTGTTCTAAGTAGACGTTAAGGACTTGTTGCCCTGAACTGAGCTGGAAAAAAAAAAAAATCCTGAGATATTTAGAGATTGAGCTAAAGAGCTTTCTTTTCTGCCCAAGCTGCTAACGCAAGCTGTTAAAAACAAAACCCAAAAAAACTAAAAAAAGAGGTGGAAGGGAGGACACGATAGGCCTGCGTTCTGCATTTTTGGCAGAACTGGTAAGTGAGAGCCACAGCCCCAGTGGGTTTGAGAGGATCAAGTCATGGAGGGTCTCGTGAACCTGCCGAAACAAGCAGTTGAATCCGGCCTCTGAGTGTGGGCACGAGGCTATCTGGATTAAGTGTCTGGCCCCTTTGCCTCTTGTTTCATTTCTCGCTGTTAGCAAGTTAATTTTGGACTTTGGTCCCCGGTGCGTTGATTCAATCCAGAGAACTAAACGTTTACCAAAGCAGTATACTTCGGGCTTTTTAAAATAGTGACTTTTGAAATCTGTATGATATGAACGATTGCCTTAAGTAAAATCCAGAAAACTAAGCCCTTCAAAGAATTAAATACTAGGATGAGCATCGGTAGGTAATTCTGAATTGCCACCATTTCCACCCTGGAAGAAAGTCTGAATGGGACGAGTGAAATTAAAAACAATTCCAGTGCTTTCAGGAGCCTTAGAAATTTCCTCAAGCACTTAGGAATAAAATTGTGATCTAAGTAAATGTCGTATGGACCATCTTTCAGAACAGAAAATAAAAGCTTCGAGTTAGAACTCGCATGAAAAATTCATACAGATCAAAGAGCTGGGGGCTAAGTTGTAATGCTGGCAGCACAACGGGGCATCTTGTTGAATGAATGAATCTTTTTTATGGGAGAAATTTGAAACTGACGTTTTGAGAGCTATGGAATCAGTGGTTGCTAATGGGCTTATGTGCGGATGAGCTGGGTTTCTTGGTAACCTTGGTAATGTTCCAGCATGAATCTTCTACCTTATGCCCTTGAATGTGGGCATCTCCCTAAAAAGTCTTAAGCTCTAGGCATGAGAGGTGACAAACACAGTTCCTGCTCCCAGTGAATTCATAGTCTGCTCCGGGGGAGCTGCGAGGCACGGTGGGGTCCCCCACGGTGCACTGTGTGAATGGAGCCCTGGGTTCGCCCCGGGAACCTGGTGGTGCTCAGGCGTTATTTTTGCATGGCACCACACTCTTTTCTGGTTTTCGCCTTTTCCTCTGTCTTACCCTTCGTAGATTCCCCTTCCAAGATTACCTTAGTGTGATAGACAACCCTACACTTTTATTTTCAGCCCAGATCAGTGTCTGGAGTTTGAGACACTTGTATTTAGTTAACTGCCCAGATGCTTCTTGCGATAGTAACAATTTAACCACTTAGTCCCTTGCTGCCGTCCCTCCCATTAGGAACTAGTGTTAGTGCCTTTTACACCCAGGCTTTCTCGTAATTTTGTGCCTTTGTGTATGTTTTTCTTCAAACCTTGTCCTTTTCCACTTTTTCACGTGGCTATCTCCTGCTCACCTTTTAGGTTTGAGCATAAACGTGGCTTCTTGGGGAAGGCGTTCTCTGCCCTTGGTTCCATTCACTACATCGTGTCCCATTTATAGATGTGCCCTTAGTTGCCATTACCTCCTCCATCATAATTCTGTATTGTTCTTTATCGGTCTTCCCAGCACATGACTGCCTTCCCCATCTCTGAGGGCACGAATTGTATCTACTTTCTTCATTGTATCCCCGCAGAGCACGTGATAGAATCCTCAATGAGAATTTGTTGCATGAGCAAGTGAGGCCTTAGCAGGGGAGGGGACTTGGCTGTTAGACTTAATTTGCATCCACTTCTAAAGCTGACAGACGGACTGACATTCAGCAACGTTTATAACCTCTCTGAGCTTCTTTATCTGAGAAATGGAGACAATACTTACGTTGGGCTTGTGAGGACCAAGAGAGAAAGAATAAAAAAAAATGTATTACCATAGCACGGCGCTCTGGTAATAACACCAGATGACATTTATTGAGCATTTACCGCAGAGCATTTGCTGCATCGTATATCAACTCATGTAGTCTTTTTTTTTTTTTTTTTAATTTTTTTTTTTTTAACGTTTGATTTATTTTTGAGACAGGGAGAGACAGAGCATGAACAGGGGAGGGTCAGAGAGAGGGAGACACAGAATCTGAAACAGGCTCCAGGCTCTGAGCTGGCAGCACAGAGCCCGACGCGGGGCTCGAACTCACAGACCACGAGATCGTGACCCGAGCCGAAGTCGGCCGGTTAACCGACTGAGCCACCCAGGCGCCCCTCAACTCATGTAGTCTTTACATGATTACTTACATGAGGAAATAATAGGATACTCAACAGATGGGGATGCTGAGGCACAGAGGCTGAGTAACTGCCCAAGGTTCCCGCTTCCTGAGTGGGTTCCAGAAAGTGCTCTAGGAGCCATTTTACTGCACGGTCTCCAGACTGCAGTTTCATTTTCTGTTCTTTTAGAATCAGTGCTGGGATAAATAATGGATTAGGTTGGGTTATAATCCAATTAATGTAGATCTAACCAATAAATTAGCTTCAGATTAGAAAGAGGTGTCAGTGTGTTTAGGCTCTTTGTTTTCCACCTGAAGAAAGTAAGATCTAGAAGCTAAATGACCTTTCAGAAGTTTCTTACTCAGGTGGTGGCACAGCCACCTTCTAGAGCAGGCTCGGAGTTCCACATTTTCCACAGTGCTAGTATTTCTACTTTTAACAGTAAATGTTAACATTTGGGCTCTTAAATTGGATTTCAGAAGCAGTGGTCATTTTAATAAATTTAAAACTGCAATCACGAGACCCAAGGGGCGCCTGGGTGGCTCATTCAGTTGGGCGTCCGACTTCGGCTCAGGTCCTATTCTCGTGGTCTGTGGTTCAAGCCCTGTGTCGGGCTCTGTGCTGACAGTTCGGAGCCTGGAGCTTGCTTCTGATTCTGTGTCTCCCTCTCTCTGGCCCTCCTCCTCTCATGCTCCGTCTCACTCTCTCTCTCAAAAATAAATAAACATTAAAAAAAAAAATTTTAAGGGCGCCTGGGTGGCGCAGTCGGTTAAGCGTCTGACTTCGGCTCAGGTCACGATCTTGCGGTCCGTGAGTTCGAGCCCTGCGTCGGGCTCTGGGCTGATGGCTCAGAGCCTGGAGCCTGCTTCCGATTCTGTGTCTCCCTCTCTCTCTGCCCCTCCCCCGTTCATGCTCTGTCTCAAAAATAAACGTTAAAAAAAAAAATTTTAGGGGCGCCTGGGTGGCTCAGTCGGTTGAGCGACCGACTTTGGCTCAGGTCATGATCTCACGGTTTATGAGTTCAAGCCCTGTGTTGGGCTCTGTGCTGACAGCTCAGAGCCTGGAGCCTGCTTTGGATTCTGTGTCTCTCTCTCCCTGCCCCTCTCCCACTCATGCTCTGTCTCTCTCTGTCTCAGAAATAAATAAACATTAAAAAAAATTTTCAAAAAGTTTTAAAACTTCAATCACAAAAGCCTCTAAAAACATTAAAAATTACTGTTGGCCTCGCTAAAGTGTTTTCTCTTTTGAGGTTATAGTGTGAATGGGAAATGAAAATATGAAAATACGCAGACTTAACAGGGTTTTCTTTTTATCCTTGCCTAATTAGAATGTCACATCATCTCCTCAATATTCCACATTCCTCGAGCACATCATCCCCCGATTTCTCACATTTCTTCAAGATGGGGAGGTCCAGTTTCTTCAGGAGAAACCAGCCCAGGTAATCTGTTCAGAAATGTCAGCGAGCAGAGAAAATGTTGGCTTGCAAGCATTTATGAATTAAAACAAGTGAGAAAACTTAGGGTTCCACTTTAAAATAAGAGACGTTTTGGGGCACCTGGGTGGCTTAGTTGGTGAAGCGTCTGACTTCAGCTCAGGTCTGATCTTGCCATTCGTGGGTTTGGGCCCATGTCGGGCTCTGTGCTGACCGCTCAGAGCCTGGAGCCTGCTTTAGATTCTGTGTCTCCCTCTCTCTCTGCCCCTCCCCTGTTCACACTCTGTGTCTCTGTCTCTCTCTCCTCAAAAATAAGTAAACATTAAAAAATAATAGAGTAGGAGAGGTTTTGTCACGTAAGGATAGTTTTGTCCCAAACCATGCCTCTTCAGTTAAATGTCTTGGTGTTAATTCTTTACTTTTGCTGACTGGTGACATGTATACACTGTGTATTATGGACGAGTTCATATATCCACAAAAAGAAGGAGTGATCCCTTAGGTGACCCTCTCCATAGCTAGTGCCTCATCCATTCTCGTAACTTCTGGCCAGTTTTGCTTTATCTGTACCCGCCCCAGTGCTTTGCATCCCCCCCCTTCCCACCTTGATCATTTTAAGACTGTCTCATCATAATTTTTTCTATAAATATTTCAGTGCATGTCTCTTAAAAATAACTCTTTAAAAGTTAACATAATGCTAAACAAAGCATTTTCATGTTGTACCAGTTGAAGATCTACACATTTGACCTACCTTTTAGTTGTTGACTCCACAGTCGTACTCCAGAAGCTTAGTCAGCTTGTGATGCAGTCAGTCCTCGGGCCCAAGAGAATCAACCAGGGAGAGGATCATAGGAACCAAACACATGATGGAGGGAGATCCCAGACCAAGTTCAGTTTGTGTTGTGCTCTTTCATCTGAAATGCAGCCAGCAATCACACACTCGTGCCCTTCCGCTGGAAATAGTGATAAGTTTTCAAAGAGGGAGGGTTAGGCTTGGTTGATTTGGTACACGACTGTGGAAAGCTTGAAGTAATGGCTTGCGGTACGTACCTGGGATTACGTTTAAGTAATTTACAAGACTGTTCCTGAAATGGGGTCCATCTTGTAGTTGGGTGGTTCCCAGTGTGGGGTGCAGACAGCTGTGTAACTTGGAGAGTATAAAAGAATTATTCTGGGATTCTTGGAAGGATCTGATATTTATGTTTTTTATTTTTCTTCACCAGCAACTGCGGAAACTGGTCCTTGAAATAATTCACAGGATACCAACCAACGAACATCTTCGTCCTCATACAAAAAACGTTCTATCTGTGATGTTTCGCTTTTTAGAGGTAATCTTTGAGAATTCTTGTTATTTAGCCATATTCAGACTTTCAGTGGTTTTCTTCTTGTAGAATCTGGTATTCCGGGCTTACTTCCCTTTCACTGAAGTTGTGATTCGCATGAGTAAAAACTTTCTTAATGTCCATTTTGCCAACCAAATTACTAAGAAATATTAATTGAAGATTCATGGAGTCAGCAGGGAATTGAGTAGACATAGTGGAAATGTTTGGAAAGGTTTGGGTAGACAGACTCAGAGTGCAGGGCCCTTTGGTTTTCTTCTACTTCGGGCACAGTAGATGCTGCTAAAGAGTTCCTCAAACTCTTCGGGTGAATCCACCCGAAACCTGTTAATGTTAACCTCTAAAACTTCCCTTGCTGCTTAGTCCCAACGGGTGTAGAATTCTGTTGTATTTCGGGGCCCCTTGGAAGGGTGAGCTTCGGAGGGGGATAGAGTTGGATTCAGAGCCTCTTCTGCCATGGGTTAGCTGCTGTGGTAGCCTCATTGCTTACCTTCTCTGAGCCTTGGCTTCCTCATAGGTAAGATGTGGAGGACACCCCCCATTCAGAGAGCGTAAAGGATTTAGCAGATTGTCCAGTACGGGGTGTATGCTCACCAGTTCTGTTGGCAGTATTTTTAAGCAACGAGAAAGCGTCCTTTGGACCATTAAGACCTTCCTTCATGGTGTGACTTGCCAGAGTGTTGCTGTCCAGAGCTCACTGGCAGGATACCCTTCCGTTGGTCCACCAAAGACCTCAAAAGCTTCTTGTCTGAGGCCACTGTGTTCTGTGTTCAACACATGAAATCTGGGTTGGCTGACGTTGGGTGCGTGTACAGAAAAATGCTTAGAAAATAGCCTGTGATCTTTAGATTAAAATAACCTTAGAAGTATAACTCTTTTTAAATGCCTTTTTTTTTTTCTTTTTTAAGACGGAAAATGAAGAGAATGTTCTTATTTGTCTAAGAATCATTATCGAGCTACACAAACAGTTCAGGCCACCCATCACACAAGAAGTAAGTGTTTAGACTGATAGCATTTATAAAAGTATGTCAACAGGCTTTTTCTTTTGCATAATTTGTGTACTCTCTTTTAGAATTGACGGGACATGCTGCTTTCCAGAAAAGGATAGCCTCAGTCTGGGGGAAAGTCTTTATGGGTTTCACAGTGACTTTTGTTTGGTCCATGTTTATATGAATATTCTGCTGAATTTGTACATTAGTTGAACACGTGGTAAACTACTAAACTGGCAGGGCTGCTTGGGTAATTCTGGTATTTACAGGTCTGATGTGCTGGAAGGCTCCAGTCATTGTATGCTCTGCAAGGGTGTGAGATGTGGGTTCTGAAGTCAGAACTGGCTTGGAATCTCAGCTCTGTAACTTAGTAATTGACCATCTGTAATTGGCATTGGGTCAGCTCCTAGCCCTTTGGAGCTTTTTCCATAAAATGAGCGCCCTCACAGGACATAGCCACAAAAGATTGCTTGAAGAATTCAGTATGAAAGTTCTTAGCAGAGTGATTGGTACCTACAAAGTAAGCATTAAACATGCTGTTAGTCATAATTAAGGTAGTATCTTCTCTAACGTTAACTTTAGTAAATGCATGTTGTAGATTATTTTGGAGTTAAAAGAGTAAAGATGAAATAGAATTCCTGTCATCTTAAGAAAGCGATTTTGATGTCTTGATTTCTGTTCCTTGTCCCCATCTTATGTATATGTATATTTCCTACGTTAAGAGTGTTTTCCCAATCGTAAAAAATTCTTTACAAAGTTGATTTTTAATGGATGTGTAGTAGTCTTTCTTACGTTGCTCTTGTTTTTAGGTAGTTAAGGTATTGCAGGATTTTTATGTTAGGACTATTGCTGAATATCTTGTTTACAGTTCAAATTATTTCATAGACTGGTTTTGTAGTAGAGTTATCAAGTAAGCGAGTTAATGTTTTAATGCTTCTGAGAGACATTGATTGTCATTAAGTTGATTTCCAGAAGGGTTTGAGCGGTTCATGCTTCCCCTGGTAGTATAGCAGAGTCTCCCTCTGGTTGGATTCCATCTCACATGGATAGTAGTACTTTTTGAAAGGCAATAAGTGGTATTTATTTTCATTTTTGTTCCTTTGCTCTTCCTGATTTAGAAACTTCCTTCTCATTTCTTTTTTTGTCTGTTCACGTTCATTGCCTGTTGGAATTTGAGTCTGACATTTTTCCTGCCTGTTTTATGAGTTCTTGTACATTAAGACTATTAGCACTTGCATTACTTACTGTATTTTCTGTTTATAAATTTCTTATGTTGTCTTTTTAAAATTTTACTTTCAGATTCATCATTTTTTGGATTTTGTGAAACAGATTTACAAGGAGCTTCCAAAAGTAGTGGTATGTTTTTAATATCATTTGAATCTATTATTTGTATACATTTATTCCTCATTCCAAAGGGAATTTGAAATCGTTGGGTTGAAGGAATAATTGGGGGGAATGCAAATTTGAGGATGAGGAGTGTTTAGTGGTGGTCAGAATGGAGGTTGATAAATCAGCCATTTAAAAGGAGTTCTTTTGGTTTCACTGTTTAAATACGTCATTTTTTTATGTAAAAGCAGTGTGTTTTAGTGTAGAAAATTTGCAAAAAAACAAAAAA
Organism: Panthera pardus; assembly: GCF_024362965.1. Lineage (NCBI taxonomy): Eukaryota > Metazoa > Chordata > Mammalia > Carnivora > Felidae > Panthera > Panthera pardus. The sequence continues at coordinate 10,344,160 of NW_026526969.1, read as the reverse complement.
CCCAAGGTAAATTGTCTGTAATTTTCTCACTTGTAAGCAACCATTGATGTTAAAGTTTCACTTTTTCACTTTTTTTCACGCTTTTTAAAGATGGTTGCACTCCTATGGTGAGGTTTTTTTGGGAGGTAGTGTCTGCTTTTAGATTCCTTTTCAGTGTCATTAAAATTCCTTCCTGTATTGAAAGAAGTCTTTCTCAGTGGCTTCAGCAGTGTGGAAGTGCATGGCGTGCATGAGGGCGGTCTCCTTCCCACCTGACTCTCACCTAATAGACGGTGCCACTGGGACCAGTTTGGAACATCCTGTAACACACCTCTCTGCCAGCAGTCATAGTTCTTAGTGGCCCCATAATTGCGTGTACCTGGATTGTCTCCTTGATGCTGGTTTTCCCAATTTCCACTTCCTGTCACAATCACAAGTAATACTGGTAAAAAATTTTTGGTAAAAATCATTGTGCATGAGTCTGTTCGTGTATCAAAGTTTTTCTAAAGATTTTTTTTGTAAGCTTTAAAGGAATTTTTTAAAAATCAAAGAAGTAATATCCTTTTGGTATTTTAAGGATTTTAATCTACGAGTGTATAAAATTTCATTTGTTGCCATTCTGAATTGTCAAGTTATCATTATTACTGAGTTAGCAAGTGCTGACACTTAAATTGAGTCAGTAAAGCTGCTTTTCATGAGAATGGTCTTATTTAATATAAAGCCCAAATCGCATTGAGAACTAAGGATGGCAGTGAGGCCCTGGCTTTTAAAAATGTCTGTGCTTTGCTTCCATTTCTGTCTTTGATCTATGTGTAGGAGACTGTTTGGAAAGTGGATTCAGTGGGGACTAGCTCTGAGTTTCCTACCACCAAGAGGGAGGGGCTACATCCCCCCCCCCCCCCCCCCCCCCCCCGCCCCAACTGAGGTAGTGACGTAATGCTATGCACCTGATCTCTTACCAGCCAGAAAAAAGGAGAAACTACTTTGGCTGAGTTTTTTGTTTTCCATTGTTGACGGTAGAGAATGTCGCTGTCATGTTCTCTTTGTCCATAAAGAGGACCCCAAGTACTATGGCATCAGTGCAACGGAAAAGCGTACAACACTGGGTTTGCTCCATCAGGTGTCAGGTGTGTCTCATTGAGGAATATTGTGTCTGACTCGGAAGAATGATTTCTGCTCTTTCTATGCAGAACCGCTACTTTGAGAACCCTCAGGTGATCCCCGAGAACACAGTCCCTCCCCCAGAAATGTTGGTATGATCACAACAATTGCTGTGAAAGTCAATCCAGAGCGCGAGGACAGTGAGACAAGACAGTAAGTTTTTTTCCATCGTTTGCTTTGTTTTTTATGCATGTCTCCTATACTTCGTAGAGGAAAAAAATGAGGTACTCTTCATGTATATTTTTAGTGTATTTTGGGGATTTTTCCTCTAAGCACTTGAGGTATTTAAGATCAGAGGCGTGTGAGTGCTTGAGAGTGTCACCTGGTTCTGCTGTGCAGCCCGCAAGTCCTGAATGTGAACTGTTTGCTCACTGTGGATGGAAGATAAAATGATAAGACAGTAGTGCAAATCCAGAATCCTCTGTTGGGAAGAGCAGCTGCCCAGGCGAGGTGACCTCTCTTCCATCCTTAGCTTTGATATTGACGACGTCCCTTTAAGCTGCATATAAATTTGCGATTCAGTACCTGAGAGCATGGGCTCTGAGGACAGAAGCTTAAAACTTGGGGACGATGTTCCAGCCCCGCCACTTAGGCTTTTTTGGCTGTAGCAAAGTACATAGCTTTTGTTCTGTCCTTAATTTTCCATCTCCTTATCTGACCAGCCCGTCTGGTGGGATTTTGTGAAGTAATGCCGGTATTGTCTGCAGGTGATGTGAGGTATTTGACGAGTCTGGCGTAAAGGTAACCTGTACTGAGCAGTTACTGTGGCTGTGTTATTAGGATCGATCCAAGGATACTATCCATCTGTATTTGTTTCACTGCCACCGTTTTGCAGCATGTTTCAGTTTGTGCTAGAATAAACAGGAAACTACATGTTGGAGAAAGCTTTCTTTCCTTTTCTCCTCCTGAATTAGGAACTCGGTTTCGATGTCCGTCTTTGTGTTTCTTTTCTTGCTTGTCTGTTCCCGTCCGTTGCCCCTTCTGGATCTCTGTGTCTGACATTCTCCTCACCTGTGCTGGGAGTTCTTAATATGTTAAGACTAGTGAATTTTTTCTTATGTTTATCGTAAGCGCTCTCTGTTTATAAATACCTTTGAATAAAGCTGGGTAAATTTGTACTTTTTGCTGTTGTTCTTTTAAGTAAAATAATAGATACTAATTGGAAATTTCCCTGAAAATAAAAAATAAAGTTTCCTCAGGTGATTGAATGTCTGAGTTTAGATGAATTTTGCTGATGTTTTTACCATAGGTGGTGACGTTGGAAAGTATGTAAAAACCTTTATATTAAACGACAGTTCTCTGTGCTTTATTTTCAAAGTGGTTTGATCTTTCACTACAGATATTTACAAAGATATGGCAGTATTTCCTCCTCATTTCCCCTGGGGCGATGCTGAGTGGTGGGTTATTTTAAGTGCTATGGTGATAACTTTGGCCCCATTTGCTTCTGTCTTACAGCATTCCATCATCCCAAGAGGGTCTCTTTCTCTGAAAGTGTTGGCAGAATTGCCCATTATTGTTGTTTTAATGTATCAGGTATGTGTACTGCTTACTAGTTTCTTGGGGTTTTGGCTTCTTATTTTATGACAAAATTCATTTCTGATTTTCTGTGGCAAACAGAACGTGTGTGGTGCACACGTGCTAACTATGTAATGAGTCTTAGAGTTTTTCTTGGTATGCCAAATTATTTTGCTATAGCAGAGTGTAAGAGCCTGAAAATCTGATATGTTTGCTTTTAGCTCTACAAACTGAATATCCACAATGTCGTTGCTGAATTTGTGCCCTTGATCATGAATACCATTGCAATTCAGGTATCTGCACAAGCCAGGTGAGATTTCTCCGGATGGCGACATGGCTCACTGCCCACGGTTCTTTAATTCCAAGTGAAAATATGCTTACTGTCGTCTTTCGTAAGACACCGAAAATTTTGAGTGATAAAAGTTCTGGTAAAGCGATACGCGTTTTTGACTTTTTGAACTTGTGTTTCAGTCAAGATGTTAATGGTTATTTCAGTTCCTTGTTCTGTAAAGATGAGCTGATAACCGCGGGTTTGGGGGTCTTGTGAATTTAGAGCTCCCGTTACGTGTTCCTGTGCTCACTCCAGCTGCGGGATATCAAGCCTCTCCACCTTCAGGCCCCTGCTCTTGCTGTGCCTTTCAGCCCGAGTGCTGGAACGTTTTCTCCCCCTCGTTCCCTTCCCCTCCCTGTCAGTCTTAACCACCGAGTATGTGAACCGTGCACATTCATCTTGCGAGGCCCCCTTGAAGCTTTTCCCCCAAATGTAACAGCATTCCTCTTAAGACCTTTGTCACTTACTCTCTTGACTGTAACCCACCTGGCTCTGAGTCATTGGAAGGCAGGACCTGAGGTTAATCAGCCGTAACAAGCCCCGGTGGCCCTTTCTGTGGTCTTTTATGGAGCCCCTGGTCCCCTGATGCAGTCTGCTGGCTGCGTTGATCAGTCTGGCGTTGGCTGTTTGGGTGCACGTTATGGCTGCCGTGCCGCGGCTTGGAAAACGGCTTGCTTTTTAGCTTTTAAATCCTTTGTGTTAATCTGAACTGGTTGGTGCTGTGTTTTAGTCTGTGTAGAAATCAAACTTTTGGGGCTTAGTAATTATCGTAGGCTTTGATTAATATTAACATAACCTAAGGAGTTAAGAGTTAATATTGTAAATTCTATTCATTCCTCATTCAGGCAACATAAGCTTTACAACAAGGAGTTGTATGCTGATTTATTGCTGCTCAGATCAAAACATTGTCATTTTTAGCATATATCATCAGAATTTATCAGGTAAGTTCACTGACTTTTAAGGCAGGTTTACTGAGATCTAATTTTACACACAGTAAAAATTCACCTTTTGTAGGTATACAGTTCTTCGAATTGACAAATTCATACAGTTGGTAACCACTAACGCACCAAAATCTAGACATTCCTACCACCACCCCCAAATTCCCTTTTATATGTTGTCCATTTCCTCCTCGGTCCCTGGCAAACACTGACTTTGTGGCCCCTAGTTTTGGCTTTTCCATAATGTCAAAAAAACGAATCCTATGTGGGTAGTGTGGGTAACCTTTTGGGTGTCGCTTCTTTGACTTGGCAGTAGTGCGGAGGTTCATCCTTGTTATTTTATTTTATTGGTGGATAGTCGTCTTAGTCTGCTTAGGCTTCCCTAACAAAACACCATAGACTGGGTGGCTCGACCAACAAAAATCGGTTTTCTCACAGTTCTGCAGGTTGGGAAGGCCACGATCAAGGTTCTAGCTGGGTTCCGTTTCTGGTGAGGACTCTTCTGGGTTGTGGATCACTGCCTTCTTGCTGTGCCTTGCCCGGGGCGGGGAGTGGTAGTGAGAGATTGCTTTTTCTCTTCTAAGGCCACAGTCCTATTGGATTAAGGCCTCATTCTCAAGATCCCATTTAATCTTAATTACCTTCAAAAGACTCTGGTTTCCACGTCCAGTCACAGTGAGGGTGAGGGCTTCAGCCTGAATTTGGGGGTCACAGTGTGGTCTATAGCCACAAGGTATGGATGCACCAGGCTGTGTTTATCCATTCACAGTTGCTAACCATTTGGGTTGTTTCTGATTTTTTTTAAAGCAACTTTATCAGGATATAATTCACATATCCTAAAATTCACCTTTTTAAAGTGTATAGTTAAGTGCTTTTAGTGTATTCATAGAGATTTATACAGTCAGCGCCACTATCCAATTTTAGAACCGTTTCTTCACCCTCTGAAGAACTCCCATACTGGTCGGCAGCGGTGTGATTCGTTCTAGGCCCCTAGCCCTGGCTACCACTGATGTCCTTTCTGTCACGAGATGCGCTGATTTCATTTCTGGCCATTGTTGATAAGGCCGATATAAATAAATACTGGTGCACAGGTTTTTATGGGGATGGATTTGGTGCATTGAGTTTTGCTGTTGGAAGTTGGTGTGACAGCAAGTTATCAGGTTTTTATGGGGATGGATTTGGTGCATTGAGTTTTGCTGTTGGAAGTTGGTGTGACAGCAAGTTATGAGGAGAGATTGGAACTTTAAAATAAAAAATGGCATCCTTAATTAACCGGTGAGAGAGGGCGATGATGTCTCTGTTTTTCCCCCACTTGTAGTTGTAGTCTGTCCTTATTTCAGTCTTGAAGAACTTGAAAGAGAGAAACGACACCTTATTTCCCATCAGTCATACCACGTTTTTGAATAAAAGTCTTGTGTAGCTGTAGTTATTGTAAAGTGTGGCATGAATTTAATCCTGTTCTATCCTGTAGCAGTGAATTAAAATTTTTTTCTTAAGGGAGAGACTTTATTATTTTCAGGAAAAGTGAAAATGGAAACGTATGCCAGATTGTTTACAGTAAAAACTACCTTTGAAAGCATTCTTATTTTTGTCCCTTCTTAAGTGCATTTGTCTCAATAATGACACTGTATACTAAGAAAATGTATGTTTGGTTTCAAAAATCTGAATTAGTGGTGGCTCAGTCAGTTGAGCAGTCTGACTTCGGCTCAGGTCACGATCTCATCATAGTTCATGAGTTCGAGCCCTGTGTCGGGCTCTGTGCTGACAGCTCAGAGCCTGGAGCCTGCTTTGCATTCTGTGTCTCCCCCTCTCTCTGCCCCTCCTTTGCCCGCGTGCTCGCTCTCTCTCTCTCTCTCTCTCTCTCTCTCTCTCTCACAAAAGTAAATAAACATTGGGGCACCTGGGTGGCTCAGTCTAAAGTGTCTGACTTTGGCTCAGGTCATGATCTCGCGGTTTGTGAGTTCGAGCCCTGCGTCAGGCTCTGTGCTGTCAGCTCAGAGCCTGGAACCTGCTTTGGATTCTGTCTCTCTCTCTCTCTCTCTTCCTGTTCCTCCCCCCACTTGCTCTCTGTCTCTCTCTCAAAAATAAACAAATGTTAAAAAAAATAAAAAATATTAAAAAAATTTTTTTTAAATCTGAATTAGGTACTCCTGGATATTTTATTTTATTTATTAAAAAAAAATTTTTTTTAAACTGTTTATTTTTGAGAAAGGGAGAGAGAGCATGAGCGGGGAAGGAGCAGAGAGAGAGAGGGAGACACAGAATCCGAAACAGGCTCCAGGCTCTGAGCTGTCAGCACAGAGCCTGATGCAGGGCTTGAAACTCACAAACTATGAGATCATGACCTGAGCCGAAGCCGGACGCTCAACCAACTGAGCCACCTAGGCTCCCGACTCCTGGATATTTTAATCAGCTTGAGCTACCTTGGTGAATTGCCTTCTTAACATGCCTCAAAAGGAAACTGATTAGAGCTTATTCTGAGTTGATGAAAGGTGTCTCTGGTGTCATTCACAACTTAACGGGATGACGGAGTGGATGATGTATGTCTTAGGAAATTTTCAATATTTACTTCTGCTTTCTCACCACTGATGAAATGATTCAGATTCATTGTTAAAAGTTGGGAAAATACAGAACAGTACAAAGAAGTTGTCTGTAATTCCATTGTATAAAAGAAACCCTTACTTACATTTCTGTACATCCTTCCACTGTGGCAGCATGCATGCAAGCTACAAAAACTTTCTGGATAATACTTGCTTATTAGGATGACCACTTTATGAGGGTCCCCTTGAAAGAAGCTTAGTCTTACTGAACTCTTTTGAAGTTTATAAAATGGGGGCTTTTCTTACTACCTATCTGTAACTGTTGCTTTCCTCCTTCTTTTTATAGGAGTTGGTGACTAAGTACTCTCAGCAGATGGTAAAAGGGATGTTACAGTTACTTTCAAACTGCCCAGCAGAGACTGCACACCTCAGAAAGGAACTTCTCATCGCTGCAAAGCATATCCTCACCACAGAGCTAAGAAACCGTATGTCCACCTTGTCTCGGGATGTTTGTGCGGCCATGCTGGCGTGGTCCTGTCACCATCTTTGGGGTGGGACCGCGGGTCTTTAATTCCCTCAGATGTTTTAGGCTCCATGTGTCCTTCTTTCTGTATTGCTGTGTTGTGTTTGCTTTTCCCCTTCCTTTCTCTGCCTCTTGCCTCCGCCCTCTTGGGCTGCCTCTCTTTGCCTGCCACCAGGTTTCTCTGTGTTGTCCGAACAGTCTCATGATTAGCGTGGTCGTTCCCTTAGCGTAGCGTATGTCCTCAGCATCTCATGGTATTTCTCTGCCTTTTGGGTGCATATCTTTTGAAATGGCAAGTAACTGTTTGCTTGTTGATTCATAGCCAGTAACCCTTGAAAGGTGAGAAGAAAACTGTTTTCTTCCTCCGTGCTGTGAAACAACTTGGGGGATTGGTCCTGTTTTGATGCATAAGACTGATAATTGTTTGGCTAATCTGATAATTATATTTTTTCTGTCGATTATTGATACATTTTTTTTTTAATATTTATTCATTTTTGAGGAGGGAGGCAGAGAGAGAGGGAGATACAGAATCTGAAGTAGGCTCCAGGCTCTGAGCCCAATGTGGGGCTCGAACCCACGAACCACAGGATCATGACCTGAGCCAAAGTCCAGACCCTTAACCAACTGAGCCACCCAGGTGCCCCGATACATAATTTTAAAATATTTTTGTATTTACTATGTCCAAATTCCATCCTAAATGTTTTGAGGGGGATAATCTTTTCCCCCAGTAATTGTTCAATATTAAGTGGGGTTTTTTTGCCTCTGGTTTGTAAATCAGAACATATATAAAACTAAGATTGGACTTTTTTTACATAATTCTTAAACATGAAGGGAAAGATACAGTTTGTGCTTACACGTGAGCTAATATGATAAAGCTCAAATGTTTTTGTTATTAAAATACAAGTTATGCATGTAGATATAGCTGAGTAGAATATAGATATTTTTAAAACCCTTTGTGTGTGTGTGAAATGTAACATAGCAGAGTGCACAAAAGAAATGTATGATTTTGCCAAAAATTACAGAACCGACGTGCGTGAACATCACCCAGGATGAGAAATTCAGCGTCACCACGCAAAGCCCCCATGTGCCTCCAGGGCCGAGGGCCATTGCGACTTGTCCAGTCACGGCTCCATGGCTGTATGTGCTTTTTCTCCGTGTTCATCTCTGAACACTGTTGAAATAGAAGAATTTTACACGGGACACTTTAAAATCTCTCCACTGCAGTTCTCGGTAACTGTTGGCATTCCTGCCATTTCGAGTGAGGAGGATCTGGGGGTGTCTTTGGGGAGCTGTGTAGCAGGTTTCTACTTGTGGAAACGCTGACAGAGCGCTTCTCGGACAGGCTGTGTTCCGTCCCCCACAGCCCAGCCGTGTGAAGCCACGCGGCTCGGGTTCGGTCTTCGGGCTGTGCCGCCAAGACGGGTGCATTTCTGAGCTGCTGCTCTTGGGGTTTGACCACATCAGTCGTGTTGAATACAGCTTTTACACCTCCCTTGCACCCCCCCCCCCCCCCCCCCCGCGCCCTCCTGCCTTTTAAGTCTTTCTACTGATGGGTTTGATTTTTTTTTTTTTTTTTTTTTTTTAAACAAGCTGTTTTAGGATACTTTATTTTGAAAGTATCTTAGGTAACAACATCACAACTTACAAAGGTGTCTATTTAAAAGACACACCTAATCACATTCGTTATTAATAGTATTATATATTAGTAAAATATACAAAAAATGTGTATATATACATAAAATTTACACGTCCACCAACATTTTAAGGTATCTGAAACGATACTAATAGTAACCCCTTTGCACGAATTCTGAAGAGCAGTAATTTGAGAAAACCTGGCTGTTTCACAAAGTTACCCATTTTCTTAGAGATTCTGATTCTGGGTCACGGAGGGAATCTGGGAACTCGTGCCTGCGCCTTAATTTCTTACCACTTCCTCCTCCCACTCTTTGCTTGTCTGTAGCCAGCCCGCCAGTGTTTGGTGCCTGAGTCCTTTGCATCTTTCCTTCTGTGCCTCCTTCCTATTGACTACCTCTGAGGACATTCCAGGCATGTCCCCTTCTCTGACTTCAGAGGGGCAGTTTGTCACTGCTTTCATTTGGTACTTGTCCCTGTGCTGCCTGGCTTTGGGAATTAGCCAGAGATGTGCTCTGTGCCTCTCTGCGTCTGTTGTGTCTTTGACCCTTAATAGCTATTAGCTGGCGAAGGATGTATTTTATTTCACTTATCAAAGATGGCCACGGTGTCAGACTTGTTCTAGAATCTAAACATTCTCTGGATGTTTGTGGCCAGAGCTCCCGGCAGCAGGGCGGGGGGTGTGTGTATGGCAGAGAGACCTAAAAAATGTGGGTTGCTGCCCTCTGCACATCCTCAGAAATGTGAGTTGTCCCTGAGTGAAGACGAGCTGTTTCTACGCTGGTTGGCTCTACAGGCCCACAGGGGAGCAGGGAGGGGGTTTGGTGAGGGTTCCACCTGTAGGATTAGAGACAGAACCCTAGTGAGCCTCACTCATCCAGAGAGTTGGGACCTATGTCTACCAGAACCCTGCAAAATTTCTAGACTTTGGTTCTTTATGTGGAGAAATACCCTTCTTTTTCCGTATTTCTCCATAATGAGTAAGCATAAAATGTTTAAGAAGGGGAGGACTCCAGGGCAGTGAATAAAGGGGCACTTAGAGGATACTGCCCCTCTTCTCCAGGCAGGTGTGGGCCAATAGTGGCAGCTTTTTTTTTCCCCCTAAGATTTTTAAGTAACTGCTATTACTTAAAAATAGCACTTACTGCTACACACTTAGTCCAGTGTGGGGCTTGACTCAACCCCAAGATCCAGAGTCACGTGCTCTTACGGCTCAGCCCACCAGGTGCCTCAATGGCAGCAGCTTCTGAGGAGGATGGGGTGGACCTGCAGTGAAGCGCTGGGGCAGGTTCTCTGCCAGGGGCCGGGAAGCTCCCTTGGTCTGGTTTGTCCTCTGATTCTGCGTGTGATCCCAACTGTGTCTTTGACAGCACATGGCCCAGCAAAGCCGGGGTCTTTGACTGAAATACAGCGCGTGTGATTTTCTCCTGCCCACGTGTCTCCCAGTCTAGATGGCTTGTTGACAGCAGGCTGGCTACCGTGAGGAAGCCTGCTGTGTCATAGGTGTAATTGGTGACGTGTGCACCGGGTGTTTGTGTTCTAGAGTTCATCCCTTGCATGGACAAGCTCTTTGATGAATCCATACTGATTGGATCAGGATATACTGCTCGGGAGACTCTCAGGTACGATATTCAGCCCATGAGATCTGTTGGCTAAATCGGGGGGGTCGGTGTGGTGGGCCCTGGCCCTTCATGTGTGAGCCTTTCAACAGACGCTCTCAACAGACCTTTACTCTCCCGTGGGGATTTAGAATTGTGGGAAATTTGGAAATGATTTAGGTTGGTTTTTGTGTGTTAGCTTAAAGGGAAGATTCAGAGTAGTTGTCTTGATGTCAGTTGTAGGGACAACTTGATCTGACTCATATTGGTTTTTTGTTGGGGTTGTTTTGTTTTGTTTGCTATTTATGTAATAAGTGCATCTCTTTATTATAAAAGAATGTTTAAGTACCCAACGAGAAGAAAGAAGGGAAGAAAACAAACCTCTTTGTTCTACATAAGGAGTTCAAGTAACATGGATAATATTTTGGTGCATTTCCTTCTAGTCTTTGTTTTTTATTCATTTCATAAAATAAATGTGGTTGTGACCATGTTTCTTTCTAAAGGAGAAAATTAACAGTTTATCATTTTTTACAGTGTAAAATAAGTCAACATTAGTAATTTTTTGGTTCTAATTTGGGAGCTGTGATAGATCTTTTGAAAAATAGGAAGAATACTTTGAATACGATGTAGACTATTCACTGTGATGGCCGTGTAAAATTGTTAAAAATACGAAGACACTTTTTTTTTTATTTTTATTTTTTTAATGTTTGTTTATTTTTGAGACGGAGACAGAGTGCGAGTGGGGGAGGGGCAGAGAGAGAGGGAGACACAGAATCTGAAACAGGCTCCAGACTCTGAGCCGTCAGCACAGAGCCCGACGCGGGGCTCGACCTCACGAACCATGAGATCATGACCTGAGCCAGAGTCGGAGGCTTAACCGACTGAGCCACTCAGGCGCCCCAATACAAAGACACTTTTTATGTAGCTTGGGGTTGAACCAGCCTGCAACTGGGCATCAGATGGTGTCACTCCTAGAAGACCTAGAAAGCGTGCCCCGGGTGCACCGCCCTGTGCTGTGTTCCTGGGGCAGGTAGTAGGAGAAGTGGTGGCCCGCAGACACGGCCCTGTGGGCATGTTGGGACGGACGCTCACTAGTGGGGGGGGTCTCTGCACACAGGCCCCTCGCCTACAGCACGTTGGCCGACCTCGTGCACCACGTCCGTCAGCACCTGCCCCTCAGCGACCTCTCCCTCGCCGTCCAGCTCTTTGCCAAGAACATCGATGACGAGTCCCTGCCCAGCAGCATCCAGACCATGTCCTGCAAGCTGCTGCTGAACCTGGTGGACTGCATCCGTTCCAAGAGCGAGCAGGAGAGCGGCAACGGGAGGGACGTCCTGATGCGGATGCTGGAGGTACCAGCTCTCCTGGGAGGTGTGGGCATCCTGCGTGCTTTCATCCCGATGCCCACTTCTGGACTCGTACCGGTGGTTTACTGACCAGGTCATGCAGCCTTCCGATTGCCGAGCTCAATCCCGGGTGTCAGACCACCTGGGTTCAAATCCCCTGCTAGCCAGTGCCCTTGGACACGATGCTTAACATCTCTGTGCCAGCCTGCTCCTAGCCAGGGATACAGTCAGTGTCTGCCTCCCGGGATTGTCGTGAGCGCTAAGTAAATGATACGTGGACACTCCCCACACTGTTCCTGGCGAGTATTTCAGGGACACTGTGTGGTTCCTGGCAAGTGCCTAGAAGAGGGATTACAGAGATGCTACGGTTCCTGGCGAGTACCTAGAAGAGGGATTACAGGCACACTGTATAGCCAGGGGAGGCGCCCGGTTGGGTGCGTGGGGACAGAGTACAGTGTGATTGCTGAGGCCAGCAGGTGATAGTGTGGGTCTGGAGTAGTCTGGGCCACGCGTCCAGGCTTCTGCGACAAGTCCCCCAGCTTTTCTGAGCCAGATTCCTCACAGTGTCAGTGGAGGTAGGGACGCCACTGTAGTTCTCCTTGGGGAGGATGGCACACTTCTCTTCGGCAAGTGGCTTCAGAGAGCTGCTCCTGTCTCCTGGAAGGGCTGCCAGCCTGTGGAAGAAGCATGATTTTTGTCTTTCTCTCCCCGTGCTCTTTCTGCTAGGTCTTTGTCCTCAAATTCCACACCATCGCCCGGTACCAGCTCTCTGCCATCTTTAAGAAGTGCAAGCCTCAGTCAGAACTCGGAGCGGTGGAGGCAGCCCTGCCCGGGGTGCCCGCTGCCCCTGCGGCCCCGGGCCCCGCCCCCTCCCCTGCGCCTGTCCCCACCCCCGCCCCGCCCCCACCCCCGACCCCAGCCACCCCCGTGACCCCGGCCCCTGTGCCTCCGTTTGAAAAGCAAGGAGAAAAGGATAAAGAGGACAAGCAGACATTCCAGGTCACAGATTGCCGAAGTTTGGTCAAAACCTTGGTCTGTGGCGTCAAGACCATCACGTGGGGCATAACGTCATGTAAAGCGCCTGGTGGTAATTCCGCTCTTGAATTATTTAGATGGGATGTTTTCTGCAGAGTGGGTGTTGTTCACCTTAACTGATTATGCTCTCTCTTTTCCAGAAGCTCAGTTCATTCCCAACAAGCAGTTACAGCCCAAAGAGACTCAGATTTATATAAAACTTGTGAAATATGCAATGCAGGCTTTAGATATTTATCAGGTAAGGAAGTGCCCTCAAACCAGGCTCCTGAGTGTGGGAAACGCCTCTGGGATGAGGGTGCCGGTGATGTGATGGAAGGGGTCCTAAAAGGCTCGTTTTGGATTGTCTGCAGTGTTCGTGTCCCCAGATTTGCTCTTGTTCTGTAGTGTAGCATTGCTTTAACGGTGAAGATTTTCCTTTCAAGTGTCAGCATGAGCATTTGGTGGGGGAGGCGGTCTGTGTACATGGAACGCAGTGGAAGCAAGATGGAAGTTTTACTAAATTTGTTCTTGTGTGGAACGCTTAGCAAAGCTTTTTTGCTTGTTTTAATTATTTTCCAAAACTAAGCTGAGAATAGAGAATTAAAAAGACGGGGGAACATTTATTATGTAATTCAAATGCTGTGTTTTAAACATGCAGCTGGTCCAGTTATGTTATGGAATACATTCAGAGACGCCTGGTTTTAACATCCATGGGTTTCTTCCCTGTGCTAGGTCCAGATAGCTGGAAATGGACAGACCTACATCCGAGTGGCAAACTGCCAGACCGTCAGAATGAAGGAGGAGAAGGAGGTGTTGGAACACTTCGCCGGCGTGTTCACAATGATGAATCCCTTAACGTTTAAAGAAATCTTTCAGACGACAGTCCCTTACATGGTGGAAAGAATCTCAAAAAATTATGCTCTTCAGGTATAAAACTCTGTCTTATCCTTTGAACGTTGATTGTAAAATTACTTGTTGATGTGTGGAGCGCTTGGCATTTTCTTTATTTTGAGGGTGTTCTAAATGATATGCCTAAGGATGTGCTGGTAGAAAAATGTAGAGAGATGTTAGGACTTAATATTTTTTGTTCAAAATATCAAGATGTCTTGGATCAGTTTCTTTCATTAGTAGAAATTAAGTATATGTTAGATGTAGGCTCCTGGTATTTGATAGTGAAGATAAAATAATGGACGTGAGTGTTTGAAGTGAACGGCCCTACTCTGTGCTTGGCAGATTTACAAATTTTTTTCCTAGGGTGGATAATTAATTTCTTGTGCTGTTACAGATTTGGTTTTGTGTTTTTGGAAAGTTCATTACTTAGTGTTAAGGCTACTTTGAGGATTGTTTTTGTCAAGCACGTTTCTCCTTTTGACAGATTGTTGCCAACTCCTTCTTGGCGAACCCTACTACCTCGGCTCTGTTCGCCACAATCCTGGTGGAGTACCTCCTGGACCGCCTGCCGGAGATGGGTTCCAGCGTGGAGGTCTCCAACCTGTACCTCAAGCTGTTCAAGCTGGTCTTTGGCTCAGTCTCCCTCTTTGCAGCTGAAAACGAACAAATGCTGAAGGTAAAGCTCGTGGAGCCAAGTGTACTTTGTTTTGGGGGAGTTTTTGGTTGTGTTTTGCTTCCTGTTCTCCATTGGCACGGAAACGGGAGGTGTTGTTTTTAGATTTGTGAAGTGCTCTTTGAGTTCATAGATATTTGGGCCAGTAAGGGCCTAAATGTGAAGAACGTTTCAGAGGATTCATCCATGATTTGAAATGAAACTTCAGAGTGCCCGTGGCAGGCAGTGGGTTGTCGTTAGTATTGCCACCACTAAATTTTTTTTTTTTTAATTCCAGTTTCTTTCTCTGGATTACACAAATAAAATAGCACATCGTTCGTATTTTAAAAATGGAGTGATGGGAAAAAAACAAGGGAAAAATCCCTTTACCACCTTCTCTTGTCCAAAGAGAAACAGGTGGCTTTTGTAACAGTTCTGATTCTGCCAGCCGTCTTCCGCTCTAACTTTGTGTCTTCGCCATGTTCTTATCTTCCTTGGCAGTACGGGGAACGTTTCATTTCAGGACCACTTGTTTGTTTTTCCTCTTTATGAATTCTAACTAATTGGTATCCCTTACTAGGACCGTTTTGGAGGGACATGTCTCCTAACGTAGTGGATGACCAGTGCAGTCTAATTCCATCTCTTCAGTTACTTGATTTTAGCAAACGGCTAAAAAAAACTTACCCATGGTTACATGTCCCACTGAAAAGGCAGCAGACGGTGGCACAAAAACCTAATAAAAATTCATTTCCACTTAAGGCAAAATATTTTAATTCCTGTAGGAAGCTGAGTATTAGCAGCAGTTTTATCTGAAGTGTGATGTCTTCCCGTGGGGGGGGCTTCTGAAGACACAAACAAGATCCTTTTTTTTTTTTTCCTCCTGGAGCAGTAAATGTACAGGCGGTGACCAGGAGCACCAGTAATCTCTGTTTTTATGTGACCGCTCCCTCAGGTTTTCTCCATTCTGTCACAGTCACTTAGCAACAACCTGAACATTACTTTTGTGTTCACCTAAAAGAAAAATACTTGTATTTTTCTAAGAACAAACGCTTAACTGTAATATGCGTCCACACAATTTGGTGTCTTTGAAAAATTTAATTTTTGCCGATATTAGATGCACAACAACAAAACCAGAATAAAACCTGATGGTGGGATACATGCATACGTACATTGTGCCACGTATGACAACAAATTGGGAACGATGTCAGTGACACAGTTCACTGTAAACATACCTGTAGAATATTTCGTGTGCAGCTGAACCTGTTACATGTTAAAATCAGCATTTGAAGTACAAAATAAAAAGCTAGTCTGGCTTTAGATGTTAATTAAAGTTACTATAAGCTGATAGAGTACTTTTTTTATTATTATTATTATTATTATTATTATTATTATTATTAAAGAAAATTCCTTGATTAAGTCTCCCAAGATCTTACGATCTCAATTTTTGAGGCTCTTCCAGACGTTGTGTGTATCCTTTTTGATCGTGAGGTTTCACTTCCTTTCCGTTACTTTCTGCGTTTAGATTGTTCTAGGAAATGGGCATCTTCATCCTGTTTGATTATTTAGTCTTAGGAGGGAAGTGGCCATATTGAGTTGCAGAGCAGAGCGGACAGACCCTCTGGTTCCTGCTCCAGAGTGTTACCTTTTCAACATCATGTAACTGCACAGTAACGTAGGAGCCTATTAAACGCTTCTTCTGCAGCCATCCTGGTGGAAACCAGCATAATATTTCAAGACAAATTAATCTGAGCCAAATAAAGGATGGAAAGGTCTTGTTTTGTTTTGCCTTTAGGAGTGAACTCGTCAGAACTACCTTCCATCCCTGTTTACAGTGAACCTTCAGCATGAGTTCTGAGGGTGTCACCCATCCTCATTTAGAGCATGTTAACTTGCCTTTTCTCCACCGCGCAGCCTCACCTGCACAAGATCGTGAACAGCTCAATGGAACTTGCACAGACTGCCAAAGAGCCCTATAACTACTTCCTGCTGCTCCGGGCCCTGTTCCGCTCCATTGGGGGAGGTAGCCATGACCTCCTGTATCAGGAATTTTTGCCTCTCCTACCAAACCTCCTGCAAGGTCAGAGCAGTGATTTTGGTTGCCTTTTAGTCTTGTGTGCATGTATGGGTTTGGCTGACTGTGGTTGTGGGGTCCATTCATCCTCTGCATCCAGTGAAGGTCTTGGTGAGGGGATATATGTACGAATCCCCTGCCAGAGGTGTGTGTGTCTGTCCATGTGTTCATGTTCCCGTGTCCCACTCTCTTTAAAGGCAGTAGGACTTTGAAGGGAGCCCCCTTGTTCGGGGATGGACCTTCCCCTCCCTACTCAAGAGTTGAACAGGAGTTGGAAGGTTTCCATCACCCTGGTTAGGACTTGGTTGTATTTTTGTAGCATTTGGTAAGCAAGTCTACGAAGTGGTTTCTAGTGGCTTAGTAGTAATATCAGGGATCCCTAGTTTGAGAGTCAGAATAAGAAGAGAAAAAGCAGTTATAAAGCTGATTGACAAGTGTGTATTTTTACTTTGAGGTAAACTTACGTAACCAGAATCCTGCAATTCCGGTGTGACCAGGAATGCTTTCAAGATATAGAGCTAAAGGGGATCCTTAAAGAAAAGCCATTTACAACGTATAGTACCCAGGAGGCATTGGGAAAAAGTCGGCCATGTTGCCTGCAACATGGCCATGAGTCCACCCTGCAAGGTGGCCCATGATCCAGTTCTGCCATCCGTTATTTAACCCCATCTCCAGTCATTCCCCAGCCTGAGTCCTCTGTTCTATGGGGTCTCATTCCTCCTCCCCAGGCTCATTTCTCCCTACCTAGTTTTGTTCGAGTGGATCCCCTTCTGGGAACTTCTCCTCCTTTGGACCCTGAATCCAGTGCTGTTACTTTGTGATGCCTTCCCTGATCGTTACTTTGTGATGCCTTCCCTGATCGATCTTTTCTCTGCGCTCTCTCCATCCTGCACTGCCTGGGATGCATCCACTGTTCTAGGCCTTTCTCTTTCTAGCTGGTCTCTGAGCACTCAGGGCAGGTCCTGATCTGACATGTTTCAGTTAGGAAGGAGCTCAGCTTACCCTCACAAAAAGTAGGGATGTTGTCTTTGTGAGAAGGAAGATCTTCTCCATTTGCAGGAAATGAAAGTAGATTTAAAAAAAAAAAGTTTATTTTACAGCAGACCTCAACTGTGGTCTCTTGGAAACCTGAAAAAACATGTGAGGTTGTAAACCTCAAGCTTGAGGTGAATGTACCTTATTGGAGTCTTGTGTCTCTAGATCGGGCTTGTTAAAAACAACAACATGATTCTTAAAAGATCCATGTGTGATATTAGCTATCTCATTAGGATTAATTAACATTAAATAATTGTATCATAGCTTACGTTATAGTTGTATGCAGCCTGCTGTTGTCACCATGAACTTGACGGACAGAAGGGTCATGGTTCTAGAATAGGTTTAGCTGATGTAGTAGATGAGATCTAAAACGTCTTCCTGTCATTGCGCTGACGTTGACAGTAGAAGGTGGAACAGTTATTCTGTACGATTAACTCTGGCCCGTCTGGGGGTGATGTTCTTCTCTGATGCCTGCAAACCCCGCTTCTAGGCCTGAACATGCTGCAGAGCGGCCTGCACAAGCAGCACATGAAGGACCTGTTCGTGGAGCTGTGTCTCACGGTGCCCGTGCGGCTCAGCTCCCTCCTGCCCTACCTGCCCATGTTAATGGATCCCCTGGTGTCTGCTCTCAACGGCTCGCAGACGCTGGTCAGCCAAGGCCTGAGGACCCTGGAGCTGTGCGTGGACAACCTGCAGCCCGATTTCCTCTACGACCACATCCAGCCTGTCCGCGCGGAGCTCATGCAGGTAAGTGTGCGTTCTCGCAGGGGCCGGCCCAACGCCGGCTGTCGGGCGCTCACAGATCCGGTTTTCCCGGGGCTTCTAGACTAGTGTTTCCGGAAATGACAGCCCCCCCCCCCCCCCCGCCCCAGTGAGCTGCCTGCGCCCCGTGTTGGGCTCTCTGCAAGATGAAGTGGTGTAGTTTTTAACCTCTTCGTGAGTCTCCTGGCTTATGAAAAGATGTGTAGAAATATGTATTAAGTAGACATTTGTTTTGCAGTGTTGCCCTTTTTTCAGAGGGTTTTCATGAGGGTCACAGACTCATTAAGTTGATGACCTGTGAGGGCAGGTGCTGTGGTTACTATGTGCTGCCGGGAAGAGACTTTCTTTGTCCACGAGAGATCTCAGGATGCTGCAGTGAAGAGAATCACGCTCCTGAGGGAAGTGCAGGTGTGCACTTTCGGGTCAAGGGAAATGAAGCAGATAATTGAGATGGTTTTGAAAACATGTTTTCTTCCTTAGAGTTTGTATGTCAAATATTGGGTTTTGCCTTCACGTTTTGCTGTCGTTACGGATTCGTAATGTAGTCGGTAATTGTTAGAAGTGTAGGCTGCCTGTCACTATACTGCCTCTCTGCTTTGGAGTATTTGGCCCCAACTAGAGGTCCGAATGCCAGCTTCAAAGGATGGAGACTCAGTAACCCTAAAAGACAGGAGTCTGGATTGGAAACTGCAGTGTGTGCACTTGAAGCTGGGTTTGGGAGACTTTCCTCCCCAGTCCTGAGATAGGGACCCTGTGTGCCATCTGGGTGGGAGAGGATGGGCCTGGCGGTTGGGTCAGGGCCTCCAAGTCCACTCTCCCAGCCATCCTTTGGAGGATTGACGGAGAGCCTGCCTCAGGAGAGAACGGCACTGTTGGTTCTGGAAGGCATACCCTGGGCCTGACCCAGGTGTGGGTGAGCAGCATGTGGGAGGAGGAAGTGGGGCTGGGCTCATGGGCCTCTTGCTGTTTCATGAGGCAGACAGTCCTGGGAGACAGGGGCGAGGCTCCTTCCTGCTTTTGGAGCCCCAGTAATCCCCGCCCCCCACACTAGACAAGTGTCATAGTCTGTTTCTCTGTGGTCTCCTTAACCAGCACTCGCTCCCAGTGCCACCCCCTCCCGGGGGATTAAGCAGAAATTCCCTCTCCTGAGGGTACGTGAAGAGTGGTGGAGCCGGGTGGAGTGGTAGAGGTTGGGGGGGGGGGGGGGGGCTTAGCACCTCTCAGCAGGGGTTCCTGACGGACAGGCCTTGGTGGACCTTTAGGAACATAAGAAAAGTTGAAATTTTGCTTTAAAGAAAATTCTAAGATTTTACGTTGGCTGTTGTTAGATGCTAATATCTGGTATTGTTATGGAAGGTGATCTAAGAAAATAGACATTTTTTTTTTAAGTTTATTTTGAGAAAGAGAGCACGCCCGCACCTGCACATGAACCGGAGAGGGACAGAGAGAGAGCAAGAGAATCCCAAGCTGGTTCCTTGCTGTCCATGCAGAGCCCAGCGAGGGGCTCAAACTCACGAACTGTGCGATCGTGTCCTGAGTCAAAATCAGGAGTCGGACCTTAAACCAAATGAGCCGCCCAGGTGCCCCTAGACAGACATAGTAATTTGGAGGACTTAGATAGTTTAGGTGAAAGAATGTGGGAAGATTGACAAGAGTTTTTGGAAACAGTTGAGTGTGTGTGGTCCTTATGCACTGATACAAGGTGCGCGTACTTGTTACCTGTTCCCAGAATGCGGCCTGTCATGGTTGTGTTTTCGCCCTTCACCATCCTTTCTAACATGAAGTTTGAAATGTATAAGATTGTTTATATATCCTATTTGTAGGAATTTATCTTGTTTGTAAGTTATAAAGCCTATTAATCAAAGTAAAAACCTGAGAACTCACCATCAAATCCAGGACAAGAACTTTAACAGTAAAGAGCATTTCCCTCCATGCCTCTTCTGGTCCCATTTTGTATATATGTTTAGACAATATATATATTGCTTAGTTTTCTTGCTCTTGAGCTCTGCGATATTTATCATATGCTACTGTGTGTGTTTCAGGAGCGTGGAAGAACATTTATGTTTAAATCTGCGTTTTCTTTTAAAATTTTTCAGGGAGGATACATAAGATTAATAACATTGGCTTCTCCTAATAAGGGGAAATTTGTGTTTGGGGGACAGAGATGGGAGGAAGAATTTTTGCTGTATAATTTTCTATAACTTGAAAAGTTTGATTTGTGAACCATGAGGATGCCTTGCCTTGCAAGGATTTTAATCAAAGTACTCTGGTTTTTAGGCTTTATGGCGCACTTTACGCAATCCTGCTGATAGCATTTCTCACGTGGCCTATCGTGTACTTGGTAAATTTGGTGGCAGTAACAGGAAGATGTTGAAGGAGTCCCAGAAGCTGCACTATGTTGTGACCGAGGTTCAAGGTCCCAGTATCACGGTGGAGTTTTCTGATTGTAAAGCATCTCTTCAGCTCCCGATGGAGAAGGTAAATTTGGAAATCTGCAGGAGCTTCTTAAAGATACTATACATTTCATTTTAAGAAAGTGAGTTTCTGTTTGAAAATATGTAAATAAAACATGTCTTTCTTGCGAGGGAATTTCTTTTTTAAGATTTTGTTTGTAAGTAAGCTCTATACCCAGTGCGGGGCTCTAACTCACAACCCCAAGATCAAGAGTCAAACGCTCTACTGACTGAGCCAGGCAGGTGCCCTTTGGGAGGGAGTTTCTAGGTCAAAGGACAAACTGTTTTGGGGGACCAACTTGGGTGGCAAAGGGGCTTTCCTAACACCGGGAGGCCGGTGGGGGTGTACTGCCCGGAGAACTCTGGACCCTTGAGCAGTTTCATGTTTCCCGATGGAGCAGGAGACAGTGCCGCCCAGCCCACCCCTTCCTTGAACTTAGTCCGTTTCACCGCCTAACAGGCTTTACTTCAAGTGTCATTAGAACCCAAGTTTATCCCATACTTGTCATTCCTGAGCCCCCACTTCTCCCATTCTCTATCCAGACGTAGCACCTGCTGTCTCTCCTGGCTCCTGAGCCCTCTGCGGGCAGCTCTGTGGTCTCTCTCCATCTGCCATTTGGAACTCCTGTCCCGTTGGGTAGCAAATGGGCAGACAGTGTGCCCAGCATCATGCCCGAGTGTCCACTCTGCTACTTTTGCTTTGTCATTTTGAAAACTCTTCCCCCTTTCACCTCATCGAGCCCTCCTGGTCCTTTGTCACATGCATCTTGGTCCACTTTACCATGATGTACATTGTTGAGGTTGACTTCTCCACCTTATTGTAGAGCCAGCCTTCTTCCACCCACCCTTAGTGTCTTTTGTTACCGTGTCTTTTCAGGATGTTTATCTAGTCGTTACATACTGGGTATTTTTTTTTTTTAATGTTTTGTTTATTTTTGAGAGAGAGCATGCAAGTTGGGGAGGGGCAGAGGGAGAGGAGGACAGGGAATCTGAAGTGGGCTCAGTACTGACCGCAGCAAGCCTGATGCCGGGTTTGAGCTCACACACCAAACTGAGATCATAACCCGAGCCAGAGTCGGACGCTCACCCGACTGGGCCACCCAGGCACCCCATACTGGCTGTTTTTTTAAAGGGTGTTAGAGTAGGCCTCCACGTGCATCTAAGTGACTCCGCCGTTTTAGGAAGCCAGATGCCAGCTGGATTCCTGAACTCCTTGCAGACAGATCTGGTCTTAAACCAGCATTTCGTGGCCTGGACCCACTCAAAGCCCTCCCTTTTGCTCAGGGCTAACTGTCCTGTTGTGTCATAGTGTAGAGCTCTGCCTGTTCACTTCTCTGTATTCAAACCTTACCCACATAGTGAGTTCTGTGATTTTTTTTTTTTTTTTTCAATCAGGCTTTATTAAATATCTATGGGGAACGATGCCCATCATGGATAAATGTCCCTCTGGGGTTCTCATCCATCATCCTCTCTCAATATCCTGTATCCCCCACTTCTCAAGCACTCACATTGTCCCTGACCCTCCTCCAGCCCGTAGATAGGTGTCCTCTCCAGGCCTCAGGGTGAGATGCAACCCTAGCTTCTCCCCCAAACCTTAATAAAAATATTTGCCAAATAAGCACTGGTTTCCTCCTAAGAGAATACAGCTAAAATGCTGCCTTTACATTGCAAGTTACTGAAGTGAACACCCTGTGTCTGAAGCACGTTCCCACAGTGTAGGTAATTTCTTAACCCAGGACTATTTGCTTCAGCCCTGTCAGTGGCAAGCTTGGTATTAGTCATGAAAACTAAGGTATCTGACTTTCATTTGATGCTGCATAGACTAAGCAGAGCAGGAAAATCTCTTTAGAAGTAGTTTTTCCCCCAAAGAAGAAACCAAGTTTTGAAGATTGGCTCCCACATCCTCCTGGACTCCCCTACAGACTTCGGGTGCACGAGGGGCCGGCTTCCTAGCAGGCAGAGGCCGAGGGCGCGCAGCACCCCACACAGCTGTTGGGGCTGCCGGGGCCAAGGGCATGAGCTCATGGCCAAGCCAGGTGCTGGCGAATTCTCACAAATAATCCTACTTGTGGCACGTTACAACGCTCTGTTCTTTTGGCAGGTAATTGGCTCAAAGGTTGCATTGATCCTTACTGCTTCTGAAATTGTCTCCACATGATTTGTTACCTGTTGGTGACCAGGGCAGAGGCGGTGGGAGGAGGGACAGTGCTGCGGTGCCCTGGGCTCGGGCACAACAGTGAGGACCCGTTGTCATGCTCTTTGTGACCGTGTGTGAGTGTTTAGGGCAGGGCTGCTGGCCCTGTCAGCATCCACTGCTTCCTCACACACAGCGTAGATGAATCTTTTAACGCCCATCACTTCTTCTGCTCACAGGGTTTATAGCTATAGAATTGTCATTGAGGCTAATCTCTTAGCTGTTAAAGGCTTCACGTTAATTTTTGTTTATGATTATGCCTCCCCAGCCTTCCTGGTCAACCTAATTGAACAGGATAAAATGTACGTATAACTGTGTAGGTTCTCTGAAAAAATAAAGAAAGCTCTTTTGTCTTGTAAAGAGAGAATTTTGTAGTCAGGTAATTTCTGCATAAACTACGCTTTTTGTGTTTCCTTGCCGTAGGCCATCGAAACCGCTCTAGACTGCCTGAAGAGTGCCAACACGGAGCCTTACTACCGAAGGCAGGCGTGGGAGGTGATCAAGTGCTTCCTGGTGGCGATGATGAGTCTGGAGGACAATAAACATGCCCTCTACCAGCTTCTCGCACACCCTAAGTATGTTGGGGACATGGTTTTCTGCGATTGGTGCATCTTCCATCAGGATTTAGGGTGGAGAGCACCTCCCGGATCTCCGCGGTGCTAGGACTTTGCTCCATCAAGTCGGGAAATCAGCCTGTGATCTGCCTAGTGATGCTTCTCTGGGCTTTTCGAGAAAATGAAGAGGCGAAACTGGGTGCTTGAGGATTAGAATTTACCTCCTTTGTAGTCTGACTGTTGCCTCCTGAGGCTGTCAGCTTCAGGGAGCAAGGGTCCTGGCCTTTTCTGTCCTGTTATGAACCATTATATCCTTAGCGCTGGGCACGTGATAGACATTCAGCGGATCTTTTGCTTTTCTGGTCCATGGTGACCCTTCCATTCCCCAGATGCTTGTCATGTGATATTTATATTTTGTTCTTATCAGTTATTGCTATGACCTTATGTGGTGGTCTTTTGTGATCATGTGTGGGTGTTAATCTTTCTGTGTTACATGTTTCAGGGAGGGGACTTTGGCTCTGTATTTACACGTTTCTCAGAGCATCAGTGGTGGGTGGTCCATGTACTGTCAGTGAGGCCTCTAATAACCGGGTCTGATATAGTTCCCGTGGTGATTTTTCCTTTCTTTTCTTTTTATTTTTTTAAATGTTTTATTTTTGAGAGAGAGAGAGAGACAGAGAGCTAGCAGGGGAGGGGCAGAGAGAGAGGGAGACACAGAATCTGAAGCTGAGCTGTCAGCACAGAGCCCAATGTAGGGCCCAAACCCATGAACCGTGAGATCATGACCTGAGCCGAAGTCGGACGCGTAAGACTGAGCCACCCGGGCACCTTGGCATGGTGTGATTGTTCAACATACAGTAGGTGTATAGCTGCCTTCAAGAGTTTTCATTTCTATTTAATTGTTGATGGGTTTCTTTCTTTCTTTCTTTTTTTTTTTTTAAAAGTTTATTTTTGAGAGAGAGAGAGCGCGAGTGGGGGAGGGGCAGAGAGAAAGGGAGAGCCAGAATCTGAAACAGGCTCCAGGCTCTGAGCTGTCAGCACAGAGCCCAGTGCGTGGCTTGAACTCAAAATAGCAAGATCATGATGTAGGCCAAAGTCGGATGCTTAACCAACTGAGCCACCCAGGCACCCCAAGTGATTGGTTTATTTCTTAGAATTTGACTTAGTTATAAAAGACAGAAGTCCAACATCCACTTTCTTTAAAAACTGTAAAGATACTAAATCTGTTGCCACAGTGTAATTTTGCTCTGATTCCTTGCCTGTGCTCATATTAGGTAGAACACACTTGGGATCTCTTGAACCATTGGTTATAGATACTCTTGATGAAGTTCATCCTGTTTGAATCCAGGTGTTACTGGATTTAAAGCAGAGAAATGAACGCACTTCGGCCTGTCTGAACAAGGGGAAGGTTGGCAAGCTGAAAATGAAAACAGAAGTGCTGGTGACATCATCAGGCCGGGACTTTGGTGTTGTGATGACAGATCCAATCTTGTCTTTCAGCTTTACAGAAAAGACCATCCCTAATGTCATCATATCACATCGCTACAAAGCACAGGACACTCCAGCTCGGAAGACGTTTGAGCAGGCCCTGACTGGGGCGTTCATGTCGGCCGTCATTAAGGATCTCCGGCCCAGCGCCCTGCCCTTTGTCGCCAGCTTGATCCGCCACTACACGATGGTGGCAGTTGCCCAGCAGTGCGGTGAGTGGGGCGGTGCAAGTGCTCGCGTGACTTCCTGGGGCTGTTTCCGAAGCTCCACGAGGACTGCGTGGTATTTCAGAGAAGCCGTTTGGCTGGTTGATTTTTGGCCTTTGCTTTTTTAATCCCCACTTATTGCGGATAATTGATATTTCAGTGATGGGTGCAACATTAACTTAAAAATTGTTACCACGTTTCATTTGTAAAATATGTCCGTTTAATATTTTGGCCCTTTGTTCTTCATGAAAATGGGGGCGGAATACTTTTGGGCACTCTGCATGTAAAAGTTTGTGGTCCCCCTTGTTGCCGGTCTTTCTTGTGTTGTTTTCCAAGGCCGAGCCTCCCCCTCTGTCCTCCTGCTGTCAGCTGGCTTCCCCCAAGTCTTTGTGCTTTTCTCGGTTCCTGGAGTGGTCATCCCTGCCACCCCTCAGGCTCTGGATGGGGACGGGCCACTTTTGTTTGTCTCTTTGCTTCTCTTCCTAATCCATCCGGACGGGTGCTTTTGCAGAAGGCAGTAAAATGTCCTGACACTGTCAGTTGCTGTGTAAGTTTCTGAACACTTACTCCCAGCTTCTGCAGCTCCTCCCAGACCGGCGCTGGGCAGGTGTTCCCAAGACCCCTCACCCTCCAGAACAGCAAAGCAACTTCCTTTGAACACTGCAGAACACCTAGAACTTTCCCTCTTGTATCTCTCCTTGGCTTTCTTGGCCCAGATAGTCAATGCTGTAAGGTTTATTTTAGATCATTCCTCAGTGTCTCTCCGTTAATGTCTTTTCCAGCAGACTTGTAAGCTGCTTGATAATGCCTATCTTGCTGGGTGCCTCCAAGGCATTAATTAATAGCAGGTTATTTTCTGTGTGTTGAGTGTCAGGCCCAAGTTGCTTTTTAATTGTTATTTGTATGTCAGGAAGTCCAGAGCATAGCCCACAGTCATTTCTGTGCTGTGCCCCTTGGTCTCTTCAATGATTTTTACTTTTTTTTCTTTATGTTTAATTTACTTTTGAGAGAGAGCATGAGTTGGGGAGGGGCAGAGAGAGAAGGAGGCTCAGAATCTGAAGCAGGCTCCAGGCTCTGAGCTGTCAGCACAGAGCCCGATGCCGGGCTCGAACTCATGAACCACAAGATCATGACCTGTGCCGAAGTCGGATGCTTAACCGACGGGGCACCCAGCCCTCCCTAATTTTTTTAAAACAAGGAACCTGATGGTGATTTTCATCTTAAACTAATGCATTTTTGAGTTATGACCGAGAAAATCTGAAAAGAATGCTGTTTATAACGGAAATAATTCAGAAAAATCACCTTAGTGTGAATTAGACCACTTAGTTTACAAGTAATTGCAATTTAACAGAAGTTGGTCTAAAGTACCAGTGCTGGCAAATTAGTCGGAGAAGGACAAGTCTCACATGGTTTCATTCATAGGAGGTCTTTAAGATACAAAACAGATGAACATAAGGGAAGGGAAACAAAAATAATATAAAAACAGGGAGGGGGACAAAACATAAGATACTCTTAAATATAGAGAACAAACAGAGGGTTGCTGGAGGGGTTTTGTGGGGGGTGGGACGGGCTAAATGGGTAAGGGGCACTAAGGAATCTACTCCTGAAATCATTGTTGCACTATATGCTAACTAATTTGGATGAAAATTTAAAAATAAATAAATTATTAATTAAAAAGTTCTTTCAAAAAGGAAAAAAAAAAGTACCAGCGTGAGCTTTTATTGAGCTCCTGACCTCTAGTTTGAAAACGAGGTAGTTTAGGGGTGCCTGGCTGTTGGAGTTGGTAGAATATGCAAGTCTTGATCCTCAGTCTTATGCGTTTGAGCCCCATGTTGGGTGCAGAGACTCCTAAAAACATAAACTTAAAAAAGTTTTAGGGGCGCCTGGGTGGCTCGGTCAGTTAAGCATCCGACTCATGATCTTAGCTCAGGTCATGATCTCGCTGTCATGAGCTTGAACCCTGCATGGGGCTCTGCGCTGACCGTGCAGAGCCCGCTTGGGATCCTGTCTTTCCCTCTCTCTCTGCCCCTTCCCTGCTTGCACAGGCGCACGCTCACTCTCACTCTCTCCCTAAAAATAAATAAACTTAAGTGTTTTAAAAATGAGGTAGTTTTGGGGCGCCTGGGTGGCTCAGTCGGTTAAGCGTCCAACTTCGGCTCAGGTCATGATCTCACAGTTCGTGAGTTCGAGCCCCGCGTCGGGCTCTGTGCTGACAGCTCGGAGCCTGGAGCCTGTTTCAGATTCTGTGTCTCCCTCTCTCTCTGCCCCTCCCCTGTTCATGCTCTGTCTCTCCCTGTCTCAAAAATAAATAAAAACGTTAAAAAAATTTAAAAAATGAGGTAGTTTTGCCATTTGAGGGACAAGAACGTCCATGGAAATAACCTTGACTTTCTCCCATGCCTGCTGCCTCTCTTTCAGGTCCTTTCCTGCTTCCTTGCTACCAGGTGGGCAGCCAGCCCAGCACAGCCATGTTCCACAGTGAAGAAAATGGGTCCAAAGGAATGGATCCCTTGGTCCTTATTGATGCAATAGCCATTTGCATGGCATACGAGGAAAAGGAGCTTTGCAAGATTGGAGAGGTGGCACTAGCTGTGATATTTGATGTTGCCAGTATCATCCTGGGCTCAAAGGAGAGGGTAAGGAAAGACTGAGAAGCATCTGCTCTTTTGGGGGTGTTTGTGCCTGCGGGTAGCCTGGAAACTGGTGGTTTAAGAGTTGCAGTAACATGATAGTTTGTGCTTCTGTTTTTCTCCCCAGGCCTGCCAGCTGCCTCTGTTTTCTTACATCGTAGAACGCTTGTGTGCGTGTTGCTATGAGCAGGCCTGGTATGCAAAGCTGGGGGGTGTGGTGTCCATTAAATTTCTCATGGAGCGGCTGCCTCTCACTTGGGTTCTCCAGAACCAGCAGACGTTCCTCAAAGCGCTTCTCTTTGTCATGATGGACTTGACTGGAGAGGTAGGTAATGGGTGGTCCCAAACCTAACCAAGCTGTTCCAGAAACTGATTTGCCTGGAGAATAGTTAGTATGAAGCAGTTCTGGAAATGGGCTCTCCTAGCAGCTCAGATTTCGTTATGGCATCTTTAATAAAAGGACAGGTCAGAACCACCATAGGCTCTCCCTGGTTGTCTAAATATCTGTCTGCCTTGCTAAGGAATAGTCACAGGCCAGAGTACATAACACGGCACATCTCTCTGTAAAGGGAAACAGTACTACTTCTCACTCTTGCCATAGAGCTAAATAATGCAGGTGCTGCAGGAGTTTCTGTGGAAGCTGCATTTTTCGGAACCTACTTGCAGGTGTAACTCGAACAAATAGAATACAGTGGGCATTGCCAGCTCGTCTGTCACGTAAATATAAGGAGTGTGTCCAGATCTGCATTTTCTCTTCTGAGTGACCTATGGAAATTGTAGGAAGGCGACTTGGCCCCTGAAGTACTGAACGGGGGTTGTTAAATTAGCTGGTGTAAGGGGTGCGGGTGCTCAGCCACAGCCCTTTTCGTTCTGAGGAGTCCCTGGCCTGCAGGTTTCCAACGGGGCGGTTGCCATGGCAAAGACCACCCTGGAGCAGCTTCTGATGAGGTGTGCGACACCTTTAAAAGACGAAGAGAGAGCCGAAGAGATCGTGGCAGCTCAGGAGAAGTCCTTTCACCACGTGACACATGACTTGGTTCGAGAAGTCACCTCTCCAAATTCCACTGTGAGAAAACAGGCCATGCATTCCCTGCAGGTCTTAGCCCAGGTCACTGGGAAAAGTGTGACAGTGATCATGGAGCCCCATAAAGAGGTGAGATTTCTGCCACTGGAATTAGGATCATTTGAGCAAAACTTTTGAGACAGTTTTCCTTCAAATCTGACTTGAAGGTGATGTATGACTGGGAACTGTGTGTCCACCTCACGGAGTGCTACTGGACGTGCTCTCTCTGATCTCAGAGGCAGAAAGCGGCGTGCTTGTATCAGTGGCTATACTCGTAGTTGTCAGTGTCAGGAGAACAGAGGGCCCATTTCCTGGGTCTCTGTAGTACAGTCTGGTCACTCTTGTTTTAAGAGCAGTGACTCTGGAGACTCAGGAGGTAAATGTATTTGACACTTAACTATCTACGATCCGGTGTTCGCACACGGAACCTCCCCTCCCTTCCCTAACTGAAGGACGTTCGTGATAACTTTTTATCTCGTGGTTCTCAAATTGGTAATTATTTTCGAGTACTGTGAGGAGCAGTATTTGCTTTTTAGGGACAGCTGGTCAGTAGTGCTTCCTCCTTTCCTCTCCCAGGTCCTCCAGGATATGGTCCCACCCAAGAAGCATTTGCTCAGACACCAGCCTGCCAATGCGCAGATTGGCCTGATGGAGGGGAACACGTTCTGTACCACGCTACAGCCCAGGCTCTTCACAATGGATCTTAACGTGGTGGAACATAAGGTGTTCTACACAGAGGTAGGGGGGTGGTGGTGCGGCGTGGTGTGGATGGTGATGACGTGTGTCTGGTAGCCTGTCTTTGTGCGCAAAGACTGGTCAGGCAGCATTCAGAGAAGGCATAGGTGGCGACCACAGGCAACCAACCATAATCTGGCCCAGCACGCCGCACAGGTAAGTACGTGACAGGCCTGGTGACCAGAGATGTTCAACCACGTGTGGCTGTTTTCCGAGTCCGTAGAACTGTGTGAGCCCTCTACGAGGAACCTTGCTGTCCAGGGCCTTAAAGATGTCATCTAGAGAAAGATGTACCATCTGCTCTGATCACCGTCATCAGCTGGTGCCCAGAGTAAGACTGGCTCAGAGCAAGGGCCGGTTTATTGAATATGTTCATCACTTAAGAATGTGCCATGCACCGTGGAGAACCTACTTCACAGGAATGCCTTTATTTGGCCCTGATGGCACTCCATGAAATACAGATACTGACGATCCTCATCTTGGGCAGTGGCAGATGGCATCTTAACAAGTGTTTGTCTCTGTAAACATCCCAGTATGGGGTGACATTAGACAGTGAGAAACAGATTGAACTATAGATACAATCAAATTCTAAGCATTAATTCTTAGAATACAATGTTGGTCTGGGGATCAGTCTCTAGACTGATCTTTTTTAAGACCTGAATCATACTCTGGAGGCATTGTCAGAGTAAACTGAGGCAAAGGTCATAAGCAAGTTTTTTCAGTCCACACTAAGTTTGAATTTCCAGGTATGACAAATTTGCCTCTTGAGTCTTTAAGTCCTATGTATTTGCTTGGACGTACGATTGTATGATCACGTGGTCTAGCTCTGATCTTTTATACCTTGTTGCGTCCCTTGTGTAAGAGTCGATGCTCATAGGACCTGTCCAAGGTTCTAGGAGAGCCACCAGAGGATGGGAGGAAGTTTCCTTTTGGTGGATCCAGGTAGATGTGTTTTAACCCATGTGGAAAATTCCTCACCGAGCTTAAGACCAGATCCTTAAGTAGTGCTGGGAGATAAATCTCAGCAAATGTGTCTGGTTTCCCAAGTGCTAATCAGTGTACCAGCTGCATCAAAACATGTGAGGATCTTTTGAAAAATAGAGCCTCTGGAGTCCTCTCCCTGGAAGTTTGGGGTCAGACCTGCAAATCTACCATCTGCAAGCTTCCCCCAGCTTCCCGGGTGATTCTGGTACAGGTCGTGTTTGGAACTCGCTCTGTCTAGATGTAGATACAGATACAGTTGTCTGTATGTGTGTGTGCACACGTGTTTTATATGAGGAGAGTAGTACTGATGGAGTGGAATAGGGTGGTGGCTTGAAGTGCTTTCTACTCTCTTTTTTTTGTTGTTTTAAATCTTTTACTAGGTAGGAATCTTTAAGGAAAAAACAGTAAAGTTAATAGTGTTCTTTTAAGATGTAAATAGAAGGGGAAAATAGTAGTAGAACCACATATGTGGTATTTTAGGTATTAGACATATAAATATATGCTGGCTTGTGATAAAATGTCCAGAAACATAAAACGTAGCTACAGGAATCTCTGACTAATGGTATTCCCAGTGACTTTCAACTTCTTTCTTTATGCACTTTTCTGTACTTGGCGGGGGGGCAAACTAGTATCACCACTGAAATGCTGAATTATAGAACACACACGATTGTCGAGCACTGGCCCGAGACATTGGGAAGCAGCTCTGAATAAGGAGGGAGATGTACCTGCCACCATGATATCTGCAGTTCTGCAGTTCACGTGGTCCCCTGTGTAGAGAAAAAAGGTTACGGTATCAGAATGGGTGAGAAAATGTCTCATTTCACTGCTGAGGCTGAGTTTGCTTTAGAAGGAAACTCAGTTCCATTTGGTATTAAATTCTCTAGGATTTGAATTTAGTTCGTTGATTGTGGTGTGTGTGTGTGTGTGTGTAAGATTGCTGTGTTCTGTTATTTTCAAGGTTATTGTGTCTTGACAGGAAGAGCAGGCTAAAATTATTGTATCTTTTACAGCTGTTAAATTTATGTGAGGCTGAGGACTCCGCTTTAACAAAGCTGCCTTGTTACAAAAGCCTTCCGTCACTCGTACCTCTGCGAATTGCAGCGTTAAGTAAGTTAATCAAAATTAAGTCATGAGTATGAAGGTGCAGGGAGACAGCGGCTTTTTCTGTTTTTTTAACTTTATTTATTTGAATTCAAGTTAACGTACAGTGTAGTATTGGTTGCAGGAGTAGAACCCAGTGATTCATCACTTCATGTGACACCCAGTGCTCATCCCAACAAGTGCCCTCCCTAATGCCCATCACCCATTTAGCCCATCCCCCACCCACTGCCCCTCCAGTAACCGCCAGTTCTCTATATTTAAGAATCTCTTACGGTTTGCCGCCTTCTCTGTTTTTATCTTATTTTTCCTTGGGTTTTTTTTTTTTTTTTTTTTTTTTTTTTATCTTTTTTAAGGTGGAATCAAAAAACTTGTGTTTGTAGGAGAACGTAGGGTAGTCAAGCTTCCAAGACTCCAGACACATCCAAATGAGGCGCTGCACGTGGCAGTCTGCCTTTCTTCAAAAAAAAAAAAAAAAAGTATTTGTGAAACTACTTAATGAGATGTCAATAGATTATACCGATTGTTAGGATTTCAATAATTTTTTACTCTTATAAATGATGCATTTTACCCTATAATAATTAAATCTCTATTCTGTAGTTCTGTCATGACTCTGATACTCTGGTTTAAGAATTGTCATAGCTCTCGGGGCACCTGGGTGGCTCGGTCAGTTAAGCGACCAACTTCAGCTCAGGTCATGATCTCACAGTCCGTGAGTTTGAGCCCCGTGTCAGTCTCTGTGCTGACAGCTCAGAGCCTGGAGCCTGCTTCGGATTCTGTGTCTCCCTCTCTCTCTCTGCCCCTCCCCTGCTCATGCTCTTTCTCGGTCTCAAAAATAAATAAAAAAACATTAAAAAGAAGAAAAAAGTATTGTCATAGCTTTCATATATTGCCATTTGCACCCAAATCAGAGTATACAGTAAGATTTACTACAACCTGTATAGGCTTCTCAGTGGCTCCATAGCATTTGAGAATCCTGCCGCCTCTAGGCTTTTGTGAGGAACGTCAGTTACACTGTTGAATTTTTACTCCTTTGAATTCTCACTTAGAATGGTCCCCCTCTTTCTTTCTCTTTCTTTCTTTCTTTCTTTCTTTCTTTCTTTCTTTCTTTCTTTCTTTTCTTTTTTCTTTTCTTTTCTTTTCTTTCTATATATATATAAATACCCAGTACGAGGTTTTTTTTTTTTTTTTTTTTTAGTTGACTTTTTCTCTTGCTCTGTTGGGTTTTACGTTCCTAATAAAACATTGCCGGGGCGCCTGGGTGGCTTGGTCGGGTAAGCGTCCGACTTCAGCTCAGGTCATGATCTCACGGTCCGTGAGTTCGAGCCCCGCATCGGGCTCTGTGCTGACAGCTCAGAGCCTGGAGCCTGCTTCCGATTCTGTGTCTCCCTCTCTTTCTGACCCCCCCCCCCCCCCCCCGCTCATGCTCTGTCTCTCTCTGTCTCAAAAATAAATAAACGTTAAAAAATTTAAAAAAAAAAAAAAAACATTGCCAAGATCTTCCTTGAGTTAGGGGTAGAGGAGGTAAGAGGCAGACCATTATACCTGCGCTTGAGCAAGGGGCTGGGGTGTGGACGACACAGCAGGTGGGAGTGAGGGGGGTGCTCCGCAGCCACAGTTGGAATCTTTGCTTGTGTCGGGATTGCTTTCTCTGTATGCTTTTCATTCCTGTTGGCTAATAACAGGCATTACTCTTGGATGTTATCTCTCAGCTAACATGTGGGATTAATGTGTGTCCCCTTTTCTATGAATATTTGCATTTTCACAGCCTTTAACTCCCCAAGATGGGAGGAGGCTGCCTGGTCAGACATGGATAGTGGAAGAGAAGCCGGGCTGTGTGTGTGTGTTCCCTTCACCACTAGAGTTCAGGGCCAGCCCTCTGTCAGTTCAGCATGCGTCTGCTTACACTCAGCCATGCTCTCACCCCATGTGAGGATGGGGGAAGTGGTGTCAGTGCGCACTCCCGCTTTTCCCCCTCCGGCCCTTCTTCCTTCTATCTGGACCGGGTAATATTTGTCATGGCCTTTCTGACAGGCTGTTGACTTCCCTCCTAGATAACCCTGAACATGTACGTGAGCTAGAAGACCATGTATTCCTTTGTCTTTCTTGAGGTCGGACACTTGGGAGGTGGTTCAGTGATTCATAGTTTGTGTTGATCGGTAAGAGCCTTTAGACAAGGAAATTATTCATATAATTTTCAGGTTAATAATGAAATTGTGTTGATCTGTCTCCCTAAAGATGCGCTTGCTGCCTGCAACTACCTTCCTCAGTCCAGGGAGAAGATCATTGCTGCCCTCTTCAAGGCCCTGAATTCCACGAATAGTGAGCTGCAGGAGGCTGGAGAAGCCTGTATGAGAAAGGTGAGTGAGTGCGTGTGTGTGTGCGCACACACGGGTGTGAGTTCTGCCTTTAGGTTCATCCTGTTCACCTCGTTTGTGTGCCTGGAAGTCTCTGTTTCGTACACACTGCACTCTGATAATGTCTCTATTTGTTTCATGGTCCTCATGAGCCTTTTAAAACATTAAATAGTAATGAGCAGTCTCGTTCATTTCATCATAAACTTCCAGAACGTATATGGTTAATATTCCATTTTCCAAGGAAAACACACACTTATTGCTAGAGCTGAATGAGCTCATTCTGTTTTAAAGTATATTCTGTTAACTGTTTTCCTTTGTAACTTTTTTTTTTTTTTTTTAATAGTTTTTAGAAGGTGCTACCATAGAAGTGGATCAAATTCATACACATATGCGGCCTTTGTTGATGATGCTGGGGGATTATCGAAGCCTGACACTGAATGTCGTGAATCGTCTCACTTCAGTTACCAGGCTCTTCCCAAACTCCTTCAATGATAAATTTTGTGATCAGATGATGGTAAGCCAAATGCATAAATACTCTCTAATCAGCCTGAAATTTTAAGTTATTTTTTTTAAGTAATACATATACGTGGTTTAAAATTCAAAAAGCATGAAAGGGGGAGGCACCTGGGTGTTGAGCACCCAACTCTTGATTTCAGCTCAGGTCATGATCTCACCATTCGTGAGTTCGAGCCCCTTGTCAGGCTCCAAACTGATCACGCAGAGCCTCCTTGGGGTTCTCTCTCCCTTTCTCTCTCCCCCTCCCCTGCTTGCATGCATGCGTGTTCTTTCTCTCAAAAATAAATAGATATTGGGGTGCCTGGGTGGCTCAGTCGGTTGAGTGTCTTACTTTGGCCCAGGTCACGATATTACAGTTCGTAGGTTCGAGCCCTGCATCCGGGCTCTGTGCTGACAGCTCAGAGCCTGGAGCCTGCTTCGGATTCCGTGTCTCCCTCTCTCTCTGCCCCTCCCCTGCTTGTGTTCTCACTTTGTCTCTCTCAAAAATAAATAAACATTTAAAAAATAAATAAGTACCAAATGAATATCTTCTCGATTTTGTAAATAAATAGATAGATAGATAGATAGATAGATAAGTAGACAGACAGACGTTAAGAAAAAACAAGAAAGGGTTATTGTGAAAGACCCCCCCTCGTTCCTGTCCTCCAGTGGCCGCCTCCGGTTCCTGTGTTAACAGTTTCCTGTATGTCCCTTAGAGATGTTTTATACTCAAAATAGGACATAGGTATATTCTTTTGTTTCCCTCAAAAGGAAGCACAACGTATACATAGTTGTTACTTTGTTTACGACTCATCATTTCAGATGAGAACATGAAGTGCTTCTTTCTTCTACTCCTTTCTCCTATTCCCTTACGTGGACGTGCCCTAATTTGTCTCACTGTTCCCCTGCTAATGAACATCTAGGTTGTTCCCAGTCTTCTGCTGTTACGTAGACAGTGAAATAGTGGAACATGTGTAAGAACTTTTGAAGTATTTTGGGTTTTTAGAGATACCAAGGAAATAATTATGCAAATAAAAATACCTGTTTGACCCTGTTTAAATTTGAAGCATAAGCAGTTGAAGGAGGTTCAACTATTAACTTTCGTGTACGTTCAGTTTTGCTCCTGGGAAGTAGACGGTTACAAATAACTTTGGGTTTCGTCGCACATTACTGCAAATGTGCATGTACTTGGCATGCTTCTTTCTTAAGTTGCCTTTGACCATTTAGATATCTCAGAATATTGAAGGTATTCGTTTTGGTTTTGGCACAGGTTTTCCGCAGCCGTAGACAGGAGTAGACAGGTACAGATAGAGCGTGTGTGGGGTGCAGATGTGTGAGGACCACACCGCTTTTACCTCACGTGTGGTTTCTTCATATCTGCAGACCCCGAAACAGCGAACAATCACCAAAATACCTACCTGGGAATTGGTAGCCTTACGGTTGGTCCTAAAAATTGTAGCTGCTGCCCTATTGGAGTAGAACTGGGAAACAGGGTATTACATGGAAATACATTTTCCAGATTGGAAGCCGCCTTCCCGTTAAGCATCCAAGCGTAACACACACCCCCCGCCCCACCAGTTTACGTCCGTACAGACATTCACAGATGTGGTTCCAGTAAATGAAGTTGTATCGCCTCCTAACGAGAGCACATCAGTTACACTCTTTATCTTCCGTCACGTCACAGCTCTTGGCACACTTGTGTGTCAGATCTGTGCGTGTTCTCAGTGTCTCTGTATTTCTCTCACCTCTCAGCTGTCCTCTCGCTGCTTTTGCAGACTTGCAGGAAGCAATGTGTTTGTGATCCGTTGGTTGTTTTACAGCCAGTCTGATCCTTCAGATTTGCTGTGAGCTGAGAATTCATTTGGTGAACATCGTTACCCAGACCTTTTAGAACAGCGTGAAGAGACTTACTACCTCACAGCCTGTAGTTCCTGACTTAGGCCCGGAGTCTTTTCCCGGAAGTCAAATCCGTGGGTTTGTGTTTCTGGTTTGTGTAGGGGATCCCCCCTCCCCCTGCTCTGGCATTACAGCTGCTTTCAGAATGGTGAAAATTTCTCTAGGAGCAGAGAGTGTTGATGTACTTGGATAAAGAAAGACTGAAGCTGCTGTTGGTGTGGCCGTTCTCATTTGACACCCACCTTGCCAGAGACCAGCCTGTGTCCGTGCCGACTCTGCTTTCGTGTTCCCGGCATGGGTCTCCTGATGTGCCCGTGCCCGTGCCTGCTGCTCTCGGGCAGGGCTGGTACGCTGGTCAAGGACAGACACATTTGCCCTTCTGTGTATGTTCTTCAGAGCCGCGTTCCATCACTGAGCCTTCGTCTTGCCACGCATGATCCGCTTTTGAGGAGAACAGCTCAAGCCCTTGGTATAATTTTACGAGCGAAGACACCTCGGTGTGTAGGATAGGCATTCCTGATAACCACCTTAAAAATTTTGGTGATTAGTATCTTTCCAGGAATTTTACTGGCAGAATGTTGTTAGCTTAGTGTATTTAATTTCTTTAAAAGTGTGTGTATTTTAGTGTTTCTCACTGCCTGTTCTTGGGAGCACTGGCTCTATAAGCGTTTAGGTGTATTCATATCATCCGTCCCCAAGCCTCTTTTATCCCGGAGTCTCCTTTAAAACAGCTAGTTAATTCCCCACAGGGCATCAGTGTTTGAAGGACAAGTTTGGACATGTGGGACAGTGAAGATAGTTGAGTTATTTGGATGCTCTTGGGCTTTTAGCTATAGGTTCTGAGTGCTTACCTGCCAGGTTTTGCCGGCCACTGTGGCTGGGAGGCTGGCCGGCATACACCCAGGCCGGGCCAGGGTTACGCCGGGCTCGGGGATCCCTCTTCTTGGGCTCTTGCCGCAGAACACGGAATCTTATTATTAGCTCACAAAGGTTGCCCTTGCCCTGCACAGAATAGAATTGCTCCGTATTTGCACTAATTGTACAGCCTCTGACTAGATGGGATCCATGATCATCTCCCAGCCCACCCCCTGCACCCACCTTGTGCCCCCTCCTGCTCAGCCAGACATTATTCGTGGCTTTAGGGCCTTTATCTCTCCTCTTCTCTGCCTGGTGTGCTCTTCCCTTGTGCTTCTGGAGTGTCTGCCTCAGCAGGGCCCTCCCTGACCTTGACCCCCTTATCTGGCTGATGCGTGTTCCTCTTTGACAACCCCTTGCCGTGACTGTTCATGGCAGGCACCTGTGTACTTTACCTTATTCTCCCCACTGGAACCGAAGCCGAACAAGGAGGGATGATGTCGGCTTGTTCCTTCTCCACAGGGTGCCTCGCCTGGCTCCTTGAGGTGCTCATGAACAGCTTCAGGGCAAAGGGACGTGGTAGTGAGAGGGTAGCAGTAAAATCCCAACGTCAGAATGGCCGGGTTTCGGGACGTTTTCCACTCTACCAGCATAAACTCAGCCTTCTAGAAGTGACGCAAATGCCAACTGCTCTCTTCTCCAGTTCGGTGGTTGGGCCATTTCAAACATGAATGCTGCTGTCCTCACATTGAATATGACGGAAATTCATGGTTACATATGAACTTCCACCTAAGAACAGCAAGGCCTCGAAATGATCCTGTGTGAGGCAAAAATGTCTAAGAATGTGGTTTTTTTTCAACAGCAACATCTACGAAAGTGGATGGAAGTGGTGGTCCTCACCCATAAAGGGGGCCAGAGGAGCGACGGAAACGTGAGTGACTTCTTCGCTTCTGGGCAGGGCAGCTGTGCCCGGCACTGCTGTTGCCAGTGTTAGTGTTAGAGCAGTGCTTTTAATTAAGACGCTGGTCAGAAATCTAGTTTATAGGAACTGTTGACCATATTTTATTAGCATTACGTTTTGCCTTTATTTTTCTGGATGATTGAACATTCCTTTTTATGTTTCTTTAAAATCTCTTGTTCACTTTAATATGACATTTTCATTGATGAGAATTCTGGGAAGCTTGAAATGTTAGTCTTTTAATTCTAGTTTTGCTTTAAAGTGTACAAAGTGTATTTTCTAGACTGTTCTTGGCAGCTGCTGTTTGCATGGTGGTGCATTCCTCAGCTGTTGTTTTCCATTGCTTTCCATCATCATTGCCTCATAAAACTAAGTATAGATTTTAGGACTTGAAACAGTAAGGATAATGCAGTAAAGCATCACATAAGTACTGGTGTGTATGTTTATGGGTCTCAATCCTCCACCCCAGCTATTTGCCAAAAATCAAACAGCCAGTACTTCGAAACACATTTTTATGACTTTAAGTTAAATATTTTTACATGTCTGACGTTGGTCATTCTAAGACTTTGCTGTTAAAAATAACGGTTCTTGCTGTTTTGAATCTAATTTGTATATGTTAATATTCTTCTCAAATATTTTTTAAGTTGATGACTGTCCTATCGGTAGGATCATGTTTTCCCTAAGTTCCTGTTACACCTGGTGAAATTGTACGGCAGTGTCCTAAGGAGGGAATGCTAGAGCTCTTCAGAGGCGTGATCAACGTGGCTTTCTGTATTCTGTGCCTGTTTGTTGGATGCTGTGTTTCATCCCAACTTGAATTTTTTTTTTTTTTTTGGCTTTATTATGCTTTGTTTTGACCATTCTGTGTCAAGGTGTTTTGTTTATGTAAGTCTTGATTCCTGCTGCTTCTAAACAGCCAGCTGAGCAAAACTAATCCAGGATTCCAAACTTTCTAGGAGCGTTAATACCACCATAATAACCTCTTTGAAGGTTTGTTATCAGTATACACAGGGGAATATCAGGAACTCTTGGTGGGGGAGAGCAGAGTGGGTTTTAAAAGCCTAAACTCTTGGGAGTAGGTACGGGTGCCTCTATTGTTTTTCCTCCCCATCTCTCATCTGCTAGGTATTTTTGCTCTAAATTTTTTATATTTGTTTTATAATAGGCTGTTAATTCCCCGAAACACACGATTCTAGAATAAACATTTAAAAACCTAAGGGGCAGGTGAATTCCTTCCATTAGATCAGAAAGATTCCATAAAGTTTGACGGAAGTCATTTGGAGGGCTCCGTTGGATGGGGCAGTGGGCAGGGGGCGGAGCTGTGGGCCTCGGGAGATCTTCCAGCTCCCGTGGGAAACATGGTGACCATCCATCCTGGGAGCGTGCTCCTGGCAGGCCTGGGAACACCCAGCTCTGCAGGTGCGGCCTCAGGCCATGGTGTTTGGGGTCTGCCTGCAGCGTGCCCACGGTTTCGTCATCTCAGCCCAGGGCCAAGCCACCTTTCTGTTCTTGAACTCTGATCATTTTTTATGGATGTTGTTCACGATTGGGAATGGATCTCAGAACATAGGTTGTCCCCATTTGGTTGAATCCCCAAGTAATAATTACATAAGGGAGAACCTCTAACTGAAGACATGTTAAATATAAATAGTTGACTATTTATAATGCTGGGTGTACCCTGATGATCAGAGCTTTGCACTAGCACCATGTTGAGAAAGGTTTCCCATTTGAACATCGAACCCCCCCAGGGGAGAACTCACAACCGCTTGTGGAGCTGTGTCTGTGTTGGCATGCATGGCTTCACTTGGCAAAGTGACCCAGGTATCTGTGCGTTCTTCTGGGTGTGGGGGCTGTGTCACCGTGACCGGCTGATGGGGCTAAACCACCTGGCACTCTCCTGGCTACAGCTGGGAAAGACAAAGAAAAATTCTTTAATGACAGCGCTGTACATGAAAACTTACTCTGAATAGAAACAGATATTTAAGTGCATTTGCACACAACTGGGTCTGACAGTTTCTCCCCCTGGGCAAGAGTTCCAAAATTCCTGCTTTTCAAATTTGATTTAAGGAAGGGATATGCTCCATTCTACACTCTCTGAAGGGCTCTATTTTGACATCTGAAGGGTGGAAAGTGTGCTTTTTTGCTGTTGAGCATTTGTTAATTATTGTGCTTTTTCATCATTGTCTTTACTGTCTTGTTTCCCCCAATAATCCTTACTGTGTATGAGTATATGGGAAGTTTTTATGTAAATAACATAAATAGAAAAAAAGATGATTTTCCTCCCCATCCTCAGGAAAGCATTTCCGAGTGCGGGAGATGTTCCTTGTCTCCATTCTGTCAGTTTGAGGTGAGAACAACCCTATTAAAAGTCAGTTTATGACTTGCATTGTGAAGAACGGTTTATATTTTCTTTTCTTTTCTGTTCTTTTTACCTTTCTGTTGCCTTTTTTCATGCTGTGATTTTTGTTTTGGTTCAGCCTGCCGTGGAAGGGGTAGAGGTGAGAATCTCAGTGGAGGCCCAGGAGGGGGTGTTGTCGTATTTGGTTTTGCTGTGATTTGTGGTTCTGTGCTGGACGGAGTGCGTTGTGCCTTGGAGTGCAGTGAGCCGTATTGTCTGTCTGTGGCGGAGTTGTATCAGTACCGTTGCTGTGAACTGTCCGGATGCCACGCATGTTACCTATTAGGACGTTTTCAAGCAAGAGTCCAAGTGCTCTGGTTCTGTATGTTAGAATCGCAGTATGTCAACACCGTTGAAGATTCAGCCGGGTTTTGCTCTCATAATGGTGGTACAAACTCCTACATCTAACAGCCTCTTGGGAGGAAACTACACAAAGAACATCACCCCTGCTAGGGACTGAGAGGAGCTGTTTTCTTGCACACACCTGAGTGCCTGGCTGCCTGCCCAGAGTTTAAAACCTCCCTGCTCCTCCATGTCTCGTCCCCCCGCACCTCTCGCTCATGCACACCACACTGACGTAGTCCCCGACACCGTGACTTTGGACCGTCAGGACCCTGAGCTTTCCCTCTGCTGTAAAATGGGAATGATAGCATCTTTCAGTCCCGGCTTCTGGCGGTGCTGTGGAGACCAAAAGAAGTGATTTTGTGCCCGCGCTTGGAAAACGTAAACCACGATACGAAAGTACCATTCTTAGAATGTTACAATTTCAGAGTAGACCTTGCTCTGTGTTCTGGGGAATTCCGCAGCGGAGAACTCTACAGGTGAGGTGGGGTGACACTGAGCCATGTTTTCTCGTTTCTTCCCCATCTCACTGTTGGCCTTGTGGTTTGTCAAGGCATTTGCGGAGGTATCTCAGATGCTCCTGGGATGGGGCCCCTCCTGACGGGTGTTTATCATCCCCATTTTACTGTGCTTAGAGTAACGGACATCCTACTGCACACGGTGCGGGGGGGTGTACATCAGGGAGTCTTCCCTTCCGTGGCCGTACTTCTGGCCACGTGGAATCTCTGAATTGCGGATGAAAACTGTGGGAGCCAACACTGAGCATGGAAAGTGGGACTGAGAGCGATTGACCACTGAGCTGTCAGCACCTGGAAAAGTGCAGAAATCTTGGCAATTCACATTCTTTGTACGATTCCATAGAGCCATCTGTCAGCCTCATCTGTAGGTCTGGTTGACGAATATTTTTAGTACCGTGGTCAGTCGTTTATTTACGTTCATGTTCAACTTTCAGGATAAATACTTAAGGATTTTTTGAAGGCTTTTCTCGTGCTAAGTTTTGAGGACAAGAGAAGTCTGTGCCCTCAGAACTTAGTGTATTGGGAAGACCCCGTGATGTCACAGCAGAGCAGACCCCGTGATGTCACGCTCCCCTGGCCACAGGCTTGCTCGTTCCCTCCTCCATGAGGCTCTAGCGTAGCAACCTGTCAGGTCACGTCCAGCACTTGTCCATGCTCTTGAAAACAGACACGGCACAATCACATCAGGTACACAGCTCCCTCTTCCCTCCGTTGACAGATGAAATCTGAAGGCCAAGGGCAGTTAGTTTCCTTGGGCCACAGCAGTAATCTGACATTGGTAAATTGTGGCTTTTTACATGTTAATTCTTTGCTTCTGGTGGCTAGCCTTGCGAATGTAGCTAGACCATTGTAGGGTCTGTAGTGATGTTGAGATCTCTGGCTGGCAAAATTAATCGGCCTGTTTTGTAATTTCTGGGTTTCTTCACTAGGAAATGAAAATTTGTTCGGCAATTATAAACCTTTTTCATCTGATCCCAGCTGCACCTCAGACTCTCGTCAAGCCTTTGTTAGAGGTTGTGATGAAAACAGAACGGGCTATGTTGATTGAGGTAATGGTCAAATTGGGGTTAATTCTGATTCTTCCACCATCTGTTGGCTTGTGATGTTTTCACTTCGTCATATCTTAGATGGGGTACTCTAACAGCACAAAGATGTTCCGTGCTAGTATTCGCTTGTGACTGTTGCACGCTCCGGTTACGAGGAGGGACAAATGCATTCTCCTGCCATGGTAGGTTGGTGGACCAAGAAGCTTCAAGCCCTGAGAGGATGCTGTTTCACCCACATGTTTTCTAGGCCGGCAGTCCGTTCAGAGAGCCTCTCATCAAGTTCTTGACTCGGCACCCCTCACAGACGGTGGAGCTGTTCATGATGGAAGCCACACTGAACGATCCCCAGTGGAGCAGAATGTTTATGGTAGGCACACGGGGAGCTGGGGTCCAGTGTCCCTGCAGGTTCCTGTCAGCCGGTGTGCTCTGCGATCCGAAAGTCATACTTCGTTGTTCAGTGCCCTGCTCTTCTTTTTGTGTAACATATGCAAGTGTTAGAAACCTCATTGTCGTGTACGTGGAAAGTGTGGGCCAAGGAACCCCTCTCTGTAGGATTTGGGTGGTGGTAACAAATGAATGAACTGCTAGGATTATGGAGTCCACAGTCACGAAGTATCATTACCGATAAGGAGCTTTTTGTTAAAAGGGTGCTTATAGCAGCTTTTTAGCCTGCCTAGACAGATTTGGAAAGAACCATAGTGCTCATTCATCTAAACCCTTTGTGAACCCTGACTGGCTTAAAATAGCTTGTTTGTTCTGTTTTCAGAGCTTTTTAAAACACAAAGATGCCAGACCTCTGCGAGATGTGCTGGCCGCTAACCCCAACAGGTTCATCACCCTGCTGCTGCCCGGTGGCCCCCAGACCGCCGTGCGCCCTGGCTCGCCCAGCACCAGCACCCTGCGCCTGGACCTCCAGTTTCAGGCCATCAAGGTAGCGTCTCCTCACCAGACACCTGAAATCTTCAAAGTTCAGGTGAGATGCTTAGAGAACCCCGCCAGTTCCCTAATTGTCGCTTCTTTGACAGATCATAAGTATTATAGTTAAAAACGATGACTCCTGGCTGGCCAATCAGCATTCTCTGGTGAGCCAGTTGAGGCGTGTGTGGGTTAGCGAGACCTTTCAAGAGAGACACCGGAAGGAGAATATGGCTGCCACCAACTGGAAGGAGCCCAAGCTGCTGGCCTACTGTCTGCTGAATTACTGCAAGTGGGTGCATCCGTTTTGCTTTCTGTCCAGTGACTTGTTCCCTCCCCCCAGTAAGCTACACCGGAGCCCCTCTGAGAATCTGTGCTCAGCCGTGGTCCACTGGCCACGTGCACCCACGTTGTCGCGAAAGCAGCCATAACATAGCCTGTTCTCTCATTTGACCCTGCAGAAGGAATTATGGAGACATAGAATTGCTCTTCCAGCTGCTCCGGGCCTTTACTGGTCGTTTTCTCTGCAACATGACGTTCCTGAAAGAGTACATGGAGGAAGAGATTCCCAAAAACTACAGCATCGCTCAAAAGCGTGCCCTGTTTTTTCCGTTTCGTGGACTTCAGCGATCCCAACTTTGGAGATGAACTGAAAGCCAAGGTGAGTCTCACGGTTAGGCTGTTGTTTTGCCGTGGGCGTCGGGGCTAGTTTTCTAGGGAACCAGGGGCACTGTTTGTGTTCTGCTATGCCTCTGCGGACACTTAACTAGTAGTCTGGACTGTTGGCGAGGAAGATGCCGCCGTCGAAAAACTTACGGCGGGTCCAGAGTGAGCCAGTGTTGCAAAGTAGGTTGTTGGAGTCCTTGTTTTTAGTAAATGCCTCGTTTGACACGGGAAGAGTAGACAGACTCAAGTCGCTTTTCCTCCTGTTTTGACCCACCTTTCTTGCTGACTGCTTGAGTCAAAGTCAGGTGATGGGTCACACCCTTGACTGAGATCTCGCTGCACGGGTCCAGTGTCCAAGCAAACCCTGGGGGCCCTACCCACCTTGGTGAAGAAATAAAGAG
Source organism: Panthera pardus (assembly GCF_024362965.1). NCBI lineage: Eukaryota > Metazoa > Chordata > Mammalia > Carnivora > Felidae > Panthera > Panthera pardus. Next base: position 10,299,920 of record NW_026526969.1, on the reverse strand, counting down.
CACGGAGCACAGCGTTGTTTTCCTCCTCCTTCATGTTTACGTTTTCTTGTAGGTTCTGCAGCATATCTTGAATCCTGCTTTCTTATACAGCTTTGAGAAGGGAGATGGGGAGCAGCTCCTAGGACCTCCCAACCCAGAAGGCGATAACCCGGAGAGCATCACCAGTGTGTTTATAACCAAGGTGGTGTCACTATCAGTGCTTTGGCATGAAAAGCAACGTAGTAGATGAGAGAGAACGTGTGAGTGTGTGTGCACGCGTGTTTTGTATGATGGGTTGGCTGAAATAAGCTTATTTCCCTAAGGTTCTAATCTTCCACAGTTGCATTGGTTTATAGAATTGCGTTGGTCATATTAGAATGCAGTGCATTTTTTTGAGGATACTTCAGAATGAACTGACTTTCCACACAAATAGATTCCAGTGAGAAACGGAACATATGTCAGTAAACAGTTAGATGTTGGAGTTGTTTTGTAAAAATCCCTCTTGCTGGTTAGAGTCTTGACACACACGGTTTTTGTCTTCACTTTTGCAAAAGAATCTACTAAAAGTCAGTGGAAACAGACCAGATCTAGTTGCCACCATGACCCTTATTGTCAAGTTAACGAGACCAATGTGGCAGCAGCGATGTCTGAGGTTACCTTAGGTGTTAGGTCTCTGTATGTTTACAGTAGCGTTTCCGGTTTGTGCTAGAGAGGTTTTCCTGAGTGACGTGTTTGAGAAATGGCTGCCCGGCGTTCCTCTCGGTGCCTCGGCTGTCCTGTGCTGGCTTGGCCTTTGAACTTTGCCTGCAGGTGCTGTGTTCGCCTGTAGGCTGGTAGAGCATTCTGTATACACATGGTTTGTTGGAGTGCTGTGACCAACGGGCATTCCTCTGCAGGGTGTTGTCTGAACGCCCTTTAGGAGGACCCGGTTTTCTCACTCCTTCCATCACCGTTCCGTCCTGGGGCCCAAGTGGATGGGACTGTTCCCATTGGCAGTTTACTAGTTCCTGAAGACGGGCGTCCTTCCTGCAGTTTTCACCCCACCTCCGCTCTCTCTAGGAATGAGAGCTGAGCCCAAGGAATTGTTTTGGGTCCCCATATTGACACTTGCCTCATTCCGGGCACCTGGGGGAGATGGTGCCTGAGATGCGGCCCCTTCTCTTGTGCTGCCTTCTCTAGACTGTCTTTTGGGTCAGATGCTGCTGACTCAGCACAAGTGAGGAGTTGGGATTTCGAGGTCAGGTGAGGGTTAGTGGCACCGGGCAGGTGGGGGCCCCGGGAGAGGCTGCCGGGAAGCAGCAGGTCCAGGGGAGAGGGGACTCGGGGAGCCAGAGAAACCCCAGTAAAAACACAGTTGTGGTGGAAGACTTCAGCCTTTCAGAACTTTCTGGAAGAAAATGTAGTTAGGCCTGGAATGGAGAGTCAGCGCACTTGATTCAGTAGAGACCTGCGGGGTATTCCTCGGGGTTGACATGTTTTCTCATATTCATAAAACAGAAATGTGTCCGATACTTGATGACAGAAAACTGTAACAATTTCTTTAGAGATTTGTTTTCCAGGTAGCATTTTCTTACGATAATACTGCAAAATAAGGACTAGACAGACACTTAACAGCTGACTAGGCAAAAAATCTCAACTACTTGGAAATTAAGAAACTCTGTCCTTGGGGCACCTGGGTGGCTCAGCCAGTTAAGTGTCTGATTCTTGATTTAGGCTCAGGTTGTGATCTCATGGTTCATGGGATCGAGCTCTGCGTCCCTGCTTGGGATTCTCTCTCTCCCTCTCTCTCTACCCCTGCCCCGCTCTCATGTGCTTGCTCACTCTCAAAATAAAGAAACGTTAAAAAAAAAAAAAAAAAAAGAAACAGGGGCACCTGATTTTCAGTTGGTTAAGTGTTCAACTTTGGCTCAGGTCCTGATCTCGTGGTTTGTGAGTTCGAGCCCCGCATTGGGCTCTGTGCTGACAGCTCAGAGCCTGGACCCTGCTTTGGATTCTGTGTCTCCCTCTCTCTCTGCCCACCCCGGATCATGCTCTGTCTTCTCTCTCAAAAATAAATAATTTTTTTAAAAAATTAAAAAAAAAAAAAAAGAAAAAAGAAATCTCGTCCTAAAGAAGAGGCCCTCCTTTTCCCCTGAAGGTCCTTCACCCACTGTGTTCAGACTTGTAAGCCCGCCCTTCGTCAGTGAAATTCGTTCCGTGAGTCTCTGATCCGCACACATAACGGGAAAATGGGCATGACCTCGTTGGTTCTCTTGTAAAGCTTGATGTTGTATATGCCGTGCGCGTGTGTGTGTGCGTGTGTGTGTGTGTGCGTGTGTGTGTGTGTGTGTTTAGGCACGCTCGTGCATGTGTGTTTGAAGGTGTAAACCTGTCGTGTGGCCCTTGGCTGGTGACACGGCTCAGGACTGGACCCGAGCTCCGTTCTGCTGGTCTCGCCCACAGGTGCTGGACCCGGAGAAGCAGGCGGACATGCTGGACTCGCTGAGGATCTACCTCCTGCAGTACGCCACGCTGCTGGTGGAGCACGCCCCCGCACCACATCCACGACAACAACAAGAACCGCAACAGCAAGCTGCGCCGCCTCATGACCTTCGCGTGGCCCTGCCTGCTGTCCAAGGCCTGCGTGGACCCGGCCTGCAAATACAGTGGACACTTGCTTCTGGCGCACATCATTGCCAAGTTTGCCATACACAAGAAGATCGTCCTTCAGGTACCGCAGGGCGCCTTCCCATCCCCCCCCCACCCCCCCTCCGCAGTTGTAGCCTCCTTTGCTGTTGTCCTTCCCGGCACCGTTGAAAAATAGCTGGTTTCTGCCGCGTTACAAACACCATGAACCCTCCCGTGACCGCCTCACCGTGTCCCCCGCTCCGCAGTTACTGCTGTGCTCCGTCGGCCCTCTGCGGCCTTGCTGCTGAAACAGCAAAGCATCTCTTTTGCCCATCTCCTGCTCCTCTGCACGTTGTAGCCTGGCTTCTGACCTGCTGGTCCATTGAAACCATTCTGCAAGGGCCCAGCCCGTTCCTTAGTTAAAGACACTAGACACTCTAGAACCCTCATCCCGTGCTGATCCTCTGCCAACGATGAGCACCCTTCTCTGAGTCCCCGGAGGGGTTAGGCCTTGACGCCAGGCTGCCCTGGGTTTGAGTTTCTGTTTTGCAGTTGCAAGTTTGTGACCCTGCATTTAGTGTTGTCTCTTTAAGAATTAAATGCGGTAGTACGCTTTAGTGCTCAGTTTGTCCCATTCACGTTGCCTAAGCGATCGTCCTTGGCCTCTTCTGTGCGGTCACTCCTGATTGTTTTCCTCTGACCACTTCGTCTTGTGACCTCTGAGGTGTTAACACCCCAGACCACAAAGCCAGCGGCCCCTCCGTCATCACCTCCCACAGGCACGTCTCTGGGGCGCTGCTCTCCCAGCCAGAGACGCAAGGACCATCCGCGATGCCCTCTAGTTCCCGGTCGGGGCATGGCGAGTCCTGTTGATCTCCGGCACCTGCCCTGCCCCCTCCATCTTCCGTACCCATCAGGTGGTCTTCGTGTCATGACCTTACTTAACGTGAGGACGTCACCTCTCACTTGCACTTTCCCAAGACTGCCTCTGAGGGCAGTCCCTTTTACTCGTGTCACGTTGTGGTGAAAGAAATGATCCCTGTACGTCAGCTAACTTCCCACGAGTTACGCGAGGCAGAGTCCCTGTAAGGAGCCAGATCTTCCTCTGTGTGCTCCACCCTGGCCCAGCACGGGCACGAAGTGGGAGCTCGGTAGGAGGAGGAATAACGTATTCATCACAAAACTTAAGGAAGGAGAAAGCAGCTTTGTTGTTTCCTGAGAAGACAGCCCTAAGCAGTTTTGTAAAAACCGTTTTTTGCGAAAACACCCGGTCTCGGTTCAAAGTGATTGCTCTCGTCTCCTTTCTCCAAGCCTTCGTTCTCACCGTGTGTAAGAACCTCTTCCCTGCTTTAGGTCTTTCACAGTCTCCTCAAGGCTCATGCGATGGAGGCTCGAGCCATCGTGAGACAGGCGATGGCCATCTTGACTCCGGCAGTGCCGGCCAGGATGGAGGACGGGCACCAGATGCTGACGCACTGGACGAGGAAGATCATTGTGGAGGAGGGCCACACGGTCCCGCAGCTCGTTCACATCCTGCATTTGATCGTGCAGCACTTTAAGGTGTGTAGATAGCACCACAGGGGGTGGGGAGCACACGCTGAGAGCACCAGAGGACCATAGAGGGTGCGTCCCGCGCGTTCAGGCATTTGCTTTCACCTCTTGCTTATCTCTAATTGTTTGCGGTAATAACGTGGTTAGTCATCTCTTACTAAAGGTATTTCTGGTCCATTGGGGGGTGGGGGTGTATATGTGTGTGTGTGCCCACTTGCGCACACGTGTGTTGGAGTCGCGAGGCGGTGGTCCCGGTGTGACCCAGGCCCCATACCCGCAGGTCTACTACCCTGTGCGGCATCACTTGGTGCAGCACATGGTCAGCGCCATGCAGAGGTTGGGCTTCACGCCCAGCGTCACCATCGAGCAGAGGCGGCTGGCCGTGGACCTGTCTGAAGTCGTCATCAAGTGGGAGTTGCAGAGGATCAAGGACCAGCAGGTACGGCTGCCAGACTTGTCCCGTCGTCCCAGACTGAATTCCTTCCGCTTCTCCCTAGAAATCAGTTTGTAAAGTCACACCTGTGTGTTTTTTAAGCCGGATTCAGACATGGACTCAAATTCAAGTGGTGAAGGAGTCAACTCTGTTTCATCTTCCATTAAAAGAGGCCTGTCGGTGGATTCCGCCCAGGAAGTGAAACGCTTTAGGACGGCCACTGGAGCCATCAGCGCGGTAAGATCGAGTGCTTTCTGTTAACGGGTTCTGCGCTTCTTTCATTCATATCCACAAATTTCCGAACGTGGGCTAAGTGCCCCAGCACCGTGCCTGAGACACAGCCGGGAAAGGCTGCACTCACTAGGTAGAACCCCAGTGACCTAGGACTTGCCGTGTTTCTCATGTCACCAGACACGGTTGTTTTTGTTTTTTTGTTTTTTACGTGTGTATTTAATACCTTAGAGTTCCAATGAGAATGGCTAATTCCTTGCAGGGAGCATCCGCTTTGGGGTAAGAAAATTGATCGAGAATGTGCACCCATTTGTGTTCATTTTTTTCAAAGTGAACAAATGTGTTCTGTTTTGTTTGGAGAACACAAGAGAGCCAGGGAGGGGGTTGCTCGCTCTCCTCAGCCCTTATTGAGGTGATGGCTCTGTCACTCTGTGCCTGAGGTTGAACCGTCCCTCCCCTCTACTGGTCTCTACTTGTGCTCAGGTCAGACACCTCGGGCCACGGATTTTGTCCATTTACGTGTCAGGTCCTGCTGACCCGGCCGCGGACCCTTCTTGGCGTACACCCAGCCACCTCCCCTGCTGACTGCAGTGCCTCCCAGCTCCTCTCTCCTCTCCTGCTGCCTCTTGTCAGAATCTAAGGGAAGCTGAGTAAAGGGAGCCTGGGGCCTCTGTACTGTTACATCGTTTAAAAATGAAACTTGAAGATGGGGCACCTGGGTGGCTCAGTTGGTTAAGCATCCGACTTCGGCTCAGGTCAGGATCTCATGGCTCGTTTGTGAGTTCTAAGCCCCGCATTGGACTCTTGGCTGTCAGCACAGAGCCCTCTTCGGATTCTCGGTCGCCCTTTCTGCCCCTCCCCCACTCGTACTCTCTCTCAAAAATAAACATTTAAAAAAAGAAAAAGCTTGAAGAAGCAGTAGGTTAGGTTGTCTCTCCCCGGCCAAGCCCTCTCTGGGGCTGCGGCCTTCAAGGCCTGTGTGACTCAGCCCTGCTGATGGCCTTCGTGCCTCCCCTGCCCTTCCCTCCCCCCCCCTCCCCCCCCCCCGCCATTCTTGCTCACGATGCTCCAGCCACACAGGCCTTTCCTCCACTTCGGGAGTGCCCCAGGGTCTTTGTTCACTTGGGACTCATCCACTGGCTCCTTTTCCTGTGCCTGGAGCAGCTTTGTCTGCGCTCTTCTCCTGGCTGCTGCTCCGTATGAAGAGCCGCCTTGGGGTCCTCGCGACTTTGTCGGTTGTGTCTGCAGAGACGTGCCTGCCGCCGGTCTCCCCACTGCCCAGAGCCGCCGCCCCCAGGAGGACTGTGTACCTCGAGCTGGCTGTACAAGGCCGCGCCCTGTCAGCTGGACGCATTGTTGAGAATGCTCTGCTTGCCTTTTCTAGGTGTTCGGAAGGAGCCAGTCGCTGCCTGGAGCCGACTCCCTTCTTGCCAAACCCATTGATAAGCAGCACACGGACACAGTGGTGAACTTCCTCATCCGCGTGGCTTGTCAGGTGAGGCTTTTGAAAGGCTTCTGTTACAGATTCTTCAGAGCAGAGACTGCTTAATAGATTCTAGATTGTTATCTCTGATAGTGTAGTCAGGAACAATGTAGACAAACCAAGGTCTGAGGCCAGCTCTCTTGTACCACATTCCACTGATTTCATAACAGGCCAACGTTTCTGAAACCTGCTTGTTTTATAAGTGATGGGATTTTTAAAAACATTTTTTTTCTTTCTGCGATGGTAAAATATTGGTATATCTCATGATTAAGGTCATCTTGGTGTTGACACAACATGGCAGTCGGCCAGTGACCTTGGGCAGATTACTTAACTTCCAAGTACATCTTGTAAAAAGGTGCTGGGATGATCCAGCCTCCATAAATTGTGCACAACGTTTAGTAATTTAAGTACTTTTAAAACTTGTGTTTCTTTATCATTTACGTCAATATGTATTTTCATGTATTTCTTGGGAATCTATTTCTGAAACAATTTGAAAAAAAGCATTGTAAATGAAATTTTCTTAGGTAGTTTTTTTAGAATTTGGGAGTCTTAAGTTTGTATGATTCCTAAACAGAATAGTAGATCTTGCAAAACCATTGAGGGCTTCAAAGTACTGAAAAGAATCTGCTGAATAATTCAGCCAGTACCTTCTCGGTGCTGCAGTGTGCCAGGCCCAGCCTGTGAGGTCCGTGGGAGGAGCTTGGGTGTGCTCCTGGGGAGCTACCTGACGCTAATCCGTCACTCCCACAAATGAGTGCAAATCCCCACCGACCCCACAGCAAGAGAGCGGGTGGGGGGGGGGGGCCTGTCGGCAAGAGTCCCTGAAGTGGGGAAGGTTGAATTGAGTCAGGTGGGAAAGGAGGTGGCAGTGAAGTGGAAGCCGGGTGCCAGGGCGAGAGGCAGTGTCACAGTGAGACGTGGCCTTGATTTTAAGTGGATTTCTAGGTTAACGACAATACCAACACTGCGGGGTCTCCTGGGGAGGTGCTGTCTCGCCGGTGTGTGACTCTCCTGAAGACTGCCTTGCGCCCAGACATGTGGTCCAAGTCTGAGCTCAAACTGCAGTGGTTTGACAAGCTCCTGATGAGTGTGGTAAGTGGATATGTCTGTCACTGCCACCCGATCTTGGGGCTGGGCCACCAAACCCCAAACCCTCTGTTCTCTTGGCCAATCGTGGCTGCTAAGGAGGGGGGGGAGTTTTACTCCCTGAAAAAGATCTTAAAACTTGAGCTCATGTCCCCAGCCCCAGGCAGCAAAGAGCTTTGAAAACATGATAGTTCTCTTGCATCTTGAAGCATCTGTTCTTAAAGTGACCTCTCGACTGGCTTGGCATAAACAATTTTAGTTGGTGTATGAAACAATCTCTAAAATAAACTTAAAACTTTAAAACAGACATATAATTTGTTATCGAGCACCATAAAATAAGGTAATAAAATTAGTCCTGGGATGCCTGGGTGGCTCAGTCAATTAAATGTCTGACTTTGGGGGCGCCTGGGTGGCTCAGTCGGTTGAGCATCCGACTTTGGCTCAGGTCATGATCTCATGGTTCATGAGTTCGAGCCCCATTTCGGGCTCTGTGCTGGCAGCTCAGAACCTGGAGCCTGCTTTGGATTCTGTGTCTCCCTCTCTCTCTGCTCCTCTCCTGCTCACATGCTGTCTCTCTCTCAAAACTAATAAAGATTTTTAAAAAAATTTAAAAAAGTCTGACTTTGGTTCAGATCATGATCTTACGGTTCATGGGTTTGAGCCCTGCGTCAGTCTCTGTGCTGACAGCACAGAGCCTGCTTGGGATTCTCTCTTTGTCCCTTCCCCACTTGGGCACGTGCTCACTTGCTCTCTCTCTCTCTCAAAATAAATAAACTAAAGGGGGGGTAAGGGTTAAAAAAATTAGCCTCTAATGCTGCTGATTATTTGGTGGGTCTTTGGTCTGTTTCTGTAAAAAACCATGATCCTGTAATTTCTGGGCAGCTGCAGACTGATTTTAAGCATTTGTTATCTTGCATGGCAAAGACTAATATGGTTGTCCGAGTTTTTTTAAAAGGTTGCACAGATTACCTGCACCATGAAAACAGTGGGATCATAGGCTGCCTGTCTGCAGTATATGCTTTGATTCTAGTTTGACATATAACTTCAGGATTTTCTGTATATTTCTTTTCTCTTTTTCTTTCTTTCTTTTTTTTTTTTTTAAGTTTATGTATTTATTTTGAGAGACACAGGCAGAGAGAGAGAATCCCAAGCAGGCTCTATTCTGTCAATACAGAGTCTGATGTGGGGCTCGATCCCAGGAGCCGAGAGATCATGACCTGAGCCCAAATCAGGAGTCAGACACCCAACCGACTGAGCCACCCAGGTGCCCCATCCTCTTTTTCTTTTTGAAAGGTCAAACTACTTCCCTATCCAATGCAGTCGCATTGAGTTAAGCTCAGCCATTAGTGAACGACCTCTGCCACGTCACAGGCTAACATTTCCATCATACAACGTGCCCAGCTCATGGTGACTTTCCACTCTTTTCCCATAGTAAGTGTGAGAAGATTTTATCTCACAACCCAGTGTGTACACACAGTACATAGACAAGGCATCTGTGTGTGTAAACCACAGAGACAAAAGTTTCAAGAAGCAATACTCTGTTTTCTAATACTGTTTTTTTTTTTTTATGACATCATCTTTTAGATTGATTTCAAGATCCACAGTTTCAAAGATACTTCCTTTTGGAAGGATATTTGAATTTGATTTTTTAGACCCGATTTTAATGACTTTCAGATTTTTAATATTGAGTATTAATGTCTTTCGTAAGCATTTAAAAGGGGGTTTGACTAAATATTTAAAGCAAATTTGTTAAAAGAAATGTGAAGTCCTCCTGTATTAATAAAATGTGGTCCTTGTGTAGTGGATGGCACCGGAGTGTTGACGTCATCTGTGTGTGGCCTGTGTTCTCCACCGCAGGAGCAGCCTAATCAAGTCAACTATGGAAATATTTGCACGGGATTGGAAGTTCTGGGTTTCTTGCTCACTGTCTTGCAGTCTCCAGCCATCCTCAGCAGCTTCAAACCTCTGCAGCGTGGGATCGCTGCGTGCATGACATGCGCGAACACCAAGGTTCTCCGAGCGGTCCATAGCCTTCTCTCCCGCCTAATGAGCATTTTCCCAACAGAGCCAAGTAGGTGACCTTTGCTCTGGTGCCTCAGTGGATGGGAGGGCACGGAGCTTGTCACTCGAGAGTGCTCCTCCTCCGGTTACTATAGTGAGCGTTTGCTTCGGGCTTTCCATCTTTCTTTGAAAAAAAATTTTTCTTGACCTAAGAACTTAACGGTGGCAGTCGTTGCATTATGTTTTTGTTTTGCTTTGGAAATGCTGTTACTCATCAGCCGAACGTGACTTTCCTTAGGCAGTAAAGGAAGTTGGGTTACAGCGTTTTGTCCACTGTCAAACGGTCGAGGTCAAACTTTGGCATACCGTAATTGAGTGGATGTTGGGTGCGCTCCGGGAAAGCTTGGGGGATAAAACGTTGTCACTTAGCTCTGTAAAGTCGGAATCCTCTCCGAGATGAGCGCCACAAGTCCTGCAGTGTGAGAGAAGCGCCCATGCCAGTTGTCCCACATCCCAAGATAACTAAGGTTATCTTAGTGTGACCTAGTGTGAGGAAGGTCAATGTCCCGGTGCCCTGATGGGCCTGAGAACCTAAACCGTAGGGCCCAGGTTCTCGCTTCTGTTTCAGGCACTTCCAGCGTGGCCTCCAAGTACGAAGAGCTGGAGTGCCTCTATGCGGCCGTCGGAAAGGTAATCTATGAAGGACTCACCAACTATGAGAAGGCCACCAATGCGAATCCCTCCCAGCTCTTCGGTGAGTTTGGGTCCGATTTAGATTTTCTGTAGCAGCGGTTCCTTTTGGCGTCGGTCTCTGTGCTCTCTGGACGAGCTTTCCTTCTCGGAAAGGCTCGGGATGTCAGCTGGAGCTTTGAGCTGACATGCGCTGAAGGTGTCGTGTGTGGCCTGGTACACGTGAGGCCCCAGTGCCCTGTGGTCTTTGAGGGAAACGGCCTCCACCCAACCAACGTCTGTGTTCCCTCGGTTCCTCCCGCCCCAGCCTCAGGTGCGGGATTGGGTTGTGGGGGAGCTGCCCCGTGTGGTGCGGGTCCTGCTGCCCCGGCTTCACGTCACACACGGAGCCGCTGCTAAAGCAGTGTGCACAGACGTGTAATTGCTGCCTTTCACGATACGGTCACCCGTGTTGAAGCCACTCCCAAGACGAGAACTAGTCCCTGTCTACGTGGTGAGGCTCTGGCTGCCCCAGCTGAGACAAGAGTTGGTTTTTCAGGTAATCGGGGCAGCCGGACGACTCGGGCCTCCAGATACTCAGAAGTCAAATGCGTAGCTGCTTTACTCTGCTTTTTGTGAAAGTCACGGACTTAGGGTTAGCAGTTTAAAAATGCTCTTCAACTTAGTCATTGTATGAAATTTCGAAAATACAAAAGAAGGAAAACTAAAAGTTTCTTTGCTTAGTAAATATTCACTCTTAACGTCTTGATGTGTCTTTTTTTCTGTGTACTTGTATCTAAACACATAGGTAGCTTTATCATGCACACACTTGCATCTGAATCTGCAAACTGAATACGTTACATCTTAATGAGTTTCTTGCTCTCCAGACCCTTGCTACTTGCTATCTGAAATTCGGGAACCAGATAAATTTATCTAAAATTGTATCCCTTAGTATTCAAGCTTGCCGGCTCTATTCTGGAACCGGGTGGATTTAGATGGTTGAGGAATCCTTTTGTGACTTTTGTTAAGGCGGGTCGTGTAGTAGGTCCTGCTTCGCAGCCTGGCTTCCAGAGTTTGAATGTCTTCTTAATTCTCTGGAGGACTCTGAAGAGCTGACCACCGTTGGCCCTGCCTCCCTCCTTTGTGGGGGTGACAGCAGGCCGGGGGCAGCAGTGGGGCTACAGCCTGGAGTCTTGTCACACCAGTCTCCCTGCCCTAGACCCAGGGCTCAGTTACTGACTCATCACCAAGTGTCACCTCTCTCCTGAGACTCAGCCTTTTAACAAAGCAAGCCTAAAATTGTCCAAATCTGTGATGATTGCACCCATCAATGGCAAATGAATACCCTTATATTGGTCTATAATGGGAACCGTGAATACAAATTTAAAATTTCATGTGTAGGTCAGGGTTAGGATGTTCCTAAAAAATGTCAGGAAAGATTACGTTTTTTGCACATACTCAGTGTTCATGCTCTGATATTAGTTTTGTTGACTTTTACTGGATTTTTACTGATCTTACTCGGTTTTTCAGAATGGGGTACAAATTGAATTCTAAAATATTTATCATGTCCAAATAGTCTAGATTTGTTTTTAAGGATTTTCTTTTTTCTTCTTGTTCTTTTTTCTTTTTTTTTTTTTTCAATTTTTTTTAATGTCAATTTTTTTTATTTTTGAGAGTGGGAGAGTGCAAGCAGTGGAGGGGCAGAGAAGGAGGGAGACACAGGATCTGAAGCAGGCTCCAGGCTCAGAGCTGTCAGCACAGAGCCCAATGCGGGGCTCAAACTCACAAACCGCAAGATCATGACCTGAGCCGAAGTCAGATGCTTAACCCAGGGGTGCCACCCAGGCACCCCTCTTTTTTTTTTGCCCAAACTTATCATGGGACAATAAATTTCACTTAGGGTGGTTTGCTATAACAAGGATAAAATCCAGAACTGAAGGTACGAACGTTGTATCTACCAAAGCATAAAAATCGGCTCCCGTGCTTGGTGTGGACCGTGAATTCAGAATTGGGAGTGAAAATGCAGTGCTCCAGAGTGTAATGTGTGTGGACAAAAGCTTCTAATGTTGACACTTGGGGCTCATCCGTACTTGGTCAGAAACAACACATTTTTATTTAGTACACTTTAAAATGTTTTAAGTAGCCCATTTCTGTTGATTACTGAGTTTTAAAAAAACTTTTCTTAAAACCGAACACACTGATTTCTACCTCTTAGGGACCCTTATGATCCTCAAGTCCGCCTGCAGCAACAACCCGAGCTACATCGACCGGCTCATCTCGGTCTTCATGCGCTCCCTGCAGAAGATGGTCCGAGAGCACCTGAACCCACAGGCAGCGTCGGGCAGCACAGAAGCTACCTCAGGTGACAACCAGGGCCCCCACGTCTTTTTCTCAGACTTCATGGAACACCTAAAGGGTGCTGCTGTGTGATTGAATTCTGAAACCAATGTGAATTCCTGTTTTTTTTTGTGCAGTCCGCTCTCCGTTTGCTTTCAAAAAAGAAGTTGTGAGCATTTCATATAAAACCAAAGTGAGACTCGTTTTTAAAATGAATTACATTCCAGGGGCACCTGGGTGGCTCAGTCAGTTAAGCCTCTGAGTTTGGCTCAGGTCATGATCTCACAGTCTGCGAGTTCGAGCCCCGCGTTGGGCTCTGTGCTGATGGCTCAGAGCCTGGAGCCTGCTTCGGATTCTGTGTCTCCCTCTTTCTCTCTGCCCCTCCCCTGCTCTCTCAAAAATAACATTAAAATTTTTTTTTCATGAATTACATTCCAAATTTGTGAATGTAGGGATGAGGAAATTTTTAAGCGGGCTGGATATTTATGTGGGGCATTCACTGCTAAGTGAGAGCTATCCAGTGGTTTTGCCGTAAAACCAAATGCATAATCAGAGCTTTATGCCTTATGAAAAATGAAGTTGCAGGTTCTGGGCCCGAGCAGTGGGCCCCAGGATCCTGAGGGATAAAGTTGTTGGTTGTGGGGGCGGGGCCACGTGTGCCCAGAGTTGGCACCACTGCTAGAGGCCCATCGGAGCAGAAGTGCTGTGAACATGGCTTAGGACTGCCTGTGTCTGGGTGTCCGGCACTGGTCCATCCGCTCCATCGTCCCCTTGCCCGTGCAGAGGCGCTTATGAGGCCCCTCTTGCAGGAGAGTATTTGGGGGGCAGGGTGGGACAGAATCTGACATGCCACACCATGCATCATGTGGATTGTTGGGGTGCTCCCCTTTTCTCTGCAAAGCAGGAACAGGCGAGCTGGTGATGCTGAGTCTGGAGCTGGTGAAAACGCGCCTGGCCGTCATGAGCATGGAGATGAGGAAGAACTTCATTCAGGCCATCCTGACCTCCCTCATTGAAAAGTCGCCGGATGCCAAAATCCTCCGGGCTGTAGTGAAAATCGTGGAAGAGTGGGTGAAAAACAATTCCCCGATGGCAGCCAGTCAGGTGGGCAGCGAGAGGGCTGTGCTCGGGTCAGGCACCTGCTGCTGTGCAGGCAGAAGTCCAAGCATGGCCTGCTCAGCTCTTCTCCTCACGCTTCTCCAGCAAAACGCTTTTTCCCATGTTGGCATTCGCAGGATTTTTTCTTAAGATGGATTTCTCTCATGGCACTTAACAGATTTTAAATAGATGCTCAAGGTGACCGGTCACTCTTTTTAATGTGTATTTGTATTAAGATGTTAAATGAATCTTATTTCTTAGTCTTTGTGGTGCTAAAGGTAAGCATCCAAAAAATTAATGATATGGGACTGTTACTGAATTTAGTAAGATGATTGCAAACTTCTGATTTGTTTGATAATTTAGTTACTTTCTCTCCAAAGTGAGCTGCAGCCCCTAGGAAAATCAGATTGGCAGCTGTCTTGATTTTAAGGATTTGCAGACAGCCAGAGGCGGGCTCTTTCCATTTAGAAATGAACTCGTCTTACTTTACTTGACAAAATTTTAGGAGCTTAAAAAATAAAGAAGATGGCTGAAATGCTTTTGAATTTATTTTTTCTTAAATAGACGTAATTGACCTTTTCTTTTAAAAAAAAACCCAATTCATACAGACACCTACACTCCGGGAGAAGTCCATTTTGCTTGTGAAAATGATGGCCTACATAGAAAAGCGCTTTCCGGAAGACCTTGAATTAAATGCCCAGTTTTTAGACCTCGTTAACTATGTCTACAGGTAATGACAGCAGTTAACCAAACATTGCACGTATGTGTCTACAGTATGTTCTTTAATTAACCTACGTAACGTTGAATCTCTTCATGATGGTTAAATTTTAAACATACCTACACTTAATCCCAGAACATATTTTTGTGCCATTAACGCACCTTTTGCTCAAATGCTGCGTCAGCCTGTGGTAATTCATGATCCACTCTCGGCTTTCGTAGTGGCATTTAGGAGCGTTCTCGCCCTCTTGTTTTCTGCCTGTTTGCTTCCGGCTTGCAGAGTCCCCCTCTGGTGTAGCTCTTCCACCCCGTGTTCCTCTTTCCATTTCAGGGATGAGACGCTGTCTGGCAGTGAGCTGACTGCGAAACTCGAGCCAGCCTTCCTCTCCGGGCTGCGTTGCGCCCAGCCTCTCATCAGGGCAAAGTTTTTCGAGGTTTTTGACAACTCTATGAAACGTCGGGTATACGAGCGCCTGCTTTACGTTACCTGTTCCCAGAATTGGGAAGCCATGGGGAACCACTTCTGGATTAAGCAGTGCATTGAGGTAGGACGGGCTCAGCTCGCCGTCGCTGGCAGGGCACTGAAGCAGGAGGCATCAACATTGTCTGAGATGAAGTAGAAACCTCCACCATAAACTGCTGTCCTCTCTTCAGGAAGAAAAAAAAGACTTTTAAAGCTTTGTTTTCAGCTCGAGGGGTTTTTTTAGGGGTGGTCTTAAGCTCCTAGAAAATTGAATAGTGTTCTTTAGTGTGTAGCCAGAGGTTTGTTTTTCCTCAAGTGTGAAAATTGTAAATTCTGTCTATGCGCCCTTGGAGATTTAATGTACTGTGTCACGTCTCATCATTCTTAAAGCAGGAAGGTAGAGCAGCCAGGCCAGACCAGCCTGACAAAGCCACGGACTTTGATCCCCTAGTGTGAGGGGCCAGCATGCCAGTGACAGAGGCCTGTGTGAAATGGTCAGACCGATTCAGTGGATGGTCAGATGTTTCTAACAGGATTGTGGGGAGACTTCTGTTTTCTTGTTTGTTGTTCATATCCACTGCCTTTCATTGGCTTAGTTATCTGCTTACTACACCAGGCAGCCTAGTTTCCCATCAGTTATCGATGCTATGCAGATAATTCTAGTCTGCTTGTTTACAAGTGAAGCTAGAAGGTTACCAAATTACTTTGCCTAATGAGATAGAAGATTGTGGAATCTTCTTTAGGGGCACAAGCTGGGGATCTGCCATTCCTTGCCTCGTTTGTCCTGTGCATCTGGTCCGTCGCCAGGGGTTACCAGTTCAGGGCCACCTGCTTCTCACCCTTTTTTCTTCTTCTGCCCTCTTGGGGCCACCATCATTGCTCACCACCCCAGTTTTGTTCTTGTTGCAAAATTGTCCTTAATAATGCTGATTGTGTGTGTCACTCCTTGCCTTTATACTTGGCACAAAATCCAGCCTCCAGGACATGTCTTTCCAGCCCCCATGTGACCAGACCCTTTCCTCTCTCCAGCCCAATACCGACCTCCCTGTCTCCCTCCTCCCTCAGTGGTCTCCAGCCCTACTGGCCTTTTGTGTTCTCAGACATGCCACATTCTTAACACCTAAGCTAAAAGGGGCACCCTTTTGTTCTGTTGGTCTCCCTGTTTCTTGGCTCTGTTCTTACAGTGAGTATGTATCTTTTTTGGTTTGGTTTTGGGTTATTGGTTGTTGTCGTTGTTTTCTGTTTCTGTTTGTTAGTATGTGTCTGTTTATGTGTTGACATTGGGCTTGTCCTTCCCCTGACACTTCAGCTCCACCGGGGCAGGGGCAAGAGTGGCTTAGTTTGGGGTGCAGCCAGGTCAAGAGGCAAAGGCCAGGTGGCAAAGCGTATTGGGAGGTGGGGAATAGTCGTGGAAGTATCGGGTGTGGGTACGAGTGTTACGTCAGGGACGAGCTCGTGAGCCATGCTGAGTAGCTTGCGCTGTCCCCTGGCGGCCATGGAAGCCACTGGGGGCCACAGGGAGAAGAGCACTGAGTCAGCTGTGTGTGAGGAGACGATTTGGGAAGAGGAAGTCCATGAGTTAGGAACTTAGTCTGGGCAGTAGTTGATGGCAGGAGGAAGCCCGTCTGGTAGGGGAGAAAAATACTGAATTTCTGCTTAGACACCAAGTCATAGGTGCCGAGTGAGGGGTGTCTGGAGGAAAAGTTCAGACCCTTTGTCTGGCTGAGCTGGGGAGAAGCAGAGCTGTGGGCTCACGAGTCAACACCCTATGTGTGCCAGTTGTGAGAACTAGGTGTCAACCATGGGTCCCTGCACCCCAAATGCCAGGCTAATGTTCTAGGTTTGTCTTCTTTTCATAAATCCTTTTCAGCTGCTTCTGGCGGTGTGTGAGAAGAGCACTCCCATTGGTACCAGCTGCCAAGGAGCCATGCTCCCGTCCATCACCAATGTCATCAACCTGGCTGACAGCCACGACCGAGCGGCCTTCGCCATGGTCACACATGTCAAGCAGGAGCCTCGGGAGCGAGAGAACAGCGAGTCCAAAGAGGAAGTAATGCTCCAGATTGTGTGGTCCTTCCTTTTCACAGCAGAATTCCCATTTCTGTGGACGAATTTTATATCAGCCTTAGATTTTGGGGGGGCGTTGGGAGGGCAAGAGCAATGTATTAAAACCTGTCTCTGCCTGAAAGTTCTGGATGTGGTACCTCCGTTCAGTTAGATGTTTCTTTTTTTTTATTATCGAGGTGTAACTGACATACAACATTATGTTAGTTTCAAGTGTCCGATGTAACGATCCAATATTTGTATATATTACTAAATGATCACCAGGATACCTCTAGTTAACGTGCGTCACCATGCAGTTACCAGATTTTTTTTCTAATGAGAGCTTCTAACATTTACTCTCCTGGAAACTTCCAGATATGCAATACAGTAGCATTACCCATAGTCACCATGCTATACATTGATTGCATTCCCATGACTGACTTATAACTGGAAGTTTATACCTTTTGACCCCCCCCCACCCCCCGTCCTTGGCCCATTTTGCCCTCTCCTAATCCTGCTGCCTCTGGCAAGCACCAGTCTGTTCTCCGTAAGATTTTTTTTTTTTGTAAGATTCCACATATAAGTGAGAACATATGGTTTTTGTCA
Source organism: Panthera pardus (assembly GCF_024362965.1). Taxonomy (NCBI): domain Eukaryota; kingdom Metazoa; phylum Chordata; class Mammalia; order Carnivora; family Felidae; genus Panthera; species Panthera pardus. The sequence goes on along the minus strand of NW_026526969.1, from coordinate 10,282,616 downwards.
TTGTCTGACTTCTTTCACTTAGCAGAATGCCTTCAAGATCCATCCCATGTTGTTGCAAATGGCAAGATTTCTTTCCTTTTTATGGCTGAATAATACTCCATTGTACTTACACACACCACATCTTTATCCATTCATCTGTTGATAGACACTTAGGTTAAATTGATAAGCATCTTGTACTGCCATTTAATTTCGAGATAGATCACTTTATTGTGAGCTAGTCTTGCTTAGTACAGGTTATTCTACTGTTCGGTGATTTTTCTCTCCCAAGTGAGAAGAAGCCGTGTTGTGTTAACAGCACTACCCTAGGGAGGGACGCCTCCCAGGGCTCTAGCAGGTTCTACCAGCAGCCTGCTGTGAACCTCCCAAGTCTCCATCTCGTCCTGGCGGGGGCAGCCCTGGAGCCCAGAACTGGCTAGCAAGGCCGAGGTCTTCGTCCCGATGGCCCTCAGTGCTCCATGAGGAGTAGCCACCACTACTCCAGGCATAGACCTTTAAACTTGGGTCTCCTTTAGGTTGTTTGCTCTTGGAAGCTCAGTCTTTCCCCGGAGTGCTGGGTTTTAGAAGCAGCCACCCAGGATTGCAAAAGGAGGCACCCTCTTTGCTCTGAAAGGGTAGTCTGATGCCACTCCTGAATGTGGGATATCTACTCATTCTATTATCAAATAAGAATTTAAAATCTCCTTCTGTTGCTGAACACTAAATGATCTAGTGATACAATCTTTGCTTCCTGTTACTCTCCTGTATGAAGTAAATTGCCAACTTGGAAGTCATTGTTGTGGTTTTTCAGGGGCACATACCAAATGGTTGATAACTCAGAGGCTTGCTTGATGATTGAATTTTGGCTGTGACTTCTCAGAGGCTTCAGACAGAAAGAAGGGTTTATTCCTTTTTGGGAATGAGTCCTATAAAACATTGTGCCAACAGGTTCTGTGCAGTGACCCTGACCATATTCTTAATCTGAATGAGCGAGGCAGCTGTACTGCATTTTGAGGAATGATAGGCTGTAATTCCTTATCATTGTTACTTTTACTGTTTAGAATTTGCACTTTTTCATTTTGCTTTCCACAATCCAAATAGAAGAGCAAAACCGTGATCTTTCCATAGTGTCATTTAGAGAGAGAGAAGTCTGATCTAGTCCATCTGCTTTGTTTATTTTAGAGCTCAAAGTATTTACATAGTTTTAAAATTCTGGGAAACTGCCTAGAATTTTACTTGCCAAAACTGTAACAAGGAGTTTGCAAGAGCTGTTTACTGGGTTTTCTCTAACTGTCTGACTTTTTGTTTTTGCCTGTTTGTGTTCTGTTTCACAGGACGTGGAGATTGACATTGAGCTGGCCCCGGGAGACCAGACCAGCACGCCCAAAACCAAAGAGCTTTCTGAAAAGGACATCGGAAACCAACTGCACATGTTAACCAACAGACACGACAAATTCCTTGACACTCTCCGGGAGGTGAAGGTCTGTGTGGCTTCCGAGGGACGGTGGTGGTCTTCTCCCCTGAATATTTTGAATCCTAGAGCAGGATTACCCCACGGCAGTGTGAAGTTTTCTTCTACAAATTAGATGTATTTTCTCACTTTTTTCAGTTGACGCTATCATAATTCTGTGAGACTAAAGTGGATATTCTGTGTAAAGATTTGAGGAAGGAATTAGAGTATCTTGTGGGAGAAAATAATTTTCCCACTGCTGTCCCTTGAAAGAAAGGATGAAATTGTTTACTAAAAGTATAAGATGAGACACTGCTGAATTATTTTTCAAATGCAATAAAAAGAAAATGAGAATAGGTTAACATGGTAAATGAAGTTCACTTTGTAGGGAGAGGTCCTCCAGACGCACCTTTGGTTTTGTTTTTTGTTTTCTGGGTTTTTTTGAGAGAAAGCACAAGTTGGGGATGTGCAGAGACACAGGGAGAGAAAGAATCCCAAGCAGGCTCTGGCTCAGCACGGAACCCTACATGGGGTTCCATCGATCTCATGACCTGAGCCGAAATTAAGACTCGGACCCTCAACCGACCGAGCCACCCAGGCGCCCCCAAATGCATCTGTTTTGGGATATAGCCAGCTAGAAGCTTTTTGACTTCCTCAGACTCTTAGGTTAATTATAGAAGTGATGATTTTTAGTTAAAGACTACAAGAATTGGTTAAGGCCAGTACACCAAGTTGTTTTTGAAGAGTGTTACAAAGAAACAGCAATGATTCTGTTCAAATCAGGACCTAGGTGAAAAAAACTAGAAACAAACTACTTGTCACAGATAATTTGTACATTTAAAATTCTCTGGTAACCCATTCTGAATTTGTGCGTTAAATCAAACTTTTAATTTGCATCTGAGTGATCATTGTGTTTATGTGTGGATAAACACAACACTTCGTCTTCCTGTGCACAGAACGGAAGCAGAGCATTCTTACATGTAGGTGACACACTTTTGTTCACAACTGAAGACTTAATAGGCCCCTGTCCCTCCTGTCATTTCTGCTGGAAAGAAGGGTGGTGGGTCAGTGCCCCCAAACCCAAAGGCCTTTCTTGGCTGACAGTCACCATGATAAGTCACCATGTAGATACTGACTCATTGGTTGCTTTGGCATAAGTTTAATGATCAGCTCATTGTGAAAGATCAGAGTACATTTTAGCAGTTCGTGTGACTGAATGAAACAGACAAGAGGACCAGCCCCTTGGGGCTCCTGTTCTACTGGGGGAAATAATAAACAGAGGTAAAATCGGTGTGGCTGTGTGGGCTGGTGAGTGCTGTGGAGAACAGTGAAAGCCACCAGGAGGCTTCAGAAGTCAGAGTGGCGTTCGTGTTATTTTATCACGTGTTGATGGAAGTTATTTTTCATATTTCTGTTTTTTGTAGAGCAAGGTGGGGTTATAAGTCACTGCATTTATAAGTCTGTTTGACCTTGACATTTTCCTTCCCGAGGCCCCTCCACCCGTGAAGTGGTCAGGGGCCAGTCGGTGCCTCCAGACAGTTTGTTTCTAAGTCCAGAGGGACTAGGAGGCACGTGAATGGGTCGGGTCCTTCATGGAACCAGGCGCTCCTGCCCTCTTCTCTGCCCTGGGCGTCTTGTCCCAGAATTGGCTGTCTTCCTCCCTGTGAGAAACGTGTTGACGCCAGTGTCCCCTCCTGTTCTCCTTGGCGTTGGCAGAGCCACCAGCCTCTCCGTGACAGTGCGTGAATGAGTACAGGCCGGGGACCTGTGGAATCCCCGACTCACGGCTCGAGATGAGCAGCAGGTGTGTGAACACGTGTGGCCCTTCAGCGCTCCGGTCTCTGCTAGATTGACTTGGAGGCAGGAGGCCCCCGAGGCCGGGGAGGAAGGGGCAGCCACCGAGGTCCTCCGTGGTCGTTTCATCTCCCGTCTGCCTCATGGGGGAGCCCGAGTACCAAACCGGAGCATTCTTCACTTATTAAATGTTTTCACCCATGTTCCTTGAAATGTTCGTAGCTTTGCTTTCTGCATTTTTAGTAGATGTGGACATGAGGGTGATTTCCCTTCCTCGGTTTGCTGTTGGAGAAAGGAGAGCCTGGTCATGACGCATGTGTCCCTGAAGCCCTGTCTCTGTGGGGAGGTGTGCCCCATGGGCCCAGTGGGCTTCCAGCAGGCTTGAAACCTGCCTGTTTGTAGGAAATATCGGCAGCCGATTCAGACTTTGAAAACCAGCAAAGCTGTGGACAAAGTCAGAGGCATCTGTGGATTTGATTCACCATCCGGGCTTTTAGTTCCTGACCCTGGCTCTTTCCATCTCGCCGGCCGTCAGCTGCAGACACTCTGGATCTTCAGTTCTTGATCTGTTCTGCAGAATTGTACTCTTTGGCCAAGAACTTCCCTTCTATGCATGTGCTCCTCCTCTTTTCCTCTTTCGTGTTTCCAGCTTTGATGGAGTCCCTGTGCCTCTTGTTAACACATCTGTGTCAGCATTGCGTTTATACTTTTTGGACGTGGTGGAACCATGTTAGAAAATGCCCTTAAAAGTTAGAAAATGCCCTAAAAGTCAAAAAATGTAGAGGCGCCTGGGTGGCTCAGTCGGTTAAGCATTTGCCTTCCACTTAGGTCATGATCTCATGGTTCATGAGTTTGAGCCCCTATATCAAGCTCTCTGTCAGTTCAGAGCCTAGAGCCTGCTTTGGATCCTGTCTCCTTGTCTCTGCTTCTCCCCCCACATGTGCACGCTCACTCTCTCAGTAATAAACATTTAAAAGAAGTTAAAAATATGTAGGCACGTCACTGACTCCTAAGCACCCATGGGTTCCTCATGCTCAGAATCTGTGTTTATGCTCTGCTATGACACTTGATCTTTGAAAATTTGACAGTGGATAAGTGTCTGATAAAGCATGAGACAGCAGAGATAGCAGTATCTTGAGCGTGGACATGAGACCCCTGCGTGGTTACATGGACCTTTGTTCTTTCCGTAGACGGGAGCACTGCTCAGCGCTTTTGTCCAGCTCTGTCACATTTCCACAACACTGGCAGAAAAGACGTGGGTCCAGCTTTTTCCCAGATTGTGGAAAATTCTGTCCGACAGACAGCAGCACGTGAGTCTGTCTTACATCCTGTTTTGGAAGATGTGGTTTTCGGTGTTGATAAATCTCGGTGAAAGAAAACAATCTTGGCTCAGTTTCAAAGGATGAGGCAACCACGCCTCATTCACTAATGGTGAATCCTCCCCAAATGTTGTCAGATGCTGTGTAAGAGAGCGAAGACCTCAGTTCACGTGTGCTTCGCTTGTAGGCTCTGGCTGGTGAGATCAGCCCGTTCCTGTGCAGCGGCAGCCACCAGGTGCAGCGGGATTGTCAGCCCAGCGCGCTGAACTGCTTCGTCGAGGCCATGTCCCAGTGTGTCCCCCCAATTCCCATCAGGCCCTGCGTTCTGAAGTATTTGGGGAAGACACACAACCTCTGGTTCCGGTCCACGTTAATGCTGGAGCACCAGGCTTTTGAGAAAGGTCTGAGTCTGCAGATTAAGCCGAAGCAAACCACGGAATTTTATGAGCAGGAGAGCATAACTCCACCCCAGCAGGTGAGGCCCACCTTGTCTTCTGGGTCACGTCTTCCTGGCTTGGGGCCTCACGGTTTCAGTAAGCCTCTCCCGAGCGATTTTAAGTTACAGCCCAGTGACGTTGCTTTATTGGGAGGAAGAGGAAAGGTTTTTATCAGGAGCACTCAAGAAACCATGCTCTGTTTTCAGGAGATCCTGGACTCCCTGGCTGAACTGTACTCTCTGTTACAAGAGGAAGATATGTGGGCTGGTTTGTGGCAGAAGCGTTGCAAGTATTCAGAGACGGCGACTGCCATTGCTTACGAGCAGCACGGATTCTTTGAGCAGGTAGCCACCACCCAGTGTCCAATGAGCCGGCCGAGCCGGATGGAGGAGGAGAGGTGGTTTCTAACATTGTCAAGTCAGAGTTCACGTTAAATAAGTTCACGTGTTTATTTGAAACACCCTGCGTAGAAAGGCCTTCTGATTGAAATCTCAGTTGAAGAGAAACACACATACATGACACAAACATTTTTGAAACTCAGTCCACGATCCTTTACTGTTAGTTGCTAACGTGGATGCTTTTTATCTGCAGTCAGTGGTCCTGTTGGAAGTGGCAGGTAGATTACATTCAGTGTTGAAATCTTAATCCTCGTGTTTGTCCTTTGTATGTAGCCTGGGCCGCTGTCCCAGGATATGGCTCTCGGCCTTGTGTAGGACACTGAGCCGCAGAAACTCCAGAACAGGCACGAGCTTTGGGCTCTGCTGTCCTCACTGAGGGACAGAGAGATTCATCCTGGGGCTCGGCGGTCTCTACACTGTCTGTTGTGACGGGCGAGGGGGCGGGAGGTACGGGGGCCATCCCTGTTCCCTGTGCATGTGGAGCCTCTCGGGTGGCAATGATCTTAGAGAAGAGCTTAGGGCACCCCCAGGCCTGAGATCCAGGTTGTCCTAAATAATTGAGAGCGTGATTAACTTCTCCAGGCACAAGAATCTTACGAGAAGGCAATGGACAAAGCCAAGAAGGAGCATGAGAGGAGTAACGCGTCCCCTGCTATCTTCCCAGAGTACCAGCTTTGGGAGGACCACTGGATTCGGTACGCCAGCGTGCTTGATGCATTCAGGAGTCCGTGAAGAGATCCAGTAAAAAAAGTCTCTGAAATTTCCTCATGTGTGTTTTTAAAAGGGGACTTCGCTACTTTCGCTATGGCCTTATTATGAAGAAAGGAACAACTTCTTCCAGTTCTCCGAGCTCTCCACTGTGTTGTGGCGGGCAGCCCTTGGTGTTCTGGGGGAGCTGTTATTTCAGAGAGCGGGTGGCTCACTGCCATGGGCACCTTGGGGGAAAAATTTGCTCTGGGGGGAAAATTTCTGTTTTCTTCTGTGGAATGGCAACAAACGACTTAATGTCTCCTGCCCTGTCTCAGTCTGCGAGTGTGTTGGTACCTGACCTTGTGCTCTTGAATCCCTGGTCTTCTAGGTGCTCGAAGGAGTTGAACCAATGGGAAGCCTTGACGGAGTATGGCCAGTCCAAAGGGCACATAAACCCTTACCTCGTCCTCGAGTGTGCTTGGCGGGTGTCCAACTGGACCGCCATGAAGGAGGCACTGGTGCAGGTGAGGCCACTTTCCTGCTGCCTGAGAACTCGCTGGGCCCAGATTATGTTCTCCACAGCCGCATGGGTCCCTTCCACAAAGCCCTAAGTCTCTAGAGTGTTCTCCTCACTTAGAACAAACTGGGCATTTTGGCAGATGAAAAATAGCACTTGGGAAGCAGGCATTATTTTTGGTCGTCTCTAAGCCCTTTCCTGGATCGGTTCCATCTAGGCGTTAGATTAAGTAGTAGTCCGTCGAGGCGGACTTGGTGCAGAAGCACGGCTGGAAGTGCAGGCGCAAGGGCACATCCCGGGCCGGGCCTGGCGGTAAGGTCTGCTGAGTGATGTGGTGTTACAAAGTGTGTTCTGTGTCGCACGAGTGAAAGCAGCGTAGTGTAACGGAACTTGAGTCATTAACTTGGTTGAGCCCCACTTCTTTTTTTAAGTTTATTTTGAGAGACAGTGGGTACACAAGTGCAGGGAAGGGGCAGAGAGAGAGGGGGAGAGAGAATCGCAAGCAGACTCCATGCTGTCAGTGCAGAGCCTGACACAGGGCTGGATCCTGGGAACTGTGAGGTCATGACCTGAGAGTCGGATGCTTAACCAGCTGAGCCACCCAGGTGCGCCCTGAGCTCCACGTTTTTTAAGGTGAAGTTCCATCCAGCAGAACTGAGTACCCAGCGGGAAGGTGGGCACAGAGGTGCAGCTCCCTCTGTCTCCACTGGGGGAGATCAGGCCCCGAAAGCTGCAGTATTGCACGGTACGACTCTGTGTCATCTGGACCCCACGTTAGGCAGTCCTCGGATGCAGCTGTTCTTTTTGCTCCTCATTTGTCATCTGGGCCCTTCCTCCTGTTCCCCTTCGGCCTCCTTCCCTGCTCCTCCTCGGCTCTCCACCTTTTCCCTGTGACGTTCATGCTTGGGGTTGAGCTGAAGGAAGTGCTACCGTCCTGTCCTCACCTGCCCTTCTACCCAGTAGGGTTTAGTTACATCCACACCACTGATTTTCCTCTTCTCTTGTCATTTGGAGATGGCAAGAGCACGTGGGATTATGGGGCTGCTTTCTCGCAAATGAGGAGTCCAGAATTTTAACCTGTATTGTGGTTACTGTGGTTCCTGATGTTAGTCTTTAACAAACATGTAGAAGGTCATGGAACTGAGATGGTCACAGACTGTGTGAACAGGGCTTGACTTTGGGGTTGGGATCTGGAAATTGCTCATCTGATGCAGGGAGTTTGTTACTCCCAGAGATGACCAGTCTCGTGTTATGGGTAAAATACAGGTTTTTTTTTTTTTTCTGACAAAATGTATTTACGTTCTACTGAGTAAATATTTATAGCTCGATCTGATGTTTCCTTTTTACTCCCTTCCCAGGGTTTCGCTTAGCCAAATACACACAGCATCGTGCTATCCATAATCTGATCAGTGAATTTCTTCTTTCAGAAGCACTTGATAATTTTCCAAAGACTTGTAAGGCACATGCTGATTAGGAAAAAGCTCAACGTATGTGAATAAACATTCTTAGGAGTCTGCAATAAATTCAAGTAGTCTTCATAGTCCAAAATTATTTACTCATTTACTAATACTTAAAGGAAAAAAATCAAATGACTTCTGTTTTCGTTCCTGTGCATTGTGATTCCAGGGCTGCTTGCAGAAGTACCATTATTTCTTGGTTTGGGTTAATAAACGGCATAGGAAACAGAAGAGATGCCTGTGTTCTTGGTTTACGGAGGATAGGTGTGGTGATTGACAAAAGCCCATCTTCTTGAATAGTGTTTAAGTCCAGAAAATGTGAGGTCGGTGAGATTTTAGAGGATTGTATTAGAAGCACATGTTTTGACAAGTCTGTCTTCCTGAATTTCTTCCATCATTGGGTTATTGAGATCGAGAGAGGCTGTGAACGTGAACATGCTTGAAGAAGTGAGGTGTCAGAAAAAACAAGCCAGAGAGTTCTATGAATGCAGGATGGCGCTGTCTTCACCATCCTCATCATACTTGCGTGATTTAGGTGGTATTAGGGCACTAAAATGTGTATCGGGTTTATTTGCTAACGATGCTTCAGAATGAATGTTATGTTGGTCTCACATCGAATCCTATAAAATACCTTCAACGGAGAGATGCTTTCTTCTTAACACACAGAGATTATTTTGAAAAGACCTTAATTTTTTTATCATTTGTTTTTAAATGCTCTGTAAGAGACTGATCAAATGAGACAAGTTGTAATGCTTTCTTCAGCAGGTGGTTGGCAAATAGAGCTTTCGAGGGCAGAAAGGGGGAGCATGTGGAGCCTTTACGTGGCTCTGGGCCATGTGTGTGGGGGGGGGGGGGGGCCGGGTCAGAGCCAACGAGAGGAAATGTGACCGCTCTGGGCTCAGTCTGCTTCATAATAGAACTGATAACTAAGATAGAAGAAATCTAGGGGAAATTAAGTGACAGTGAAATTTATGAGTGTTTTCTCATATTCCTAACCTAAACCATCGACTTTTGCTTCCTTCTATAACATGGAACAAGTTAGATTAGTTTCTCAGGCTAACAGTTATGAACTGGAAACAATTCAAAATTATATCAATCCGAGTGGAGTTGAACGTATATTTAATACTTTGGAAATTCTCTGGCTGACTTTGTAGCCGAGCGGTGGTCGTTAATCTTTTCTATCACAACAGCGATCAGTTTCCCTCTTTTTTGGAATCACTAATGACCTTAAAGTGAGGACCCTGTAGAGACTTGGGTGCTCACTGGTTTTGGGAAAAGGAGAGTATCTAGGAAATGTAACCTACATGCCTGACTTCTGAAAAGAAAAGAAGCATCTATTCATGGCTTAATGTCTGTTTATCTCCTTGTAAAATTGGCTCCCAAACAATCGGCCTACCATGTTGACCCTTCACACTGAAAGGAAGTTTGCCCATTGCATCCACGCACTGTGTTTTCACCACCAGGTGGAAGTAAGTTGCCCCAAAGAGATGGCTTGGAAGGTCAACATGTACCGCGGGTACCTGGCTATCTGCCACCCCGAGGAGCAGCAGCTCAGCTTCATCGAGCGCCTGGTGGAGATGGCCAGCAGCTTGGCCATCCGCGAGTGGCGGCGGCTGCCGCACGTGGTGTCGCACGTGCACACGCCTCTTCTCCAGGTGGGTACGCGCGTGTCCTCGGGCGGTCTCGGGGGCCGTCACAGCAGGCCACCCCCTGGCCAGGCTTAGGTCCGTAAACTGACCTGGATGACTGAGAGGAAGATCCTCTCACCTGTCCTGTCCTCTCTCATTCAAGCTGGTCCTCAGCGAAAGGAAGGCCAGAGTCTCAATCCTGAGGGATGAAATGTGGCTTCTCTTTTGGGAGCTTCTGTGGCCTGTAAATGACAGATGACATCCCACGAGTGACTTTGAGGATTCTTAATTTTGCTCTAGGCATTTTCTTTCACGTCCCCTGTGCCACCATCAATGTGTGATGCCACTGCACAGCCTAAAAAGTCCTGCGTCCTCAGAGACCCTTAAGATTGCCGGTCTAGCCTGTGCCTTAGCCTCTTCCTCTGTGGGTCATCTCCCTGTTGCTGACAGTGTGTTCCAGCCACACAGACCACCTGTTCAGCTGCTCAGCTCTGACGCAGTCTCTCCCCACAGCCCCTCACATGTGCTGCTTCTCTCCATAGAACCCCCTTCTTCCCACCCCTCTGGCTGCCCTTGAGGCTCTGTATAAGCAGGAAGTGACAGCTAAGGCAGAACTGAAAATCGCCTGGTTGAGTGTCAAATGCATGCCAGGGCAGGCACACGGCCCCTCAGCAAAGGCCGAGAGACTTAACTGGTTTTGGTCTTTGGGGAAATCTCTGGTTAGCTAGCTGACCACAGAGCTAACTGAGCAGAGACTTAAGTGGGTGCATTTTACAAATAATATAGAAATAGTGTACCAACGTACTTACCATAGTAGGGATTCCAGAAGGAATGAAGCCAGAAAAGGGGCTGATGGGGCATTTGAAGAAATAAGGGCTGAAAACTGCCCAAATTTGATAAGGAACCCAATTTCATTTACAAAGGAGATGTACAGATGATCCTACAAGCAAGGGAACAGCTGCTCAGCATCAGTCATTAGGAAAACACAAATCAAAACCATGGCAAGATACTATTTCATACCTACTAGGATAAAAAAGACAGTAACATGTTGGTGAGGATGTGGAGGAATTAGAACCCACATTATACTGCTGGTGGGATTATAAAATAGCCTGGAAACAGTCTGCCGGTTCTTCAGAATATGAAGTGTAGAATGACCATATGACAGCTGTTTCAATCCTAGAGAAATTAAAACACAACCACACAAATACTTGTACGCCGATGTTCCCAGCAGCATAGTGTACATTAAGTAGCCAAAATGTGGAAACTAGCCACGTGACCCTCCACTGACGAGTAGATAAAAAGTGGCGTGTCTGGGCAGTATGAAGGAGTGGAGTCCTGGTACAGGTGGGTGAGCCTTAGAAATACCCTGAGTGAAGAAGCCAGGCACAGAAGGCCATATGCCGTCTAACTCCACTTACGAGAAGTGCCCAGGATAAGGCACTCCACGGAGACAGAGCAGGCCAGCGATTGTCACCTTCGTGGGGAGGAAGGATGCAGCGAGGCCGCTGAACGGGTCCAGGGCCGCTGTGGGGAGTGATGAGAATGTTCCATACTTAGGTGCTGTTGATGATTCTGCAGTGTTGAGAATATATTAAAAACTACTGAACTGAAAACTTGAGTGATTTCAGTGATATTTTAATTGTATGTCTGTAAAGCTGTTGTAAAAGAAATAACCCACTCTTGGGTTTCTGGTGAGGTTTTGGTGAGAGGGAGGTTTCAGGACACTGAAGGCAATGCCCTGAACTTGAGGTGCGGATAGAGAGCAGAGATTCATGCGGGCAGTGTCTACCACTAAGCTCAGTCAACGAGCTAGCAGGTGCCAAGCCTAGTGCCATGTTGGCGAGGATGTAACACTTTTGAAACAAAAATTCTGCCCCAGAGGAGCATCCAGCTGGAGAGAGGGCAGCCATAAGAAGCAAAACTTAAAACAAGAATTCAGTGCCGTGTGGTAGGACAGGGAGTAAACACAGGATTTAGAGAAGGGAGAAATCCCTGTGGGAGGGAGTAGAACCTTCCAGGTAGGATTTGGATAGGATCGGGATTGTGCCAGGGCATTTCCATCAGTTTGGAGCCAGCAACTCATCAGAGTGTAAAGGGCAATGAATTGGACAGACCCACGAGAGACATGACTGAAGATGTATGTGCCAGCCCAAAGGGATCACCTGTGAATCCTGTTTTCAGATGCATGGTGTGGCTCTGGGTTTAAGTTGCTGGAAGGAGGGCCTGAGGGCAGGGGGCCAGGCTGCTGTGGTCCGAGCTTGGTAGGAGAGCCACACTTCGTTGGTGGCAGAGGGAATGGGAAAGAACTAGTGTGGGGGGACTGCCGTTAGCAAGGTGTGCTGCCCACACCACTGTCGTCCCTCTCCTATCGCAGTAGCCGCAGAGCTGAGCTTTTAAAAGTGGGGGGAGCACAAGAGCACACTTTGGGGTGAAGAGTAAGTGAAGCGTGGCCTTGAGGTGTCTATACGAGCTGGAGAGCTTCCTCGGTGAGTCGTGACAGCCTGACAGTCGTTGGATTGCTGAAGGGCTCTGATTTATGTTCCTCATGTGCCCTTCAATGCTTACCGTGGAATCCCTTCTGCCGGTCCCATTCAGGCAGCCCAGCAAATCATTGAGCTTCAGGAAGCTGCACAAATAAACGCAGGCTTGCAGCCGACCAACCTGGGCCGGAACAATAGCCTACATGACATGAAGACGGTGGTGAAGACTTGGAGGAACCGGCTGCCCATCGTGTCTGATGACTTGTCCCACTGGAGCAGCGTGTTCATGTGGAGGCAGCATCATTACCAGGGTAAACCTACCTGGTCCGGCATGCATTCATCATGTAATTTTCCAGACACCCCACTGTTCTGGTTTCATGTCTTGGTTTTGTCGTGTTTTTTTTTCTTTTACCAGGTTTTCTATTTTCTGGCAGGTTGGGTAGGTGGTGGTTGGTATGGCAAGGGTAGAAGTGAAGGCAGTGAAAGGTGGGGAGATTTCCCCACCCTGTTAACACTTTGCTGGCACAGGAGCTGCTGGGGTGCAGGCCGGGGGATCGGAGCTCCGGGGTGTGGCGCTCGTTGTGAAGGTCCCCGAGGAAGAGCCACTTGAAGGTGGCCGTGTGGAGGCTTCTCCAGTCTTCCTGGGCCTTTTGGCTCATCCCCTCACCCCGCCAGACTTCTGTTTAGAGCCACCTTTGCCATTTAGTTAGCCACGATGGTAAATGCTCAGCTCACCAGTCAGCGCTTTTTACACCTTACTCTTGCGTAAAATACTTTCTTTGTGTAAAATGCAAGGAAAGGTAACGGGTTTATCGCAGAGCTTCCCGTTTTCATAAGCCATGTGTGTGTGTTTTTCATTTTTTATTTAAGCCTTATCGTGGAACACTTTGAGAAATGTTGCGCGGGGACTGATAGCTCTTTTCTTTGCTCTCTAGCGATTGTAACTGCATATGAAAACAGTTCTCAGCACGATCCAAGTTCAAACAATGCCATGCTCGGGGTGCATGCGTCTGCTTCTGCGATCATCCAGTATGGGAAGATTGCCCGAAAACAAGGACTGGTCAATGTAGCTCTGGACATACTAAGTCGTATTCACACTATTCCAACTGTGCCTATTGTGGATTGCTTCCAGAAGATTCGACAGCAAGTCAAATGCTACCTCCAGCTGGCAGGAGTCATGGGGAAGAACGAGTGTATGCAGGTACAGTGACAGCGGAAGCCCCTTTGCTGAGGTGGTCCGGCGAAGAGCGAGTGCCCACGTGCGAACTCCTGGTGCAGATTGTAGGGAAAGCGAGCCAGAACTTTCTGAAAGCACAGCGTCGTTAGTGGGAGACTGTCCTTTCAAAAACCGAAAGGGAAAGGAAAGCACTGGAGCGTTTGAAGTACATTTTATGGTCTCAGCTCTATACTACGCTTGGTTAAGGTTATGTAAGGAAAGAAAATGAAAAACTGATTATGGGGGTATAAGGGAGATTTTGACAACGATCAGAGGAACGTTAATAAAAACGAAGAGACGAACTAGACGCGTAAAGTTATAGAAAAAAACAGTATCCTTTAAGGTGTCCAGCACTGAATCTGGCATTTAGCAATTCACTTAGGAGCTGTCTGTCTGTCCATCTAGAGCTGTTTGTGGTGGGCGAGGTCTGCTGTCAACTTCACGTACACTTGTCGATGACCTTTAGGGCTTACCGCCTAGCTAAATATTTTGATGAAATTTCAGTAACTCTTTTCCTACTTGTTTTGTTTGTTTGTTTTTAAACAGGGCCTTGAAGTTATTGAATCTACAAACCTAAAATACTTCACAAAAGAGATGACTGCTGAGTTTTACGCCCTGAAGGGAATGTTCTTGGCTCAGATCAACAAGTATGTATGTTACGTAGAAGGAGAGTAAGAGGAAAATTCGTCAGATTATGTAGATAGTTTTTTATAACTTTAAGTGCCTGTGAAGCTCAAAGTCTGTATGGTTCGGTGACAGTTGTCAGGTGTGATGTTTCAGGTGTCCTATCTCTGTGAAGATCGTAAGTTGCAGCAGATTGGTAAGCCAGTTTGATGTATAGAACTTAGAGGCGTTTTTTTTTTAAAAATGAGTTGCTTGAACACAAAAATGCTGATGGCATGGATTCATTTCCCCATTTTCGCAGCATGACATTTTGGACCAGAGGTGATTTCATTCCTTTTATGGAGACATTTCCTGTTTTAGAGCAGGGGACCAGTCGGTAGTAACATGCAGGCCAAACCCAGCCAGGATCTGGTTTTTATAAGTGATGTGCTGGGACACACCGATCCCCACTGACACTGCCTGTGTGGCCACTTTCACACTACAGCCACAGTTGTGACAAATTGTTGGGCCCACGAAGCCTAAACCTGCTTATCATCTGGTGCATTACAGAAAAAGGTCACAGAATCCTGTTTTGCAGAAATGCACATCAGATGAAGTTTTATAAGAAGTGTACAAATGAGATATACTGACAAGATGCTGCTCGATGCCATATGTAGAGTTTGAAGCGCTCTCAAACTCTCACGTTTTCAACAATAGGGGTTACTTCTTTAGCTTATTTTAAATAAGGAAGTGATTTTGTCAAAGTAAAAGTTTTTTTTTGGTTTTTTTTTGTTGTTGTTTTTAGTGTTTTAAATTCATATGACATAAAATAACCCATTTGAAAGCATACGGTTCAGTGGGTTTTAGTACATTCACAGAGTTGTACACATCACCACCTGCTATTTCTAAAACCTTTCCATCATCCCCAAAAGAAACCACATACCTGTTAGCAGTCACTCCCTATTTTCTCCTTCCTTTGTCCCCTGACAGCTGCTAATCTTTTCCTATCTCTATGACGTGCCCATTCTCAACATTTCGTATAAACGGAACCATACAGTCTGTGGCCTTTTGTGCCCAGCTTCTCACACAGCATCATGGTTTTAAGGGTTGTCTGTGCTGTAGCCGATGCAAGTGCTTTGCTCCACTTTGTGTGTAAAGAACGCTCCACTGTGTGTCTATACATTTTATTTATCTGCTCAACAGTTAATGGGCATTTGGATGGTTTCTGCTCGTGGCTGCTGTGAGTCATGTTGCTGTGAACGTTCACGTACAAGGTTTTGTGTGAGCATGTGCTTTCACTGGTCTTGGGGACACATACTTCAGAGTGAAATCACTGGGTCACGTGGCACTTATCTTTTTGAGAATCTGCCAAATGGTTTTACACAGTGGCTGCTCCATTTTACATTCCCACCAGCAGTCTCTATGCTTTCCAGTTTCTCCGCATCTTTGCCAACACTCATTACTTCCCACTTTGCTGATCACGGCCATGCTGGTGCCTCGCTGCAGTGTTGACCGTCCTTTTCCTGGTGGTGGGTGGTGTTGAGCATCTATCCTTCTCCCCGGAGACGTGTGTTCGGTTATTTTGCCCATTTCTTAGTTGGATTATCTGACTTTTTACCTTCGAGCTCCAGTTCTTACACGTGTGGACGAAGGTCTCTCTGTCGGGTGTGTCACTGCAACGCCTCATGTTCTTGCCGGTGCCCCCAACGCACACAGCCTCTCGTTTCGAAGTCCAGTGCATCCGTTTTCTTAGGCTGCTCGTACTTCTGATGCCATAGCTAAGACCCCACCGCCGAACCCACGGTCACAAGATTTACTTCTGTGATTTCTTGAAAGAGTCTTACCAGGTTTAGCTCTCGCATTTAGGTCTTTAACCATTTTGAGTTAATTTTTATACGTGGCATGAGGTAGTGGTCCAGATACGTTCTTTGGCACTTGTACGTACTGTGTCCCAGCACCATTCCTTGAAAAGACTTACTTCCCCGTAGAATGACCTTGGCACCCTTTTTGAAAGTTAGTCGACCAGAGGAATCCAGGTTTGCTTCTGGACACTCGGTTCCATCCCCTGATGTACGTCTGTCCTTACACGGCTGCCACACCGTGTTGCTCACTGTTGCTTTGCAGTAAAGTTTGAAACAGGGAAGTGTTCTTCAGCTTGATTCTTGTTCGAGATTGTTGGCTGTTTGGAGTTGCTAACATTTTTCCACGTGAACGTTAGGTTATCCATTTCTGTAAAAGAGGCAGCCAGGATTGTAGAGCTTGAATCCGTAGGTTAACTTGGGGAATATTGTCATCATAATGATATTAAATCTTCCCATTCACGAACACAAGAGGTGTTTATCTTTGTTTCATTTAACAGTGTTTTATAGCTCTTAACGTCCAAGTCTTGCATTTTTGGTGTTAAATGATTCCTAAAAGATCTTAATGTTACTGTAAATCATTTTCTTAACTTTATTTCTAGATTCTCCATTGCTAAAGTATAGAGATACAACTGAATTTTGTATACTTCTCTTACATTTTCAACTTTGTGAAGTGTTTATTTACTCTGATCGTTTTGTGTGTGTGTGTGTGGATTCTTGGGGGTGTTCTTTACGTAAGATCGCGTCATCTGCAAATGGAGATAATTGTACATCTTCGTCTCCAATCTGGATGCCTTTGCTTTTTTCTTGCCTAATTGCTCTACCTGGGACTTTCAATACTGAGTTCAGGAGAAGTGGTGAAAGTTCTTGCCTTGTTCCTGATCATAGAGGAAGACCTTTCAGCCTTTCCTCACTGACTGTGATGTTACCGAGGGGCTTTTTGTGTGTGGCCTTTATTCTGTTAGGGTAGTTTCCTTCCATACCTAGTTCGTGGGCCGTGTTTATCATGAAAGGGTGTTGGATTTCATCAAATGCTTTTCCTGCACCAACTGATGGGCTCCATGTTTTTCCTCTTCATTCTGTTCATGTGATGCGTCACATGGGCTGACTTTTTGTTTGTTGATCACCACCTTGTGTTGCAATAAATCTCATTTGACCTTGATCATGGTGTATGATCCTTTTCATGCGGTTGGATTCGATCTGCGTTTAGATTCACAAGGGCCAGGAATATCTAGTTCTTTCGTGTCTTGTACGTTGTTGGAAGATGCAAAACCGTCTCTTATTTGCAGCTAGTGACATGGTGCAATCACTGTGGAAAATGGTTTGTCAGCTCCTCAAAAAATTAAATGCAGAATTATCCTATGACCTGGGAATTCCAGTCTTAGATGCATAGGCAAGAGAATAAGGAATGGTGCTCAAGCAGGCACTTGCTCACGAGTGTTCATAGCAGCTCTGTGCACAGAGCCGGCACAGACAAAACTTGGCAAAACAGCTCAAGTGAACGGGTAAGCAGTGCAGTGGACAGAAGTGAGACGTAAAAAGGAACAAGAGGCTGACGCTGCCTACAACATAGGTGAACCTCAGACGCTGTGCTGAGAGAAGCCAGATGCACAATCACATGATACATAATCCCGTTTATACGAACCATGCAGATAAGGTCAAGGCACAGAGCCAGAAAGCTGGCTGGCAGTCACCAGGGGCTGAAGGTTGGGGGAAACAGAGACCGACTGCTCCGTGGTGTGGGTTTCGTTTTGGGATGATGACAGTGTTTTGGAACCCAATTGAGTAGCAGTTGTATGACATTTTGAGTGTACTAAACGCCATTGAATTATCCATCTTAAAATGCTTGGTTTTATGTTACACAAAGCTCACCTAAAAATAATTATGCTCTGATTTGTGTCCTCTCAGATCTGAGGAAGCAAACAAAGCCTTTTCTGCAGCCGTACAAATGCACGACGTGCTGGTGAAAGCTTGGGCCATGTGGGGCGACTACCTGGAGAACATCTTCGTGAAGGAGCGGCAGCTGCACCTCGGGGTGTCCGCCATCACCTGTTACCTGCACGCCTGCCGGCATCAGAATGAGAGCAAATCGAGGAAATACTTAGCCAAGGTGAGAACGAAAGAACCGGTTTTCCCCGAAGGCCTCCAGTAGCCTTAAGGCTTCCACGAGGAATCGGCTGTTTCCTAATCCGTGCTGGGGTGGGGGGGGACTGTCTCACGCCTGCACCATCGGTCCCCATCACTCTTGACAGCATCTGTCATGGTTCCATTTGCGAACTAAGAAAACTTGAGTCCAGTGTTCTCTGTGGGGTCTCCCTCTGGAGACTGCCGGGGAGGCTGTCGGCGGGCGGGGTGGGGGGAGCGGTGCTTACCTGCCGGACACCCCATAGATGCTCACATCTCACCTGCAGGGAAGGTGCGCATGGTCACAGAGCTGCTCAGCTCTAGTCGCAGGGGGCGTGGGATCCTCTGACTTCCACAGACACTGCAGGGTGAGGTCACAGCTGCTAGAGTTCTTGTCCCATATCACCCCAGCACCGTGCCATGGACCATGCCGAGGGTGACTGCTTGACCCTGAGGCTGCTTCCTCAGCGTGGCTTCTCGTCTTTTTACTTACGTAATTCTTATCAATTTATTCAAGAAACAGAAACAAAACCCAGAATTAATCCTTGTAGAAAACGTAGGAGTAAGTTCTGCTTTTCTGTTTTGTCCGTTAAGGGTTTGGGTTTCTTAGGATTCCTTGATTTGACGTCAACATCTGGAATGAATGTCAGCACCTGGTATTTAAAAGTGACCCTAGAAACACAGACTAGCTATAGTGATGCAAAGAAGCAGCCTAAGTATCTGACTTCGGATTTGCCTACTTCTCAATATAATTGTTGGAGACAGTGGACACCAGGCTGCCGCGTGTGGCCCACCTGACGCCGGGGTGCTGTTCATCAGAGATTTTTGGCAAAAGGCCCTTTTGTTTTGGTGAGGTCATGAGTGTGAATTCGGAGGTCACTGGCCACTGGTCGCCGGCAGGTTGGGGCAGTTAATGATTGGCAGTAATGCTGAGTCTACATAAGGACCGTGTGCACACTTGGGGTTTTATCCGTCTGTGATTTATACGTGAAGTTTAGCAGCATTGGCCATTTCGTACGTACTTTTCACACATTGCCCATAAGGCTATTCTATGTGCTATGTTGGGGAAAAGGCACCGGATTAAGGGCCTCAGAATCTTTATTCACCTCTAGGATTTTTTCCTCCTGTCTTAGGTGCTGTGGCTTCTGAGTTTTGATGACGACAAAAATACTTTGGCAGATGCTGTCGACAAGTACTGCATCGGCGTGCCGCCCATCCAGTGGCTGGCCTGGATCCCCCAGCTGCTCACCTGCCTGGTTGGCTCCGAGGGAAAGCTGCTTTTGAACCTTATTAGCCAGGTGCGAATAACAAGGTCTCTTTGTTCACAAGAAAATTATGTCTTCATTTCACATTGTTTTTTCTGGAAAGAAGGTGCATGCTCAAAACACTGAAAATAAGTGAAAGATAGGAAGATGTACGCATTTAGACATCACTTGATCTGAAGCACAATTAGATGTGATCGCAGAATTAGGGGCACCTGGGTGGCCCAGTGTGTTAAGCATCCAACTTCACTTCAGGTCATGATCTCGCAGTTTGTGAGTTCGAGCCCCGTGTCGGGCTCTGAGCTCCGTGCTGACAGCTCAGGGCCTGGAGCCTTCTTTAGATTCTGTGTCTCCCCTCTCTCTCTGTCCCTCCCCTGCTCACTCGCTCACTCGCTCACTCTCAAAAAATAAAAGCCTTAAGAAAAAAAAAAAAGAAGCGATTGAAGAATAGGTCAAGGTTGCAGTGAAATAAGCCACTCGGTTGTTACATGTTAAAATGCTAACTTTTTTGCTTGCGTATGATGCCACATAAAGATGCAAATGAAACAAGCATTCTCTTAAAATGTACAGTTACTAGTGGTTACTCTGAAATACAGTGAAATGCGTATCTGATCGTAGCTGGTTTCCCATCATCGTGCTGGAACCCTTTGGAGCCTCCCTTCAAACTGAAGTCAGCATAATGGTAGCCTTGCCCCACCTTGTGCAGTTGTGCAGGGTGAAAGCTGTGTGCACTGGGGACGGGCTTTGGAGATGGGACACACTGGGGTCCTGTGGGCTTTCATGACCATTAGTTGAGATGATTTCAGATTGTCCCTCTTCTGTGAGAAGCCTGCTGGGTAGAGGAAGGACCCAGACAGTAGACGTTTGGAGACTGTTCTGTCTCATGTACAGTCCCCTTGACTGTGTTTCTTTCTGTAAAGTTAGCCCCGTGACTGACTTCATGAATGAAGTGGTTCCCAACTGAGCGTTTAGGAATATGACACTCGTCTGTCTTTACATGAGATGCATCATCCACGTTGTACCCAGAAATGGTTTTACTTTTTCCCTCGAGAGACTGCAGCTATGTTCCTGGATGCTGGCATTTTGCTTGACGTTTATCTGCTCGATTCAGTCCATTTGGTATTGTCCTCATTGAACGTCTAGAGCTAGATGTCATTGGTGTCTTCTGGGCACATTTTGAAGAGTGTGAGTAACATGATAGTAGCTATTCAGACCTTTTGAGGAAGCCATAAAGCCCCAGTTTGGTAAGACTGGTGTTTCTTATCTTAAATAGAAAATTTTCAGCATCCTCCTTGCTGATGTCACGTACAGTAAAGTTCTTCACTAATGAACCTAATAGAATCGGTTCCCAGTGAATTGCCTAACAGAAAGACTGACTGGTGTCATTTTGTGTTTCCCTGTTACTTACCCAAGTAGGATCCAGGGACCAGTGTGTTTTGCCCTCCTCAGATTTACCAAATCAAACGAAAGTGGTTTCTCTGTCATTAACCGTCCGTCCCTAGGCAGAACCAGTTGGGCACCACGTTGATCTCTCTCAGACCTTTCGAGGGAAACTAGGTATTTTACCTGCTGTTTAATCCGAACTCATGTATTAGCTCAGTGGTATAGTATTTTGCCTCCTTGGTCCAGATGCAGACCCCCACCCATTTATGAACGACAAGTTATTTTCCATACAGATTGTCCTCATCTAGAAGCACAGTGGTGAGCAGTGCTCTTTATGCTCCGTGTCTCTGAGCAGGTTGGACGCGTGTATCCCCAGGCGGTCTACTTTCCCATCCGGACCCTGTACCTGACCCTGAAAATAGAGCAGCGGGAACGCTACAAGAGCGGTATGTCTCGGGCGGGGCCAGCTGGCCAGACCGCGGAGGGCTCATTGCGCGGGGGCATTCCATGTGCCGACGGCTGTGGACACGCTCCCGCCCTCAGCCTGTCTGTCTCTAGCCAGTGAGAGGACACTTCGGGGCTGGGAGGCAAAACCTGATCACTGAGGGAAGTCGATGGTTTGCCGTTGCTGTGGTTTAATAGGGTTTGTTTACCTGAGTGATTTGGTCCATAAGTAGAAAAAAATATGTGAAATTTTTACCTCAAATTGTAAAGTTCAGTAATGCGTCCTGGTAAGCAATGTAAGTGTCACCTGCTGTACGTGTCCTTTGTAAGAAATATCTTCTGCTGTCAGAAGAATCCGCATAGAAATCAGTCTTGCCAGTTGTGAAAATTTACTCAAACCAGAAGGGTTTTAATCCGTATTGAACAGTACTCGTATGTGAATAACTTACTAATGGCTTCAGTTGCCCACTGCACATGGTACTGTGTGAGCAGTTGAAGCCCCTTCGCTTCAGGACGTTTTTAACAGCCGGTCGTTTATGCTGCAAGGGCAGAGACTATTTAAAAACGTGACCTGACCCACTGGGCACGTTTGCACCCCCGGCTGATGAGCTGGGTGAGCCAGGGACTGCACGCACGTCTCTGTGCTGGCCTCACGGCCACCACACCCAGGTGGATGTGTGGTTTGGTCGTTTGAAAATTAAGGTTTTTTTCTTCTGACTGAGCCGAAGCTAGAAAAACGGCCCTTGGGTTCTACGACGTATTTCTCACATGGCAGATGACTGTATTTTTAAAAATACCTTTTTAACGTACATGGTCTGGCTTTCCTCAATGAGGACATGGAGACTTGCCCATTAAGTACGTTCAGATTCCCTGAGCTGTCTGCAAGGAATGTGAAGAATTTTTTTCCAAACATTTAAAAAATGCTCAAGCTTTGAGCCAAGTTAAAAAGGAGAGGACCACGAACACTCATGCACCCTCACCTCACTTCACCGCTCAGCACACGGGCCCGTTCGCTTTCCGCCGACACATTGGAGGCCAGGCT
This sequence comes from Panthera pardus, assembly GCF_024362965.1. NCBI lineage: Eukaryota > Metazoa > Chordata > Mammalia > Carnivora > Felidae > Panthera > Panthera pardus. The sequence continues at coordinate 10,260,537 of NW_026526969.1, read as the reverse complement.
GTAGGCAGTGGCGTTCTGCGGGCCTGAGTCCCTTGGTGCACCTCTCCGCGGAGCTGGGGCGGCTCCCACCCAGCCCCCGGGGAGCCGGCTGTCGTGATGTGCTAACACGCCGGCAGGAACAGCGTTGCTTTGGCCGATGGGTCCTCTAGAGCACCGAGCTCTCGCATCGGGCCAGTTTTGCGCTGACATTGGCGTTGTGTGTGTTGCTCTCAGATTCTGGACAGCAGCAGCCAAGTTCAGTGGGTAACCAGTCCCATTCTGCATCAGATCCAGGGCCCATAAGAGCAACAGCACCAATGTGGCGCTGCAGCCGAATCATGCACATGCAGCGAGAACTGCACCCAACACTTCTGTCTTCCCTGGAAGGCATCGTCGATCAGATGGTCTGGTTCAGAGAAAACTGGCACGAAGAGGTACGTGCAGAGAACCCGTCGTCCCGTGTGCTTTGGGCCGTGTTGCCTTCAGATTGGGTGCCTGCTCATTTATGTCTGTGTTGTCGAATCGAGCAGTAGAGTAAGCAGATAGTTCACGTTTGCGCACTAATGCAGCCCCAAATATTTGAAACAGGAAACTTGAGAAGGAGGTGAAATTGAGAAAGTTCTGCTGGCCTTGACGTGCTTATTACTGTGCTCAATTAAGTATCACTTAGCAGCAGTTCCCCGGGCCGCGGTGGTGGTGGCTGTGCGCTGGGTGCAGGTGTAGGTAGCAGAGGCGGAGTTGGTCCTCCAGTGAGCTTTTCCACAGCCAGGCCCTCTCCTTAGTGGTGTTAGCAGTGCAAGCTGATGACAGAGTGATGAGCCCTGTTATCTAGATGTTCATCTTGTTGGCCCAGAGGCCCCCTTGTTACTGTACCTATGTGTGTATCAGACACGCAGCAGTAACTTCAGAACTAGCTGCATAGAAAGGGTTTTCCGACAACAGAAGGGTATGTGTGTGACCCAAAAAGTGGAGTTTTGGTTTGGGTTTTTTTCTTTCTCTCTCTTTTTTTTTTAATGTTCAAGACACTTAGTCCCCATCATTAAAAACTCAGCTGACACCGTGGAGCGCACAGGCGTTCTGTCCCTTCTGTGCTGTCTGATTTTACACGTGCTGTGTGCCGGGAGGCGGTGGTGGGACCTGCCAAGCAGGTGCCGTGTGGTTGGTTAGCCGCTTGAATTGGGAGCTCTGTTTTGTGCATTGTCTTGGGTCTCTTTCCACTAGGTTCTCAGGCAGCTCCAGCAGGGCCTGGCGAAATGTTACTCTGTTGCATTTGAGAAAAGCGGAGCGGTGTCGGATGCCAAAATTACCCCCCACACTCTAAATTTTGTCAAGAAGTTGGTGAGCACGTTCGGAGTGGGCCTAGAGAACGTGTCCAACGTCTCGACCATGTTCTCCAGCGCGGCCTCTGAGTCCCTGGCCAGGCGGGCACAGGCCACCGCCCAGGACCCTGTCTTCCAGAAGCTAAAGGGCCAGTTCACAACCGGTGAGTCCCTTCCCTATACCTACAGAGTTCCACTTGGCTGTTCTTGGTCTGTCTTTAACATCTCAGCCAGCTAGTTCTTTGTTTTCGTGAGCACTCTACTGGGTGAGCTGGTTGCACTCTGTTTAGAATGTAGCCTCAGGTCACAAGGTCACGGTGACTCTCGCCAGCCTGTGGTTGCCCGTCCTTCTCTGAAGTGAAGGGTTAAGGTTTGGAACCAGGCTCCGCCTGAGGGATGGAGGGTGTGGGGAAGAGGAGGGTTTCAGGCTAAACCTGCCCTTCCCTCCCCTCCCCCCCTCCACACTTGGTTTTTGTAGGAAAATTGAACAGTGTGAGGTGAGGCAGTGGGCTCAAGGTGACAAGTAGGGCTCAGACTCATAGTGGATTCAGGTGGCACAATGACCAGGAGGTCGTATCGTCATCACTTGTCCCCGGTTTGGATCCAGGCCTTTTCCGAGAGCCCCAGGAGTATGAACCTTGGCTCCAGCCTGGTGTGATCGAAGGCGAGGTGGTCCGACCTCCCGTGGCCTCAGTCTTCATCTGCCAGACAGGGGCCGACCGTGTCCCCCACGCAGGCTGTCTTTGCCACCTGTGTCCTGCCACCACCCTGCCAACCTGCCCGCCCTCTGGCGGAGGAGCCCAGGCGAGCACCGGAGCTCAGTGCGTCTAAAGTATCTTTTAACAACTTGCGTCACAGAGAACACGGCTAGAAACCTGCGCTGTGTAGACTCTGTTGAAATCACATAAAAGAAAATATGTCCCACTAATTACACAGGATGCTTTGCAGCTACAGCCATGACTTACTTTTGATCCATCCAGGATAGGGTGCGTCCTGCCATCATTCCAGGCAGCCCGGGGCCCCTGGGTGTCTTCCCCTGCTGTGTGAGCTGGGCATTAAAGGTAACACTGGACTCGCCTTAAGGTCGAGGGGCTTCCCCTGCTGATCCCACACCTTGAAGAAGATGCTCTTTGAGCGATAAAATACGAGCTTTTCATATCTTTTTACCCTGAAGCACTTTGGTCACTAGATTATTTTCCTTGTGATGTTCACGTGACATGCTGTCAGTCTTTCCTGAAAAAGCAAAAGTCTGAGGTGAATTTTGTGGAGACTGTTGTATTTTACTTAAAAAATAGGACATTGTCTTTTTTTTTTTTTTTTAAGTTTATTTTTGAGAGAGAGAACACAAGTGAGGGAGGGGCAAAAAGAGAGAGGGAGAGAGAATCCCAAGCAGGCTCCACACTCGGCGCAGACAGAGCCCAATGTGGGGCTTGAACTCACAAACTGTGAGATCCTGACCTGAGCCAAAATCAGGAATTGGATGCTTAACCAACTGAGACACCCAGGTGCCCCTGTTTAGTATGTCTTTACCTTAAAATGTCTGCTGGTTAAATCAAATGTCATCTGAAACAGAACATTCAGAGGGAGACAAGTCATTTGGGTGTCGATGCAAAAAAAATTTTAAAAACTGAACTGTGAGAGACGACCGCCGTGAGGCTCTGACCCTCTTCCAAGTGTGGGCGTTTCAGATACTTCACTCCGAGCTCTGCATCCCCTCTGGTCACCCGTTCCCAGGAAGGGCCGTCTCTGGGTCCAAGCACCACGTTCTAGTTCCCACAAGGGAGCAAGAGTTGCCCAATCCCGTCCTCGGCCAGTATCGCACGTGCTGGCTGCTACCTAACCCAGTGAGGAGGTGGGAGAAAGCTCAAAAACAGGTCAGATTTATCCCAGAGAATGAAGACTTCTTTCCCTGCACGAACTCGTCCATGAATGTCACAGCCATTTTGTTTGCAGTGGCACCAAACTGAGAATAAGAATGGGGAGTGTGTGCTTTTTCTCAACGGGTTTGCCTCCAGAACATAGGTGTCGTGAAAACCACCGCTAAACCTAAACCAAAATGGGAAAGGAAAAGACTCATATCAACATCGTCGTCATTGGACACGTAGATTCGGGCAAGTCTACCACTACTGGGCATCTGATCTACAAATGTGGTGGGATCGACAAAAGAACTATCGAAAAATTTGAGAAGGAGGCTGCTGAGATGGGAAAGGGCTCCTTCAAGTATGCCTGGGTCTTGGATAAACTGAAAGCCGAACGTGAACGTGGTATCACCATTGATATCTCCCTGTGGAAATTCGAGACCAGCAAGTACTATGTGACCATCATTGATGCCCCAGGACACAGAGACTTTATCAAAAATATGATTACGGGCACATCTCAGGCTGACTGTGCTGTCCTGATCGTTGCTGCTGGTGTTGGCGAATTTGAAGCAGGTATCTCTAAGAATGGGAAGACCCGTGAGCATGCCCTTCTGGCTTACACACTGGGTGTAAAACAACTTATTGTCGGTGTTAACAAAATGGATTCCACTGAGCCACCCTACAGCCAGAAGAGATACGAGGAAATCGTTAAGGAAGTCAGCACCTACATTAAGAAAATTGGCTGCAACCCCGACACCGTAGCATTTGTGCCAGTTTCTGGTTGGAATGGTGACAACATGCTGGAGCCGAGTGCTAATATGCCTGGGTTCAAGGGATGGAAAGTCACCCGTAAAGATGGCAATGCCAGTGGAACCGCACTGCTTGAAGCTCTGGATTGCATTCTGCCACCTACTCGTCCAACTGACAAGCCCTTGCGTCTGCCCCTCCAGGATGTCTACAAAATTGGTGGTATTGGTACTGTCCCTGTGGGTCGAGTGGAGACCGGTGTTCTTAAGCCAGGCATGGTGGTCACTTTTGCTCCAGTCAGTGTTACAACTGAAGTAAAGTCTGTTGAAATGCACCATGAAGCTTTGAGTGAGGCTCTGCCTGGGGACAACGTGGGCTTCAATGTCAAGAACGTATCTGTCAAAGATGTTCGTCGTGGCAGTGTGGCTGGTGATAGCAAAAATGACCCACCAATGGAAGCAGCTGGCTTCACAGCTCGGGTGATTATCCTGAACCATCCAGGCCAAATCAGTGCCGGATATGCACCTGTGCTGGACTGTCATACAGCTCACATCGCCTGCAAGTTTGCTGAGCTGAAGGAGAAGATTGACCGTCGTTCTGGAAAAAAGCTGGAAGATGGTCCCAAGTTCTTAAAATCTGGTGATGCTGCCATCGTTGATATGGTTCCTGGCAAGCCCATGTGTGTTGATTGCTTCTCTGACTATCCTCCTCTGGGCCGTTTTGCTGTTCGTGATATGAGACAGACGGTTGCTGTGGGTGTCATCAAAGCAGTGGACGAGAAGGCAGCTGGAGCTGGCAAGGTCACCAAGTCTGCCCAGAAAGCTCAGAAGGCTAAATGAATATTATCCCCAATACCTGCCACCCCAGTCTTAATCAGTGGTGGAAGAATGGTCTCAGAACTGTTTGTGTCAATTGGCCATTTAAGTTTAATAGTAAAAGACTGGTTAATGATTAACAATGCATCGTAAAACCTTCAGAAGGAAAGGAGAATGTTTTGTGGACCACTTGTTTTTTTTGTGTGTGGCAGTTTTAAGTTATTAGTTTTTAAAATCAGTACTTTTTAATGGAAACAACTTGGACCAAAAATCTGTCACAGAATTTTGAGACCCATTAAAACAAAAGTTTAATGAGGAAAAAAAAAAAAAAAGAATGGGGAGTGTGTGATGCATCCGTGCTCGCTTAAGATTGACAGAATGGAGTTAGCCATTGATTGAGTGACTTGGACGAGCCTTGGGTTATGCCGAGTGTGAAAAGCCAATTCAAAGGGATGCCTGCCGAGAGATTGTTACGAAGCGTTTGTGAAATCACGTAATAACGGGGGTGGAGAGCGGGTCGGTGGCCAGGTGTTCGGATTCAGGGTGGAGGTGGGCGTGGCCACAGGGCTGACCCAGGGGTCTGTGGATTGCGGTGCTTCTGGGTGTGCGGAGGCTGGGTTTGCATTTGGACGGCCGCAGCCCCTCTGGTGCCTTTGGGCCGCCCGTGTAGGTGTCGATGGGGCCCTCACCGGGCACATCGGTTACCCCCGATCGCCTTCCTGCATCGGTCCAGCCTGCAGCACCCTGGTAGGGGAGGCAGGTTGGATAGGGGACCGGGGTCTGGGCTGGGTGTGCCTCTCAGGACTGCACCAGGCTCACCCCACACGACCTAACTCTGCAGAAGAGCGTTTGCAAGAGGCTCCGGAGAGCCCTTCGGCTTGAGTGCAGAGGTCACCCCGCCATATCACAGATCCCGGTCCTGTCGGCGCGAGGATGGTGGCTCCCTCGGGGTCCGTTTCCCACAGAAACGGTGCGGCTTATCCTGATGTTCGGGCTCCTGCGAGCGAGAGTCACGTGGAGCCCCTCCCACCAGTGGCGCTCATCAGTGTGGGGTTGAGGTCTTTTTTGAAGACGGACTTTTCAGTTTAATTGCCTTTTCAATACTGAGTCTCAGTAAAATCTGAGGAACACAGTCATCTGGGATTTTTATTTGTTTAAATATAAAATCCATGCTTTCCATGTTTGGCACTTTAGTTTCTTGTCTAAATGTCTTCTGATGAACCGGTTTATAACCTAGCATTTGCCTGGATTGGATTACTGCCTTGGCCCCTCACTGTGGTGGTTGCTGTCAGGTAGGGCTGCCGGCCCCCTGGGTTCCCGTGCCCCTCAGGGTGCTCCCCGCATCCTTTCCTGAAAGGAACCTGTGACAGTTGGGGGTGAGGCTTCCTGTCGGCGCTCCATGTGTTGTTCCCTCCTCCAGCCTTGGGGGGAGACCGGTCCCACCTGAGGGTCCCCATCACTCGGTCAGTCTTCAGCTTACACTTTAAAGAGTGGCAGAGGCAAAAATGCTTTGCTCCAGGTTAGGTATAGAGTAAAACATTCCTGCTTCCTCTCTGGGACACTCTTGAGCGTGATTTTGTAGTGAATTCCGGGTCACCCCAGATGACTAAAAATGTTTTTAATTGCATTTTATTTTGAAGATTTTGACTTCAGCGTTCCAGGATCCATGAAGCTACATAATCTTATCTCTAAGTTGAAAAAGTGGATCAAAATCCTGGAGGCTAAAACCAAGCAGCTTCCAAAGTTCTTCCTCATAGAAGAAAAGTGCCGGTTTTTGAGCAATTTCTCAGCACAGACCGCTGAAGTAGAAATTCCAGGGGAATTTCTGATGCCAAAGCCGACACATTATTACATCAAGATTGCTAGGTAAGTGAGCTGCTCGACTGGCCTCAGGGCAGACCTGGGGCTGCCGTTCTGGTTACTTCTGGCCCCTGAAGTGGGAGAACGAGAGATTGTTCTCGGATCTGAGCCATCAAGCACGGTAGAGGGTTCTGGTCGAACTGATGGGGTAAATGTCTTGCTTGTGTCCCCTTTGTGTTTCTTTTGTTTCTAAAAGTCTCTTTTCTAATTTCCACAGAACTGGACATGATAGAAAGGTTATCGGTCTGTAAAACTTTTAAAGCTTAGTAGTCAAAGCAGAATTGGGCAATTATAAAATTTATTAGTGTGTATACTGTATCTTATTTTAAACGTAGAAGGTGTGGTAACAAATGGTCGTAATCAGACCCGGAGCTCTGCTCTCTCGTGCATCTGGACTTGGATTTCCCAGTCCTCCAAATCTGACTCCCTCTTCCGGCTGCCCACCCTGCTCCTCCTCTTCCGTCCGTAGCCAGGGCGCACGGGAGGGAGATGAGGGCGAGGGTGTGTCCATCCTCACGCCTGCTCCTGGGGCAGCTGCTCCCCATGGCCCCTGTGCCAGACCGTCCTGTCCCCCGGCTCTGTGGCTGGGTGCTCAGAGCCCAGTCAGCTGCCCATCTGGAGCCCCTGAAGTCGGAACCCGGGGCCCGATTGTTTTACGACGACAGCGTCCTCTGCTCTTCCGCCTTTGATTTTCCCTGTGTCACGATGTCTTCCCCCACGTCATAAAATCCCGTCGTACCATTTAAACCTGGTCAGAGTGACCCTCTGTAGCTGCGCGTTCTGTCTTTTTGTGACAATTCCGAGTGCTGTCTTTGTAAAGTTCCCTTTTCTTCTCAAAGAGGATTGGAAGTCGAGCCTCAGGAAGGGGAGTTGGTGTTTCATCGTGTGCTTGTTTGGGCAGGTTTATGCCCAGGGTGGAAATTGTGCAGAAGCACAACACGGCGGCCAGGAGACTGTACATCCGCGGGCACAACGGCAAGATCTACCCGTACCTCGTCATGAACGACGCCTGCCTGACGGAGTCCCGGCGAGAGGAGCGCGTCCTGCAGCTGCTCCGGCTGCTGAACCCCTGTTTGGAGAAGAGAAAGGAAACCACAAAGAGGCACTTATTTTTCACAGGTATGACAGGTGCGCTTTGGGGGCACACAGCCGGTCCCGTTAGCCTTTGCGGATTTTCCCGTGTGCCGTCTGGGGGACTGAGAATGCCCTGAAGCTCACCAGGCAGGGAGGGTTCTGGAATGAGGACCCTGTGCCGTGAAGAAGCCGCTCCCTTCTCACTGCAAGACGGGTGCTCTGATGAGTGTTTGGGAAAGGGGGGTGCCTGCCTGCCTGTGCGCGCTGCTGGTTTCCCTCGCCCGGAACCCGTGCTCTGGGGAAACGTGCACTGGCACCGGGCCTGTCGTGGGCGTGTTAGCAGCGTGTTGTGAGTGTGTTTAAGTGCGGTCTTCAAACGACTCCTGGAACTCACAGTGCACTGCACGGCCCCTGCTGGAGCGAGCCTTCGTGGAGTGAAATGCGGTGCAAGGGAAAGTCAGCAAGGCCTGTGAACGCCACAGAAATCGTGGCCAGGTGGCCACCAGTAGCCTCCGAGTAAGGCCTTTCCATACGTAGTTGTCCTGGGTGGTTCATGAGTGAGCCGTTTCTGTCTGTAACGGGCAGAGATGAGATGCCTGTGATCCTGCTTAGAGAAGAGAACCACGGTCGAAACATTTTAGCATCTAACCTCTGAGGTTGGGAGCCTACTGCAATGCATATTAGCCAGTCCCATAGGGAACTTTCTTCTGATGGCTAAGAATCCAACCCGTTTTGACTTAAAATCTTTCACCCTAAAGTTCACTATCCCCCAAATAAGTCAATTGAGGAACTAGAGTATACAGAAAACTGTATGCATTTTAACATGCACATGATGTGATCTGTAGTGTTGATTACATCTGTGGGTAATAGATGATTCTTTGTCTTTTCCAAAGAAACAACCTCTTGGTCAGCACCAAATGACAGTCCAAATACATGCCCTTGAGTCACTGTGGGATGTCTTTATGGGTTGAAACCATGGAACAAGCCAGTAGCTGTGGTTTGACTGAGCTTAGACCAAATTAAACCTATGTTCGTTAAAAGTCAGAGGCGTGTGTGTGTGTGTGTATTTGGAGGGGGAGGGTGTGTTTGTGTACACGTACCACGCTGACACTCAGGGCAGGCGCAAGCAGTTATTGTGGCCTAGGGACAGGCTGGTGCAGATACTGGGTCATAGCTCCCACTCCCTCCCCACCCCCGCAGCACCAGTGCGGCTGCTGCCGTGACCCTGTGCTGGCACACTTCGTTTGCTATCTTCTGGAAATTACTCAGCTTTCTACAAAATATCTTCAACAAAATGTCTTCAGGGGCACCTGGCTAGCTGAGTCAGTAGGATATATGACTCTCGATCACAGGGTTGTGAGTTCAAGCTCCACGTTGAGCATAGAGCTTGCTTTAAAAAAAAAAAAAAAAAAAAAAAAAAAAAAGTTTTAATAATATTTCCTTGATCTAATATCTTTTTTAACTTTTTTTAAACTTTTTTTTTTAAACATTTGCTCATTTTTAGTATATGTGCTGCCAAAGCGAGCACACATTTGTTCATTTTTGAAAGAGAGAGCACGTGCAAGCCGGAGAGGGGCAGAGAGAAAGGGAGACACAGAACTCAACGCAGGCTCCAGGCTCGCTCCAAGCTGTCAGTGCAGAGCCTGATGCGGGGCTTGAACTCAGGAACTGTGAGATTATGACCTGAGCTGAAGTCGGACACTTAACCGACTGAGCCACCCAGGTACCCCATTGATCTAATATCTTTAAAGTGTTATTTAATCTACCAGCAACCCCATGGGTACATATTGTAGTCCCATTTATAAATGAAGAAACTGAAGTTCATACAAGTCCAGTGACCATTCCCAAGGTCACGTCACTGGGAAAACAGACCTCGGGATGTGAGTGTGGACAGTCTGGCTCCAGGGCAGCCATACCCAACACTTTCTGCTTGAGTGTGGTCATGACGTGGGTTATCCTCGTGTGGGGTGAATTGCTTCATAAAGAGTGCCCATCACTGCCCATACAGCTCCACAAAGTGACTGAGCAGAATGACCAGGTTGGTTCTGGAAACTTATCTGAGGCACAGAAAACGATGTGAGGGATCGTTTTCCTGATTTCCTGAAGACGGGGCCCAGCCATCCCCGACGCCGGAAGACCGCCTGACAAAATCACACTCCTGCCTCGGAGTGAGTGGGAGGATTGATTTCTCCTGACAGGGTGCCGATGCAGGGGGACCTCTGAAGAGCGGACGAGGTTGGCAGTCTCCGATTTTTAAAGATTGCTTTCTAAAGAATTTCCGTTCATCTGTGTCTTAAGCAAAAGAGGCTGGCGGCTCAGGCTCCGTCGCTCAGCAGATTGGGCTTCGTGCCACGTGCTGAGTGGGTACGCGGTGTGGGACTTCCAGCTTTCCCCCGACCCCCGTCCTCTGCTCGTGAAGGGCCGAGTGACCTCCTCCCAAGACGGCCCTGGAGGTGGAGTCGAGTGCTGCCCCCTGGCGTCGTCTCAGTCATTTCCTCCTTTCTCCTCAGTTCCTCGAGTTGTGGCGGTGTCCCCTCAGATGCGCCTCGTGGAGGACAACCCCTCTTCTCTTTCCCTCGTGGAGATCTACAAGCAGCGCTGTGCGAAGAAGGGCATCGAGCACGACAACCCCATCTCCCGCTACTATGACAGACTGGCCACGGTGCAGGCACGCGGGACCCAGGCCAGCCACCAGGTACCGAATCGGGCCGGCCGCGCTCTGTGGCGGGGCTCCCCCGACACGAGCGCTTAGAGGGGTAGCGGGCGGTTGAGAGGGACCTTTCTCCCTCATTGGACTTGTGAGTGGTCAGAATTAGGCGACCATGGCCCCTGATGTGGTGACGTTTGCTGCAGAATAACTTGACGGCAAACTCCTCTGGCAGCCAGACCTGCTCTGAGGGACATGAGGCTGCTTATCCAGTCCGCGTTCACGCTCCTCTGGTTTGCGGCCAGGGCCGGGGTGAACCACGCCCTCTGTGTTGTGTATGCTTTTTTAAATGTGGAAAGTGGCGAGCCCTGAAACGAGTCAGGCCCAGTTGTTTTGGTCGCCTGGTGTGGGAGCACAGTGCCTCCCACAGGAGTCCCAGGCGGCTCTGGCCTCGTCAGGTGGGTGGAGGGCCGTCCCCACCAGCAGATTCCTGCCCTTGCTAGAAAGCAGGGCAGGTGGGGGTCTGGGTGAGGAGGTTTTGTGCGGGATTGTGTGCATCACCAGAAGGTAGCTCTATCTTGGCCTGCTCCCCCAAAGCCACTGTGGTCCTTCCTGTGGCTCCCGAGAGGGCCTCGTGATTTTTAGGAGAGATGCCGCGAAGCTGGAAGCTCTGATCTTGCTTCCATCCTCCCAGGGACTCACTTCAGTTAGCCTGGGACCTGGAAGACTGTTTCTAGGAAGATGGAGCCCACAGGGTGCTTGCCTCACCCGCCTGGGCAGTGCTCAGGGTACAGGCAGGGCCTGAGGTGGTCCGGGCCTCGGGCTCTGTTGCAAGTCTCCTACCTTTGTGCAGGCAAAACGAGTGGAACCTGTCTGTTGATGGGTGTCTGTGGACAGACCTCGTGGCCTCCCTTGGGAATTGGGTGTCAGGGCTTCATCAGGGTGTAGGTGACTGCCTGGTCACTCTGTGGACCAAGGACAGTACTGAGGTGTTTGTGCAAGATGCATGCATTCTATTCTTAAGACTGCATTTATTTGTCTTTGACATTATGGAAACTGGTGACCTCTATCTGCAAATACATATTTACATGAGGTTCCATGTGTTTTACAAACTATTTGTGTGATATTGTTTATTCTGAGAGAGAGCGAGAGAGCACATGTGAGTAGGGGAGGAGGACAGAGAATCCCAAGCAGTCTCTGTGCTGTCAGCACAGAGCCAGACCCAGGGCTTGATCCCAGGAACGATGAGATCATGACCTGAGCCAAAATCAAGTCAGACACTCAACTGACTGAGCCACCCAGGCGCCCCTGAACATTCACCCTTTAAAATGTTCGATTCAGTGTTTCCGGCATATTCACAGAGTTGTGCAGTCATGACCACAATCTGTCTTTAAAACAGTTGAGGGGCGCCTGGGTGGCTCAGTTGGTTAAGCACCTGACTTTTGATTTCGCCTCAGGTCATGATCCCATAGTGGTGAAATTGAACCCTGCTTCGGTATCAGTAGTTTGTTCCTTTCTATTGCTTAATAATAGTCCCTTGTATGACTATATCACATGTAATTGATCCGTTCATCAGTTGGTAGACTTTTGGATTGTTGATACTTTTTGACTTATGGCCCGTGCTAAGGACTGTAAGCATTTGTGTATATATTTTTACACGGACATATGTTTTCATTTCTCTTCGATACGTACCTAGGAGTAGAATTGATTGGTCACGTGGTAAGGTTTATGTCTAACATTACATGAACTCCCAGACTATTTTCCCAGGTGATTGCAGTGTATGAGGGTTCTCTTTTCCCTGCATTCTTGCCTACAGTTATTATCTCTTTTTCTTATCGTCATTCTCATTCATTTTGGTTGATAACAAGTGATGTTGAGCAACTTTTCGTGTGCTAATTGGCTGTTTGCATATTTTCTTTGGGGAAATGTTTATTAAAGCCCTCTGCTTATTTTTAAATTGTATGATTTGTTTTTTTGTTTTTGATGCTGAGAATTCTTTGTATGTTCTGGATGCAAGTGACTTGATACGAGTGGTTTCACTTTATTTCCTGTGTATTGGCTATGTTTTCCTGAGCCTTCATTTATCTCGTTTTTGCTGAAAACTGGACATTTTTAATAATATATGTTAACTCCAGAAATCAGATCCTTTTCCCTAAGGTTTGTTATTGTTGTTGTTTGCTTAGTGACTTTCCTGGACTGATTTGTAAATTCTCTGTTTTTGCCATATGCAGCCATTGAAGTCTCTGCTCATTTAGCTAATGATTTGACAGATTTTCTTAAATGCTTAAATGCTTAAACCAATAAGTCTTCCTTCCGCCTTTTTTGAGGGCCTCTATGGGGGGAGGGGCATGCCTTCCACTTGGCCAAGTAGTTTATGTTCTGCCTTAGCTTCTACTTCCTGTTTGTGCAGATCAAGGTCAACCAGAAGTGGAAGCATTGGGCTTTCTGAGGTTTTTCGTGACCTTCTAGTGACCTTCTAGATTCTCAAGAATATATCGAAGCTTTTCGAAGCCTCCTGTGGTCATCTTACTCCCTCACTCTTCCTCTTGTCTGCCATCATCTTCTGTGCTGCAGCTGGTATCGCTGCCTTGGGCATCTGCAGGGTGACGTGGTCGTCACTGACTGCTTTCAGCAAACACCTGTCGGATAGGGTGCTCCTCGCTGGCTGAACTCGAAGTTCGATCAGACACAAGCCCAATAAATGGGGCTTCCCCCTCCCCCCAGCCCCACCCCCCACCCACAGGAAGCTGCCAGATAAGTCAAATAGTGACACTTCTCTGGAGATGAGGTTTTTGAACGCATTTTGCCCACTCCTGGCTGTTAGGCTGCTGGTTTCTACAGCTGTCATGGTCGCAAAGCCACTGTGGAGCTGGGTAGATGGGAATGGTATAATTAAACTGCCACAAAGATCACTGTCAACAAGATTCAGCCTTTTTTTTCCCTTGAGTAAAAGCTACTCAGATTGTTGTAATAAGCCTTTAATTTCCAGAATTTAAAAAAGTTTTCCAGGGGCGCCTGGATGGCTCAGTCGGTTAAACGTCCGACTTCGGCTCAGGTCATGATCTCACAGTCCGTGAGTTCGAGCCCCGCGTCAGGCTTTGTGCTGACAGCTCAGAGCCTGCTTCGGATTCTGTGTTTCCCTCTCTCTCTGACCCTCCCCCATTCATGCTGTATTCGCTGTGTCTCAAAAATAAATAAACGTTTAAAAAAAAAGAAAGATTAAAAAAGTTTTCCAAGGTATATATAAGGGTTTTTTTTTTTTTAAGTTTCTGATGTTTGCTAATGTTCTCGATGGTCTTTGTGGTTCTTGGTTGCTTAGGGCCTGCATTTTAGTGGCTAGTCAGAGCCCATGGGTAGGACTTAGCCCAGAACAGACCTGTGCCTTTACCATTTGGTCTAACAAGAATGGAATTAACTCGGCAGACTTTTTATTGAGACTGTCTCTGAATCAGTGGTGTTTGAAATAGTGTTGTGAGTCCTCCAGCACAGAATTCACTTTAAAGTGTCGTGTAACACCTGCTCTACTTTGATAGACTAGCTCCTTCAGTTACACACCTTTCGTCTTTAATAGTCTAAGGTGTGAATTGTTGTCATCCGACTATTCTTTTTGTTAACCGGCGTAGCGTTTTCTCTGGTTAGCAGGTTACGGTATTCAGATTTTGCCTAAATTCTTGGCAGGACAGATATCATCATGCTCTTAAGGCTTTTATTCAGATGGCAGTGGTGTTGGTTTGAGCATACGGTGTGGAGCCCTAGAGGGAAATTGACATCCCTGTATTTAGTCAGACAACATCACATACGTATTTCTCAATAGAATTCATTCTGTTGGTGCCAAGTAAGTACAAAACTACAATTGGAGAGTTTTCCTTTTGGGGAAAAAAAAAAACGAGCGAATTGGAGGGAGGTATCATGGGGTGATCTATCCTTGCAGGTCCTCCGAGACATCCTCAAGGAGGTTCAGAGTAACATGGTACCACGCAGCATGCTCAAGGAGTGGGCTCTGCACACGTTCCCCAACGCCACAGACTACTGGACGTTCCGGAAGATGTTCACCATCCAGCTCGCCCTGATTGGCTTTGCAGAGTTCGTCTTGCATTTAAATAGACTCAACCCCGAGATGTTACAGATCGCTCAGGTAAAGGGTGTGAGGAGACGGCGCCTCTCCCCAGACCCCTCTGCTGTGTGGTTTCAGTTCCACAAGTGTCTCCTTCTGGTGTTTAGGACACCGGCAAACTGAACGTGGCCTATTTCCGATTTGATATAAACGACGCGACCGGGGACTTAGATGCCAACCGTCCCGTCCCTTTCCGCCTCACCCCCAACATTTCCGAGTTTCTGACCACCATCGGCGTCTCCGGCCCATTGACAGCCTCCATGATCGCTGTCGCCCGGTGCTTCGCCCAGCCCAACTTCAAGGTAGGCCACGGTGGCTGGTGTGGCGCGCGGCTGGGGTCACTTGTGTGTGCGCGGCCTCACAGCTGCTGGTCTGCCAGTACGGAGGGAGAGTGTTGCGGCTGCACAGTTAAAGCTTCTGCATTTTGGAAAAAGCGTTTCAAGTTTTTGCTGTCTCAACGCACTTACAAAAAGGAGTCAGAAGCCTCTACTGATCATTTTCCCAACTATCACTGTTGCTTGCCGGTTTCGTTTATTCCATTTGGTATCCGTTTTGTGTTTATGTAGATCTTTCTTCTCTAAAAGGGCAGAAATACTGTCTGTAGGGTTGTGCCGCCTTCCTGGCACCGCGGTTATGGGTCCTAGAGGACAGTCGTGGCAGTAGGACATGCCCCGGCCGCAGGCGGGTGAGGGATGGCGCTGCCCTCCTCTCGGCACCGTCCCTGCCCGGCACCGCACCGGCTGCTTCGGCGGCCTCTCCTCAGACTCTCCCAGCGGTTGTCCAGCTGGCGGGCAAGGTGGGCAGCTCAGAGCTCGTGCCGCCGGCAGAAGGCAGACTGGGATTCGAATCCAGTTCCCACTGACTCCAAGCCCGTCTTCACCACTGCAGTTATTCTCTCCTCACGGTTGGGGGCTGAACGCAACTTATTTTTCTTCTAACTTAGGAGACCGGTTGTACCTTTTTTCCCCACAGATGAGCAGTTTGTGTCTAGAGACGCCTGCAGATACCAGTTGCTTTTCCAAAAAATTTGCTCAGGACAGTTGTAAGATTGTCAGCTAAATGCTTAACTGTGAAGACAGACTTTACATCAAACACATCTTGTGCTTTCAGTGCTCGCTTGTCTGTTAGCGAGGAGTGCTTCCTGGAACAGGAGTACGAATAGGAGGAAAAGCAGCCCTGTGGCTCTTCCACGAGTGAGCGGTCTGTGCTGTGACCATCACTTAGCTGGGGCATAAGGCTTGGAACAGGAAGTCCTCACTTAGAAACATTACACTTCTGGAAACATCATAGGGCAGTCCTTACACTGGCATTTACTTTGAAAACCTTAAAAGAGAACAAAGAAGGAAGCACTACCCATTTCTCACGGGCCTGGTACAATGTGGAGTAGCACCGTGCATCGTTCCTTGTGTAGATGGTGCTGGCCAAGATGAGGAGGAGTCGGGCCACCTTCTCCAAACTCTGGACCCAGATTTCTTAACAGCCTAAATGTAGAGGATGCTTTTAAGTTCACTAAAACATAGACCATTTTGTACAGGAGTGTCTTTTAAAAACACATCTGGGAGGCTCTCTTACTATGCCCAGTATATAAACAGGGAAATTGAGACACAGAGGGCTAAGTAAATCGATCAAGGTCACCCAGGCAAGAAGGTGGAGCTGGGGCTAGAACCTGAGTCTGTGCCGTGGCCACGCGGAGGCCCGGGGATGGCCCTCCTTGACGTGAGACACATGTCCTGTGACACCCACTTGATTCCTTCCTGTCTCCACCCAAATGTGATCTTGTCACCAGCCCCACCCCCCGCAAACCCCTCTGAGCCCGCTTACCTGCTGTTTGCACAGTGCCTGTCACCACCGGGCATGTTGAACATTTCTCTGTTAGTACCAGAGCCTCCATAAGGGCAAGGGGTGTTCACTCTAAGCTGCGGTGCTGGGAACGGGACTGCCCAACCAAGCCCCTGTCAGGTGTGCAGGTGCTCATTTAAACGCTCGGCACCAGGAAGCAGCATGACAGCAGCAGGTGCCCCTGGACACATGTGCTCCGGCTTTGCAGAAGACCAGACCAAACCCTGTGCCTTTGGGCCCTCGCTGCTCTAAGTGAGGAGGTGGTTTGTACCCCTGGGGGCCAGCCCCACGCATCCGCCAGGCACACGCCGCGGCCCGGGTGCTGGGGCTGACCGGCCGCGGCGGCTCACTGTGCTCGGGCTCCGTCTCCTTAGGGAGCTGCCCCTCTGGGTCGCTCCTGGTTAATCCAGGATCATCTCGTTCTCTCTTGGCACAGGTGGATGGCATCCTGAAAACCGTGCTTAGGGATGAGATCATTGCTTGGCACAAAAAAACGCAGGAGGACACCTCTTCTCCTCTCTCGGCCGCCGGCCAGCCCGAGAACATGGACAGCCAGCAGCTGGTCTCCCTGGTGCAGAAGGCCGTCACCGCCATCATGACCCGCCTGCACAACTTGGCCCAGTTCGAAGGCGGGGAGAGCAAAGTGAACACCCTGGTGGCCGCCGCAAACAGCCTGGACAACCTGTGCCGCATGGACCCCGCCTGGCACCCGTGGCTGTGAGCGCGCCCGCCCTGCCGCCCAGAATGGGAAGCACGCCCGCCGGCTGCTGGGCCTCCTCTCTGCTTCACCCGCCGTGTTCACGGAGGCCCCGACAGCGCGTGTGCAAACGCGGGTAAATGGAGTTCTAGAGGAGCTGCCTGTTACGGCGGCAGAGCGGAAACGTCTAGGCTTTTAAAATTCCCTTGCAGGAACCAGGACTCTCCGGTCTGGAATTTCTTTGTGAAACCTTTTTTATCGTACTCCTTCCTGCGTGTGAACGTACAGATGGAACTGTAGGAGACAATTCTATATTGTCCGTTTTTAACTCAAAATGACACCTCACAGGAGCCTTGTGCTTTTGTACAGACCTTTGTAACAAGTGTACAGAAAACCCACTTTGCTAGAGAAACAGGAAATTATGAACAAGTCGAGCTGGTTTTTCTCTAAGCACAGACTTTTATGCTGTACGTAACTGGCTCCGGGATCTCCTTGCGCGTTGGATGTGGGTCAGCACGGCCTCGTCACCCTGCGGGGACGCCGTTCCTCACGCGGTGGATTCAGATCCCGCCGGGAGAAAACTGAGCCCCGGGGGCGGCAGGTGAATCTGAGGCTTTTCATCGGCTGGCTCTTCGGACGCCTTCTTGACATTTACTATCATTGTACCAGGAAAAAAACCTTTTCCTTCCTAATTTAAAAAGAAACAGCAAGAAAAGTTTGTCCGTTCACTCCAGTCTGTCATGTTCACATTTTTATAAATATGAGCATTGAGAATGTTCTATCTAAATTTGTACAGTGTGATTTTTTTTTTTTTTTAGAATAAATATTTTATAAAAGGATGTGTCTGCTCTTACATGTATGGAAATGCTTGCTTCCTCTGCCTGAGCGTCCCTCAGCCCCTCGGGGACCGAGCCCCCTGGGCCAACACAGCCGTGCTTCAGGGTGGCTTCCTGGGGATGGACAGACAGGTGACGCCTGGGAGGGGGTCTTGGCTTGGAACTTGGGGGTCTGGACCCACGCTCAGCGTCTTCTGTGATGGCGATGAGGCTGGTCCTGACTCTGACGGTGTGAGACATGTCTGGGAATCTGGTCCCTTTCGGCTTGGTTTCCCCACCTCAGGGCGGCTGCCAAGGGACCTGTGTACACAGGGGGGAGGCGGCCCCACCCCACCAGCGTGGTGTCCTTCCCCCTGTGCATCCTTCATCCTGTGGGTGGGGTGGACGGTGCAGAATGGAGGGGGAGGCAGTTCCTGAGCACACAGTGTAACTCATGTCCGAGGATGAGAAACGGCGAAGCAGGACTGGGGAGGGATGGCAGTTGCTGCTTTAATTGTAAAATGAGGATTCTGAATTTTAAGGACTCACTCCATTGGGAAGCGCTTCGTCTGCTGTGAGGACAGCTTCACCCAAGTCAGAGTCTGGTCAGCAAGACCCCTTCCAGGGCCAGAACTCCAAGCCCTTCCCAGGCATCACCTTTCTTTTACTCCTCGTTGTGCCCCGTTGTCCCCAGGCAAGCACAGAGGGGAAGCCTGCAGCTGATTTCATGCAGTCTCACCACGAAGTCCAGTCCCAGGCATGTAAACCAGTGTGCCGTAAGAAGTGTAGACGATCGTGGGGGCTCCGGTTTGTGTGGGTGGCCGCAGGTGGGGCCGTTATACTGGGCGCTTGTCCTCAGAGGCAGATGGGTCCGTGAGCCCCGAGGGGGTGGCCCTCAGAGGATGGGTTTCCAGCTCAGAGTGGGGAGTAGCCCTTGGAGAGTCGGCCGGGGGGCGTGGTGGCTGCAGACGTGTGTGGATGGTGTTCGGAGAAGGGAAGTTGGTGTACTGAGGGCCCCGGGTTCTGTGCCAGGCTCACGACACCGTGCCCTCCGTGCTGCCCCTGGTTTCTAGGAAAGCCAGCCCTCGAACAGGCAGGAGGGTGTTCCTCAGCAGAGCTCCAGCTGGAAAGATCAGGGACCTGGAGTTGGGAGGCCAGAGCACGGGCTTGTTTATGGGGGCCACATGTGGCGGGTGCCCCTTGTTCTCCAAGCACTATTGCAAGGTAAGTGCTGTTATTAGCCGCTTATTAATTATCGGAAAATAAACATAAAATTCACCATTTTAACCACTTCTGAGTGTCCAGTTCAGGGACATAAAGCACATTCACATTGTCGTGTAACCCCCACCACTGGCGGTCTCCAGAACTTCCTTCGTCTTGCCAAACTGAAACTCTGCACCCATTAAACACTGACCCCCAGCCCCCACCCTTGTACTTTCTGTCTCTGGATGTGTCTAGGAATTTTCTGTAAGTAGAACCACATGGTATTTGTCCCGTGCCCGGCTTCCTTCCCTCAGCATATACATCAAGGTGCTTCTGTGTCATGGCAGGTGTAAGAACTCCCTTTCTAAGGCTGGATGATATCGCGTCGTGTGGATATACCGTGTTTTGTTTGTTCGTCCGTCTACGGACACCTGGATTGCTCCTGTCTTCCGGTTACTGTGAATGACGCTGCCGTGAACGTCGGTGTGCAAATACCTGCGGGACCCCCGGCGTTCGGGTCTTCCAGGACCACCCACAGAAGCGGAGTTGCTGGACCAAACGGTAATTCTGTTTTTAATTTTTTGAACGACTGCCGTATGGTTTTCCGTAGCCGCCGCGCCACTTTAAACCCTCGCCACGGGTTCCGGTTTCTCCCCGTCCTCCTCGACACTTGTTCCTTTGTTGTAATAACCATCCTAGCAGTGTAGAGTGGCGTCCACCTCCTTTGTGGCTTCGGTTTGCATTTCCCTTTGTGACTAGTGACTCTGAGCACCTTTTCACGAGCTTCCTGACCACTTGTGTATCTTCTTTGGAGAAACGTCTCTTCACGTCTTTTGTCCATTTCTTAATTGTGTTGTTTGGGTCTTTTTTTTAAGTTGTAGGAGTTCTTTCTATGTTCTGGATACTGCCCTCCTTTTTTTATACTTATTTTGAGAGAGAGCGTGGGAGTAAGGAAGGGGCAGAGAGAGAGGGAGAGAGCGAATGCCAAGCAGGCTCTGCACGGTCAGCACAGAGCCTGATGTGGGGCTCAGTCCCACAACCATGAGATCACGACCTGAGCTGAAATCAAGAGACTGAACCACCCAGGTGCCGCTGGATACTAACCTCGTATCAGATAGATGATTTACTATTTTCTCCCACTTTGTGGGCTGTCCTTTCATTCTGTTGATAGTGCCCCTTCATGCAGAAGTTTTAAATTTTGATGTAGTCTGATTTATCTGGTTTTCTTTTGTTGCCTGTGCTCTTGGGTGCCATGTTCAAGGAATCATTGCCGAACCTAATGTCGCAAAGCTGCTTTTTCCCCTATGTTTCTCCTAAGATTCTTACAGTTTTATTCTTACATGTAAATCTCTGATCCATTGTGAGTTAATTTTTATATATGGTATAAAGGGTTCATGAGGGTTCAACCTCATTCTTTTGCATGTGGATATCCAGTTTTCCAAGTGCCATTTGTTGAAAGACTGCCTTTTCCCCCATGGAATGCTTGATTTGACCATATAAGAGGGGGCTTTGTTTATGGGTTCTGTGTTCTATTCCATTGGTCTGTATGTCTGGATTGATTGATTGATTGATTGATTAATTGATTATAATCTCGGCACCCAACATGGGGCTCAAACACTTGAGATCAAAAGTCTCATTCTTCCCACTGAGTCAGCTGCGTACCCACTATATATGTCTGTATGTCAACACCAAACTATGATTATTGCTACAGCCTTGTCATATGTTTTGAAATCAGGAAGTGTGAGACCTCCAACATTGTTCTTTTTTAAGGTTGTTTTGGCTAGTTGGGGGGTCCCTGAGGTTCCATATTAATTTTAGGGTAGATTTTTCTGTTTTTGGATTTTTGTAGGAGTTGCTTTGAATCTGTAGATCATTCTGGATGGCAAAGACACCTTAGCAATATTAAGTCTTCTAATCCATGAACCTGAATGCCTTTCCATTTATTTTGTGTCTTCTTCAATTTCTTTCAGTTTATAATTGTATAGTTTTGAGTGTGTGTTTTGTTTTCATGGTTAAGTTTATTCCTATTTTATTCATTTTGATGCTACTACAAATGGAATTGTTTTCTTACTTTTCTCTTCAGGTTGTTCATTGTTGGCCTGTAGAAACACAACTGATTTTTGTGTGTTGACTTTGTATCCTACAGTTTCAGTGAATTCGCTTTTTTAGTTCCAACAGTCTTTTTGTTCGTTTTTATCAGGAAGAAAAGACATTTCTTTTGGCATAAATTTTCTTAGGGGGAAAACCGTTTTAGTTGCCAGACAAACATGGTAAAAAGTCTGAAAAGATAGGTAGCTTTAGTTTAGATGGGGGAGAATAAGCTTGCAAAGGTGATGGGGGCACTTTAGGAGGGGAAACGAGTATTTTGATGGACACTTGGGCCCCTCTGGTGAATGAACCAGCTAACAGGGGCTGGAGGGGAGAAAAGGGTGAAAACCAGGGGGTGACAAACACTAGCTTATGAACGTCTATGAGTTGGTGCTGAAATTTTTGCCCGTCAGTAGAAAAGTGAGAAAAATTAATGCATCAAAGTTGAGGTTTCTTATGGATAATCAACCATAGTCTTTTATCGTGAAAAGTTGTGCTGTTAAAATGTCCTTATGAAATGAAATGCTAGTGTTACAGATAATTGTTACTAATTTTTTGTGTCATCTCTGACAAACTAAAGAATTAATAAATATATACCAGCCTAGGGACGCCTGAGTGGCTCAGTCGGTTGAGCGTCCGATTTCGGCTCAGGTCATGGTCTCATGGTCTGTGAGTTCAAGCCCCACATCGGGCTCTGTGCTGACAGCCTGGAGCCTGCTTCGGATTCTGTGTCTCCCTCTCTCTCTGCCCCTCCCCCGCTCATGCTCTGTCTGTCTGTCTGTCTGTCTCTCTCTCTCTCTCTCTCTGTCAAAAATAAATAAACATTAAAAAAAATTTTAATATATACCAGCCTACTGATTATGGTCAGTATATTTCACTGGTCTATAAAACAGAAGAGTTTGGGAAATATGAGTCTAAACAAGTCATAATTATATAGGATTCTGTATAGTAGTAAGATAGTTCTTATCTTTAGCTTATTTTTAATTACAAAATTGAATGACAAGTCTAAAAAAAAAAAAAATGTGAACCTACGTCGTGCATACATAAAAGATGAAAAATCTTAACACCAAATACAATTCAGGACTATTTTTACTCCTACACTTCATGAATGTAGGGTGACAAAAACTTTTACGTCTTTTAGGATAACATGCATTATTTTTAGTCAATTATTTAGAGTTACTGTACTCATCTCAAATGTATCACAGTCTGCTTCCAGATGATATTATACCACTTCGCTTACATTGCAACCCTACAACAGTAAACTTCTATTTCTCCCCTTCCATTCTCTGTGCTATCGATATTATAATTTTTACTTTTATATACGTTATTAACGTCACAACACGTTATTTTTACACTAGGTCATACTTCCATTCTTATGTATGTATGTACGTTAAGTAATCTCTACACCCAACTGGGGGCTTGAACTCACGACTCCAAGATAGATTCACATGCTCCCGTGACTGAGCCACCAGCCAAGCGCCCCTAGACCATACTTTCTTTTTTTTTCTTTTTTAATTTTTTTTTTAGGGTTTATTTATTTTTGAGAGAGACACAGTGAGAGTGAGGGAGGGGCATAGGGAGAGGGAGACACAGAATCCAAAGCAGGCTCCAGCCTCCGAGCTGCCAGCACAGAGCCCAACGTGGGGCTCGAACTCACAAACCGTGAGATCATGACCCGAGCGAACTCAGGTGCTTAACCGACCGAGCCACCCAGGCACCCCTAGACCGTACTTTGTCAACAGGAGTAGTATTGTTCCCCTGTTAAGGGGGCTGATTTGATAAAAAATACCTAAAAGGCTCCTTAGGAAGATGGTATATATTTGTTTTTTGTTCTAACAATTTTTTGGTATCTATTTTCTTAGGTTTTTCTGTATGTAGGATTATGTTGGGTAGTGTTCTGCAGGGGTCTTTTGGGTATGATGGGTTTAGAGTTTTCATTACTGATCTTCAGTCTGCTTGTTCTGTGTATTATTGGAAGTGGAGTATTGGAAATATCCCACACTTACTGTAGAGCTATTTCTTCCTTTGATTCTGTCAATATTGGCTTCACATGTTTAGGAGCTCCGATATTTGGTGCGTGTATGTTTGTACCTGTTCTGTCTTCTTAGGGAATTGACCTTTTTATCATTATATGCTGCCCTTCTCTGCCTCTGAAATAGTTCCTATCTTAAAGTCTATTTTGTCTGACATCAGTATAGCTACTCCTGCTCTCCTGTCATTGCTGTTGTGTGTGGAATGCCCTTTTTCATCCTTTAACTTTCAAGCCGTGTGTGTCCTTCTATCTAAAGTGAGTCTTGTGGACGGCGTGCAGATGGATCCTGGTTTTTTATCCATTCTGCCAATCTGTCTTATTATCATGGAGTTTAATTCGTTTACATTCCCTTTTGCGCTTGCTTCGGGAGCACATATACTAAAGTTGGAAGGATGCAGAGAAGGTTAGCGTGGCCCCTGTGCAAGGATGATACGTTTACATTCACTTTTTCAAATTAGTTAATTCATCTATTTATTTATTTTGGGGGCGGGACAGAGAGGGAGAGAGAGAGAATCTCAAGCAGGC
This sequence comes from Panthera pardus, assembly GCF_024362965.1. NCBI lineage: Eukaryota > Metazoa > Chordata > Mammalia > Carnivora > Felidae > Panthera > Panthera pardus. The sequence continues at coordinate 10,236,924 of NW_026526969.1, read as the reverse complement.
TTCTCGCTCAGCCCAGAGCCCGGTCTGGGGCTCGATCTCACAACCGTGAGATCATGACCCGAGCCAATGTGAAGAGTCAGACACTGTGGGGTGGCCCAGTTGGTTCGGCGTCTGACTCTTGGTTTCGGCTCAGGTCATGATCTTGCAGTTTCATAAGTTCGAGCCCTGGGTTGAGCTTTGTGCTGGCGGTGTTGAGCCCGCTTGGGATTCTCTCCCTCTCCCTCTCCCTCTCTGCCCCTCTCCCATTCACGTGGTCTCCGTCTCTCTCAAAATAAATAAACAAACTTTAAAAAATTTTTGTAAATGAGTCAGATGATTAACTGAGTCACCCAGGCACCCCTTATTCATTTACATTTAAACTAATTACTGACCAGGGAGGACTTACTCTTGCCATTTTGTTACTTGTTTTCTGTGTCTTAGAGCTTTTCTCCCATTTACCCAGTTACTGCCTTCCTTTGTATTCAGTTGGTTTTTTGTTTGTTTTGTTTTTCTGTGGGGACATTTTAGTTCCTTCTCATTTGCTTTTGTGTATATCCTACAGATATTTTCTTTGTGGTTACCATGGGGATCACACTTAATACCTTAAAATTATTGCAATCTCATTTGAACTGATAGCAACTTCAACCATATACAAAAACTCTACTTTTTTATAGTTCTGCCCTCCATTTGTTGTTGATGTATCAAATCACATCCTTAAACATTGTATATCCACAAACATAGGTTTTACACACTTGGCTTTTAAGTCGTGTAGCAAATTAAAAGTCAAGTTACAAACCGAATCGCCATACTTGCCCATGTATTTAACCATTACTAGAGAACTTTATATGTTTGTATGGCTTTGATTACTGTCTAGCACCCTTTCATTCCAACATGAAGGCCTAAGCTGTTTCTTATAGGACATCTCTAGTGGTGATGAATTCCTCTGGCTTTTATTTATCCGGAAATGTTTTAATTTCTTCCTCATTTTGTGAAGTTTTGCTGGATATAGAAAATTTGGCTGGCAGCTTGTTTGTTTTTGTTTTTGTTTTTCTCTCAGCACTTTAATCATACCACTCTTCCAGTCTCCATGGTTTCTGCTAGGAAGTCTGCTGATCATTTTGTTAGGGATCTCTCATACACGGTGAGCCACCCTTGCTGCTTTAGAAGATTATGTCTTTGGTTTTCAACAGTTTAATTATAATGTGCCCCAGTAGAGGTGTCTTTGGGTTTATCCTCCTTACAGTCCTTGAGCCTCTTGGATTTATACATCCATGTCTGTCCTCAAATTTGGGAAGTTTTCAGCCATTATTTCTTCAAATAATTCTCTCTTTCTCTCTCTCCTCTCCTTCTGGGATTCTCATAGTGCCCATTTTGGCCCCCTTGATGGTATGCTAGACAACGCTTAACGCTTAGCCTTTCTTCACTTTTCTTCATTCTGTTTCTTTCTGCTTCTCTGAGTCAGTGATTTCAAATGACCTGTCTCCCAAGTTCACAGAATCTTTCCTCTGCCTGTTCAAGTCTGCCAGTGAACCCTCTAATGGATTTTTTTCAGTTTACTTACTATATTTTTCAGCTCCAGAATTTCTGTTCATATACTATTCTCCTGATTTCCACTGCTTCTTTGCCCATGTTTCCCTTTAGCTCTTTGAGCATTTTTAAGACAGTTGCTTTATAGTCTTTGTCTTAGAAGCCTATGTTCGTAAGCTAATGCTAAGCCTTTGTCTTATACTGTTTCTTCAAGAACCATTTCTGGGTCTTTGGGTTTTTTTCCTTTATTTGAAGCATGGTTTATTTCTGCCTTGTGATATTTTGTTGAAAATTGGGCATTTGAAACATGTCCCAGTTTTCAGAGACTGGTTCTGTGCAGAGGAAGACTTTTGCTGTTCAGCACAACATGAGGGCTTAAAGGTGTGGGTTTTATCTGGGTGTGCATCATCCCGGGGCCTGTGTGTGTGCCTAATCCTTCCTGGATGCCTGGCTGCTTTTAAATGCCTTAATTTCCCAGAGGTGCCTGGATGGTCAGTCAGTTAGGCATCTGCCTTGATCTCAGCTCAGGTCTTGATCTCAGGGTCATGAGTTCAAGCCCTGCATTGGGTACCATGCTGGACTTTAAACAACGAATGGATCAATCAGTCAGTCAGTCAATGAATGAATCAATGAATCAGCGAATGACTTCATGTTCCTGAGAGTGCCACCCCTGTCTTCTCGAGCCTCAGGTGCCCTATCGTGTTCCTCAATCAGTAACCTTGTGCCGGGTGTCTGCAGACGGTCCTGTTGTGGGTTCCACAGGCCATGCCTGCTGCTGCTTGCTGCTTCCTCTGCTCTGAGATTTGAGCTCTGCTGCTTTTGACTGGGCTCCAAGTTAAGGGACCCAAAGATCAGCCCCTCAGACAACCCTTGACAGGCTGCTTTGCTCTCTGGTTTGTAAAAAAGGGGAACCCAGGACCTGGCTGCCACTTCCCCCAAATCGTGCTGTGCCACACCAGGGAGCACGTGGGGAAAGGGCGCGTGAAAACACCTTGAAATGTTCTATCATTTTGAATGTAGCTTTTTCTTGGCTGGGCATTTGCTTACTTGCTGTAGATTCCCAGAGCTCCCGCAAAGGTATTTCAGCTGGTCTCTGGTTCTTTGTCACATGTCGGGGGGCGGGGGCGGGGGGGGGAACGGGCCTGGAGCTTTCTAATCCTCCATCTTGCTGACGTCACTCTCTAGGCCTTTCATTTAAATTTGTTACTTTTATTTTATTTTTTTATTTTATTTTTTTTTAACATTTATTTATTTTTGAGACAGAGAGAGAGCATGAGCAGGGGAGGGTCAGAGAGAGAGGGAGACACAGAATCCGAAACAGGCTCCGGGCTCCGAGATATCAGCACAGAGCCTGATGCGGGGCTTGAACTCATGGACTGTGAGATCATGACCTGAGCCGAAGTCGGACGTCCAACCGACTGAGCCACCCAGGCGTCCCTAAATTTGTTACTTTTAAATTGAGGTATAATTTACAAAGGTGTAAATTAAAAATTAAAAAAAAAAATTTTAACCATTTATTTATTTTTGAGAGACAGAGGGAGACAGAGCATGAGCGGGGGAGGGGCAGAGAAGGAGGGAGACGCAGAATCCGAAGCAGGCTCCAGGCTCCGAGCTGTCAGCACAGAGCCCAACATGGGGCTCGAACTCACTAACCGTGAGATCGTGATGTGAGCCAAAGTCAGACACTTAACTGACTGAGCCACCCAGGCGCCCCAAGGATTCACATATTTATAATGCACGTTTAGAAATCCTGTCCTGAGAATTCTAGTATTATGACGCTATCATTTGAGCTATTATGGAATCATGTAAGTAACAGTGATAAAACTGAAAGAGGAAAATGGTCAAAATTGCCTTAGAAATTAGTGCTTTATTTATAGATTATTTTAACAGACTTAGTAACAACAAAAATTCTGTATTAATACTACCTTCAAATAGAATGAAGTGGAATCATTTAACTTTTAAGATTCGCATTTGAGTATTCTTCTGTTATTAATCATTATTTTGAGAAAAATTTTATCAAGATTCTAATTTGAACCCCACTATATATACTCTCTGAACTAAAAAAGCAAGGAGGCTAAAAGAGAAAAAAATTCAAAATTACTTGAGTGCAGAGATAAAGCTACCTAGGTAAGGTCCTGGACCGTCCGGTTGCTGCGTTAGAAGGCAAATCACCACCTCGGACCGTGTGGACAGAGGTGGAATCCAGCACCGGATGTAGACATTTCTATCGTCTGTGGAGTATGTGTTGGGCCAGCAAAGACCGCTGGAGGAGAGAATCCCTGGAGGGCAGGATCCTCGTTTTCCTGAACGAAGGGAAGGACGGGTGCTCTTGGTCTCAGTCCCTGGGACCTCTTGTTCCCGGGTGACGCCTGAGTCGGAAGGGAAGTCCAGCATCTCAGCCAGCTGTTGTGGACAGACGAGTGTCTGTGCGTCTGGGCCTGGGTTCAGGAGGATGACGCACTCAGTGGAGGGTCTCTTGTCCAGCGGGCCTGAGCCTGTGGGGGACGTGGTTACACTTGGACCCTGCACCTTTACAACCCCACGTTCCTTCTTATTCCTGAGGAGTCTGGTTCCAGAGGATTCCCTGCTGGGCCTCATGAGCCCCTGCCAGATGCTTTGCCAGAAACATTAGAGACATATGTTAGGCTTTTCATTTCTTCTGAGTAACTTTTGTCTGAAGTCTGCCTCACCTTCTTGTAAATTACTGTGTTTCCCTCATGGGAAATGAGCTGGCCTTGAGAGAGGCCATTGAGGATTTCTGACGCTTCCGGAAGAATTTTGGTCTCTTGACCTGGTTCCAGCTCTTCACATGTGTGTCTGATCTTCTAAATTGCTGCAGAAAGATTCTCCTTTCTCTTTACACAGGGAATTCATTCTTGATTAAATGGTCAGTGGAGATTCATTTCTTCTTGCAGTTTCTGCTGGAACTCCTAACTTTCACTATCTGTGACTTTATTTAGGGAATCATAAAAGAAAATGGAAAGTTTAAAAAAAAATTTTAATGTTTATTTTTGAAAGAGAGAGGGAGAGAGTGTGAGCAGGGGAGGGACAGAGAGAGAAGGAAACACAGAATCTGAAGCAGGCTCCAGGCTCTGAGCTGTCCGCACAGAGCCCGAGGTGGGGCTCAAACCCACCAACCGCGAGAGCATGAGACTAGAGCTGAAGTCCGACGCTTCACCACCCAGGTGCCCCGAAAATGGGAAGTTTTTGGCATCCAGGTTCTATGCCCAGCACAAGCTTTCTTAGGTGATCACGAGTTAATGTAAGTTCTCTGTCTCTAGAATTAGAACCTGGTTCCTCTAGAAGCAGTGATTCGGACTACACCAGCCCCGTCAGGTAAACACCAAGCCCATTTTGAATATTTTTCAAACCCTGGGGACGGGGGATGGGCAAAATGGGCGAAGGGGAGAGCTCGGAGGTACAGGCTCCCGTCTATGGAATGAGTAAGTCACAGGGATGAAAGGCACAGCACAGGGAGTATAGTCAGTGGTGCTGTGATCGCGTCATATGATGACAGGTGGTAACCACACTTGGGAGCACGGCATGACGTCTAGAGTTATCGAGTTCCTACGTTGTATACCTCAAACTAATGTAATATTGTGTCAACTATACTTCCACAAAAAAAATATTGTTTCAACCCCAGAAGATCCTATAACTCTCATATGTGAGTTATTATTGACACATTTTTAAATGATTGTGAACTTTATGCAAGTTTATGAATTTTCATTTTTTCCAATTTTATTGAGACCCGACTGACACAGAACATTGTATTCATTCAAGGCATGCGACATAATGATTTGATGTGTGTATCCATCACCGTGTTTTCGTGTGTGTGACTACAGTGAAGCATTCTCTGGGGATTTAAGAATTTTTTTAACTTTATTTTTGAGAGAGACCGCAAGCAAGTGGAGGGGCAGAGAGAGAGAGAATCCCAAGCAGGCTCCATGCTGTCAGTGCAGAGCCCGGTGCGGGGCTCAAACTCACGAACCGTAAGATCATGACCCGAGCTGAAACCAAGAGTCGGACGCTTAACCAACTGAGCCACACCAGGCGCCCCTCTCTGGGGAGTTTAAATGTAACCTGTAAGAGCACTGGTGGTTTTATCTTTCCTTGCTACTCTAACACACACGTGGTTTTGTCTTTTCTCAAGGCTTGTGAAAGCATCTCACTGAGCCGCATCGGTCAGTTTCTTCCAAACCCCTCGTGACCTGCCTTCTGTGGGCTTTCCAGGTCCCGAAGGAGCCGTCCCACCCGCGCCCCCCTCCCTCCGTGTCCTCTCCATGACACTGGCCAAGACTTCCTGGGGCTGAGCTGCAGGACAGGCTGGGGGTGGCCAGTGTCACTGGGGGAACTGAACCGGACTCCGGGCCCGTGAACCCTCTGGGTTTGTCTGACTCTTCATTCGATGTGCTGACCCTTGTCTCTTCCAGCCCCTCTCCTGCTTCTGAAAGAGGCTTTCTGCTTCCTTGGAGAGGACACTGCTGAATCCGGGCGTTCCTGGGGCTCATTCCTCTGCTGGCTTTTGGAGGCCGTTTTGGTTGGAGTCCCCTCGCCACTGAGTGTGTTTGGGGGCGTCTTCCAACGACTGACGGCTCCGTTGTTCCACATGCTGAGATTTCTCTTTGCTCAGTTCACCTCTGAAACTTGACATGAAGCCCAAGTACAGAGTGGGAGCTTTCCAGATCTTTATGAATGGCCTCCAGATTTGATTCATTTTTCTTGATTTCTCTTCTGGTCATCTGGCTTCCATTAACTTTGTTCCAAGGCCTCTAGACTCTTTGGGTGTAAAGCTGAGCTCCTCCGGGGAGGGCACCTTGTCCTGTCTACACAGAGCAGGCGTTCCGTGATGAACAATCAAGTATGACCCTCACTGTGGCCATCTCCCCCAGTGATCCGTCTCGGGTCCCCTGCCACCGTGTCACCACTGGGCACCATGACCAGCATGGCGACAAGCACTGCAGCCGTCGGGAGGCCACCGGGTGCTCCCCCGGCACCCACAGCATAGAGGAACCCCTGGGGCAGGTGGACAGGGCCCCGGGGGCCACAGGTGGTTCCTGGAGTTCGGGTCACCCCGGCCCTACCCGTCAGCGCAAGGGCTCAGGACACGTGTGTCTTATCACATGAGCCTGTGAGCCGCGGGGGCTGGCGTGCCAGCCAGGCCAGCACCCTTCCTTCCCTGCATCATTCTGGGGCCCAAGGCCCTACCTGCCCTGCAGTGCGCACAGAAGACTCCTGCTCACGGGCCCCTCCTGGTTTGGGTCTGGCTTTGAATTGAGAGGCTTGTGGAAGGGGTTCTGGAGGGTCCCACACAAGTGACTGCACTACGGGTCCCTTAAAAGCCAGAGGGATATTCGGTGTTCATGTCTCAGGAATGTGAGGTCTGGCTGTGACCAAGGAAACCTGATTCTGAACCCACCCCACAAGTCCTTGATGCTGATGTCACAATGGGACTCCAGGGGGGCCGAGTGCTCCTCCCGGGGGCCGGACGGCTGGCGCTGGGCATCTGGGTCCCGGGAGGCTGAGCCCTGGCCAGCCCCCAAGCAGCTCCATGCAGGTTCCCTGAGAGGAAGCAGAGTCTCCCTGGCTGAGCTGCCAGGCCACAGGCGAGTCCGCCCCACATCCTTCCATTCCCGTGGGAACAGAGAGGGTGCCCTGTGGTGACATTTTCACAGCTCCTCTGCGTGTGGTGAGTGGAAAAGGGGGCAAAAGGAAGAGGGCAGTACAGGGGCACTGGGGTGGTCTTGGGGAGGTGCAGATACTTGGACAGGCCTGTGTCCGGCTCGCCCCTGCGTCCAGGCACCCCTCCCCCCCCCCCCCCCCCACCCAGCTCAAAGGTCACCTGGTGGCAGAGAGCACAGCCGTGGGAAGGCCGCTGGGGTGCAATCAGCTGCTGGCACGGAGAAGGGCTCCCAGGGAGGGCAGCTGACGGGGCGAGTGTCAGCTGGGGAGCTTGCACAGCCCCGTACAGAAAATGAAAGAATGGTGGGGTGGGGTTTCTAGACCATATGCGGGCACAGAGTCTTCCCCAGGTCACCCGGCACTGCTCCTCTGTCCAGGGCTTGAGGCGGTTTGGATCTGGGGTCCCAGCCCTTGTGTGGAGACCAGGAGGTCTCTTCCAGGAGGAACAGGGCAGATGCCCCTCAGGGGTCTCTTCTGACAGGCTGTGGCTGCAGGTTTGAGGGTGGGCCCGTCCTGTTTCACTAAGCAAACAACTTGACTCTTAACATCTGTAATCACTCCCTCACCACCACCCAGACCAAGGAACCGTGCATCTCCAGGGGCCCAGAAGCCTCCTGCAGGCCCCTCTTGGACATCACCATCCTCAGACGGAAGGACTCTTCTGATACAGCATCACCTTACCCGAGTCATTTGTCAACGTTTTGAGAATCCTGTGTTGCTCTTTCGGAGGCTCAAGAATTAAGTAATCCCCCCAACGTCATATGGTTATGAACTGGAGCAGGATTCAAACTCAAGACTCTCCCAACCCCTCCTAATCCTCCCATCTCCTGGCCCAGGGCCCCGAAAGATGGTTGGAGACTCCGGTTCCCATCCAGCGCACTGGGGGGCAGGGAGCCCTTGCCGGAGTTCTCTGCATCCCCTGGGGAGCTGTTTTTTCTGTCAGCGGCTGCCCAGGTTCCCAGGACAGCTCCTGGCCAGATGGGGAGAAGCAGCAGCAGCCGGCCATCCTGTGCCCAAGGTGCGCGAGGGGAGCAAGATGCAGAAAGGTAAGACTCTCATGTGGAAAGCGTTGCTTCACATGAACATTATGACAGAACAGTATGATCTGTTATGACAGAGCTTGTCTGTGTACAACATATTTCAATGGTGCACTACCCCTGGGAGAAAGATGATGTTTTCCCCATTTGACAAATGAGTAAACCAAGGCACAGGGTAGGTAACACGTTCAAGGTCAAATTACAAAGCCAGGATTCAATCCCATGTCTTGCCATTCTGCCTCTTGAGGGCATTTTGTATCTATCCATCTGTTTCTGACCATCAGGTAAGACAGGTGAGCTGTTATGTGGCCAAAAATAAGAATATCGGGGTGCTTGGGTGGCTTAGTCAGTTAAGCGTCCAACTCTTGATCTCAGCTCAGGCCTTGATCTCAGGATCTTGAGTTTAAGCCCTGCACTGGGCTCCGTGCTGGGCACGGAGCCAACTTGAAAAAGAATAAAAAATTGTCAATAGATACAGAAGTTATACAAAGGAACCAAAAGAAAATTCCAGCACTGCAAGGTGCAATAACTAAAATGAAAAATCCCCTAGGGGAGTTCAAAAACACATTTAAAGCAGAAGAAAGAATCAATGAATTTAAAGATAGGACAATTGAAACTGAGAAAAAAAGTGCACAGAACCAGAGTCCCATGGGACACCATTAAATAGAAAAACATAGATGGTGGGAATCCCAAAAGAACAGAGAGTAAGAAAGGAGTCAAAAGAATATTTGAAGAAACAATGACCAAAAACCTTCTCAGTTTGATGAAAGATATGAATCTACAACTATAAGAAGTTGGATAAATTCCAGATAGAACACATTCAAGGACATACCAAAGAATCTTGAAAGCAGCAAGAGAGGTGACTTTTCTCATACAAGGAATCCACAGAAGATGAGCAGATTCCTCATCAGACCTTGAAGGTCAGAAAGCAGAGGGTTGATTTATTCAAATTGATGAAAGAAGGTGCCAGAATTCTATATCCAGCAAAATTGCTCTTCAAAAGTGAGGGAGTTTGTTACCAACAGAACTGCTTTACAAACAATGCTAAAGGAGGCCCTTCCATTTGAGATGAAAGGATACAGTAAGTCAAAGCTGTAAGCAGAAATCAGACTCTCCAGTAAAAGTAAATACATGGGCAGTTATAAAAGCTATTATTATAATTTCGGTTTGTTAAGTCCACTTATTTTCTACAGGATTTAAAAGGCACATGCATTACAAAACCTAACTATAAACAGATGTAATTTGTGACATCAGTAACAGAAGGGGGAGACGGAGCCATTCAGGATCAGGGAGTTTTATGTGCTATTTAAGTTGGCATAAATTAGGTTGTTGTAACATTAGGATGTTAAGTGTCATCCCTGTGGTAACCACGAAGAAAATATCTATAGAATATACACAAAAGGAAATGAGAAGAGAATCAAAATGTCACTATAAAAAATCAAATGCAAAAGGCAGCAGTGGAGGAAGTGAGGGACAAAAAAAGCCATAAGGCACGTAAAAAACAATAAAATGGAAGAAACAAGTTCTTTCTTAGGAGTAACTAAATGCAAATGTATTCAACTCTCTAATCAAAAGGCAGAGATTGAAGATGGCCAAGTAGGAAGCTCCAGGCCTGTGCTACCCCCATGGAAACATTGAAAATAAATACATAAAAGGACCTACAGACTAAAATAACTATGGGACCTCTGGAAATCATTCCAAAATCTACAGCAACCAGGCGAACGCCCAATCGAGAAAAAGCCATGGTCAAAATGGTAGGGGATTTTGTGGCAGTTTTACTTGCCTTTGCCTCAACCCTTCCTGGCACGACAATGTGTGATTGGGAGGAAGCAGCCTCCTCCTGGCTTCCTCCCTTGTGCTGGAAGGAGGAGAGCAGAACTCATTGGCAATGTTCTGACCTGTCTGTGGACTGCCCAGGGGACTGGGGTTTCTGTTGTGCCTGACTTGGAGCTCAGACAGGGAAAGATGACCCATGGAGGGCTGGGGCACGCTCTCATGGGCAGAAGAATACAGTAACATCTAAGGTTCTGAGAAGAAGCTGGGGGGAGACTCTGGAAAATTAAGACTTTTGAAAAGCAGCCAGGTATACAGGCTGGGGATTGGAGGAAGTACAGGCCCAGGCGTAACACGTGCCCATAAAAGACCCAAGACTTAAGCCATTACCCTGGGTTGATCACAAGTCTTAGAACACACCCTGCAATTTAGTGAAGGTCTCCTGCCATTGTGCAAAGACTGGGCAGACAGGGCTGTTTTTTTCAAATGACTACTTTTCAACAAAGATCTCAAGGCATACAAAGAGACGGGAAAACAGGGCACAAAGAAACAAAATCTTTATCTCCAGAAACCACACAAACCATCCCTGAAGAAACATAGGTATCCGACTTACTAGAAAAGACTTCAACCAAATAACTGTTAAATATGCTCAAAGAGCTAAAGGAAATCAAAAAACTGATATATGGACAAAATGAGAATATCAAAAAGTTATGTATGTTATTAAGGGGCTCCTGAGTGGCTCAGTTGGTTGAGCATCTGATTCTTGATTCCAGCTCGGATCATGATCCCAGAATTGTGGGATTGAGCCCTGCATCAGGCTCTGTGCAGGGCATGGAACCGGCTGAGGATTCTCTCTCAAAATAAAATATAAAATTAAAATTAAAATTAAATTAATAAAATCTTTTAAAAAATTCTGGAGCTGAAAAAATACAATAAAGGGATTCAACAGCAGACCTGAATAGTGAAAAGAATCTGTGAACCCAAAGACAGGTCATCTGAAATCACTGAAACAGAGGAGCAAAAAGGAAAAAAAAGTGAAGCAGGCCTAAGGGACTTATGGGACACCACCACACAGACAAACATATGCACTCTTGGACTCCCAAAAGGAGAAGGAGAGAGAAAGGGGCAGAGAACTTATCTGAAGAGGTAATGGACAAAAATTTCTCAAATTTGAGTAAAGAAATTAATATACAACTTGAAGAAACTCAACAGACTTCGACAGATAAATCCTGAGACACGCACAGCAAACACTGAAAGACAGGAGGGCAAAATGGAAATTTTACATTACAGTAATCGGACTCTAGAACAACCAGGTAGGTCAGTAAGGAAAGAGAGGACTTGAACAACACAACAGACCAACTGGACGTAACCAACATATATACAACATCCAACAACAGCAAAATATGCATTTCCCTCAAGTGCACGTGGAACATTCTCCATAATAAATGACATTCTGTGAGGCCACGAACCAAGTTTCAAAAAATTTAAAAAGACAAAGCATATAAAATATTTGCTCTTCCCACAATGTACTGAAGCTAGAAACCAATAACGGAAGGAAAATTCATAAGTATGTGAAAGCCAAGCAATAAATACATCGCAAGGGAAATTAGAACCCATCTTGAGACAAATGACTGTGAAAACACAGCATACCCGAACTGAAAACAGTGCTAAGAAGGAAACTTAGAGCCATAAATGCTTACATTAAAAAAGAAGAAGGGCCTTAAATCAACAACTTACTTTATCCCTTATGGAACTTGGAAAAGGAGGAAGGCTAAGCTCAAAGCCAGCAGTAGGAAGGAAACAACATTACAGCAGAGAGAAAATAGAGAACAGAAAACAATAGAGAAAGCCAATATAAAGCCAAGAGGCGGTTCTTCCAAAAAAACAAAAACAAAAAAACGACACAATGGCAAACCTTTAGCTAGATGCCTGCAGTGGGAGAAGAGGACAAGGACTCAATGACACAAGAGGGCATCTTACTGCAAATTTACAGAAATAAGGGTTATAACAGAGCTCTGTGAATAACTATATGCCAACAAAATGGTTAACCTAGAAGAAATGGACAAATTTCTAGAAACACACAACCTACGGAGACTAAATCATGAAGACATATCAAGTCTGGATAGACCTATAACTAGTAAGGAGATTGAATCAGTAATCAAATACCTCCCGACAAAGAAAAGCCCAGGACCCAATGGCCTCATCAGCGAATTCTACCGGACATTTAAGGAATCAACACCAGTCTTCCTCATACTCTTCCAAAAAAAGGAGGGAATGCTTCCTAACTCATTCTAGAAGGCCGGCATCACCCTGATACCAAAGCTAGATGAAGACACTACAAGAAAACTATTGGTCAGTATCCCTCATGAATATGGATGCAAAAAATCCCCAACAAAACATGAGCAAGTCGAATCCAACAATAGAATAAAAGTTTTATACACATCATGACAAAAGAGGATTCCTAGGATGCAAGAATCACTCAGTATACACAAATCGATTTAATACTCCATATTAACAGAACGGAAGGGAAAGTAAATACTCTCAACTGACACAGCAAAACCACTTGACAAAATTCAATACCTTTTCATGTTAAAAACACCCAACAAACTAGCAATACTAGGAAAATAACTCAACACGATGAAAACCGTATATGAAAAATCACACAGCTAACATCATACTCAAAGGTGAAAGACTGACAGTTTTTCCTTTAAGGTCAGGACAAGACCAGATGTCTACTCACATTGCCTCTATTCAAGATAGTACTGGAAGTGCTGGCCAGAACAATTAGGCAAGAAAAAGAAAGAAAAGGCATCCAAATTCAAATGGAAGAAATAAAACTGTTTGCAAACAATGCAATCTTATATGTAGACAACATTAAGATTACACACACATCATTAAATTAGCAAAGCTGAAGCCTAGAAAGCCAACACACCAAAATCAGTTGTGTTTCTAGACACTAACAATGAAGAATCTGGAAAGAAAATTAACAATTCCATTTAAAATAGCATCAAAAAGAATGCAATACTTAGGAATAAACTTAACCAAGGAGGCTAAAGACTTACGCACTGAGAGCTGCGGAACACTGCTGAGAGAAATCCAAGACCGCAAAGATGTTACTCTGTAATGCCTTTTCTGGGTATCATGGCTGGGTCAAGTCAACAAAGAAAATGATCCCACCAAGTGTCCATCAAATCAACGGAAAAACACAATGTGGTACATTCCTACAGTGGCATGCCATTCAGCCATAAAAAGGAGTGAATTTTGATAGATGCTTCAACATGGGTAGACCTTGAAAATGTTACGCTAAGTGAAATAAGACACGGAAAGACCAATATTTTATGATTCTACTTACATGAAGTACCTAGAATAGGCAGGTTCACAGAGACCAAGTAGGACAGGTGTCGGGGGAAGGAGGAGCAGCAGTTACTGGTTAGTGGGTCTAGGTTCTAGTTTGGGAGGATGAAAAAGTTTGGGTACATTGGCAGTGATACAATATTGTGAGTGTTTTAATGCCACCGAGGTAGACCTTAACCAGTGGATACACTGACAGATACTACGTGTAGCTTACCACAATAAAAATATCCAAAAAAGAAAAATAAAAATGCAAACCAACAAACATGACCAGCATGTGAGGAACCAGTCAACAGCTTCAAAAACTTCTCGATCCCACAAGTTTCTGCTTTTGGTAGAGCACTTTCAACTGCCTGCCGTGTTTTTTCGGTTCCTTCTACAATTCTGAAGTCTGTCCTTTTTCCCTAGAAGGCCCTTGTCAGTATTTCAAGCCATTGACTTTCTTTTTTGCGGGACTGGAGAGAAAAAAAAGGAATCTCATCTCCACACCAAAGTATCAGACGCCAAAAAAATGTAAAGTCGTGAGTTTATTGCATATGTAACAAAATGAACCTGACCTCCTGGGTCCAGCCTGCTGTACAATCACTGTTTGTTTTTGTGTTTCCAGCTGGTTCCATAACCACATTAAATAGAACTAGTATTTCTTTAAATACTTTTGATTTTGACATAAAACGGAACATTAGTGTACAATTTTCACAAAATAAATCAGCAATAAAAACAGTGGGAAGAATAACAAGGATAGCAGCAATACTTAAAAACAAGACATTACAAAATAAATTAAAAAATACATTATAAAGTGGTTGAGAAACAAAAATAAACAAATTTTAAAAATTCATACTATGTTTCGGGAGGGCTGCCGTGCGGCACGCGCCTGGCTGCGGACGGGGCCGGGGGGACGGGGCGGGTTCTCTGCGGAAGGCCACTCCTGACAGCTCAGGGTGGAGGACCCCCTCACCTGAATTGGGACCACGCGGCCGAGCAAGCTTGGGGAGCACGGGACTCCTGGCGGGCAGAGTCTCCCCTCGGGGAGAGCTGCCCTGACTATGTCCCCCAAGCAGCCCCTTTGTTTCTCCTTCCTACAGCGCTGGCAGAGCGGTGGTTTGCTGCATCCCTGAGGGTCGGCTGATGACCGCTGGTGAGGGCAAGCCTGCAAGTCGGGCCCCTGAAGCATCTGGGCCAAGGGGTAGGAAGGGGACGGCGGGGGCGGGGGATGTTGGGGATCACCAAGGGCCACAAACGAGAGCTCGTGGGAACAGGGTCCACGTGGACCCAAAGTGGAGTCATCGGGAGCTTTTACCCACTGTCTGCCACACTGCTCTTTCCGTGGTTCAAAAGGCCTAATCCAAGGTTCTAGAAGTGCAATGCTACTGACGGGCCTGTCTGGCGAGAGTAAACCAGGGCTCTGGAAAGTTCTGCTCTTTCAGGCCCCACTGTAACACACAGCTGACGAGGACGACTGGTGAGGGAGGAAAGCCCCGCCTTACAGGCCAGTCCCGTCTGCTGGGCCCACGCCTGACACCCGCGGGCAGCATGGGGCTGGCAGGCGCGGGTTCTAAGGACTGTTCCTCCCGACAGCAGGAAGATCGTCTTACAGGAGCCACGTGCCACAGTCCCGCTAGACCCTCGTCTCCCCGCTCATTCCTGCAGCTCTGAGCCAAACCACAGGAACAATCCGTGGTTCCCCCACTCGGTCTGGATGTGCCCTCAGCTCTCCGTGGAGGTCTCCTCCTCACACTGGGGGGTTGAGGGGCACCTTCGAGAGGAGGCCTCTGTGGGGGAAGGGCCATAGCCGACATTTCCTTACTCTAGCAGAGGAAGGTTACGAGGGAGGACTAGAGAGTCAGGGGGAGCCAGCTTCTAGAACGCCCTCTGAAGGACGATGGTAAACGAGCGAGACTCGGGGTAAGCCTGACGAGGGCAAGGCAGAACTTCTGACAGTCCAAGCCCATGATACGGCCTGGACTTCCTGAACGGATTTAATCTCTCCTCTGCAGCAGTCACCCTTGACATCTCTCTACCCTGGCACCTCCTCCGTAAGCGGCCAGACGCGCGCTCTCTCACAGCTCTTGGAACCCACAGCCGCTAGCCCACGGCCCACCGAACCAGGCGAACTTCTTGTTCCGAGGGAGGGTCTATCTCTCCCAGGGGTTCCCGAGCTCCCGCACGGCAGCCACAGAATGCTTCGGGGCAAGCCGAAGAACCACACGGCAAGACCCACAAGGGTGAGCTCGCCTCCAAACCCACCTAGCTCCGGAGGTATCCGTGACAAAAAGAGAGTCACCCGAAAGCCTTCCAGACCCACCTCAGACCTGCAGCTGGATCCCAACGCTTAACTCCGAAACCAACGGCAGACTTCCAACAGTGAAATGTCTTCCTGATGAATTACCCGGCATTTGCCCCCCACCCCCCCACCCCCCCACCAAACAAAACAACAACAAAAAACCAAACAGGACGATTGGCTGCTGCCCTTCACGGAAGTTCATCGCAAATCAAACCACCTTGTTCAAATACTGTTGAACTTCTGTGCAAATTGGAAAACGGTGTTGGAAACTCAGGGTCCAGGCTTGCTTTGGCCTTGCTCGTCACGTGAGGACGTCTGGGCGAGCGAACTGAGTAGTAGTGATTGTTCGCGTCTCCACCCGACACTCGGGAAACGAGCAGAATGAGCCAGGGTGAAGGGTCCCCTCCACCGACAGGTTTGCGTTCGTGCCCTACTCTTCGTAAAACCGTAACTCGGGGTGGATTTAAGTCAGTGGGGTGGCCCGTTCCCTCTCTCCCTGTGAGGCTACTTTGCACCAAGCCAGCAGCTACAACAGCAGAATTCTGTTAGTTCAGCTCTTAGCAACTTCCGCACAACACTTGGTTAGTATTCAAGTGACCCAGCCGACCCTCATCGACATACACGTGGTGGGGGAGCCGCAGCCCGGGACTGGCCGCATGGATCTGAGGCTGGTTTGGTGTGTTCTTTTATAAGCTCTGTTACGTGGTATTTTCACTGGAAAAATATCTCAAGCTAGATAGATAATGTGGCAAAAGGGACTCTTAAAAGGAAAGATCATTTTTCTCTATGCAAGTTTTTTCAGCCAGGATCCCCTGAAAAATACCCCAGGCCTCCAGCAAAAGCTGCCCCAGTTCCTTTACTTTTCCAAAAGGGAAGCACACTTTGGATGCAAGCTTCCTGCTGGGGCAGAATTCCAATGGACAATACGGTTATTTTTCAGTTAGAAATTAATCTGCTTCCCAGAGCAGGCTGCTAGGGTGTGACTGGAATTTGAGCTGCAGAACTTGAAAAGGGACCTCAGGACTGTCTGGAGACAGAAGAGCTACCGGTTACAAACCCTCAGTAAGCCAAGCTCAGTTCCAGAACTTGTGGGTCGATCCTCCTATAAAGACCACAGGGCAGTGAGCCTATCACCAACCATGTGGGTTACAGTCGCTGCAGGGTATCCTGTGTGACCGAAGCCAAATGCTAAACCTGGCTGCATTTTATTGGATGGGCGATGGAAGGGGGGGGGGGGGGGTAGGGGGCGGGGATCACTGTCAGAAAGGAGGAAAATATGGGTGGGAGCCGCCAACCAAAGTCCCCCCACCCCCCTCGCTCCCCCAACGAAAAGGAGGGGAGAAAACCCTTTCCCTCGGGTCATCTAGGGTTCCCGGGCCTCAGCCAGCTTCGCAGGAGGCGCACAGAAAGCTTGCTTTTGGTCTGGTGGTCGTGAGCTAGAATCTGTTGCCTTTGGTTGCTCTCTTCATTCCACGGCAAACCCGCAAGTCTCCTCCACGGCCGTCAAAAGCTTCTCGTAGAGCTTCTCGTACGACTCGTAAGGTGGAATGTCGATCCGATTAAAGCTGGAAGAGGACAAAAGAGCGACAGAGTCACTGCTGGGGCCATCTGGACCTAGGCCCTGGTTCGAGGACAAGGGCAGGCGGGAGCAGAGCATTCAGGGCCTCGAGCTAGCAGCGTGTGAGTATACAGGCGGATGGGGCCAAGCATCTCATCGCCCAGCTGGGGTGGGGGGGTACAGGCAAGTTTTCCACTCCCCCCTCGTGCTTTTCTGTTTCGAAAGCAAAGATTTTTCATGGAACACAGAACAAAATAAGTCCTAAGATCTTGAAAGCCAAAATTAAACCGATTACTATGTCCTGGTTATATCAGGACAAAGATCCTTCCTGATGCAGTGGTGGTTGTCTTCTTCGCACGTGGACCACCGTAATCCAGACTGGCCGACTGTCAGATCACCGCTGACAATCCACTGCCTGTCTGTGTAATCCTCCGTGACTTGACCTGAGACCAAATGGGGCAGTCTGGGATGTTTCCTGCAGAAACAAACTATTATCTCAAAACTAGTAAAACGTCAAATCTCTGATAGGAGGAGATGAATCAACATTTCCCTGGAGAAATTCTAGTGTTGTATTAAAAAAAAAAAAAAGAAAGAAAGAAAAGGCATCCTTTAAGAAGGATATCCTCTCCTAATAAGTCAAAACATAGAAAATTCTGACCGAGATCGTGACCTACTGAATTACTAGCAGTCAAGCAGTTAAGGATGGTTTTTGTCAAGAAAGAACTGGGCTAAACCGTGTGATAGTTTTTTTCTTGAAGCTGGGACTTCAGCATCTGAGGACAGTTCTCACATCCATTTTATTCTAAACGTTCCACTATGAAAGGGCAGAGTCCTAGGGAAGAAAGCGGCTGCCGTGGGTCAACACGATGCTGTGTCTGTAACGGCCACGCGGGGCTGGGCGCCACAGCCTCGGTAGGGCCTTGGCCATGTAAGCACTTGAACCCACACCCCTGGGTTCCCAATCAGGAAGCTTCTGTTGCAATGTTACACATCTCTATGGCAAGGAACCGGCTCTCGCGAACTAGACACGCTGGTCTTTTTGATACGTGGTTTCTGAGACAAAGCGTACGTAAGTGACTTGATTTTTAAACCGCAAGGGAAAATCATCTGCTACAGGTATGAGTGATGTTAAAATTTAGGAAAGTTAAGAAGTTTTCAATGTGCAAGATGCACCCATCACCAAGTTCCAAGAAGGAAAACACAGGAAGCAAAGACTGGGAACTCCGGATTGAAAATGACAGCTCCCCCGCAGGGAGGTACGTGTGTGCACACGCGCGGCCCAGCAAAGGCAAGGCTGGAGCTGCCGAGTGCCAGCCGCCGTTAATCACATCTCACGACAAAACCGGTTTCACGAAAGAGACTTCTGATAACCCTCCTGTGACACACTGCCAAGCACTCATCCCACCTGACACTGGTTCCACGGCCAGGTGTCCTGGGGCGCAGGTAAAGGAAGCACGGGGAGTCATGCGCGGGGTGGCAGGCACAGGGACAGGCTCCCCGCGATGCCACAGCGAGGTCCTTACCAGGTGTGGGCCTTCGGAAGGTTGTCTGTGTTGGCATCAATCAGGTGGATGGTGAAGAGCCGGGGCCCTGCCGCGCCTGTAGAACCTTACGAGACAACATTCTAGTTAATGCACTTCAGAGGCGGGCCCCGGGCCCCACTGCCAACCACACCCTCGGCCCGATGCCCGGGCAGGTCGTCCTGCCGGACGGTCATGGGCTTCACGCGGCGGCATAGCCTGCACCTGGGTTAGGACACGCTGACCGTCCAGCGACCTATCCCAGCCATTCTAGAAAATCGCAGGGGCAGAGACGCGTGAGAGCTCTCCTCCTGGACCCTGGCCGTGGGCCCACTCGAGTGGGGATATTTGAAGGACAAAATCCTTAAATCACCAGTGACGGTTTTTCTTTTTTTTTAAACAAAATGTTTAGCAAGTGGGCCCGCCCCTGGCAGAGGACAGCAGGGTTATGACAAAAGCACGATACACGGTCATGAATCCCCCAGGCGGAGGGACGGTGGGAAAAGAAAAAGACACAAACACCTAGGACAACAGCCCAGGGGGATGGAAGTAGCTTCTGTCACTCAAAGAAGTCCTTCAAATCTGGAAAAGTCTACAGGGAATGTTCTCTACATGAAATACACCTGCTATCTCTAGGAACATGCAAAGGTCCATCTGCTACATTTTAACATACTAACATTCTTCACCTTTTTCCTTCTGGCTCTCAGGGTTACCAAAATCTGGATATCAGGTTTTTTATCAGCGTCGGAAGGGACCAGAGAGGGGATAGGTACCTACACCAGACAGCGGAGCCTCTCAGGCAGTGCCTCTGCATAGAGGAGGAAACCGAGGCTCAGGAAGGACCCCTGGAGCTCATGACCAACACGGCAGCAGGAGACTCCATCTCCTGGCACTCAGGCCGGGCCGCTCTCACCTCAGGGCTGCAGTGAGACGGCTGCTACCAGAAGACTCAGGAACGAATCCATGGTGTACTTTAGAACCTCTAATTTCTTTCCCCAAAGCCTTGCTGCTATTTGTACCCTCCCTCTGTCCCCCGGTTCTGTAGGGGTGGGGGAGGGACCGGCTCCATGGGGTTCTTTTTCGCTCAGGTCTCGCCCAACTCAGCCCTGGGCGGGCACCAGGCTGGCCAGCACCCGCCACAGCTGCGCGCCCCAGATGACGCCCCGCCTGCTGGGCACGTGGCCTGCAGGGACACCGAGAAAGGTGGGTTTGACAGGAAGCTGGGCTTTGTTGTGCTGAGATTCTCGCCCCCTTTGCGTCTACAGGTATTTCCTCTCAGCTTGGGCAGAGGCTAGCACCCCCGGAGCACTGTTGGCCCGGAGCACTGGGGGACCGGCAGAGAGAATGGCAACAAGAGGGCCCCCGGGGGTGGGGGTGGCCGCGGCCCCCAGCGTTCGCTACGAGAAAACACAGGCCGCGCCACTTCCTAGGAGACGTTTCAGGAAAATACCACCACGGCGGTCCAGCTCTTCCTGCCGTGGCCTGGCAGGGGACGTGCCTGGCGGAGACGCGTGGGGCCAGGAGCCCCGCCTCCACATCAGTCACCTTGCAAAGCCTTGAAGCCTTGGAGAGGGACCCGAGTGGACCCGGTCACGAACTGCAGCAGCCTGGCCCTCCTCTCCTCATCGAAGGTCTCCACGGCCTGCCAGAACCAGCGGACGATGTTGCTGTCGGCCACACAGTGCTTCAGCCGAGTGTTGGACTTCCAGTCGCTCACGTCGATCTTATCCAGGCCGCCTATGATCAGCTGCGAAGGCGTTTAGAGGCAAGTTATTTCTCAGATGTACAGACCGGGTCATGGCAGCCTCCCAGCTTCCCAGCGTCTGAAAGGAGGGAATTCGTGGCGTCCGAATAAACTAGCCAGAGACTCCGACAAGCGGAGAGGGAGACGGGCCCACGCTCCCAACAGCGCCTTTTCTTACAACCAGGTCTGCTCTCCTCATCCGCGAGGAGTCAGTACCAAAGGGCCGACCGGCGAGACTGAAGGGGCTGACTGTAAAATGGGGCCACCTCCCCGGGACCCCAGGGGCCATCACAGCAGGGCTGGGAGGGGAGTGGTGTGCGAGTTTCTGCACCGGGTGGGCGGCCCACCCAGAGCTGCTGCCCGCCCACGGAGGCGCCTCGCTGCGGCAGAAAGACAAGGATTTCAAAGCCGTGAGCCACTTGGCACGGACGTGGGTAAGGGATGAATGAGTCTCTATGTTCACACACGCGAAGCGGGACACGAGAAGACAATAACACTTTGTGCGGAGTCTAATAATAGCTAGAACAGAAACACAAAGTTGACGTGGTGGGAGAATCTGGTTATACTCGAGAGAATTTCCTCGATCCGAGGTAAATACGTGGGAGGGGTTTGGAAACCGCCACAGCTGGAGATCTTGAACATGAGGATAAGCCACAGGACACCCCGAACAATGTCCGGAGAATGATCTGGACTCGTTGCTGCCAAGCAGACACCTGTCCTTGTCATAAACAGGCTCAGACGCCCTCGACACCCCGCTCGCTCTAGGCCTGCTAGTCGGGAGCCCCGACAAACCCCCGGCCTTGCCGCGGGGACAGACAAGCCTCATTCTGCAGGCAGGTTGTAAAACAAGAAAACACCGATCTCATTTGCGCCCTTTAATGCCTCCTTGGCTGGGCCCGGTGAGCACGTACCTCTAGTTCCTTCTGGTCAAACGGCTTCAGTAAGTGTTGAGGAATGAGTTCATTAAACCCCTTCTGAAGAGCCAAGAACTGGGCTTCAATCCCCCGCATGAACCTCCAATTTACATACAACCTGAGAAACAAATTCACAAGTTGGAGGCAGCATCAAATGGTTCATGAAACAAAAAAAGTTTTCTCCACAGAAGGTTCTGACACCTGAACCTGGCAGCCTGCCTGCCGGGCCTCCCCTTGGGGCGGGAGGCAGGGGCGGAGGTGGGGGCAGAGGGGACAAAACCCCCACCGGCCGACGTTGCCTAGCCTCAGTATCAGGTTAAAAATAAGTCAGCACAGGCCCTTACACATGCTGATGCTTCGCTAAAAATAGCTGTAGGAATTAACCTGACCTGTTAGAGCAAGCACCATAACTGAAAAGTAGACCTGAAAATAACACACAGGATACGTGAGAACACGCGCCAGTCTGGCAGCCTCCGCACACGCACACGCCCGCATGCTTCCAATTCCCCAGTGCGAGCGACTGGCCGTTTATTTGCCTGAAGAGGTAGGCGCCTGGGCGGCTCAGCTGGTTAAGGGTCCGACTCTTGATTTCAGCTCAGGACACCATCTTAGGGTTTGTGGGATCGAGCCCCACGTCAGACTCTGCACCGACAGCGCGGAGCCTGCTTGGGATTCTGTCTCTTCTCGCTCTGCCCGACCCCTGTCTGCTGTCTCTCTATCTCAAAATAAACATTAAAGAAAAAAAGAAGAACAAACTACTGTGGAGTAGACTTCCTCGAGACTGATCTCAAGGAAACTTCTAGGCTTCTATTCTGTCCTGCGTTCACCACCTTCACACCCAGAATTGGGAGGTCACCTGCAATCCCTTCCCCAGCTTGGGCTCTGGAGTCATTATCCTCCCTTCAACGGGCCGGCTCCGGTGGCACTAGGGGCGCCTCTGTGCACAGCCCCCACCACTGAACCCGACCGTGGCTGAAAGTCTGTTCTGTTCCTGGGATTCTGGTCACAGGTGCCGGCAGGGAAGGGAAGCCTCAAACAGCCAAGGAGCCTCGACAACCTAAATGTGAACCCAGCCTTGCCCAGATGGTCCCAGGCACCTGGATGTCCCCGCTGGCAACCTCCAAGGTTCCCCAGAACATTACCGGACATATTCTTTCTTGTTGTCCTCTGTGACAGGAACGTTGCGACCATTGGGTTTCAGTTCATGCTGAAGAATCCTCCCGAAAGCATTGTGTTCCACACAGAAAGTGTGGTCTAGCACAGGGGTGATATCGTTCTCTCTGTTGAAGTTAAGACACAAGATGGATGTCAGACCTCTGCCAGCATGCAGCAGCGAACAGAACCTTAGACGGAACATTCCGGGAGAAAGACGGCACTTCCTGTCCATCACCCCAGAGCTGCGGGGGGGGGGGGGGGGGGGGGGGGGCGGGTGGAGAGGAAAACCTAGGGCCCAGAGCACGTGTGAGGGCAGGGGTGCGGGTACTGAAGGGGTACCACAGCTCCACTCTGCATGTGCCCGGACTCCGGGCTCCCTCATTCATAGGGAGGTGATGGTAGCTCTCTCGTTCTGGGATTTTATGAGACACGGCGGCCTGACTGCCTTGTAAACTGAGTCTCCGAACAGAAGGATTCACGAAGAGGAAACGGGGTCAAAGGAAAAGCAACCTGCAGAAGACACACCTAGAAAACACTCGCAACCCCTCCTTTAAGGCAGCCATTCCAAATGCATCCATTCAAACAAAGTAGCCCTTGGAAGTTCAAGTGGACTCCTCCGCCCCCCGCATTTGCTGAGACGCAAGCAGAGTAAACGATTTTGTACAGGATGGAGGCCCTAACCCCCCCGGACTACCCATTTCCAGCCGGGGCACGTGAAGTGAGGCCGACCGGCGCTTGGGGTGCAGCTGGCCCCAGCTCCCCCTCTCGCTCTCCCCCTGCAGAGCCTGGATCTCTCCCTCTGTGAAATCGGCTCGTTCACAAGGACCCACAACCCCCGCGGTTACCACGTGACTGTGCCGACAGCTTCCAAGAGAGTTCTAGGATAATTCTAAAACAAAGTCGACTAAATATAGTTTTTCCTGATACTTTCTCTTACTACCAAATACTCTGCCACTAATTTTGTGTTGGGTGCTTTCCCTCTCGAGATTCACTGGAGAGTCCAAAACAAAACCCGCCACCCACCTATCAGGCCTGGGGATTAATTTTGTGGCCAGACCTTAATAATTTGAGGAAGAAATTAGTCTATGAAGTGAAACTGGCCAAACGTCATGAAGGAAGAAAGTCAACTGAGTATTTCTTGTTAAATCCACTTTTATGTTTTTGGCTGTAAAACAGCATTTTCTTTACTTCTCTTTCCTGACTTCACACCCATCCCTCGAAAACATTCACATGCACGCACACACGCACACAAAACAATTGTATTTGGTGGACAGTAAGATGGGTGAGGCATTTTCCATTAACTGAACAGTGAGTCGGTACTTACAGAATCCACACTAAGCTCTTATGGAGTTCTGGGTCCACCGACTCCAAATCAGAGAGCTGGATGGGTTTCCCCAGTAGCTGCTTATAGAAGGGAACCGTGAAGCCCCCGTTTATGTAGTGTCCGTGGAATACGGCGAGACCCATGATCCGACCCACAAAATGGAAATAAGACAGATGGTCCTGTAGGGGGCACCAGAGAACACATTTATTAGAAAAATGACCAGCCAGGGTGGATACCTTGTGCTTTCTCCAAGCTTCTTGGGAGACCTGTCCCATGGGCAACCCAACACTGACTCAGTTGCTCACAGGTTGTGCTCACGATCAAAGGAAAGAAGGCTAGTTAGGTAGTCAAAATTCAGAGCATGCATTTTGTATAGATCATCTGAACATTTTACATGCCCTTCGTTCAAACATGGCCTCAGAACTGCTACATCATTTGTGGTACTCAGCCTAAAAGGAAAATGCAGAACTCTTCGCTCAAAAATTAAGAATTTCAACATGGCAGCCACAGAGAATCAAACCAACACAGGCGCTTCTAAGTGCCAGGCGCCCAGGAGGCCGGCCCCCCGTTTTCCCCACTGCACTACAAACAGAGCAGGGGGCAATTCTCCCTGAGTCCCAGGAGAAAGCAGAAGAGAAGAAAATCCAAAGGAAATAAAAAACCAAAGAGGAACATAGAGGAAAATAATGGACAACCCAAGTAACAGAATCATTCTAAAACCAGAGCTGTTCTGGTTTTTAACTGGGGAACCTCACATCTCTGCTTTCCAGGTGGAATTATAAGCAGAATTAATGAAAACCCCATTTCCCTTTCCTGCTCTACCTTTCAGTGTCTATTTACCAGAGACTGAGTAAGTCCACAATGGATAAACCAAGGACTGACACTGGACCTGGAAATCTAGTTAAAGAACTTTCCAATTCGCCCTCTCTTTATTCATGGGTACTTACGGGGTTGATCGAAGAATCCGGGTTGATTTGCAACATGTAAATGTTGTCCGTAGAATACTGGAAGAGTCCATAATACGGATTCAACATTTCATGGCACAATAAATAGAGCCACTCCCTAGGAACAACAAAATGACAACCATTTTATATGTGTGAAAATGTCCAGTTTAGGTCTTACCAAAAGGACCGACTCCCTGGGTCCTAGAAGGCCACACTGCGGGATAACCAGGCCCTGAGAGAAGGTGTAGATCGGGCAGATTAGTCTGAGGAAGTAACAACTTGCGTCCGGTCGTCTGAGAAATGGCTTTTCTGGCCCAAACTCCCACGGGCTCCGAAGCCGAGGAAGAAGGGCGGTGGGCTTCACCCAGCACCACCTGCTACGGGCAGTGCTCTCAGCAGGGGGACTCATCAGCCTGCCAGAACCTCAGCTAAGGTGTTCTCTGGGACTCTGCAAAGACCAGATCTCAGGTGATGATGTCAATCGTGTGGTTCTAATGGACAAAAGAGCAATCAATAAAGAGCAGTCATATCCTTCTACTTATAAAGGGTGTGCGTGCACGCGCGTATGTACACAAAACAGGAAAGATCTATATGCAGAGCAGAGAGGAAGAGGAGGAGGAAGAGGATTTACACACACACTTGGACAGTAGTTAACTTTAGAATCAGCATTCTGGGGGATCTTCAGTTTTCTTTTGCCTCTTGCTAGAGAGTTTTTACATTTCCGACAGGAACATGTTATTCACATTTAAGTCAGGAGAAAACAGTTTGCAGTCCAGGCAGACAGGGATTGAGAACGACTTTCACCCTTTATGACTTTCTTTTAGAAAAGAAGTTTTTTTAGCATTTATTTATTATCGAGGGACAGAGAGAGACAGAGCATGAGCATGGGGGGGGGGGGGGGGGGGGGCGGGCAGAGAGAGGAGGAGACACAGAATCCGAAACAGGCTCCAGGCTCTGAGCTATCAGCACAGAGCCTGATGCGGGGCTCGAACTCACAAACCGCGAGATCATGACCTGAGCCGAAGTCAGATGCTTAACCGACTGAGCCACCCCGGCGCCCTTACCCTTTATGACTTTCTATCTTGTTGATTCTACCTTTTGTCATAAACATTTATCATTTTTATAATTTTAAAAAACAAGCTGAACCCATAACAAGATATAATTTCATGAGTTCTGAAATCTGGACAAGATACATAATAAATTATTTTTGGAATTTCTTTATATTCCAATCATTTCATTATATATTAAAAAACAAAACAAAACAAAAAGCCCCATATCAGAAACATCCAACAGGGGCACCTGGCTGGTTCAGTTGGTTCAGCGTCTGACTTCAGCTTCAATTCAGGTCATGATCTCGCAATTCTGTGAGTTCGAGCCCCACACTGGGCTCTCTGATGTCAGCATGGAGCCCACTAAAGATCCTCTGTCCCCCTCTCTCTGCCCCTGTCCCGCTCACGTGCACACTCTCTTTCTCTCAAAAATAAATAGACGTTAAAAAAATTTTTTTAAGAAACAATCGTATGGTAGCCAATTTGACAATTATATTTAATTTTTTTGAAAAAATAAAAAAAATACATAAATAAAATTAAAAAAGAAACAATCCGGCAAAACAAGCACTCTCAACAGCATCTGTGTGATTTGGCTCCAGGGTCAGGGGCGAGGAGCCCAGGACCGGGAAAAAGCTTATGCAAACACCTGTGTCACTTCTACAGTGAGCCTTTTATTCTTTCTACTCAAATCTCCTTCCTAATGGATACATTTCGTTAAGACAGCAGCCCCAGATTTTATTCTCGAATTTCTTACTCTGTCAAACACAAAAGGCATGGAATTGAGATCAACCAGGAAAAGGATGAGCACACGTGCAAACGATCCAAGACAATACACAGAAAGGATCAGACTGCAACAAGATTACATATCGAACTCAAGAGAACAGAAAGGAACTGGCAGAAACCAGGAGACTCCAAATGTCACACAATTCTTTACTAGAAAGGCAGAATTTCCCGGCTATAAGACCAAGGTTGAGAGTTTGGGTTTGAGAGGAATCCTTTTCGAAAGCTGAGGACCTGCAACCGTCTAGACAGGAAGTGATCAAAACACAAGCAAATATTCTGACCGAGTCACGCACAAGGGAGGGAGGCGTATTAGGGATGTTAAGGAAGTGGTGAGGGGAGAGCTAACTATACAGGCAAAAGGGATTTTTAACGAGACAGGAAATGGTTGGGAACCAAACACCGGGGAAGTGAGTGTAGACTGATTCTCATCGGCCAGATGATGAACACACACACACACACACACACACACACACACACACCCGTGATTTAAATCTCTCTGCAGCTCTCTGAGATAGGTCTGATCCCCTGTAGATGTGAGGAAGGATCTGAGGGGTGAAACAATGCAAGATCACACTGGACTAGGAAACCCAGGACTCACAGCTCTTTCCGCTAGACCACCGTGTCAACCAAGGGACCTCCAAAAAGGCCTCTCTGTGTGGAAGACTGGATAAAAACTGGGACATGCAGAAGCAACAGAACCCCCGTCAGATCAAACCAAGCTATTCACATGCGTGCCTGGGGATACAGAACACAGCCACGCTAAGACGGATGGTAGGCTGGAACAGTTTAGGGTCCTGAATTCCTGAGACTGTAAAGGAAATAGCAGAGAAGAGAAGATGCAAGTAGTCTGATGTGAACTGTTGGGGCAAACATGAACATCTAACTAGGAAGCTCCTCACCTAAAAAGGGGGACAGAAAGCCTGATCCACTTGGCAGGAAACAGAACTCGCTTTATCACGGGCAAACAGAAGTTACGTTTGCCAAAAGAAAGATGGTTTCTAGAATCAACATGGAGATGATTAAGGAAGAACTCTGGGACAGTCTTTTTTGTTTGTGTTAATGTTTTTATTTATTTTTGAGAGCGAGCAAGACAGAGCGTGAGCAGGGGAGGGGCCGAGAGAGAGGGAGACACAGGATCCGAAGCAGGCTCCGGGCTCCGAGCTGTCAGCACAGAGCCCGACACGGGGCTTGCACTCACGAACCACAAGATCGTGACCTGAGCCAGAGCCCGATGCTTAACCGACTGAGCCGCCCAGGCGTCCCTGGGACAGTCTTGAAAGGGAAAGCATTTCCCATGGAGAGCCAGTGCCCGCTGTGAGCTCGCTACTGGGGACATGCGTGCCTTTCTGTGCCCTTCATCCCAGGTGGACTCAGGAGCAGCCGAGGGCAGGAGGATGAAGGGCAGAGACAGGAGTGGAAAGAAGGTGGAGGAATGATTTTCTCCAGGTCCAAAGGGCAGATCGTGACTTCTAGCTAACACTAACCAGAGTTGGTGTTTTACATGTATTTGTGTAATTCTCTAATTAATGCCTGTACCTCGTCAGATTGAGAACGCCTTTGGATGGGGACTTTGGAGGGGTGAAGGGGACAGAGAACATGTTACTTTGCTCACTACTGCATCTCTAGTACCTAGTACATGGTAGAGTCTCAATATTTAATGGTTAATAAATAAACACAATTCTTACAAGAGCATACAAATTTTACGGGTGTTCTCCTTTAAGAAGATTCAATCCTGTAGGGCGCCTGGGTGGCATTGGTTGGTTGGTTGAGCGTCCGACTTTGGCTCAGGTCACGATCTCACGGTGTGTGGGTTCAGGCCCCGCATCAGGCTCTATGCTGACAGCTCAGAGCCTGGCACCTGCTTCTGATGCTGTGTCTCCCTCTCTCTCTGCCCCTCCCCTGCTCACGCTCTGTCTCTCTCTCAAAAATACACATTAAAAAAACATTTTTTTTAAAGATTCAATCAAGTGAAGATTTAATCATAGGTAAGAAATTTTTAATTTTTAAAGTATTTTGTTGCAATGGAATCAATAAATTAGTATGTTACGATCACATAAAAAGTGAAAACAATGTTGGAGCGGTACAGCCACTGTGGGAAACAGTGTGGAGCTTCCTCAAAAAATTAAGACTAGAAATACCATGCAATCCAGTAACTCCACTACTAGGTATTTACCCAAAGAAATGAAACCACTGATTCAAAAAGATATATGCACCTCTATGCTTCCTGCAGCATTATTTGTAAGAGCCACGCTATGGAGCAGCCCAAGTGTCCGTGGACAGATGAACGGATAAAGAGATGTGGTATATACGCATGATGGAATGTTAATCACCAGAGAAAGGAGATCTTGCCGGGTGTGGCAACGCAAATAGACCTAGAAGGTATGATGCTAAGTGAAATGAGTCAGAGAAAGACAAACACCACACGATGTCGCTTCTATGGGGAATCTAAACACACAACAAAGCAGAAACAGACCCATAAATACGGAGGACTGATGGCTGCCAGAGGGGAGGGTGCTGCGGGGCCGGGCAAAATGGGTGAAGGGAAGAGGGAGGTCAGAGAGCGCTCCCTGTTGGTGACAGATGACGGCTACGCTTGTAGCGAGCAGAGTGTTCGACTTTTCAAGACGCTACGTTGCACACCTGAAACTAATGTAACATCGTGTGTCAACTATGCCTCGTGAAAAGGAGGAACTCGGAGATGAGCGAGTAAAATCAAATAGACTGTCTAGAATCACCACTTTTGTTCACGTAAAGAAAAAATCCTGAAGCACCGGAAGCTGAACGCTCCTAGAAGGTGGGGGAAAACAAGCAAAGATGGGAAATAAAGAGAGAGACCTGGAGGGTCCATCCAGGGAGTCCAGCATCTGCGTAACTGGCATTTCAGAAAGAGCAAAGCGGGGAAACAGAAGAGGGGAAACTGAGCAAGAAGCCGCTGCTGGTTCGGCTGATCCAGGAGGGAGGTACGCTGGCGTGGCAGGTGCTCGTAGGAGCTGGGGGTTCCGCGAGGAGGGGATGGGAACTGGGGTTTCAGCGAGGACGGGACGGCTCCGAGCGCACGCTCTGTGACTGTGGGCCATGCAGCAGACCGGGGCCAGGGATCTTGGGATCTCGGAGGCAGACAAGGCCCTTTCGGGGGGCGTGTGAGCAGACCCAAGGGAACAGAGGGAATGGGCTACATGAGGGTCTCAGAGACACTCTAGGCAGAGGGGAGGTGAAGGCCAAGGCCCGAGGCAGCTGTGGCGAGAGTGCAGCAGCCGAGGGGGAGCAGCCAGGGTCGAGCCTGGAGCACCTGCGGGGGTTCAGCTGGGGGCTCGGGGACAGGGGACGATGGCCGAGTCTCCAAAAAGCTCACACAGGCTGCTGCCGAGCAGCGGCCTGTGCAGGACAGTGAGAACCAGGGGGCACGTTCAGAGGAACAACGACAAATAGGACAGATAGGCCCCGAGCGGGGGGGCCAGCGAGCTGGAGGGCAACATGCAGTCGGGGCAGCGCTGTCTGCTGAGGACCACGGACACGGGCCCTGGGAGACGACAGGGGAGGGGGTGAGGGCGGGCACTGAGGTGGGACAAACGAGAAGCTGATGAGGGGCCCTCAGAGATTCGGGACCATCAGGCTTAGAAGGGTTCAGAAACCCCCACGGAGAGCCCAGGGCAAGCAAGTGTGGTGTTGACGGGAGCAGCATACAGATGGAACCCAGGGTGCCCTCGGCGACCCCGGGACTGAGCCGGGGGCCGCCGATGCTCCGGGTGAGGAGCACCCGCACGAGGACTGGCAGGGAGCCAGGGGGCAAACCAGGAGAGGGTGGCGTCCGGAAACCAAGTGGAAAAAGTGCTTCGAGAATAGGGAGCGACCAGAGGCGTCAGGTTCCGCTGACAGGCCAGGGGACGTAGAGGCCCAGGAGTCATCGCGGGGTCTGGGGGAGATGGAAGCCGAGGAGGGCATCCGAGCAAGCGGGGCAGGGGCGGTGTCGAGAGGAAGCAAGAGACATGGGAGCAGGACGAGGGATGCTCACAAGTCCCCCGAGGGCTCCTGCTTGAGAACAAACAGGTCAATGACTGAGGCAGAAGCACCTTTGAACAAATTTGTGTTTTTCCTGGAATTTCTCCTTTCTTTGCTTTATTTGCCTCGAGTGCCTCCTTAACGTGTAGACAGGAAGGGGATCGCGTCCGGGGAAGGTTCAAGAAGGGCGCCGTCCTAGCGCACACACGCGGAGACTGACTCCACAGAAAGGAACACGGTGAGGAAGCGAGGCGGATGCGAAATAAGAGGACACGCACTGTGCGGGGGACAGGGTGGCTCTCCTACAGGGGGCCGTGCAGGGAACACGGGGCCACGTGGGTAGAGGTGCCGGCAGACAGATACTCGGTGGCGGTGGAGAGACTCCACTGGGGCCGTGTGTCGTCAGCGGCAGAGGAGGCGAAGTCGGCAGCCGAGGGTGAAGGTGTCGGGGCCGAGGCAGAGGCCCCGGGGGGGGGGCGCACAGGCGGGGACGCAAGGAGCACAGCATGGCTGCACCGGCCGCAGGGACCTCCCGGGGCTCGTGGGCGCCAGCGTGGGAGAGGCCACAGCGTGGAGCGCACCACCCCCCGGCTACCCTCCGGGCCCGAGGACGGGACTGTTCAGAGGCGGGGTTTTGCCAGGCAGGGGCAGCAGGCCGAAAGGGCGGCGAGGGGGTAATCGTGACGGCGGACAACGCGGAAGCAGGGAGCAGGGATGGGAAGGGGGGCAAAGAACAGAAACAAGGTGGCAGACTCCTAGGGTGACGGGTGGTCCTGGATGAGGCCAAACCACTTTGGGTGAAGTTAGGACTAAAATCAGATTGGCTCCAGACCACTGCTCGGTGACGCTGGGTGCCGGAAGATAGGCCAGCGATGCCTTCAAAGTCCCGAATGAAAATTACTTTCTTCCTAGAAATCTATAAAAAGGGCAAACTGCAAATGAACGTTTTGCATAAGACCTTGGAAAATTCACCTCCCACACGTCCTTTCTAAGAAAGCTGCTTGAGGGTACAGTCCAGTAACACAAGGGAGTAAACCAAGGAAGAGGGAACTACAGGATCCACAAAACCATGCTCTAACCCGGGAAAGCAGTGATGCCCGTGACCACGACTGTGCAGAAGACCTAAGGAACCACCAATCAGACTGGGCAGTGTCCACGAGGGAGACACGCGGGGGAAGCGGGGGCGGGGGGTGGAGGGAGGCAAAAGATCAAGCTTAATCGGACAAAGTAAAGACAAAGCCTGGTTTTGAAAAAAAAAAAAAAAAAGAAGACAACAAAGATGAAGAAATTCTTGGAAAATTAAAATTTGTTCTAAAGGCAAAAATCCTAGAAACCACTCAACCCCCTCGGTGAACAGTATTTACACGGTCCTAGTAACGTAAACAATGTATTGATTTTCAAATTAAAGTCAAGTTTTTTTTGTAATGTTTCTTTTTTTGACAGAATGCAACCAGGGGAGAGTCAGAGAGAGAAGGAGACACAGAATCTGAAGCAGCCTCCAGGTTGAGCTGTCAGCATAGAGCCCAACATGGGGCTCGAACCTATGAGATCATGACCCGAGCCGAAGTCGGACACTTAACTGACTGAGCCACCCAGGTGCCCCAATAATGTACTGATTTTCCAACACAAAAAGACTAGGTAAATAAGCAGGGGGAGCTACTTAATTTTGGCTACAGAACAGACTATAAATCTCCAACCCTGGATGACAGAACATAGGAGGGGAGGGCAGAAGGACGCCTGGAGGGGAAGTCAAAAGTATTTATATCCTTGCTTATGAAGAAAGAGGTCAAGACACAATGTGTCCAGTTGACAAACCAACAAACAATGG
Organism: Panthera pardus; assembly: GCF_024362965.1. Classification (NCBI taxonomy): domain Eukaryota; kingdom Metazoa; phylum Chordata; class Mammalia; order Carnivora; family Felidae; genus Panthera; species Panthera pardus. The sequence continues at coordinate 10,204,479 of NW_026526969.1, read as the reverse complement.
TGAAAACACATCATGTCAAGTTACCAGGGCAATGATGGAAGATCTAAAAATCGTGACGGTGCCAGACTAGGAAGTGACAGTGTTAAATTAGATCCAGTCTATCTGTGTCTGTGACCATAAATCCTGAAGTCAACGGATTATGCCTGAACTTGATCAGTTTAGAGACATAAAGTCACCCATCGGAAGAAAGTGTTAAAAGGCAGTGGTCTCAAAGGTGAAAAGAGGCAGGACGGGAAATAGCAGCTTTTAATTCTTCTACTCTTAAGGTCCTTGGCACGAATGATCTTGACCAGCATTTCACTTGACAAAACTCCTTTGACACAAATGCAATTTACATGCCTTTCTCCCACCCTGAAAGTCCTCTACTGAGAAAAGTAAGGCTGCCTCCCTCCCAGACTAATTTCAGGAGCAGGCCTCTCATGTCTCAGAGCTGCCAGATGAAGCAGTGGGGGGACGGGGAGTTGAAAAGTTTAAACCTATCTTTCCACAAAATAACGGAGAAGGAGATGTGTCCTCCGGTGGTTCTCGGGACATGCTCACAGAGCCCGGACAAACCCTTACTCCCAGAAGCACCGAATGCCATGCGGAGACACGCCCAGCATGAAGCGGGGCTGACCGAGAGCCTCACCTGGCCACTCCGCCATAATCCAAACCTTCTTCTCCCCGGAACTTGACCATCAGTCGCTTCTTCAGATCCTTTGGCCGCATCTTCATGATCTGGCGATAAGACTCCTGCACGGCAAAAAAAAAAAAAAAAAAAAGCGTCAGAGAGAAGAACGGGTCGCATTCTTACTGTTCTACAGAGATTCGAGGTTGTTGGTAATGGAGCCCGAATCAGGATAAATAGTCATTTAAATCTGAGTTTCATCTGATTCCTAGTCCAAATGTTGGTCTGATGTCCAGTGTCTGATGTGGGGTAGCCCCTGTCGCCTGATCTCCCCGGGTGTCCCTCAGGAACAAGGAGCTCGTGCCGGGCAACGTCGTACCCAAAGGAAACGCACACCCACATTTTCAGCACAATCGCTAAAGGCCTAGGGACAGACATCCTCACCAGAGTCCATTTTCTCTACACAAATTGATTTTAATGAGGCCATACTAAGAACGACTTCTGTATTGTAACCAAAAGGAAGATGTCACTGGAGAATCTGAATAGTAAAAGAATTCGGAGCCTGTTTTTGTATCTGAGGTGAAAAATCGCATAATTTCCAGGGAGTCAAAAAAAGCAAAAAAGTATTTAAAGTAAGATCTAGGGGGAATGCCTGGGTGGCTCAGTCTGTTAAGCGTCGGACTTCGGCTCAGGTCATGATCTCACAGCGTGTGAGTTCAAGCCCCATGTCGGGCTCTGTGCTGACAGCTCGGAGCCTGGAGCCTGCTTCGGATTCTGTGTCTCCCTCTCTCTCGGCCCCTCCCCCGCTAGCGCTCTGTGTTTCTCTCTGAAAAATAAATTAAAATGTTTTAAAAAAAATTTTTTTAAATAAAGTAAGACCTATGGGAGCTTACCCAAAACACAGAACACAGGCGGCTAGCCTAACCTTCAGCTACTTTTTTGAGTTTTAAGTGCAACTAGCTAAACGCTTGTAGATATTTTCAGTGATAAGGCACTTCAGACGCTTCCCCTGCTTTCAATTTAATGTAATTCAAGCTTTCCCATCCCAAGAGGGAAAGGGGATGCTGAGTGGAAATGATCTAGCAGCAAAATGTGAAGAATGCAGCTCTTTTCTCTCCCTGCTCAATGGCCATTCTGGCCAGTCCATCCATTCGCCTAACCGTCGTCTGTGCCCGAGCATCGAACATGGCCCTGGGTGCTTTCAGTGCCCAGTGAGGACGGCACTGGGCTGCCTGCCGCTGTGTCCTCACCTTCCGTGTTCAGGTCTCACCCAGCCTCTTTTGATCACTCCTGCCCATGATTCCACAAAGGCAGGCAGGACGCAGCCCAAACATCACCGAGACTTTACCTTCCAATCACCTGCCTTGAGAAAAGGGCCCTGTCTACAGGAGGTCCCGCCTGTTCGGTGGCCTTGATCCCACAGGGGAGCTGTATGAAAGACAACCCTTTCCAGGAACCATCGGATCTTCCCATTTCCAGAAAACACAATAAAGTGGCCACTGGGCCCCGAAGCTTCTCTGAGGAGGCGATGCCCTTAGGTGAGATGGCAAGAAGCAGAAGGAGGGATTGGTTCTGGAGAAACCATGCGGACTGCAGGAATATATAACCGGCACACAGAAGAGGATTTACAGTGTTATTTAGTGCTAGTTTCTGTGTGAGTCTCTATATTTTTGTTTCAGAAGCTCTCTAGCTTTTAAACTCCTACCACAGGAGGAAGTCCAGTCTGTCTCTCTATATGGCCATCGGTCCTGATAAAGCCCTGCAATTCGCTGAGTGATAAAATCGGTACCCGAAACACCAAACAGAAAGAACCTGCTGTCTGTCAACAGGGTTTAACAGTCTATGCCTCCCTGCTGGTCGCACCGAATTCCATACCTCAAATATTTCTTCTCTGGACACTTCGATGCGGCAATGACCAGCTTGGGGTTGCTGAAGCGAAAGCTCGTGTCTGAGGACCTTCAGCTTCTGGACTAAATCCCTCTCGTATCTCTGGGCGGGAAGCTCCTCATCCTCCACCGAGCCCTCGCTGGGCAATGGCAGCGGCTGGCTGGGCTCCTTTAGTTGGCACTGGTGACTTGAGAAGAACAGAAACATCAAGGTCACCCCAAAAGTAGCGGCCCAGGGAGCCACAAGCAATGCCCCCCACTGGTGAGGGACTGAGAAGCGAGCTCATCACACAGAACTGCAAGAAGAGATGTTCCCTCTGCTGACATAACCATGTATGAAGACACATAAACGCTGACGGTGGCCACCACTGGCCTAAATACAGAGGTCCAAATATGGCTTCAATCAAGAAGATACCCCAGTTCCAAGCAACTGCTTGGATTATCACTACAGCTTATCACTGCTGTAAATAAAAACAGAAATTGCTGTCATTTATCACACATCTGGTATGTATCTGAGAGACTGACCGATGCATTACTAGATGCGCCTTGGTAGTCAAAATTCAATGGAGCTGACGTGAAGACTTTCACGAGCAGGTTATCGTACAAGAGCAAACAAGGCAAGTGCAATCTAATGGGAACTAGTCCTCATTTTCACAACCAAGAGATTTCTAAGCCCACTCACAAAACTCCAGCAAAATCAAGGACTGGGACTAGTAGAGGGATGAAGTGGCATTCGTCTTGTCCAGGTTTGGCCCCTAAGGTCAGGTGTCGGTGAGAAGAGCCACACGGGGCTCTTACGTTCTCGAGAACACGACAGACCCAGAGCACTGACTGTGGGATCCAAGATAACTCCCAGGTCCAAGTCATCCAGGAAGGACGGGCCCAGGAAAAGGCTCTGGCAAGCAGCAATATGGACTGCGGCAGCCCGTCCAGATGGCGACGAGCGGGCACTAAGGAAGAGCCTGGTTTCAGGGGCTCTCACGCCAAGGGCCACACACTCCCTCAGAGAGCCACGTGCGGAAGCTTTGAAAATGGAGCTGTACTGCCTAATGCTGTCATCTCAGTGACTTTTATTTAGGCTGCAAGCAAGAAAAGACGGCAACAATACAGTTTCAAAACTGTTCACAACCGAGGCGCCTGGGTGGCTCAGTCGGTTAAGCCTCTGACTTCGGCTCAGGTCATGATCTCACAGTTCGTGAGTTCAAGCCCCGCATCGGGCTCTGTGCTGACAGCTCAGAGCCTGGAGCCTGCTTCAGATTCTGTGTTTCCCTCTCTCTGCCCCTCCCCAACTCATGCTCTCGCTCTCAAAAATAAACATTAAGGAAAAAAAACAAAACAAAACTGCTCACGGCTGTCCTGGGAGTTTAAAAACCCGCAACTGTCCACCAGACATTTATTATATTTTGCTTACACTTAACCTCCACTAATAAACAACACAGTCGATAAATTAAGAGAAATATTAGTAGAAAACATTAAATTACAAGCGTAAGAAATCTACAAAGATTCTGTACAAGTCTTACTTCATGATGTGATGTAACCTTGGGTCTGTAAACTGGGTTGTTCGGTTATTATGATCTACAAAATATATTCTCCCCGAGACTGTACTTCTGACTTCCCAGCCTGGTGGCAGTGGTCCGAGTTCATCACAGTTCACGCTGTTAAGGTCTCTGCCGAAATGGAAGAGAACAGACAGGTTTGTCCATCTGAGTGTGGAGGCACGAAACCAAAATGTCAGCAAGAGGAACCACAGGAGTCCCTGATCAATGCGGCCAGCGTCCCATTCTGCTAAGAGGGACAGTCACGGCACGACTCACGCCAAACTCCCACCGAGTCCAGGACTCCGTGCTGCAGGTGGCAGCGAAACCCGACAGACAAAAACGGAGCTCTAGGAGCCCATGACCCTGATGGGGAACACGGCTCATGGTCTACCCAGGGAAACAGCGTTTCTTCCTCGAAAGAGGGCCGAGTAGCAGGAGGTAGACGATTGTTGTCAGAAAACCATCTGAATTTACAAGTTAAATTAAATGCTCAAGGTCACAAAGGCGGCTTCACTTGAAAGGCTCCCAGAAGCGCAAGTTCAAGGGGATAGACTGACATCCCTTCAAAATCTCACAGTTCAGAACAGCAGCACCGGGAAGCGGCATTCTCGTGCTTTCCTTGCCTTTGTTACACGCGTGTCTCTGATTCTAACCTCTTGGTGAATGATCTCAGTACAATCCGGCCACATGGGAACACAACATTACCGGCCAAGTTGCTTGTCTAATCGGCACAAAGCCTGACGTTTCTTACAGCGGGTACTAGAGACACCTCATTCGTTTGCAGGTAATATTTCCATTCTAATTATAGACACTGAATCTTAAATTCAACAGAGACTTGGAAAGTCAGCAACAAGAAGTCTTTCTCAGATGAAACAAGTGATGAATAAAAAGGATGTGAGCATTACTAGAAATGTTATTAGGTAGTAATGCTATTCTGAAACAAAACAAAACAAAACAAAACAAAACAAAACAAAATTTGGAAAGGAAAGCAAAACGAAGAAAAAAAAGAAGAAACTTAACTCCATTACAGGGTGGGGGAGGGGCGGGGGTCTCTCTGACCTGGGCTCAGATGTATGGCCTTGTAGAAGGAAATCGCATAGAAAAGCTTCATCTCCCCCAGGAATGGTCCCCAAGGGACTGAGGCAAGAGGGACAGTAAAGTAGAAGAGAGAAAGGGTAATAGAGTCTTTACATTTCCTTTGTAACTTTTTATTATGGAAAATTTTAAGCATATAAAAAAGTAGAGAGAGACCACTAATGAATAACCAACCTCGACAATTATCAACTCGTCACCCTATTGCAAACCTAATCCCCCCTCCACTCCCCCCAGTTACTTGAAGCAAATCCCAGACGTGCTATCATTTCATCACCCGAAATGATATCAATATTGATATCAATACATCGTTGGTATTTTTAGTGTAAAATGGGAACAGCACATCTCGAAGGGCTTATTGGCTTTTCAAGCAAGGGCACGTGTGATTTCATCTAGAGCGAGGGTCTCTTTCAGTTACATGATCTGATCTCAAGACACAGGTTTGCTTCCTAAAGGACCCCCGGGCGGTACAGTAGCCGCCCACTGACCACGTGGAGTCTGAAGGGGGCAGCAGAGAGCCTGGGTCCAAGACCCTGGGATGACTCCTTCAAGCCCCAGGGGTGCTCCCTATCGCGGAGGGCAGGGGTGAGGGAAGAAGTGCTGGCGGAGGGGCGCTGACGGTGCACGTCCGTAGCAAACGTACCTTGGTATCCTGGGGTCGTGCCACGTGCTAACTCCAGTCTGTGTGTGCAAAAAGTAAACTTGCCCCTGCACCGTTGTCCTTTGCTCTGCACAAGAAATCAGAGGGCGCAATTAGTTCAATTCCAAAGAGTTTTCAACGAACCCTCTTAAGCACAGAGTCTAAGCTTCCTTTCAATATTCTTTAAAATCAGGGAGGAAAGGACAGTGGGTAGCTTCCGCCTGACCTCCCACTTGACAAGCCCCATGGAAGTATCTGGGCGGCTCTCACTTCTTCCTGCCCACACCTGCGGAGGCAGCGATCTCCTTACTTGGCCACACCCCAGGAGTCCCTTCCATCCTGGTGCTGACCTCACCTTGGCCCCGTCACCTCCATCTGCTCTCACTTCTGCTGTTCTCTGCACATCTAAATTATATTCCTCCCTCACCGGGTTCTCCTCTCTGCGGCGGTCAGATGATCCCTTCCGTCCCTTCTTTCCCTTGTACCCGACGCCGAGCTTCCCACATTCAAATTACTGAACGCTCCATCCACCCTCATCCAGCCCACGCATCATTTTGGATTTTTTTTGGTATTCATTTGCCTAAAATTTTCACACGATTGCTAAACTGGGAGACTGGAGTGATTGCTGACAAATTCATGATGCACCAGATTTATCACCACCTTTTTTACTTGGCTTTCTTCTGACACGACCATCGCACGGCCCCACTCTGCAAATGTCCACAGTTACCGCACGTACAAGTTACTAAAAAAAGCTTAAGAAATGCAACCCTGCCGCTCACGCTCCGGTGTGGCTGGGTGGGTTCTCTCACCATAGCCTTCGGGCAGTTCTGGCGACTGGTGGCCGTGGGGACGGTTCTGAGGTGTCTGTAGTGACCCCCGGACCTCAGGATTTCGAAGTCGCTGTGCCTGGAGCCTTTGATCTTGACTTGGGGATTCCACAAACCTGCAGTCCCCTCCCCCAGCCGCAGCACCAGTACTGTCTGTGTAAGGGGCTGGCTCCTCCATGAAGCAGCTGAGAGGCCTTCCAGGTCCTGAGTCTTCATACACAGTTCTAGAAAGGAGAGCAGCACAGCACACATGGGAACACCGGCCCAACACAAGTGCCCAAAACCACACCCGTTTACTGTGCTTTTCTTCAACAAGATAGATGCCCCCAAGTGCCCAGCTGTACGAGATTCCTTCTGTCCCATCTAAACAGAAAGGTAGACTTTTTCATGAGGAACAAGCAGCCAGAGGGAGCCATCTGTCAAGTGCCATAGAGGCCACGGGCGGGATCTCATCCTCGGGGAGAGCTGAATGATTCAAAAACCCAACCTTGTACTGTAAGGAGCTCGCAAAATGAAATTTCATATTTCTTGCTTTAAAATCAAATCCACGGGGGCACCTGAGTGCTTGGTCAGTTAAGCGTCCACTTCTGCTCAGGTCATGATCCCATGGTTTGTGAGTTTGAGCCCCACGTCGGGGTGCTGACAGCTCGGAGCTTGGAGCCTGCTTCAGATTCTGTGTCTCCCTCTCTCTCTCTGCCCATCCCCCCCGGCTCTCTCACTCTCCCTCTCTCAAAAATAAACATTTATATATTTATATATATACATATATATATATATATATAAAGTCGAATCCATACTCCACTTTCCTTGTTACTTTACTCTCTAGTAGAACTTCAGGTTACATAAATACAGCAATGACCTTAAGTGCTCTCTAACATAAATCTTTACCTCCTAAACTTTTTTGAAGACAATTCACCTTAAAGGCTATTTTTTGAAGACTATTCACCTTAAAACCTATTTTCCCTCATTAGCATTAAAAAAAATCATACATTGAAAACTTTCAAATATATACACAAATTGAGAGACTATCTCAACAACCCCCCCAAACTCATCACCCAGCTACAACAATGGGCATCTCACAGCTACTCCGCCAGTGTCTCCCCTCTGCCAGGTTATTCTGAAACCAGTCCCAAAGTGTTTCCATTTCACCCTTAACTACTTAAGCTTATGTCTTGAGAAAACAAGGACTTCTTCCATCATCGTGACTAAAAAAAGTACACTCATTTTTTAAATATCATCAAATACTAGTGTCCAAATGTCCCCAGCCAATTGTCTCATTACTCAGAATATAAACAAGGTCCCCAACGTGCATTTAGTAGGTAGGTATGTCTCTTTAAGTCTCTTTTATTATGAATTTGTAGATTCTCTTCCTCTTTATTTCTCTTCCAACGTAATTGTTGAAGAGTTGTCTTCTACACTCTCCGGAGCGCCCCCTCCTGGATGCTGCTTAGTGTTCGGCAGCAATTTCTCGGTCCTCTTTCCAAGGGGTGTGTTAATGTCAGATTAACTCTCTTTTGTGCTGTTTTAGCAGCTATTAATGGTTACTGCCCAGCTCCATTAAGGCACTGGGGATCACAAAACTGTGATAGTGACCAATGAGCTTTTAAGTTTTTCTGTGTGTGTTTTAGGGTTTTTCTGCTGAGTGTCGTTATGAACTCAAGAATTTTAATATATTTGATTTGTTTCAATCCACTAGTTATAATTCTTTCTTTAAATTTGTAATGTTTATTTATTTATTTAGAGACAGATGCAGCAAGTGGGGGAGGGGCAGAGAGAGGGAGAGGGAGAGAGAATTCCAAGTAGGCTCCGTGCTGTCCGCGCAGAGCCCAACATGGGGCTCAATCTCACAGACCTGATCATGACCTGAGCTGAAATCGAGAGTCGGAGGCTTAACTGACTGAGCCACCCAGACGCCCCTACGGTTATAATTCTTACTGATGCTCAAACTCCCATCTTTGGCCAGCACAAACCTCTTTAAATTGGATCCTGAGTCTTAGGGGCACAACCCCACTAGTCTTTACAGCTTCCTTTATAAACAAGGAAACTGGACCCCAGTTTTATCCCAAACTGCATCTCAAGCATTCGGCACAAAGGTGTGAAGGCTGTTTCATAGAGAGTGAGAGCCCAAGGCAGCAGAGAACTCAGCAGGCATCGCCACGGGGATACGTACCCTTCATTCTCTAACAGTCCTCGGCAGTCTACCACAGACCCTCCAGTGCCTATTCTGTCTCGTGTCTGTAAACTGACTAAAACAGAAAAGAACGTCTTGCATTAAAATCCAGTGGCATTCCACACAGGTGTGATACAGTGAGCCATTGCAAAGGTGTAACTTACGTACAATATTATTATACAAAGCGAGGCACATGTATATACATAAACACAGCTAGTCCTGTGCTTTCATGTCTGAAGCATTTACTCCATTACATTAGCTCTACACCACTGCATACTGTTTGGAACATTCCTTGTAAATGTGGAGGAGAGGCTGTGTTTTCACGCTCTCCGTAAAAATAACAAATTCCCGGTATTCACTTCCTCTAAGTTACCTCACTTTTTAAGAAGATCTTGACCCATGTTTCATAAGGACACGGAGAGCACTGTCAGTATCTGCAAAGTCTAGATGAATTGAAATATTTATTCTCTATCCCTACTGTGAACAACAAAGCCGTTTACAAAGTTGCTTCTAGTTACTCGTTTTTCCCCTGGCACATCACTCCACAGAGAAAAAGAAATCGCAAACAGGAAAAGCATTAAGTGAGAACTTTCTCATTATGATAGTTTTCAGGATGCATACCCACTGTTGACTTATTTCGGGTCAGATATATTCAAGACAATACCTAAAAGATTTGGGGTCGTGATTCACTCCGGTACACTGCCAAAATACTAGGTTTTCTCCGATTCCTTGCAGTGCACACAGGCAACATTTGAATTACCCTAAAATGCTAATGAAATGGGGTGGATAACAGAACAAGTCACTTAACAGATAAATAAATCACTTCCTATGGAACACCTCCAGTCAACACTTGTAACACTAGCACATTTGATCTTTTTTTTTATCCTAAAGAATTCAATCCTGACTCTATAAAATCCTATCACATGGAAGTCTTCAGAAGTCATCTTTGCCTTTTATGCATATTACAGGTCTTCCTGAAGAAACTATTTCTCAACTCTGGTACATGTGGCCACCATTCTTCTCACGTACACTTGGTTAAGACCATGGCAAATTAATTGTCTATTAACGTGGTGATTAAAATTATATTTAAAAATTATAACCTGAAATCTTTTTGTAGCCTAGTCATTTTAACTCAACTTGGAATGACAGGATGAAGAGAATTCAATAAAATAATAAAACCACACAAGACGAAAGTTTCTAGCGCGGAAAAGATGGCCCCGGATGTGGCTCGTCCTTTGAAAATATGTCACCACGGTCAGTGCCCGAGTGTGCTTTCTCGGTGATGGAGAGCTGAATGTTAAATTTTGAAAAAGCATCTCTTTATACAGATGAGAAAGTTCTTACCCACTATTTGGCCACGAACTGCATCAGTATCTGAGGGAGTTAGTTTGCATAGATCCAAACGCTGGTCTGCAAACAAATAATTCAAAACTTAACCCAGGGAAATATTAACTAGGGAGGAGGGCAGGAATTCTGTATTCGGTATTCAAAAGGAAAAAAAAAAACAAAACGAAAAGATGCCTCATAACCCTTCTTCAGTTGTACTATAAGGCAGAAGAGCATTTTGGTTCTTACATCCAGTATCTTTTAATCTGCTGATGGCGTTGGAAAGCAGCCGCGCACAGCCCAGAAAGCCAGCTCCCTGCTTCTTGTGAATCTTCTTGTGGTTCCACACGCTGATGGTTATGGAATCAGTTTTCCCAACATATCTGAAAACATACAAACTCCTTTTTAATTGCCTCTTTGAATTATGATAGCCCGTTGAGATTTCATCTGATTGACTTCTTAGTACAAAGGAATCCTTTTAAAATGATGTTGGCTCTATATACCCCACACATAACAGGTGCTCAATAAATACACATCTACTAATTTCAAGGGGCCGGGGAAAGGCCGACAGCCAGTTATGTAAGAAGCATACGTGCGTAACTACATCATGATAATCATCTTATAACAGAGATTCACTATGTTTTTATAGTTCCAAAGGACGATGACATAATGCATAAAATCTCACCAATTAAGCTTAACGTAGAATACTAGTTTGCAGCAAGGGCCTACTTATAAACCACAGATGCACTCAAAGCACATTAAAGAGTGCTTTCTACCTCCACCTACTCTTCATGCAAATCAACCAGAGGGCAGTTTTCGGGAAAAGGGGCAACAACCATCTCCCAAGCCACTTAGGATTCCTGAGTGTAACTAAAAGTGAGTCTTGGAATCTGGTTACAAAAAAATCCCACCCAGACTCCGTGCAATCTGTATTAATACAAAACCAATAATCACTCAGTGTTCTTTTGATGACACTGTCTCAGCAGGGCCATGAAAACATAGGTGTATCTAAAATCATGGTCTTCAAAGTGCGATCCATCTTAGGAATGAATGTTACATCCATTCGATCATACCGAGCTATATTTTCTACAACAAACTTCATCTTCTCTTGTAGAAAATATAGTTCCTACTAAAAAGTAGAAATTTTAAAAATCAATAGAAATATAAACAATATATATTTGAATAATAAGTATGTACAATAATAATGCATTTTCAAAAAGATTTTATTTTTAAGTAATCTCTACATCCCACATGGGGCTCGAACTCACAACCCTGAGATCAAAGAGTTCCTTGCTACACCGACTGAGCCAGCCAGATGCCCCAATAATAATGCATTTTTAAAGTAAAACTCTACAACAAGCTTCAGAGGTTCACTGTGGCGGCCGGGGTGGGGGTGGGGGGGACAGCATACAAAGGACCTGAACTATACCCCTTTTTCTCCTGTCAGCATGGCCAGGAGATGGAGAAGTTTGAAAAACACAGTATGGAAGCAAACCATAAAAATCTATGAACATGTCAAATGCAAGAACTTCCAAGTATACAATAAAATTAGGCAATATGTATTCATTTGGTTATCAGTGAGAAGTTAGTAATCATTTTTATTTTATTATTAAGTGCTTCTCTTGAAAGCTAGATTCCTGGTGCTCCCCAAATGGCTTAACAGAATATTCAACTCACAGATCATAGTGCTGGTTCCATTTTGGGTCCAATGTGTTTTTCACAGTGTCCGTTGAGTGGCACTGCCCAGATCCATCCACCACAATCTTTGCAAAGGGGTCGGGGAGTCCTAAAGGAGAGGAGACGGCCACACCGGGATGAGACTACACATCCATCCATGTGACACAGAACACAGTCTTACAGGCTACAGAGAGCTTTGAGATCATCTAATTTGGTGAAGAACTTTACCCTGGGGCACTGTATTCTCTAATTTAGGGTTAGTTTGATCAGCAAAATAAGTTATTTCTATTTAGCTTTCTAAGAAAGGCAACCCAGTCTGACACCACAGATTTTTAGGGGCTAAAACTACAAAAAATAGGCTTAAATTTAGAATCATTTCCGATGATCACCAACTGGGATAATTAAATGGAAGAAAAGAGATCTATAATTCATTATATTTATACCTCCTAAAAAAATAACACCTAGCAATCTTACTTACTGGGCTTTGTCTATTTTATCTACGAACCCAAGTATTCACCAAGTCTTAATTAGGTGGGTTCCTAAATGCTGGTGTATGAGTCGCACAGATTTATAGGCTCAGAGAGGTGGCAAGTTAAGGGTTTTAGAGACATGCTTGATGGGGACCACTACTCCGGAGGTTCCCAGCTCCTTGAATAAGGCCTGTGAACCTCAGTTTCTTCACCTTTAAAGTGTGAATAATACCACTTAAGAACTGAGCTGCATTCTTGTGAGGATCAGAGAGTGAAGAAGTTCATGCTGCAGGCACCGACTTGATAGTGGAGAATTTCTGCAGTTAAGGGGTGATTTCTTCCTTCGGAAAAAGATCCCCTCTGGTTTTTACACTTCCTTTAATTATGAGGCTTTTAAAATGTGATTTCATTTCTAAAATTGGACTAACAATTTGACTCAAACCCAGCTCTTTTACAGAAAAACGTCTCGTGTGTATTTGAGCTGAGAACACTTCATCCAGCAGAAAGCAACAGATTCAGGGCTGGAAAGACGGAGAAGACAGGGTGCGGCCGGAACAGGGAGTGAGACAGTTTCTCTTGTATGAGTTACAACGCTAGGAGCTCGAAGCCTAGGAGCTCGAAGCCTCCACATTGTTGCCAACTTGGAAATGAAGTTTGTCAAACCATGGGTCCGTTCGGTAGAAGGCAGAACTCTGAGGGGAGTATGTCCAGTGTTGTCTTTTTTTTTTTTTTTTTTAAGTTCAAATTACAAAAATATGTGAAGAAAGCGGGTGTGTACTTACTGAAGAAATCTTTCTTTGCAAGGTTCTTGGCACATAACACTGAAAACAAACAGAAATGCTAGGGTTAGCATTTATGGAGAAGATTTTCATCGCACCTAGTTGCTATGGACTGGGTTGTATTGGACCCACCCCTTGGCCCTCAATTCACGTGTTGAAGCCCTAACCCCACTGTGATAGCATTTGCAAGAGGCCTTTATAGGAGGTGCTTACACTTAGATGGGGTCATCAGGGTGGGGCCTTAAGGTGGGATTAGTGCCCTATAAGAAGAGACCACAGAGCTCGCTCTCGGTCTGTTCTCCATGTAAGGGCGCAGCAAGATGGCTGTCTATACGCCAGAAGTGGGCCCTCACCAAGAACCAAATCTGCCAGCGCCTTGATCTTGGGCTTTTCCAGCCTCCAGAATGGTGAGAAATAAATGTTCAAGCCATCTAGTCTATGGTATTCTGTTATATCAGCACAAACAATTGAGACACAAGTCTATATTTGCAACACAAAAAAAATTCTATAAATTATCTTTGCCAATGATGTCTTTCAAGTTTAGTAGCACACCACACACACACACACACACACACACACACACACACGCACAAACTGACAAGCAACTAAAAAGTATTTTCTCCTCCAATTGGGAGTCAGCCATAACAAATATAATTTTTTTTTTTACTTTTTTTTAATGTTTACTTATTTTTGAGACAGAGAGAGAGAGAAAGCACAAGCGGGAGAGGGGCAGAGAGAGAAGGGGACACAGAATCTGAAGCAGGATCCAGGCTCCAAGCTGTCAGCGCAGAGCCCAACACAGGGCTCGAACTCACGAGCCATGAGATCATGACCTGAGCCAGAGTCGGCCACTTAACTGAGCCACCCAGGCACCCCTAAAATGTTTTAATTTAAACTTGAAATCTGAAACACACAGAAATGGATTTATCAATATGCTCTCATGACTGCATAGGATCCCATGAATGCCAATTCAAATGAAGACCTATAATATTTACCTGTATAGCTCCTGCTGATAGCAACAAAAGGAGCTGTGCATCTCTGATAGTCTAATAAATAAGACAATTTTGCAAATGCTAGAGAATAGAAAGCAAGGGGAGATTGATAGAAAATATTGGGCCATCATCAAGTGCTGTGAAAAGCAAATGAGAAAATACATATTAAGAATTTAGCACAGGGGCGCCTGGGTGGCTTGGTCGGTTGGGCGTCCGACTTCGGCTCAGGTCACGATCTCGTGGTCGGTGGGTTCAAGCCCCGCGTCGGGCTCTGTGCTGACAGCTCAGAGCCTGGAGCCTGTTTCAGATTCTGTGTCTCCCTCTCTCTGTGACCCTCCCCCGTTCATGCTCTGTCTCTGTCTCAAAAATAAACGTTAAAAAAAAAAAAAAAGAATTTAGCACAGGGGTGCCTGGCTGGCTCAGTTGATTGAGTGTCCAACTTCAGCTTGGGTCATGGTCTCACAGTTCATGAGTTCAAGCCCTGCTTTGGGCTCTGTGCTGACAGCTCAGAGCCTCAAGCCTGCTTCGGATTCTGTGTCTCCCCCTCTCTGTGCCCCTCCCCCACTCATGCTCTGTCTCTGTCTCTCAAAAATAAATAAACATTAAAAAAATAAAAAAAGAATTTAGCATGGGGGTGCCTGGCTGGCTCAGGCAGAACAGCATGTGACTCTTGATCTTGGGGTTGTGAGTTCAGGCCCCACGTCAAATGTAGAGATTACTTAAAAATAAAATCTTTGTTAAAAGAAAAAAAAGAATTTAGCACAATGTTGGCATAGAGACAGAATACAATTAAAGCTACTGTTATTATTGTAATAATGAGGTGGCATCAATTACTGTGAAGAAATTCTGTCACCTAATCTGTCACATGATTAAAGCTTACCAGATCAAGGGAAAATACACCAATGGCACTTTTAGAGTGCTTCACAAATTTTGCCAATTTTCAAGAATGTAGTATTTTTTTTAATTTTTAATGTTTATTTATTTTTGAGACAGAGACAGAGCACAAGCAGAGGAGGAGCAGAGAGAGAGGGAGACACAAAATCTGAAGTAGGTTCCAGGCTCCAAGCTGTCAGCATAGAGCCCAAAGTGGGGCTCGAACTCAGAAGCCATGAGATCATGACCTGAGCCGAAGTCAGACACTTAACCAACTGAGCCACCCAGGCACCCCAAGAATATAGTGTTTTACTATAAACATTCTAATATATTCATATGATATATTGCTCTGCAAACTTTTCACTTAATATATTTTTTGTATAACAGCATTATCAGATATAATTCATACACTATACAGCTCATCTATTTAAAGTGTGTGATTCAGTGGTTTTTTTTAGTATATTCACAGGGCCACAGGATTGTACAACCATCACCATCAATTTTATTTTATTTTTTTAAGTTTATTTATTTTGAGAGAGAGAGAGAGAGAGAGCACAGGAGTGAACGTGAGCAGGGGAGGGGCAGAGAGAGAGGGAGAGAATCGCAAGCAGGCTCCATGCTGTGAGCACAGAGCCCAAAGTGGGGCTCGATCTCACAAACTGTGAAATCATGAGCTGAGCTGAAATCAAGAGTCAGACGCTTAACCAACTGAGCCACCCAGGCACCCCATCGCCATCAATTTTAGAACATTTTCATCATCCCTCCAGATAGAGATCCCCTACTCATCAGCAATTACTCTTCATTTAACCTCAACTCCCTCTACCCCACTCCTAGGCAGCCACTTATCTACTTTATGTCTTTGTGGATGTGCCTATCCTGGTCAGTTCATATAAACGGAATCATACAGTACACAGTATTTTGTGACTGGCTTTGTCCACTAAGCAGGTTTTTTAAAGTTCACCCATGTTGTAGCATGAATCAGTGATACTCCACTGTACGGAAAGACCACATTTTCTTTATCCATTTATCAGCTCATAGACATTTGGGTTGTTTCCAATTCGGGCCCACTATGAATAATGCCATACAAGTTGTTGTGTAGACATAGATTTTTGTTTCTCTTGTTGGGAACCTACGAGCCGTTATGCTGCACATTTCGAGGACGTGTCAGACTGTTTTCCACAGCATCCGCACCATTTTATCTTCCCACTAGCGGTGTCTAAGGGCTCCCATTTCTCCACGCCCTCACTAATACTTACTGTCTCCGTGGCTTTTCATCTCTCTGGTTGTCATTTGCATTTCTCTGATGACTAATGACTTTGAGCATCTTTTCATGTGCTTACTGGCTACTGGTATATCTTCTCTGGAGAAATTTCTATTTAAAACTTTTTTTTTTTTTTTTTGCCCATTTTTAAGTTGGGTTATTTGCCCTTTTATGTGAGAATTCTTCATTCTAAATATGTAGATATCTACAGACAAGATATCCTCATCAGATACAGGATTTGCAAATATTCTCTCATTCTGTGGGCTTTCATTTTCTTGATGGTGTTCTTCGAAGCAACAAAGTTTTAATTTTGAGAAAGCCCAATGTATCTATTTTCTTTGTCGCTTGTGCTTTTGGGGTCATGTTTAAGAAGGCCTTGCCTAACCAAGGTGTTAGAAATTTACTCCTTTATTTTCTTCTAAGAGTTTTAATACTTTTAGCTTTTTTACACTTTCAGTTCTTTTTTATTACAAAAAAAATTTTTAAGTTTATTTCGAGAGAGACAGACAGTGCAAGTGGGGTAGGGACAGAAGGAGAGAATCCCAAGGAGGCTCTGTGCTGCCAGCACAGGGCCTGACTCGGGGCTTGAACTCGTGAAACAGTGAGATCATGACCTGAGCCGAAGCCAAGAGTTGGCTGCTTAACCAACTGAGCCACCCAGGGCGCCCTTTTACACTTTCAATTCTTAACTAGACATTTAGCCTACGATCTATTTTGGGTTCATTTTTGTGCATGATGTGAAGAGGTCCAACTTCACTCCCTGACAGATGGCTATCCAGTTATACCAGCACCATTTACTGAGAAGAATATTTTTTCCCCATTGACTTGTCTGGACTCTTGCTGAAAATTAATTCCCTGTAAATTTGAGAGCTTATCTGTGGTCCTTCAATTCTAGTCCGTTGATCTACATGTCTTTCCTCATACCATGACCACACTGTCTTGATTACTGTCTTAGTCTGTTCAGGCTATATAACAAAATACTACAGATTAGGTAGCTTATAAAAAACAATTACTTCTCACAGTTCTGAAAGTCTGAGATCAGGGTGACAGCACGGTTGGACAAGGGTTCTCTTCCAGGATGCAGACTTCTTGTATATCCTCAGCAGAAGGGGCTACAGATCTCTCTGGAATCTGTTATAAGGCAGTAATCCTATTCTTTAAATTTCCACCCTCATGACTTAAGTACCTCCCAAAGGCTCCACCTACTAATACTGTCACCTTTGGGGGGAGGGGGAACATAAACATTCAGACCACAGTAATTACCATTAGCTTTATAGTAAGTTTGGAAATTAGGAAGCATGAGTCCTCCTTCAATTTCATTCTTTTTCAAGATTGTTTTGGCTACTCTGGATCTGTTAAACTGTCATGAATTTTAGAATCAGCTTGTTAATTTTGGAAGGGCAGTGAGGGAAAGCCAGCATGGAATTTGAAAAGGATTTCACTGAGCCTGCAGGTGTATGTGGGGAGTAAGTGTCATTCTAACAAGCTTAAATCTTCTACTCCATGAACATGGGATGCCCCCCTCTTTCATTTAAGTCTTCTTTAACTTTGTTTCATAATTTTCAGAGTATCAGTTTTATACTTCTTTTGTTAAACATATTCGTAAGTACTGTATTTTAATCTTTTAGATGCTATTGCAAATGGAACTGTTTCCTTCATTACATTTTCAAATTGTTTCTTTTTTTTTCTTTTTTAATGTTTACTTATTTATTTTGAGAGAGAGAACAAGTGAGCAGAGGAGGTGCAGAGGGAGGGAGAGAGAGTATCCCAAGCAGGCTACACACTGTCAACGCAGAGCCCAACATGGGGCTTGAACCCATGAACCACAATATCACAACCTGAGCCAAAACCAAGAGTTGGATGTTCAACTGACTGAGGCACCCAGGGGCCCTTCAAGTTGTTCATTTGTAGTATACAGAAATACAACTGATTTTTGTATATTCAACTTGTATCTTACAATTTTGAATTCATTTATTAGCTCTAATACTTTTATTATTTTGAATTTTCTGTATGTAAGATCATACCATCTACAGATCTAGCTTACTTCTTCCTTTCCAATCTGAATGATTTTCTTCATTTCTCATGCTTAACTGCCCAGTACTTCCAATACAATACTGAATAGAAGGGGTGGACATCCTTTATCTTGGTCCTTATTGTAAGGGGAAAGCATTCAGACTTTCAACCATTGAGTACGATGTTAGCTGTGGGGTTTTCGTAAATGCCCATATTTAGTTGAGGAAATTTCCTTCTGTTCCTAGTTTGTTGAGTGTTTTTATCATGAAGCACTGTTAGCTTTTGTCAAATACTTTTTCTGCATCTACTAAGATGATCATTTAGTGCTTGTCCTGTATCTGTAGGTATGAGGTAGTACATTAATTGATTTTCAGATGGTATGCCAACCCTGCATTCTGAGATAAATTCCACTTGGTTATGGTGCATCATCTTTTTAGTGTGCTGCTGGTATTCAGTTTGCTAGGAATTTATCAACATTTTTTGGTCTATATTCATAATAGATATTGGTCTATAGATTTCCTTTCCTTTTCATTTTGTATCAGGGTGATAAAGACTCATAAAATGAGTTGAAAAGTGGACTCTTCTGTTCTTTCTCTTTAAGTTGGTGAAGAATTGTATTCATTTTTTTTTTATTTTTTTAATTTTTTTTTTTAAATTTTTAACGTTTATTTATTTTTGAGACAGAGACGGAGCATGAACAGGAGCATGAACAGAGACGGAGAGAGAGGGAGACACAGAATCCGAAACAGGCTCCAGGCTCTGAGCTGTCAGCACAGAGCCCGACGCGGGGCCCGAACTCATGGACTGTGAGATCATGACCTGAGCCAAAGTCGGACGCCCAACAGACCAAGCCACCCAGGCCCCCCTCATTTTTCTTTTTTTTTTAAAACATCTTTTTAATGTTTATTTTTAAGAGAGAGTGCGCATGTGTGCACAAATGGGGGAGGGGCAGAGAGAGGGGGACACGGGATCTGAAGCAGGCTCTGCGCTGACAACAGACAGCCCAACATGGGACTCGAACCCATGAACCACAAGATTATGAGCTGAGCCGAAGTCGAACGCCCAACCAATAGAGTCACCCAGGTACCCCGGTATTCATTTTTAATATTTAGTAGAATTTGCCAGTAAGCCATCTAGACCTGGCTTTTTCTTGTGGAAAGTGTTTTCAATTACTTATCTAATCTCTTTACTTTTTATACATCTATTCGGATTTTTCATTTCTTCTTAAATCAGCTTTGGTAGCTTGTGTCTTTCTAGAAATTTGTCAGTTCACACAGGTTATCAATTTGTTGGCATACAGTTGTTTACAGCATTCCCTGATAATCCTTTTTTATTTCTATATTGTCAGTAGTAATATTTTTTCTTCAATATAATCTTTTTTTTTTTATTTATTTTTTATTTTTGGGACAGAGAGAGACAGAGCATGAACGGGGGAGGGGCAGAGAGAGAGGGAGACACAGAATCGGAAACAGGCTCCAGGCTCCGAGCCATCAGCCCAGAGCCCGACGCGGGGCTCGAACTCACGGACCGCGAGATCGTGACCTGGCTGAAGTCGGACGCTTAACCGACTGCGCCACCCAGGCGCCCCTCTTCAATATAATCTTTATGCCCTTCCTTCCCAATGGAAATACACATACACACACTTCCTCTCTTTTTCGTCTTTTCTGTGGATAGATCATAATTTATAGCTCCTGCTTGCTGTTTTGTTTCTGTAATTACAAAAATACTTGTAAAAAATGAAAACTTGGAAATGTGAGTAGAAAATGAATGCCCCTGAAATCTCATTATTACTCTTTGCTTAGGATTCTCCTGGCTAGTTACACATGCTTAACATTCCCACTAAATTTTAGGATCATTTTGGGGCGCCTGGGTAGCTCAGTCGGTTAAGTGTCCGATTTCAGCTCAGGTCATGATCTCATGGTTCATGAGTTCGAGGCCTGTGTGGGGCTCTGTGCTGACAGCTTGGAGCCTGGAGCCTGGAGCCTGCCTTGGATTCTGTGTCTCCCTCTCTCTCTGCCCTTGCCTTGCTCACACTCTGTCTGTCTCTCTCAAAAAGTGAATAAATGGTAAAAAAAAATACATATTATGTATACATATATAAATTAATTTTAGGATCATTTTGAGCAAATTCAAAAAAATTACTTCATGAATAAATTTGAGGGGAATCTATCTCTTTACCATATGAAGTATTCCTATTGTTGAAGGCAGTACATTGATCCATTTATTACATTCTTCTTTAATGCTCTTAAGTGATGTTTTAAAGTGTGTCATAAAAGTTTTCCACATTTCTAATTGCATTTATGCTGAACTGTCTTTTTGTTACTATTGTGAATGGGAGTGTCCCTTTCACTGAATTTTCTAATTGTTCTTTGGATATAGGAGAGCTATTAATTTTCTTCCATTAATTTAACATCAGCCATCATTTTCAACTCTCTTCAAATGCACCTGCGATGTTCTGTTCCCTTCAACTTCTCTTTTCTTTCCCACAATTTGAAAGTCTCAAAGGCTCTCACATCAAACTAAAATGTTCAAAACTGAAGTTGAAACCTTCCTACTCTACTTCCTACTCTCCCAGAATCCATTACTTCAGAGACGGTCAGCTACGCGCAACAGCTGCACAAGCCAGAAATCTATGCTTTCCCTTCTCCATCTCTCTCTAATGCCTTGACTCCTCACCATCTCTACCCTGTTCAAGTCCCCAACATCGGCCATCACCAAGTACTCTTTTCAAAATTTAAACCTCTGATCTCTCTCCTTTTTAAAAATTCCATACTGGCTTCCCATTGCAAAATTCCATCTGTCATGTTCTGACCCCAACCTACCTTGCCTTTCCAGCCTCAAACATGATCTACCAGCTCCAGGCCCTCGTGTTTCTAAGGTGCTGGTGCTGGGCTGCTTCTGAATGGAAGAATTCTGCTCGCATCTCAAAAAGATGAATCTTCGCTCATATTTACAAGACTAGCGATGTTTTAATTTAAGGCTCATTCTAGTGGAATTTGATGACATCGTGAAGTGGAGAAGGTCTCAATAGAGTCAGCAAAGATCATCCTGCCTCAACTTTGTGCAAAGATCACTTCGGGCCATAGTGAATCTAGTTTGGTTAGTGGAATAAGATTTCTCCTACTAGAATAATTTTGTGATCTTGCCCACTCTAGGAGATAAAATGATGAAATGTAATTTATCACAGCATAAAATCGTACTCTATCTGGAACTACGACTCATTTTTAAACAAATACGTTAGACACCAATTCTGTGTGAGGCTCTGAGGATACAACGATGGACAGAAAAACGAAGCTTACTTCTTTCAGCATAGACCACAGCGTGGTGGCTTCAACTCCCAACTCCTGGCTGCCCCTCTACTGTGGACACATCTTGTCTCTTACATTCCATAATTTCCTAATCACATACCACAATCTCCTCATGTTGGGGATAAGAGCAAATTACATAATGTCCACTTCGCGTCGGGAAATGCATGCAAGTTTTAACTTGAGGTATCTTCAGTTAGTAAGACACCCTCTTCACTAGGTCGCTGACAAAGGCAGTTTCCCTAAAACACCGCTTGTGGTTTCACCCACCCCCAGGATGAGTGGCCATGGCACAAATTTAGTACTTTATTATAATAACCAACTTTAGAAATTTTCTTTCTTTTTTTAAGGTTCTGTATTTTGAGAAAGAGAGAATGAGAGAGCGAGAGAGAGCAGGGTAGGGGCAGAGAGAGGGGGCAGAGAGAATCCCAGGCAGGGTCCATACTGGCAATGAGGAGCCTGATGCGGGGCTCAAACTCACAAACCATGACTTGACCTGAGCCAAAACCAAGAGTTAGATGCTTAACCGACTGAGCCACCCATGTGTCCCAAGAAACGTTCTAATTTGTGTCAATACTTCCACTGTTTTTCTGTTTGCCAAGGCTAGAGACTTCTGGCTGTCATTTTTATTCCCCCCTGCTCCTGTACTTACACGTGTCACCGAGTCTTATCTTTTCCTTCTCCTACAGGGCTCTCGAATTTGCCCCTTCCCCTACTTTTGTACCTGCTCTCCCATTCTTGGCTTCACTGACTCACAGCTCAATGGAAAAGCAATGGCGCCCTCCCTCTTCAGGACACTCAGCCACAGCAACATCAACCTTCTGAGACGCTATTTGCGTGTCCCAAGGCTCCAAAAGCTCCAATGGCTTATTTTATTCCAATGCATATTTTACCGCTAATCTAAATTTCTCCCTGGGTTCAGAAGTGCTCCATTCCCTCATATCACTTGTGTTTCCCACCATTCTTCAAAGTATAGCTTGGTTCATCACCGCCTCCTACCACCCCAACTGTTACCACCTCTACGCCATTATTATTCCACTCAACCCACTCGACAGCCTCCTTCTCTTCGCTGAGCTCCAGTCTTCACAGTCCAGGCAAGGCCCCTTGTCGGTGAAGCCACTCAGGCCGGTATTTCCTGAATGCCACTCAGTGATAACACTTTCACTAGTGCCAAAATGAAAAAAGTGAGGACAATATGGTGTGGTTTTTGTAAAAGGGAACTAAATCATTTTAAATGCCTGTCCTGTGTTCTGGTGTTAGGTCTTTTCTCTATTTTTTCCTATTACGATATCCCATCCTTAATGAAAATGAGGTAAGAGAAAATAGTGATAGTTTCACCAGTGACTTGGCAAAATAAATAGCTGACAATTTTATGTTACATTTATGTTAGTTTCGCCTGATCTGAAAATTGCTGCTCGTAACCACCAGCAATCTACTCCCTCGTCTTGCTCCTAGTTAGGAACCATATGGTTGAGTTGTCTGTTACTTTCCACACAGGCGGGCCTCACCCCCCCCCCACTACCCCCCCAGGTAAGAGAGGGGCTTCGACAGGGGTTCATGTAGAGCTGGCCAAACAATCGACAGCCACGAAACATAGACTCTGATAAGCAAGAACCAAAAAGCCAGAGAGAGTAACAGTGATATAAATACAGAAAATTAAGGTATCTCAATCATTTAAAACATCTAAGTAGGGGCACCTGGGTGGCTTAGTCGGGTAAGCGTCCGACTTCGCCTCAGGTCATGATGTCACGGTTCAAGAGCTTGAGCCCCACATCGGGCTTTGTGCTGACAGCTCGGAGCCTGGAGTCTGCTTTAGATTCTGTGTCTCCCTCTCTCTCTGTTCCTCCCCGGCTCGTACTCTGTCTCTCTCTCTCTCAAAAATAAATACATATTTTTTTTTAATTAAAAAAAACAAACAAACAACTGAGTGTTAAGATAACAATTACATTAAAAATTTCAATTCAATGTGGCCAACACTGGATTCATAAGATCACTTAAATTTAAAAAAAAAGATCAATCATGATCCAGCAATTCCACCCTTAGGCATAGAATCAACAGGAATGCACACGTATGTTCACCACATAGAATGGTTGTAGCAGCACAGTTAGCAATAACCAAAGACCAAGAACCAATGAGACATCTATCAAGAGTACGATGAAGTTGTATTCACAAAATGGAGTATTATACAGCACTGAGACAGATGAACACAACTACACACAAAATTAGGAAGGAATCTCACAAACACGATATGAACGGAAGACACAGCAGATGTTATACACAGTGCCATTTACACAGAACACAGAATCCACAGAGCTAATATATACTGTTGAAGTCAGATATGGCCAGGCTCTGTCTCTTGATCTGGGTGCTAATGACACATGTGTGTTCAGTTTGAGAATTCAGTGAGCTGTACACTTAAATATTTATAAATCAATCATAAAAATCAATGGAACAGAAAATACAAATATAGACCCATAGGTATGAGATCAATTGATTTTCATCAAAAGTGCCAGGATAATTCAATGAGGGGGAAAAAAGGATAGTCTTCTCCAGCCTGGAAAATGGGATATGCAGTTAGAATAAATCTGATATCCTTAGGGTAAAAATAAACAAGCTTCAACTCCTACCTCACAGCATACACAAAAACTGACTTGAAATGGAGCACAGACTTAAACATTAGGTACCATTAAGAAAATGAAAAGGCACTTTTCCCCAGTCAGGGAAAAATCTTCAAAATACATATATCTGACAAAAGGTTTGTAAACAGAATATATAAAGAACTCTTACAACTCAATAATCAAAAGAAAAACCACCCAACTTAAAAATGGGCAAAGAATGGGCACCTGGGTGGCTCAGTTGGTTGGGCATCTGACTTCGGATCAGGTCATGATCTCATGGTTTGTGAGTTCAAGACCCACGTCGGGCTCTGTGCTGACAACTTGGAGCCTGGAGCCTGCTTTGGATTCTGTGTCTCCCTCTCTCTCTGCCCCTCCCCACTCATGCTCTGTTTCTCTCTTCTTCAGATATAAATAAACATTAAAAACAATTGAAAAAAAATAGTCACAGAAAACTCAGACACTTCACTGAAGAAGATATCAAATGGCCAGTAAGCACAATTAAACATGGCCAACATCACTAGTGATCGGTGACATGCCCCTGAAAACCACAATCAGGTGTCACTACGGTACCCACTAGAATAGCTAAAACTAAAAAGACTGACAATACTAAGTGCTGGCGAGGATGTAGAAGAACAACTCTCAGACATAGCTGGTGGAAGTGTAAATCAGAACAGCTGCTTTGGACAGCTGTTTAGTAGACATGTACCCTGTGACCTAGCAATTCTACTCCTGGATTCTTGTCCAAAGAAATGAAAATATAATAGCCACAAAAAGATGTGTACGTGAAAGCTGACAACAGTTTTATTCATAATCACTAAAATGATAACCTAGCATCTATCAACAAGTGAACAGACAAATGGTGGTATCTCTATAAAAAAGAATGAATTACTGATACAGTCAAAACATGGGTAAATCTTAGTAGCATTAAAAACACTTTAGAGTACATACCATATGACTGCATGTATATGATACTTTAGAATGGGCAAAATTAATCACTATAAAAAGCAAATCACCGGGTCACTGGGTCCAGGGGCCAGGTGGGGAAACTAGCCGCAAAAGGTCATCAGGAACTTTCCAGAGTAATGAAAAGATTACAGATCTTGACTTGCGTGGTGGTTATATGAGTGCCATACATTTGTTACAACTCACTGAACTATATATACACTTAAAATGAGTGCACTTTACTCTAGGTCAATTATATTTCAATAAAGGTTATTTTAAAAGTAAGAAAAGTCATAGTGGTGGACAAGAATACAGAACGACATGAGAAGATAATCGGTATATTTAATTGGAAAAAGTTAGGTTTCTTTTTTTTATTAATTTTTTTAAGTTTATTTTGAGAGACACCAGCAAACAAGCAGGGGAGGGGCAGAGAGAATCTCAAGCAGGCTCCACATTGTCAGCGTGGAGCCCAATGTGGGGCTCAAACTTACAAACCACGAGATCGAGATCCAAGCCGAAATCAAGAGTACGATGCTTAACCAACTGAGCCACTCAGGCACCCCAAAATGTTACATTTCTACTATCATCAACCATTAAAAGAAAAAAAGGCTCCATGGAGAAATGTATGCTTCTAGGACCAGGACATGTAATATATACTTGTGAGCATCTTGTAGTGACAAAAAGTAAGAAAATGCTCAAAAAAAAAAAAAAAAAAAAAAAAGGAATGAAAGAAAAAGAAAACAAAGGGAAAGAAATAGAATCCCACCACACTTCCAACTTGAATAAAACTGACATGTTACTTACTAGGTTTCCAGAATGACAGAACACACACTGCTGTCTGCCCCTTCCTCCAAAACCACTAGGAATGATGAAATAGATACATAAGACACACATACACATAGCTCTGCACACAAATTAAAGGAACCTCTAAAAGATAGAGACCAAACAAGAAAAAGAGGGAAACTTTAGCCATAAACAGATGACACAGCCACAGGCAGGTGACTGTGACTGCAGAAGGTGGGACCAACATTGTGGCATCCCAGGCATGGCCACAGGAGTGGCGAGTCACTGTGGCAGGTGTGGCAAGGTTCCTCGTCAGGCATGCCCACTGTCCAATGGGAGCCAGCGACCCAGGGCCAGGCTCTGCCTCCAGCTGCCGGACTGACTGCAGAGTGTGGTTCTGGGACACAGGATGGTGTGTGGGCAGAAGCGGGGGGCGGGGTTCAAGTTCAGAGCTCATTCATCGCACAGAATAACAGCTCTCCTGCAGCACGTCTCTCCCTCATCCCTCCATCCCTCTCACACCTTGACTGAGAAGCAGGAAATCCCAGTTGCAGAAAGAAATACATAACTAGGAATCACTAAATGTTTACAGAAGTTGCATCATGAGAGAGAAAATAGACTCAATAAAATCATTTTCCTTCTAAAACAGAGAATACCCATTCTTTTCGAACACACGTGGAATTTAGAAAAGCGCACTGTGTTCTAAGCTACAAAGGAAACTTAAACAAATTTCCCAAGCTGATAAACAGTCCACATTCATTCACTAAATGTAATAAAACATCCACACCAAATATATAGCCTAAACAAATCCTCACTTCTGGAAATTTTTAAATCTATTTTTAAATAACTCTTGTGGTCAAAGTGGAAAGGAGAAGCTATTTACAATCAAATGAAAACAAAAAATACTATATGTTAAAATACATAGGCTTAACTTCATTCATTAAAAACCCAGAAAGATGGAAAACATGTGAACCAAGCTTCCAACTCAAAAAAGATAAAGGGGCTCCTGGGTGGTTCAGTCCGTCAAGCGTCCGAGTTCGCTCAGGTCATGATCTCACAGTTCGTGAGTTCAAGCCCCACATGGGGCTCTATGCTGACAGCTCAGAGTGTGGAGCCTGCTTCGGATTCTGTGTCTCCCTCTCTTTCTGCCCCTCCCTGCTCACACTCTGTGTGTGTGTCTCTCTCTCAAAAATAAACATTAAAAAAAATTTAAGATAAATAATCCAAAGGCAGTGAAAAGAAGGAATTAATAAAGATAACAGCACACATTAATGAAAAAGAAAAGAGTTGCCAATAAAATCAGAAGCCAGTGCTCTTAAATAATTAGGTTTTTTTTTTAATGAACAAATCTTTTTTAAGTAAGCTCAAGAGAAAAGAAAGGCAGCATAAATGACCCATGCAAAGACAAAAGGAGGGGATAAAACCCAAAGACTAAATTTTACAAATGGCAGTAGTACACAGGTGCAACTTTAAACCAATGGTTAAAGTGGAAACTCTTCTAGGAACATATACATTGCCAAAATTGGGCCCCAGAGTAGTAAAACCCTGACCACTACTCATAGTTAGGTGAAATGGTAATTGAAAAGCTCCCCACAAAAATAAGGCATCAAGCCCAGACAGTTTTACAGGAGAATTCTATCAAGATTTCCAGATACAGATAATTCCCACCCTATAATAAGAGAAGCCACTCCAACCAAGTTCATGAGGCTGACATCAAAACCAGAAATGACGAGAAAAGAAAAGAAAATGGCAGACCAAGGTAGATATCCATAATGCTCCCCGTATCTGGTTCTCCTCTTCCTTAAGACAAATGCAAGACTACACTTCCCAGCTCCCTCCAGTTGGCTGGGACCATGTGACCATAGTACTCCTGGCAGAAGTGGTGTGTGTCACTTCTGGGCCAAAGTACAGCATAACTGGTAAGTGATCTCTGTGCCTCCATGAGAAGGTACACCAGCAGAACCCCTATCAGCCAAGAAAGCTGACTGACTATATGGAAAACAGCCCCCACTGACTCACAGTGAACAGGTACAAAAAGTAAATAATGGTAACCTGAGGAGAGTGGGTAGGGAGGGCCAGCGAGGGGACAGAGGATGGTACAGGGAGAATACCAGGCTAGGAACTAATGGACTAGAGGGACTTTGGCCTGACTTTTGTATTCTTCTATGAGAAGGACGTATTTATTTATATATTGCTTTTTAAAAAGAGATCTCAGGGCACCTGGGTGGCTCAGCTGGTTAAGCAACCGACGCTTGGTTTTGGCTCAGGGCATGATCTCACAGCTTCGTGGGTTCAAGCCCGGCATCAGGCTGTATGCCAGCAGCACAAAACCTGCCTGGGATTCTCTCTCTGCCCCTCCCCCACTCATGCTCTCTCTCTCTCTCTCTCTCTCTCTCTCTCTCTCTCAAAATAAATAAACTTAAAAAATAAATAAAAATAAAACTAAATCTCATCAGTCCCAGAAAAAAGAGAAAAAGATAATAGATACAGGAGAGGGAAAGAAGAAGGAAAACCTGAAGAGGGAAGAAATTCACTTAACAAATCTGGAGAAGAATCGCACAGTATTTGTAGAATCTTGGATTGGGAGAAATTTTGACATTACCCTTTTAACAGATCGAAACGATTTATTGGTACTCCCCCCTCCTCCCCCCGTTTATCTTCTTTTTAAACCAGGGGGGAAATAAACATGGTACTTATTTTTCAAAAAAGTTTCCAGGTTTGATTTTGTGGGAAGCAATGTCCTGGTGCAGACTTATATCTAGGGGTAAAGTGAATAATTATTAACTGTAAGACTGACCACAATTTCTGATATTTATTGAGCCTACTCTATGCCAAACACTATTAATAGCACTTTACAGATGATACTTTACCTAGTATTCACAACCGATAAGGGAACCAAGGTTAGGTGAGGTTAAGTTACTTGCCCAAGACCCAGCCTGTAGGAGGAAAATCTTGAGTCTGAAGCCCAAGCTCTACACGGCATCATATTTTGCTAGTGTGTTTTGAAAAGGTATAATTATGGTGACAAATTGACATACAACACAAAGAAGCCAAAATACTCTAGAGAAACATGTATTTTTTTTTTAAAGTAAACAAAGATGACTTTTTTAAAAAAAGGCAACTCTTCTAACTAGAGAAAGGAAAACAGTCGTAAAGTAATGGTACCTCATTAAGTATACATTTTATTTTTTTAATGTTTACTTATTTTGAGTCAAAGAGCAGGGGTGGGAATCCCAAGCAGGCTACATACTGCAAATGCAGAGCCCGATGTGGGGCTGGAACCCACAAACTGTGAGATCAGGACCTGACCCGAAATCAAGAGTCAGACTCCCGACTGAGACACCCAACTGCCACTCATTAAGTGTACATTTTAAAATACACCAACCTGTTAAGATATAATTCACAAACCATGAAAACTGTACTTTTAAAGTATGAATACAGGGGAACCTGGGTGGCTCAGTCGGTTAAGCATCCAACTTTGGCTCAGGTCATGATCTCTAGTTTGTGAGTTCAAGCCTCACATCAGGCTCTCTGCTGTCAGCACAGAGCCCGCTTCAGATCCTCTGCCCCTCCACCTCTACCCCTGGAATAGCCAACTCGTTCTCTCAAAATAAATAAACCTATTAAAGAAAATAAAGTATGAATACAATTCAATAGGTTTTTAGTATATTCAGTTGTACAACCACAACCATTTAATTTCACAATATATTAATCATTTCCCAAAGAAGCCCTGACCCATCAGTAGCCACTCCCCATTCTCCTTTTCCCCAGTCCCCAGCAACCACTAATCTGCTGTCTCTGTGCATTTGTGAACATGTCATATACATGGAATCATACACATGTGTCGTTTATGATTGGTTTCTTTCATTCAGCATAATGTTTACCATTTCATCCTGAAAGTTTCATTCATGTTGTAGCAAACATCGACACTTCATTCCTTTTTGTTGTCAAATAATATTTAGCTATATGGATATTCCACATTCTGCTTAGCCAGTCATCAGATAATGGACATTATTGTTATTACTACATTTCAAGAGCTGTTTTGGCTACTATGAATGACACTGCTAATGCACGTTCGTGTAACAAGGTTTTATGGAGACTGATGGGTTCAAATTTCCTGGGTATATGCCTAGCGGGAGAACTGCGGGGTCACAGGGTCTCTCTGTGTTCAATTTTCCTGGGTATATACCTGGGGGGTGAATTGCAGGGTCAGGGTCACTCTATGTCCAACATTTTGAGGAACTGTCCAGTTGTTTTCCAAAGTGGCCACACAATTTTACATACTCACCAGCAGTGTATAAAGGTTCCAACTTCTCCACCTCCTCACTACCACTTATTATCTGTCCCAGCACCATTTGTTGAAAAGACCATTCTTTCGTCCCACCTAATCATCCTGACAGCACAGTCAAGAATCCATTCACTATAAATGTGTGGATTTCTGGACTGCTCCATTCCATTCCATTGATCTACATGTGTCTGTTCTTACCGTGGACAACATTCTGTCTCGATTGCCATAGCTTAGTAGTAAGTTTTATAAGTGGAAAGTGTGTTTCCAACTCTGTTCTGGTTTTTCACAACTGTTTTGGTTATTCTGGATCCCTTGCGTTTCTATATGAATTTTACAATCAGCTTGTTAAATTCTGCAAATAAAGCCGCTTGGGATTTGGATAGGCAGGTCCTGTGCGGCATCCGTCCAGGAATCTGGAGAGTGCTGCCATCTTAACGATTTTAAGTCTCCAGTTTATAAACATAGGATGTCTTTCCGTTTACCTAGGTTTTCTTCAACGGTGTTTCGTTGTGGTTTTTGGCATACAAGTCTTGCTAAATTTTTTTGTATTACTTTAAGGGGAATGGTTTTTAAATTTCTTTTCCAGTAGATTAGTGGCTGCAAAGGAAAGGTGGGGATGACAGCTAAGGGGTAACAGTGTTTCTTTTTGGGGTGATGAGAACGTTCTACAGTTAGTTGCATGTTGTGATGGTTGTACAAGTCTGTGAATATACTAAAAACCACTGAACGGTATACTCAAATGGGTGGATTTTATAGGATGCAAATTCTATCTCAATAAAAATGTTACAAGAGAAAGAGACAGAGAGTGACACATAGAACAAATCCTATCAGGTAGATGAAACAAACTTAGCATGTTGTACTTTCCCATCTATCTCAAAAGGAAGGACCGTTCCATTTCCCCAGGCCAATGTCAAAGACACTGTTAATACACTGGTGGTTGCTTAGAAACACTAACTCCTATTAAGTTGGTCTGCAACAAAGTTTGCCATGACTGCCATAATATTAAACTAGGGGGAGGGGGAAAGAAAGCTTCTGCTGTTTACTTTTCTAATGTTGACCAAGTGCATTTCAGAGTGACACATTAAGTCACCTGCCCATTAAGCAAACCACCTAAAGGCAGCTGCGATGGTTTCAAAATTGTTCAGACAGCCTCTCAACTGAAATCCCTGCTTCCTCTGTTGGTTCGAATCCAGTTGTTCTTAAAACACTGTCAAAATCCTTTTTGATAGTATCTGAAGGGTCTCCACTGTCTACAAACTGCTTTCTTTGGCGTTCAAAGCACAACATATGGTTTCTCTTGATTTACTTTACCAACCTTATCACCTAAATACGGTTCATTTAACTGTTTCTAGACAACATGGCAATTTTTACCTCTGGGCCTTTTTTCGTGTCACATGCTGTCCTCTATGACATCTAACCAATGTTTCCTGACCTATAATATGGGCTTCACAATAGTGCGGGTACACGGTCGGCACTCGGTATCTGTTGAAGAACCCTACTTCCTGTTTGATGCTAGGCTCTGTCCCAAGCACTTCACCTACGTTATCTCCTATAATCCTTCCACAAACCCTGTGAAGAAACCCAGGGTCTGAGAGGCTACATGCACGGACCCACTGTCTGGCGATAGAAATTCTACTCATTCTTGGGCTACAGCTGATACCCTATCTCTTCCCTGTTAAACCGACAGCAATTGCTCCTTTCTCTGAACTTCTGAAGTATTTCCTGCCTTTGACACGTAAATCTACCCTACCTGAATTTGACTTGGGGGAGACCTTCTTTTTTAGAGCAGTTTTAAGTTCACCACAAAACTGAATGGAAAGTACAGAGATTTCCCACATCCTCCCTGCCCACCCCCCACCCCACTATCAACATCCCTCACCAGAGTGCTGACACATCACGGTCACCCAAAGTCCACAGTTTTACATCAGGGTTCATTCTTAGTAGTGTACATCCTGTGGGTTTCGACAAATCTGTAATGACATGTATCTAGCATTTTAGTAGCATCCGGAAGAGTTCCAGTGTCCTGATACTCCTGCACATTGCCTGTTCATCCCTCCCTCCCTGCTGACTCCTGGCAACCACCGATCTTTTTGACTGTGGGTTTTGCCTTTTCCCGAATGTCATATAGCTGCAAGTATACAGTACGTAGCCTTTTCAGATCTTCTTTCACTTAGTAACAGGCATTTATGGTTCCTTGTGTCTTTTCATGATTTCATAGCTCATTTCTTTTTAGTAGTGAATAATAGTCCACTTGTCTGGATGTATCACAGTCGCTTCCCAGTTTTAGGAATTACGAACAGAGCTGCCACAGACATCTGTGTGCAAGTTCTTGTGTGGACGTTTTGCGTCCCCACCAGCAATGAACGAGAGTTCCTATTTTGCTCTACATCCTTGCCTGTACTTGGTGGCACTGGTGTTTTGGACTGCAGCCATTTTAATGGGTGTGTAGTATTTCACTGTTGCCTTAATTTGCATTTCCCTGGTTGATATATGATAGGGAGTCTCTTTTCATATGCCCATTTGACATCTTTAGATCTTTGGTGAGATGTTCATTCAGGTCTTTTGCCATTTTTTAATTGGGTTGTTTCTTTTCTTGTTGTTGAGTTTTAAGAGTTCTTTTTTATATTTTGGATTAACAGTCTTTTATCAGTTATAGCTTCCGAAAGTATTTTCTCCCTATCTGTGCCCCTTGCGTTATTTTTTTATTTTTCACATTTTTATGTCTTACAAATTCGGGTTAATTTTTTCTTTTTTTCTTTTGTTAAAAGTAATCCCTATGCCCAACATGGGACCCAAACTCACAACCCCAAGGTCAAGAGTCATCCGCTCTACTGACTGAGTCACCCAGGTGCCCTTGAGCTTAAATATATCAAAGTTATTTTGAGTAGCCATACTGCTCCTTCACCTTGGGAAGTAATACCACCCAATAGTTAAATATTTAATATTTAATGAAAAGTCTTATCTTTCACATAGAAGACCATGGGTAGCCCTTCTATTTCGTGGCAGCCATCAGTTACCAGGTGGATGGCTCATGGCACACTGGAAGCTATGCAGAAGAACACAGGCTTGCAGGCAGTACACCTGCTCCCCGTGTTCCCATGCCTCTTTAACCCCAACTAACCCAATAAAGCCTCAGCCTGGGTACATGGCTAGTCCCTATTTTGTCATTTTGCAGATTTGTGTCTGCTGTGGTAGATGCAAGTGCCCAGATCCTAAGGGTGCAATCCACAGCAAGCCTGGCTAACCATGGGTCCTAAACACCTGCAGCTTGCACATGTAGCTGGAACTGGTCACCTCTGGGACCTTAAGAGTCCTAAACTCCTACTAAGCTGGTGAAAATTCCACACACAAATTCTTTGAAGTTATCCTTACTGATTTGCAAACCAGAGTCATCAGAAGATATCGGGGGTATCATCAAGCCAATCCATAGACATGAGGAGATGGGTGGCCAGACATCTCCTGGCTGCAACTATTGTGGCTTTGGAAAGGACTTTAAGTTTCAGGACACTATCGATAGTTCTCACAGTGTTGTATGAAGAAGTCCCAAAACTCTTCAGATCCACAGTCACCACTAATTTAAGCAACCTCTGTAAAATTCAAACCTTAAATTTGATCTGTTAAAACGGTAGATGTCTGCACCTTATTTCATGAATGTGTTGTCAAACTTACAAAAATTAAATAGTGGTCCCAAGCCAGTTCAATGAGAAGAGAACAGTCTTTTCAACAGATGGTGCTGGGACAACTTGATATCCACATGCAAAGAATGAGGCTAGACCCCTACCTCACAACATTCACAAAAATTAGAAGAAATTGTAGGCATAAATCTTTATGACCTGGGACTAGGCAGTGATTTCTTAGATGTAACATCAAAAGTATAAGCAGCAAAAGTAAAAAATATATAAATTGAACTTCATCAAATTAAAAACTTCTCTGCTTCAAAAGACACTATCGAGAGAGACAGAGAGAGAGGGAGGGAGGGAGAATCCTAAGCAGGGTCCACACTCAGTGCAGAGCCCAATGTGGGGCCCGATCCCAGAATCCTGGAACCATGACCTGATCCAAAATCAAGAGCCTGATGCTCAACCTATGGAGCCCCCCAGGTGCCCATGAATAGATATTTCTTCAAAGAAGATACATAAGTGGCACCTGGGTGGCTCAGTTGGTTAAGCATCCAACTTCGGGTCGGGTCATTATCTCGCAGTTTGTGAGTTTGATCCCTGTGTTGGGCTCTGTGCTGACAGCTCGGAGCCTGGAGCCTACTTTGGATTCTGTGTCTCCCTCTCTCTCTGCCCCTCCCCCACCTGTGCTCGGTCTCTCTTTATCAAAAATAAATAAATGTAAAAAAAAAATTTAAAAAAAAAGAAGATATATAAGTGACCAATAAGTCCGTGATGCTCAACATCAAGTTATCATCAAGGAGACACAAATAAAAACTATAAGGAGATACCATTTGGTGTCACTTTGAAAAATAGTCTGACAGTTACTCAAGCTGTTAAGCATACAGTTGCCATATGAACCAGCAATCCACCCCTAGGTACACACAAGAGAATTGAAAACAGAATCCTGCACACAAGTGTTCATAGCAGCATTATTCATGATAGCCAAAAAGTAGATACAACCCAAATGCTTATCATCTGATGAATAAGGAAAATGTGGTATGTTCCATACAATGGAATATTATTCGGCCATAAAAAGGAATGAAATCCTGATATAGGATATATGCTACAGCATGGATGTACCTTGAACATATTATGTTGAGTGAGTGAAGCCAAATACAAAGGGCCACAAACTGCATGATCCCATTTATATGAAATGCCCAGAATAGGCAAGTCTATTGCTATAGACTGAATGTGTCTCCTCAAAATTCCTATGTTAAATCCTAATTCCCAACATGACAGTAGCTGGAGGCAGGACCTTTGGGAGATGATTAGGTCATGGCGTAGAGCCTCAGGAATGGGATTAGTGCTTTATAAAAGGGACCCCAGAGAGTTGCCGCACCCCTTCAGCTGTGTGAGGACACAGCGAGAAGGTGCCATCTATGAACCAAGAAGCCGCGTTCCCCAAGCAGTGAGCCTGCCAGCACCTTGATCTTGGCCTTACCAACCTTTAGAACTGTGAGAAATAAGTGTTTATTGTTTATAATCCACTCAGTCTGTGGCATTTTTTTATGGCAGCCTGAACAAACTAAGCCATCTATAGAGACAGAAAGTAGATTAGTGGCTCTAAGGGCTGAGAATAAAGTGGACAGGGCCTGACTGCCACAGTATGTGGGCTTTGTCTTGAGGGGGGGGTGATGACAAATCCCGAAATTAGATGGTGATGATTGTGCAACTCTGTGAACATCCTATACTACATTCAACACTGTAGTTTTTGTTTTTGTTTTGTTTTGTTTTGTTTTGTGAGAGAGTGTGTGCCCACGAGCAGGGAAAGGACAGACAGAGGGAGAGAGAATCCCAAGCAGGATCTGCACTGTCATTGCAGAGCCCAATGCAGGGCTCGAACCCACAAACTATGAGATCACGACCTGAGCCGAAATCAAGAGTTGGATGTTTAACTGATGGAGCCACCCAGGCACCCCTGACTTGTAGAATTTAAAGGGTAGAGTTTATGGCATGACCATTATGTTGCAAGTAAAATATTAAATGCACTAGTGGTTTGAGGACTAAGTGTCGTTTGTGTTTTGTAAGACAAACCCTTCAGTCTCAGCTTTCTCTTATTGGTAAGTTACAGGTCATTGTTTAACATGTTCTGCAGACTGTGTGCAATAATACGTGTTAAATAAATTCTTCAGGCGGGGCTAAAAAGATAATGGCCAGCTACAACGAAAGGAGTAGATGATGTAGTGTCTGTCCCAAAAGAGATTACAGTTTAACTCAAGAAACAAAACGCATCAACAGGAAAACCAAACAATAGTGCAAAGCAGCTCACTTTTGCTAACCAACATTCAATTACTCATCAAGTCATATCAATTCGTCTTTTGTAGTATCTTAAATCTATTCTTTGCAGTCCCAGCGCCATTGCTCAATTCCAGGCGACTCTGGTCTCATGTCTGGGTTCTTACAATAGGCTCTGGCATCTCTTTTCTCTGATTCATTTGAATCATGAAGTAATTATTTGTTGGATAAATGAATAGAACACTCTTCATTATGTAACTCCCCTACACATAAACCTCTGAGGTTAACTCCACTTCCAAAGTGAAGTACAAATTACTCCCTGCCCCACGCCCCTCCCCCCTGCATGTCCCCATCCCCCTACCCCCCACTCCTTTGCTGGGGTCCCTCCCACCACCACCTCCTCCTCTTCACCATCCAGATCTCTGCTTCCCTCTGAGCCTAGTTCAAGTTCAAGGCTCTCTTCCTCCATCAGCCATCCCCTATCCTGTACTGCCCTGTCAAGTTACACTTTTTATTGGTTACTTACGTAAGTCTTCAAACAGACTATAAACTCATTGAAAGTAGGACCCATGACAGAGGTAAATCTAAGACTAACATCTTGCTCAACAAACACTGCCATATGGACTCGAACTTCCAAATGAGCTGTGCAGATGACCGGAATGCAGAGAAACAGAACATTATTGTGGGGATGCTTGGGTTGCATGTGCTTATTTCTGTGGAGGTGAGACAGGCTGAACTTCAAAGAGCGACAAGTTTTGGATATATGAAGAGGACGCAGTGTCAGAAATCAGATGGGGTGTGCAGGGGGAAGGAGGCGTATCACGGGACCCACGTGCCCAATGCTTGCGTTTCACAGGGAGGATCTACACAGTGACACAAATCGAATCTTTAAAATACAATGAACTGGGTTTTTCGTCTTCAAAACCTTTCAAAACTCTACCCTACTCATGAAAATCACATTGAAAAGTAAACTAGCAATGATCCCCTGAATAATTTGGCACTTGCATGGACACAAAAGTCTACATTTTCTGCCTGTTACTCACCTGTAATAAGACTTTGGGTTAACTTTTCTGCAAATCCACCTACATGGATCTTTTTATCACACTACTAATTTCTGCTCAATTTAAATCTCCAAATAGATGGTATGTGTGCAGTAGGAAGGGGCTCATTCTTCATATGCTAATATTATTATAACTGCTTAAAGGACATTGGCCTTCATTTGACAGCATGTAAAAAAGAGCTTACTTCCTGAAAAGAAAAAAAAAAAACACATGAATTTATGAAGACTGGAAACTACAAAAAAAAATTTATGAACATAAATTAGTAAAAGTCAGTTTAGAAAAGGATGGTGGGAGGGTGCCTGGGTGGCTCAGTTAAGCGTCCAACTTCAGCTCACGTCATGATCTTGCGGTTTGTGAGTTCGAGCCCCCCATCAGGCTCTGTGCTGACAGCTCAGAGCCTTGAGCCTGCTTCTGATTCTGTGTGTCCTTCTCTCTCTGCCCCTCCCCTGCCTCACACTCTGTCCCTCTCTCTCTCTCTCTCAAAAACAAATATTTTTTTTAATTTAAAAAAAAAAGAAGAGGAGGAAAGAGATGGTGAGGAACAGGTGGAGAGCAGTTGATGCTTCTCAAACGTGCACCATTTTTCCCAGCAGAAGCTGCACACGAACACGTGACTCCTCTGTGACCTAGACCCGGCGGTGCAGGGGTCTGGGTATAATCTCAGGTGTTTTGAGAGGGGGGCATTAGAACAAAGCTCTCACAAAATGGATCTTCTACTCACTGATCATGATTAAAGCAACCGTCAAGGTCAAACACACTGCTCAGGGCTTGAGAGCTACCAGCCTGCCCCCTCTTTCCCTGAAGCTTACCACCACCTCAGCTTGTTGCCAGCCCCCCCCCACCCCGTGCCGCCCCCATCTCTTCTTCCCACATAAATCCATGCCCCTTACAGGCAGCTTCTCTAACCCAATGTGGGGGGTGGGAGGGTGGGGAGGGGGAAAGATGGAAAAGGGGAGAGTGAAGGCAATGAATTTTAGGGGAAAACTAATTAGCAACCTCTGCCTTCTGTCCTGAGACATTAAATACCCCAGAGCTTATCAT
Organism: Panthera pardus; assembly: GCF_024362965.1. Taxonomy (NCBI): domain Eukaryota; kingdom Metazoa; phylum Chordata; class Mammalia; order Carnivora; family Felidae; genus Panthera; species Panthera pardus. Next base: position 10,166,396 of record NW_026526969.1, on the reverse strand, counting down.
TAAATGCACAATTCGTAACAGAAAAAAAACTGGTGAAATGTGAGTAAGCTGTTACAGTTCCTGGTATTTAATTTCAATTTTCCTTTCCTACCACCAACCAAAAACGTCCCATAAATGTAATATCTTGGTTTAGAATCTTTTTCTTAGAGCAAAATTCATAAGAGATGACAAGTTTTCTATATAACGTCACTTTCGCTGCCCAAGGTTACACTGCAAATTTTTAAACGCTGCACACACAAAATTCTGCTAGGGTTTAACCCTACAAAGGAGTCAGCAATGTCTTAAAATAACAGCTATGCTCTAGACCAGGGACTGGCTAACCATGGCCCGTAGGCCAAATTTTTGTAAAAAACAGGCCTTCTGCCGGTTTTTGTAAATAAAGTTTAAATGGAACACAGCCATGCTCATCTGTTTACTAAGTGTCTGTGGCTACAATGGCAGAACTGAATAGCTGTGACAGAGACCATATGGCCCACAAAGCATAAAATATTTACTATCTGGGCCTTTCAGAAGAAGGTTGCCAGCCCCTGCTCCAAATTTATAATAGTACTGACTGTATACACAGAATAACCTCAGTGGACAAGCTTCTCAAGGATTCATGAAGAAAAACATATCCCCAAAATACCACCCTGGCTTTTGACTACTTATTCATTTATTTATATGGATGCTAAATACAAAAACAATTTGAAATTTACGCAATGCATATCCCCCGAACTTGAACCAGATGTCAGACACAGTCATTCCACAAGAACACCATGAAGCATTCCTCTCAAATTGCTATGTTGTAGTCTACTGAAAACCATTTGCAGACTACAAGTAGAAAATGATGGAAAATATCCATGTGTCTCTCCGAGAGTCTGGGCATTCACAACACTCAGCTCGGCCTTGACTCAGAAAAACGTGTCACTGTCCGAGGGGAGAGTGGAAACTGCCTTTCGGAGGCCTTTACTTCCCAAAATGCCAGGCCCTTAGGGCTCTGAGAACTGGGATGGTTCCCAATTCACTCCACCCACAAACACGAACTGTGTGAATACGGGAAGCCCTTCTCCAAAACGACCCAAAGAAAGGACCCATCTCTGGGTCCATCGCCTCCCTCAAACATAAGGGGTCCTTGCCCAGGTCTTCATGCCAACTGAGGCTAAGACCTCTATTCTTCGGAGCCTCCTTTGGCCTCTACCCCAATCTATGTTATGATAATTTTGTCTTTGCAGTCCAAGACTCGTCATGCAGATCACTCTGGGCTCTATCTCTCCTTAACATCTCCCACTCTGGGCCGGAAGCATAAGCTCCCTCCTTCTAAGACAGTCGTCTTTGCCTAATCACCTCCGCCCTCACCCGGATGTACAGATCCATCCTAGCTGGATCACGAGGGACCCAAAGCCATACAGAATCCTTCTTCACTTGAAATTATCAAGGCCTGGGTTCAAATTGCAGCCCAGCTAGTCAGCAGATGGGTAGAATGGAGCACACTACCCAACCTCTCAGGGCCTCCAATTTCTCATCTGTACCACAGAGATAATACTTCCTACTTTTCAGGGTTACTGTGAGCGTCAGAACAGGCACGTGATAAAGACAGTTGCTGTTAGAATTAACTATCTTACTAATTACTACTAACATTACTACTCATCAAGGACTTACTGTTTATCTGACAATGTGACAGCAACTTTACTCATTTCAATCCACTAACTCTTGCTGTAGGTAATATTTATCCCCAGTTTACAAACATGAAAACAGACATAGAGAGGCGAACTTGCTTAAGATAACAATACATGTATTGCATGGTGGGGGTCAGGACCCAATCCTAGTCATTGGAGTAGCTGAACCTCATTAGTCATGAATTCTGTATTTGTGAATTTGCCTACTTGTTAAAATTACCGGCGAGGGGCGGGGGGCGAGGGGCGGGGGGCGGGGGGGGGGGCGGGTTGGGTGGCTCAGTCAGTTAAGTGTCTGATTTCAGCTCAGGTCATGATCTTATAGTTCGGAGGTTCAAACCCCACATCAGGCTCTCTGCTGTCAGCTTGAATGCACTTTGGATCCTCTGTTCCCCTCTCTTTCTGCCCCTCCCCAGCTTGTGCTCTCTCTCCCTCTCTCTCTCTGAAAAATAAACAAACATTAAAAAAAAAAAAAAAAAGGTGAGGGGGAATGGAAGCTACACACTAAAAATATACGCCGTTACTCGCTGTTCCTTCCTACTTCCAGAATTATAAGCAGCTTTGTTAATCTCGGAAATCCCTATATTCAGAAAACATTTCCCAAAATGAATTACGAATTAATCAAATTTAAAGCTGCCTTCAATCTGGCATTCTCAATACTGTCAAATTTCCTTTCCTCTCATTGCAAAGCCAACCTCCTCTCTGCTCTCAGCTCTAGCTCTAGCAATTAGGACAGAATGCAGACAGTCCTACCACCACAAAGATGTATTGTGTTTCGTCCCGGAAAACAAAGATTTCCCTGGAATTCACTCCCCCAAATTCAATAAAATACACCAAAGCAAATACCCTATAACAACATTAAATTATTACCCAAATCACCAGAGCCCTACAGAAAAGGCACCCAAATTTGGAAGAGTTTTTGTCATTTCTTTCCTAAAATTCTCATGCAAAAAATCATTTTATGCCAAGCTAAGCACAATTTGACTTCTCTTCTCCTCATGTAAAAGGACTACTCTTGAAGACATGGTCTTCATTTAAAACAAATTCTAAAATATATTGTCCTATATGTACACTCTGCTGTATGTATACTTCAATTAAATGGGGGTGCCTGGGTGGCTCAGTCAGTTGAGTCTCTGTTCAGGTTCAGGTCATGACATCATGGTTCATGAGTTTGAGCCCCATGTCAGGCTCCACGCTGACAGTGCAGAGCCTGCTTGGGATTCTCTCTCTCCCTCTCTCTCTGCCCTCCTCCACTCATGTTCCCTCCCTCTCTCTCAAAATAAACAAATACACTTAAAAAAAAAAAAGCCAAGTATATAACCCTAGGTTAAATTGAGATAAGCCAATTTTTCAATTATGAAATGATTATAAATAATCTGCTGAAATGAAAGTTTTGCAGTCAAAATATTAAAGCTTTGATAGTCTTTCTACATTGTAACACATTAATGTGAATTTTCAAAAATAACAGATAACAAAAGTCAAATTGTGAGTTTCATTAGTAGCCCAATTGATATGCATGAGATGAAAAATAATTGAAGAAAGCTGTTTGAAATTACATATATCTCAAAATTACAGTCCAGTAGTTGTTACCTAAAAGTAACCTTAAATATTTCAGGACAGCAAATTAAAAATACTAGAACTACAAATCAGACCAAACTAAAATTCATCTAGAGGTTGAAAGTGAGCATAAGTTACATGGAAAGCTTGCAGGATCTCCCATCAGTTGTTGGAACCCCCATCTTCTGTGCACACAGACATCAATTAAATAAAATAGTGATGGAATAATAAATTACAATAATTTTTAAAATTCACAAATAATCCCTCTTATAACAACGAGTAGCTTTGTAGATCATAAAGAGAATATCTCCTATTAATTGAAAATGTTAAAACTTAACAAGTTGAGGGCAATACTTATCAATTTTTAAATAACTCCACAACTCTTTTTTAAAAAAATTTTTTTTAGTGTTTATTTTTGAGAGAGAGAGAGAACGCAGGGGTGGGCAGAGAGAAAGGGAGACACAGAATCTGAAGCAGGCTCCAGGCTCCCAGCTTGTCAGCACAGAGCCCAACGCGGGGCTTGAACTCACAAACCGTGAGATAAAAACCTGAGCCGAAGTCGGATGCTTAACTGATTGGGCCACCCAGGCACCCCTCCACAACTCATTTTTAAAACACTTATAGCTCTGACTAAATTCCTGTCGTTTAAGTCACGTTAACCTCGGCAGCTGCACAGGACACTAACAGGTGAATGTGGAGAATACAAAAGGGAATTCAATTCAAATACCATCTGTTCTGCGAGTTTCTGTAACACAGATGACCTCATGTTTGATTGGTAAGTGGGAATGACATCATTACAGCATGGAAGCGTCGCCGATTCATTTGTGAGTTTCCAAAGCAAAGAAGGGGAGGGAATGGAATTACGCAAAATCTCAGGCAAGCAAAAAAAAAAAAAAAAAAGCCCTCACCTAACTTGCCTTAGCAACAAGTTGTAGTTTAAGCAAGCTGCGAACGGGAGCCTGCACCCGGGCCTCACTCCCCAGAGGGGTGCGGCCACAGCCAGGCCAAGGTCTCACTCAGCTGGGCTGTGGCATTGGCTCCTGTCAACGCTCCCTGTGAGGGCGGCGCCACTGGCTCCGAATTCGACTTGTGTTTGCATCGTCAGACACCCACTATCCATGCACCAATTCAAGCATTGCTAGAATTTCCACTTTGCTATTTTTGTATACTTTTAGTATCCATTTTAGCAACCTCTGCCTCTGGTCCAGGTAATCAACTGAGGTACCAATTATGCTTTTGCTAGTAATTACTAAGCAGCATACATCTTGAGAGATCTGCCACAACCTTCCTTACTCGTCTTGTAAGACACTTTCTCTTGAGAGCGTGCGTGCGCATGCGCACACTTGCACGCCTAAGCGGGAGCAGGGACCGAGGGAGAGAGAAAAAGAGAATCTTAAGCAGGCAGCGCGAGCCCAATGCAGGAATCAATTCCATGACCATGAGATCCTGACCTGAGCCAAAATCAAGAGTCGGGTGCTTAACTGACTGAACCACCAAGACACTGTTTTTAGTGCATGATTTGCAGGATACAAGATTTTTCATGAACATAAATATTCCATTATAGCACAAAAACTCACTTAAACTTCAGGACCTAAAAAGAAGATATTTTCTCAAGGATCTCAGCTTAGAGAAAGGACCGTCTCTTCATCAGTTTGCCAAAGCTGCCGTGACAAAACTACCAGGTGCTGGGGGCTTCAACAACAGAAAATTTAGCTCACATTTCTGGAGACTGGAAATCCCAGATCAAGGTGCCTGCAGGGTCGCTTCCTTCTGAGGGCTGTGAAGGAGAATCTGTTGGACGCCTCTCTCCTGGCATCTGGGGGTGTGCTGGCTCTCTGTCGTGTTCCTTGGATGACCGACGCAACTCCTGATCTCTACCTTCATGCTCACATGGCATGTCATGCTCACATGGCTCGTCACGTCCAAATTTCCCCATTTGATAAGGATACCAGTCATAATTAGATTAGGGGCCTACCTGACTCCCTTTCACCTTGCATCTGTGATGAACCTATTTCCAAATGGGAAGACACCTTTTTTTTTTTTATGTTTCTTTTTTTTATTTTTGAGAGAGAGAGAGAGAGAGAGCGCACAAGCAGGGAAGGGGCAGACGGAGGAAAACCCAGAATCCGAAGCAGGCTCCAGGCTCTGAGCTGTCAGCACAAAGCCCGACGCGGGGCTCAAACTCAAACCGCGAGATCACGACCTGAGCTGAAGTTGGACGCTTACCTGAGCCACCCAGGTGCCCCAGAATTGGAAGCCACTTTTTGAGATACAGCGGGGACTGAGAACTTTAATATTATGAATTTTGGAGGGTCAAAATGCAACCTATAACAACCTGTATCTAATTCACAAACTGGAAAAATACTAAAAACCATCAGTATTTTCAGTGCCTGGTAACAGCAGATGAGGTAAATCGATCTGCTGAAAACAGTAAAAGCTGTGAGAATATGACAAGCATGTTCCTAAAAGCACCAAATAGCTAACAAGGTAGGGAGGATGTACTGAACCCTAATTCAAGTCAGTACTTGACCCAGAGAGAACCAAGAAGTCCGGCTGCATCTTGCCCTTCAGTTATTTGCTAAAAGGTTGCCCTTTTAGGACTTGGGGGATGAGCGCTGGAATCTGTTAACTGCCAAGGATGGGGTCCTGGTGAACAGTATCTAAGTTTGGGCCAGCCCTCAAAAGGCAGCAGGCTGGGAGTAAGAATTCTGAGCAGCCCAGGTTTGTATTAGCTGGATGGCCAAGAAAATCTCAAGCCTTGATTCTGGACTACTAGTGACAACTTTCAAATACAAATGTCTAGTGCCCTTGAACTATGGGGTAAACCGCTGGCCAAGCTCCAGGTGGTCACTTGCGGGCTACAGACAGGTGAGATACAAATAGCACTGCAAAGGTTATGAACACAGAACTGAGACACTGAAACCACAACCCACAGAAAGCCATTTGGAACACACACCCTGAGTCCAACCAGGTCAACGCCTGCTAAAACAAATACATCAACATTCACCATAGGATTTAAACAAGACGCAGAGCCTCATAGCGTAACATTCAAAATGTTGAGGATGTAATCCAAAATTAGTCAGCATACAAAGAATGAGGAATTGCCACTCACATGGGGGAAAAGATACACCATGCAAACACTAATGATAAGAAAGCTGGAGTGGCTCCATTAATCTTGGACAAAGTGGACTTCAGAACAAAGAAAACCATGGGGGATAAAGAAGGACATTCCATGAGGAAAAGATGGTTAATTTGCCAACAAGGCAGAACAGTCCTAAATGTGTATGCATCTGACACCAGAGCTTCAAGACACATCGAGTAAAACCTGACAGAAGTGAAAAGAAAAATAGAAAAATCCAAAATTACAGCTGGAGACTTCAGCACTTCTCCCAGTAATCGACAGAACTGACAGACAGAAGGTCAGCAAGGACACAAGAGGACTGAACACCCTCCACTAACTGTATCGAGCAGACATTCATCGAGCACTCCACACAACCACAGCAGTGTCACCTTCTTTTCAACACACATGGAACATTCATTAAAAAAATCTTAACAAATGTAAAAGAATTGAAATTGTAGAATTAGGTTCTCTGATCATAACAGAATTAAACTACAAAGCAATACATAAGGTAACAGGAAAACCTCCAAACACATGAATAGTAAACACCACACTTATAAATAATTCATGGGTGAAAGGGAACATCTTAAGGGAGGGGATAAAAAAATATTTAGAACGGAAAGAAAAAATTTTAATTAATGCATCAAAATCTGTGGAATCCAGCTGAAGCAGTACTTAAAAGGAAATTTAGAAATTATTTCTCGGGACACCTGGGTGGCTCAGTCGGTTGAGTGTCCAACTTTGGCTCAGGTCACGATCTTGCAGTTTGTGAGTTCGAGCCCCGCATCGGGCTCTGTGCTGACAGATCAGAGCCTGGCGCCTGCTTCGGATTCTGTGTCTCCCTCTCTCTGCCTCTTCCCCACTCATGCTCTGTCTCTCTCTGTCTCTCAAAAATGAATAAACATTAACAAAAATTTTTTAAATTATTTCTCTATTTTTCTAATGTAAAGGGCACAGTGGAGTCATAGCTGAAAATTAAAATTTAGTTACTTTCTGGGGCTTGATATCCCATACTGTAAAAGTGGGCAGAGGACCCACCAGTAGGCAATCACATTAAGATTAAGAAATCAGGGGTGCCTGGTGGCTCAATCGGTTAAGTGACCGGCTCTTGATCTCACCTCAGGGAATGATTTCACAGTTTTTGAGTTCTTTGAGTTCGAGCCCCACATCGGGTTCTGCGATGACAGCACGGAGTCTGCTTGGGGTTCAGTTCTCTCTCCCTCTCTGCCCCTACTCCACTTGTGCTCTCTCTCAAAATAAACAAATAAACTTTAAAAAAAAAACTTTAAAAAATAAAAAAAAAATCAATACCTACTAACTCTAATTTAAACTGCATTTTTACAATTTCTCAAAAGTCATTAAGAAGAACAGTAACAGAATATTGAAAGTATCTTTTGTTGAGTACATCAATGTCCAAAGAGTATCCCAACCAATTTGGCTTAATATTTTCAACACACGCCATTTAAAAGGCTATGTTTCCAATCAAACTAAAGAAAATACAGTAAAAGTAATAGAAAAAGATGGCACAGGAATTCTGAAAAAAAAAATCTCCATTAGCTAGCTTCTTGTGATAAAACATAAAAAAATTCACATCTTTAAATAACCAGAGGTCATGATCATTACCCATAAAATGTTACATACGAAATTTTTATTAGAAAAGTTGCAAATGGGGGCACCTGGGTGGCCCAGTCAGTTAAGTGGTTTAAGTGTCCAACTCTTGATTTTGGCTCAGGTCATGATCTCATGGTTTGTGAATTCAAGCCCCACATCAGACTCCGTGCTGACAACATGCAGCCTGTTTGAGATTCTCTCTCTCTCTCTCTCTCTCTCTCTCTCTCTCTCTCTGCCCCTCCCCTGCACGCGTGCAGGAGCTCGCTCTCAAAATAAATAAAACATTAAAAAAATAAAACAGATAATTGCCTTATTTTTAGTAAAGAAATGGAGGTTGGGAAAGGGAAACTATAATATTTTAATTCCAAAAGAATACCTTATGGACATTACAAAAAGCAGTTGCATTAGAAGGACATCTATGAACATGCTAACCAAAGAAAGAGGCAGAGAGATCATAAAACACAGTATGCCAGGTGGTCTTACAATGTAAAGGGAATAATTCTTAGAACTCTGACATTTTATGACTGGGCCTATAACACAGAACACTCCACTTCCTTGTTTTCATCACTAACTGATGCATATTTCTGTCCCATGTCACCACACATCAGCCCCCTATTCACAAATACTCTGCCTGGAGCTATATGGAACAAAGGACAGCAACAGAAAATGACACAGTGCACCTAGAAAGTGCACTGAACAGGGGCGCCTGGGTGGCTCAGTCGGTTAAGCATCTGACTTCAGCTCAGGTCATGATCTCACGGTTCCTGGGTTCGAGCCCGTGTCGGGCTCTGTGCTGACAGCTGGGAGCCTGGAACCTACTTCGGATTCTGTGTCTCCCTTTCGCTCTCTCTGCCCCTCCCCCGCTGGCACCCTGTCTCTCTCTCCCAAAAACAAACACTAAAAAAATTAAAAAAAAAAAAAAGTGTACTGAACACTAATAAGCTTTGTGACTGATTAAAATTGGACAGATTCATGTCTGTACCATATCTGGTCAAGAGAAACTGCAGATAAACTTAACTGCATAATACAGTTTTCCATCCAGCCATGTATTAGGGATTTTCAACCCTTTGAACATCTTCCCTGTCCATTAAGATTATAAGGTCCTTTGAGCAGTTTACTCTACCTCCTTCATTTAAAATAACATTTAAGGAGCGCCTGGGTGGCTCAGTTGGTTAAGCATCCGACTTCGGCTCAGGTCATGATCTCACAGTTCGTGGGCTAGAACTCTAGGGCTCTATGCTGACAGCTCAGAGCCTAGAGCCTGCTTCAGATTCTGTGTCTCCCTGTCTCTTTGCCCTCCCCCACTCAGGCTCTTTCTCTTTCTCTCTCTCTCTCTCAAAAATAATTAAATATTACAAAAAATTAAAATAACATTTAAGAATTGCTTTGGCCAAGCCCTGTGCCACTGGAGAAATAGAGGTGATTGAGTCTCCGCCTCTCATCTTTGGCAGCAGCAAAGACATGTATAATGTGAAAAAGGTTGTGCAGACACAGAGGGAGGTCATCCTACATGTACGAGGACATGTTGGAGAGGCTGATACATTCAGGGACAAGGGTGTGCTTCTATGGGATGTTGGTTTAGGAGGCAGAGAAAGGGCTGGGCCATACTAGAAAAGGTCTCACCAGCAACTGCTCAAGAATTTGGACTTTACCCTGTGGGCAATGAGGAGCCAAACAGGATCAGACTGGCTTTTTTAGGAAGCTATAAACTCTGGTACTGGAGTAGAAAATGAGAAGGAATGGATGGGAAGAGGCAGGAAGCGGGAAGACTGACCCATCTGGAGGCTGTTTAAATAGTCTAGGGAGATCTTATTTCGATTTCCTCCCCCTGCAGCAGCTAGTGCACAGTAACCTTATGCATAGTAAAACAAACAAACAAACAAACAAACAAAAACAATGTTGGACTGAACTAACTCAAGAAGGAAAATACCTAAGTTGCTTACAACGTGCTTTTCTGTTTCCTGAGACAATTCCTTCCTCAAGACGGGGTGGGGGGAGGGGAGGAAGAAGCCACAACATTATCATGTACACTCATAACCAATGCCTTTCACACCATCCTAATATACAGCTAAGATCCTTAAGAATCTGGGTTCTCACAGATTTTCCTTGTCTTCATTTTCACATTTTCACTCATCTCAAAACATTAGTGGAAAGAGTTTCGAAAAAACCTGCTAAGCAAATACCCTGGCCAGAGCATGCCACATACACATTTCAAATAATGAAACCAAGGAAGGGGGTCAATATATAGGTAGTGCCAGTTTGGGATATGCACTGATTTATCCATCAAGATATAAATCTTCAATGGATACTCCCAATAACTGTTCCAGAAGCTGAATGTAATCAATCGTAAAGATGTGGTAGACGATTTAAAATAAGATAGCATCTACTCAATGCAATCCCTATCAAAATTCCATCTGGTTTTGGTGGGGGTTTTTTTTGCATAAATTGACAAGCTGATCCTAAAATTTGCATGGAAATTCAATGGACCCAGAAGCCAAAACAATCTTGAAAAAAAAAAAAAAAGAACAAAGTTGGAGATTCACACTTACCAATTTCAAAACTCACAACCAAGCTATGATAACCAAGCTGATGTGGGACTGATGTAAGGCTGAACATACATAGGTCAACCACCTGGTTGTGGACAAGAGTGCCAACATAAGTTAACGAGAGAATAGTCTTTTCGACAGATGGTGCTGAGACAACTGGATATCCACATGCAAAAGAATGAAGCTGGAGCCTAACCTCATACTGTACATAATAATTAATTCAAAGTAGATAATCCAAAGTTAATGTAAGAGTTAAAACTATAAAACTCTCTTGGGGTGCCTGGGTAGCTTAGTAGGTTGAGCATCAGACTCTTGATTTTGGCTCAGGTCGTGATCTCATGGTTCATGGGATCGAGCCCTGTGTTGGGTGGGCTCTGTGCTGACAGCTCAGAGCCTACTGGGGATTCTCCCTCTTCCTTGCTCTCTGCCCCTCCCCCACTTGGCACATGCTCACGCACTCTCTCTCACAATAAACATGAAAAAAACTCTATAAAACTCTTACAGAAAGAGAATAGGACTGAATCTTTACAATCTTGGGTTTGGCAATGGTTGCTTATTAGATATGATGCCAAAAGTGTAAGTGACAAAAGAATACATGAATTGTACTTGATCAAAATTAAAAAGTTTTGTCTTTCAGAAGACACTATCAAGTAAAAAGACAATCCACAGAATACTTCAAAACTATTGGAAAATGTCTGATAAGGGACTTGTATATGGAATATATTTAAAAAGCCTCTCTTATCTATGTAGATATAAATAGATGTTAAGAGGGATGCTCGGGGGGCTCAGTTAAGCATCCAACTCTTGATTTCGGCTCAAATCATGATCTCACGGCTTTGTGAGTTTGAGCCCTACATCAGGCTCTGTGCTGGCAGAGTGGAGCCTGCTTGGGATTCATTCTCTCTCTCTCTCTCTCTCTCTCTCTCTCTCTCTCTCCCCCCCCCCTTCCCCACTCATGTAGTCTCTCTCAAAATAAATAAATAAACTAAAAAAAATAAAAATAAAAAATAGATGTAAAGATATCTATTTATAGCTAAAGGGGATTAAGAGGTATGAACTTCCAGCTATAAATAAGTCACAGACATGAAAAGTACAGGAGAGAATATAGTCAATAATATTGTAATAATGCTGTTTGGTGACAGATGGGGACTTTACTTATTGTGGTGAGCACTGAATAACATACAGAATTATTGACTCAATATGCTGTACACTGGAAGCTAATATAACATTGATTACTTCAATAAAAATGTTTTTAAAACTCCTAAAAATCAGTAATAAAAAGACAACCAATTTCAAAATGGGCAAAGGATTTGAAGACTTTTCTCAAAAGGAAATATACAAATGGTCAGTAAGTACATGAAAAGATGCTCAACATCAGTAGCCATTAGAGAAATATGGATCAAAACCACAGACACTAACTACTTCACACCCATTAGGATAGCTAAAATAAAAATGACAATACCAAGTACTGGTGAAAATGTGGAGAAATCAGAACACTTAAGCTTTACCGGTGGGACTGTAAAACGTTTCAGCCACTTGGGAAAATAGTTTGGCAGTTCATCAAAATGCTGAACACAGAGTAGCATATGACCCAGCAATTCCCCCACTTAGGTATATTCCCAAGAGACCTGAAAACATGTAGGTCTACATAAAAACGTGTGCATGAATTTTTATCACCAGCATTACTTACAATAGCCCAAAAGTGAAACAAATCAAATGCCCACCAAGTGATGAATGAACTAAGAAAATACGGCATACCCACACAGTGGAATATTACTCTGTTATTCAACAATAAAAAGGAATTGGTGATCTTGAAGACTTCCCTAAAGTGAAAGAAAAAATGACATATTGTATGACTCCATCGTTCTGAAACGTCCAAAACAGACAATGCCCATACAGACAGAAAGCGGATTAGTGATTACAGGGGCTGGGGAGAGGGGATATGGGGAGTGACTGCCAGTGGGTACAGAGTTCTTTTTAGGCCATGAAAATGCTCGTGCTCACTTCCGCAGCACATATACTAAAACTGGAATGATACACAGAAGATTAGCACGGCCCCTGCACAAGGATGACACACACACCTATGAAGGTTTCTACATTGTTTTCTTGCCATTTGCAATGACATGGATGGAACTAGAGAGTATAATGCTAAGTAAGTGAAATAAGTCAGTCAGAGAGAGACAAATACCATAGGATTTCACTCATACGTGGAATTTAAGAAACAAAACAAATGAGCAAAGGGGGGAGAAAAGAGAGAGACAAACCAAGAAAGACACTTAACTATTTATTGAGTACTGATGGCTACCAGAGGGGAGGCGGGTGGGGGGACGAGTGAAATAGGGGATCGGGATTAAGGAGTGAGCACCAGGTGATTAAAATTAGAACTTAAAGGTTGGGGGGGGCCCTGGGTGGCTCAGTCGGTTGAGTGTCTAACTCTTGATTTTGGCCCAGGTCATGACCCCAGTATCATGGGAACGAGCCCACAATCAGGATCGTGTTGAACAAGGAGACTGCTTAAGATTCTTTCTCTCCCTCTGCCCTCTCCCCTACTTGCAAACTCTCTCCTTCCGTCTGCAAAGAAAAAGAAAGAAAGAAAGAAAGAAAGAAAGAAAGAAAGAAAGAAAGAGGAAGAAAAAACTTCAAAAATTGGTCTAAAACAAGACATGGTGATGGTTACGCACCACTATGAATATAATAAAAGCCCCTGAATTGTATACTTTTAAAGGCACATGAATTATATCTCAATAAAGCTGTTACACATGTATATATTTTTAAGACAGTACCCACCTGTGGTTTATCAACTAGATCGGCATCTGCATCAATGGCTTATTTTTTGTTCTATTACCAATAAGCTTAAAAATTATTTAGAAAAATACTAAACCAGAAAATCATCACAAAGGTGGGATGGACAGCATAGAGATAGGACTCTATGAAGATTTTTCACCTTAAATACCACCAACATGTTATTCTCTTTCTAAACATATGCAATTAAGATCTATCTTAAAATTGTCAGGTTAATCTCTTCGGCGTGAACAGTCTGTTTTTACGAAGTCCAGAGCTAGTCAGGCATGTTGGCTAAGGAAAAGTACATGGTGAAAACGTGGGCTGTAACAACTGAACCAGAATGGTTTCCAAGGGACTGAAACAAACGATGCTTGAAACTAAACGAGTCTCTGCCTTGTATTTTTAACAATCAGTCCTGGGTCATTATTAACAACTAAGTTTATAAATACTTGTGAAAATTAATGAAGGGAAATCCCACGAAAGTGGATTCAGGATGCCAGAAGAGGAGGCTAGAGGGACACCACTCAATGTCAATTACAGACCGTTAACAGAAGAATCTTTGACAGGAAAGAATCATGGATTCCAGGCCCCAACACTGAAATATGCATTGCATCTCCTACAAGAAATGGACCATCCCAGCAACTCGGCCCATGAGAAATCGTCACCCTGAACTCCTGCCTTTCTCCACTGGACTTCCTCTCAACTTCCTCCTTCTTCTCCATAAAATAACCTTCTTGTCCTTTGTTGGACTGGCCTATGGCTTTATTGTAGCTTGTTTGTCCTGAAATGCAATTCTCTGTTATTACCAAATAAACCTATTTTTGCTGGTAAAACAACTTTTATTTTTAAGGTTAACGTACTCAAACGTTCACTTAAAATACACCGAGGTTAACAAGCCAGATAGCAGGAAATCTGTGAATTTGGTGCCGGAAAGATGTTGCACTTCATCTAGTAAGAAAGAGAGCAACCAGCACCTCAATTTAAAAATGCAGTGACGGGGCACCTGGGTGGTTCAGTCAGTTAAGCCTCGGACTCTTGATTTTGGCTCAGGTCATGATCTCACGGATCATGAGTTCGAGCCCCAAGTAGGGCTTTGTGCTGACAGCGCAGAGCCTGGCTGGGATTCTCCCTCTCTCTCTGCCCCTCCTCTGCTCACGTTCTCTTGGACTCCCTCAAAATAAAAAATAAAAATTAAATAAAACTAAATAAATAAAAATACAGTTCCAAATTCTGAGCCAAACATTATAGAAATATATATATATATCCAGCCTTCTTGGGGAATGCATGAAAAGAAGCACATTTATCTGAATAAGTTTTAGATCTTTGTTAGAAGACAATTATTAGCTCCCACTAATAGTTTATAAGTTAATACGGGACACATTCTATCAATGATCAAACAGACCAAACTCAAAGATTAGACAAGGAAGACTGCACGATGTGGACTGAAGGAGAGAAGAAATGTAGATAGACTCTGTGAAGCAACAAGAATATTCAGAATCAAAGACAGACACAAGATAATACTCATCAAATTTCAAATCAAATCCAAGAAACTATGGCTAGAGATAAATCTGGCAGGCCAAAGAAATCTTTACTTAGTAAAGTGATTTTAAGTTTATTTATTTATTTTGAGAGCAGAAAGTTCAAGCAGAGGAGAGGCAGAGAGAGAGAGAGACAGAGAGACAGAGAGAGAGAGAGGGAGAGAGAATCCCAAGCTGGCTCCACACTGCCAACACAGAGCCAGATGCGGGGCTTGAACTCACAAATCATGAGATCATGACCCGAGCTGAAGTCGGACGCTTAATGAACTGAGCCACCCAGGCACCCCAGTAAAGTGATTTTGAGACTAAAAAAAATAATTATGGGGCACCTGGGTGGCTCAGTTGGTTAAGCATCCGACTTCAGCTTGGGTCATGATCTCACAGTTTGTGAGTTTGAGCCCTGAGTTCAGCTCTGTGCTGACAGCTCAGAGCTTGGAGCCTGCTTCAGATTGTGTCTCCCTCTCTCTCTGCCCCTCCCCGGCTCACGCTCTGTCTCTCTCTCTCAAAATTAAACATTAAAAAAAAATTTTTTTTTAAGCAATTAGATGAAGAGGTAACCAAATTTTAACTGCACTCTAATTTTTCTGCCATTTATTTTCATGTTAGAACTCAGTTCAATCTTCTGAAAAGTTACCAATGAACAATGCTACTATTACGTCCTAAAGAAATTGGGGGCGGGGGGAGGGGCAGTCATAGTAACAATGTTCCAGCAATGTTAACATGCCATTTCCACTAACTTAAATAGTGGGATACTATGTTCCTGGCTCATACTTGTGCAGAGGTTTAAACATGCAAATAAATACACTACAGGAGGGGCGCCTGGGTGGCTCAGTGGGCTGGGCATCTGACTTTGGCTCAGGTCATGATCTCGAGGTTTGTGACTTGAGCCCCACAGCAGGCTCTGTGCTGACAGCTCAGAGCCTGGATCCTGCTTCAGATTCTGTGTCTCCCTCTCTATCTGCCCCTCCCCCACTCACACTCTGTCTCTCTCTCAAAAATAAATAATATTTAATATTTAAAAAAATCTTTAAATACACTACAGGAGACATGCACAATTAAATTTCAAGCTGAAACGCAATAGATATATTTATTGTATGACGTGCAATCAATTTTTGCATTAGAAGTGTGAACTCCACATCTGAAGATCCAAACATTTTAATTTTACATCAGAGGAAAATAATATATACAAAAATATACAGTAACTTCGTTTTTCTTCGTTTGCATTCCCATGTCTAGACAAGCTTAAAAGACTATTTTAATATGATACTGGAGAGGGTGGGGAAATAAAAATACATATATTATGGTGTGGATTTGAAATAAAAAAGATAAAGAACCATAAGTTGGCTCCTTTTATAGGAGCATACTAGGATTATGAATTTTGATACCATTTAAATCTATACTCTGCACAAAATACAGGCAAAATATGATTTTCTATAAACAGAAACTTGCAATTTTTATATCTTATTCTAAAATGTCACTAACATTTTAATGGAGTCATCTCAATATTTTTCTGTTCTTTAGGGGCACCTTGGTGACTCAGTCTGTTCAGCATCCGACTTCAGCTCAGGTCATGATCTCACAGTTGGTGGGTTCGAGCCCCATGTCAGGCTCTGTGCTGACAGCTCAGGGCCTGGAGCCTGCTTCGGATTCTGTGTCTCCCTCTCTCTCTGGCCTTCCCCCACTCATACTGTCTCTCTCTGTCTCTCAAAAGAATGAATAAATGTTTAAAAAAAATAAAAATAAAAATAAATAATATTTTTCTGTTATTTGTACGTAGTACTAACATCCCATACATTTGTCTCTTAGGAGTTCTGAAAGAGAATTTATCTACTGTAGCCAAATCAATATTATAACAAAGGCATGCTGTATGGCGGTGGCGGGGGGTGGGGTGGGGATAAATTTCTGGATTCAGTGATTAAAGAAAACAAGGACTAGGGAGTAAACGGTCTGGTAGAAATTCACTGAGAGCAGAGACTATGTGCTGGTCTGATGTGCAGGTGCGATACTTACAAACAAAAGTGGGCAGGGGGCAGTGATGGAAAAATTAAAACTACAGATGGCAGCTATCTTCTAGCAGAATCTACACAAACCTGGAAGTTCTCACAGCAGAGTCACAGCATTCTGCAAAATTAAGTAAACACTGAGAAGTGTATTTGTATTATCTGGAGTTACCAAAGGAACTAAAGATGGAAACTCAGGGGCGCGGACAAAGGAAGGAAAAGGTATTGTCAATTTTTCAACCTAATCTCTTCGGTACTACTTTACCATTTTATTTATTACCAAATGCAGGTATTCAATTTTTAAGACCAAAAATTTTAATTAAGGATGAAAGAAAATGACATCGTTCGATCTCCTTATACACACAGTAGATCTGTTTCTAATCTGAAAAACATTCGAAAACAGTGTTCATACGATCCCATGACAATAGAACATAATAACAATGATAGTAAGAAATGTTGATACAGGCACAGAACAAAATCTGTAGGCTCATTTTTTTTTAATTAAAAAAATTTTTTTTAACATTTATTTATTGCTGAGAGACAGAGAGACAGAACACAAGCAGGGGAGGGGCAGAGAGAGAGGGAGACACAGAACCTGAAGCATTCTCCAGCTCTGAGCTGTCAGCAGAGAGCCTGATGCAGGGCTTGAACCCACAAACCGTGAGATCATGACTTGAACTGAAGTCGTATGCTTAACGGACTGAGCCACCCTGGGCGCCCCTGTAGGCTCACATTTCAAACTCCTATACCAAGTAATACTGTAACTTTAAAATTGAATATACCCTGGGGTGCCTGGGTGGCTCAGTTGGTTAAGCATCCGACTTCAACTCGGGACATGATCTCATAGTTCATGAGTTCGAGCCCTGTGTCGGGCTCTGTGCTGACAGCTCAGAGCCCGGAGCGTGTTTCGGATTCTGTGTCTCCCTCTCTCTCTGCCCCTTCCCTGCTCATGCTCTGTCTCTCTCTCTTTAAAATAAACATTAAAAAAATAAAAATATTCTATAAAATTGAATATATATTACTTTTGTCAGGGATCCTAAAGATAAAGAATATAAACTAAAACACGTACGCCTAGAAAAGTAACTGAGAAACAAAATCAGAGTAAAAGATTAATAGCAGTATTTCTGAGAGAAAGAAAGAATGGGCAGGTTACTTTTTCCCTTCATGTTTTTCTGGGTTTTGCCCCAAATATCATACAAACCAGCTATATTCCTTTATAATGGAGAACTTGTATTTTTTACAAACGATTTTTAAGAATATACTCAGATGAGAATCTTCTAGTATAGGCATGTTGACCCACCACTTCCTTAAAAGTATCCAGCTTTATGGAATATCAACATATAAATATTTCGTCAATTCTAAGGCCTACATATTAACATCTCTGAAATCAAGATGCATCTTACAATCAGCCAGTGACAGTTGGGATACAGTTGTCATTGCCTGGATGCGTGTGGCGATCAAAAGTACCAACACTAGGGGTGCCTGGGTGGCTCAGTGGGTTGAATGCCCCACTCTTTTTTTTTTTAATTTTTTAAAATATTTATCTATTTTTGAAGAAAAGAGAGACAGGATGTGAGTGGGGGAGGAGCAGAGAGCAAGGGAGACACAGAATCCAAAGCAGGCTCCAGGCTCTGAGCTGTCAGCACAGAGCCCGATGCAGGGCTCGAACCCACAAACTGTGAGATCATGACCTGAGCCGAAGTCAGACGCTTAACTGACTGAGCCTCCCAGGGGCCCCAAGCATCCCGCT
Source organism: Panthera pardus (assembly GCF_024362965.1). Classification (NCBI taxonomy): domain Eukaryota; kingdom Metazoa; phylum Chordata; class Mammalia; order Carnivora; family Felidae; genus Panthera; species Panthera pardus. The sequence goes on along the minus strand of NW_026526969.1, from coordinate 10,147,840 downwards.
CTTGATTTCAGCTCAGGTCATGATCTCCTGGTTCGTGGAATCAAGCCCAGTGATGGGCTCCTTGCTGGGTGTGGAGCCGGCTTGGGGTTCTCTCTCTCCCTGTCTCTCTGCCCCTCTCTCGCTCATACATGTGCTAAATAAATATTTTAAAAAATTAAAACATTAAAAAAAAAAGCACCAGTAGTAAAACTTAGACAACAAGGTAAACACAGAACTATCATATGACCCAGCAATTACACTCCTGGGTATATACCCAAAGGAATTGTTAGCGGGGGCTCAAATACATACTTGTACACCCATGTTCACTGGAGCGTTATTCACAATAGCCAGAAGGTGGAAAGAGCCCAGGTATCTATCAACTGATTAACGGATTAACGAATTACAGCATACCCGTGCAATGAAGTGGTATTCAGTCATACCATGGAAGGAAACTCTGACACACAGACATGAATGAACCTTGAACATTATGCTAAGTTGAAAGAAGGCAGACACAAAAAGACAAAATACTATATGATTCCACTATTTTTTTAAGTCCATTTATTTTGAGAGCGCATGAGTGCACATATGCACGAGCAGGAAAGGGACAGAGAGAGAGGGAGAGAGAAATGCAGGCAGGATCTGCACCGTCAGCACGGAGCCCAATGTGGGGCTCGATCCCAGGAACCACGAAATCACGACCTGAGCCGAAACCAAGAGACAGACGCTTAACCGACTGAGCCGCGCAGGTGCCCCTGTATGATCCCACTTTTATGAAATATCTACACCAGGCAAATGCATTGAGGAAGTAAATGAGAGGTTACCACGAAGCTGAGAAAAGTGGAGATGAGCAGTTATGACTTCATGGTCACAGAGCTTCTGTTTGGGATGATTTAAAAAAAAAGTTTGTAAATACACAGTGGTGACATTATGAATGTAGTTAATGCCACTGAATTGTATACTTAAAAATGGTTAAAATGGTAAATTGTTAGATATTTTTACCACAATTTGTAAAAATTACTAATGTAACACACCAAAACCCACTGGATGGGTAAACTGTATGAAATGTGAGTTGTATCTCAATGAAGTGGTTTTTAAAACTTGGGGAGCTAAGAATAGCCCATCCTTCTGAAAAAGTGTCAGTGTCAACACTATGGCACAGCACGTGGAAATATACAAATATCGGTGATTCTGTGCCAAACGGTTGAGGAGAGATGGACACTGAATATGAAGATACCTTAGGAATTCTTTCATCTCTCCTGCTTTTTCGTTTTAATTATAACGCACAAAAACACTACACGATAAAAATCTATATTTCAGTGAGCTACCTGTTCAAGACTGTAAAATAAAAATGTCAGATCATAAGAAAGCCACGTCACTGTTTGACTCTCAGCATTTTGCTCATCGAGGGGCACCTGTAACGGCGCGTCTCGCAATCAGTGTGCACACGCCACTCACAGCGCCATGTACATATGGGCCCACGTGCACACACACACGGGCCCTTTCCCTAAGCAACCTGTGAAATCAAACACACATTTGCATTCCCAAACAGTAATTTCTGAAAATAAAAAAGCACCAGGAAGAATATGTGAAATGAATACCATTTGGCCAAATTCCGTGTTGGCTGTTGCAAGCACTCAAAGAAGGCACTGGCTTCACATGGAGGTATGACACAGCAGAAATCTAATACAGATATAATGTCTATTACTCATTTGGAGCCATGACTCAGAGTATTTTAAAAATACATATGGAAACCAGAGTCTTTTCATAACTAGACTACAAACGAGAAACTCGTGCCAAGACGTGACAAACACAAATCTTAAAAAGCTTCACAGATTTGAATCTCCCATTTAAAACACAAACTATTTTATCAATGCTTTGATGTAATCTTGAAATTGCAGGAGCCACAGAGTTTAAAAGCCCAGGAACATTTTTCTGGTTTTGATGATGCTAATCACCTGTCCAATTAATGGTCAATGATCACTGCAGGACATATACAAGTTCAGGGGAAACCCACGTATTGATGGAGGTGATAACCGGGGTCTCTTGTTGCATATAAAAAGCAATTTGCAGCGGATACGCCTGGACGCAACTTTTCAGCTGGAAGAAAAGTACTGCAAAACTTTCCATTTTTACAATAACTTAATCATTTGGGTCACTATAGAAGTGACGGATGCTCATCAGAAATCAGAGTAAACAATAAAAGCGCACCATAATCTCACCACCTAGCTCTGACTTCCATTCCTGTTGTCACGTGGAGCCTTTCTGTGCATGTCAGAGAGCGAGCGATGAAGTGCCCAAGGGCCCAGCTCTGGGCCGGACTTACAGATTCAAGTCCAACCTCTTCTGCTCACTGGCCGAGTGACCATGGGCCAACTAGGCAACAGTTCTGTGCCTGTCTGTCAAGTAGGAATAACAGAAGCTCCTTCATCAAGTTTTTAAATATAACGATCCCACACATACAGTTTTGCTACCTGCTTTTTCGCTTAATAAAAAAAAGCGTGAACCAGTTTCCATGTCATTAAATACCCTTTATGTTTAAGGGCCACAGTGCATTCCATTACACAGTTGTTCCACAATGTACTCTGACCCTCAGAGCCAGGCATTTAACCATTCCCAGTATGTCTGCTATTCCAACAGGCCTTTACACGAGACCAGAACGGCTGGGAGGTAGACGTCCTAAATCTCAGGGACAGAGACCCTATGCACACACAGACCAGGCCATTAGCCTAGGAGATGGCCTTTGTGCCTCCCGGCCACCTGAGCCACCTTAGGCTTCTCACCTTTGGTGCCCAGCCTCCTGGCCATTCGTGAGTCCCCAACAGTCTTGCAATAAATTCTCTTATGCTTAAATTAGCCAAAGTCCGTTTCTGTTACTTGTCACCAAAGCACTTTCCTGATACACACGATAACATTCTCTCCCATAATGTTCCATTACACACACACAAATAATGACGCCACCAACCAACCTCTTCAAGTCAGCTGTGTCCCAGGAAGGAGTAGGTAAAACCAGACAGCTCTAGTGCAAAGCACCGAAGTTCTCTGAAAGATAGACATTTTTATCCCAGTGAAAATTCTGCTCTGAGAGTCTTCATACACTTATAGGCCTGGGATGCTACAATTAATTACACAGAGTATATAATCTATAAAAAGACCAATCCAATCTTTCTCAGAGGAAAAAAAAATCAAATTGCAAATACTACTATTACTACTAATAACTGGTAATATTTATATACTGTTGTAAATACCTTACCTGCTAGTCATTTAATCGTGGCAATAAATTTGTAAGCACTATTGTTATCCCCATGTTATACACAAGGAAAGTGAGGCATCAGAGAAACTGAGTAACTTGCCCGAGGTCACACAGCTATTCAGGATTTGAACCCAGGCAATCCAGCTTCAAAACCTATGTTTTCAACCACCATATATACTGCTTCTTGATTTTTGTCTCATAACGACAGATTTTTTAATTATGATCACATATTACATCTTCATTATTATGTGTCAGAGTTGGATGTAAATGGCAAAGGGAGATTTCCCACATAGATGAACTCCAGTAAGTACTTCATCTTCTACCGTGGCTTCTCCTGCTAAGACTATGTTATGTATGATCCCAGTACCTAAAACAATCTATGGGGCGTCTGGGTGGCTCAGTCGGTTAAGCGTCTGACTTCAGCTCAGGTCATGATCTCACGGTTCGTGGGTTCAAGCCCTGCATCAGGCTCTGTGCTGACAGCTCGGAGCCTGGAGCCTGCTTCAGATTCTGTGTCTCCCTCTCTCTCCGCCCCTCCCCCAATCGCATTCTGTCTCCCTCTCAAAAATAAATAAAAAACATTTAAAAAAATAAAAATAAATAAAACAACCTATCATTCCCCTTCCTCCCTGAACAAATGCCAAGTGCTGTTCCGTTTCTAAGCCTTCCCTCAAGCGGTTTCCATTATTTAAAACACCCTCCGAACCCAACACCCACCTGCGTATTCCCATCCAGGAACGAAATGGCAATCTCAAATGCCACAATCCCCACACACCTCCCTCAAGCCTATCCAGATGGAATGAATCCGCCTGCCCCCATAGTCCTGTGATTCTGTTTACCTCCAGTAGAGCATGCATTACAATCTGCTAGTTTTTTCTCCCCATCCATCCCTTCCCAATGTAAGGTTCTAGAAAGCAGAGACTACATCTGATAAATTCTCTTCTTTTACTTGGTACCCTCCACCATACAGAAAAAAGTTATCGCAAGAAGTAGTTGCTCCATTAATGATGACTGAGCTTAAGGGAAGCAGGCTGTGGAAATCTATCGAGAGAGACTATCCCAAAGAAGCAAAAGGGAAAATATCAAAGATCTAGAAAAATTTAGCTTATCATTAAGCTACTGTAAATCCCTGTGAATAGAAATCTCAACACCTATCATTAAGAGACACTATCATTTGTGGAATTTTAACATGTATCTCAATAGGTCCTTTTATGGTCTGAATGTGCACACTGTGGGAAACGAACAAGGAAATTTTTTGGAAAACTATTTAAAACATTTGGTAAATACTGGGAACACAAGGTCATATGAACCACAAAGAAAAAGTCGAAACTCTGGCCACCACCACAGTAAGCAGTGAGGGTTATAACTGCAGGCAAACCAGACAGGTGGTCAGCTCTCACTTTAAGAAACCCATTGCCGGGGTGCCAGGGTGGCTCAGTCGGTTGAGCATCCGACTCTTGATTGTGGCTCAGGTCATGGGATCGAGCCCCACGTCGGGCTCTGCGCTGACAGCATGGACTGCTTGGGCCTCTCTCTCTCTCCCTCTTTCACTCTGTCCCACTCTCTCTCTGCCCCTACCCAGCTCATGCTCTCTTTCTCAAAATAGAATCCCATTGCCTTCTGTATCTCTTATCTTCCTTCTTTGGTTTTCCTCAAGTCATTTATGGATTAAATCAAAGCTAAGAAGCTCTTTGCATTTTCTGAATTACTGCTCATTCCTACAGTGAAGATGAAATATTCCCTTTGAGTTTTTCCCATATTGGAAAAGTAAATGTGGAAAATGGCAGGAAGAAATCCAAATAATTGTAATTATTAACCAAATGGAACTAACGTACTATTACCGTTGATTCTATGATAAGTTTTGGGGAAAAGAAGATTCCTGCATCAACAAAGACAACTCCCTGCCCACACCACCTGTGGATCAAACACAGAAGGAGCCCTCCTGTGCCATCTGTAGGAAGGGGTAGAAATGAAATCCACCCTTACCACCTGACACATGAAGTCCTCTGCCACCATGAGGAACCCTCGCCAGAAGGAGCATCTGAAAGAATGCATTCTTTTCAGAAAACTAAAGCCTCACTTTTATTATTTTTTGTAAAGATATTCCTCTTAAGCAAACTCTACACCCAAAGTGGGGCTCAAAGTTACAACCCCAAGATCAAGAGTTGCAATAAACTTATAAGTTTACTGCTCTACTGACTGAGCCAGCCAGGCACCCATCACCTCTCACCCCCAAAATAAAACCCACCTTGAGGTCTTTCTGATTGGACTTGGTTGATTCCTTCTGATTCATACTCATTAGGAGTTCCTGGAAATCCCTTGCATATAAGACAACTAAAAACAGGAAAACAACTATCTTCAAACTCAGAGAAAGTTGCATACACATGACCTCCAACAGTTTCCACCGGAGATGATCTTTCTGTTCGATTTGCGAGATTGCCTGTGCCAAATAGCATACAGTTATAGGAAGCAAGCAATATTAAGCTGGTCCCAGCCTTTCCAAAGCCAATTCCAAAGTGGCACCAAATGGTATTCCCAGAGAAAAGAGGTTACCCTTAATGAAATCGCACTTGTTCTTTTGAGTATTAGTAACAACACAGGGGTAGTGAGACACATGATTGTCCACCTCAACAGCAAATTTATTTGCACTTATCTACACCTGGCCCAGAAAATATGTGACAAATATCCCGAAAGAGTGAAAAGGAGGAAAATTGAGGTTGTCACTCTAATTTGCCTATCTGAGAACACTTTCAAAATTGTTCTTAAAAAAAAAAAAAGGATTCATAATAGACATGTCTAAACTCACTTAAAAAGTTTTAAGAAAATCCCATGAAAATGTGTGAAAGGCACTAACAACAGAGCTAATCAAACCACAGTGAAAGTCAAACCCTGCTCACAACCTAAAGAACACTCGGCCATTGTTGCTGTGTGGAGTCTCAACAGCTGGTCCATACCAGGCATTCCCTGTTACACCCTTGCACTCAAGACTTTCAATTTGTTTTTTAATATAACTTATTGTCAAATTGGCTTACATACAACACCCAGAGCTCATCCCAACAAGGACTTTCAATCTTTAAAAGATGAATAGGATCTCTCATCTTGAAAAGAAGCATTCTTTTAATAAAGAATAACAACACCAGGATGCTTGGGTGGCTCCGTTGGTTAAGCATCAACCTCCTGATTTCAGCTCAGGTCATGAACTCACAGTTGGTGAGTTCGAGCCCCGTATCGGGCTCTGCACTGACAGCACGGAGCCTACTTGGGATTCTCTGTCTCCCTCTTTTTCTGTCCCTCCTCCCCACCTCAATAAATAAATAAGTGAACATTAAAAAGGGGGAGGGTTCCTGGGTGGGTCAGTGGGTTAAGCATCTGACTCTTGATCTCGATTCAGGTTCATGATCTCATGGTTCGTGAGGTCTAGCCCCACGTCAGGCTCTGAGCCTGATTGGGATTTTCTCTCTCCCTCTTTTTAGAGATGTGCACATGCCTGGAGGTATGTGTTTAAATCCTGTGAAAGCACATAAGTTAAATAAAGATCCTTATATGTTATGTCTATGCAACTACATATGCAGTCACAGGCCCCTCTTGTTAACCTCAACCCCAGATTTTACTCTCTCTGTATGACTTCCCCACATGGTGACCAATGAATGACACAGCTAACATCTCAGAGGCTAAGTTTTCAAATTTCCTAGAATAGAACTATACCAGAGAAGATGGCTTAAACATCAGTCAGATGGGTAAGTTTCCTATCCAGTGACCGTATCAACCAAACTAGGGCACGTTTTAGAAAAAGAAAGGGTACTATTATTGATTATGCCAGGAGAGCAGGTTTAAAACAGAATTGTTCCAGACAGAAACAAAAAATACAGTTATCCTAGAATATGCCCACCAGATGAAATTTTTTTCCACTTCCAAGAGACATTTCTACTGTTCTATAGATGCCAAAACATGCAATAAATCACCTTCTCTTAGGCATGCTATTTGATAATGGCAGATAAATTAGAACCTGGGAGAAAAGGAAGGCAAGATATGACTAAGTCTTGAAATATGTTGTCCAATAGACTAATGCAGAAACTGATAGCATTCCTGCTCATCCAAGATTTGAAAAGGACACAGAAGCATTGTCCATTAGATGCACATCACTTTCCAGAGTCATTTTTTCAATTTAATCACTAAAGACACAACTGTAAGCCTAAAGTAATATACACAGCTTAAATCAAGAGAGAGGGTTACTAAGAACCATGGGTGGGATTCTCAATCTACAAGATTAACAAACCTGTGTTGTGAAGAGATTAATTTCTTCTAATTGATATTAAGAACCTAATTTCACTTAATTCTAGGAAGTTGAAAATCAGTCTGCACCCTTGGAAATAAGATGTTAAGGGAATCAGATGATTTTTTTTAACGTTTACTTATTTTTGAGAAAAAGAGAGAAAAGCCACAAGCCAGAAAGAGGGAGACAGAGGATCTGAAGCAGGCTTCTTGCTATGAGTGCAGAGCCTGACATGGACTCGAACCGAGAGATCATGACCTGAGCCAAAATTAAGAGTTGGCCGCTTAGCCAACTGAGCCACCCAAGCACCCCTGGAATAGGACGATTTCTTATGTGCAACTATTTACCCATGTTCTCTCCTCTTCCCTACTCTGTTATACTCCATCCTGTGATACTGGGGCTAGGACTCCCAGATCCCATGCTGGCAGGCTCCCTGTTCACTTCTGCAATGCAAAGTTCTAGAGAGAGGGTGAGAGATGAGGAAGAAAAAGAGGCTTCTTGCCTGTTTCCCTATTTCTGTTAACATCGCTCCAGCAGCAGCTGAATTCCCAAATGTAGAAATTTATCCACAGATAGGCTTGCTGATGGGTAAACTGACACACATGCATTACAGCATCGTGTGTAAAAGTACAAGATTATAGACACCCTATATGTCCGTTAAAGATGGTCAGGCAATTTAACATAAATAAGGCAGTAATGGAGGAATAGAGTAACCAAAAAAAGGGACGTAAGACATGCAGAAAACCAATATCAAAATGGCAGGGGGGCCTGGCTGGCTCAGTTAGAGGAGCCTGCAACTCTTGATCTCAGGGTTGAGTTTGAGCCCTACAGTGGGTGTGAGATTACTTAAAAACAAAAGCTTTTAAAAAAATAATAGACATCTTTGTAACTTTTTTTTTTTTTTGGCCAGTGACAATAATTAGCATTTTATTTTCTTCACTATGGACCCGACAATAAAGCCCAAGTCTAAAAGCTGTACCTGGTTATAGTCTCCTTAGTATAATTGGCTATGTAACACAAATGTAAAAGCTTCACGGATATTGGTAGAAGTTTTTCTTTATCAGCAAATACATAAATGTATATTAAACTCTTCAATCGAAAGGCAGAGATGGATGAAATGGATAACAAAACATGATCCAACTATATGCTGTTCACAAAAGATTCATTTTAGATTCAAATACACAAATCGGTTAAAAGTGAACGTATAGAAAAAGGTATTCCACACTAACAGTAACCAAATTCAACAGCTGGAGTGGCTATATGAATTAATATCAGACAAAATAGACTTTAAGACAAAAACTGTAACAAGGGACAAATAAAGACCTTATGTAATAATAAAAGAGTCAATTCATGAAGAAGATAAAATAATTACAAATATTTATAAATATATATGCACCTAACAATGGAGCCCCAAATATACAAAGGAAAAACTGACAGAATTGAAGGGAAAAAAAAGAAAGTTCCACATTAATAGTTGGAAGTATCAACACCCCACTTTCAATAATGGATAGAACAATTAGAATAATGGATAGAACAAAGAAATAGAAGACTTAACACTACAAACCAACTAGACCTAACAGACAAATAGAACATCCCATCCAACAACAGCAAAAAACACATTCTTCTCAAGTGCATTCTCCAGGATTAACTATACATTAAGCCACAAAAAGTCTTAATAAACTTTAAAGGACTGAAATAATTCCAAGTATCCCTTCCAAACACAGTGGAATGAAGTTGGATATCAATAATAGAAGGAAATTCGTAATTCACAAATGTGTTGAAGTTAAACAATGCACTTTTAAAAAATTAATGGGTCACATAAACATTACAGGGTAAATTAGGAAATACTTTGAGATAAATGAAAATAAAAATACCACGTTTTGAAACATAGGAGATGCAACAAAAGCAGTGCAAAGAACTGGAAATTTATACCTGTAAATGCCTACATTGATTGAAAGAGGAGGATCTCAAGTTAATAATCTAACCTTCCATCTAAATGAACTAGAAAAAGAAGGGCAAACTAAACCCAGAGGAAGCAGAATGAAACAATAAAGATCAGAGCAGAGATAAGTGAAGTAGAAAATTAAAAAAGAAAATCAACAAAACAAAAAGTTGGTTCTTTGAAAAAGTCAACAAAACCAACAAATGTTTAGCTAGACTGACCAAAGGAAAAGACTACTCAGATCACTAAAATAAGAAATGGAAGTGAGATTGGTCATTCTTGCTGATCTTAGAGAGATGAAAAGGATAAGAGAACACTATGAAACACTGTATGCCAACAAATTAGAAAACCTAGATGAAATGCAGAAAATCTCAAAAACGCAGAAATCACCAAAACTGACTAGAAAAGAAAGAGCAAATTCCGAATAAGTCTAGAACAAGTAAAGATTCAGTAATCAAAACACATCCAAAAAGGAAAAGTCCCAGGACCAGATGAGTTCACTGGTGAATTCCACCCAACATTTAAATAAAAATTAACACCAACCTTCCTAAATTCTTTCAAAACTAGAAGAGGGAATACTTCCTAACTCATCCTGTGAAGCCTCTATCACCCTTATACCAAAGTCAGACAAAGACATAGCAGACCAAAATCTTGTGAATAGAAATGCAAATAATCCTCAGTGAAATACCAGGAAATTGAATACAATAACATATTAAAAGGATTCTATACAAGAACCAAGTGAATTTTATCCAAGAAATGCAAGGGTGGCTGAACAATAAAAAATCATTTAATGTAATATATAATATTAACAGAATTTTTAAAACTGCAGTATCATTGAATTAATGCAGAAAAAGAATCTGACAAATTCCAATATCTGTTCATGATAAACAAAAAATAAAAACACTCAACAAACTAAGAACAGAAGGGAACTCCCTCAACTGGAAAAGGGCAGCTATGAAAAACCCACAGCTAACATCATCTTTGGTGATGAAAGGCTGAATGGTTTTCCCCTAATAACAGGACTAAGATTAGAATGTCTACTCTTGCCAGATAAAAAAGCATCCAGATTGGAAAGGAAACAATAAAACTATCTTTTTCACATATGACATAATCTCATCTACAGAAAACCCTAGAGTCCACACAAAAGCTATGAAAGCTAATAAATGAGCTCCACAAAACTGCAGAACACAAAATCAGCATACTAAAATCAGTTATATTTCTATACGCTAGCAACGAACAATCCAAAAAAAAAGCTAACATGCCACTTTACCTTATTGAAAAGAACAAAATACTTAGCAATAAATTTAACCAAAGAAGTACAAGACTTAGACACTGAAAACTACAATACATTGTTACGTGAAATTCTAAAAGACCTAAATAAATAGATATCCCTTTTCATGGATTGTAATGTTCAATAATGTTTAAATGGAAATAATTCCCAAATTAATCTACAAACTCAAAGCAATTCCTATCAAGACCCACCTGCCTTTTTATAGAAATGGACAGGTTCGGGGCGCCTGGGTGGCTCAGTTGGTTAAGCGTCCGACTTCGGCTTAGGTCATGATCTCACGGTCCGTGGGTTCGAGCCCCGCGTTGGGCTCTGTGCTGACAGCTCAGAGCCTGGAGCCTGCTTCGGATTCTGTGTCTCCCTCTCTCTCTGACCCTCCCCCCGTTCATGCTCTGTCTCTCTCTGTCTCAAGGATAAATAAACATTAAAAAAATTAATAAAAAGAAATAGGCTCATCCTAAAATTCATACAGCATTGCAAAGGATCCTGAAGTCAAAACCATCTTGAAAAAGAATAAAATTAGAAGACTTACACTTCCTATTTCAACTTACTACAAAGCAATAGTTATCAATATAGTATGAAACTGGCATAAGAAGAGATATTCTAGACCAACAGAATACAATTCAGAGTCCGGAAATACAGCAATACATTTATGGTCAAATGATTTTTGACAAGGTGCCAAGTCCAATCAATAAGGGTTTTCAACAAATGGTCTTTCCAACAAATGGTGCTGGAACACCTAAATATCCACTTGCAAAAGGATACATTTGGACCCCTATCTCACAACATATACAAAAATCAATTCAAAATGAATCAAGGACCTCTATCTAACCGCGAAAACTATAAAACTCTGAGGAAGAAACACAGGGGTAAAGTTTTTATTACTTTGGATTAGGCAATGGTTGCTTAAATACGACACCAAAAGCACAAACAACAAAATTAAAAAAAAACAGATAAATGACTTTATCAAAGTTAAAAAATCTTGTGCATCAAAGGACCCTATAGGAAAGTGTAAAGACAACCCACAGATTGGAAGAAGATATTTGGAAATCATACCAAATAAGGGTCTAGAATCCAGAATATGTTTAAAAAAAATTTATAACTCAAAACAAAAATACAAACAACACAATTGGTAGACATTTCTCTAAGGAAGATATGCAAATGGCCAATAAGCACATGGAAAGACCCTCAACATCTTTAGTCATTAGGGAAATACAAATCAAAACCACAGTAACATTAGGATGGCTATAATAGTTAACTCTTAGGAAGGAAGGAAAAAGAGAAGGAGAGAGAGAAGGAAAGAGACAAAGAGAGAGAAAGAAAGAATGAAAGAAAGAGAAAGAAAGAAAAAATGAATAAGCGTTTGCTAAGATGTGGAGAAACCGGAACCCTCATACACTGCTGGTGGGAGGATGGTAAAATGATGCAGCCACTATGGAAAACAATTTAGCTGTTGCTTTTTAAACACAGAATTCCATATGACCTAGCATTTCTACTCTGAGGTATATATCCAAGAACACTGCAAACATATGTTCACACAAAAATTTGCACATCAATGTTCACAGCAGCTTTATTCATAACAGCCAAAAAGTGGGAACAACCCAAGTGTCCATCAACTGATGGATATAGAAAATGTGGTCCATCCATCCAATGGAATATTATTCAGCCATAAAAAGGAATGAAGTAGTGATACACACTACAACATGAATGAACCTCGAAAACATTATGCTAAGTGAAAGAAGCCAGACTAAAAAAGGCCACATATTGTATAGGACTGCATTTTTCTGAAATGCCCAGAATCAGCAAATTCATTGAGCTAGAAAGCAGATTAGTAGTTGCCAGGGCGAGGCTTGGGGGGGGGGGGTGAGGGGGATGGAGAGTGACTGCGCAGTGGGCATTGGATTTCCTTTTTGGGATGATGACAATGTTCTGGAGTTCGACAGTGATGACGGTTATACGTTGGGAATGTACCAAAGCCACTAAATCATACATGACACCAGTATGTATCAATCAGACTGATATATATGGAAGCTTTCCAAGATATATTACTGGGTGAAAAAGCAAGGCATAGAACTGAGTATATGTTCCCCCTAAAGAAGAAGGGGTGTGCAGGGAGAGGAAAAATATATAAGCATTTTTACCTAATACACCTTTGCAAAGATAAACAAGAAGGTTACCACCAGACTGTCTCTGGGGAAAAGAACTTCAAGGATAGGGGCTGGTGTGAAAACACTTCCTTTTTAAAATAAGCCATCTTGTACAGTCTACATGTTGCTCCATGTATAGATCCTCCCCAACCCCTGCCAGAAAACAGCAACAACAACAAATTGACCTTTGTGAAAAGGGAAATATTTAAATAAAGGGGTGGTTATATAATGAAAATACACTAATGGGAAGATTGTTGACCCACACTGGGGGAGAAAGCGGGGTGGGAATGAGATTCTACATGTGTTTGACAATGTAAGGGACTGGTATACTGTTTTAGAATATAATTACACAAATCCCAAATATAAGGGCATATGGATAGTGTGATGATTGCACAACAGACACTGAATGGCTGTCTGAGTATGTGACAGCCTCAGTATGACCAGCCTGAGTTTGGCTGGTCCAGCTACAAATACTGCCCAGGAAGCCGTCCTCAGGCTCCCTGACTCCCTAGGGGCAGGGAAGCCTGGTTCCTCCCTCCTTCCACTTCAGATCAAGCTCTCCAGCTGGGGCCTGTGGGCACCAACAAGTAAGGTGGCCCATGTTGAAAGGATGTAAAAACATGTTTTCTCAAAAAAAAAAAAAAACACAAACAAACAAAAAAACAAAACAAAACATGTTTTCTCGGACTCTGGGAGAAAAGAGGGAGATTGTGCAGCACACCCATGATTGTCATCAACGACCCCCTTTCAACTCTTTCTTTCAGCTTGAAAGATCTTGCAGCTGTATTGTTCTCCGGAAAAATTAAATGTACTGGCTTATTAACTCATGGCTTCTAAGTCTCCAGGTACATTTACAAGCATACACAAGGAAGTCCTATCATTACCCATCACTACCTACAATACAACCCAGACAAAGTGCTGGTTTTAGCCGTACTTCCTTGGACTGGTGACTGTTTCCCATTTCTGTTGGATTACCATCAAATCTTGCCTCCTAACCTTTAAATTCACCACAGAAGCTGCTAGTGATTCTGGCTACCATGACAGAACCCCCTGAAGCAGCTGGGGGTGACAGCCAGTCCCTTCCTGTCCCATCTTCTTTATTTCTAGAACGGGGGGAAAAAAACAACACCAAACCTGGAAGCCCCACATAGCAGCTGCTTTTGTGGTCTGTGACTTAATTTAAGGAAGTATTCTATGAAACCTCCAAAAAGAATCTAAATTTAGATCGAAGTCTTTCACCACCAATGCCAGCCTCTCCAGCTAGGAAACCCACACGCACAGCAGCACAGTAAGGGGGGAAAACAACAAATTTAAAATACACATAAAAGTGTCATCATCGAGGGATTGAAGCTAGAATTATTCAGGCCAAAGAAATTTTCTTCTGGTACCACCAACATCTTAGTTTTTGATAAAGGAGTAGTGATTACAGAAACTTTTAGGGAGAGAAGCAGTGACATAAGGGAGACAGGTTTTCTTTACGAGATTTCTACTAAGAGAGCTAGGAACTACTGTATATACCAGGATGTCTGTAATGACTTAAGTCCAGCATCGAAGTATTAAGATCAACATATTGCCTAAAAAGAGTTCTCTAACACTGAGTCAGACAGGAAGGAAAAACCACCTACTTAACACTACTATTTCCCCAACACCTCACTCTTCCCAAGTGTGTCAATTTAGACCTTGAACTCTGAGATAACAGTCACACTGGGATGGCTTGATATTAATGGCAATTAACAGGGAGATAGCCCTCTCTCCTCGGCATTTTTTTTTCACCTTGAAGGGTGAGTCTGTCTGATCCATTTATTTATTTTGAGAGTGAGAGAGCATGAGTAGGGGAAAGGCAAAGAGGGAGAGAGAGAGAATCCCAACCAAGCTCCACCCCGTCAGCACAGAGCCCGCTGCGGGGCTCAAACCCATGAACTGTGAGATCGTGACCTGAGCCAAAGTCAGACGCTCAACCGACTGAGCCACCCAGGCGCCCCTTGTCTGATCCATTTAAAAACTAATCTTCCCAATGTTCCACTCTCCCAATAAAATTAAAATACTATATATAATTTGAAAGTTAACATTCAACAGCCTATCCTACTTCATACCCCAGAAAGGTTCTATTTTGCAAGCCGTATCTGTAGACAGATTTCAGCAGATAACTGTGTAAAAGATAAAAAGAGAGTGAAATTTTCTCTGTTCTTTCCGCCTTGCATCCTCCTCTTCTCCCCACCCCCCATCAGCTGGGAAACATTCCCAGATTCTTCTCAAGCTTAGTTTGGAAGTAAAGCTCAGCCTTGATAAACACATAGCCCAGGAAATGCTCTGGATCACAGACCACTTAGAAGACTCGGTCTATCCTCTCCCAAGAGACCTCTTTCAAACTCCACTTGATAGGGTGGGCAGGCAGTTTTAGATTTTCACTAAAACCTCCTGGAACATTACTGAGTGATAAAATCATAGCAGTCTGGCAACTATACAAATGGTGGAGAGAGCACCACACCCAAAACAAGCTCCTGAGACTTCAGGGAAACTATGGTTCCAGTGAGCTCCCCATGTCGTTTACCCCCTGTGGAAATCAGGGAGCCGGAAGGGGAGCAGTGTCCACTAACATCGCCTCTGCGCATAACTCCTCCAAGACGGCTGCTTGATGCTGGTGGGACACAAGGAAACAGCTACAGGGACCTGTTTTTAGTATTTCTGAAATGTTAATGTCCTTGGCCCAGCACTACCAAAAGGGCGGACTCGATCACAGACATCAACCATATTTCTTTTTCCATAATCACGATTTCACGTCCTTTCTCCTGTGTCTTTTGGCTAACCACTGGTGTCACACTCGGTTTCTGTTAAAAATGTCTCCAAGACCCAACCATTATCTACGCTCGCAAATTCTCTCCTAAACTTGGTTCATGAGTTCAAACGCTGGGTTAAGTGGAACCACAAAACGCTCTATCTCAGAGGGGTAACCAGTTTCATGATACCATTAAATAGAACATACCATTCTTTCACACGGAGAGGGTGGTGATGAGGCCTGAGGACCAAACCAAATAGAAAAACAGCACAGGCACAGCCTGAACCAAGAATGCTCCAACTTTTACCAACTGACGGTTGCCAGAGGGAAAAGGGGATGGGGGGTGGGGGATGGGGGATGAGCAAAATGGGTGAAGGAGAGAGGAAAGCACAAGAAGGAGGAAGTCATAGGGAGAAAGTACAACATAGGGAATATAGTCAATGGTACTGTGATAGCGTTGTATGTATGGTGACAGATGATGGTGACATTTGTAGTGGGCACAGCATAATGTACAGAGTTGTCAAATCACTATATTTACACCTGAAACTAATGTAATATTGTATGTCAACTATACTTCATTTAACAAAAGAGGGGGAAAAAAGGTGAGTTCAAACTTTTGGGAATCACTAAAATTTTACAGTTGAGTCTTGAAATGAGGGGATGGGGGGGTTGGGGCACTGACACCCCCTATCCCTGTGCAGTTGAAAATCTCTGTGTAACTTCTGACTCCCCCCAGAATACAACTACTCGTAGCCTCCTATTAACTAGAAGTCTTATTGATAACATAGACAGTCAACTACCACGTATTTTTATGTTATATGTATTATATACTGTATTCTTACAATAAAGTAAGCTAGAGAAAGAAAGTTAAGAAAATCCTAAGGAAGGAAAGACATTTACAGTCCTGTACTACGTTTATTATATATAATAATATATATAATTCAACACAGTTCAAACCTATGTTGTTCAAGGGTCAGCTGTATTTATTTTTCAGAAGTGTAATTACCGAGTAATGTTACAGTGATAATATACATGACACATAATAACAAGGCACAGTTTATTCTGATTTTTAGTAAATAATCAATAGGAATGTACACCAAGTAGGAAACGGCAATAAAAAATATTAAGTTAGTAAGAGGTGGTGGAAATTTGAGAAGATTCACTTTCCTTTTTATATTGTTCCTCATCTCTGTCACAATAATGCCAGTGCCATTTGCCCCCTCCATAAACAATCTTGAAGCGATCACTTTCTGGGAAGGTTGGCTGAAAAAGTGAGCTCCTAACTGAATGACGTTTAACGGCGATTTTAATTTGAAGAAAAGAACTAGCTTCAGAAACAACGTTTACGCCAACATAGAAAGTAAGAAGCAAAGTTAACTTCACGAAGCCGTCACCTTTAATCCACTTACAAGATAACTCAGTGAAGCCTTAGGCCAGGGAGCCTCTACCATATGCTGGGCAACAGCTGGGCACCAAATTACTTCATTTATTCCTTGCAACAGCCTTAGGAGGTAGGTCTTATCTGAGGCTTAAAGCTGAAATGCAGGGCTTGCCCAAGGACACTGGTATGCAGGGAAACTGGGAGGACTGACTCCACAGTCTCCAAAATGAGGACAGGAGTAGTACCTACCTAAGTAAGTTTACTGAGAGGAAACTCGTGAGAAGTGCCTAGCATCGTGCCTTCCTGGCGAGTAGTAAAAGCCTCAATAATTGACAAAAAGCTTCATCATTACTGCCCAGAGTGACCCCAATCCTGAACAGCAAATCTGGACAGGAAACCCCGGTCAGGTGTATCCTAAAACCCACATCCAACCACAGTTGCTCACCTTAGAATTCCACAGGATGTAGTTTGTATACCTGACCTAGTTTCCATAAAAAGAGCCAAAGGCCAGAAGAGGCACTCCAAAGAATAACGTCCCAACACTAAAGCTTCAAGCTGGCATTTGTCAGACTCTCAATCTAGAATCTCTTTGGAGAGACTCCAAACAGGGTGTGAAGGTTGTACAGCCCCCAGCATAAGTGATCTGGGGCAAGAGCCCTGGACCTTCCACGGGATCTGCCTCCCCACCTCGAGGAATTCCCTCCCGTGCACTTTAAGTTTAACCTATTTTGCCCGCAAAAAGATTTTAAACAGTACCTGACTGTAAATGGAAATAGTTCCAGTGTCAAAAAAAAAAAAAAAAAAAAAGATTAAAAAAATCACTCCACAAACACGAATTTACCATCCATACTGGAGGAGCCATAGTTGGGCTCCAATTAGAACTTCTAAGAAGGATTTTCAGAAAGCATGTTGCAATAAACCAGCAAGATACTAAAGTGAGCACATCAGAGGAAAGGCTAAGGCAGCCTTCCCTGAACACCTGCTGTGTTTTATCAGGATGTTCAAGATCATTTAGTATTTACATCACTTAACTTGCTTCACAGACACTTATCTCCGACCCCCCCCCCCCCCCACACACACACCCACCCAATTGGAATGGTTTTTCAAGGGCCATACAGGGAGTCTGACATTAACTTTGTAACAATGCACAGACTGGGTAAACAACAAGTATTTCCCTTCATCTGGTCTCTGACCCCTTCCTGGTGTCCAGTATGTTACTTTCCAGACAACCTAGCACCTAGTAGTTATTCAATAAATGTTTGTTAAAAAGAAATTTTGTAGACCATTTAGTCTAAACTTGGAACTTGGCCCCCACAAAGGATTCCTTGTAAAGCCTCTAGAAAGACTATCATCCAGTATTTGCATAAAACAGCAACACGCAACACTCACTTTGTGAAGGGGCCGAATTTATTCGCTCATTAGACAGTTCTCACTGTTACCAAGTTCCCCTCCAAGAGGCAGCTGCACACAGTAGGCATCACAACTGTCATTCTCTAAGCACTTACCCTGCAGACCCTTTTTCTAGAACTTTCTAGAGTTAGAAAGTGGCAAAGCCAGAATTGGAGCACAGGCCTCTAGCGTGGCTGGCTCTTAGCCATGGTACTACATTCACTGGATCCTGTGCTGCCCTCTGGACACAAAAGACCCCCTTCTACACATCAGAATTTATCAGGTCAGTTCCAGATCAAATCTCTCTACTGCTACCCAGACCCCTCGGCCTGTCACTGAAGCCTGTGTCCTCTGTTCCCTCTGTTTGGCCACCCTCTTGCCCCATTCTGTCTCATGCAGATCTTTCCAGAGCGACTTCAAATTTGGCCTCCCCAGCGCTAGGCCTCTGTGGCCCACAAGGAGCTGTCTTTTCAATCTAGCACCTTTGTTTTTTTTTTTTTTAATGCTTAACTGTTTCTAGTGCCTGTCTCACTCCCTACTGTACTGTTAAGTTCTGGGTAGAGACTATTTTTGTAACCTTTCTCTCATCCTTAACACCTGTAAGTATTGTGCTCAATCCTGAGTAACACAGTGAATTGACTTCGGTGCCTACCCTCCTTTCAAAATAATCTGACTAGAAAATTAATACCAAATTCGGATGCAAAAATTATAAACTATAATGTTAAAGAATGAAGCCTCACTCAAATAATAAAGTGCTTATTTCTCCTTTGTATTTTTCAATAGATATATATTCCCTTAAAGGATAGATAGGCTACAATGATGTAGTAACACACTGTAGCCACAATTTCTCTGGTATTTGTTTATTTAAAATGATTATTCTTTGGGGGCACCTGGGTGGCTCAGTGGGTTAAGCGACCGACTCTTGATTTGGGCTTGGGTCAGGATCTCACAGTTGTGAGATCAAGTCCCATTTCAGACTCTGTGCTGACAGCACAGAGCCTGCTTGGGATTCTCTTTACCTCTCTGACACTTCCCCCACTCTCTCTCAAAATAAAATAAACTTTATTTATTCGTGCATGCAAATGGAGGAGGGGCAGAGAGACGGAGAAAGAGAGAATCCTAAGCAGGCTCCACACTGTCAGTGCTGAGCACGATGCTGGACTCATACTCACGAACCATGAGATCATGACCTGAGTCGAAATCAAGACTTGGATGCTTAACCAACTGGACCACCCAGGTGCCTCTAAAATGGTTATTCTTTATTGAGATGCCCTTTTGTTCTTTCATGATAATCTGAACTGGGTTTATTTGGTGCTACGTATTTCACAGCTGTTAAAAAGAAATAGGCAACACCAATCAGGAAAGACTGACATGATGTAAAAACAAATGAACATAACAGAGGTTTTATTCCCTGCCAGCACTACATGTCCAACACAGGTTGTGTTGTCATTGTCGGGGCGGGATGGGGGGGGAGGGGCGGGGAGTACATGGACCAGGGCAGAAGGGGACTCTCCGTGCCACGTAATCATTCAGGGACCCAGGCTGACAAAGTCCCCACCATGCGCCACATGGTCCCCAGTGCTCCACGGAAGAGCTGGAGGCTCTTCCTGTTTTGGCCCCACAGTGGGACAAATCACTTCTCACACTTCACTAGCCAGAACAAGTCACGTGGCCCCACCTAAGCAACAGAGATGTTTCTGCTACAGAGACAGCTCTGGGTGTACGGACAATGGAGCGATCCCTGATCTATATTATGTGAACAAGCAAGGTGAACACAAGTGCACATCATATACTGTCATCTGTGTTAAAGAGAGAGGCGGGGGACAAAGGGAAATGAACAGAGACCCTTTGGAAGAATCCAAGAGAAACCAGTAGTGCGATGATAATAACAGCTACTTCTCTAGAGGCAAGTTCTTGGCTGACAAAGGACAAGGAGGGTAGGAGACTTATTTTTAATGAATACCCTTTTATATCATACGCGTACATCATCTATTTAAAAACTCCGACTGAAGTTTTTAGGCTGTGATGTATACACTTCAAGTTAATGAGTTGTTTTCTTTTTCTTTTCTGAATAAAGTCTCATCTATTCTAATATAAGAAACGCCAAATCCTTGACTCACACTGCCTGAAATTAAACACCTGGAGTAACACCGACATCGTCATACCCTTTTGAAAAGCCTTGCTGAGAGATTTTGACTGGCTCCTGTCTATTCTAAACATAAACATCGCTACTGTACAGGTGATAAGAAAAGTGCTGACATTGATAAACTGTTTCCTTTTGGGAATATTTTTTGTTGGTATTTCAACAGAGGTACCATTTCCTAAAGTCAAACTCCTTGTCTGAAATAAAACATAAAAACTTTTCTTTCCCTACCATTAGGCTGAACCCTAGACAAAATCCAGAAGCCAAACCTGGGTTTCCAAAAAGAAAACACACACTGTTGTCTCAGAATGCATGAAATTATGGAATGCGCAGAGTGAGTCTTTTCCAAAATCATCACCAACACCCTCAAATACTATTTAAATACTTCATGTGCCAGATGTGCCTGAGGACAGCCTCTGGGGCTTACGACGAGGCTCGAGGTAAGCCATCGGCACATCTGTTCCTCTCCTGCAATTGTCGTGAACAAAAGTGGAACCCCGCTGACATTCAGTTCGTGAAGTAAGCCATAAATAATGCAATAAGTAAACAGGTATGACAAGTCTCCAAAAAGACTTCCGTGATTCATTTCAAAGTTAATATCAAAAATAGACCTAAAAAAAGAGAAAGCGAGCCAGAACAGGCTTACACTGCTCCCGTCACAACACCCGAAATATCAGGCTCCAAGAGAAACAGCACGCTATCGAGGCTATGTGCTATCCTCATAGATTTTACTCTAAATTCCAGCGTAGCGTATCACATAGCAACTTTTTACTGCACCAAGTTGGTACTTAAAGAGCCTGTGACTACCGCTCAAACTCTACAATGTACTTCCACATTTAAATTTTAGTGGAAAATCAAATACCACGCATTGCTTCCAAATATCAATATTATGCCTTCCAAACTGAATGTGTTTGCGTGTATCAAAGGCGCCTTCCTAAGCAGGCTCTCTGCCAACAACCTGTGCTGTTCTAAAACGTTCCGGGCACTATCATTTCAGCTACCTTGAACTTCTGATGAGTGTTATCCAACCAATTTTTGATGATTTCCAAAAACATTACCTCCATTTTTTTCTAAAGCGCTGAAGAAAGCGAATCACCAGTTTCCAAGCCTATCATGGGTCTTGTATAATCCATTACTCAACCTACAGAATGAAGTAGCAATTATTAAACCACCAATATCGCAACACATGAGACCAACACCGACATAAGCTTAGGACAAACACCAAAACGAAGAGAAACTTCCGATCACACCATGTCTTCAGTCTGAAGACAGATGGCATTACTTTGTGGTACTTTGTGGGTGTGCACACAATTTCCAGGACTTGCAAGTCAGAGGAGCCATAATACCGTGTACCATTGATTCGAAGACATTTTCTCTTATTTTAACATCTCTGAAATCTTCAAATGAATCATGCTGTAGTGTTTCTTTTTTAGTGGTACATAAGGCAATGGTGTGACTTTCAAAGTCACCTTAGATTCACTGAAAGAGGACAATGTTAATATTAGCTAACATATAACTATGTACCAAACACTGCATGTGGATTATTTCATTTAATACTCATAAACTCTAAAGTGGCTCCAACTATTTCCCACCCTCTTTTTTTTTTTTTTTTTTTTTAAGCTGAGAAAACTTAGAGATGAGGTCACTCATCTAAAGGCACAGGCTGGCTCCAGCCCAGCTCCTAACCACCCTACCTGGCTGGCTCCACAGAGGAAAGAACTGCCGATGAGAGCGCCAACCATTCCTTGGAACATGGGTTCAAAGCCCAGCCATGAGCGCCCTCCCTCCATTTTTTAAGCCTGTTTATAAGCCCCCCTCCCTGTTTTTTAGGAAAATGGCAAAGAAAATGCAGGGCTCCAAGTATCACAATGGATATTATTTCAAAGACTTTATTATAAAGAAGGATTGGTAATTGCCTTATAAAAAATTATTTTCTTGCATAAAGAACAATTTTTTTCCTTTCTATTCATCCTGAATTCAATGAACAAATAATTAACATGCATTTTTCCCCTCTCAAAAAATACCCTATCATCTCTAGGGAAATGACATAAGAATTTCTAGAATCTGTACCTGAATTTTGTTTAAGTCTTCGTACTTGAAATAGTCCCAAATAACACAACAATCCAGAAACATTCTATAACATAAATCAATAACATTTGTTGGGGTAAGTTTACATATAAAGCTACCATTCCTAACTCTTAGCAAAAATATTTGGCACCTTTACAGAAATACATCTTTTGCTTCACACAAAGAAGGCATACTTATTTTTCAGAAGTTCATTAAATGGTAGCTTTCTCATCCGCATGTTCAGCATACACAAAGCCAGAATTATACATTTTTTTAATGGTATCATCTAGTTAGTTGTTGGTTGCCTTCCCAGCATCCATTTTTCTGTTCCCTCAAAATGTCCCAGTCCTGTATGCTGGGTAGGACGAACACCATTACTAGATTCCAAGATGGATCCTAACTGCCCACCCGGCACATCCCATCAACCTTACCACAGTGGTTGGTTCAGAGATGGATACATGACCCAAATCAGGCCAACCCAACAAGAGGATTCAACTCCAGGACTTCTACTCCAGCAAAGAACTATTGGAAAAGTGGACTTTTAACATTTCTGCTGGTTAAAGCCAGAAGGAAATCACTATGGGAGCATCTAGAGCCATCTTTTGATCACGAGAGAAAGAGACAGCCTAGAATGGTTCTGAGGTCACAGCACTGAGAACCAAAGAGAAACCGGGTCCTTGTCATACAGTGAAACTACTTTTGGACTTTTCAGTTAACTTACTGAATAAAATGCTTTCTATTGAACCAGTTTAAGCTAGGGTTTAAACCACTTACATCTGAAAGCATCTTGTTTTTAAAAACTAATAAAAAAAACCCTCAATGTCATGAAGTGTGGTATTGTAAATACATGGCAGAAATAAAAACGTGAAACTGGCTGAACAAAGGAGGCAGGGTAAAATTCAGTGAACACCCTACCTGGTCAACGATGTCACTTACTAAGATGGTGTGGACTAGGATCAGAGCGCCTTGGGGAATGGCTGTCGTGCAAGGGGGTGGGGATAAAATCATGAGCTATCCAGAGACAACTGGCTGCTCCTGTGCAAGAGAATGTAATGCGCGCTCTGAACCATAAAGACTATCTATTTCCCCTTCTCGGTTCTTTCAAATAGTAGTCTTTAGTTCGGTCTCCTGATCTCCCTCCGTGGTTGTACACAGTTCAACTTGCCAGTGTCCACCCCTAAATCATCCGACCATGAGAAGCTCCACGACCCTGACAAAGACACCCGGCCATCTTCACCAATGCTCCTGGAGCTGAAGCCAGAGGCAGTGAACACCGAAGCAGACGGTGACGGAGCCGTCCTAGCCAAGAGAAAGGACAATGTGAACAAATCTCTTTCCAGCTCCCCTTTAGAAGAAGCGAAAATGAGGGCTTTGGTAGTTAATCTTTTAACATCTTGGAAATCGAGAAATAGCTGATGCTGTAGCAGGATGGTTTTGGATGCAAATCACATTCAAATCGAAAGGGGCACAAGGCAGCTGTCCAAACAAGAGATGCTCGCAGCTTGAACTAAGGGAGAGGCAAGGGGCAGAGAGAGAAGACATGCTCCAGATGAACCATGGCTGCAGAAACGAGAGGGCTTGAGGAGTTAGATACAAAGGATATGACAACATGTCTTGGTTTGGGGTTTGAGCAACTGAGTGGATTTAATGAAGCGAGCAAGACTGGGGACAGGAAGGTTTCTGGGGAGGAGAAAATCAGGAAGACTGGGACATGTAAAGCTGAAGGTGTCTACTAGGTGTGTGTGGGAACAAGAACGTCACCTTTCCAATCTTGCACAATCAAGGAGGAAAAAAAAAGGCTACCTTACAAAAAAAAAAAAACAAACAAACAGAAAACACCTTACCTAATGTTGTGAGTTTGTGGATTATCCTCACTGAAGGCTAAGGAGAGTTAAATCAACATCCCATGAGAACATGTAGGCCTTCTCCTGCATAGGATTATTGATATTGTAAAGTATATGAATTTATTATAGTTAGATTAAGTGTGTTTCTGAGTATTTCCGTAACTGCACATGATATGATTATCCATTTAGGACAAGAGGAACTATCCTTTTCTGTCCTGTAAAATGTGTTTTTAAAGAGTAAAACACGTTGCATGCTATCTTTTTTGACCTAGAAATAAAAACACATACAAAACAAAACAAAACAAAACACACAACGCTCTTGGGGCTTGGTTTGACAGCTTGGCTCAAGTGAGGAAATATACTTGAGAACTCTTTGGAAATGAAGAAACGCAGACAGAGAAGGCATTGCTATTATTGACATGTACGAGCAAGCATCAAGCAAATCTCAAATCTATCATTTGTAGGTAATATATGTAGAGATACAATTCAGTAAAATTTAGACTTTTTATCCCAAAGATCTAGGAGAACTATAAGGCAATAAATGACAGGTGGTTACAACCTTTTCTACTTTTATCGAGTCAGTTAGTTCTTCTTTAGGCACAGCTAAAATTAATAAGCAAGCCCATAAAAAGTTTAAAGCAAATATTGATCATAAATATTTAGGGAAAATACCAAGTTATTGATGCTGGTTTATGCAAGTTAGCATTTTTGTCCCCACTTTAGGGATGAGGTTATTTTCTGAAAATAGGTCAGAGGTAACCCCAAATGATATTCCAAATAAATGATATAAACCAGCACTGTTATTTAGAACCAAGACCCCAATCTTTCAAAGGGCTCACTATAGAAAGTAGATCTCAGGGGCACCCGGCTGGCCAGTCGGAGGGGATGTAACTCTTGATCTCAGGGTCATGAGTTTGAGCCCCACGTGGTGTGTGGAGATTATTTGAAATTAAAATCTTAAAAAAAGAAAAAGGTAAATTTTTAAAGAGGGAGAAAGAAAGAGAAAGAAAAGAAAAGAAAACCAAAAAGAAAAGAAGAACGAAAAAAGATTGATTTCGGGACCAGATTTCTCAATCTGGAAAAAATTTGGGCTTACTTAGTTTCATGCGGGAACAATTTGTGTGTGAGTGTGTGTGTGTTTGTGTGTGTGTTTAAGTATCAGAATAAACATATTCTCTGGGAAAAAAGTTTGTTCAGATCTACAAAGTATGCAGAGTATTTTTCACTCTCCAGAACCCAGGAATCTTCCTGTGAAGAAATACATATAAGCATGGCTATATGCCTTTAGACACTATTTTAGCCTTTTAAAATATATTTGACACAATTATTTTGAATTTTCAGAACACCTGCATTTGAAAACAATTTCAACCAATGTACTAGTTGCCCTAAGAGATTGTTAAGAGCTGTAGATTTTTTTTTGTTTTCAACATTTTTAATTGTTGAAAAGCAATCTATTCTCAAGAGGAAAGAGGGGAGAGATCAAACAGTACAAAAGGAATACAGTGAAAACATGTCCCTCTCACCCAGATCCTCAGGCCCTGGTTCTCCCCCAGGGACAATCACAATCAGTATTTTCAGCAGTACCCTTGCAGTGATACCCTATACAAATAGGTCAATAAATTTCCCCTTTTATTTTTTACTTATTACTCAAATAGTATTACAACATTCACTCCTCTGAATCTCTTTCCCCCACACAATAAATGTGTCTTAGAAAGTGCTTTGTATCAGAATCTTATAAGCACAATCTTATTCTGTTAAACAGCTACACATCCTTGGGTATATAACATAATTGATTTAACTAGTGCTCTATTAATGGCACATTTAGGTTGTTTTCTCTCCTAGTCTCAAACAATGCTGCAATGATTTTGCATAGATGTTTTTTTAACTTATTTACTTATTCATTTTTAAGTGATCTCTATACCCAATGTGGGGCTCAAACTCGTGACCCCAAGATCAAGAGTCTCATGCTCTTCTGAGCCAGCCAGGCGCCCCTTGCATATATCTGTAAGAAAAATTCCTGGAGGCAAAATTGGTCAATCAAAGGCATAGACATTTATTATCTGATAGTACCAAGCTGCTGTCCTTACTCTATTGTATCAATTTACATTCTCAGCCAACAATGGAAAAGAGCTTCCTCTTTTCCACACCTTTGTCATCATAACATATTTTCAAACTCTTTGGTCTCTGCCAATCTGCTTAGTGAAAAACTGTTTCACTCCCAGTTTCAACTGGTATTTTGTTTGGTATGTAGGGCTGGGTATCTTTTCCCATGTTTGAAACCCATTCTCTGTCTTTTCTGAAGTGTTTGTATTCTTTGCAAATAGGTTATTGGCCTTTTTCTAATTGATTTTGAAAGCTCTTTATATATTAAAGGAGCTAGACTTTCATTTTCATATAGACTGCAAATTATTTTTCCTAGTTTGTCTCTGCATATCAACTTCTATCCATTTTTTTTCTCACGGAGAAATTTTCTATCCAACTACTTAAGTCTTTTTAATTGCTTATAATTGTTTATCAGCTGATTCTTTTGGACTTCTAAAACAAATAATAGCAATTTTGCTTTCTGCTGTCTTTCTCTAGTTAATAACAATTTTGACAGAGCACATCCCTGTATTGTTCCCGATTTTAATGGGAATGCTTCCAAGGTTTCACAATTAAAGATGAGGCTGGCTTTGGCAACTAATGCTATTTCTCCAGGGAACTTTCTGAATGCATACAGAATTTAACAATTTGTTCTTGAGTATTACTTTTCATGTTTATCAATAGGTTTTATAGATTTTCTTCAGTGTCAAAGCATACCATTAGTGTTAGCACTGACATAATTATTTGGGAATAAGAAATAACAGGAACCTATGGCCCTCTATTTACACCAGGCTACCCTATAAATAACCCATAACTACGCATCAAAATATTTAATCCGCATCAAGTCCTTGTGCAACATGCAAAGGCAGGTATCTTGCATCACAGACAGGCAAACGGAGTCTAAAAGATTGTAATTCCACCCACCCCCTTTCTTCACTTCTGTGAGTTAAAAATCAAATTCAGACCTTCTGACTCCCCGAGTCAGTGTTTAAGCCACAAGAAAGTACCGTGCGTGGCCTTTAGAGAACCTAGCGAATGCCCAACGTACAAAGAAAAACGCAGGCCGCTGTCTACATCCCGCAGTCTCACAACGTTCTCTTCCAGACTCCTGAAAGCAACCTCCAAGTTGGACTCGGGAGCTGAAAACATCTGAAATGCATCACCCAGCAGCCAGCAAAATAGGTTCATGCTCAGTGATACACGATGTTGCTGACATTCCTCAGCCAATTAGAATTCCTTTCAGCTGCAATGGAGGTGAACACAGCTGGAATGAGACTGGGGCGCGTCACCAGGCGCATTGATTGTACATTATTTAAGCCTTGTTTTAAAACAATAAAAGACCTCCCCCCACTTTAATCCGGAAGCATGGAAACAACATTCCACTTAGTTTAAATATCCAAATGGATTACATTGCATCTATAGACACAACAGTAATTCTAACATTTTAAAAAGAAGATATTTCCAGTCCACATGGCTAGGTGCTTGTGTGTGTGTGTGTGTGTGTGTGTGTGTGTGTGTGTGTGTTTTCAACAGAGCTTTCCAGCTCATCTTTAAGTAGCATGCCTTAGGGACGTGGTCAGCTAGAATGCGGTGGATGACAAGCCAATTTAAATTAGGGGTTGTCTCTCAATAACATTCACTTACAGAACAACAAGCAAACCAGTCACTTAGGTTGTTCAGTGACAAAAATAAAATAAATAAATAAATAACCACATATTTTTAATTCTCTACTGGTTTAAAAATACTTAACCTCTAAAACGGTTTGAAATTACAACAATTTGATCCAAGTAAGAATCCTAAAAGTTAGGGTTTCTCAACCAGAGAATCAGAGCACTGCCAGGATACTAAATTATTTCATCTATTTCCGAAGGTTTTTGAACTTCCCTTTTGCTCTTGGCACTCAATAAAATGCACAATTCAGCTACTTTAACTTTTAACCAGTGTCCACAAACATGTTACAAAACAGCCAGTTTAGTTAAGTGGATCATTGAGCTGATGTTGAAATATTATGGGTCAGTCTTTTTTTTTTAATTCATGAGGAAATACTTCTTCCCAAGTGACTCAGCCCCCAGAACCTCCCCTTACACACAGCACAACATGCCAGAACCCGACAAATTCGACCAAACAGAGAAAATGAAAATTTGGGGACTAGAAGGAAAAACTCAAAGTTCAGACACCACTTTTATGGTTGCAGAAATAGGAGTTGTGAACTGAAATAATTAGACTTGAAGTCAAAAATTCTAGTTGGATATCACTACAATTACTATCGAGCTATAGACAGAAATAAAGTGTACAAGGTATTTCGTCTCTCAGGTCAGTTAGGGGGTCAAGAAGTTTTAAAAAACGGATTGGGGGGGGGGGAAGGTTTTTCTTAAGACCTCTCCAATGTGGTCAAATCACAAATACAACCTATATTTGGCAGAATGTGATTCCTTTTCAAGTAAAACTGAAGCTTAAGTTTTGCAATAGTTACTTGAGGTAGCACATCCCACACCCTTAACCAGCATTAATCCAGCCAAAGAAGTGCCTTCACAGTACCTTCATAAACCTGAGGCTGAGCCCGAGGAAAACTCAGAAGCAGCTCAGGGCTAAACACTGATGACTTATGCCAGCTTATCCCGGTTTCGTCGTTAAAAACCAAAGTGTTGCCTGCCTTACATAAGCGAGGTTCTCTGCTGCCATAAACCAATAAAGGGAACTCTCTTAACAGCCTTCTTAACCTTTAAGAGAAACAGAACTATTTCAAATCAATTAGACCACCTGTTATTGATCAATTACAGTTATTAACAGTTATTACTACAACTGTTTCTCTCCAAGTCGCATCATCTGGACGCCAAACCCCAAGTCGGCCTTACTTTCCATGTGCTACAACTTTAAAAATAGCCTCCATTTCCATATGCTATCAAGGAAGGCCTCTTCCCCTCTCTCTACTTGGAATTAGAATTTTTCTCTTTGCAACACGCAGTCACGCTTCAAAAGATATAAAAACACAAGGAAGTCTGAGAGTGTTTCAAGGCCTAAATACCCAAAAAAGTTTAGGCGTTTGCTATTTCAACTAACTGGTTAACATTGGAATAAAATTTAATTTGCTTGAAGAGCACTGTGGAACCCTTAGAGCCCAAAATTCCATTCTTTTACCCAAAGTGGCCTAAATAATGTATCTGGGATTCATTTGTGTACCACATAAGAAACAAAAGTTTTCGCAAATCCTGCTTGAACTTAAAACGGTTTCCGAAGTGTTTGATTTGCCAGTGAACTCTAAATGTCTGCAAGATAATGTTAAGATCACTTTGATTTTGCACATATTATGCCCCAAACCTACTGAAACTATTTAAAAACTATTTTCCTGTTAAAACATCACAAAGACATTCATTAAAGTTAAATTCTTTTAAATATAAAGACTCAAATATTCTTCTACTACATAGGCCAGGCTTCCAAAGCAGCTCCATATACTACTCAATAGTTTTCAAAAGCTGAAAGGGCTCCAGAGGAAGAAAAAAAATATATCATAATCAATACACAAAATTAATGCTTAGCATAAATCAAACATAAGAGCTGTGTTTTAACACAAATTTCTGAATATCAGCATTGAGATTTAATAACACAAAGCATAAGTACCCAACATAATTTAGAATAAGTAGGTAGCCAAATGGAGAATCAAAGATGTTAGAATAAAGTTGAAATCTCGGGGCATCTGGGTGGCTCAGTCAGTAAAGCGGTTGGACTCTTGATTTTGGCTCAGGTCACAATCTCATGGCTCGTGAGTTCGAGCTCAGCTGTTAGCGCAGAGCCTGCTTGGGATTCTCTCTCTCTGTCCCTTCCCTGCTCACTCTCTAAATCTCTCTCTCCAAATAAATAAACACTTAAATAAAATTTTTAAGTTGAAATCTCATTTTATATGATG
The DNA here is from genome assembly GCF_024362965.1 of Panthera pardus. Taxonomy (NCBI): domain Eukaryota; kingdom Metazoa; phylum Chordata; class Mammalia; order Carnivora; family Felidae; genus Panthera; species Panthera pardus. Next base: position 10,117,375 of record NW_026526969.1, on the reverse strand, counting down.
AAACTGAGACCCCAAAAGGTCACATAATTGGTTCCATATCATGCAGTTTAGGATAGAGCTGAACAAAATCAAGTCTTTTTTTTCCTAAGCAGGCTTCACGTCTACCACGGAGCCCAATGTGGGGCTTGAACTCACGACCCTGAAATCAAGACCCAAGTTGAGATCCAGAGTGAGACACTGAACCCACTGAACCGACCCAGGTGCCCCTCAAGTCTCTTAATTCTAAATCCAATGCTCTCTTCACCAAATACAACTGTGGACCCCAAAGTTCTAAATGCTCTTTTATAACTCCCATGCCATCAGATGTCGCCTTGAATTATGCTCTGTGTGATATTACTGACTGGTTGGAATGTCCCTCATTTTTAAAAAATATTTTTTTCAAATATCACAGGTAGAAATAAACTCTGAAACCTGTAACAAAAGCATACAACTTTTACAAGATGGCTATCCAACAGGCCAGAAGTGAAGGGAGTTCAAACTGCCCCTGAAAGCTTGAAGAGGAGGCCAAAACCACCCCCTCTTCAACAAAATATCTGGTTCCAACGTTACAACATAAGTGAACTTTCAACAGACAACTGCACGTGGGTCTACAATGACCACTCAACTCTCCATCCTGTTGCGGGGATGACCACACTCACAGATCATCTCAGACCGCCAATAACATCACCAGGGGTGAAGGGAAAAGGTGCTTTGGAAACAACACCCTTTACCTGAGCCTTCAATATCAAATGCCATCCAAAACTCTCCAAAGCATTTCTACATCTGTGGCACCTAAATTTCTGAATCCAAAAATAATTTGGGAGGACAAACCAAGTCCCCCCCACCCCCTTCACACGGGAAAGGCCCAGACCTGCCAATTAGGCTTGATTAATATATATATTACACCCGACACACTCTCATTAGAACCTATTCCTTCTGAAACATTAATCATATTTCTACCAAAACTCATGAAGTCAGTTACTTCTGATCTTAACAAAATGAAACCAATCTGATGTCAACTACAGTTTACACTGTAAATGAGAATCAAATTAAAGTTGTCAGTAATTAAAGTTTTACAAGCATCACAAAGTCAAAAACATGGCTTTCATGTAACCATAAAAATAACAATGTTATACATTGTATCTCCATAGTGAGAAGTGTTTCCTACAAGTCCTGGAATAAAGGATGATGTTTCCCCAGAAGTAAAGATCCCTGGAATATATGGCTGTCACTCCACAAAACCAGGGTCTGGATTTGGGTCCAAATCATCTGATCTGAACATATCATCTCATCATAACCTAATGTGACATCTTTATACAAAAATAAAAATTATAACTCTTCTCTCGAAACAAACAAAAAATCATGCAACAACTATGTACCTTCAAAGGAAACTTTAGTTTTTAAACAATCACCCATTGTTGTTTTCATGGATTATTACCGACGAATTAGTGTTACGCATCTGCGATAAAGTGTCCAAAATGCTCATTCTGTCTGTGAAAGGATCTGACCAGACTCTGACTTCGGAGTCCTCACCACACGGGCCACCGAACAGAAAAATCCAGGGGAAAGCCCCAGTCAGGAATTAGCCTGAACTTTTAATTTCCTTTCCAGGGCTGGAAACATTCGAGTTCGGAAAGTCCCGCAGCAGAACCGCATCTGCAGCCCTACAATCCCGCCTCAGGTGTGAATTTGAGCTGGGAGGCGCGGCCGCAGCGCCCTAAGCCCTGAGGACACCGAGAAGGGGCGGGCGAGGGCGCAGACCGGCCCGGGATCTCCGGGGCCCGCTAGCGAGGGGCGCCTCCCCCAGACAGCTCGCGTCCACACTCCTCCAAACCCGCGCGTCGCCGGCCCGCAGAGCCTCGCGCTCACCCTTGAAGGTGGCACTACAGAGGCTCCTAGGAGACGCGGGCATTTCATTGAAAAGACTCAACGCGAGCGAATCAAGGAGCCTGCGTTAGTGCAGGTGCCAGAGCCTCCAGTGGGGGGCGGGGCGGGGGTCCCTCAGCGCCTCGGCAGGGCTCAAGGATGCTGGGGGAGGAGGGGGGGGCGGTGACGGCAAAGTGCAATGCAGAGAAGGAAAGAATTGAAGAAGCACGGTCAGGAGTAGATAGTGGCCTGGCCTGAGGGAGAAAGGAAGTGGAGCAGACCGAAGAGGTCTGGACCAGCGGGGAAGTGAGGAGAACAGGACCGGGGGAAGCCACGAGATAGGACTGAGGAATTCGAGGCTGAAGGAAAGGGTGGAGGCAGCGAGACAGAAGCAAGGGGGCGGGGCCGGGAGATAAGCAAGGGAGGGACTAGGTAGAAAATGAGGGGCGGGGCTTAGGGGGAAAGTGAGGGAGCCCGGCCAAGGGAGAATAAAGGGGCGGGGCCGGGAGGGGAGAAGCCGGGGGGCAGGTGGGGGGGTGGTAGCGGGAGGAAGGTACAGAGTGTGGGGGAGGGGGTGAGAGCCGGGGGCAGGAGGCAGAAGCTAGGGGGCACGTCCGAGGGCAGACAGGGGAGCGGGAGACGACGGGAAGGTGGTGAGAAGCGAGGGGCGGGACCGAGAGCAAGGGGCGGGGCCTGGAGGGAAAAGCGAGGAGGCAGGTAAGGGGAGAGGGAAGAAAGCGAGGGGTAGGAAAGGGGGGGGGGGAGATGAGGAGTAGGGGCGGGGCCACGAGGGGGGAGAACGGAGGGGACAAGGCGGGGATGAGGGAGGGGGGCGACCGGGGTGGAGGGGTGAAAGCAGGAGGGGAGAAGCGAAGGGGCAGGTGGGGGAAGGAGGAGGAAAGCGAGAGGGCCGCGGGGGGGAATCGGGGTGAGAAGCGAGGGGGCGGGGCCGGGAGCAGCGAGGGGGCGGGGCCGGGAGCGAGGAGCGAGGGGCACTCGCCGAGGGGGGTGACGAGGTCCTGGGACAACGGCCGGCGTGGGGGAGGGCCACTCCACCGGGGCGCTCTGCGGGAAATTCCGGGGCTGCTGGGGGGCCGTGCGGGGCGCCAGGGGGCGTCGGGAGAGTGGGGGGGGGCGGCGGGTGGGCCTCCCACCGTCCGTACCTGTCAGACGGATCTTGATGCTGGAGCCGTTCCTGCGCGTCCCGGGGTTCGACATCTCCCGCCAACGATCGGGCAGCCGCGGATCCAGCGCCGCCGCCCCCCGGCCCGGCCCGGCCCGGCCCCGCCGCCGCCGCCTCAAGGTTACGGCTCCGGGCTGGGCGCCGGGGTCCGAGCCGGGACACAAACTCCGCGGCCCAGGCGTCCGGGCGGCGGGAGGACGGTCGAGCCGGGGGATCCGCGCTCGACCCGGCGCCCCCGACCCTCGCTCGCTCCCAGCCGAGCCCAGTCCGGAGCCGCCTCCGCCGCCACCACCACCACCTCCTCAGAGCCGGACGCCCGCCGCCCTCGCCGCTTCCGCCGCCGCCGCCGCCTCCCGGAGCCGCGCGCGCTCCCGCCGCCGTGCCGGCCCGGCCCTGCGCGCGCCCGCGCCGTGCGCCCCCGCGCCTGCGTGCGTGCGCGCGCCCGCGGACACGCCGGGGCGGGGCGCGCTGCGGGGCTGCGTTGCCGGCCCAGCCTCGGGCGCGCGGACTCTGGGAGCCGGGGCCCCCGGCTTCCCGCGTCTTCCCGCTGGGAGATGAGCGAAGGCGTTCGGGACTTGGGAGTCGAGCGCGCCTTGGAGGCCCGCGGAAAGAGGAACGGGGTCCGCCTGGGCCCGCGAACCGTTACCCTCGGTCTTCGCCACGTTCTCCGAGGGAACGGGTTTGCAGATGCGGACAGAATGGATTTTCCAGGTCTGTGTCTCAAGCCTCGGGGCCCCCGATAGCTATTGAAAAGAGGATTACGTGAAACCGTGGCCTGTCACTACACCAAGCACCTTGCGCAAATAGTCATGCAACACTTTTTTTTTTGAGCAAAGGGCTTTTAAATAATGCACTTTCAACGGAGAGATTTCTCAAAGACACAGTCCCCTAAGTGTGTTCTGTGCAACTAGTGCGCTCTATTGACCCATGACAAAGTCTCCAGAATCGCAGGAAGTGCCATTTATGGCCACGGTAAACAAGATGGGAGAGAAGGATAAAGTTGAGAGGTAGATGTTTGTGATTATCCAATCTGCATACAATTCAACCCAACACAAAGGCAGCTTTACAGCCTACCTTCCGCTAACACTTCCCCCTATCAGACTTGCACAGTAGGACTAAAAGCTAACATTTCCCCTCCTCCCGAGTGGCAGGGTAGAACTAAATCTCGTTAGGCTTTCTCCAACAAACTCCTCTCTTTGTTAACCTGTAATGGAGAGGAAATACTATGTTAATAGAGAGGAAAAGCTGGGCGTGTTTACCAAATTTGTTTTTGACCAACTACCTAATTCTTTGAAAGCCTTTATTTGGTTTGTGTCTTAAGGAAACCAGGCTCTGAGCCATTGCAGCCAGGGAATTTTCCTGGAGTCACAGTCTTCAGACTAGAGCCCTTTTTCTAGCGCCCCTTGACATGCCCCCCTGCCTCAGGCTGAGCCCAGTGAGAGGGGAGTGTGTGCTGGGCTGGATTCAAAGCTGCTTCTTGAGCCTCAGTCATTCAAATAAAAAGACAGGCCTAGATCATTTCTATGGCCCACTTGCAGCTCAAACGTTCAATAATTCTAGCGAAATATCCAAGAATACAAGCAACAGAGCAGTAGTCCCAGAATCTAGCAGTTTCTCTGTAGGCGACTGTCACTATGAGTGAGTCCCTGGGGTCTGAATTAAATCCTTTTAGAGTCTCTAATCCTCACCTCCAAGTGATCTCCATTCTTCTTTCAGTCCACCCCAGTATCTCACCCTTCTTTTCATTCCCACATTCAAGAAGTCCCTTCTTTCTCAACCAAGCTAAACCTCTCTCTCTCTCTCTCTCTCTCTCTCTCTCTGCTTACCTGAGTGGTGGCCCCTGTTCTGATCCCCAACTATTCCTGCCCTAAAATCTTTCCATTTCTTAACCTTCCTGTTTTCTCACCTGCCTAGATGTCTGGGCCTTCCTTTTCCTGATCATTTGTTTCCTCAACACCTGAGGCAGGAGGTCACTTCTGGAGGTTATTGAAAGGCATTTCATTTACTCATTAACAAGTAATTGCTGTTGTCATTTAACCAGCTACACCTAATGGTGTCTTTCAACACAGCCTGCACTAGTAAGACTTTCCTAACTGGAAGCTAATGTATTATTCATCAGCAAACACCAGCCACCTACTATGTGGTTAGGGACAAGGAATACAAAATAAATAAGTCAGAGCTGTAGCATTTCAGAGGCTCAGTGGACTGGATGAAACAGACAGGAGCAGCTGACAAGGACACAGTGACAGAGGTGTGTACCGAGGGCTAGAACATAGATTACAGGACCGTTCTGCCTGGGAGGAGGGAGATGGGAAGATCACAGAAGAGTCCCAGAATACCTTGATCTAGGACCTAAACACAGTGTTCAAGTTCGTCGGGCAAAGACATTGTAGGCAGAGGGAGGGGCTGGCACAGAGGCATGAAAATAAATGTTTTCTCCAACCGTTCATGGCACAAGGACAGAGACACAGCTGCCCTATCTTCTGTCCTCACACCTGACTCTATTAAAAGCTGACAAAGATGATAAAAGGCATTGGCCCATGTCAAATTCAACAGCCACAATTTTGGGCTGGGCCTGTGAGCCAGCCCTTATATTGAACTTCAGGTACCTTGATTTCCTTTGATCGTGTATCAAATTTGTCAAAAATACTATCTTCTAAAGACATCGGGAACAAATAGATGGGAAATGCTTAACAATTCTGCTGAGACAGAGATGAAATTTGGTGAGTGTCTTCAAGGATCCTCTTTGCAATGCCTTTACAAACGAGCAGTTTTGACCCTGCTTTCTTTGTAGGATTTGGCAGCTCATTTTATTTCTCCCAAATGTATCACTCGCCTTTGTCGGTGTTATTGGGCATTTGAAACGCTTTCCAGTGGGGGAGGAAAAAAAAAGTCTCTCTTTGGATCCAACGATGCAGTTCTTAACCTGTCTTTGGAGTCCCAAACCTTTTCAGGGAATCTGGTGGAAATAATGGATCCTTTCCCCCAAATTCATGTGTGCAACTCTGCACCAAATTTTACCTCCAATTTCAATGGTTCATGCATGATCTCCTGAAACCAATTTGTGGGCCCTGCAAGGTCCCACAGCCCCTAGATTAAGAACTCCTAAAGGAAATGATCAAGCAAATCACACTGGGAATACCCCATTTATGGGTGTTGAGGAGCCAATACAGGGGTAGCCCCTTTTGAAGGCAGCGGGTATTCTTGCTAAAAAGTTTTAATTTCTCTGGAATAAGTGCCCTAGAGCTGTGGCCCACACACACCCACACTCTACCCTGGCTCCACCATGTTACCAATTGGTGCCAGAGCGGGTTCATTAAATTTGCCAAGCCTCACTTTGCTCATCTGTACAATGGAGATAATAATGCCTCTCACCCACAGTTACTGTGAGGTTTAAATTGGAGGTAGATTTAACAGTCTACTAGAGCAGACACGTGGTAAATGGTAGTTCTGATTAGTACAGGTAAAATACGTATGCTAATCTTTCCCCCAAACTTGCTAGTACTATCACCCTAGGGAAATTGGGGATATTATGCAAAGGATCCCTGGCGGCTATACCAAATACCCCTTGAGAGCATACTGCTATACCTGAGCTGGTGCCTCTGTGGCAAGTGGCTAGATCAGACCAGCCTTTAAGGTCTTGGTGTTGTGTTTTTTCTTAACACTTATTTCTGAAAGAGAGAGACGGAGCACAAGTGGGGGAGGGGCAGAGAGAGAGGGGGAGACACAGAATCTGAAGCAGGCTCCAGGCTCTGAGTTGTCAGCACAGAGCCCGATGCGGGGCTTGAACCCATGAACTGTGAGATCATGACCTGAGTTGAAGTCAGATGCTTAACCAACTGAGCCACCCAGGTGCTCCTAAGGTCTTTTCTATATCTAGGATCTAGGCCCCTTTTGCTTTTCACCCAAACATTAAGTTTTTAAAACAATCAGATATACAAAATTTATGATTAATTAGCACATTTATTCTTTTATGCAGTTTCTCTGCATAAAAAGGAGAAGTCTTTAGGATCTTCCTCTAAATTACACCCTAAGCTTAATATTACCAATATGCAGGGTAATATCGTTGGCAGGGTTTATTATCATTGGTAGGGTCTTTTTTTTAATACAACTGTTTATTAAAAAAATGTTTGAGATCACTGTAAATTGACACGCAGTTGTAAGAAATAATATAGAGAGATCTCTTGTGTACTGTGCCCAGTTTCCCCAATTGTAACATTTTACAAAACTGTAATATAATATCACAACCAGGATATTGACATTGATACAGTCCATTAATACTCAGATTTTCCCAGTTTTACCTGGACTGGTGTGTGTGTGTGTGTGTGTGTGTGTGTGTGTGTGTGTTAAGTTCTACACAGCTTTAACACCTGTGTAGGTTTCAAGTAACCACCACCACAGTCAAAATACTGAATAGTTCCAACACCTTCCCATCCTCATGTTGTCCTTTTATACCCCCACCTTTTGTCCCACCCCCCAACACCTGGCAACAACTATCCTCCATTTCTAAAATTTTGTCAATTCAAAAATGTTACATAAGGGGAATCATATACAATGTAGAATTTTCGAATGGAATTTTCTCACTCAGCATAATGCTGGGAGACTCATCCAAGTTGTTACATGTTTCAGTAGTTTGTTCCTTTTTATTACTGAGTGGTATTCCATGGTTTGGATGTATTACCTTTAATACATGAATGTTTAACCATTCACCCTTTGGAGGCTAACTCTGGTTTTTGGTTATTACAAATAAACTACTATGAACATTCATGTGCAGGCATTTACTTGAACATAAGTTTTAATTTCTCTGGAATACGTGCCCTAGAGTACAATTGCTGTGTCATATGGAAATTACAAGTTTAGTGTTTTAAACTCAAGTGGCTTGTAGCATTTTACTTTTCTACAAGCAATGCTTCTTGGCATCCTTGCCAGCATTTGGTATTGTCACTATTATTCCTCTTAGCCATCCTGATAGGTGTGTAGTTGTGTTTCATGGCTGTGGAATTATTTGAGATTTAGATTATTTCTTCAAATATATGCAGCCAAGGGATTAGGGACAATTCTAGAAAAACGTAATTCTAAAGTCTTTCTTTAAAGATCCTAGTTGAACCCCACAGTCTATGTTCAGAAACAGCTGAGGTCAAAGTGAACATGAGAAAATGAACTGCTATTATACATTTTAAAATGTAGTTTATGGGGCACCTGGGTGGCTCAGTTGGTTAAGTATCCAGCTTTGGCTCAGGTCATGATCCTGCAGTTTGTGAGTTCGAGCCCCACGTGGGGCTCTGCGCTGACAGCTAGGAGCCTAGAGCCTGCTTTGGATTATGTGTCTCCCTCTCTCTCTGCCCCTCCCCACTCATGCTTGCTCGCGCTCTCTCTCTCTCTCTCTCTCTCAAAAATAAATGAAACATTAAAAATTTTTTTTCTTAATATAGTTTTGTCTATGGAGTGCTTCCCACTTAAATGAGCAGTGTTTTAAACAATTGACTATCCTAATAAAAGTAGTTAAGACACTATTAAGAATAAGCTCATTGTAAAAAATTCAGACATGACATTTTTCTCGTAAATAAACAAAGGTGATGTCCAGACTTCTGATCTACTCATCCTTCAAAATCTCATGGGGGCTCCTGGGTGGCTCAGTCAGTTAAGTGTCCAACTTTGGCTCAGGTCCTAATCTCACACTTCATGGGTTTGAGCCCCACATTGGGCTCTGTGCTGACAGCTCGGAGCCTGGAGCCTGCTTTGGATCCTGTGTCTCCCTCTCTCTCTGTCCCTACCCTGCTTGTGCTCTCTTTCTCTCAAAAATAAAATAAACATTAAAAAATGGTTTTAAAAATCTCATGATTTCTATTGATCTAGAAAAATAATATAAACATTCCCTAGGTTTGTTATATCTCATCTGTAATATATTAAGCAACAATAACCAGAGAAATCAACAAAACAAAAGGATTCCCAAGTAAGACCCTGAATCATTGTTTATTGGCTAAAAATTGATGCTAGCTTTTGGACAGAATTAGAGGAAGCTCCTCTATATTCTGAGCTATTGGTTCTCAGAAGTGTGGTCACCCAAAAAGCAACATTGCCAGGGAACTGTTAGAAATGCAAATTCTCAGGCACCACCCCAGACTTACTACATCAGAAACTCAGACGGTAGGTTCAACAATTCACGGTTGAACCAACCTTGGGGTGATTCTGATGCAGGCTTGGGTTTGAGAACCACTGTGAAAGGCAAACAATTACCTTCCTCTTGTCCTAACTCAAGGAAGAGAGCCGTGATGTGCAAAATCCAAAGCAAAGGTATTTGGGCCACAATGTCAACAACAACTATAGGTTGTTTAAGTTACTATAGGTAACTTAAGCAAAAATGGGATATATTAGAAGAGCTTCAGGGAGGTCACAGAATCCTTGCTAGATTTTATGATGGAAAATGGGCAGTGATCAACACATCTGAACAGCCAAGGAGCAGATTTTTTTCTTAATCAGAAACAGTCTGGCCAGGACGACACCCCTAGAATTAATGCTCCCCTAGGAATTAATGCCATCTGTCCTTATGTCTCAAGATTGTAAGCACCAGAAGGCGTTCCCGGTTGGCTGAGTCTAAACCAGGCCCCAAGCCCTGGCTGCCTGGGGATAGCGAGAAGGGAAGATAAAGCCACTCTTACTTTTGTAGCGGGAAACTGAGCTACCACCTCGTGCCCAAACGATGCACAGGAGGGCTTTCTCCCTAATAGGAAGAGAACTGAACAACCCCTACATGGCTAATGTCTGCCTCACGAATACGATGGGAGAGGGAGGGCAGCAGACTAATGTTTGATATGATTTGATTAAACTGATACCAATAACTTAGAGTTTGGGTTTTGATTACCCAAGCTCACACTGACTTTAAGGTGAAGACAGAAGAAACCTAACGAGAGGAAAGGCAGAAGGAATTCTATGATTTAAAACAAACTGGAAAATTCACAAATCGCACACTCTTGCACTAATTATTAAAAAAAAAAAAAAAGACTTGCAGTATGTGACAATCATTTACCATGGTCTATGATGGCAAGGAGGTGCCCCAATTCCCCGATCCTCCAGATGCGCTGAACCAGTAACCAAATCCCTGCTCTCTCTGCATCCTGCACAGTGTCTGAATCAAACTCATCTTTCTGCCGAGATCCGGCAAGGCTCTAATCTTACCCTGATTGTGCAAAAATAGAAACGAGTACAGATGAATGTGACAAAGATTCTCCTAGTACCAAGAAAGGGGCGGGAGCTGTGTACCTCATTATTTAAAGGCATTCATGTAAACAAATTAAGTTAATTTGCGGTTCTGGTTTGTGTGAGGGAGGGATGCTTATATAATTATTAGCTTCTATTCCTGCTTAGTGAACGTGATAAAGATTTTTGAGGATAGCTATTTCCAATCCAAGTTCACGCTTTCTTCAGTGCCCGTCCATACAACTGTCCATGTACTTAAAGCAGACTCTTTGTTCATATTTCCGTCTCTCTAGACTGCATCAAGCCTCTGTCTGCCCAGGATCTCCCTGGAGGGATGGGGGAGTGGTGGAGCTTAAGCCATAGAATAGCTCGACGATGCCCATTTTTTCTTCCCAGGAACGATATTTTGGAAAACACGGTCTAGTCATTTGTATGCACCGATTTATAGTATACGTTCACTTTTCCTCTTTATTGTACTGTAGGATATAAGCAAACATTTATTAGGAAATTCAGTGTGTCATGCAATGTGCTAACGTGCAAGGAATTTTTTCTGCCATTAGAAACATTTTTGTTGGGGGACACCTGGGTGGCTCAGTCAGTTAAGCATCTGACTTCGGCTCAGGTCATGACCTCATGGTTCCTGGGCTCAAGCCCCGCATCAGGCTCTGTGCTGACAGCTTAGAGCCTGGAGCCTGCTTCAGATTCAGTGTCTCCCTCTCTCTCTGCCCCTCTCCTGCTCATGAGCTGTCTCTCAAAAATAAATAAACATTAAACAATAAAATTATTCGAAACATTTTCGTTGTAAAATACAACACACGTATGGAAAAGTGAAACTCCTAGATAGTCACCAGCAGGTAAAGAAACAGAACATCTCCAGACCCCAGAAGACACCTGCATTCATCCTCCTGATTACTATCGTTCCCAGCCTCCTCTCCAGGTAACCATTCTCCTCGCATAATAATTTCTTTGCTTTTATTCATAGTTTTGTTAATTATGAATCCCTAAGCATAGTTCTCTTTTGCCTGTTTTTGAACTTTCTATAAATGGAACCATACAGTAGGTGCTATTTTGTGTCTGATTTCTTTCTTTGACTCAACATTGAGATTCATCCATATTACTGTGTTGTGGCTGTAGTTCACATGTTTTTATTGTTTGCATAGTATTCTATGAATACACTTCAATTTATCCATTCATGGGCATTTGAATGTTCCACTTTGGGGCTAATGTAAACATTATGCTAAGCCATATTTTGAATAATATGAACATTATATTAAATAGCATTTCCTGATTACTAATAGGGTGTTACTTTGGCTATTTGGAATCCCTTTAGCAAAGCACATATGCAATGTTTTGGGTTTCTTTGTTCATTTTTCTGTGGGATTTTCTGCCTTTCTTACTGATTTATAGGCATTTGTTGTGTGGCTTGGATATAAGCTGTCAGGGTTTTTTTCCCCAATTTTTTTTTATTGTGGCAAAATATACATAATATAAAATTTACCACCTTAACCACCTTTAATTGTAAAGTCAATGGTATTAGATACATTCATAATGTTGTGCTCCACCACCATCATCCATCTCCAGAACTCATTTCATCTGGTAAAACAAATTCTGTATCCATTCAACAACTCCCTATTCTCCCCGTTTTCCAGCCCCTGAGCATCACCATTCGACTCTCTGTCTCAGGGAATTGGACAATTCTAGAGAGACTTCATATAAATGGAATCATACGATATTTATCTTTTTGGCCTGTTTCACTTCACATAATATCCTTAAGATTAATCCACATTGTAGCGTGCCAGAATTTTCTCCCTTTTCAAGGCCGAATAATATTCCATGGCATGGAGAGACCACACTTTGCTTATCCATTCATCTGTCGATAGACATCTGGGTTGCTTCCGTGCTTTAGCTATCGTGAATAATGCTGGTTTGAACACAGGTATACAAATATCGATCTTCGAGACCCTGCTTTCGATTCTTTTAGGTAGATACCCAAAATGGAATTGCTAGATCATATGGTAACTCTAATTTTATTTTTTGAAGAATCACCATACTATTTTCCATAATGGCTACACCACTTGACATTCCCACCAGCAGTGCATGAGGGTTCCAGTTTCTCTACATCCTCACCATCACTTGTTATTTTCTGGTTTTTGATAGTGGCCATCCTCATGGCTGTGAAGTGGTATCTCATTGTGGTTTTGATTTGCATTTCCCTGATGGCTAATGATATTTATCACCTTTTCATGTGTTTGTTGGCCATTTGTAGGTCTTCTTTGGAAAAATGTATATTCAAGTTCTTTGTCCATTATTGAATCAGGTTGTTTGGCAAAGAACTTCTAAAGGTCAAAAAGGTATTTCCCCTGCATTTTGTGGCTCACCTCTGGTAGTGGAGACCATCACATAAGCAAATAATGTATGAATGAGGCAGAAGAAAGGCTTTCCTTTCTTGTGGACACCAATATGCTGTTGGTATCGGTAGACTAGGGCAAGGGTTTGGCTGCTTCACCTGGATGGATGTGGAAGGAGACTTGCTTGTTGAGTGTTTTTGCCATATACCTTAAGCAGCAAGTTTCTAAAGAGTTTCAAAAATTCACAGTGATTAATTCAGGAGCATCACCAGTTTAAATTTTATACCCAGGATGTATGGTTGGCAACTTTATTTCTCATAAGGCACCCCTGAAGGACTCAAGCAGCTTTCTCAACAAGCCACATCTATTTCTGCTGTGAGTTTTCATCTTAGGTTGTCACTTAGAGGTATAATCAATTTAGACATTGTTGTTTGCTCAGCGAGCAAAGTCTGTGATGTCTTAACTAAGCACAGGACAGGGCTGCCAAGCCTCTCTCTAATAAGTGAGAGTCTTTGGAATCAAATGGGAATACAGTTTTATTCTAAGGAAAGCACTAGCAGCAAAGGAGAAAAACTGTACTTACTACGGTTGCATTTGTGAATTATGGTTGGATTCTCATCTCACTGATGAAGATTAAGAGGCTTGTTATGGGATGTATCTAACAACATTGGGATATTGTTATCCCAAATAAACTATATTGCATCTGAATGGAATATTTTGATAATAATGGGCTGTTCTTAGGAGGAGAATGCTTCCCATGGAAAAAGGGTGGAGCTAAGTATCATTAGAGATGTTTAATGGAACATATCAGTTAATGCCTCCTTCCCCTAAAGGAGTTTCCATGCTCTGAATGCAATCCTTTGCAGAATAATTCCTATGTAAGCAGGAGGGAAAATAGGGTTGGGGAGATTGGTGCCAACAATCAATGACTTAGGAAAGCTGTGAATGTTCCAGTGCCTGAAATACAGCAATGGGGTAGCACTAGGTTGTTTCGCCAAAGAGCCATTTCTCTTCTTATTGGGAAGAATTGGCCTGCAAGTTCAAAAGACAGAGTTGCCAACTTGACCTTAGGGTCAGTCAGATTAGAACATCCTGGGTTTTGATAGAATAGTACCTGTAGTTAGAAAGCCAGATTTATGGCTGTGGGCAAAGAGAAAGCAAGCCTGTATCTAGAGTACACCAGCTTATTAGGGTAGGTATATTCCTTGGAAATCCTTCTAGAGAAGTCCCATAAAGTCACTGTCAAGCCTCCCATATCTGCATCTGTGTCTTTACCTTTCCACCAGGGATGGTGGAGGGTCATAAACAAGCAAACAAACAAAATCACTTTTGAACCTCCTTTGGATTCTAATATCTTGATCACCCAAATGTTACTTTCCCTACCTTTCCTTAAGACTAGAGACATACCACAATTTAACAGTTATCAGAGTTTCCTTTCCTCAAAATGCACAGAGAACTGAGAACCCAAGGCATATAAGAACCAGGATAAACCCAGAGCGATTGATTCCCTAGCAATCCCCACATTTGGGATACAACTGGGAGTGAATCTGGCTTCAGCAGAGTGGTCTTAAAATACTCTCCTATTTGCTGGTTATGTGATCATGGGTGAGTCTGTCTCTGGACTTCAATTTCTTCATCTACAGAATAGATATAATCCCAACATCATGCTGTTTTTATAAGAATTACTGGTATGGGAGATGTTATCTGTGAAAACCCTTGGTAAAAGTATCATTTAAATAATTGTTCTTAATCTAGGGGTATTTGTATCTAAGCCTGCAGGCTTCCAGAGAAGGACTTTGGTTTCCTTCATAAATTTACTCACCTGAATGTGTAGGTAGTAACCACACTTTATAAATAATAAAAGTTCCCATAGTTTTGATAATTGTCAAATGTTATGATTCTCCCACTTGCCCTGCACACCCCCCCCCCCAAAAAAAAAAAACACTTAAAAAGTTTTCTAAACAATCACATTTTTTAAAGACAAGCAAATCATGGGGTGCCTGGGTGGCTCAGTCCATTAAGCATCCAACTTCACCTCAGGTCATGATCTCACAGTTTGTGAGTTCGAGCCCCGCATCAGGCTCTGTGCTGACGGCTCGGAGCCTGGAGTCTGTTTCAGATTCTGTGTGTCCCTCTCTCTCTGCCCCTCCCCTGCTCACGATCTCTCTCTGTTTCAAAAATAAATAAACATTAAAAAAAATCAAAGACAAGCAAATCAGAGATATGGAGTCTTTTCCCATTTATAATTCACCCAAACCCAGGGAAAGGGTGTTTACTTTGGAGAAGAGAAACTCACATGCTGAAACGCCTTTTTATTACTGGTAACTCCCAAGTCATTTCTCTGACTTTCATTGTATGGAATTATGCTTCAGGAATTTAGGACTCAAATTCATATTCATGCAGCACACCTTGAGAATACACAATTCTAATGTCTTCAAGGTTTTTTATTTTTAATTATTATTAAAACCCTAGCAATGACACAATTGGGACTCTCCCTCTCCTCTAGCCAGAGGTTAGCAGTTTGATGAATAGTCTCCCAGAATGTTTTTTCTACACATATACTACCAGATATGTAATATTCTTACAAATAATATATATACACTGGTATTTCTTACTTACTTACTTACTTATTTATAGGGGGGCGGGGTCAGGGAGGGGAGGGGCAGAGAGAGCCCAAGCAGGCTCTGCACTGTCAATACAGAGCTCCACGTAGGGCTTGAACTCACGAACAATGAGATCATGACCTGAGCGGAAATCAGAGTTGGACACTTAACCAACTGAGCCACCCAGGTTCCCCTACACTGGTATTTCTTGATTTACAAAATTAAGACATTATCAGGCTCCCCATTGTGGAAGATAAGGAGTTCCCTTCTCCTGCCTCCATTTTTGTACATGCTTTGTATTTTTACTTCTTCTATTCATACTTAAAAATTTTGGGGGGCTCGTGTTTGCTTTTTTATCAGCCCATATGTAACACATGATCCCCACCACGTTTAGGTAAGGATATTGGTGCCCGTACCTTCTGTTCCACTTGTCCCACCTTCATATCTGTCAGCTGAACCCTGACAATGTCAAGGACGACAACATTCATATTCTCTTCTGCAGGCAGAGTTGACTTCCCCGTTTTGTCTGTTGGTTCCATGAGTTGACTATTTCAGAATCAAGATTAAAATCACACCACATTTTTGTTTGCTTCCTGTTTGGCCTTGAGTTTCTTATGTAATTTTTTTTACCTGTTATTTCTAATTGTCTTATTTTCTTCTTATTGATGGAATAGACATGTTTTCTTCAAGTCAGAACATGATCTGGCTTCTTAATCATTCTATTACTTAGATCTATTTCATTTCTCTTGTTGAAAACATTCTACCTGGAGCTGCCTTTCTGTTCTAATATGGAACAAACAGCTTTCTATCTTCACTGTACAACTGTTATCCTGAGATTGCATTTCAATGGACTTCCTCATTGGTTGCATTATTTCTTGTATCTTATGTTTTTCTTTTTGGTAATGGGGGCGGTAAGATGGTTTTCATCCTTTTTTGATGGTGTACATTCTCAAGTAGCTTACTTAGAAAGTACTTGAAAGGTAATCCTCCTGAGTTTATATCTGAAAATACCATCATGCCTTATATGAATATAGAATTCTCATTTGTAAGTAATTGTCCCTCAGAACTCTCAAGGCATTGTTCCATTATATTCTACACTTTGGTGTCCCCAGAGAGAAATCTGATGTTAGTCTGATTCTCATTCTTTTGTACATAATATTTCTCTCTGGAAATTGTTTGGATCTACTATTTATTCTTGGTAGTCTGAAATTTCACAACACTGAATATAGATATTTATCTTTTTCTCATTTGGCTTGGCATTCAGTTAGTCCTTCAACCTTGAGATTCCTTCAATTCTGATAAATTTTCTTTTATGATTTCTTTGATAATGTCTTTCCCTGTGTTTTCCCTCTCACTTGTTTATTTTTTTGGAACTTCAGTTACTCTGATGGTGGTCCTCCTGAACTGATCCTCATTCTTCTCCCAACTTTTTCAACACTTTGTTCCTTTCTGGTCTGTAGTCTGGAATCTTTCCTTGCCTTTATCTTCAAACCCTTCCCATGAATTTTGTCCTGATAATTATTTAATCTCTGAGATTGTTCCTGTTTCATAGCTTCTTGCTCAATGGCTACAGTCCCTGTTTTCTCAAATCTGTTGAGAATATAGAGAGCAGTTGCCGTACCTTCTCTGAGTTGTGTCTGTTTTTCCTGCAGACAGTTGTTTCATTCACCTGGGTGTTTCTATCTTGATGGTTTTCTTCTTGTGCCTGATCATGCATATTTAAGAATGGGAGTGTGGGTTAATTTTTCTGGACAAATGGTTTGGATTTTTTGTATATACACATCTATGTGTTCCCATTAGGATTTTCCCATGGATAGATTAGCTGACCAGGTGTCCTATGGAGGTGATAAAAGGTTTCTTAACTGGCAGGTAAGGAGAAATGCATTGTGATTCTTGATCTTTTGTATATGACTTGTTTTTACTGTCTGGAAATTTGTAGGATCTTTTCTTTCACCAGAATTTTGAAATTTTACAATGATGTGCTTTGGCACAGGTTAATTTTAATCTATTTTTCTGGGCTACTCATTGGAACCTGTAAATTTGGAACTGTTTACTTCTGCTTTGAGTTATTTGATAATTTGCTATCCTCTATTATTTTTTGTTCTGTACTTCTGAAATGCTTCTATTCAGATTTTGGATCGCCTAGACTTCAAGATTCATATAACTTCATCTTTTCTAGATTTTTGTCATTTTTGCTCTGCTGCATGGGAGAGTTTCTCAACTTCATCTCCCAACCCTACTATTGAGTTGTTCGTTTCTACCATCATTTTTAATTTCCAAGAGTCCTTTTTGATCTTGGACTTTTTAATGTTTATTTTTGAGAGAGCAAGCGAGCAGGGGGAAGAGCAGAGGAAGAAACCCAAGCAGACTCCACGCTGTCAGCACAGAGCCTGACATGGGGCTCAGTCTCACCAACTGTGAGATCATGACCTGAGCTGAAATCAAGAGTCAAACACTTAACTGAATGAGCCACCCAGGCACCCCTGATCTTGGCCTTTTAAAAACAGAATCTTATTTTTGCTTCATGGAAGCAGTATCGTATCTCTCAAGTATGCTAATATTATTTTTTGTTCAATTTTCTTTCCTTTGCATGGCTTTTCTTTCAAACCCCCTGCCAGCACTATTTGTTTTTGTCTCTATTGTGTCAGAGATCTTCCTAAATATCTGTGGTTCTTGATCTATTTAAGAGTGAGATACTAAAAAGCTGATCAGAAGTGCTGAGACCTTGGGTTAATCTAGCTGGCTTGTTTCCTTGTGGAACTCACAGTGTCAGTGTCTTTAGGTTTTCCCTCTAGGGATGGTCATATTTCCCAGAGAAAGATCTTCTAGGCTCCTGCCTAGAGGATATACACCTGTCTGCTAGCATTCCATTTACCCAATGGGATGTGGGGATAAGTGGGGACTCACCATTCCCTATGCAATTTACTTAATCCCCCTGTATTCATCATGAATCTGTTTTTAACCTTGCCCAATATATTCTAGTACAGAGACTTTTTTTTTTTTTTTTACCTAATTGAGAAAACAAACTTCCAGTTTACTCCCAGAGTGGGGAAGGGTCAGATGATCAGCTTTGTGGAGAGAATATAATGGCTTTTAAAACATTTTTTTTTATTGTACAGAATGAGAGCATGCACAAGTGGAGAAGGGGGGCAGGGGGAGGGAGAGTCTTAAGCGGGCTCCACACTCAGCACAGAGCCCAACCCCACAACCTTGAGATCATGACCTGAACCAAAATCAAGAGTCAGATACTCAACCAACTGAGCAACCCAGGCACCCCTATAATAGCTTTTAAAAAAATTTATTGGGAAATTCCTATATTCACAGGAAAAAAACCAATGGCATAATAATCACCAACCCCACCTGCCATTACCGCATTGCCAGTTCTACCCCATTTATTTCTCTCTTCCACTTCCCTCATTCCATATTACTTTGAAACAAATTTTGAACATAATTCCATCTATAATCATTCAGTACAGATCTTGAAATTTAAGGACTTTTTAAAAAATATTTTTGAGAGAGAGAGCATGAACAGGGGAGGGGGAAACAGTGAGAGGGACACACAGAATCCAAAGCAGGCTCCAGGCTCCAAGGTGTCAGCACAGAGCCCAACACAGGGCTGAAACCCACAAGCCGTGAGATCATGACCTGAGCTGAAGTCAGATGCTCAACCGACTGAGCCACCCAGGTGTCCCCAAAATTAAGGACTTTTTAATATAACCTTAACATGATTAAACCTGAAAAAATTAACACTTCTTTAATATCAAAAATAACACTTCTTTAATGTTCAAGTTTCCAATTGTCTCATAAACATCATGTGTTTTATTTATGCTTACATTCATTTGTTGCAATAATAGAACTAATATCCACACATTCTGGCTGGTCAATATTTTTTAAGTTTGTTTATTTTTAGAGAGAGAAAATGATGGAGGGACAAAGAGGGAGAGAGAATTCCAAGCAGTTTCCACACTGTCAGGACACAGCCTGACATGGGACTGAAACCCACAAACCACAAGATGATGACCTGAGCCAAAACCAAGAGTCAGACGCTCAGCTGACTGTGCCACCCAGGCACCCCATAGTTAATAATCTTTTAAGTCTGTATAAATTTCCCTCGTGTGCAATTTTTTCATTGGAATTTACTCAATGAGGAGATAGAGTTGTCTTCCAGAGTTTCTCACAGACTGGATTTTGCTGATCGCATCTCTGAAGTGTAGTTTAACATTTTTCTGTCTTCTTCATTTTCTGTAAATTGGTAGTTGGATCTAGATATTTAACAGTTTCTTTCTACTGTTCTATCTTCAAGTTCATTAATTCTTTCCTGTCTGCTCTATTCTGCTGTTGAGCTCATCTAGTAAACTTTTCATTTCCATTATGTTTTAGTTCTAAAATCTCAATTTGGTTTTTCATCTCTTCTATTTCTTTGCTGAGACTTCACTGACCCTAGGCTATCATCTGAATGATGTCTTTTAAAATGTGAACACATGGTAGAGTGGCAGAATGGGGTAGTCAGCCTCCAAGGTGGCTCCCAATGATCCCTGTCTCCTAGTCTTCATACCTTTGTGTAACTCCTCCCAAATTCTACCAGGGTGAGTCTGTGTAACCAATAGCATATGACAGAAATGATAATGTATCATTTCTGACATTAGGTTAGAAAGGACTATGGCTTCAGTCTTGAGCACGCTTTCTCTCCCATGCACACACTCTCAGATCATTTGCTCTGGGAGAAGCAAGCTGTCCTATGGTCAGGAGATTTGGGTAGTCTGTGGAGAGGCCCATGTGATAGAGAACTAAAGTCTCTAGCCAACAGCCATGGAACCTACTACCTATGACATAAGTGAATTTTGAAGCATGACTTCCCCCAGTTGAGCCTTCAGATGAAAATGCAGTTCTAACAGAAGCCTGAATGTAATCTAATGAGACTTGGGGCCAGAACCACCAGCTAAGCTGTCTGCAGATCCCTGGCCCACACACACAAAAAATATGTACGGTAATAAAGTTTTTTTTAAGCTGTTAAGTTTGGGGGAATTTGGTATATAGCAGATAACAGTGCATCAAGGTTTGTACCTGATTCCCTGATCTACCACTAATTAAACGATGCAAGACATCTTGCATTAAAAGATGAATAGCCTTGTGAGCTCCAGTTTCTTTCATTGGAGACCGATGACCATTTTTGCCCCACTTTTCAAGGTTGGTATGAGTTGCACATAAAATATTCAAGAATATTATACGACTATCAAACCCAACATATTTTGCAGATGAAAACTGGAAGCCCAAAGGAATGAAAAGAATTGACAGATGAAGCATCAAGAAGCAGAGGAATTGCAGAACTTATCCAGGCTTCAACTATTTCAACAAAGAGCCAGGGAGCACCTGGCTGGCTCAGTTGGAAGAGCAGGTGACTCTTCATCTTGAAGTTGTGAGTTTGAATCCATGTGGGGTATAGAGATTACTTAAATAAAAACTTAAGAAAAGAAAAAAAAAAGCCAGAACTGGAACCCATGGCTCATGATTTTGCTACTATACCTAAAATATCATGTGCTATTATCATTAAACATGGTCACTCCACGTTTCAGGAAAATAGCAGATAAATTATAGATCGTAGATGGTAGACCAAGAGAATTGCATTTTTTCTAACCATGACAAACTCGGCATAAATGCGAGAGAGTCAGAGTTGTTTCAATTCAGCTTTAATATCGTAAAGCTGACAAATGGTCAGTTAACTCCTCCTTTCTGTTGCCCTGCCAGTCACCCCAATACACGGAGTTCAGGCACATGGGCACCCAGCCAGAAGGTGACTAATACCATCTCTTTGCACCCAAGCCATGTACAATAAGCACATAGCTCCTTTTCTTTTAAACCTCGCTGGACAAGTTGGTAGCAGTATCTTTAAAATACAAATGCTCCTTTGTTATGCAATTGTAGTAAAAAATAGTTGACTGGGAGGGGAGAAAAGAGGCTAGTAGTATTTTGAGCCAACAAGGTCAGACCATTTGGGCAACCATGACTCACCTCAACAGGGTTTCAAACTTTTTTTCATTAAAAAGTTTTCTCAAAATATTTTTGTCAACTACCTCACCTTCTGCCTTTCCCCCAACTTCAGTCTTCTGATAAGGGGGAAAAGTAGCACTTAAAAATGTTGAAAAAGAAGCTGATCTCAATCAGATTAAAAAAATAGGTATATATGGACTCAAACTGGCAGGGAAAACACAAGCATAAAAACAGTTGTGTTGATGGGGCACCTGGCTGGCTCTGTCAGTAAAGCATAAGACCCTTGACCTCAGGGTCTTGAGTTCAAACTCTACATTGAGCATTGAGAATAAAAAATAATTAATCAATCCAAAATAGTTGTGTTGGAATGGTAGGATCATTTTTCCATTCTTAGTTTTGTTTTTAATTAAAATATATATTTATATACAATACAGAACTATATATAGAACTATATATATTTATATATAAAATAGAGCTATATATATGTTTATATATGATATAGAATTGTATATATAGAACTATATAGTAATGTTTTATATACAATTTAGGTTATATTTTTTACACTGTATTTTTTAACTTAAAATTCAAATTTTATACAATGTCTTAACAGAATGGGATTTAATAAATCTTTTGGACTTAAATAATAACTAGATATGGTTTAGTTTTTCACCCTATGTGTATCATTAAAGATTCTTTAGTTGCAAGCAACCCAAACTAACTCTGGCTACTTAAACAAAAAAGGGAACCTATTCTAAAGAGTATGGGAGAGCAGAGAGGACTACAAAGAAGCCTTGGAGAAGCAGGAAGCAGGTAACCACAGAAAAATGTCCATTCCACTGAGCATAAGGCCCTGCCACTGGAGTGAGTGAATGCTCTCCAACTATTTGTTTCTTCTGTGCTCAATCCCTAGGTCTAAGATTCAGAGTCCTTGGCCAGAGATGTGCCAAGCTAGGATGGCCTGAGCTGATAAATGAAAGAGGGAGTCTCTTGGGTCCACTTCCATGTGGGAAAGCAAAACACCAAAGATCTCATCCCACCAACATAGCCCTCAGCAGCGGGCATAGTCACCTCAAAAGTTGATGAGGATGCTCATTGGAAGATCTAATGTCCACTAAATCGTAGCTTTGTTCTCACCACTAAAGGAGACATTTGTGAGAACATGAATGGTCTCTCAAGAGTATTTCTTTAAGGGTTTTTTTGTAAGCTTATTTATTTATTGAGATCCTGGAGGGGGGGGCGTGAGGCATAGAGGGAGGGAGAGAGAGAATCCTAAGCAGGCTCCACGCTGTCAGCACAGAGCCTGACACAGGGTTTGATACAGAAACTGTGGAATCATGATCTGAGCCAAAATCAAGACTCAAATTCTTAACCAACTGAGCCACCCAGGCACCCCCCTTTTTTTTTTTTTTTAATATTTGAGAAAGAGAGAGAACGTGTGAGCAAGGGAGGGAGAGGGACAGGGAGAGGGACAGGGACAGGGAGAGGGAGAGGGAGAGGGAGAATCCCAAGCAGGCTCTGCACTATCTGTGCAGAGCCCAATGCGGGGCTTTATCCCATGTCATGACCCAAGCCGAAATCAAGAGTTAGATGCTTAACTGACTGAGCCACCCAGATACCTCCCAGCAGTATTTAAAAAATTTTTTAACGTTTATTTTTGAGACAGAGAGAGACAGAGCATGAACAGGGGAGGGTCAGAGAGAGAGGGAGACACAGAATCCGAAGCAGGCTCCAGGTTCGGAGCTGTCAGCACAGAGCCCGACACAGAGCTCGAACTCATGGACTGTGAGATCATGACCTGAGCTGAAGTCGGACGCTCAACTGACTGAGCCACCCAGGTGCCCCAGCCCCCAGCAGTATTTTAGGTGGACACCCACACATCTTTCCTCCTCACTTATCAAGGACCAGCAAAGACTTGCTTTGGGCATGACATTTTGGTGTTAATGCTTCAGACCACAATAGAATTTGATCCCATCTCTACACTCAAATAATATAAATCAAGTCCAATCCTCAGAGCATATCCCACATCCATCACAACACTACCTAGTATTGTGGTCCTAGGTCCTTCCCAGCCCATTCTACTCTCCTTATGACCATCACCCACACAGCTTTCCCTGAAGAATGTTCTGTACTAACAGGCATTCCATGAAAAGGGAAGGGGAAAGAAATACGAATTACTGGTTAAATCAAGTCTACAAGCCAAAGTTTGTCTTAAATAGCTATAGACCATTTTACTGTTTTTAGTGTCTTCCTTTAAGATCCTTAAAGGTAACCACTAAACCACACATTCTCAGGAGATGAATTCCACATGGCTTTAAGATGCAATTGTTTCAACGGCGTTTTTGATAGATGGAGGTGAATGTGTCGAAACTTTTATTAACATTCAGTTTAAAAAGCTTTACACCTGCGGCATGCCAAGATCTAGAAGATTCTTAAAGAAGTTACCCATTAGGGTGTGGTCCTTGGTTTAGAAGTCGTGGGGCCTTGGTAATTTTTTGTTAAGTGGTTTAAGAATTCACAATCTTGGTCCAGGGCTGGTAATACTGTGCCATTTTCTTCTCCCTTCAGGGAAGAAGAGACACTATTATACCTGCAGGCTCCCAGCAAGTTATTGCCGTACAGGTGGCTCTTTAACATCTTCTATGGATTAACAATTTGATCTAAATCAGCCTCAAGGCTCCCTCAGAAAAGAGGGTGAAGGAGAAAAGCACCAAAATATTTCTCAGGCTCTACCTTAAATACAGTTTATGTGTGTGGTAAAACATACGTGCCATAAAATTCACCACTTTTAACCATTTGTAAGTAGAGCGTTCCATGGCATTAAGTTCCTTCACATTTCTGTGCAACCACCGCCATCCGTTTCTAGAACTTTCTTGTCATTTCAAACCCAAGCTCTGTACTTATTAAACACTAACTCCTCATTTCCTTCTCTTCCAGCTCCTGGCACCCACCATTTTCCTGCAGGCCTCTGTGGGTTTGATACTCCTAGGTCCCTGATGTAAGTGAAATCATATGGTATTTGTCCTCTTGTGTCTGGATTATTTTTAAGTGCAGTTTTGATACATAGAACAGTGCCCTTACAGTGAGTAAGGACACAGTGTAGGTAGTTGTTACTTCTACATCAGAAGTCTTTAGCCTGGAGCCCTTGGATGAGTCCTAGGAATCTGAAACTCCTTTAAGAGATGGGTTTCCTACTTACAAAGTTTTGTAGGAGCCTTAACCCAGAAGATGCTGATTACTGTTCTGGGTCCTCTCTGTTTTGAGAGCACCCCCTTGGTCCCAAACCAGTATTGACTGACTTCAGGTAGCAACAAACCACCAACATGGTCGTATTTGTTGTATGGCTCTGGATTTTGCTGACGATTACAATTTGATGCCTAATGGAGTGTCACTCATTCCGTAAAACCCCAGCCCTATGTTTAGCGGGCCACTTAAGAACTTTGAGCTCACCTTCATATGAACACTATCTAATGCAAACGCAACTCAAAGCCACAATAAGCCACAACTTCATACCCATTAGAATGACAAGGATCAAAAAACCAGAAAACAACACGTATTGGTAAGGATGTTGAAAAATGGGAACCCTTGTGCATTGCTGGTCGGAATCTACAATGGTGCATTCCCTGTGGATAGTAGTATAGCAGTTCCTCAAAAGTTAAAAATAGAATTACTATATGACCCAACAATCCCACTTCTGTATATACACCCAAAAGAACTGAAAGCAGGAATTCCAAACAGGTATTTGTTTGGTATTTGCTCATAGTCAAAGCAACATTATTCCCAATAGTCAAAAGAACAGTCCGAGTAAAGATCCATGAGGAATGGATAAACCAAAATGTAGTATATACACACAATGGAATATTACTCAGCCTAAAAAAAATAAAGGTGATTCTGACACCGGCTACAACATGGATGAACCTTGAGGGCATTATGCCAAGTAAAATGAACCAATCACAAAAGCACAAATACCGTATGATTCCACTTACATGAGCTATTTAGAGTAGTCAAATTCGCGGAGACAAAATGTTAAATGGTGGTTGCCAGGGACTTCGGGGGAGGAAGAATGGGGAGTCCATGTTTACTGGGAACAGAGCTTCACTTCGGAAACATGAAAGAGTTCTAGAGAGGATGGTGGTGACTGCTACCCAGCAACGTGTAAGTTTTGTTTGTTTTGTTTTTTGAGAGAGAGAGAGAGAGAGCGAGAGAGAGAGCGAGAGAGAGAGCGAGAGAGAGAGCGAGAGAGAGAGCGAGAGAGAGAGCGAGAGAGAGAGCGAGAGAGAGAGCGAGAGCGCACACACAGGGGAGGGACAGAGGGAGAAAGAATTTTTTTTTTTAACATTTATTCATTTTTGAGAGACAGAATAAGAGTGAGGGAGGGGCAGAGAGAAAGGGAGACACAGAATCCAAAGCAGGCTCCTGGCTCCGAGCTGTTAGCACAGAACCCAGTGCAGGGCTTGAACTCATGAACCTCAAGATCATGACCTGGGCTGAAAAGTCAGACACTCAATCTAGTGAGCCACCCAGGAGCCCCAGAGACAGACAATCTTAAGCAAGCTCCACACTCTGCTCTGAGCCGACTTGGGGCTCAAATCTTAAGACTTAGGTTTGATCTTATGATCCTAGGACCATGACCTGATCCAAAATCAAGAGTTGGATGTTTAACCAACTGAACCACCTGGGTACCCCTGTGAAGGTACTTTTAATGGCCCTGAACTATACACTTAGAAATGGTTATAATGCTGTTTTCTTTTGCACATATTTTATTAAATAAAACACATATAAAGAAATTTCTAATGCTCTGTGATCATTATTCCCTGCTCCTGCAGAAAAGTTAAAAGCCTTGTGTGCAGTTTATCCCAAACCCTGTGTTCTGGAAAGAAACAAAATGCAGTAAGTAGCAAAATCATTTTTTCAGAAGCTGGGATTGCCTTAGTTGGGTTTTTCAGTAAAAAAAAATAATAATAATAATTTCAGGGGTGCCTGGGTGGCTCAGTTGGTTAAGCATTCGACTTTGGCTCAGGTCATGATCTTGCCTTTCCCAAGTTCGAGCCCCACATCAGACTCTGTGATAACAGCTCAGAGCCTAGAGCCTGCTTCAGATTCTGTGTCTCTGTCACTCTCTCTCTCTCTCCCCCTTCCCTGCTCATGTGTCTCTCTCTCAAAAATAAAAACATTTAAATAGAGATAAAAAATAAATCACTTCAGCATCATAGCCCCTCCCTCCTGCTCCCTTCCTCACCATAAGAGGAAAGCAGGGGGAAAGACAAAAAAAAAAAAAAAAGAACAAAATTCTAAACCAGAGACAGCAGGGCAAGCCTTTATGGGACTAGAGTGATTTCCAGGAGCCGGGAAGCTGCCCCTCAAAGGCAGCCCATTCAACATGGACGGGGGGAGAAACTCAGAGCTAAGTCACAAGGGAAGCACACCTGTCCGGTCACCCACCTCCCAGGGGCAGCACAGGCACCTGCCCAGTGATCACCTGCTAAGGTGCCTCACCAGGAAGTATAAGTGCTCCTTCCCGCTCTGCAATCACTTACCTCACAAAAATGGTTCTCAATAATGTTCAAAGCAGTCAGGGCAACCTGAGGGTTCTCATGAAGTTGCAAGGCCTCAATTTTATCAACACCACCGATTTCTTCTATCAGGAGACACATGTTTTCCTTCTCTGAAAGTTTCTCTGCTGCCTGTGGGCATGTAAGAAAAAAAGCTCTTTGGAGGCGGAGCTTCGCCTCAGGGGAGTCAAAGGCTCCTGTTCCAGGATGGGCAGCCATAGTTTTATTTTTCCCTAATTAAGACTGCAGGATCTTACTCCTCTTTTGGGTATTTATAGTACACATATTTAGGTTTATATTAATTGCACAAAATACAATTTTTGCCAAGTAAGCTGCCCTCCACAAATACATTGCTATTACAGTTTAATAGCTATCTCCCTTCTAATTAATGGAAATGGTTTAAAATACAGTTTGAGGGGGGCACCTGGGTAGCTCAGTCGGTTAAGCATCTGACTTTGGCTCAAGTCATAATCTCACAGTTCGTGAGCTCGAACTCCACTTTGGGGGAGCCCTGCTCTGTCTCCCCTTCTCTGCCCTTCGTGGTATTCTCTCTCTTCCCCTGTCTCTCTCCCCTTGCTCACTTGTGCCCTCTCACTCTCAAAAAAAAAAAAAAAAATAGTAATACAGTTTGAAAGAATGTTCAAGTAATGCTTTATTTTTGAGAGAGAACATGAGCAGGGAGGGGCAAAGAGAGAGGGGGACAGAGGATCTGAAGTGGGCTCTGCACTGACAGCAGTGAGCCCAATGTGGGGCTCGAACCCACAAACCATGAGATTACAACCTGAGCCGAAGTCGGATGCTCAACCGACTGAGTCACCCAGGCACCCTAAGTAATGCTATTTAAATACAGGTGTTCTGGCCCTACCCTCACCGTAAAGCCTTGAGAGGTAAGACTAAGGGGACCCTGAGCAACACCATGGCAAATAACCAAGTCCCCGGAAACAAATAACATGAGTGGATTTAATCCAATGCTCATCATCGGATTTATCATCTGGGGCTGTTCATTCATTCAAACACTTGTACGTAGACTGTGGGTGAGGCCTACAAAACTAGAGCTCAAGATGGGATTTAGAAAAGGCCTTTTCATAACTCATTTTTGGGGCAGACAGGTAGATAATTGTTGCAATACAGAAAGTAGAACACAGTAAATGATCAGTGGTTTACGTTATAGAAGATGTGCATAAAAGGCTTGGGAAGTAACACACCTTCTTGAAAAACAGTGCTGCGCCAGGGCCAACCATAGGAAACTCCCAGCATTCCCAAAACAAGGAATGGCAAGGACAACTTTTTGAAGGGTTAAGTGTTGCTTATTAGGAGAAGAGGGAATAATCCAGCTAGCTAAATAGCCTATTTGGGGAAAGAGAAATAAAGAAGCAGCTTTGGTGTCATCTCTGAAGAGCTCTGCTCTTTATTTTGTGAGCAATAAGAAAACCTCCTGGGGTCCAAATTAAACCTTATTTAGGTCACACCGTCTACCTGATGAGAGTCTGTACTGTTTTGTCTAAAGCTGGACACTCTTTGGTCCTATCTGGGGTCCAAAATGAGTTTTGGCTTTCAGTGAAGAAACCAAGGCAGGACCAATGAGCTAGGATAGCCTCAGAAAGAAAGCTGGGGGATGTGGGATGACCCAGGGCAAGCAGAGCCCTGGAGAAGGATTCTGGATGTTGGCAAAAGAGCAAACAGCCCCAAAGTCACTTCAAGCTGCACTCTGCCGGCCATTAGAGGCTCTCTGCTACCTTGTCCTCCTAACCTGCTATTCCAGTGCCTTTCTCTGATCTATCAGATGTGGTTTTCCCAGATGCCTCCAAGGAAAAAAAAATCCCAAATGTTTAATTCAAATGAAACAGATGAAGTTCAATTTCTCCAGCCCACAAGTGTGCTTTCACCAATGTGTTATGTCGTTATGTCCAACTTTGTCTACGGGCGGCCAAGTCTCTGCTTCATCCATGTGATTTGCTCAGTCTTCATGTCTAATTGGGTGCTATTTCAAATCTGTTCTTGACTCAGGTCAGTTCTTTCTAAGACAGTTACATGAAAAGGATGATTAAAGTGAGCTTTTAAAAGGAATCCCCTGGTGTTACTTTGAAATTCTTCAAACAGCTTCGTCGCATATAAAAGGACCTTAACCAGATGAATATAGCCAGCCTTCAAGATGGCCTCAGATGATCTCTAACTCCTGATATTCACACCCTTGTATAGTTTCCTCCCATGTTGAGTGGGGCTGATCTGTGTAACCAATCCATTCCATGTTGTTGGAATGACTTCCAAGGTTAGGTCATAAAAGCCACTGGGGCGTCCACCTTGCTTTCCTAGATTGCTTGTTCCAGAGGAAGCCAGCTACCATGATGAGAATACACATAAATGGTCCTATGAAGAGCTCCAGGTCCAGGAAAGTGACAACTTTCCAGGCATGTGAGTGAGCCATCTTGAAAGCTGCTCCTCAGCCTCCATCAAGCCTTCAGATGAAACTGCAGCCCCAGTTGACACCTTGAATCTCATAATAGACCCTGAGCCAGAACCATCTAGCTAAGCTATCCCCAGATTCCTAACCCCAGAATCTAGATGAGATAATAAAGTAAAAGCTTGGTTTGGGAACATAATTCGTTCCAGAAACATGCTCGTAATCCAACACACTTGTCTATCAAAGCTAATTTCCCCATAAGAAATAATGGGAACTCAGATGAATCATTCCACAAACCCAAAATATTCATATAAAAATCATTATAATACTGTAATATAATACAAAATAAATACAAGATATAAAGAAACACTAATTAACCTGCACTTATCTTTGAAAATCTTTATGGCTGGTGTGAAGGAGACAAGGGAGAGGAGGGTTATTTTGTGGGACGAACTTCACTATCACTAATGGAATCACTGCTATCTATTGGCTCAATAGAATCTTTTTCTTTTCATGCAACTTTAACAAGGAGCCTATCCGATGACATTGCTTTTGCTCCTTTTGAGGATTTTGCGGAAATAACATTGCATTGTTGTTAAACAGATTAATTGCTCACACTGCTACAGTCTTATTTGTGTGGTGCTTTTCTACAAAATTTTGCACTGTCTCCCACATTTTACACATCTCCATAATCTCATTTGAAGTGAGGGATTCCTCTGCCTTTTTCTTCTCTCCTCTGCAGAGGTGATCTCCTGCAAAACCTCTTGCTGTTACTCACGAAGCAGACCCATCAGTCTGTCAGTGGTCAGCTCCCAGCCATGTTCCTCTACCAGCTCTTGAATGTCATCCTCATTCACCTCCAGTCCCATGGCCTTTCTCAAGAACACAATTTCATCAACAACTGCTGGCTTCTATTCATAAGCAAGCCCCTCTAAGTCATGTCCAAGAATGCAATCGGACCACAGTTTTCTCCAAGCAAAATCAAGGGTTCTCTTGGTGATCCCATACCAGGCTTTATTAATGATCTTGAGGCAGTTCATGATGTGCAAATGATTTTTCCAAAACCCTCGGAGGGTAAGGTTTGTTCCTTTGGTCACCTTGAAGCATTGCTGAAATAGTGCTTTGCTATGAAGCTTTTTAAAGTTCGAAATGAACCTTCTGATCCATGGGCTAGAAAATTGGAATGGTGTTGGGAGGAAGGAACTTGACCTTAATGAACTCAAGTTCCTTCAGTATGTGGTCCTCAAAGCCTGGCAGGTGAACAGGAGCATTATCCATAACCAGTAAGGTTTTGTGTGACAAATTCTTTTCTAAAATTCTGCAGGACTGAAGGCCTCATTGATCCACCCAATGAACAAGATATGAGTGACCCAAGACTTACTGTTGGACCTCCACATAATGTTTAACTGGCTCTTCTGCACCTTGTCTTTCTTGAAGGCTCATGGATTCTTGGAATGATACACGAACAGGGGCTTGACTTTAAAATCCCCACTTGCGGGGCACCTGGCTGGCTCAGTAGGTTGAGTAGGTGGCTCAGTAGGCTGACTTCGGCTCAGGTCACAATCTTGCAGTTTGTGAGTTTGAGCCCCACATCGGGTTCTGTGTGGACAGCTCAGAGCCCGCTTAGAATTCTGTGTCTCCCTCCCTCCCTTTCCCTCATTCACACACACACACACACACACACTCACACACACACACACACACACACACACACACACACTCACTCTCTCTCTCTCTCTCTCTCTCTCTCTCTCTTTCTCAAAAATAAATAACCATAAAAAATAAAATCCCCACTTGTGGGGCACCTGGGTGGCTCAGTCAGTTAAGTTTCTGACTTTGGCTCAGGTCATGATCTCATGGTTCACGGGCTCAAGCCCCACGTCAGACTCTGTGTGGACAGCTCAGAGCCTGGAGCCTGCTTCAGATTCTGTGTCTCTGTGTCTGTCTGTCTGTCCGTCTCTCTGCCCCTCCCCAGATTGTGCTCTCTGAATAATAAGTAAACTTAAAAAATTATTAAAAACAAAATAAAAATCCCTGCTTGCATTAGCACCAAGCATGAGGGTGAGACGGTCTTTTGTGGGCTTGTGACTGGGCATCATATGCTCTTATCTTGTAATGTCGGTCCTCTTTGGCATCTTTTTCCAAAAAAGCCCTGGCTCATCAAGTTAAAAACTTGTTCTGGAAGGTCACACTTGGAAACCATGAGCTTCTGGAACTCGGTGGCAGTAGCTTTAGCTGCCTTAGTGTCAGAACTCGCAGCCTCTCCATGTCTCGCAACACTATGGATGTCACTTCTCCTCTTAAAGTTATCAAACCAGTCCCTGCTTGCTTTGAAGACTTCATTTTCTGTTGACATACCTGGCAGTTTACTTACAGGGTTGGTGTACAAGGCCTTTGCCTTCTTGCAGACAAAGTTCTTGGGCACAGCATCACCTGCTAGTTTCTTCTATCTAAAACAGAAGCAACTTTTCTGTATCTTCCAGAACATGTGGCCATTGCTTTGATATTTGATATCCTTTTGCTGCATCCAGCCCCCTTCTTTCTTCTTTAATATCATGCAAATGGTCAACATCGACTTCTAAAATCTTGCAATTTTAGCCACTCACATACCTCGTTCATACTTCTTGATTTCCTTCTTCACTTCCACCGTAATCATCTCCTTATTACCATCTTTCTTTTCAATCTTTTTCTGCCTGGGGGCCACGTCCAAGCTTGCATGGATGTTGACTACAGTAATTATTAAACTCTTGTCATATACTGTATTTAATATAACTAGCAATAAGGCATAGAGTAAAGGGTCTATATCTACAGGCAACCTGACCTAGAATGGGAGAATTCCTAAGCTTACTCTTGTATGGAAAAGCAAAGGACTGTCCACAGGTGCTTTGAAGTGACAAAAAATACACTAGTGCCAGTTGTGGGCACCTTCCAACATTCTGAAAAATCGTCAATTTCTGCCAAACACTGCAGCCTGAAACTGAGCATCCAAGCATGGAAGATGATTGCCCACAATCCAGTAGCAAGAGAGAGAGAAGAACCATTGGCTCAGTTGTGATCATGGGACATTCAGCATCATGTATGACTTGTATTGCAAGGCATAGATTGTTTATCAGGTTAAAACTTACTAGAAATGTTTGCTTGTCTTGTAGAACATGCACAGAACAAGTTACTCACAATCCAAGGTTTTATTGTATTTGTTTTAGACCAGTAGGGAGTAACTGATCATGCAGCAATATAGAACTGACACAAATGGTTTATGAACATTGGCTTAATTTGCCTTTATTTCAGAAATAGAACTTTCCTGGAGTTCTAATTCAAGGCTTTGTAGTCCAATTTCAGCATCTATCTCTGCTAACTTCTTGCTTCTCTTTCAGGTGTATCCTATGTTTTAGCCTTCTAGAAGAGCCAGCCATGTGGTGTACAGGACTGCTTTTCCCAGCTTCAAACATTTGATTGGTTTCTCCATCTCACTCAGAGTAAGCCAAGGTTTTCACATGCCTTATGTGATATGGATGCTCTGAGCCTGACCACCACCTTCCATCCCTTTGCTCCCGCCCATCCTTGAGCCCTCTTTCCCCAGATATCCATAAGATTCACTTATTTCTCTTTGGTCTTTGCATGCATGTTCTTCCTGAGACAAGTTTCTCCTGACTACTACATTGACGGGATCACCATTACCTTCCCGCTCTGAGCCATCAGCGACTGACCCTTCATCATATAAACTCCCAGTTGTCGGGTCTGTTTCTCTCCCCATTAATATATAAGCTCTACCAGAGCAAGGACTTTGTTCTGTGGTATCCTGAGCATCTGAAACAATGTTAGGCATATGGTCACTCACTTGAAAAAATGAAGATGGGCCTTCTTTGAAAGGCCTCTTGTTTTTGTTTTCCATAGGATGCATGAACAGGAGGAGGGTTGGGGGAGTGGAAAGAGAATCCACATAGGGGTTTTAAGAACCAAAATAAATGCCTTCAATTTGGAGACTGCTATTTCAAAACCAACCTGCTTAAAAAACAAAACAAAAAAAAAACCCAACCTGCTTAGAGCAGCTCACCTTGAGGATAAGAGAGATAACATCAAGGATGATGGTAACAATTTTGGGGTCTTGGATGGTAAGCAGATTCACCAGTGGCTCCAAGACTCCAGAGTGGACAAGCTGGATCAACTGGTCTATGGTGCCTCCAGTTGTGAAGTTTGCCACGGTCCAAACAGCCTCTTTCTGGACTTTAAATTCTCCCTGAAGAAACAATGTTTACAATCTTTATGGATCCTGAAGAACTTAAATATAGCAATGCTAACTTAGTTCAATTTCTAGGTAGGCTGGTGACAGCCAAGACTGTATATATAATTTACGTCGAACACATCAGCAATTTGCCTCTAGTTCTTGAACAGAGGATAGCACCTTTGAGAAGCCAAGGAGCAGACAGGCTCCCATTAGGACTTAGAGGAAGTTCTAAGTTGGAATGGACTCATTTCCTTAAGTCAGGTTATGGGAATGATATAACGAACATAAACCAATCCAGATAATCTATATATATTAGAAATTATCCTTGGGATTATTTTTTAACTTTTGAGAGAGAGAGAGACAGAGCGCGAGGAGGGGAAGGGCAGATGCCCTTAGTCTTTCAGATGCAGGGAAACTATGGACAAGAAGCTCCATAGCTACAAAGCTGAGCACACAAAGTGATCTCAGGGAATGAGCCAGACCAGAGGTGTCAGAGGAAGACCATTGAAATATCACTCAATGCATTCCTTGCATTTGTAAGAAACACTTTGCCCAGAGATCTGGGAGTAATTTATCATAGATCTTTCTATCCCTGTGCAGAAGGAGTTATTCCCATTTTATGGCTGGGGAAAACTGTGACCTCAGTGTAAAAAAAAAAAAAAAAAAGAAAGAAAGAAAGAAAGAAACTCAATAACCAAAAACAACTTCGGGCTCCAAGCCAACTGTAGTTCAAAAAGCAATTTGAAGTAAGATTACTTCTTGATTCAAGGCTGGATGTCTTTTTAATTTTTTTTAATGTTTGTTTATTTTTGAGAGAGAGAGAGAGAGATGAGACACAGAATCCCAAGCAGGCTCCAGGCTCTGAGCTGTCAGCACAGAGCCCAATGTGGGGCTCGAACTTAGGAACCATGAGATCATGACCTGGGCTGAAATCGGACACTTAACCGACTGAGCCACCAGGTGCCCCCATGACGGGAGGTTTCTGATGAGAATCTATATAGACTCATGGTGGCACACAGGATAGGAAGCATCTAATAGATCAAAAGATGCCTTGATTCAGGTTGCACACCTAGGAACCCACCATCCAACCCCAGGGCAGGACCACCACCGGCAGCTTCTCTTTCCCATCCTATTCCACTTGCCTCCCTGCCCCCAACCAGACAAAACCACTCCTGGCTTGTGTCACCTATAGATGATTAAACTGAGCCCATCCATTCAAAGGGGACAAAAAGAAATGCTGACCGATAGGAGTTGTCCTGGGGAGGGAAGTGGGAATCTGGAGGAAGAAGGAGGTTTTATTTTACTTCTACTCTTATATCTGGATTTTCAGTATATATTACCACTCCAATCAATGTGATTTTTTATGCTGAAAAAAATCCAGTGTACAATATCACTATAACCCAATAGGTTCTTCCTCCTCAAACAACAAAACTTCCCCCTCTCTTGACAAGTAGAGTGGATGCCACATTCTTCTAACACCAAAGATAAGCCAATATTTACCAGCTCAGGATTTTTTTCTGAATATTTGAGCTGGGGGGGGTGGGGCAGGGGTGGGAGGGGTCACCTTTTCATTGAACAATGCTTGTTTAGTCTCCTAAGTCTTTAATGGGTTGTCCAAAATGGATGCCTCTTCCTTTTTTTTTTTCCCAGGGAGAATTAGGAAACTAAGGTTTCATAGCTCTGTTGTGATCTCGATTAATTTGCTTCTTAGGTGGTGTCTGAACTCCTGAAGGGGTTCAACGTGGGGCCAATTGGAAAACAGCCTTTTGTCACAGAGTGCACCACTTACGTTTTTTAGCAGAGCCACCAAGGGAGGCAGCGTGCCACAAGCAATCAGCTGCTGGATGTGCTGGCAGGGCCCTGCGGCCACGTTGCTCAAGGCCCAAGCCGCCTCCTTCTGGATGGAGGACTTGGGATGCATCAGGAGCTGGGGCAGCACGTTCAGGATGCCCGCGTCAATGGCCACCTGGGTCTGGTGATCCGTTCCTGTGACGATGTTCCCCACGGTGCGGAGAGAGGGGGTCTGGAAGAACAAGGCTGCAAGTGTAAGCAAGCTTCGCCAATTTATCACAACAGAAGGGGACAGTCACACCAAGCTATGTGCACTCCCAAATATGCGTCCTGCTATGTTGATGGTGCTCAGGAAACCTGTGAATGATGATCAAATCCATGATCTTTATTAATTCAGCACATCCGTAGCCATTTGCATAGTTTGAAGGTACTTGCTAGCCTCTCAACAGTTCCAGGTTCAGTGAAACAGAGGTCAAGGGATGGCTTTATTAAGAAATAACACTGTCCTTTCCATAATCTTACACTGGGAAAATCGCTAAATTGATTACAGTATTTATAATGTGGTAACTTCTACTGAATTTGTATTTAGCAGGAGTGTCAGGTTCCTGCTGTATATTTAATTGGAGCTAATGAGATCCCAATGGCATTTGTTGATGTGTTCACAAACACCCTCTCAACTCTGAAGGTCCCCAGGATGGGTCTGCAATTGGGCTCAAGACAACAGTCCTCTGAGGGCTGACTGTGCATTCATTTTGGTTTCTCTGCACTGTAGTGGTTGCCCCAGCACAGACCACCAACAGTTCTAGAGTTTTCCTAGCCTTTCATGCTAGGTATCTGCTACTCAAGTGAGAGGTGGAATAGGCCAATCACAGCCTTGGCAGGATGGTTCCAAATGGGCCCTCAACACCCAGGACATACAGCTTCTTATTTCTTCTTATTCTCTTCATACCCTCCCTCCTCTCAATATCATCCCCCCAAACTAACCTTGATGTCTGAATAATATTATGCTAATCTAGGCACAGATGATTGCGAAGCCTGCATAAATATACAAGGCTAGCCATAGAAGTCAAAAGGGGCACCCATGTTTTAAGGCATATCTTCAAGAAGCTTATAAGTGACATGTTTCCTATCCTAGCCAAGTATTTGATGTTGACTTTGTTTCATTTTTACCTAGACTATTTCAGTAGTCTAATAACAAACTGGGGAGAGGATAAGAGGGAATTTTCTTTTACCCCTGAGTAAGTAATTTAAATGTTATAAGGAGCTTTACGTTAGCACACACACGCACACAGTCACACATACCCTGCATTAGCCAACTGGTTAACATCCACATGCACAGACCACTGGAAGGAAAGGCCACAAAAGGGTGGAGGGACCAGAAGCAATTTCAATGTGGTGCTTTTCTATACTTTCTAGTTACCAGATTAAGAAAAAGTAAGTTACTTAACATCCACTAGGCTTTTCGATCAAAATACATTCAAGTCCTTGGCTAGACAGTAGCAGAGACCAGGGCAATGCAGACCACAAGCTTTGTTCTAGGTAAAGTATTAGAGCTGATGGTGGGAGAGGTCTCACTCAAGTGAGTATGACTCCCACATGCTAGTTGGAAGGTTCATGCAGAGACAGGCAGGACCAGGGACATTTACCAAGATATTGAGCTCCGAGCTGGTCATGAGCTGGACCAGCCTGGGTAGGACGCCTGTGTCTACCACTTGGCCGATGCGCTCATTACAGCCATCACTGAGGTAGGACAGGGCCCAACAGGTGTCCGAGAGAACCTCGTCATCTTCATGCTGCAGGAGGTGGAAGAGCACGGGCAACATTTGCTTCACTGCTTTCTTGCAGGGGTAAGGGCTCTTGTTTCGGCAAAGGTTGGACAAAGTCCATGTGATGTTCCGCAGAAACGTGATCTGTAACAAGGAGACTGCTTCCAGCATCAGGGGCAAAGAAGGAAAAAGGCCAATGGCTACGTGTCCTTGCCATATTTCATCAATATTATTGACCAGTGTGAAGCAAAGAATTTGAGCTTCATGCAGACTTTGTTCTCAGTAGTGATGCACACTAGGGAGACCCTGAACGAGTTTAGGTTTCCTATTCAAATGTTATATGTAGGTTTCCTTGGATTCTTCAAAATGTCCCTCCCACCTGGACTCAGTTGATGACCCTGTTTTCATTTCTCATCGACAAAACAAAGGTCAAGCAGGAGTTGCTTGGTCTGCCTAGTAACCCTACCAACATGTGGCAACCACATTTCTGATCTTTGTTCAGGGGTCAGTCTTCCTACTCCACATCTGGATCCCATTTTTGCCTTTGAAGATTCTGTCCCCACAACCACCTTTCTGCCCTGGATCACTCCCACACTCTGGGACCCCTCCCTCTCTCTAGCCATGGTCCTGCTTCTATTTTTAGAGTCCAGCCCTCAAGGATGTGTCTATATTTGCGTGTACCTTGCAGCTTCTTATTTGTTCTTCCACCCCTCTGGTCTGATTTCTGCCCCTACTTCTTTTTACTTAGTGATGAAATCAGCTTTTTCCAAGTCACCAAATCCAACAGCTGCTTTTTCAGTCTTAAAGTTACCATCCCTATCAGAGGTATTTAGTACCCCTCTTGAAAAAGCTCTTTTTGGCACCTATGACCCCAAACCTGCATTTCTATCGCCAAATGGGCTGTTTCTTCTCAGTCTTTGGGGTGGGTTCTGCCTGTCTTCGGAGTGTCAGAACTCTTGAGACTTAGTCACAGGCTCTCCTCATACTCTAGGTCAGGGGTTGGGGCAAATTCTTTCTATAGAAGGCCAGATAGTAAACACTCTCAGCTTTATGGGCCATAGGGTCTCTCTGGTACAACAAGTCATCTTTGCCCTTGTAACATTACAAAAGCAACCGACAATATGGGCATAAATAAATGGGGATGGCCATGCTCCAATAAAACTTTATTTATAAAAGTAAGCATCTAGCCCTGCTCTAGTTGATCTTGCCCAGCTGGATGACAGATGCGTGCACAATCATCTAGACCAACATTATCCATCCTGACATTGCTACGATGGTGTCTCTCACACTCTTCAACTTAATATGTACAACTAAGGCTCTGATTCCTTCTTCCCTCCTTCTTCCCATTTCTCTAGAAGGACCGTCATAACAAGCTAACCCAAAACCGGAGGGCATCCTTGCTTCTTTCTATCTCCCATGTCCAACATGGCAGCATCCCATCTCCGTTTGCTATCATTTTACAAGCAGCCAGAAGGGTCTTTCTAAAAGATCAGATCACTTCACTTCCTGCCTTGAGATCCTTCAAAGCCTTCCCTCTGTCATGAGGGAAGCATGAGGAAGTCTAAGTCCCTTGCCCTACTTGTCTTCTTACATTGCTCTCTCCTTGTGAACTCCCTGGTCATGTCAGCTTTTTTCTGGTTCCATTAGATCAGGTTTTCTCCCACCCTGAGGGCTGGGTATTCCCTTGGCTTTTAGAAGCTACCTTCTCTTCATTTTTGTTTGAAGCAAATCTAAAACCCAAATTTATCTCCAGTGGGGTCGGGGTGGGGGAGCTCTATTGTTGCCACATCAATCAACTTTGACTCTGAGCTTCAAATCAAGACCCAGTACCCAGGAACAGAACTGGCGACCCATTAATTCTATCTGTGCCCCTTGAATGGAGAGCTTAGTCATCTACTTTTGAAGGACTATAATTTTAGAAAAACTCTAATGGAACTCTTCCAATGCCACCCCGCCCCCCCAAAAGTAAAATCAGCACTAGTGGCCCCTGGGGGCAAATTTCCATCAACCTCTACCCAAGGTGATATTCAGTCCTAGGTCTTGCTTATAAGTGCTGTCCTAAGGGGCAAGGCAGCACCCATATGACCTAACTGACTGGAAAATACTTCCACAATTTCATAAACGTGTCACCTAGCTAGCTTTTCTACTTTAAATATTTTTTTTTTTTCAACGTTTTTTTATTTATTTTTGGGACAGAGAGAGACAGAGCATGAACGGGGAGGGGCAGAGAGAGAGGGAGACACAGAATCGGAAACAGGCTCCAGGCTCCGAGCCATCAGCCCAGAGCCCGACGCGGGGCTCGAACTCACGGACCGCGAGATCGTGACCTGGCTGAAGTCGGACGCTTAACCGACTGCGCCACCCAGGCGCCCCTCTACTTTAAAGACACTTACAGGTATGGTTGATGAAACCAGGGCCAGCAGATGTGGAATGGCATTGCTCGAGATAACCAGGTCTCTGAATTCTGGGCCATCACCTTCAAATAGATAAGAATGTGACATCTGAACAGGGAACAAAGAGAATCCTGGGGGTAAGCAACTACTTTTTTAAAAGGCTGTGCAAAGGGTGAGATGCCAAAATGCATTCCTGGGTTGGGCAAATACTTAGGATAGCCATGAACTAGATTCTCTGTCTCCATCATGTTGGTTGGGTAGATAGACCAGATGTGGGCACCACACAGCAATGACTGTCATAGGCAGTCTGTGGACACATCAAGGAGCCAGCCAATAGCCCAGGAATTGTCCTCGAGACTCTAAATGCCGATGGTGCTTCATAGCATGGTTCTCAAGAAGATGAAGGCTATTACAGGCCAAATGGTCTTCCCAGAAGATGTTGGCATGGGACAGAGGCTTCCAAAAGCAACTCAAAACCAAGTCTGGGGGATGGGTAGATGCTAGCCATCTGCTATCTGCTGCTCAAGCGAGAATACCAATTTGAGACCCTAGAAGTCTCAGTTTGTAATTCTTCAACCACCAGGACAAGGCATATGTTACTTTATACCACCCGATTTTGCCTGTTCCTTACTGAACCAGACAAAATGAGGGACAAAGTCTCTGTAATAGGTGGTTCATTTCTGCAAGCATTTACCACGCAGACTTACTTTATATTCTGCATTTGCTATCCCAATACCCTAAGTCCTTGGAGGTCTCATCACAGTGTTTGCTTCTGCTGATTCAGTCATGGTGGGTTGTTGACTCTCTGAACTTGAAACTGCTAACATTTGGCTGATCTTAATTTGTCAAAATCCAGAGGGGCCCAATTGAGTTCATATCCCCCCCAAGAGTATTGTATTTATATCCAGCCAGGAATGCTAGAACTTTCAACCCTTTCTCACTAACTCCTCAGTTCATGCTTTCCTGGCCCATGCAGGAAATACAGCAGCAAGCCCCAAACTCACAAGGCCATTTTAGGATTGCATTTTCAGGGAAGACTTTTACCCCAAACTGAGGAAATATTATCTTTTGTTACATTCCCTTGGCAACTTTTACTGGAGGTAGAATTTTTTCAAGGTCCTGCGTTATGAATGGGTGTGTCATAAATGTCACAGTGCATGGGTCAAAGACTGGTCTTCTGTTCCTGAGGCCATTGAGACCTGAGGCCGTAGGACCCCAGTATTGGCAGATGGCCTTAGGTGGCCTTTAGCTTTCAGTACGTACTGCATCATCTAGTTTCAGCTTTAATTTTCAGCCTCTGAACCTGACTCTGAATTTTGGAAAAGCCTGTCAGAGCCTCCCCACTGTTTCTAGATATTTAAACTCAGATGATCAAGTCTATGATGCTACCTAAAGAACTCCCATAGCATGCCAGGCCAGGTGCCTGACCCACTGGTTTCCTAGCCCTTTATGAGGAGAGTCTTACCTGCTATATTACCAAGGGCCCACACTGCCTGTTCACACACAGTCATGTGGGGGGAAGACAGGAGCTCAACCAAAGGTTGGATGGCCCCACTTTCCACAACCGCCTGAGTCTGCTCTGAAGTCCCAGAAGCAATGTTGGTCAGAGCCCAGGCTGCCTCGAACTGCAAGCAGGGGTGAAGTGATGACTTCAGGAACTCCACCAGCCTGGGAATGAGCCCGGCTTCAACAATCAGTTTTAGAGGAGGGTTCCTTTCACGGGACAGCATTTTCCTTCGCAATCAGAGGGAAAAAAATAAAAGCAAGTCATGTGAGTCTGATATTAAGAACCTCCTTTATAAATGCTCTTGGCATTTCTAGCTATCAAACAAGACTAACAGCTGGGCCAGAGCCACTTAATATCCTAAAGTCCAGCGCATGGCACTTGGCAGTGATGAAGCAACATTTTTCCCTTCAGGTATTATCTATGAGCAGAGATTCCTATAGAGGCCAATTTAAATTAAGCAATTCATCTCTGACAACACTTGCATATCTTAAGATGTTCTCAAGGACAGTGTAGAGGAACAATTTAGTCTTGTTTTTGAATGGACTCACCTTCTCTTATGTTGCGTGGGCATTTTGTCACTGCCACAAAACCAGGAAGGCCCCTGAAACTTATTCCTAGCTT
The DNA here is from genome assembly GCF_024362965.1 of Panthera pardus. Classification (NCBI taxonomy): domain Eukaryota; kingdom Metazoa; phylum Chordata; class Mammalia; order Carnivora; family Felidae; genus Panthera; species Panthera pardus. The sequence continues at coordinate 10,075,958 of NW_026526969.1, read as the reverse complement.
GGAACCTATGAATAGCAGAGTCTGTTTAGCCATACCTGGCTGCCTGGGTGGCCTGGAAACATAGGTCTGGATCTGAGGCATTCACACCATTGATTATTTCTTGCAGGTTGAGGCTGACCTACAAGGAGAGATGTTTTTGGGTCAGAGTCTCTGCGAAAAGGAACCATGAAGGTCATCTGGTCTAGCCATCTATCTGATTAGAACAAGCTGGCTTGGGCAGTATGCTGGTCTGCATTAGGGGAGAGAAAGACATTTGGTGGTCTTATAGGACACACAGATCTGTGGGACCCTTCCCATGCTCTGGGGAAGGGGTAATTCTTATAATCACTTGGATTCCCAGCACCTTTTCATTCCATGAAGAACATGCTAGTTATGATCAGCAAAAATAGAGTAAGGATCTCCAAAAATTCTCTTCTCCAAAACACCACCACTACCACCACCAACAACAACACAAGTAGAATCAAACTTCCAAACTCTAGAAACTGACCAAAGGCTTATAGCCCAATTTGTTTTGAGCCAAAAAGATTATTCAAGAAAAACAGCTAATCTTGAAAAGAAGAATTCTAGGAAACAAAAATGCATCAACGTATGAACAGGATTATACATCCTGATCGACTGGGATCCAATCTGGGAAGGCAGGGGTGGTTCAACATGGGAGCATCAATGTAGTAGGACATATTAATAGAATATTAATTCTATTAATAGAATTAACGGGGGGAGGAACACAAAATTATCTCCATAAATGCAGGGTAAGAGCATTTGACAAATTCAACCACCCTTCCATGATAGAGTAGCTGGAAATAAAAGGAAACTTCCTTAACCTCATAAAGGTCATTTTTTTTTCTATAAAAAAAATCCCCCCTCAAGGGAGGGGAGGGTGGGTGATGGGTATTGAGGAGGGCACCTGTTGAAATGAGCACTGGGTGTCGTATGGAAACCAATTTAATAAATTTCATATTAAAATAAATACATAAATAAATAATAAAAATAAAAAAATCCCACCTCTCGCATCACAATTAATGGTAAAAGATGGAAAGCTTTCCCCTTAAGATCAGGAACAAGACAAGGATGCCTCCTTGCTCTTATTCAACATAGTATTGGAAGTTCTAAACAGATTAATTGGGTAAGAAAAACAAAGCCATCCGGATTGGAAAAAGAAGTAAAATTGTCTCTATCTGCAGAAGACAAAAACTTGTATATGGAAGATCCTGAAGAATCCCCCCACATACACACAAATTAGAGCTAACAAACAAGACATAGCTAGGCTGCAGGGTTAACATACAAAAATCACTTGCATCTCTATATAGTAGCAGTGAACACTCCAAACCTGAAATTAATAATTTTATTTACAATAACATCAAGAAGAATAAAAGACTTGGGAATAAATTTAGCAAAAGAAGCACATGACTTACATGCTGAAACTATTTTAAAAAATTAGAGAGGGACTAATATATTAAAAAATACCCCATGATCATGAATTGGAAGACTTAATGTTGTTAAGACGGCAATACTCTTATAAACTGGTCTACAGATTCAGCGTAATCTCCATTAAAATCCTAGCTGTCTTTAAAAAAAAAAAATGAATTTATTGTCAAATTGGCTTCTACAACACCTAGTGCTCATCCCAACAAGTGTCCTCCTCAATGCCCATCACCCATTTCCCTTCTCCCCTACCCCCATCAACCCTCAGTGTGTTCTCTGTATTTAAGAGTCTCCTATGCTTTGCCTAAATCCTAGCTGTCTTGCTAGAAGAAATTGGCGAGTTGATTCAAAAATTCATGTGGAAATGCAGGGGATTCCAAATAGCTAAAATATCTTGAAAAAGAATAACTAAGTTGGAAGACACTTCCCTATATCAAAGCCACCACAAAGCTACAGTAATCAAGTCTGTGCTACACGGACATAGGGTAAACATGTTGATCAATGGAAGAGAATCCGAAGTCTACAAATAAACTCTCATGTGTATGGTCAGCTGATGTTAGACAAGGGATTTAAGACCATTCAACGGGGACAGGATGGTCTTTTTGATACTGGGACAATAAGATATCCACACATGGGATGATGAAATTGGACCCCTAACTCACACCATTTACAAAAGTTTATTCAAAATGGATCAAAGGTCTAAATGTAACAGCTAAAACTATAAAACTCTTAGAAGGAAACTTGGACATAAATCTCTGTGACCTTGGATCAGGCAATGGATTTTTTTTTCATGTTTATTATTTTAGACAGAGAACATGAGTGAAGGAAGGGCAGAGAAAGAGAGAGGGAGACAGAGGATCCGAAGCAGGCTCTGTGCTGACAACAGAGAGCCTAATGCAGGGCTTGAACTCATGAACCGTGAGATCATGACCTGAGCTGAAGTTGTTTAACCAACTGAGCCACCCAGGCACCCAAGGCAATGGATTCTTAAATATGATACCTAAAGCACAAGCAACCAAACAAAAAAGTAGATAAATTGAACACTTTCAAAATTTAAGACTTTTGTTCAAGGATTCTACTAAAAAAGTAAAAATGACAATCTACAGATTAAGAGGAAATACTTGCACATCATGTATCTAGTATCCAGGGTCTAGTATCCAGAATAGACAGTGTAAAGAACTCTTACAACTCCACAAGAGAAAGACAAATTACTCAATCTTAAAATTGAGCAAAGGGTTTGAATACACCTTTCTCCAAAAGATACACAAATAGCCAATAAGCACATCAAAAAATGATCATTAGTCGTTAGGAAAACATACCAAAATTCCAACAATATAGCCCTTTGTACTCACTAGATGGCTACAATCCCAGAATGGACAAGTGTTGGTAAGAGAGCCAGCATGTACAATGATACAGCTACTTAGGAAAACAGTTTGGCAACATATTTGTTTCCTATCGTTTCTGTAAAAATTACCACAAATTTAGTGGCTTAAAACACCACATCATCTTCTAGTTCTGGACATCAGAAGTTCACAATCAGCTTCACTGGACTAAAGGCAGGGCTGGCTTCTCCTGGAGGCTCTGAGGAAAGAATATGCTTCCTTGCCTTGTTCAGCTTCTAGAGGGGCCATTTGCATTCCTTGGCTTGTGACTCCCTCCCTCCATCTTCAAAGCACAATACGCTAATCTCCCCTTCTGTGGTCCTATCACCTGCTCTGACTTGTCCTTCATCCTTACTGTAAGGGCCGACGTGATTACACTGGGTCCATCCAGATAATCCTGGATAATCTCCCCATCTCAAGACCCTTAACTTAATCACATCTACAAAGTCCCGTTTGCCATACAAGGCGACATTTATAGGTCCTGGGGATTAGGAGATGGAGGTATTTGGAGGGGGAGCCACTGTTCAGTTTACCTCCAGCCTCAAAGAGTTAAACAGGATGACAATATGACCCCACAATTCTCCTCCTAGTCATGCTCTAGGATGTGAAAACACATCCACACAAACATTTGTGCACAAAGCACCATTATTCATTATAGCCAAAAAGTGGAAACGCAAATGTCCACCGACTAACGAATGGATAAACAAAACTTGGCATGTCCATACAATGAAATATTATTCAGCCATAAAAGCCATGAAGTCCTGGGGCGCCTGGGTGGCTCAGTCAGTTGAACATCTGATACTTGATTTCAGCTCAGGTCATGATCTCACAGTTTGTAAGTTTGAGCGCCAAATTGGGTTCTGCACTGACAGTGTGGAACCTGCTTGTGATCGATTGATTGATTGATTCATTCATTCATTCATATTCTTTCTCCCTCCCTCCCCCTCCCCTACTCACATGTGTACACACACATGCTCTCTCTCAAAATAAATAAACTTGAAAAAAAAAAAAAGGAATCAAGTATTGACATATGTTACAACACAGACAAGCCTTGAAAACATTATGCTGAGAGAAAGAAGCCATGTACAGAAAGTCAGAGAATGCTAACAGCCATTCCGTTTAATGGCTGCTAATGTGTCATCAGATCTACTTCCCCAGATCGAATTTAGCTCTGCCCTGTAAGACTCCTAATCCTAGCAGGGTGCAATAATGCATGTGGATGGTTAAGATGGGACACAGACAGTGTCAGATCATAAAAGGATGTAGAGCCACGACTATCAGAATCTAAGAAGAGAAACTCCCCAGTCAAGGTATTCCGGAAAGGACCCACGAAAGACAGCCTTAGGCTGCACATCAATGCAGAATTTGCACTAAGTGAGGTTGGGGTGGATGGGGAACTGATGATGAAGGACAGCACTCGGGTCCTAGGCAAGACTTTATATGTTGAGTGACTAGATGTAACCCCTCATTTCTTATTTCTGGCCGAGGGATGGTAAGTTCATTTCCATTAGAAGCTGGACTTCATCTACCCCATCTCGCTCAGAACATAGATCCCAGACTTACAGCCACAAAGGTAATGGCCCTTCGCTTTCCAACACCACCAGCTTACCTCTACCCCCCTCCTTAAAGACCCTGGATTAGAGTTTGCAAGTTCCGAACGTATTAAACATTTTCAAGCCAGAGAAACTTGCTGAGGATGGATCTCCCACACCACCGTCCTGAATGCCATATTCCCAATGTACGTACTCCTTTGGTTAGTTGTTCAGAAGCTGGGTCAGAGGAGACATTGGTGATATTTCTCCTCTTTAAGGCCTGCTCATCTTTCTTGGCCTTCCGGAGCTCCAGGCTGACTGCCATCCGCTGTTGCCGCCTCATCTAACGAGAAAAAAGAAAGAACCAGAGCCCTTAGAGCAGGGGAGTCAGGCTGTCACCCCATTTATCTAAAACACGCCTCAAAGCGTCTGATTTCACTTTTACAGTGACAACAGTAAACAGTCCAGAAGAGTTAATATTACACAGTAAATAGTCAGCACGGTTTACCTCCTCTGCTTTCTCCTAACACCACATCCAGAAAAGTAGTTAACTTTCTTCCCAAAGTGAAGGAAGCCTGTCTACATTCTCGGCAGGCCAGGACTCTCAGCTGTAGAACCATCCAAGCAAAGTGTACCATTGTCCGGAGTCTGAGCACATCTCCATCAGTACTGATTGGTCCCGGAAGGGCAGGCCTGGGCCTCCCAACTGGAGATCCAGGCAGGGCTGGGGACTATGGCCTCTGAAGACATGACCCACATGTCCCTGACCATTTCCACCATTAGGGATCAGTCTACAGGTCATTGGAGCCTTGATCCAGCCCTGGATGCCAGACTGAGGGAGATTAAAATTAAAAACAAAACAAAATAGACCCTTTTATCTTGGTTCAGAAGAAACTCCTCGACTCTATTGAGAATCCTGGGGGAAATGATCTAACCTGGGTTCCCCACATCATCTTCCCCTCCATTTCTGATACATTCCAGCCATGAGATTTTTACTGCACTACTGCTTCATAGGGAGAAGCAGTTGCTTGGTACTCACAGATGCGTCTTTGCCTCGGTACTTAAATTTTCTCAGCCTCTCTTCTGGAGCATCCAAAGTCGGCATATTGACTCGAACAGTCAACCACCTGTAGGTAGGGCAGTTACCAGGAGATTTTCAGTGCCCAGTGTGTGGGCTCCTATGTGACGGCCATCCTTGCTCTAAGCCCTTAAGGGGCCCCCGGTGGATCGGAGAGCAGACTTGGGAGGCCAGCTTGCATGGGCATCACCATACCAGCTCAACAAGCAATAAGCACCATGCAAGCACAAAGGAGACCAGCCCTGGGCTGCAGGAGTAAGGGATGCCTTTTAGATGCATTTTGACTTGAACCTGGCCTGTGGTGGCTGGGGTAAGCTATAAGGCAAGCACAGAGCCATCTCATGTGGCTGTGTCCAAGGAGTTCTGTACAGAGCATACGTGCAGGCCGGTGGTGCCCAAACCAGGCTAGGACAGGAAGAGGATAGCCCTCTTCTCCCACACCCAATCCACCAGCCCTTGGGTCAGGATGGTCTCCAGCATGACCCGCTCGTTCTAACTCTGGTAGATTGCCTCCACCCGGACCAGGCTACCATCACCTTTCAGCCACACTAGAGCAACTGCCTCCCAATGGTTCTCCCTGCTTCTACCATTGCTCTATTCCAATCTGTTCAATACACAGAAGCCATGTGATCTCCTAAAGATGAGCATCTGATCATTTAATTCTCCCTGATTTAAAACCCTCTACTGGCTGCCTGCTGAGTTTAGAAGAAAACACAGTTCCTGTGATACCCATCCTGCGTGATCTGGCCCCAGCTCACTTCACCTGCAGCAACACTTTGAATTCCTATGTAAGCATCTAAGGATCTTCTCAGTCTGTTCTATCATTTCCACAGATTTTACCACCCACCCAATATTTTCTTGTTTATCTTCCTTTCCCTATTCCCAATCACGATGGGGTCACATGTGTCCTAGCTACAATTCCTCAGCCCTTTCACGATGTATGACATATAGTGAGTAGGTACTCAAATCTTTGAGGGTGGTGGGTGGTAGGTCACAAAGAGAGCTGGTCCCCAGTTAGAGGAGGTTATTCAAATCAGGCCACATTTTAACTTTCTACAAGGCAGCTGGGAATGACATTTCTTACAAGTGTTCAATGAACGTCCATCTGTTCCCAAGAATCCGGGATGAGCCAGACAACACTGGAGAGAAAACTAGATAAAGAAGACCAGAGTTGGGGTGCCTGGGTGGTTCAGTCTGTTAAGCATCAGACTCTTGATTTTGGCTCAGGTCATGATCTCACAGTTCATGAGTTGGCCCTCCGTGCTGACAGTGGGGAGCCTGCTTGGGATTCTCTCTCTCTTTCCCTTTCTCTCTCCCTTCCCCACTCTCTCTCTCTCTCTCTCTCTCTCAAGAATAATTTAAGTTGTTAAAAAAAAAAAAAAAAAAAGACCAGAGTCTATTGCCTCTATTCTTGAGCATACAACAGCTGGGAATAATTTGGCCAGGAAAGACTAATTCAGACACATCAGTTTGGATGGGACCGTGTAGGCAAGTAGAATTCCAGAAGTAGAGAGCCAAGACTGAGGTCTTAAGAAGAGAGATGAACTCCGTTTGAGAACAGAACGAGAACAGAGTCTCGATGACATTCCTGGTAGGGCCTAAAAGAAAGAACCAGCAAGGGACCAGGTAAAAAGAGTTTGAGTCAGAACAAAAGAATGATAGTGTCTGAGGCACAAGCTGTAACAGCAGCTACCAGGCCACCGAGGACGATTCCCTAAACACAGTGCCACCAGCCAGCCACAGCTTGAAAGAGCAAGCGGGCTAGGCCTCAAGCCAGAGAGTAATCATGTTCTAGACTTTCATCTACTTTTAAATAATCTCAAATTCTGCTCCATAAGAAAGAAGAGTTGCTTTTAAGGACCAAAAGAACAGAACATCCTTTTTTTTAAAGTAGGCTCTACACCGAACATAGGGCTTGAACTTACCACCCTGAGATCAAGAGTCACATGCTCTACTAAGCCAGCCAGCCAGCCACCCCTGGGACACCCTTTAAAACACCATCTCCAAAGAGTTTTGCTAGTCGGCTAGAGTAACCAGGGTCAAGACAGTTATCAGCTGGAAACAGATTTGTGTCAGAGCAAGGAGCTTTACATCTCCAAGAGATAAGGCACGTGGCATTTTATCAGTCTGGAGTAGAGTCGTATTAAGGGCTCAGTTCAGGGAGCAATGGCCAAAACATTTATTGCATGCCAGGAATGCCGGACACTCGGGATTAAATGAAGCAACATTAACAGGAAGGTGGAGAGAGCCCCATTTTACAGGTGGGGAAACGGTGTCAGAGGTCACTTCCCACAGAAGCCCAGAGTGCCCACAGCTGTGAAACATCAGAGCCAGGACTTCAGCCTCCATCTGACTCCCACATCTGTGCTTCGGATCACTAAGCTCTGTAACGAGGTCTGAGGAGGAAGACAAGTCACTACCACGGGTGGCGCTCAACGCACAGGGGAGACGCTGGAAAATAGGAAAGCGTAGGTTTCAGCGAGGGAGGCCACTTCATTGCCATCTCATCCACTGTTCGTGGCCGACCAGCTCAGTCCAAGAGACCCTCTGAATGTGCATGAGGCCAGTTTGGTACAAGGGGATGAAATGCTTTTGTTTCGGGAGAGACCCAAGGCAGTGCCTGCTCCAGGACTATTGCCACGGGAACCACACATCCTTCTGCCACAGCCCGGAACGTGTGGCCACAAGGGAGCTTAGAAGTAGATCCAGGGGTTCAGGTGATCGCCACCTTCCTTCCAAATCAAATATCAAGCAGAAGGCCGGTAGGAGACGCCCAAGCAGAAAAAGTTCTACTTCAGATGGAACAGGGTCCTTTCCCCTCCCCCACCCCCGGGGGCATCTCGAAGGAGCAGTTTGAAAGTCACGGACTTAGCCAAACCACTCATTTGGGGATAGTCTGCAAAGCAAAGCAAATTCTTCTGGCTTTTGCAAGTTTCTCTGGCCTCAGCTCCAAGTGTTCTCTCTTCCCCTCATGTTCCTATTTGTAGCGTCCAGAGAGCCATGACCCTGCCACCCTTTACCAGTCACAGGAAAGAGCCCAGGCTCGGAGGTAGGCACAAGATCAAAGTCAGAACCTGTCTTCGTCAGTTCTCAGAGTTTGAGATCCAAAGAAAGCCAGATTAGCTATTTAGGCAAACATCACCAATGCAGAGGCTTTACTGACCCAACCTCTGGCCACCTCTGCTGCTCCCCACACACCAGGAGACTCCTACCCTGAGGGGCAGGTGGCAAGGGACCCTGACCAACCTCATGGTCTCCCAGGCTCCCAAGCTGCTCTTGACTTTTTGTTCCTTTTGGTGGAAAGGGAGACTAGGGGACTTCTAAGTCTTGTTGATGGCACGGAGTCACTTTCTCTGGTTGGGGCATTACAGGCCAATTTTTAAATACTTTTCTAGATCCAGCTGAGCTCTGTTACCATCTTTCAGGAATTGAGAACGGTTTTCAATTAAGATCTAGATCATCCAAGAGTCAGCTTCTAGAAAGTATTTTTCAGATTTTTACACACATTCGTGTTATAGAAAATTCCATACCTCAGAAATGGATTGAACATTAACTTCCATAACCTACCCCTCCTCCAAGTTAACCTTTAAAAATTCACAAGCGTACCAAGGGGCTAATTATAGAAGGGCTGTTTGATAGACACAGTTTGGCCACATGTTTCTCCACTTGCCTGTACTGTGGACTTTTTTTTTTTTTTTAAGTAATCTTTATGCCCAACATGGGGTTCGAACTCACGACCCCAAGATCAAGAGTCACATGCTCTGACTGAGCCAGCCAGGCACCCCAACCGGGGGCATTTATTGACGTATATTCAGAACTGCATCACTAACAGCCACTTCTTTGAACAGTGGGATTTGTTTTAAGCTAAAACTACACATGGGGTTGGATCAAGGGTCATTCCCCGGGAAGGGCTGGGGTCACTGAGTGCACATGGGTCCGAAAGCTCGCACAGCAGGGCCGGAGTACAGGGGTGAAGAAGCAACCATGGGGGCATGCAGGGCTGGGGGTGGGGTGCCACGGACACACGGACCCCAACTTGACACTCACAGGGGCTTACCAACGTAGGCAAAACGTGTCCAAACACTAAGCTTGGTGCAGGGAAACACACAGTCAGGTGTGCCTCCAAGGCTGGGAAGCAGAGGGCCCAGCAAGAAAGGAGGCAGGAGACCAGGTCCTCTTCCCGGTGGTCCTACTGTGAGGCTTGGGAAGGCTCTGGGAGGGGCAGAACCACCCTGGGAGTGATTCCTACAGGTGAACATGTCTTGGTGGGCATTTCAGGGAGAGGTTACACAGGTACACAGATCTATAGGCTGCCGTGTGGTCAGGTCCCATGCACCGTCAGCCCCAACATGGGCTCTGAAGAGTAAACAGACACCCAACAATGGTCACATCCTCCTCACCCACCCAGAGAGCAAGCCGAGCACCACTTAGCACAGTTTCTGTAAACCAAGGCTGAGTTCAACAGGAAGAGACCTGGCCTAGCCTCCCTGGGAGCTGTCCCTCTACGCAGGCCGCAGGCTTTTGCAGAGGGGACAAGGCTGCAGCAGCCTCGCCCAATCCCCAAACAGGAGCAAGGTGTCCCGTCGATGCCCAGACAGAGGATTCCAGGAGGACACGGCCACACCCCGAACCCCCAGCGCCCACCCAGTCCTTACTCACCTAGAAAGGAAGCACAGCCTCCAGCCCCCCGTGGGCCTTAAATGCCCTCAGCAATCAGCAGGTGTTTCGGGGCGTTTGGCCCTTCCCCACAGGGTTGGTTTCTGACTCAAGTCAATGGATCTGGTCTTTGGATGTGCATTGGAACCACATGGGGAGCTCTGAGCAGCCTGCTGCCTGGGCCCCAGCCCTGAGGCGGATGGAGTTGGTCTAGGAGGAGGCCCCGGACTCCAGCTGCTTCTCATGTCTGGATGAGGCACAGACGGGAGCCTTGGAGGCACCATGGACCTTCAGCCTCTGCAGCTGTGGCCTTTTGAGACCCTTATGAAGTATCCACAGAAAAGGGACAGGGTGGGGTGGGGATATCTCCCTCCAGGAAGGGGTTTGCATTCTGGGTGTTTAGGTATCTGGGATCTGGCTAGATTGGCCTTCTCCTAAAATGGGAGTATTAGGCTTAACACTGCTGTGGAACAGTTACCAAGTGTTTATTCCCAAATCAGACTGGGAGATTGGGCGCTGGTGAGAATGGGGTTGGCTTTCGCATCAAAATGGAAATGGGAAAAAAGTTTCACATGTTGATTCAACAAATATTTATTGAGTCCTCACTGTGTGGCAGACCCTGACGTGCAACGGTGAACAAGATGACCTGGTCCCCACCCTCCCATCAGAAGTAGACATGGGCCCTTCCCAGCAGAGTGGGAGCAGGACCACAACTGGGAACATAAGGCAAGGAAGATCAGGGAGGGTTTCCTGGAGGAGGTGTTACCAGAACCAAATCCTCAGAAGAAGCAGGAGTTAGCAGGTAAAACACTGGGAGAAAAAGGCTCCAAGCAGAGGAAACAGCATAGGAAAAGGCACTGAGGCAAGTAGAATGGCTATGGTTCCCCTGGAAACAGAGGCCATTCAGGATTGCCAGAGGGGTGACAGAGTCAGGTGCCAGGGCAAAGGTGACCTGGTGTACAGGGGAGGGCTCCGTGGAGGTTGTCCGCTCTGGTCCAGGCAGTGAAGGCTGTGCTGTCTGAAGGGGACTTTATTTTTAGTTTAGTTTAATTTAGTTTATTTAAGTTTATTTATTTATTTTTGAGAGAAAGTGAGAGAGCACAAGCAGGGGAGGGGCAGAGAGAGAGAGAGAGAGAGGGAGAGAGGGAATCCCAAGCAGGCTCCGTGCTGTCAGCACAGAGCCCAACATGGGGCTCGAACCCACAAACCGTGAGATCACGACCTGAGCTGAAATCAAGAGTTGGACGCGTAAGCGACTGAGCCACCCAGGTGCCCCTTTAGTGTGTCATTTTAGAATATTCAACTAGCCTCGGAGAGCTGATGAGGACTCTTTCTGGGGGCGGGGCTAGAGGGAGGAGGGGCATATGGGGGCGTGGCTGGTGGGGGTGGAGGTGGGAGGGTCTGACTCCAAGACCTCCTGGTTCCTGGAGGGGGAAGTATGGGGAGAGGCCAGGTTCTGAGTGAGTGAAGCGTGGAGCTTCAGGGTTGGACCCTCACACCCAGGTGCCTGGAGGCCATCGAAGTGCAAATGCAGCCAGTCGATTCAGGGCTGGAGCGGGACTTGGTGACCCACTGGATGTCGTGGTGGGTGACAATGACAGAGACACATAAGTTGATGTAGTTTCAAACCGAGGTCCCTGGTGAGTAGTGGGCATTCGGGATGATTTACAGGAGGCCTGAACTTGTGGGATCCAAGGCTATCAGAGGGACGGTCCCAGGCCCCCTTGCTCTGCCCAAGGCATTTGAGATAACCCACCACTCTCCCTGCTCCAGAATCCCCCTCACATCCTCATCCCTGCTTTGGCCCGTGCCCCTTCCCCTTTGGGCTCTTCCACAGACACAGCTGGAGGGATCCCTGCAACATTTAGCTCAGGTTATACCAGTGCTCCCCAACATGCCTACAGATCGCCTATGAGGCCCTTCATGTGCTGCCTTGCCTCCCCCCCCCACCCCGCCCCGTTCCACTCCTCCTGGCCTCACTCCCACTATTGTCCCTCTTCAGCCACCACGGCTTCCTCACTGCCAGTCAAATGCATCTGGCCAGTGCTGGCCTCAGGGCCTTTGCACCTGCTACTCCCTGTGCCTCCCTCACTTCCCTCAGGTCTTAGTTTTTAGAGACCATTTCTGGTCACCCTGTCTAAAATCAAACTTCACCTCAACACTGCATTCCCATCAGACTCCCTAGCAGCACTTGTTAACATTTAAATGCAGAACATTTACTTGTTTATTTTCCACCTCCTGCTCTGCCACCAGCCCCCAGAGCCCGGTGGTGCAATCTCTATGAGGGTGGGGGTGTTGTCTGTTTTACTCGCTGCTTTATCCCCACTGCCAGGAAGAGTCACTGCTCATTATACTTGTGGAATGCATGCGTGGGCATATGGGTCCCAGAGCCAGGCTCTCCCCCTGCCCCCACTGTGTTACAGGTGTCCCTCCTCCATCACTCAGAATGTACCCAGGATGTACAGTGGGCATGCTCAGTAACCTTCCCAAGCCAGGCATCGAGCCGGTGTCCTTTGAATAAATCGAATCAGCGTGCACACTGGTGCCCACAGTTGCTATGTGAAGGACTCAGAGAAGCAGGAGGAAAAGCAGTTTGGATGGACCCCGAGTCCTCAAATGGAAGTCACTTCATCCTCCCCTACACCTAAGCCCCAGTCATGAGTAACAGCCACATCATCCACCAGACTGGGAGCCTGACATCAGCCCCCCACCCCCTGTCTCCTTCCTCCATCAGCCCCGCCCTCCACTGAGCCCCGCTCCTTGGCCCTCCCGACCTCTGCTCTGCTGGCCATCAAGGGCCACTTGCCCACTGGTCTGGTGACACTTTCCTATAACACCTGTCCAACAAACTCTCACATTAAATTTTCAAGAGTGAATTACCCAGATGTATTTATTTACGTGGTTTTTTAAAAATTACTTTTTAATATTTATTTATTTCTGAGAGAAAGAGACAGTTCAAGTTGCAGAAGGGCAGGGAGAGGAAGACACAGAATCCAAAGCAGGCTCTAGGCTCTGAGCTGTCAGCACAGAGCCTGACGTGGGGATCGAACTCACAAACCATGAGATCACAACCTGAGTCAAAGTCAGATGCTTAACGGACTGAGCCACCCAGGCACCGCTACCTGGTTTGTTTAACCTGCCTTGACTCCTCTGATGTAGTAGGGATTACCAATTTGGTTTCACAGAGCAGGAAACTGAGGCTGCTGACATTGACTTGACTTGACTGAGGTTACATGATGGGGGAAGGCCAGGTCTGTGTGGCCCCATGTTTGCCTCAGGGCTCTGACTTGTGTTGGGATGGTGCCTGACTTCCTTCCTCCCTTCCTCCTTCCTTCCTCCCTCCCTCTCTCCCTCCTTCCCTCCCTCCCTCCCTCCTTCCTTCCTTCCTTCCTTCCTTCCTTCCTTCCTTCCTTCCCTCCTCCCTCTGTCCCTTTCTTCCTTCTGTCTTTTATGGTGGTAAGACACACATAACATAGAATTGACCATTTTGGGGGCGCCTGGGTGGCTCAGTCACCTGAACTCGCGGTTTGTGAGTTCAAGCCCCACGTTGGGCTCTGTGCTGACAGTTCAGAACCTGAAGCCTGCTTTGGATTCTGTGTCTCCTTCTTTCTCTGCCCCTCCCCCGCTTGCTCTCCACATCTCTCTCTCTCTCTCTCTCTGAAAAATAAATTTAAAACATTAAAATTTCTTTTTTAAAAAATCCACCGTTTGGGGGCTCTTGGGTAGCTCAGTTGGTTGAGTGTCTGGCTCTTGATTTCAGCTTGTCATGATCTCACAGTTCGCAGGATTGAGCCCCATATCAGGCACTGTGCTAAGTATGGAGCCTGCTTGGGATTCTCTCTCCCTCCCTCTCTGCCCCTCTCTCTCTCTTTTTCTCTCTCAAAAATCAATAAATAAACGTTTTAAAAAAAAAAGAAATACCTGGCATATGTTTCCTAATTTCTTAAAAAAAAAAATCAACCATTTTAACCACTTTTGAGTATACAGTTCGTGTATGAAGTACACTCACACTGCTGTGCAACCATCACTGCCCTCCATCCCCAGAACCTTTTCATCTTCCCAAACTGAAAGTGTGTCCCCATCAAACCCTAATTCCACAGCCCCCTCCCCCAGCGCTGGACACCTGACCTTCTACTTCCTGTCTCTAAGAGTTCGACTCCTCCAGGGACCTCATGTAAGTGGAATCGCACAATATTTGTCTTTTTGTTACTGGCTTAGTTACACTTAGCATAACGTCCTCAAGGTCCATCCATGTTTTAGCATGTGGCAGAATTTCCTTCCGACTTCTTTCTTTGAGACAGGAACACGTTTTTGGGGGGTTTTGTTTTTTGTCTTTAGGAACATACTTTGTTAGTGTAGTATCGTTAATGCCACTACACTGGCATCCCAAGGGCGGGCGGTGTGGGGCAGACGTCCTCCCAGACAGGAAGGAGTATTTATCACTGATGTCACATCTCTTATAATGGCCAAGGCAGGGGGGTAATAAAAGCAGACTGATTTCTAGTTAGTGCTCATCGTTGTCTCGAATCCTCTATGGTCAATGCATCGCCTTGTTGCCCGTGTTCCTGGCCAACTGCTCCCCCCACCCTCCCGGCGTGGTCATTCACTGGTTATTTATAAATTTCTAGTCATCATGTTATAATATAAAAGGAGTTTCAGAAAAAGAACTCCGGAATTGGGGAGTTGATGTAACAATTCCTCAGGGGATTTAGGAAAAGTTCCGTGATGGAAGTCAGTCTTTGGGAATCCACTGCTCCTGACAAACGCAGCTGTCAACATCCTTGGCCTCTGCATGTGTGAGTGTGTGTGAGTATGCGTGTGCGTCCACACACACATGTGTCAGAAAATCCCCCAGGGTCTAGGGAAATTTAACCCTCCAGGGTGATGACCCTTAGGAGCTAAGTTTAGATTCCTCGTAGGTGCTATTTGGCCTAGAAGCAGGAGATGAGGAAAAAGGGGATCTTAAGGAAAGAACAAGGCAGGCAGGGTGGGATACCGGAAAAGGAAACCAAAGGCTGATTCTTCATCAGGTCTGCAGGCTCTCTGGTAAAATCGGAACCTGAATTCCTCAATACAGTAGCTATTTCCTAAGAGTGTGTTCTGTTTAACGGCCTGGTCCAGCATCACTGCTCCCAAGTTTCCTCATCCACCTGATTACCCTAAGCATTTTCTTTTCTGGGAACGTGGGGGCAGTCTACCCAAGTTTCTTCTTGCAGGGCACCGGGGTGGCTCAGTTGATTAAGCGTCTGACTCTTGGTTTCAGCTCAGGTCATGATCTCACGGTTCGTGAGTTTGGGCCCCGAGCTGGGCTCTGCGCTGACAACATGGAGTCTGCTTGGGATTTTTCACTCCCTCTCTCTCTGCCCCTCCTGGCTTGCTCTCGCTCTCCCTCAAAAAATAAATAAATACACATTAAAAAAAAAAAAAAAAAAAAGAAGTTTCTTCTCTCTGGGACCTCTGATTAACAGAGGCACAGATCATGCCCAGAGTCCAGGGTCATGTGTGGCTTTCATCAGACACCATGTGACCCAGGAGCTGGGCTGTGGACAAGGCTCCACAGAGACCAGCTACTGGACACCCACCCTATGCTGGCTCTGCAAGGTGCAGGAGTGAATCAGAGTCCCTGCTGCCAAGGAACTTAGAACTCAGGGGGCGCCTGGGTGGCTCAGTCGGTTGAGCATCCAGCTTCGGCTCGGGTCATGATCTCACAGTTTGTGAGTTCGAGCCCCACGTCGGGCTCTGTGCTGACAGCTCAGAGCCTGGAGCCTGTTTCGGATTCTGTGTCTCCCTCTCTCTCTGCTCCTCCCCCACTCGTGCTCTGTCTCTCTGTCTCTCTCTCTCAAAAATAAAACATAAAAAAAAAAAAAAGAACTCACCTGCCATCAGTTGAGCACCTGGACTCTAATAATCACACAAGACCTTTCCCTCTGTCATTAGCACCTCACCTTACAACTTGGTAAGATAGATATTATTATCATCCCAGATAACTAAGTGGGGTAGGTATTCAATGACAGCACTGTATGTCCAGCATAATGCTCCCACTCCCTGTGATGGCTCTGTGGAGGATATGCTGTCTTCACAGAGTGCAGGAAAATAAGGCTAAAGTTCACTCCAACCCAGTCCCTGGCTCCAGAGAGGGTACCCGCTGAATGGACAAATGGGTGATTGAATGGATAGATGGATGCAAGGATGATGGATGATGGATGGATGGATGGATGGATGGATGGATGGATGATGGAGGGATGGTTGATGGATGAATGAGTGATGGATGAATCGATGATGGATTGATGATGGATTGATGATGGATGAAAAGATGATGGATTAATGGATTATGGATTATGGAAGAATGATGGGTAAATAATGGATGAATGGACGGATGAACGGATGATGGAGGAATGATGGATGGAAGGGTGATGCATGATGGATGAGTAGCTGATGGATGGATGGATGAATGAGTGGATGATAGATGACAGATGAGTGATAAATGAATAGATGATGGGTGGATGGATGGGTGGATGATGCATGAATGGATAATGGATGGATGGTTGGATGGATGGATGGATGATGGGTGAATGGATGATGAGTGGACAGATGATTGATGATAGATGGATGAATGGCTAATGGATGAGTGGATGATGGATGATGGATGGATGATGGAGGAATGGATGATGGAGGAATGATGGATGGATGGATAGATGATGGATGAATGGATGAATGAATGGGTGATGGATGAGAGAAGAATGGATGAGAGATTACCCAGCTGAGTTGGGGTTGGAGTTCCCCTGGGCTTTCCAGACACTGGACTTTATTCAACCTTGGGAGATTTATAGAAAGTAGAGAGACTCCTATGGAAAAATAAGAATAAATACTTCCTGACAAAGAGGAATGATTCCCTGGAGGATGAAAAGTTGGAAAGATTTTTGGATATTTTTTAAATAATGATATGAAAATGGCACTTTGGTGCCAAAAAAAATCAAATTGAGATATAAGTCTCAGTGTGGTATGAGAAAAAAAAAAAGTGTGCAGTGGGAAAAATTGATCTTCAGCAGCCTTGACCATCATATTTCTGGGATACCATAAAATTCACCATTAATTAGCAAATCTCCAGTTGGCTTGGAATCAGAGACTTTTTAGGCTGGGCTGACTTTGGAGAACTTTTTGTCCAGGTTCCAGCTTGTCTCTGTCCCAACTGCAAAGCGCTGTGTTCAGAAAAGCCTGTCTTAGGCCCTCCCTTTTGTTTCAGAGCCTGCAAGGAAGATTCCAGCAGTGGCCTGCTGGGGTTCACCCTTCCCTGACATGACCCTGCAGGATTCCAAGGGTCTCTGGGGCGAGGGGCTATTTCTGGGCCCAGGCTCTGTGTCCATGTTTGGTCTTCAAGAAGCACACTGTGAACTTTCCTCCACCTGCCAAGACTTCTCCCTGCAGCCCTCCTGGGAGGACACTGGGCCCCTTTCCTCCAAGGCGGCAAACAACAGCTGAGAATGCAGCTTCTGGCCCTTACCAGGAAGGACCCTCCAACCACTGCCCTGGGGCAGAAAACCGAAGGGAGCCTCTTGAGACATATCGACTGACATTTGTTTCTTTTTTTTCCCCCCTAAAAAATAATTCGAGATCCTAAAAATAGTCCTCATTGAAAAAACTCCAGGCAACGCTGATACGTTTAAAGAAGGTTTAACCAAAAAATCACCTGAAATTCTGCCTCCCAGGGCTAACCGGCATGATCATCTGGCTGAACGTCCTTTCAAATAAACTCTTGGCACCTCTGTTCACACAGGTGCCATTTTGCAAAAATGGCTTCAAGCTATTCTATAATCTTTCTTTAAAAAAAACAACAACAAACCCAACAGCATGCAGTGGGCTTTGTTGAATGCCAGTGAATATGAATTTATATTGTCAGTTTAAAAAATATTTATTGTAAGGGCGCCTGGGTGGCTCAGTTGGTTAAGTGTCGTACTCTGGATCTCAGCTCAGGTCTTGATCTCAGGGTTGTGAGTTCAAGCCCCACGTTGGACTCCATGCCGGTCATGGAGCCTACTTAAAAAAAGAACATTCATTGTACCTTGATTTAACTTTGCTTACATGTACATAATTTATATTATTACTTGTATTCACTTTATTAACTAATCCCCTATGGATGGACATTTAAGTTGTTTCCAACGTTTTGTGGAAAGCCAGCTCAGAGCTGCCTAAGGAAGAGGGGAGGGAGAGGAGGAAAGGAGGAAAGGAGGAAGGGAGAAGGGAGGGAAGAAGGAAGGATGACCCTTGAGCTTCTAAAGAGGGCTGAGGCGGGAGCCTGGGGCTGGGCGGTGCCTGAGGAGAGGCAGCTCTGGGTCTAAGGCTGGAGGTAAATGCCAGAAGCCTCAGGCCTGTATCAGTGGCTTTTCCAGATCAGAGGGTTCCAGAGCCTGAATCACTCTAGGGCTGTGGGTCCAGCCCCATCAGCCTAACAATAACCACACACTCAAACTGTGTGGAATGTGGAGCTGGAACCGAGAGATGGCAAAGAGATGCACCCCCCTAGGGGGCAGGGATCAGGCTGCTAAGGACACAAACCCTGCAGATACCTGCAGAAGCAGGCTGAGGAACATGGAGGCATTATAAATATATTCCAATTCCGTTCCGTCTCCTCCCAACTCCAGCCCCAAACCAGGCTATCAGAACTCACGGCTCCAACCCTTGACCTTGCTCAGAGGAGCCCAACATCCTCCATGGAAGCATCACAGGAGATAAGCAGAATTAGATGGAAGTAGAATCTCTTGGCGTCTCCATCCTGTGTCATTTGGGGAGACCCTTAATAGGTAGGTAGTGTATTCTCACTTGAAAGCATTTTCAAGACAAGCCAGAGGCTAAGAGAAAATATTTACAGAATACATATCCAACAATGCTTTTGTATCTAGAATATATAAAGAATTCTTCTTTTTTTAATGTTTATTTATTTGAGAGAGAGAGAGAGAGAGAGAGACAGACAGACAGAGCACCAGCAGGGGAGGGGCAGAGAGAAAGGGAGACACAGAATCTGAAGCAGGCTCCAGGCTCCGAGCTGTCAGCACAGAGCCTGATACGGGGCTCGAACCCATGAACCATGAGATCATGACCTGAGCCGAAGTCGGACCCTCAACTAAGCCACCCAGGCACCTCAATATATAAAGAATTCTTAAAATTCAATATAAAACAAACAAACAAAACATGGGCAAAAGATCTGAATGGATACCTCACCAAAGAAGATATGTGGGTAGGAAATAAGCATGTGAAAATATGTTCAACATCAGGGGCACCTAGGTGGCTCAGTTGGTTAAGTGACTAACTTCAGCTCAGATCATGATCTTACCATTTGTGAGTTTGAGCCCCACATCGGGGTCTCTGCTGTCAGTGCAAAGCCTGCTTCGGATTTTCTGTCTCCCTCTCTCTCTCTCTCTCTCTCTCTGCCCCTCTCCACATTCTCTCTCTCAAAAATAAATATTAAAAAAAAAGAGAGAAAGAAAATATGCTCAACACCATTCATTGGTGATGATTAGTTAAAAGTTTAAGAAAGCATTTTCAAGTCCATAATCCCACTTGATCATTTCATCAATTCTGTGAGATTAATAGTCATTATTATTATTATTATTATTCCCATTTCATAGTGGAAAAAATAATGGCTCATGGAGCTTAAGTGACCTGCCCAAGGACAGAACTGAGACTCAAAGCCATGGAACTCTTTCCACTTGGGAGTTTTCTGCGATCTAAGAATGTTCTAGAAGCAAGCACTTAGTATCTGATTGGATAAGGTCACACTTTTCATTTCAAGCAGGGAGAGAAAACCACGCCAGACCCACATACCCCCACCTTCATGGATAGACAGGCTGACCTTGTAAGCCTAAGTAGGACTTAGAACAGGGCCTTCCCCTCTGGGTGCCTAGGAACATATGGAGCAAGTGACTGTTGAATGTCCAATAGCATAGCCTCTCTTAGGTTGGAACACCTACCATGTGGACCTTCCACAGCTGGCTCTTTGCTTCATAGAAAGGGGACCTGTTCCAGGAGCAGTTGGTTCCCAGCCCAGGGCCTGGCACACACGGGAGGAAATCTGTAGCTTTGACTTCCTGGTCCTGGATCTGGACAAGGGTCTGATTTTCTTCAACATACCTTGACTGAGAACTCGGTTGCACCTGAGTTTCTGGGTCCTGGTCCTGGCACTGGGGGCAGCAGGGGGGAGGCCTCATAGGGCACTGAGGTTGGGGGTCCTCAGGCAGAAGGAACAGTGGGCACAGGGTTGATCAGGTGCCATTCTTCCACCTTTATCTGCTGTATCTCCTCTGCCCTCCCCAGTCCGTCTCCCATTATAGCACTTAGTACCGTGTTTTCGCACCAGAGGCCAAGGGGCAACAGTGCAAAGCCCTCGAAGGCAGAGAAAGTATCTAACTAATTGTCTATCATTGCTAGGGTAGAGCAAAGAACTTAGCCCAGAGCTCACAGAACTGGCAGAAGGAAGGAAGGCGGGGGAGAGGTTGACGCATAAGGGCCAACGGCCCTATTTCCTAAGCCAGCCCTTTGGGGGCAGGGCCCAGCTCTTTGTGTGTCTAAGTCCAAGGGTTTCTGGATGTAGATGCCAAGAATAATTCCTATCTCAGCTGCCACCCGAACACAGTATTGTGCTTCGAGTCATTGTTCCCACCATATGGTTCCAGCTTTCATTCATACAACAAATATTTATCGATCATCTCATAGATGCCAGGTACTGTACATCTATGAACTCACTTAATTCTTAGAACAAACCTCTTTAGTAATTGCCACTACCATCCCCATTTTACAGACAAGAAAATGGAGGCTTGGAGAGGTCACAGAGCTAGTAAGGGGCACTCTCAGAAAATCTGGTTTTAGAGTCCTGTTTTTGACCAGCATACTCTACTGCCTTCCAGGCCAAGTCTCTGCCCTCACCACACTTACATTCTATGAGGGAAAGAGCCCAGAAATCATCTAATGGATCCAAAATGCCCTCTTGAGAGTGATAAGTGCTAGAAAGAAAAATAAAGCCGTGTCTCAGACGCTGACTCACTGTGTGTCTTTGGGCAAATTGCCTCACCTCTCTGAGCCTCTGTCTTTTTCATCTGCTAAAAGCAGGACCTTACTCATCTGCCCCACCCACCTGCCCAGGTCTTTGGAAAGATCCAAATGAGCTAATGGACACAGGAGCCCTTTGTCTTAATTGAATCGATAACAACCCATGACTCCAGGGAAATTTTTTCCCCTAGGGGATCTAAGTCAGCTTGCTTTCTATAGAAAGGCATAACCAAACTTCCCCCATATATCTTTATGAGCCAGATAATTCCAAGTCCAGTGCTATTCTTACTGTATTTCTAAAAGCAGAGAGCATCGCGTGTCCCCACCTACTCTTGGGAGGTACTAGTCACCTGACAGTTGCTTCGGGGGCCCTCTCCCAACCAAGCACTCTTACTGAAATGGAACTTTCTGGAACACTGACCACTAAAAAAGTCCCCAGTGAGAAGCTCAAACCATGAGACCAAGGGGCAGGTGCTAGATACCCTATGGTTGCTCCAGATCCGTTTGCCACCTTGCCTCATGTTGCAGGAAGCTGACCTCCCCCAGCTGCCTCCCCAAGTCCCTGCTCTCTGGCTTCTGGTTGGGTGGGTCTGGTTGAGCAGTAGCCGGGCCTCTGAGGACCTCACTTTTCCCACAACCATATCTGGGGGGTGGTGGCTTTCTCGATGTCTCTCTACCCACTGTCAGTTCCCCTTAACCCTGGCCCACCTTAGCCAGTAGTCTCTCTATTAAACCCCAGGCTGAGTGTGCAGTGTGCTCTCTCCTGCTGGGGCCTGGACTGAACAGTAAGAGACTGTAGGGATAAGCTGGAAGCATCCCTGCTTTGGTTGGGGCATTCCAAGGATGCACTCCAGGCCCCGGCTCCCCGCCACCAGCCCCCTGCCACCAGCCCCTCGCAGCCTCTCCTGGATAACTATCTTCAAAGGCCCCGGGGGAGGGTGGGACGTGGGGAGGCCTCGTCCCTTGCTCCACCCAAAGATGGTCCACTTACATATGTTGACAAACCAGACTTCTGTACAAAGATCTGCCAATTCAAAGTTCTGCCACTGGGCACCTGGGTAGCTTAGTCAGTTGAGCGTCAGACTCTTGGTGTCGGCTCAGGTCATGATCCCACAGCTTCGTGGGTTCCAGCCAGTGCAGAGCCTGCTTGGGATTCATTCTCTCTCTCTCTCTCTCTCTCTCTCTCTCTCTCTCTCTCTCTCCTCTCTCTGCCCCTCCCCCACTTGCACTGTCTCTGTCTCTTCAAATAAATAAACTTAAACAACAAAGTTCTAAAGAAATTGAAAACAACTCTGTCAGGTGATCAGAATTTGGTTGGAATGGCACCTCAGCAACATCAATAACAGCCATGCTTGGAGGTGTCTCAGCCAAACTCTTATTTTACCTTTGGGATGACTGAGGCCCAGCATGGGAGAAGGGTGTCAAGTATTCGGGCAGACCAGATGCTAATAAAGTTTCCATGTCATAATTGCTTATTAATACAATTCTTCATTGATGGATTCTAGTTTTCAGAACACAATAACAACATCACAGGAATCAGCTGATAAAAGGGAAGTGTCTGCAAACTGTTAAAATGTACTAAATTAAAAGTTATTTGATTACCGGGGCACTTGGGTGGCTCAGTCATTTGGGTGTCCTACTTCAGCTCAGGTCATGATCTCACAGTTCGTGGGTTCAGGCCCCACGTCGGGCTCTGTGCTGACAGCTCAGAGCCTCGAGCCCACTTCCAATTCTGTGTCTCCCTCTCTCTCTGCCCCTCCCCCCGCTTTCTCTCTCTCAAAAATAAATAAACATTAAAAACATTGAAAAAAAAAAGTTCTTTGATTACCACAGTAATGTAGCTTCTTCACAGGCCCAAACCCAGAGAAACAAAAAAGGAAATCAGTTCTGTGCTCAAGTAGGTTCCTTTTTCCTTTAAGAGTGAATTAAGGCATCTACAACCTAAATATAAAATCTAAAACCATACAACTCTTAGAAGAAAACATAGGGGCAAATCTTCATAACCTTGAATTTGGCAGTAGCTTCTTAAATATGAGGCCAGAAGCACACTCAACAAAAGAAAAAAAATAGATAAACTGGACTTTGTTAAAATTAACTTTCGTACATCAAAGGGCATTGTCAAGACATTGATCAAGCCTACAGAATGGGAGAAAATATTTGCAAATCATATATTTGATAAAGATCTAGTATCTAAAAATATATAAAGAGCTCTTATGACTCAACAACAGATAAGACAAATAACCCAATTAAAAATGAGCAAATGACTTGAATAGACATTTTTCCGAAGATATGCAAATGACCAAAAAGCACATGAAAAGATGCTCAACATCATTGGTCATTAGGGAAATATAGATAAAAACCACAGTGAGATACCACTTCACACCCACTAGGATGACCATAATTAAAAACAAAACAAAACAAACAAACAACAACAACAAAAAAGGAAAATAACAAGTGTTGGTGAGGATACAGAGAAGGTAAAATGATTCAGTCACTGTGGAAACAGGTGGTTCCTCAAAAAACTGAACACAGAATTACCAAACAATCCAGCAATTCTATTCCTAGGTAAATATGTATTTAATTTTTTAAATTAGTTTATTTCTGAGAGAGAGGGAGGGAGGGAGGGAGAGGAAAGGGCAGAGAGAGGGGGAGAGAATCCCAACCATGCTCTGCACTCAGCGTAGAGTCCAAAAAGGGGCTCAATCTCATGAACCGCGAGATCACCACCTGCGCCGAAATCAAGAGTCAGATGCTTAACCTACTGAGCCACCCGAGTGGCTCCTAGATAGATATATTTTTTTTTTTTTTTCAACGTTTTTATTTATTTTGGGGACAGTGAGAGACAGAGCATGAACGGGGGAGGAGCAGAGAGAGAGGGAGACACAGAATCGGAAACAGGCTCCAGGCTCCGAGCCATCAGCCCAGAGCCTGACGTGGGGCTCGAACTCACGGACCACGAGATCGTGACCTGGCTGAAGTCGGACGCTTAACCGACTGCGCCACCCAGGCGCCCCTGATAGATATATTTTTAAAAAACCGAAAACAGGCACTCAGACAAATAAATGTAACTATGTTCATAGCAGCACAATTCACAATAGCCAAAAGGTGAGAACAATCCAAATGTCCACCAATGGGTGAATGGATAAAGTATGGCAGATGCATACAATGGAATACTGTTCAGCCACAGAAAGGAGTCAAGTACTGATGTGTGCAACAAGGAGGGTGAACTTTGAAAACATGATGCTAAATGAAAGAGGCTAAGCCCAAGAGGTCACATGCCGCATGATTCCATTCACATGAAATACCGAGAATAGGTGAAACCACAAAGACAGAAAACAGCCTGGTGGTTGCCAGGGTTGGGGAGAGGCTATTTAAAGGCTCCCAGGTTTCTTCAGGGGCTGATGAAAATGTTTTGAAACTAGACAGAGGTGGCGGTTGCACAACATGGTGAACGTACTCAATGCCATTGAGTTACTCGCTTAAAATGGTTACTTTTATGTTCTATTAATTTTTCTCAATTCGAAAAACAGTGACTGGGGGTGGAGAGAAGGGTGATGGCAGATGCCAGGAAGAAAGACCTCCAGACGCATGTTGCTTCCAGACTCAGAGACCATCTCTGACCTGGAGAAGGGTACAAAAGTCACTTAGAGTCCATTCTTCCCACTTTACAGGTGGGAAAGGCAAGCCCAGTGAGGGCAATGACCTACTCAAGGTCACTAAGTGCATGAGAAGCCACGGAGGAACTGGGGACCACCGGGCTTTAGGACTCAAAGCTGGAGTCACATCATGATATCTCTGCTGGCCATGGTGGGCTGGAGGGGGCCTGTGGCCGTGAGCAAATGAGTGAAGTCCAAGCTCACATCGGCCTTCCAGGCTAATCATCAACCAGTTGGTTATCTGGGCTCATCCATGCCAAAGGCTTCAGATGACTCAACCCGGGTCTTCCTCCTTGAGAGTCGGCTCCCTCCATGAGCAGATTCCCAGCTTTAAGTGGAAAACACATTAGCCAGCTGTTCTATTTCTGCCCACCGCCCGCACCCCTGGGCTGAGGTCATCAGGTTCCCCACAAGGGCAATGGGAGGAAGGAGGATGTCCTAAAATTACAGCATTCACTGATCCCCCCTGAGGGACCCGGGAGCATTCAGTCAAACGCTGGAAGGTGAAGCCAGCTGAGCCACCAGAGCCCTGAGGGGGTTCTTTTCTTTTTTAAGGTTTTGCTGGCTCAGACCTGTTGGGCAGGTATAAAAGAGAATGGCCAGCCTCTGCTGGGCACCCAGTCTCTTCCAGTGCTGTCTCAGGTGGGTACCATGGGGGATGCGGGGGGAGATGGGAAAGGGGGAGGTGGGGGCTGCGGAGGGGCCACCTGAGGAAAGTGGGTGTAATGGTGAGAGACTGGCAAAGGGGGATCAGGAGATGAGCATTTTTTGAGCACTGGTCTGCCCCAGGGGCTGCAGAGGGAGCACCTCATTCAGTGTTCCAGGGGACGTGAGGGTGAGGAGGCAGCTGCCGGGGGGCTCATGCCACATTCCACAGCGAGACAGGAGCCATGGGATTTGAACCTGGATCAGTCCCGTTCACTGTACCACCTGCCTTCCCTGCTCAGGGGTGGGGGAGGAAGAAGGTGCTGGGTTCATGTCGGGCTCAACCCCAGCCCTGTCCTTCTGTCCTTCCCACCCTCTGTAATGCATCTCTGCTCCCCCTCTCCCCTCCAGGACCCTTTCAGCCTCTGCATTCCTTGAGCTGAGTGTTTTCTATGTGCTTCATGATTTTAAAAAATGGGTCTTAGGGGCATCAGGTTGGCTCAGTCAGAAGAGCATGCAACTCTTGATCTTGGGATTGTGAGTTTGAGCCTCACATTGGGTGCAAAAATTACTTAAAAAATAAAAAAACCTAAAAAAAAATTTTTTTTAATTAAAAAAAAAAAAGACAGAAAAAGTGGGCTTAGTTATCAAGGATGCCTGGAAAGGGCTGTTGTCTGGGGGGACAGGAGTAGCTTGAATGTGCAGGGGGTGCCTGGGAGGTGAGCTCACAACTGAGCAAGAGGCTGGTAGCCACTGAGGGGGTGAGTGGTGTCCAAGGCCTGTACAGTCCTTGGGGCAGTGCCTGGTTCCAGGGGTCTGTGCCCCGGGCCACCAGGCCAGGACAATAGCCACGATATCTCAGCTTGTGGTTCATGGTAAAACCATGAAGGGTACACACACGTGCACGCTCACACACACACACACACACACACACACACACACACAGCCTCACTGGAATAAACAAAGAAGAATTTCTGGCCCTTCCTCCCAGATTAGAGCAATTTTAAAAGGCACCCAGTCCTAGTCTTAAAAGTGGTTCTGTTTTAACAACAAGTCTAATGAATTTTAATCTGACTTTGCTGATACTTGCAATTTCTTTTCATGTGGATTTTGGTGTCATTTCCCTGGTGACTTCCATCTGTGTTAAACAGAAGCAGGAAAATGAGGCAGCAAAAAGACAAAGCAATTGAGCCATCGGGCACAACAAATAACAAATGGAAGTCTATGTCGCACAATCCTCTCTTCCAGAAAGGGGGTGGGGGAGGCCCAAGGCAGCCACTGAACTGCCCAAGGTGACTTGTGGCAGAGCCCAGGGGGACCCAAGTGTCTTGGGTGCTGGACAAACTGCTGGAAGATATCAGGGACACAGAGGACTCTCAGCCCAGTGCTCCCCTGGATGGGACAGGACAGGTTAGGCAGGCTCTCTCCCTAGGCTCAGGGATCTTCAGTGGGAAAACAATTCCATCCTGATTTTCACATCCTTTGACTGAAATGTATCATCCCTTCCCCTTTATATTCTCAGTCACCCACACTTGTGACTTTGTCAGCAATGGAAATCACTGCTATTTTCATATCGCGGTACAATTGATGCAGAGAGCTCGAAAGACTGTCAGTTTCCATTGTTGCTTCAGAAATACAGTGGTTGTCAGAGCTGCGGTCAGATCGTGTAATTTGATGCATTAGTGAAGGATTACGTGGATTGCCGTATCACGCGTTGTTTACTATTTTGCTAATTATATTCTCATACCGTTTGTTTCCTTGGTGACCCTATGCATTGTACTACCTGAATTTAAAAGTGTGTCCAGTGGGAACACAGACATCACCGTCTGGCACAGGAGGCCCACCCTGCTGGCCTCATTATTTCCTGTGAAAGGGACCCACTTTGGGCTTGGGGAACCCAGGCTGCAAGCAGAACTCTCTAAGCTGGGCCCACAGAGAGGTGAGACTAGGAGGAAGTATCTGGCTTCACCGCCACCTCTTGCCTATCCTGGGTCAGCCTCTTTTGGAAACACCAGGGCCCCAGACAGGAAAAGCTGGAGCTGCCTGGAGGATAGCTCTGTGCAGCAGGGGCCTGGGAGGCACAGTCCTGAGACCCTTCCATCTCCAGCTGGTTTATTTAGAGCTGGAGGCCATACTCAGCCTGGAGAACAGTGTTGCCTGTCAGAACCACACCCCTTCCCAAACTTTCAAGAAGGTTCTTCCCCTTCAAGACAAATTGGGATGCCCTGACTTCTCTCTTTGCTACCAGGAGTCCCCAGTTCTCCTCCCTCCTGATGGTTTGGTGAAATTGTCTAGATTTGGAGACCAAGAGGCCCCCACTTGACCCTAGGCTGGCCTTGTCTTAAGAGAGGTAATCATTGAATCTGGGCAATTATTCTGAACCGAGTGTTTGCTTAGCATCTGGTGAAGCCTGTAGACTTCAGTTCACATTAGTGTTTTACAATACATTTAGAAAAAAAAAAAAACTACATAGGGTTACAAAGGAAACCCAATTGTATTAAAATGCAGTTATCAAAATATTTAAAAGTCAATTTGTGATATAGTAATTAAAAGTACACTTCTGCATAAGTAGACTTAAATAGCAACTAACCGAGGGTCTAATAAAACCATAATTTCAAAGTTGAAATGAGGGTAAATACTATTTTGAGATGTCTGCAACCACACTAAAATGAAAGGAGACTAGCTGTGCTTTCTGTTGGGGACAAACCCGACAGAAACTGTGTGACTGTGGTACTAATGTGGCTTGTGGCCTCTGCTCATACCTTAAGGGAAAGCGGAAACCAAGTAGTTATTGTTTTCCTGTCCCAATTTCATGGTTGAAATCCTTACTTTAAAAATTTTAAGGCTCTCATCTTCTCCTCCATAAAATGAGCTTCCTGATCCCCACCTCACAGCCCCAGTGTGAGGGGCATATGAGAGAGGCAGATACAGAAGTGTTTTGTGGTTGGTGGGGGGTAAGCAACTCTGTGGAGTTATTACCTCATTTCTTACTCTCAATTATTAAGACTTAATGGCACCAGGGCCCCTGGGTGGCTCAGTTGGTTAGGCGTCTGACTCTTGATTTTGGCTCATGTCACGATCTCACAGTTTGTGAGATCAAGTGAGTGAGATCAAGATCGCACTCTCTTTCTCTCAAAATAAATAAACATTATAAAAAATTTTTGATATTTATTTATTTTTGAGAGAGATTGACAGAATGCAAGCAGGGGAGGGGTAGAGAGAATGGGAGACACAGAATCCCAAGCAGGCTCCAGGCTCTGAGCTGACAACACAGAGCCAGATGTGGGGCTTGAACTCATGAGCTATGAGATCATGACCTGAGACGAAGTCAGACACTTAACTGACTGAGCCACCCAGGCACCCCATCAAAATAAAAAAAATAAATAAAAATTTAAAAACCTAATGGCAGCAAGACACCCAAAGTGACATGAGAGAAGCAGCCCCATCTCTCAGGGCACTCGTTCCAGCCTACACATGAGCCTTGGCAAAGTGTCCTTGCTTTTCCTACAGCACCCTGGGAAGTCCTGGTTCCCTCCCTCGGTTCCTTCCCGCTCCTCCCTTAGCCAAGCCGCGATGCCTGGTGGATACAAAGGTGAATGTGGGGACGATGTGGACCCGATGCCCTTCCTGGCACCTCCCGAAAAGGAGAGGATAGAAGCCATGAACAAGCCCTATGACATCAAGAGGTCCTGCTGGGTCAAAGACGAGAAGGAGGGCTTCATCGCTGGGGAGATCCAGTCTGAACAGGGTGACCAGGTCACCGTAAAGACTGTCAACAACCAGGTGAGTGAGGAATAATCTCCAGGATGAAACTTTGGGAGTGGCAGACACCCAGGTGCTGCCGTCCATGCTTCTGCTCAAGAGGCAGAGTAGAAAGAAGAGTAGATATGCCTCTTGGGTCCTCTGTGCCGGGTACAAGTTCAGACTCAACTGCACTCAGACTGTGGCCCTGGGCAAGACACTTGCCCTCTCTGAGCTTTGACTCTCTCCCAATAGAGACTCCAACATGGTAGGGCACATGGAAGTACTTTATATGTTGCAATAGTCCATTTGTGCACCAGATCGTCAAGGGAGTTACTTACCTTCAAAGTCCCAAACGGTTTTCAAGTGAAGGAGTGAGGGGAAGCCATCAGCAGGTGCACTATGTGCCCGTGATGGCTTGAGGAGTGTGGGACAGGCCCAGAACACCCTGGCTGGCCCCGGGGGCTCTCCAGCTGTGTGAGCATAGATGGTGGCTTCAGATCCCCTTGCTGCATGGTGGCAGTGTGCTGGAGCTGGTTTGTCCTAGCTTGTGAGGACACAATGCTAAAACTCCAGGGGCTTTGCAGCTGCATATTAAACATTTAGCAGCTTGATGTCAACCATGGCGGATGTATTTACACCATGGGAATTGATAAATGGTATAAATCAGGGATTTCTCCCCATCCGCACCCCCTGTATAGCTGGTTTACCAATACACCGCTCTCTCTGCTGTGTATGACATCACAGTCTCTCACAGTATCTCACTGTGTCTGACTGTGGGAGTGACTTGAGAGAATGGAAAGTTTGGTTAATTAAACACCTACCCTGCAGCAGACTCCCGGTGAGGCGCTGGACATTTTGTTTAATCCTTTCAAGAATCTTACGTAGTAGGATTTTAGGAGTTCCTATTTTGCAAAGATCAAGGAAACCCTAGGTAACTTGCCCATAGTCACAAAGACAGCAAATGATGAACTCAGATTCAAGCCTAGCTGTATCTGGCTCGAACACCCGTATGCCCCCACATCACCACATCACCTCTCCATGGTGGGCTATGCAGCAGGAGCGTGAGGCGGTCTTTGGTCACGGTCGGGAATACATGAGACCAGAGACCTTGTGTGATCACAACTTGTGGCATCTGAGCCTCGTGCTTTGTTTTGCTTCCAGGGGAGTGCAGGAGGGAGATGAGGCCATCGCTGGGTTCAAGCGAGTTGGAACATGAAAGTCCAGCTCACTTCTCCAGAGAACCTACTTTTCAGCAGGGCAGAGCATTGCAGTGTTATAAGGAGAGTGTGGAGCCCCGGAGGCCCCGGTCTAGATACACGTTAAGGACAGCACGTAACTTCTGTGTGAATCCGCAGGTTTGGGACAGAAAGACTGACTCACCTGGCTTCTGAGATCAAGGCAAAGGCCTCTGTCCTGTGCTGGAGCTGAGAGAGAAGTGTCTGCCTGAGGGCGAGGCCCAGAGATCTGGGAACTCCGGGGAAATGGACTCTGAATAGAACCCAGCTTGATTTACTAGGGGGCGTGGTGACCATTAGTGGGTAGATTTTCCAGAACTGTCAAGGTTTCAAATTATCTGCCTATTGGACTCATAAATTATTAAAAGTCCCAGAAAGCCCAGTATGTGTTCAAGCCTCCCACGTCAGGCTGTAGGCAGCTCAAAGATGTTTGTTTTCTGGATCACATGTCTTGAGCTTCGGTCCCAGAGGCTGGAACTTAAGAGCTGCTGCTAGTTTTCATTTACAGATTAAGAAATTGGGGCACGGAGGGGGGACGGGATTTGCCTGCCATGCACAGGCGCTCCAGACTCCCAACCCTGTGCTATCCTCAACCTGACACATGTACTGCTCAGCACTCATTGTTGTCTTTTTTTTTTTTTTTTTTTTTGGTCTTGTTTGCTTGTTTGCTTTCAATTTTATCTTTCAAAGTGGCTTGGTGGATTGGTAGGAGCAGGGAAATGTCTTTTTCTTTTCTTTTTCTTTTTTTTTTAATGAAAAAGTTCACTCTTATGTGGATCCTGAGAAACTTAACAGAAACCCATGGAGGAGGGGAAGGGAAAAAAAAAAAAAAAGAGGTTAGAGTGGGAGAGAGCCAAAGCATAAGACACTCTTAAAAACTGAGAACAAACTGAGGGTTGATGGGGGGTGGGAGGGAACAAACTGAGGGTGGGTGATGGGTATTGAGGAGGGCACCTTTTGGGATGAGCACTGGGTGTTGTATGGAAACCAGTTTGACAATAAATTTCATATATTGGAAAAAAAAAAAAAAGTTCACTGCTGTTTAGAAACCACCACCAATTCTCAAGGCAGAGATCCAAGAATCACATCTCCGCAAAGTGTCCCTGGGATCAAAGAGCAAGTTCTGATCAGCTACCAGAATGGACTTGGTGGGAAGAGAAGCAGAGCCCAGAGGTGCTCTGAATTTAGGAATGGGACTTGATAGCTCATAAGGTATTTTAGACGCTTCCCACTTATGTTAATATAATTCTCACAGCAACCAGCTGAGGAAGCTTCTGTCATCCCTATTTCATAGGGGAGGCAGTTAGGGCTCATATGGCCTTGGAGGTCCCTCCTCAGCCCAGGCTGTACAGTGATGGCTGGACCAGGAGTTGGGCGCAATGGTCACCTGACTCTAGCTCCTTCCAGGATACCAGAGAGTATGGGGTACGTTGTGCCAGAAGCCCATATGGCTGTTGACAGTACTATTTCCTAATTCCTGCTGCGTCTTGACACTCCCCTCACCCAGACTGTCACTGTGAAGAAGGATGATGTCCAGCAGATGAACCCGCCCAAATTCTACCAAGCCAACGACATGGCGGACATGACTTTCTTGAATGAGGCCAGTGTCCTGAACAACCTGCGCCAACGCTACACCAACATGAGGATCTATGTGAGTGTCTGGGGCTGGGGTTGGGGATGAGGGGTGACTGCGGATCTTCTGCCCCTCTCCTGATGGGAAGGGCACAGCTGCTCCTCTACCTTCCCAGCAACCAACACACAGTATGGCTCAGACAAGGGCACAGGGACCATGCTTTTGACACGTTAGAACTTCCACTCCAAGCCTTCAATGTCTCCGTGACGGTGCCATCTCATGGGCAGCTTAAATACCTTTTGCTGAGGTTGTTATCCAGAAGTCTTCCTCCCCACCCCACCCCTGCAAACTCTCCAATCAAAACATCATTTTCCCCCCTGATGACTTCACACAGCCTTGTTAGATGTCACCCTTGGTCCGTCCGTCCGTCTATCCATCCACCTGCTGTCTGCCTTACCCCCACCCTGAGACAGGGCTGGCGGGAAAGAGTGACTCAGCACCAGGAGTTCCAGGGTAACACGCTGTGTGTCATACTCTGAACTCCTTAAGTGGGTTCTCTCTATCTCATCTTTGTTTCTCTTTCTCGGGATCACTTTCTATGTAATAAGATATCTTTTAAAACTCATTATGTATATCACAGCTATGCTAAGAAGAAGCTGGGGCAGGGTGGGTGTTTATTCCCATCTAGGCCAAAGTGGAAGATTTCAGTTCAACTGAAAAGAGGCACGGGGGCGGTGGGCAGGAGTTATCAGGTTGATGTGAGTGTCCAGCAAGGAGAAGGATAGTTTGGGACTCATGGATGGGGACCCACAGATTTGGCCTCACTTATTCTGCCCTCACTTATTCTCCCCTCAGACAATTTCTTCTACTACCTCATTGGTTTTTCTGATTTTTTTTTTCTTTTCAATGGGTTGATTTCCTTATAAAATTGCCTTATAATGAAAAGAGAAGCTGGCATCTCTTCTTAAGAGTAGATCAAACCCTGCTGTCCGCCAGGAGGGGTCGTGTCCACACAGGGAGCACTTCACAGCTGTTAAAACACCACAGAGCTCTCTGTGAACACTCGCGCAAAATCTCCCAGATGTATTAAATGGAAAAAGCAAGATATAGAACAGTATTATAGAGAGCTATCTTTTGTTTTAAAAACAAGAAGGGGGCAATAAGAATGTATCCCTGGGTTTGTATGTATATGCAACAGAAACCACAGAAGGCAGGTATTAGAAATTAACACCATGTTTACCTGTGTGTGGGAGGAGGAGGGGAGCAATGTGTGTTGGTGGGGGTGGGGGCGGGCTTTCTGCTGCCTATTTGTCCATACGAATTACTATGTTATCTATCCAAATAATTAAACCAAAATAAAATGAGACACATATATATGAAAGAGAGAGATGGCGGGGCGCCTGGGTGGCGCAGTCGGTTAAGCGTCCGGCTTCAACCAGGTCACGATCTCGCGGTCCGTGAGTTCGAGCCCCGCGTCAGGCTCTGGGCTGATGGCTCGGAGCCTGGAGCCTGTTTCCGATTCTGTGTCTCCCTCTCTCTCTGACCCTCCCCCGTTCATGCTCTGTCTCTCTTTGTCCCAAAAATAAATAAAAAACGTTGAAAAAAAAAAAAAAAAAAAGAAAGAGAGAGATGGCTTTGCTTACTGAATAGACGCTCAGACATAGATTTTGCATCCAGAGGGGACACCATTGTATCCCTCTAGGCTGGCAGTGACCTCCAGCCAGGCTGCTCCAGGGCAGGCTAGGGCCTGGAAGGAAGAGGGCACCAGGAGGAAAGGCCAGCTAACTGTCTCCCTTCCCTCCCACCAGACCTACTCAGGCTTGTTCTGTGTGACAGTCAACCCCTACAAGTGGCTGCCCATCTACGGGGCCCGCGTGGCCAACATGTACAAAGGCAAAAAGCGCACAGAGATGCCACCCCACCTCTTCTCCATCTCTGACAATGCCTACCATGACATGCTCATGAGTGAGTGGGCTGGGGGCTGCCGGGGCTCTTGGGGTGGGCAACAAAAGTTCTTTTGCCACTGGCTCCCAATGCATGAGAACCATGGGCTACCCAATCCCAACCTGGACCCCATGCCACCTGCTGAAGTTCTTTGCTAAAGTGTTGAGCAGCAGCACGTGATGCTAACACCGGGTACCAGGGCTCAGTGAGGGTGCTTGCCAAGTACCGGCCTTACCTCACACCCCATCTCATTTAAGCTTCACAAAACACACAGATGCCAGGTTAAGCGACTTGCCCAGAGTTCAAGCCAACACTTAACCATTCCCTGTAGGACTCTGGAATGTGGCACAGCGGCTGGTGAAGCAATTTCTGTTATGTTGCTAATGACTTGGTAGCTATCTATACGGGATGGGGCTGGTGGAAAGAGTGACTGGTAAATTCTTGGCCCTTCTACAAACATGCATGCTAGAGAAGGGGACTCCACAGGATCTGGGGGCTTTGGCCTCTGCTGGTCACTGCAGCCCACCTCCAAGCTGGGTGGGATGCAGGGAGATGCAGACTGTTCGGCCAGGGCGATGTCAAATGTCTAGTTCCTAAGTGATTCCTAATTACATCTTCCTGTTGCCGTTTTCTTCCCTGCAGATCGTGAAAATCAGTCTATGCTAATCACGTAAGTGTCCCTTCTGTCTCTCGGTCTATATACATATAATTAGGTCTGTGTCTTACACATGTAATTAAGCCTTCTTAGAATTAATTGGTGGGACTTGGTATGGAAATCTGCAGGCTGTGAATGGGCTTAGCAGGACCTTAAGGCTGCACTTGTGAAACTGAGGTTGGGGGGCGGGGGGTCTGTGTCCCCACCCCCCCACCTGTGTGTCCCGGCTGAGGGATGAATCATGGCAACACTCAGCCTGCACCGCTTATTGCTTTGCTTCTCTGCAGCCAAGCCCCTCCTTGCACTTCACTCTGCTCCTATTATCCATTTGCAGGGGAGAATCCGGTGCTGGCAAGACTGAGAACACGAAGAAGGTCATCCAGTACTTTGCCAATGTCGGAGGAACTGGCAAACAGTCCTCGGGTGGAAAGGTAGGGCTGATGGGCAGACTCAGAGTCTGTCACCCCAGCCCACCCTGTCTTCAGGCACACACAGAGGGGCACACACGGGGGGCACACACAGGGGAGCACACACAGGGGGGCACACACAGGAGGGCACACATAGGAGGCACACACAGGAGGACACACACAGGAGAGCACACATGCAGAGCCCATGTGACCCTCATAGGTGTCCTGGGGTTTGGGCCATTTTACAGAGGAGGAGGCATCTTGGAGAGAAGGGTAGGAAGGACCACATTGGGAGGAGGAGGCCACAGACCTGGGCCTCCCCCTACAGGATGTATTCTGCTGCCCCCCCCCCTCATGTCTGTCCCCAGAGGGGTAGGTGGCAGAGCCATTTATGCCTGGCAGAGGAGGATGGGGGACAT
This sequence comes from Panthera pardus, assembly GCF_024362965.1. Classification (NCBI taxonomy): domain Eukaryota; kingdom Metazoa; phylum Chordata; class Mammalia; order Carnivora; family Felidae; genus Panthera; species Panthera pardus. The sequence continues at coordinate 10,040,570 of NW_026526969.1, read as the reverse complement.
CAGCTCCTCATCAGCTGCTTCCACAGGCCCCCGTGGCCCCGGGGCCCAAGGAACAATAGCCGGGCCAGGGGCAGCTACAAAAGCCGACAAAGGAAAGGCTCATGAGGAAGACCAGGGATGCCCAGGGAAGGGTTTTCAGGCTCACTCTGGAGTCTCTCCAGCACCAGCTAAGAATCAGGGCCTGTCATCTGACAGGTGTCCGTCCGGTGTCAGGGCCATAGGGCGATGGTCATCAGGGGGTGGCCCTCTTCACAGGTTCCCTCCTGCCCTGATTTCCAGGCCTCCCCAAGGCCATTCCCCTCCTGGTTCCCAGCTCACAAGCCATAGTCATTTGAAAGCCCTGAATCCCCAGGCAGCACCCAACTTTGTGTGTGTCTCTCTCTCTGGGCCAGGGGTCCTTGGAGGATCAAATCATCCAGGCAAACCCTGTACTGGAGGCTTTTGGGAACGCCAAGACCATCAGAAACAACAACTCTTCTCGCTTTGTAAGTGTGAACAACGACAACAGTGGCCCCTGGGGGTGGTGGGACAGGTGCCATCACCCTATTCCAGGTAAGCAAATTAGGGCTGATTTAAACATGCAAATGGAATGAGGCAAGTCACAGCATCTCCTTCCCAGAGAGTTTTAAGGCCTTATCTGTCAAGGTCTACATCACACATAGCCCACATCAGTATTGAAATCAAAGAGCTTGAATGCAGAGACTTGGTAACAGGGTGATGAGGGGCTGCGAAGTCAGACGGGGGAGCCAGAGATTCACAGCGGCTGGAAGCTGCAGACAACTCTGCCCATCCCCCTGCCGGAGGGATGCAGGAAAGGTGCAGTCCATCCGAAGGGCCCTGGTGGATTCTGGAACCAGCTCAGCTCTCTTGTGGGACCTCTACCGGGGCACTATGTGAGGGGCTTCCTTCCTGGTTCCCAGTCTCCTGCTGGGGGGCCCCTCATTACCAGGGTGCTGGCGGGGAGCCTAGGTAAACAGGGCTGGGTAGGGAGGAAGTGGGGGCAGGTGAGGAATAGAGGTGAGCAGATGGGCCAGGAGCAGCAGAGGCGGAGACACAGAGAAGCCTCTTTCCAGGAGAATTTATTGGTGGTTCTGCCAAAGGGCAGGGAGAGGAATGTGGTGTCTCAATAAAGAGACTCAGTAGCGTGCCCCCCACGCCGGCTGGTCAAATTCTCACCATGCCTGCCTCTAAGCTGACTTTCCAGTGATCCCAGCCCCTCCTGCTGGTGCTCCTCTCCCCACAAATACCCTGCGGGGTTACCCCACAGACCTTAAATTTAGCTCCAAGCCCCATCTAACTCCTCTGCACGGGAAATCCGCGGCTCCACGTACAGCCATGTCTGGCCCAGTTACATTCCAAACAGCGCCCTTGGAACTCAGGGGGGCTGCCAGTGGGGGACTGTGGCCAAACCCGGCCCACGTGTTGGTCTAGCACCACACGCGTCCTCCCTCACGGCCCTTTCCTCCATGCTCAGGGCAAGTTCATCCGAATCCACTTCGGAACTACAGGCAAACTGGCTGGAGCGGACATCGAGAGCTGTGAGTCAGGCCCCTTTGGAGAGTTCTTCGGGCGGGACCAGCGACATAGCATGTGGGGCCCGGAGTAAAATGAACATGAGAGGCTCCTTTTTTAAAAAAAAAAAAGTATTTAAGAATTTGGGGTGCCTGGGTGGCTCAGTCGATTAAGCGTCAGACTTCGGCTCGGGTCATGATCTCACGGTTTATGAGTTCGAGCCCCGCATCGAGCCCACTTTGGATCCTCTGTCCCCCTCTATCTCTGCCCCCCCCCAACTAGTTCTCTCTATCTCACAATAAATAAACTCAAAAAAAAAAAGTTTTTAAGAATTTCAAAACAGCAACAGAGGAACATGAAACCGGGGCAGGGCCCTTCTGAAGGCAGCCTGCTGTCTCATGCCCAGAGGGCTGGCCCTTCTCCCCCCGGGGGTCCCCTCCGTGGGCAGTGAGGCCCCCAGAAGCTGTGTCTGGGGTGGAGAAAATGGCCCCTGAGCTGGCTATCGCATGGGACTGCACGGAGAGAGGAGCCCTTCTGCAATGGCACCCTGCACCCCAGACAGCATGGGTCTGTGTTCATTTTCTTGTATTTACTCCTCTCCAGATCTCTTAGAGAAATCTCGGGTCATCTCCCAGCAAGCAGCTGAGAGGGGCTACCACATCTTCTACCAGATTCTCTCTAACAAGAAGCCTGAACTTATTGGTAAAGATCCTTATGTCTGTCCACCTGCCCCTTAACTTGCTTTTCCTCTTGTTTCAGTAACAAAAAGACTCCCGAACGCAGAGGGTCTGGTGCCGTCCCCTGTGGTTTTGCATGAATTTCTTACAGTTGTGTGTGCATAGGCTACAGGGAACTTGCCTGAGGTTCTCCTCATGTCTCCTCTTCACAACAGCCTCGTGAGACTTAGCACCGCTGTTGGCCCATACCACAGACGGGGCTTTGGAATGCCTGCAACTCAGGGCTGAGACATAGACCTGAGATATGGGGCTTGCACCTGCTGCCTCTGGGCCCAGAGCTAGACAGGAGCAAGAGAGGTCAGCCCAGGACCGTTGCACGTGCAATAACAAGAGGTTCCCCTCTAGGTGGACAGAGCCCACAGAGTGCATAGTCTGATGAGCAGAGTACACTCACTCACTCACCGAGATGCTCTTGTGCAGGCACCAACATGCTCAACTGTTCATGGCAGACCTGCTCAGGGTATAAAGTCAGGGGAGAGATGAAGACTCACTCTTCCACACACACACACCTTCTAACCCCACCAAAGACTAGGGACCTCTCCCCACTCACAAGTGGGCTTTATTTGTGTTGGACACACTGTCCCTTTCAATTAACGGATGGCATTTTGAAATTGGAAGACTTCACATAAAACAAAACAAAACAAAACAAAACAAATCACCACCCTTGGATTTGAGGCCACTGGCTTGTTGATAAAGTCACAAGCATGGGTAGTGCGCTCCATGAGGGGCAAGTCTTTCACTGACAACACTAGGGTCTCTGAACCAATGAGTGGAATTTGATAGTAATCCCTGCTATAAGTAAAACAAGACAAAACGAAAAAACATCACCGACTTCTTGTTTCTCTGAAGTTATAGAAGATCCAGCAGCCATGGCCCTGCCCTCCCACACGGCTCCAATCAAGGCAGTCGGATGGTGGTGGCCCCTTCAGATGGGGCTCAAGCTCTCCTGGTTGCCACACTCCCCACCAAGCCCCACTGCATCCCTGACCCTCGAGCAGGGTGACCGCCCACATTTATCTTCCTTCTTGGGCTCTAGTTTTTCTCAACAGTAGAGATGAAGGAAAATGAAAGTATTTCTTGCACCAACGTCTCCTCCAAAAGCAGAAAAACAAAGATAGATCAAGAGGGGCACACATTTGAGGAAAAATCCAAGTGCGTATCTTTGTAAAAGCACAGTCTTCACGCTTCTTACGTGCGAGTGATTGTTATTGCCCGCTGCAATCGTTGTGTTACCTTCTGCCTTAGAATGTAAATGGCTTTTTCTAGGGGAGAGGAAGGGGAAAATAAATAGGAATTCATTTATTCCCCAAATATCTACAGGGCACCCAGGAGGTGCCAGGTACTGGGCCAAGTGATGGAGGACACAACCAAGTTCCCGAGACCCTCTTGCTGTCCTAAAACTCCTCATGTGCCCTTTTCAAATCTCTCCATGACTCTGGGTGATCCCCGAGGGTAGGGATAATATCTTAGTCAGCTCTGTAGCCCCATGATGCCCCCTGCATCATGCCGGGCACATGAGAGGCATTTAGGGGATACGGCTTACAAAGGAAAGAGAAGAAAACCGCAGGTCACCAAGCTGCTAATCTGCTTTCCTGCTCTTGGCAGAGACTTTGCTGCTGGTCCCCAACCCTAAGGAGTACCACTGGGTGAGCCAGGGCGTCACTGTGGTGGAGAACATGGACGACGGGGAGGAGCTGCAGATCACAGACGTGAGTGGGTGGGCGTGGCCGGCACACCACAGGGACAGCCAAGACAGAAACTGTGGGGCCCTGCATGCGCTGCCACCGGAATTGGGGTGGGGCCACCCAGAGCAGCCAGGCAGCGGCCCAGATTCTCCCCCCGGGGGTCTCCCGGGCTGCAGCTGGCTCTTCTCTCCGGCCCGTCACAGCAAGCAGAATTGAACTAGGATTCCACGGAACCTAAGGGGCCATCTGCTTCACGTCCTGGCTAGAAGTGACCCTCCAGTCTCTTAAGTTCCCACCTCTCTCTCTCTCTCTCTCTCTCTCCTCTTCTCACTCTGAGCACCTATAACTTCTGTTAGGGTATTTGTGTCCACTCTCCTCTTTGATGGTAGAATTGATTCGTGATGCATCTTGGCCTTTCCCTCTCCCAGGACCTAGCATGAAGCCTGAACAGTAATAATGATGGTAATAATAATGCCACCTCCAATGTGTTATTGTGTATCTAATTCTCACTGTGTGTGAAGTAATGGCCTAAACATTTACACATCATTTCAGTTTATCCTTATGACCACCTACTATCCCCGTTTTGCAGATGAGTAAACAGAGGCCGGGGAGGTTAGATAAACACAAATGACTATAGTGCAGAGCATTTGGTCTGGGCCCCTGGGAGGAAAACAGACCTGTCTCTGGCCAGGGTGTGTCTGACCTCCAGAGCCCACACCGTATTGCAGTGGCCCATCAGGGCCAGCCCACAACTGCAGTGCCGTGGCCTCTGTTCTGTGGAACGAGAAGCCAGGAGTTTCTTGCCTTTCTCTTCCCTGTGGACTTGCAGGTTGCCTTTGACGTGCTGGGCTTCAGTGCCGACGAAAAGATTGGCATTTATAAGCTGACCGGGGGCATCATGCATTTTGGCAACATGAAGTTCAAGCAGAAGCCCAGAGAGGAGCAGGCTGAAGTGGACACCACGGAGGGTAGGTGTTTGGCTGTTCAGGGAGGAGGCAGCACCAGTGGCGGGGGCTCACAGATCTCGGAGGCTTTGTGAACATTTCAGAGACATGCTATAAACCAAGAATGTTCCTTGGATGTCCAGACATCAATAATAATCAGAGAGACAGGACAGAGAGTCAGAGCCATAGTTTCGGTTTCTTTACTCTGCTTTGCCACTTGACCTTGAGCGAGTGTGGAAACCATCTCAGACCTCTGTTTTCTCATTGGCAACACGGGGTCTCTGCCACCCTGCCCTCATCCCCTTCCCTAAACACGATAGATGGCACCGGGCTTCTCCGGGGCAGGGCATCATCTTTCTTTCACTCGCCTGCTTTTTCTGTCCCTACTCAGTGGCTGACAAAGTTGCCCATCTCATGGGTCTCAATTCCGGGGAGCTCCAGAAGGGCATCACCAGGCCCCGGGTCAAAGTAGGCAATGAGTTTGTGCAGAAGGGCCAGAATATGGAACAGTGCCACAACTCCATCGGGGCTCTGGGCAAGGCCGTCTATGACAAGATGTTCAAGTGGCTGGTGGTCAGGATCAACAAGACCTTGGACACCAAGATGCAGAGGCAATTCTTCATCGGCGTGCTGGACATCGCCGGCTTCGAGATCTTTGAGGTGTGCCTGCCCTGGCATTCTGTTTCTGCTTTGGGGTGGCCATTTTTCTTCCAGAAGCTACTTCTCACCGTGGTTCTCTGGTTTCTCATCTCGGACCTGGGGCGGGCCAATCTCAGTTATTTGCTCTTTCTTTCTTTCTGTCTTTCTTTCTTTCTTTCTTTAGAGGGGGAGGGAGGGAGAGAGCGAGTGAGCAAGCTGATGTACCAGCACAACACTGGTGACCTCTCACCTTTTTCCTACACAAGAGAGACTCGGGTCTCATCCCAGGCTAGTGCAGTGGGTCAGGAATATTTTATCTTTGTAACTGAAGGCCACGTGATTAGGAGTTGGTCGATCTGGTTCTGGACTCAGGTTGGCCATCAACTAGCTATGTGGTCTTAGGAAAGTAGCTATTCCTCTCTGAGCCTCAGTTTTCTCAAGTCTAAAATGAACCAACGGGGAGAGATGATCTATAAAGTCCATTTCACTCCACTATCCTATTATTTTAAGAATTTCTACTGGCCACAGATGGATTTAAAAAAAAAAAAAAAAAAAGCTTACCCCAATTTCTTTCAGGCTCTAAAAGGCTAATTTGGCTGCCGTTTCCAAGAGAGTCATTTAATTTCATAGGTAGAAGGAGGCTTAGAGTTTCTGGACTGTGCTCCCTGGTATCCTGGGGAGCCCCTGAGAGCCAGCAGGGGAGGGACGAGAGGAAGGGAGGATGACGTGTGCCAACAGCAAAGTGTGTGCTATAGACAAACAGGGTTCGAATCCCATCTTGGGCCACTTCCAAGCCGTGTGCCTCTGTTTCTCCACGTATTAATGGGGACACTAATCATTCTTGCCTCGTCAGGTTTTGAGCAGAGGCATCTCAGTGCAGGGTCTAGCACGTGTGTGTGCTCTGTGACTACAGTGGCACCTCTGCTTTAGCCTGGGGTTTCATCAAGAGAAAGCACTCTCTGGTTTTTTGTTAAAGGCTTGTAAACCCCTCAAGCCCTTTCATCCTACAGATGAGGATTAAAAAAACTACAGAGAGAGAGAGAACTGTCCAAAGGCACACAGCAGGGCAGAATCCATAAAGCCTCTCAAATGATTTCTATCCTGAAAAAAAAAAAAAAAATGATTCTTTCCGCAATGATTTTCTTTTTCTTTCTTTTTTAAGTTTATTTATTTTGAGAGAGAGAGAGAGAGAGAGCCCAAGCAGGGGAGGGACAGAGAGAGGGAGAGAGAATCTCAAACAGGCTCCGCACTGTCAGTGCACAGCCTGATGTGGGGCTCAAACTCATGAACTGTGAGATCATGACCTGAGCTCAGATCAAGAGTCGGATGCTTAACCAACTGTGCCACCCAGGCGCCCCTCCATAATGATTTTCATTAACTACAGGAGACGGCATCCGAGGTTTGGGCGCCCCCTGTCCTCCCCTTCCCTCCTACTTCCCTCTGCCCCCCTCTGCCCCCACCCTCCTCTGCAGGTGCTAAGCTGCTCTGTGCCTTTGCAGGGGATGGTCACCGAGAAGGGCTTCTTGCAGGGCTGATGCAGCACTGTCCCAGGGTGGGCGTTCAGGCATCTGGGCAGCGCCTGACGCTAGTTGGCCCTCGGCAAATTTGAGCTCTGCTTGTCACTTGTCCCTCGGTCCCGGCCCCCGGGAGGCTCTGTCTGGGTCCCGGCTGACACCCTGCTCTCTGCCCTCCCTCCTCAGTTCAACAGCTTCGAGCAGCTGTGCATCAACTTCACCAACGAGAAGCTGCAACAGTTCTTCAACCACCACATGTTCGTGCTGGAGCAGGAGGAGTACAAGAGGGAGGGCATCGAGTGGGTCTTCATCGACTTTGGCCTTGACCTGCAGGCCTGCATTGACCTCCTGGAAAAGGTAACTCGCTGCTCACAGGAGGGGCTTCAAGAGAGAGGCCAGGACCCTGATCAGGGCTTGCCCCTCAGAAGGGGACTTCACGGGGACCCACAGGGAAGTGGCACCAGCAACACCACTAATGACCTTGGTTGGTCTGACCTCTAGCTTCCTCTCTGCAAAATGGGTACAACAGTGATTGCAATGGTCACCATTAGTTGGGCTGTTGTATGCCTCAACTCATTGGATCATCACAAGCTACCATATATATGGCAGGGTGTGTGTGTGTGTGTGTGTGTGTGTGTGTGTGTGACACAATACAACCATTTCACAGATGGGAACATTAAGGCACAGAGAAAGGAAGAAACTTGTCCAAGATTATACACCCTGTGAATGGCACAGTCAGGTTCTAACCCAGACAACCTAATCACCACCCCTGTAGTCACACCATCAGGAATGTTCTAGCAAATGGCCTAGTTCAAGAATATATACTGTTCAAGCAAATGCAGAAAAGGGACAGGAAAAGGACATTGACAGGACAGATGACAAAATGTGAACAGTCTGTTCATAGTATTGTATCAATTTTAATTTTCTGGTTTTCATTGTCGTTACCAAGCTTGCATTAACATTTGGAGAAGCTGAATGAAGGACGTGTAGGAATATTCTGCACTCTTTTGCAAGTTTAAAATTATTAAAAAGTAAAAAATCAAGAAATAGGAGAAAGAATATATGTTGTCTCTGAGACTCAGCCTAGGGGTGAGAAAGCAGGCTGGGGTCCCCGATGTGAGCCCAGCCTCAACCTCCCAGGAAAAGAGTCTCCCCAAACAGGCTGCACACACAATCCACCTGTCCTCTAACACCGACAAATACCCCCTGTCCGGCTGCCACAGAGCCTGAAATGTCCCTCATGCTTGAGCTTTGGGGTTAAGCACTGCCCTCTTCCAGAAATTTTTAGAAATCCAGACCCTCCATAGATATTAAGTCACTGACAGTTTTATGAGCTCCCATGTGAGCTCTCCTCTTCTGTGAGAAGAACCATATGTGGTTCTTGGTAGCCAGAAACGTCACGGAGGGCAGGAGCGGATAACAGAGAATTAAATTCAGAGAGGACGGGTGTCACTGATTTCACCATTTCCCTGAGGGCCAAGGCTGCCTGGCACCACTGTTTGGGAGGGATTAGCATTTGGGGAGCTAAGTAGCCCTTTCAGACTTCCATCTCCCCTTCTGTTAGACTCAATGAATTCTAGTCTCTTTCAAGTGTAAATGGCCTTGGCATTCAAAGACCAGACCTTGGAGCAACTTCACTGTTCCTGAGGGTCTATGCCCAGAGTTCTGCTTCCTGGCTGGCCACGCGGGTGTCTGGGGCACCCCTCCCACCACCCCTAGGCCAACACCTGAGTGGCCCTGTTGGGGTCCTATGGCCTCCTCTAACAACATCCACCGCTCTTCCTTCTAGCCCATGGGCATCTTCTCCATCTTGGAGGAACAGTGTGTCTTCCCCAAGGCCACCGACGCCACCTTCAAGGCGGCCCTGTATGACAACCACCTGGGAAAGTCCAGCAACTTCCTCAAGCCCAAGGGGGGCAAAGGCAAGGGGCCCGAGGCCCACTTCGAGCTCATCCACTATGCAGGCACCGTGAGTACCCTGTTGGCGCCTCCTGGGGCCATCTATCTTCTTGCTGCAGGCAGCTCTGGCTATTGTAGGTCCTTCCTGCCGTGACCTTGCTGAGGCTTCCTGCCTCCAGCTGGTGCAGCGGCCATAGAACAGGGTGATCAGCTCAGTGAAATGACCCCTGACTCATACTTCCTCATCACTTCTCCCTCTGAGAAATCCAAAGCAATCCAGCCAAGGCTGCCTGCCAGGGAGCCACCAGCAGTTCACCTGCCAGGGCCACACCATTGTTTGCGGCCCTTGGTTTGACAGCTGCACTTAGATCTTGGACAGAATTTACAACACGTGCAAAAAAGGGAAAAAAGTCCACGAGCCTATCAATTATCCCCCAACGGATTAACTTATCCTTCTGACGGCTCATGGTCACCAAAGCAACAAAACGACATCTCTGGAGTGGCTTTTTCACTCATGACAAACTTAGTCCTTGGGGAAGAGGGAATTAGCTTCTTATTTGAATAACTGATAGGGGAGACCACGTTTGTTCAGCCAGCTCTTGAGAATGTGTTTTATTTTCCTGCGATTTGCGGTATTGCTGTAAACGCCCGTGCTCCCTGTTACCACTGGAGTTTGTTGAGCTTCTGTGGGTTTAACTGCAGGGAAACAGCAGCCTTAGCACAGAGCTGTCAGGAAAGCTGCTCTTGGATCGGGCATCGGGGCCAGGATTTTATGACCTCATCAACCATAACAATGCCAATTACTTGCAAAATGAATTATGCCAACAAGTAGAGTAAACAGCAGCTTTGGAGGCCGACTGCTGTGCTCCGCCTCACCTCCCACGATGAAATGAGAGGGCTCTGTATTGATAGCAATGGAATATTCAAAGTCTAATGGGACCTATGCACCTCCAAGAAGGCTCTAAAGTAAGGCCTGCAGGTGATGAATGTCTTTATGCTCTACAGGGGAAGGAAAGCCCAAAGGTTTCTGCTTCTTATCTGTTTTCCTCGGTTCCCTACGTTCAGTGGAAGAATTTGAAATGTGCCTTCCTCTTTGCCTCCCCAGCTAGGGCCACATAGCAAAACAGGAAATAGAAATTAATGGATGTCCAATTAACTAAACACATGGATCCCAGGTGTGGCTAGATGGAGCCCCCCTTCCACCAGGCAATGGCCAAGGGATGTGTGCCCTTGAGCAAGGGGAGACCAGACACCCTTGTAGGGAGCTCTTCATGTAGCTCAGGATTTCCCTGGTCGAGGCCAGTCAGTCAGAGCAAGGGCTGAGCCTGGAAGAAGATCAACCCACCTGGGTAGAAAAAGAGCCAGGAGGTCAGGGAGGCTCAGAGTAGCCAGCCAAACCAGACTTGCAAGAGGAGGTCACACCCCAACAGAAAGTAGCTGGGGAGTCCTGTTTTGTGGGGAAAGCTCGGAGACAGGGTGACCTAAACAGGCAAACTGCAAATGCCCAAGAAAGCAGATAGTGGGGCCTCCACCTCTTACTGTGGTTCAGGGACATCCCAGGACTCCAGGAAAGTCATCAGGTCAAGAGCTGAAGCCCCAGGAGATGGGGTTGGAGGTTGATCTTGGGAACCCAGAGCAGGCAGAACCTGTAGGTAGAGGTTCTGGCTGTGGGACCCAAAAGGTGGATGCTAGACCTGGAAGGTAACCACTGGCGCTTGTCCCCTCCAGGTGGGCTACAACATCACTGGATGGCTGGAGAAGAACAAAGACCCCCTGAATGAAACAGTGGTGGGCTTGTTCCAGAAATCATCCTTGGTGCTACTGGCCCTTCTCTTCAAAGAAGAGGAGGCTCCAGGTATGAATGACGCCTTGTGGTGTCCAGTCCCCCTGTGCTGATGCCCTTTAGTGGCCAAAATGGAAACAAGGAAACAAAACTCACCTTATTCAACTCCTGCGAAGTGGATGAATGGGTGACAAGTTACTTGAGGGAGGCCATGGATGACAGTGCAGTGGAGAGGTGCGCACGCATCCTGCGAGCTTCCGTCAACTGTACTGCCCGCTGGGCCCATGTCACCTCTGGGTGGAGCAATACTGCTTTGGAAGAGTAGATGCCCAAATGCGTGTGCTTATGTTCTGCTCCCCGCTCTCCTCTGTCTGAGGCTCAGGCCAAGCCCAGCCTTGCCTCCTACCCAATCGAGGTCGTGTGGCCCACAGGGAACGGCCTGGATGGGAGCTGCCCAAGGTGGCGGTCACTCAGTGGGGCAAGAGCTGCAAATTTCCTTGAATTCATTGACATTTTCACCACCAACGTGCAATGCCTCCAGATGGTCTGCAGGCTCTTCTTCCCGCCCAGGCAATGGGAACAGTTTGTCTCTATGTGTAGCCCTAAGTCACAAAGGGCTACACCCTCTCCAGAGAGCATAGCACTCCTTTTGACCATTAGACCATGGTCATCCCACTCAACCCTTCCCTGGTAGATGTCCTTTTCCTGGTGTGAGGGCCCCCACCTCACCTAGTCCTAAGAAAAGCCTTTTTAAACCAGAGAATGTGTCTCTTCGACATGGAGCACTGAATGGGGCTGCCTGTCTCCATGCTGTGTTTTGACATGAAACGTGTGTTTTTCTTCCTCAGCTGGAACCAAGAAGCAGAAGAGGGGGTCTTCCTTCATGACAGTCTCCAACTTCTACAGGGTGAGTAGGGGCTGCCCCAGAGGCCACTGTGCATCCAGTGAACCCTCCTTTCCATTGAACACTCCCTTCTAATGGTGTGGTGGTCTGGCTGCCACCTCCCAGCCCAGGACAGGACGAGTTCATTTCTACGCCTACGGTGGCCTCTTCCATGTAAGGAGTCTGTTTCCTTCCAAAGGGGTCACGGAACCACAGGACCTCAGAGCAGAAAAGACCCTTAGAGATGGTTCAGTCCAACCACATCATTTCGGACTGAAACCCAGGGAGTGGCATCATTGGAGATATCAGTGCCTAAGATCTTGAGCCCCAGAGTTGGCTGGCAGATCCTCTAGGCCGGTCACAACTTCCACAGATTTGGGGCATTACTGGGGATATGTTCCAAAGTGTAGAAAGGCAGCCAATAGGGAGATGTGACCCGAAGAAAGATTTCAATATTTGCCAAGGATCTAGCCGCCTGGAAGTGGAGTGGGCTACCTCATTGGAGGAATCCAAGCAGAGGAGGAGGGAACCTCCATAGGGAGGTTAACAACGGGGGGGCGGGGGGGGGGGCTTCGTCCTCACAGGCACTATGGTTCCTTCTAGTATCGAGACTCTATGATGAGCCAGCGCTGAATCAAGAAGGGCCCTGCTTATTGAAAACCACGTCACCTTGGGCAAGTCCCTCTGAGATGACAGACGGGCACTGCCCAATATGCCATCCATGATGGTAGCCACTAGCCACACATGGCTAGTGAGTGCTTGAAAAGAGGCTGGTGCAGCAGAAGAACTCAATTTGAATTTACATTTTAACTTAATTAATTGCACTCTAGGGGCACCTGGGTGGCTCAGTCAGTTAAGCATCTGACCTTAGCTCAGGTCATGATCTCACAGTTTGTGGGCTCCAGCCCCGTGTCTGGCTCTGTGCTGACAGCTTGGGGCCTGGAGCCTTGCTTTGGGTTCTGTGTCTCCCTCTCTCTCTGCCCCTCCCCTGCTCACGCTCTGTCTGTCTCTCTCTCAAAAGTAAATAAACATTAAAAAAATTTTAAAAAGACGTGAATTAGTTGAAATCTAAATGAAGACCTGTCCTGAGCATCGGTATCCTGCAACACCAACACTGAGCTTATTAATTCAGTCTTTCTTCTCCTTTTTCCTCCACCCCCAGGAGCAGTTGAATAAGCTGATGGCCACCCTCCACAGCACGGCTCCCCATTTTGTCCGCTGCATTGTCCCCAACGAGTTCAAGCAATCAGGTACATCATGGGGACATGTCTCCCTGCTGGAGGTCCTCAGGCTCTGTGAAGTTAGTGTTTGCTTAAACTACATACCCTTTCTTGTTTTTAACATAGTGAACACGTAGAGAGCAGTTTAGTATTTTTGAAACCTTAAGTATTGTTTCTCTTCTTTGCCAACCTCTCCTCCCACCAATTTTTCAAACTTGCGACAGTTTTGACCCAATGAAACAATAACCGTTAATAAAAATAGCTAATGTTTGTTGCACACAAACTGTGAGCCAGGTATAAATGAAATCCGTTTTAAAAATTTGTAATGTTTCTTTATTTTTGAGAGAGAGAGAGAGTGAGAGAGAGACAGAGGATTCGAAGCAGGCTCTGCACTGTCAATGCAGAGCCCAATGTGGGGCTTGAACTCACTAACCGTGAGATCATGACCTGAGGCGAAGTCGGACACTTAACTGACTGAGCCACCCAGGCGCCCTGAATTAAGTTCACTTTTAATCACGAGGGATGACTAGGGCACAAAATGGGGCACTGAAAGGATCCCCCAAAATGGATCCCCCCAAATCATATTCTAGCTGTTTTGTAAAGCGAAAATCATGTTCTGGCTGGGTGAGAACCAGCTAGAAGTCATACTCAGGAGGGCCTTTGGTCTTGGCTGAATTGTGGGGCCCTGCGTGCAATGACGGGAGGAGACTGGGGTTGACAACACAGATGTTCAGTTAGCTTTCTGCAGTGACAAGGAGTGGCCTGTGCCACCCTAGAACACTGACTACATCCTGCACCCTCCCTCTTGGCAGGCGTGGTGGACGCCCACCTGATCATGCACCAGCTGGCTTGCAATGGAGTCCTGGAAGGCATCCGTATTTGCAGGAAGGGCTTCCCAAACAGGATGCAGTACCCAGAGTTCAAACAGAGGTGAGTGATGTCTTCCTGATAGCCTGAGTACAGTTCTCAGTTTCCAGGGATGGACTGATTGATAAATATAGTCCTGTTGTAGCAGATGCTATGGGTACGATGACGGATACCAGCTCACTGTTACTACCTGAGTACACCTTGGCCTGACTTTCAACTGCCAGAACCTGCATTTCTGTGCCTGAGGGCTTTCTCTGGCTCTTGAACCAGCTTTGTTACTTGGCAGGCTGAAAGTCTCAGGAATTAATGCCTTCCCCAGGAGCGGCCCATAACCAATGACTTACAGACAACTGGCATATCAGTATTTCAATTCCCTTACTCTTCTGGTGGGCTAACTATGAGTGAGGCTCCCAGATAAATGTCTAACAACAGGCTCTCCAGGTTACATTTTTAAAAAATAATAAAAATTAAGAAATTAAAAAGCCCTGATTTATAGTGTTTTTAGATTTCCATGGTGTAAACACTCCCATGGCTGATTTCAAGCCAAGCGATGTGACACCAGTGAATGTGGGGTTGGGGAGAGATTCACCCAATTGGCTCTTGCCGGCCGGTAGGAGTTGGTCTCAGCACACCACTGTTCCCAGTACCCCCTAGCAACATTAATCCCCAGCTGCCCATTCTGATAACTGACCTGATAACATGCCTCTTATTGACTGCCCTGTCCCCCTCCCCAACTCTGCCATCCCCCAAGTAAACTATTTGCATTTGGATACCTTGTCCCAGGGTCTGCTTCTGGGGGAACCCAAAGTAACACCTCCACCTTAGGGATTATTTCCCTTCTACCCACTCCCTACATGCTAGAACATAGGACCATAGGTTGATGGACAAGTCATTAGAGGTCATCCTGTCCTAGCCCTCTGAAGGCTGTAAACAGGGAAGGACTTGTCTAAATCACAAAGGGGGCTGCTTGCAGGCCAGAAAAAGAAGTGCTTCTCCTATGTCTGGAAGAAAAGATCAGGAAGGAAAATTTTTAGTGTTTTCATTTCTAGGAGCACCAGCCCTTTGAACTCCTGACCCACACAGACATTCACTCCCCAGTGTCTCCTGCCAGTCCCACCCCAGTGCCTGCCGAGGGCATCTGCAGAACAGGTCTAACCATGATTCCAAGGCCATCACAAAGACCAATGGATGTGTCAACTGCATGGATGTACTTCCTGAACTGCCAGCTTGGGCGTCATGGTGGCTGTCATCATCTCTCTCCCAACAGGTACCAAGTGCTGAACCCCAATGTGATTCCTCAGGGGTTTGTAGACAACAAGAAGGCCTCAGAGCTGCTGCTCGGGTCCATTGACCTGGATGTGAATGAATACAAAATTGGGCATACCAAGGTAGGGGCTTCTGGTGATACTCCCTCCCTCTACCACTCAGCCTCGTCCCAAGAAGGTGGGCTTCAGGGTGTGAGTTCCAGCTTGGCCGCTGACCAGTTGCCTGCCTTAGGCAAGCCCCACGGCTGCTGAGAGCCTCAGTTTCCTCCTCTGCAAAAGTAGGGCTGATACAGCTGATCTCATGGGATTCGGGGGTGATTAGTGATAACGTGGGTGAGAACCCAGCTTGGACAGGTACATAATAAATGGTAGGTTATTTCCTAGGACTGTATGAGCCCCAATCAGAATCAAGGTCCTGGATTTTACTGGGGCATGGAGGTATGTGTGTGGGGGTGAGGTCTGAGAGCAAAGCACCATAATCCCAGCCCACCCACACCGAAAGCTCCAGCCCTGAGCTGGCAGGTGAGTTGGGGGTGACTCAGAGAGGCTGCCTGATCTTGACTCACAGGGCCTGGGCTGCCGTGTGTCTGTCCCACTTCCTGGCCCTGCAGAGTCTTGTCGGGACTGTAAGGGCCAGCCAGGCTAATGGTGCAAGGTGTCCATCTATAGCTGCCCAACCAGACTGCACCCAACATGACAAGCAGGGCGACCCAGGAGGGGTACTAGCTTTACATTCAGGAGCATCAGGCTCAAAGCCTAGTTTTGTGTAGCCCAGGACAGATCAACTACCTCTCCAAGTCTCATGGATGGCACAGGCAACATGGCTTCCCTACAGGCTTGGTAGAGGATGCGGACACTTTGCAAATGCTCATAGAGCACCTCCGTGTGCCAAGCATGGTTCAAGGCTCTAGGAATACACCAGTGAACAGAACAGGAAGAGTCCCTAAGCCCCTAGAGCTTGCTTCGTGGTAGTGAGCATTAGCAGAATTGTAACGCTGCTCTGGAATCCTCCAGAACTGCGAGCTCTGGCCTCCTTCACAATTGAGACATGCTGTGTATAGCTAAATTGACTTATAGGAACACTGCAGGTTTTCTCATAGAGTCGCTGAATACTTGAGTGGGAGAGAACCTCAGAGACCGGTTCCTTTCCCCACCCCCACCTTTGAAGGAGCGGAACCTTGAGGAAGCCTGGAGAGGGTCGTGGAGGTGATGTGCCCAATTCCACAGTACTAGGCAGAATGGAGCAGGCCCCAGGCCGCATGACACTGGGTCACGGGAAAGGGGATGGGGCTGCTGTTGCCAACATTTGATGCAGTTACTGGCTGGGCGAATGGACTGCATTTTGCTGTTGTTCAATGTTGCATTAGGCACCTCAGGTCCAGATAGAGTCCTGGGGATCCTGGGGATAGCTTTCCAAGCTTCACCCAAGTTTCCAAGATTCAACCGTGTTGGTTGGTACATGACATTCAGTCATTGTCCCTGCCATATCATGCTTGGCACGAGGACCAGGCAGGCTCTGGTGGCAGAGGCAGAACAGAGAACAGGATGATTTTGCCTGTAAACTGTGTCCCCACACCCAGCCACATGCTTACCTCACTGCTCCTAAAAGGACACAACTCAATGACAATTCATTTTGAAATATCAAGAAACATTTTATGAAATCAAGCCCAATGTCTCTACCCCATCATGGCTAGCTAGCTCTTTGGGTTTTTGTGGGGGAGGAAGGCAGGTGGAGGGAGCATTCTTTTCCATTCTTTTCCTGTTGGTATCCATAGCATCCGCATAAAGGATTTAATCAAGAGCTCTGCTCCTGGCCTCAAGGTGTGGAGTTACAGAGTCTTAGAGCTGGGAGGACTCAGGGTCCTGCACTCCCATTGAACAGGAGGGGAGTTAGAGGCCTCCCAAGAGGGAGTGGCTTGGCTAAGGTCACATAGCACATCCAAGGAGGCTGAGGCCAGGTACAGGTCTCCTGGCTCCTTCTATCCCTCTAGAAGTTTCTATCATGTCCTATTGGAAGCCTATAAAAAGATGTTACATTATGAAACATAACTGATAATAAAGTCACCACCCATGGGCCCACTTAAAAATCCAGAATCTCTTCTCATCTCTTTCTTCCCCTTCCTCCCCACCCCCAGGAGTAACCCCTTGCTCCGAATGCTAACCATCCCCCTGCCTTTTAAAAAATAGTTTTGTCACATATGCACATGAAAGTACCACACTCGACATAATCTTCTGTAGCATGCTTCTAACACTCATTCATGTTTCCAAGATTCATCCTTGTTGGTCAGTACAGGACATTCACTCATTGTCACCACAGTATCATGCTGCCTCAGACAGCCACATAACAATTATCCTTTCTCCTGCCCTTGGAAATTGATTTTTTTCCCCCTGCAGTTATCAACAAATGCTGCTTTGAGTATCTTTGCACATGATCCCGTGTAGAGGTTTCTCCAGAACGAAATTCTCAACCTTGGCTATACATTAGAATCACTTTGGGGAGGGATAAAAATACCAATGCCTGAGCCTCACTCCAGAAATTGTTTGAAATCACTGTGTGCAGGCATCGGTATCTTTCTAACCCTCCAGGTAGGAGAGGTAGGAGAGATGTGCAGCCGGGGTTGAGATGTACTAACACGGCAGAGGACAGTTGACTGTTTCAGGGTATGCAAACAACTAACTTGATGAGGGAATGCCAACCCTTTTTCCAAAACTGTTGTGCCAACCTACCCTCCCCTGATCCACAACCGTGCCAACACCTGTGCTCTGGAAAAGTCTTAAAAGTCACAGGTGGAGGGAGGAGTGAATGTTACCTTGCAACCTTAATCTGTATTTGCTGGAAATCTGGTGTTTCCTGATCTAACACACTGCAAAGTTGGGTATTTCCTGATCTTTCTAACCCACTGCAAAGCTTTCTCACACACACCAGAGCTGGGTGCCTGAAACTGTGCAGCACTGGTAAAGCTCTGTATCCTTTCTACAAAGTCAATCTCTCCCCTGCCCAATACCACCCCCTCTTCCCACTCCCAGATCCTGGGAGACCGTGACTGTCTAAAGGCCGTTTGCACAGCAGTAAAGGAGGCCCCTTGCCACCGTCGTGCTGGGCAGTCACCACAGCAGTGAGGATTATGACGATCTAACACATTTTTTAAAAATGTTTATTTATTTTGAGAGAGAGGGAGTGTGAGCAGGGCAGGGGCAGAGAGAGAGGGAGAGAGAGACTCCTAAACAGGCTCCGAGCTGTCAGCGCAGAGCCCAACGTGGGGCTCGATCCCATGAACCCGTGAGATCGAGAGTCAGATGCTCAAGCTGCCAGGTGCCCCAACCTATCATATTTTACTTACCACTTCACAGTTTACGTGAGACTTTCCCACCCAGTTATCTCTATTTACTCCTTATAGCAGCCCTGTCAGGGAGGGATCAACATCCCCATTTCACAGATGGGGAACTGAGGCCCTGAGATGTGAGGAGACACGTCCAAGGTGACCCAGCCGGCGAGTGCAAGGCCAGAGCTGGAACCCATAGGAGGCTGAGAGGAAACAGACACAGAGGCTGGCAGTGGCCCCGCTATTGGGGACGTCCAGGCCAGGGCCAGCTGTTCCCAAGGGGCCTCAAACACCAGCACCAGACTGGGTCTCTTAACTTTCAAGGCCCTTTCTGAACCTCTGGGGCTTCCCTCACAAGTGGCCGCCATCGGCGACAGCCGGGCCACGTGCAGAGGAGTGTGCCTTTCCCACAGGTATTCTTCCGAGCGGGCATCCTGGCTAAGCTTGAGGACATGCGGGACGAGCGTCTGGCCAAGATCATGACAATGCTGCAGTGTCGCCTGCGGGGCTTCCTCATGAGGATCGAGTTCAAGAAGATGCTGGAGCGAAGGTAGCACTCACAAACACGGGTGGGGCGGGGCCACTGAAGCCACGCGCATCCACGCAGAATGACCGGGGACCCGGCCACACACCCAGCGGTCAGCTCCAGTAGCGACTCGGGGCCGTGAGATGAGGGGAGGGCGCCGACATCTCCACTGGCCCAGAGAACCCTGTTCGGGGTCTGTATTCGCTTCCTGTGGCTGCTGGAACAGAGCAGCACAACCTGGGTGTCTTAAAACAATGGCAATTCTCATAGCGCTGGAGGCCAGGAGTCTGAAGTCAAGGAATATTGCAGGCTACACTCCCCCCGAACGCTCTAAAGGAGGATCCTTTCTTGCTTCTTGGAGTCTTGGTGGCCTCAGGCGTTCCTTGGCTTATGGCCACATCAGTCCAGTTTCTGCCTGTTTTCACAAGACCTTCTCTCTGTCTGTGTCTCCACACGGCCTTCCTTCTTCTTATATGGACACCTGCCATCTCGGGTCAGGGGTCCACCTTTCTCCAGTATGACCTCATCTTAACCTAAGTAATGACACCTGCAAAGACCCTATTTCCAAATAAAGTCACATTCACAGGCACTGGGGGTTAAGACTTCAGCAGATCTTTTGGGAGGGGACACAATTCAACCCATAAGAGGGACCACCTAATACAGACCCTTCTCTTAAAGCCTACAAGTCACTTTCCCAGACTTCCCCTTACTGGTCCATGTGATGACACTGTCAGAGGGAGGAGGCAGGGCCGGCACCCCTGCTTCGCAGATGTGGAAACTGAGGTCAGAAGGGTGAAGGAACTGGCCCAGGTCCAGGCAGAAAGAGTCAAGACTGGAATCCAGAAGTCCTCACTCCAAATCCTTGCCCTCTGAATTGTGTTTTCCAGCCATCTTTCTAAAATGATCATCAGAAAATAACTCGGGCTACCCTGGCTGACCTGTGGTTGACTCTGGTTCCTTGTGGGCATAGTGTAATGAGCAAATAACAATAATGAGGTCCTGATATCCACTGCCCCCCGACCCCCTCCCTGGGACCGTGACTGAAGGCAGCGACACAAGTTAGGGGCTGAGTGTAGGACAGCAGGGCCTTGGCACGCAGGAGGTCCTCGGTAAATGACAGTCCAGTGAAGCTGGAGGGGACAAGGGGGGCGGGTTCCAGAGACCGCAGAATGGATAGGACTCAGAGAGTAATGGGTGATTTCCCGTGAGGGAGAGGAAGGAAGGAAATGTAAGAAGAAATGAGTGGTCTGTCTCAGCCTTGTGCTGTCTGGGTGGAACCGTTCCATCAGGGAGGCCAGGCCCTGACACCTGCACTTTCATCCAGGGAACCCCGGCTTCCTTTTTTTGCAGAATCGGCCTGAAAGTCATCCAGCGGAACACACGCAAGTTCCTGGAGCTGCGTTTCTGGGGCTGGTGGAAGCTATACAACAAGGTAGGGCTGAGGGGCCAGGCTAGCTGGGCTGCAGCTACCAGTGCGTTGTGTGTGTCGAGGGGGTGGGGGGGGGCAGTCCTGGGGGGGAGGTGCCTCTTGGGGGTGGGAGGCTACAGGATGCAGCAGGGACAGTCCACAAATGAGGGTGCCTGGGAGACAAATGAGGAATCCAGTCCCCTTCCGGTCAGGGGCTAATTCCTCCCTGAGAAAAACCACAGAGGACCTTCCCGTCTCATGTCATCCCTCCAAATAACACCCCCTTAGGATGGAAAGCCCCTCAGTACAAAAAGGGGGCTTGGTCGTCAGCCCCTCCCCCTGCACATGTTGAGGCATCTTCAGCTCCTTCAGTGAGGTCCTCAGCTTCAGAGCTGGAGCGAGCTCAGGAAATCGTGGGATCCGGCCTATTTCCCAGGTCCTTCCGAGACAGCTGAGAGGGCAGGGCAGTGAGTCAGCCCTTAACCAATGCAGCAGGCAGGGAGCCTTCCTCCTGGTGCAGGTGGAATCATACTGGGTGATGGGGTCCCCACCTCGGGCCTCCATTCAAAGGGAACGTGCTGCTGGGCACCAGCAGAGGCCGGATGCAGGGCTGCATTCAGGAGTCAGAGGATGGTGGTGTCTCAAGGGACAGCCATGCGGAGGGTGGATCAGGCTCTAGGTCATCTCTGGTGGCCCTGAGGCCCCCACAGCTCGTGTGGAAGCTTCCTTCCCCTCCCCATGGGAAAGCGCTTTCTAACACTCAGTGCTGACCACAGATTCAAAGCAGGGATAGTAAGTTCTGCCTCCCCAAAGGCTCTCCCACACAGGCCAGCCCCCTCGAGGGCCTGAGATCCCAGAGCAGTCCAGATGAGCATTTCTCAAAGTTCGGTCGTTACCAGTCCTTCCCCCACCTGTTCCATGACTGAGCTTTCCTGATGCCAGCTACTTTTTTATTTTGAAATTTTTATTTTACTTTTTATTTGTATATATTTTAAGTTTGTTTATTTATTTTGAGAGAGACAGACAGAGTTCATTCGGGGGGGGGGGGGCAGAGAGAGAGGGAGACAGAGAATCCCAAGCAGGTTCCAGATTGCCAGGGCAGAGTCCCATGTGAGTCTTAGACCCATGAACTGTGAGATCATGACCTGAGCCGAGATCAGGAGTCAGACACTTAACCGACTGAGCCATCCAGGCACCCCTAAAAATAAATTTAAAAAATAAGAAATTTAGGGGTGCCTGGGTGGTTCAGTCGGTTAAGTGTCCGACTCTTGATCTCAGCTCAGGTCATGATCTCACAGTTATAGATCAAGCCTCACATGGGGCTCTGTGCTGACAGTGTGGAGCCTGCTTGGGATTTTCTCTCTCTCTCTCTCTCTCTCCCCGCCCCTCTCTCCCCTTCCCCCGCTTGTGCTCAAGCTCACTCTCTCTCTCAAAATATATAAACATGAGACAATTTTAAATTTAAAAAAGCTACTTTTAAAGTAACTGTGTAACAATGAAAATCAAAGCGTTTCTATGCAAGGCTTAAATCCATCTCACTTGCCCCCTCGGTATTTGTGTTGCCCTCTGGGAAGCCCCAGACCAACAGCCTTTAAGATTCCTCCCAAGCAGGACACCAGTGGTCAGAGAAGATGAGGAGACAAAGCCTGGAAACTTCTCTGTTCTTTACTAGAAAGCAACACTTCACTAATTGAACATGGCAGAGCAAGGTCCTGTTCCAATGAGTAAAAAAAGTAAAACAAAATAAAAATCCTTTACTCTTAGTTTTTAACTACGCTCTAGTCTTATCTAAGCCAGATAGGATGAGTCAGGGGGAAAAAACCCAACACGTTCTGGTAGGCTTTCACTGAATAAAAATGTCACGTAGTTGTGCGTTTATGTGAACTTGCCTCTGCAGTATCCCAGGTCCCCACAGACAGAGAGACGGAGACACAGAAACAGGGAGAGAGACAGAGATAGGGAGACAGGAAGAGAGAGAGACAGCAAGGAGGAGGACCCCGTAAGGGAGAAAGGCAAGGGAAACTGGAGCTTGAACTCGGCCAGGCACAGCTTAGAGATCGGTGTGAGCCCTGAATGGGGCTAGACGCCGAGGAACACCTAACTGTGTCTGTCAGGATCGCAGAGACCCCTGAGGATTGGTCCTAGGCAAGGACGGGCCTTCTCTGTGGAGGCGAGAGATACTTCCTGGCATCTGTGGAGAGGGACTCCCTCATGGCTGCTTTCCGCCCCGATGGGGGTGTGAGGTCCTGTCTGAGGGAGAGCCCACAGCCCACCGCCGAGCCCCCGCGGCCCATCCCCCTAACGCCATAGGGTGTCGCCCACCACTCAGGTCAAGCCGCTCCTGAATGTGGCTCGGCAAGAGGAGGAGATGAAGGCCAAGGAGGAGGAGCTGAGGAACGCCATGTGCAAGACACAGGAGCTGATAAGCAGGGTAAAGGAGCTGGAGGAGAAGATGGCCACGCTCAGCCAGGAGAAGAATGACCTCACCATCCAGCTACAGGCCGTATGTGGGGCCCCGGAGGGAGGGCGGGAGCTGGGGGCCCTGGCAACTACCAGGATCCCTGGGGCCACTAAGAGCCAGACCCAGGGAGGCAGGTGGGGGGTGAGCCTTCTGAGAATCAGCATACGAGAGAGACCCCCGTAATAAAAGAATCACCCGCTTATGGGAGCACCTATATATGGGCTCCACCCCTTAATGCCTCACAGTGATGATTTCCCTTATTTTTCAGACAAAGAACTGAATTTCAGTAATGTTATGCAACAAACTGAAAGTCACACAGCTCGTCTGGTTTGAGTCTGAGGCTGGTTGTTGTTTACACCACTGACCCCATCTTGGGGAGACCCCAGTGGACACCCAGGGTGTCCCTCTTCTGGCACGTACTGTCCGTTTGACCTTTGACGATCCCACCTCCTCCGAATATCAGGTCCCTCATCTCTAAACCGTCGCTTACAGTGACATCTGCCTCGCTTGCTTCTTGGGGTCGTTATAAGGAGGAACTGTGGGTGGGAAATGGTTCGTTAACACAAAGGTGCTAAATCGATGCTGGGAGTCATTTGGGCAGATAGTCACTCCCCATTGGCAGACAGAAGTACAGGCACTCCCGGGCTCAGCCCCAACTACCGGCAGTGTGCAGCCTGTGTGTCCTCGACTTGTCCTGGACCACTGGCTACATCCTTCAGGTGCACCTGACCACCTGGGATCTGTTCAAAGGCAGATTTCAACACAGCAGGTCTCGGGTGGAGCCTGAGATCTTGCGTCCTAACCAGCTCACGAGTGATGCAGCTGGTGGCCTGGGGACGGCACTGCGAGACTCTGTTCTGTCACACGCATCACAAGGAGCTCGGGGCCAGTGCCCAGACCCCTGTGGGACCCCCTCTGACCGGCGCTCTTTCTTCCACCAGGAGCAAGAGAACCTGATAGATGCCGAGGAGCGCCTGACCCAGATGATGAAGACGAAAATGGAGCTGGAGAGCCAGATCTCGGACATGCGGGAGCGGCTGGAGGAGGAGGAGGGCACGGCGGCCTCCCTGAGCGCCACGAAGCGCAAGCTGGAGGGCGAGATGAGTGACCTGAAGCGGGACCTGGAGGGCCTGGAGACCACACTGGCCAAGATAGAGAAGGAGAAGCAGGTGAGGAGGCCCTGGGGCCTCACTACACCCCCCTCGGGAATAGGAAACCCTGTGGGGGTCCCACCTGGAGTCCCCTCAGCAGCACCGCCCAGGACCCTAGCCACCAGCCACATGGGGCTAGTTTAACTTAATTCAGCGCCATGGAAAACGTGACTCCTCTGTTGACCTAGCAGCATTTCGAGTGCTCAATAGCCACACGAGGCTAGTGCTACCGCATTGAACTGAGAACGTGGCTGTTGCTGCAGAAAGTTCCGTCGGGACAAAGTAGCTAGAGGGATGAGGGCTCTTCCCCTCATGGTGACATCCAGGCTCAGGACTGACTGGTTCTCCTCGTGCCCGTGAAACCCAGGTGTCTGTGCTAGCCTGTGGCCCACTCAGACTCAGCGTCCCTGGGCCCCTCACAGAAGGTTCTTCTTCACTACATCTGCCTTCTCCCCTCTTCCCGGAAGAGACAACCCTCTCTCTAGCGTGGGGCCACCACTAGCTGTTGGATCTCTGCCCAAACAAGCAGCTGCTGCCCTTCCAGTCGGCTCCAGGGGGAGCCCCTGGCTCCTGATACCATCTGGTGGGCCCTTGGCCCCGAAGCCCCCTTCTTACCCTCACAAGTTGGGGGGGGGGGGGGCGGATCCAGAGCAGGGGAAGGTGTATGCTGCCTAAGCCCGTGACTCTTCAGCTCTGATGTGCACACAAAGTGCTGGCATCTTGATAACATGCCGGTTCTGCATCAGCAAGTCTGCTGGGACCCGAGGGTCCACGTCTCTCAGACACCGCTGACGTCTGAGGGCCGGGCTTTGAAGAGCCAAGGCCTGACTGGTGGTTCTCACTGCTGCCCTCACCCTCAGATTCTGACCTGCCTGGGGTGTGCCCTGGGCACTAGCATTTCTCAGGCTCCCAAATGACTCTGGACCGCAGCCAAGCTGAAAAGCCCCTCTCTCGGAGCAAGCGCCTCCCTCTTTGTTCCCCCTCCAAGGCTGTTCCCAGCCTTAAAGGCCTGTCCCTCTCCTGCTCCTGTTTCCAGGCCCTGGATCACAAGGTCCGCACCCTAACCGGGGACCTCTCTCTCCGTGAAGACTCCATCGCCAAGCTCCAGAAGGAGAAGAGGGCCCTGGAGGAGCTGCACCAGGTAGGCACCATGGGCTTCTACTTGGCACAGCAGGTGGAGCTCGGAGACTGGAGACCCTGGTTCAAATCTTGGCTTTGCTGCCCCTCAGCTGGGGCCTTTAGGGAAGTCAGTCTTCCTAAATCTCAATTTCCTCATCAGAGTAGCGGGCACTGTCATGTCTTGTTGCTCTCCTCCCAAGTTTGTTGTAAGTGGGGCGACCATATAATTTATCACCCAGACTAGTCTGAGAGTGAAAGAGGGGCAGCGGGCATGAGGAGATGGTCCCAGGTGCACTGGAAGCTAGAGTCCCCAGACTTATCAGGATGAGTGCCCTGCCGGTGCTAAAGCACCAGTGAACCCCAATACATCTTGGCGACAAAGGGCATGAGCTCTTGTGAGGAGACCCGTTTGACCGTTATGGGCTCAGGCTCCTGGAGGCAGAGCCAGCTCTGACCAGCCACCAGTGCTGACCTTGGCACAGACCACTTCCTAGCTCTGAAAACACAGGTGCAGAGAGCAAGTTGAAGCCCAGAACCGGACAGCAGACCCCCGTCGCCATGTTTGCTGACACCATGAACCCACAGCACATCCCCTTTAGTGCCTCTCTCTGCTGCCTCTGGAAATACTTCCCCTTAGACTGTAACCCTCAACCATTTCAAACTCAGAGCCCCCGTTTATAACAAATACAGTCGATTCTCATTATCCCAGGTAGTTATGTTCTATAAAGTCACCACAAACACTGAATAAACAAATGCTGGACCCCCGTTTTTGTTTTTAATTTTTTCAAACATTTATTCAATTTTGAGAGACAGACAGTGAGCAGGAGAAGGGCAGAGAGAGAGGGAGACACAGAATCCGAAGCAGGCTCCAGGCTCTGAGCTGTCAACACAGAGCCCAACATGAGGTTCAAACCCACAGACCTCAAGATCATGACCTGAGCCAAAGTCAGATGCCCAACTGACTGAGCCACCCAGGCGCCCCAATACTGAACCTCGGTTTTAAGGGGAAATAGAAGGTTAGGTTCCTGCAAGCCTCTTTTCACGTTTTCATCAATCAATACATTACTTTGTTTTATGTGTGTTTCTGTGTAAGACACTACTTGGTACACACTGTCCACTCCTGAACAATGAACTCACGGTCAACAACCCTGTATCTCATGCCTGAACAAAGCTTATCTAACACACAAATTTCCTCTGTGAGGCACAGCACAGCTTTCTTGTGCTTGGGAACACTAGATAGCACTGTACCAGTGTGCTTGGTGCACCATTTTATGAGCCAAACTCACCAAGACAAAAGCACAAAAAATGTAAAAAAAACATGGCACTAAATAGACTGTGAAAAAGCCACCTGTTTGCAGTATGAGCTGAAACGAGAAGGCGGGGCATCATCTTATTTGACGTCAGCTGGGAATGTGCGCTCCAGAAGACGCAAACTTTTCGCTGCTCTGCGCATGTCTGCAAATGACCATGAACGCACCACAAGTATTGATTTGGGATTACACATAAATTTTAGCTCGTAGGTAAATTGGAAAATAGATAACCCACAAATAATGAGGGCAGACTGCATTTTGGAAGCCTCTCTTTACTATCGTAAAATAAACATTATTACAGCTAATACATACCTTCAAAAGAATCAATAGAGTGCCCTTCTTTTTAAGGGGGAAATGAACGGAATGTAATTTATAATAAATAACGGGGCTGTCCGTGTGTAAGCGCTCAGGCGGATCCACTAGAAGACGTCGTGAGCAGTCGGCTGAACACCCGAGCCTGCCTAGGTGGCCGAAGACGGACGGGCACAGAGGGTGTGTTGGTGACGCTGACGGCAAAGTGTGGCTGCCGTCAGTGATGCGGCTTTACAAAATGGTGAAGAACTCTCAGGGAGATTTTGACAATAACAAATCTCTCAGTTTTCATGGTAGATCATTCTTTAAAAATATAGTGTATACTAAATGAAAAAAAAAGTTGAGTTATGTGTCCAGTGGTCCTGGCTGCTGGGTTTAGGAGAGTAGAACTGTTGTTTTACGTACGTGAATGCCCGGGTGGGGCATCAAGTGTGCGGACTACAGAATTATGCTTCACGGTACCGGATTGTCCAGAGCGAGGCATGTCCAGCATCCCTGGAACCACTAAGTGCCAGTGGGGCCCCCAATCATGGTGGCGAACAAAAGCTCCTCAACAGACCTCCTGCATGCCCCATGGAGAGCCAGAGCCCCACTGACCATTGAGGGCCCACCTCCAGCTAACGGGTGCTCGGGTCTGCCCCTGCCTCATCTGGCACCAGGGCCAGGGACTCAGTAGCTGTTCCCTGAAGTCAACTCGACCCAGCTCAGAAGTGATGGCAGAGAACTAGGTCTGTTCAGCTGCTTCTGCATGTCTTGTGGGACATACAAGATCTTTCCTTCCAGAAAACCCTCGACGACCTGCAAGCTGAGGAGGACAAGGTGAACCACCTGACCAAGACCAACAGCAAGCTCAGCACCCAGATCCATGAGGTAATGCCCTGTTGCTGGGGCCAGTTCTATAGCTCAAGGGCCAGGTCTGTCATGGGGCCCAGGGTCCTCAGATACATTTGGGGAATTGGACTGACACGTCCCCCTGAGGAAATGAGGGCCTTTCTGTTGCCACAGCTAAGGAACCAGGCCCAGTCTGGTTCCTCAATTGCATTCTGGCCTCAGACTCACCCCACTCCCCTCAACACACGTGTTTTCTCTCGCTCTTCTTGTTTCTGCAGCTGGAGGATAACTGGGAACAAGAAAAGAAAATCCGGGCGGAGGTGGAGAAGGCCCGTCGGAAGGCTGAGAGTGACCTGAAGATAACCATTGACAACCTCAACGAGATGGAGCGGTCCAAGCTGGACCTCGAGGAAGTGGTGAAAAAGTACGCCCGTGCGGTCATTCATTTCATCCGTAACATTAGCACTTTCTGTGTGGTGCCAGGTGCTGGGCACCGTGCTGAGGGCTTCGCATGTATTAACGCACGTCCCTAGTACCCGCTATGTGCCAGGCACGGTGCCCGCTACAGAGCACATAGGGAGGGGACAGTAGGCGCTGCCCATCCACAGGGAGCTCCTAGTCTCACACAGGGCCAGCTGGGCGCCAGAAAGGGGGCTGGTACTGAGCAATGCCCCTCCCCAATAGGCAGGGAGTCTTGGCAGAAACCTGTAAGCTGAGCTTTCAAAGATCACAAGGAGTCGAGGGGTATTTCAATATCACTGCAGCAGTAACTATGGGGGACAGGTGGAGCGGAGAAAAACTGGAAGCAGGAAGGCAACCGGAAGGCTACTGCAATAGTCAGGTATAAACCTGAACTAAAGCAAGAAGCTGAGGGGATGGAGATTAGGAAACGGACAAGCTTTCAGGGGGCAGAATTTGGACGACACAACTTTGAAGTACATTTTGCCAAGGCAGTTTGACAGCTCCACGAGCTGCTGTGAGACGCGTGTGGCTAATGTTGCATCTCGGCTTGTTTCTTCTGTGGCACACCCAGAAGCTGCATGTGACCTTGACCATCCTGCTCACCTACTTGGTTTCTGGTGTCTTAGTTCTCACACATGGCTCCTTGACACGTGTAACCCACATATCAGAAGGAGACAGCCTTTTGTGGAAAGTTTTTGGAAGGAAATTTTCCCTAAAAAGGCAAAGCGCCCATGTGATTCTGGAGCCCCTAGAATGTAAGCTCACCAGGGCAGCGATTTCTGTCTGGTTTATTCACGGATGTGTCCCTGGAGCCCCAAACAGCATCTGGCAATAGTAGATAGTCAATAAACGTGTGCCAGATTAACAAATGCATGAGTGAGTGGGAAGCCTGTGCAGCAGATTTTGAGGGCTTTTGTAGGGCGAGACCTTCTGGGCTGTCACCGCAGAGGGTCAGGGGGTTAGGGGATGAATGGGTTTCAGCAGGTTCAAGGCCTCCTCCGGTAGCCCAGGTTCTGTTCCCTCACCAGCTGGCTGGTATCCCCTCAGAGCGCCTCCTCAGGAGATCACACCTTCTCTTGCAGGAGGGATATGGAAATCAATTCTGTCAACTCCAAGTATGAGGATGAGCAGTCTCTGAATTCCACACTCCAGCGGAAACTGAAGGAGCATCAGGTGTGTTCAGGACCGAGAAGGCGCAACTCTCCTTTTGAAATGCCCTTCCAGGCACCTTGACCCCCATCAGCTGCTTGGCCGCCTGGGTTTCCTGAGGAGCAAGGCTGCCCCAGAGTCCTTGACACTGATCCACATTCACCTCATGCAGGCTTAAAGTCAACGCCCCCACTATGAGGACAAGGCCCTCCACAATCTGCCCCTGCCCCCTCCCTGACCTTGTCACCCAGCGTTCCCGCCCCCCTCTCCCTAGCCATGCTGGCTCCTTGAGGGGTCTCATACCCCAGCCTCTCCCCTGCCTCAGGACCATTGCACATACTCTCTGTGCCCTGTTTCCCTCTGCTTTTGACAGTGTCCATCACATGCTCAGCCCCTTTCCATCACTTCCCTACTAAAAGGTCAAGTGGGTAAGTCTGTAACTTCACACAGAAGAGATAAATCCCACCCCTCCACCCCCACTGATTTGTCTGCTAGGCCCGAATTGAGGAGCTGGAGGAAGAACTGGAAGCTGAGAGGGCAATGAGAGCCAAGGTAAATGAACTACTTCTACACTCACTTGAGTCTAAGGACCCAGTGCCAGCCACGATCCAACCATAAGTAGACACTCCACTCAGGAAAGCACCAGAGGGGAGGGCAGGTTTCCAACTGAAAAGCCCCTCACTGTTTCTTGAGCCCCTACCGTGCATCAGGCACTGTGCTACAGGTGCAGTATTAATTAGGATGTAAGGCGTAAAGATACGATTCGTGGCGTGGCCCCACCTAGCGCAGGCAGAGGAGACAACATGAGCCTGGGAACTCGGAGAACTGAACTCAACAGGCTGACGAGGGAAAGAATGTCTAGACGGAGGGAATGAGACGGCACCTCCCTGCACAGGTACAAAGATGTTAAAGGACCAGCAAAGAGTGGAAGGAGGCTTTAGATGAGGATGAGACCAGAGAGCCAGTGAGAGACGAATTGTCACGCACCTAAACTCCTGATTCAGCCAAACGGGGGCCGGGGGTAGGATGGGCAGGGAGACCCACCCAGTGCAGGGAGGAGGACAGAGACATCCTTCACTGAGTGTGTGGGGTGGCAGGCAGAGTGCAGAGCTCCCAAAGTGCGGGCCCCCAGCCCCACAGACACCATGCGGTCACTGCAGTCTTTACCAGAGGGAGGGGCTCCCACATGGCTCCCCATCACGGTCACCCAACCTCCCCACCCCCAGGTGGAGAAACAACGCAGCGACCTGTCCCGGGATCTTGAAGACCTCAGTGACAGGCTGGAAGAGGCTGGGGGAGCCACGTCTGCTCAGGTACCATCCTTGTGGAGGGGACGGGCCCAGGGACCCCAGTTCCTGCCTGCCTTCAGGGAGAAAAAAAAACCTGCTGGATGAGAAGCAGTGAGAATAGGACCAGTTAGTTATTGCTGAATTCCTGGGGCTAACTTGAGGAGAGAACAATTAATAATAAAGAAGAGGCCAGAGAGGGGCTGGTTTCGTCCCCTCTCTCCTGGGGATCCTTAGCTCAGTGGTGAGGACAGACGCGGCACAGGACTGAATGCAGAGGGCAGACGTTGTAAGATATAACGTGTCTTTCAGAAAATGTGAGCTGCAGTAATGCCAGCCGATTAGGGGAAGGACTGCCACTGTGCAGACAGTCTGTTACAGTTCCTAAGAGGGGGCGTGCCATGCAGGGCCACACGGGAAACAGCAGGGTCAGTAGCGGCAGAGGCAGGGGAGAATTGCAGGCAAGAGCCTTTATTGTGGTTTCTGAGGAAGGAACGGATAAGGCAGAAGAAGCAGGCTTAGGACTGGTTAGTTTGGATAATTTCAGCGGGCTCTGGGGCACTGGGGCTGAGCCCAGTTGGTACCTGACCATGGGGGTAATGAGAGCAGGGGGACAGTGGCTGAGAGTATGAGCACCCCAGAGAGGAGGAGCTGGAGGTGTGCGCTATAGACTGGTTGCTTTGCACTGGAAATCTAGCTGTTTGCTATCTCTAGGAGTTAGCTTACCCTGGGAGGGGCTGTTGTCCAGGGTCAGCAAAACCCCAGAGGACAAGGCATAAGAATACAGAAAATAAAGACATGGTTAATACAGAGGGGTAACCCCATACTGCCAGGGCCGGAATCCAAGTTGGGCCTCTGGTGTGGAATGCCTCTTCCTCCAACTCACATAAAGGCATCACGGAGACTGACAGAAGCTTGAAACTCTCCTTCTAATTCCGGATAGTCAGGTCGCTTACAAATGTGGCCCCTGGGTCAGAGCTGAGAGAAGGAAAGTGGATGGGGTCCCTTAGCACTGGAAGGCTAGGCATCCTTTCCCGAGGCTCCCTGGACTGCACACCCCACTCCCTCACCATCCTGGCCTCAGGCTGCTTGTTGTAGGGGGGAGTGCTGAGAACCAAAGCTGGTATGCGGCTGTGGTCGGGGTCCTGGGAGGAAACAATATCATCCCAGGTGGTTTGAGTGAGAGGCATCAAGAAAGGACTACATCCAGCAATGCAGGGAAAGTGAAGACGACAGGACAGGATGTAGGGCACCAGAGGGGTGGGAGGAAGCACGGTCATGGGGCTGTGACATCGGGAGCCTTGGAGCAGGGCCTACCTGGGGGGTTCCTTCTGGAAGCTCAGGGGGAATCTGTCCCAAGACTCTCCCCTGCCTTCTGGTGGGTTGCTGGCAATCCTTGGTGTTCCTTGCTTGTAGCTGAATCACCCCAACCTCCGCCTTCATGGTCACATGGCCTTCTTATGGGTCTCCCTGGATCCAAATCTCTCCCCTTATAAGGACAACCAGCCATTGGGTTAGGGGCCTCCCTAGTCCAGTATGACATTTTACCTTGTTTACATCTGCAAAGACCCTGTTTCCATCCACAGGTATCTGGGGTTAAGAACTGAGCATATCTTCTCGGGGGGCACAATTGGACACACAACACCATCTAAACGAATCCTATGGGCAATCCACCCAGAGGCTCGGGACTGACATCTCAATCAAGACATCCTATTAGAGGGGCGCAGAAATATCGGGACACCACTGAGCAGGCGGGCAGCGTCTGCCCTAAGGAGACCAGTGCCGGTCAGTTCTGCTAAAGCCCTGCTTCTCTCTCCCAGATTGAGCAGAACCGCAAGCGGGAGGCAGAGCTGCTAAAGCTGAGGCGGGAGCTGGAGGAGGCGGCCCTGCAGAGTGAGGCAGCGGCCTCCACACTGCGCAAGAAGCACACGGACTCCATGGCTGAGCTGACGGAGCACGTGGAGAACCTGCAGAGGGTCAAGGCCAAGCTGGAGAAGGACAAGCAAGTCATGAAGGCTGAGATCGACGACCTCAACGCCAGCATGGAGACGGTGCAGAAGTCCAAGGTGAGGTGGGGGGACCCCCCCCCCCCGAGTCACAGGGACGTGCCCCAGCATCTGGCTGCTTCACACATATTCCCCAAGCCCCCAGCAAGCCCGGGGCATGTTCTAGATGTTGTGAAGGCAATCGAGATGAGCCTGTCACAGATCCCACAGGAAGGTGTATAACCTTGGCGAAGTTCATAATCTAACTGTGCTCTTCTGTAAAATGGAGATAATAATAATCCCTGCTTCATAGAGCTGTTGTGAGGACTTCAACAGTTCCTGGCACATAAGAAAAGATCAATAAATGTGACAGACTAGGAAGAGTGACAACAGAAATGCATGCATCACCATAATGAAAAAGTGATACATGGCAAGAAGGAAAAGCGAGTAAGCCATTCAACACGCATTTATCAAGCAGCTGCCACAGAAAGAGCCTTCTTGTGACATGAGGGAAAGGGGGCTCAAAGGGTGAGCAAGGATGATGCTTTGGGGTCCCTGGCTCAGCCAACCAGAATCTCCAAACTTCAGACACTCATGAGGCATCTTCACAGTTCTCATTTTATCTGCACACCCTGGAACTAAGGCTAGTATTTTTTTCTTAAATTGGCCCATTGCATTTTCTTACTGGGTGAGGTCCTCAGGGGTCCAGAGTGGCTAGAAAAGGGGGATGAGCCAGAGAGTGAGGGTCTGTGTGCCAACCCAAAGACTCTAAGTTTATGTATAGAAATGATAAGGTGGGGCAGGGCGAGGGGGGTCGGGGGAGATGGTTCTGAGATAGGCACGTTCTAGAAGGATGAGGGAGGTAGTCTAGGAGGCTGCACTAGGGGAACCCAGGTGGAAAGCAGGGAGGGTTTGGCCTGGCTTCTCCATTTCCCCACTGGGTACATCTTCCTTGAGCAGATGAATGCCGAGGCCCACATCCGAAAGCTGGAAGACAGTTTAGCAGAAGCCAACGCCAAGGTGGCTGAGCTGGAGCGAAACCAGGCAGAAATCAATGCCATCAGGACCCGCCTGCAAGGTAAGCATGCCTCTCCCTGCAGCTTCCCGAGGAACAGTGTGTGGAACAGAACAGGGATGCTCAAGGAAACCGAAAGAGTACCCATGTCCTCTTCCCGGAGCTTTCTCAGCCTTGGAAACTTCACACCCGCTGTGATGAGACAGGAGATCTGATTCCACCCATGGAGTGCCCCAAGCAGCATCTTTGCAACATAAAACAAGTGACACTATTCAAAGCATTTCCCTATCAGTTGTCTCAACCACCCTGCAAGATCAGCAGGAGGGGCGGTAGACAAAATTCAGTTTTTAAACATTTTAAAACATGACCCACATATTAAGAGCAAACATGTGTCACCAGTAAGGGAGCCAGAAAATGGTGAACTTGCCCTCAAGGGGCATTTGAAGGACAGAGATTTACAGTCATTTGGGGGAAGGGAGGCTTCAATAACTTTGCTAAGTTAGAGGCAGAACAGGTTAATGTCCTACCACACAGTAATACTGCAACCTCTTGGTTTGGTTTTGTTTTTTACCAGAAGAAATCCTTTGCATCCTAGGACAAAAATAATTTGTGACTTACCACTATTCACTTAACACCTAACCTTGCAGAGGCTGGGCCCTCACAGACACGTACTCCCTGAGAGAAGTAAACACTCCTCAGGCCAGTTAGACCACGTTGCAGTGTGACCCCAGAGAACCCGCTGGCATCCTTTGGCCTTATTTCCCGCATCCTGAATACTTTCTAAAATCAATATTCCCTTTGATGGATAAGAAAAGTGAAGCTCAGCGGGACGAGGTAACTTGCCACAAAACCAGAATGACTTACAGGGCAGGACTCAAGCTCGCTCGTGCTCTCTGGCTCATGCACGTCTTCCTGGCCTCCGGCCCCCACAATCAGTTCACAGATGACAGGAGCATAGGTTCTGGGACCGTGACAATTACATTTTCAAAGTAAAGGCTCTCTGCCCCACTGTTTCCTTTAAACTTCCTTGCAGGATCTTGTGCCGGGGCTGGGACTTCGTTATCTGGAGCCCTGTACCCCATGCAAGACACCTGGATGTCAGCAATGTTTGGACAACTGCTCCCCTCCTGGGCTCGCTTACTTTAGGCAGCCAGCAATGGTTCACCATTGCTCCCCCTTCCAGCCCACTTGGCCAAGTCATCATATTTATTGGGTACTTTGAGAACGATGCACTGGGATAGCTTAGGATCTGGCTGGGGAGCCAGTTTTTCATCCACTATTTCTCCCATTCCCCTTCCTGCCCAGCTGAAAATGGTGAACTGAGCCGGGAGTATGAAGAATCACAGAGCCGGCTCAATCAAATCCTGCGGATAAAGACATCACTGACGTCGCAGGTGGACGATTACAAGAGGCAGCTGGATGAAGAATCCAAGGTTTCTTTGGTGATGGGGTGGGGGCGATAGAACTACCTTCCTGAAGAAAGTTACAGGTTATGAAGATGTAGAAGGAACATGAAAAGTGGTACCTAGGGGCACCTGGGTGGCTCAGTTGGTTAAGCGTCCGACTTCGGTTCAGGTCGTGATCTTGTGGTTTGTGACCTCGAGCCCCACGTCGGGCTCTGTGCTGACAGCTTGGAGCCTGGAGCCTGCTTTGGATTCTGTGTCTCCTTCTCTCTCTGCCCCTCCCCTGCTCATGCTCTGTCTCTCTCTGTCTCAAAAATAAATAAAAAACATTAAAAAATAATAATTAAAAAAAATTTTTTTTTTTTTAAAGAAAAGTGGTGCCTAGGTGGCTCAGTTGGTTGAGCATCCGACTTCAGCTCAGGCTATTATCTACTGTTTGTGAGTTTGAGCCCTGCATTAGGCTCACTGCTGTCGGTGCAGAGACTGCTTCAGATCCTCTGTCCCCTTCTTTCTCTGCCCCTCCCCGGCTCATGCTTGCTCTCTCTCGCTGGCTCTCTCTCAAAAATGAATAAAAGCATTAAAAAAAATTTTTAAGTCAACTACAAAACTGTAATATGCTACATGTATGACTAAATGAAAATGATGAACTCCCGTATCCTCATGGACAGTAATTGGAACAAAATGAGGAAAATAAACCCTGATGGCCTGGGCTGTAGAATCGGTGTCCTTTCCCCCCTTCACTTGCTGCACTGTCAGTCCAATGCTGCGGATGTCTAAGCAATGGCCCTGGGGTCCACAGAGACCAGCGGGGCCTCTGACGGCCTCCGCTGGTCCCCACAGTCTCGCAGCACGGCCATGGTGAGTCTTGCCAACACGAAGCATGACCTGGACCTGGTGAAGGAGCAGCTGGAGGAGGAGCAGGGAGGCAAGTCAGAGCTGCAGCGCCTCGTGTCCAAGCTCAACACTGAGGTGACCACCTGGAGGACCAAGTATGAGACAGATGCCATCCAGAGGACGGAGGAGCTGGAGGAGACCAAGTGAGTGTGACCCTGTGCCAGAGAGCTGGGAAGGCTGGGGTGTGGGTGGTGCTGGTGGTCTGACCACATCAGACACTTGCTGAGGCCAGGGTCACATCCAGGAGAAAGCAGTTCACAGGCTACTCTTAAAATTTAAAAAAAAATTTTTTTTTAATGTTTATTTATTTCTGACAGAGAGAGAAAGAGAGAGACAGAGCATGAACGGGGGAGGGACAGAGAGAGAGGGAGACAGAATCCGAAGCAGGCTCCAGGCTCCGAGCTGTCAGCACAGAGCCCGACACGGGGCTCAAACTCACAGACCGTGAGATCATGACCTGAGCCAAAGTCAGATTCTCAACCCACTGAGCCACCCAGGCGCCCCCTCTTAAAATTTTCTTTAATGTTTATTTACTTTTGAGGGAGAGAGAAACAGAGTGTGAGTGGGGGAGGGGCAGACAGGGAGACACAGACCTCGATGCGGGCTCCAGGCTCTGAGCTGTCTGCACAGAGCCTGATGTGGGGCTCGAACTCATGAACTGTGACATCATGACCTGAGAACAGGCTCCTCTTAAAGTGGGGGCCGGGGGGGATGCGTGTCTAGATAGGAGAGCCCACTTTGTGCCCTTAGCAAAGTAGCCACTGTCGGCCTTTGGGTTCCATCCTCAAGGATTTCTACATGTCAGCATGAAAGTGCTCAGGCTCCTGCAAGGAAGTCAAGAACAGGGCCTCCACCTCCAGGCAGGGTTTCTCTGCCCTTAAAGTGCTCAGGAAGCTTCCACAGGTCTGCTAGGTCTGGGGTGGGGCCTCTGGGCGATGTTGGGAGGGCTCAGACCACACTCCCAAAGGTCCTCACTCTGCTGGTTCCCCAGCTCTGTGCTAAATGCCCTCAAAGCTTGCAAGCCTTCTTCCTCATTTGCAAACTAGAGTGGTGGACATTCTGCCTGATGGGCCTGAGGAAGTAAGAGTGGACACGTGAATGTGGCTCAGAGCCACCTTCTTGTAGAACAGGCTGGCTTGCTTGCCCATGGGAAGCCCTGCATGTGAGCCACCAGGCACCAGGCAGGGAGGGTACCCCGGCCTGCTTGCCTGTCTTGCTCGCCCCCTGGAAATTTGTGGCGACATGACAGTGATAAGCACAGAGCCCTCCAGCTGACGTAAATCTCTTATCAGAAGGTCTTCATACATTGAGCCTAAACCTGCCTTCCTGTAGCCTCCAGCTCCTGAGCTCTGGCCCTTTTCTATTTTCTGCTGAGAGCGGCCAGCAGCTGCCTGGTCCCACCCCAAAGCTCACTCTAGATCTCAATCCCTCACCTCTCTCTGCCTGGACCTTCTTCCCCAGACACCCACAGGGTCCTTGCCCTCCTCTCCCTCCGGCCTCCGCTCATGTGTTCCCCTTCCTGCTTTACTTTCTCCGTGGTGCTTCTGTCTCTAGGTCTATCCCTCGTCTAGAACAGATGTTTTGTGAAGGCAGGAGTCTTAGTCTGTTTTTATTCAATGCTGTTTTTCGAACGCCTGTAACGATACCTGACAGAGTAGAAACAATACATAATTGTTGGATCGATGGATGGATGGATGGATGGATGGATGGACAGACAGACAGTGGTTGCTTTCCTCTAATACTCTCCATTTTGTCTGCATCTTCTCCACTGTGACCCCAGAGCTCAGGACCACAAACACAGCCCCCTAGCCCATGGGCTTCTATGTTTCCTTGATGGCCTCTCTTGCCCTCACCCACAGGAGGAAACTGGCCGCCAGACTCCAGGAAGCAGAAGAGACAGCCGAAGCCGCCCAGGCCAGGGCTGCCTCCCTTGAGAAAAATAAACAGCGACTCCAGGCAGAAATCGAGGACCTCACCATCGACTTGGAGAAGGTCAGGGGGTCAAAATGTTCGAAGGCTGCCTATTTGCTGGGTCCAAGGGACCCCAGGGAGCTGTTGGAAACCGTCACATGTCTGGGCTTACCAAGGAAAAACAGGTGGCCCAACAGGATGGAGCACAGGGTCTGTATTCAGGCCCACTGAACACAGGCTCTCGCCTGCAAATGTGTTTATACACTCATAATTCTGCAATCTTAACACCCAACAGGTCGCTATTCAAATAGCTCTGTGGTGAGGACAAAACGGTCCCAGGAAGTCATGCAACCTATTGTCTCTGTTCCCCTTTTCCTCACACAAACCACATAACACACACTTTGTGTGGCTAAACATTCCTGTTTGCATCCCTGGTTCAGACTGATTTGCCAGACTTCAGCCAAATTAAATAAGATTTCAACTGGTACACAGGAACCTGGTCTTGGTGTTTCAGGGCAACTGCTTCATGCCAGTGGTGAGGGGCAGAGGGGCATATCCATGTAAGAGGCTTCAGGAAAATAGCCCCAAAACCTGAAAAGGTTTTGCTCCTCCAAAATTAAGAAATGAAGCAGAAATTTACAAAATCCAGTATTGCACAGCAATAAATACATAGTTGCTGGAGTGCCTGGGTGGCTCAGTCGGTTGGTTAAGCATCCAACTTCGGCACAGGTCATGTCACAGTTCGTGAGTTGGAGCCCCACATAGGGCTCTGGCTGACAGCTCAGAGCCTGGAGTCTGCTTCAGATTCTGTGTCTCTCTCACTCTCTCTCACTCTCTGCCCCTCCCCAGCTTACGCTCTGTCTCTCTCTCTCAAAAAATAAACATTAAAAAATAAATACATAGTTGCTGGACACTTATGAAAAGGAGGAAAGGTCTATGAAAAATAAGGTCTGAAAATAATCAGCTTTGATTCACAAGAAAAATAACACCAAACCCATCTCTGAGTTGGACAATGACATGTAACAGGTATTAGTAAGTCATAGAGAAAAATGTTACGGGGGGTTGGGTGCATGTTCTAAATCTGGGAAGGCCACTGTGGCCCAGATCCCTCATCATACACTAAGAAAATCCTAGCCTGGGAAGATAAAATGGACTGCCCAAGGTCACATATCTAGTAGTAGGAGTTTTAGAACTGGAGGGTAACTCTTTCCAGGCTCCTTGCCCTGTGCTTGTGCTATAAATGTTGAATTATATCCCAATCCCCAAGAAATCTGTGGTCACCAGAGTTACTGGGGAGGGCTGGGGAAGGCAGGGAGGAGGGCAGAAGCAGAGGAAGGGGCTGGAGAGTCAGAACCCCCGGAGACCATCATCCCCACCTCTCCCCAGGCCAACGCTGCGGCTGCTGCCCTGGACAAGAAGCAGCGAGTCTTTGACAAGATGCTGGCCGAGTGGCAGCAGAAGTGCGAAGAGCTACAGGTGGAGGTGGACAGTGCGCAGAAGGAGTGCCGCATGTACATGACCGAGAGCTTCAAGATCAAGACCGCCTATGAGGAGTCCCTGGAGCACCTTGAGTCGGTGAAGAAGGAGAACAAGACTCTGCAGGGTGAGTCTGAGGGCAGGGACAAAGACCCAGGCAGGGCCTCCCTCCTCCTGAGCGCATCACATGTTTGAGTACCTGGCACATAGTAGGTACACACAATAAATGCCAACTGCCTGGCAAGCAATTTGTAGAAGCACTTGGGCACTCAGCAACATGACTTCAAGCAGGTGAGTTACTTAACCTTTCTGTGCCTCAGTTTCCTCATCTGTAAATTGGGGAAATAATAATGTCTTCCTTGTAAGGTTGAGACAGTTGGAAGATAAAATGTGTAAAATCTTCACTGAGTAGAGTAGCTGGCAGAAATGAGGACTTAACAGATTTTAAGTATTGAGCCCTTACATCTGTCCTATGCACACAACATATACACATGGAAGATTTCTTACGTATAGGAGTCCCATGCTGGAACTCCGTTCTGTTGGATGTTGTTTGAAACTTGGTGCCTATCTGTTGAAGAATGTTTTGCTATACAGGGATTTGACTGCATTAATAAGTTTTTATGGCAGGTACACATTTCTAACCACAAAATCAGTTGTGTAAGATAGGTCAGGGTTTTTTGTTGTTGTTGTTGTTTTGTTTTTTTTTTTGTTTTGTTTTCAAGAACTGTTCTGCTGAGCAGCAAAAATCTCAGTCAACACAGGGTTTCCTCAATTCAGGTTAGGTGCCTGATGTAGGGTCACTGTAATGGAGGGTAGAGGCAGATGGTCCCTGATTGTCCCCCAAACCTGCCCAAGGTCCTATGAGTCCCTCCCTGGGGAATTGTCGGTTCACAGGGGATAATCTCAAGAGCCCAGCATGTGAGGTATGAAGGCTCTGCTTCTGTAGTCTCAAAAGTGTGAATACTAAAGGTCTTAAATATAAATACCTGAGTTAAGATAGGGGAGAAACAACCAGAACACCCAGATCAAGGTTGCCTGGACTAGGAGAGGACAGAAAATAGGAGGGGTTTGCTGATTAGGTTCTGCTGAAGGTCCCAGGGCACTGCCTCCTCCCTTAACCCCCATCCCACCTCCAACTCCTGGTGCAGATGAGAAAGCTCCCCGGTAACCTGGGAGTTAAGAGCAGAGGAATATGCACTTCACCTGGCTCGTGAAGCATAGGTGGGAACAAACCTTGTAAAGTAGCCCCAGTCAGGGGCACCTGGGTGGCTCAGTCAGTTAAGCATCCAACTTCAGCTCAGATCATGATCTTGTGGCTCATGAGTTCAGGCCCTGTGTTGGGCTCTGGGCTGACAGCTCAGAGCTTGGAGCCTGTTTTGGATTTCTGTGTCTCCCTCTCTCTCTTCCCCTCCCCTTCTCTCTTTCTTTCTCTCTCTCTCTCTCTCTCTCTCTCTCCCTCCCTCCCTCAAAAAATAAATTTTTTTTTAATTAAAAAGAAATTAAGTAAAGTAGTCCCAGCCTGGTGGGAGCGACGGAGGAGAATGGCCAAGCAGCTTACTTGGGCTGAAAGGGTGTGAGGTACCATCACAGCATTCCTCATGATCCCAGAGCAGTGCAGTAGAGAATGTTCTGGAAACAGCCACTATGTCCAGGACAGACGACAGGAAGCCATGTGGGCTACGAGTGTGTCTGTGACATCAGCACAGATGGACCCCAACAGCTGAGACTTAGATGATGCCCCCAGTGCTTTCCACTCTACCTGGAACTTAGAAACCCAACCAGGAAGATATTGGATTAAATGAGATTTCTC
The DNA here is from genome assembly GCF_024362965.1 of Panthera pardus. Lineage (NCBI taxonomy): Eukaryota > Metazoa > Chordata > Mammalia > Carnivora > Felidae > Panthera > Panthera pardus. The sequence goes on along the minus strand of NW_026526969.1, from coordinate 9,999,790 downwards.
TGAACTCAGGGAGGCTTGATGTAGGAATGGAGTTTGGTCATGGATTAGTCAAGGTAGTCACATTTCTCAGACACCTCTGGTTGCGGCTGACATTTATGGCTGCTCCAAGGTGCTGGGTGGGTCCCTGGGAGCTCCTCTGGGTGGGTAACAGTCTCCCAACTGAGGAAGGAGATCAGAAAGGCTCTACTCCTCCACCTTTTCTTGGTTTTCAGACCTGGTGGCGGGGATGCAGAGGGGGAGAAAGGGTCTGAGAAAGGAAAGCCTGGAGTTTAGGCCTAATGGGCCTGGGGAGTCCTGGGCACTGGCCCACCAAGCTGTTCAGTGCTTACCCACTCTTCTGTGGGCCTCAGCCTCTCATCTGTAAAATGAGGAGCTTGAACTCACTGTTCTCCAATGCCCAAGCCCTGATGCTCCATGAGTCTACGACTTGGAGCATATTGCTTCTCTTTGGATACAGTGAGGCTAGGAGTGCCTGCTTCTGCCCTGATGTAAGAATGTCTGTGTCACATGCCATGGCCCTGGGAAGCTGGTGGTCCTCATGTGCCTTATTAACGAGAATATTCCTTTCTCAGAGGAGATAAAGGAACTGATTGATCAGCTGGGTGAGGGAGGACGGAGTGTGCATGAGCTGCAGAAGTTGAAGAAAAAATTGGAGATTGAGAAAGAAGAACTCCAGGTGGCCCTGGAGGAAGCAGAATCTTCCCTGGAGGTAACCATGTGGCCATCACCTTGGAGGCTGGACCCTTGGCCAGGGACTATGCACCTACTTGGCCAGAAAGACTGATGTTTATATTCCTGGCAGGTTGAAGAGAGCAAGGTGATTCGAATTCAGCTGGAACTGGCTCAGGTTAAAGCTGACATCGACCGGAGAATCCACGAGAAAGAAGAGGAATTTGAAGCTACGAGGTATGGGGCTGAGGTGATGGGAGGCTGACTTTGGGTAGCATTGACGGGCCCCTGCCACCTACTAGTCATCTGACCTTGGGCAATTTAGGTGAATACTCTGAAACATAGTACTTCAGTGATCACAAAACACCATGGGATAATTAATAATAATCATCATCATCATCATCATCATCCAAAAATGGGCAAAGGGGGGCGCCTGGGTGGCGCAGTCGGTTAAGCGTCCGACTTCAGCCAGGTCACGATCTCACGGTCCGTGAGTTCGAGCCCCGCGTCGGGCTCTGGGCTGATGGCTCAGAGCCTGGAGCCTGTTTCCGATTCTGTGTCTCCCTCTCTCTCTGTCCCTCCCCCATTCATGCTCTGTCTCTCTCTGTCCCAAAAATAAAATAAACGTTGAAAAAAAAAAAATGGGCAAAGGACTTTAACAGACATTTCTCCAAGGAAGATATACAAATGGCCACTAAGCACATGGGAAGATGCTCACTACCACTAGTCATGAGGGAAATGCAAATCAAAACTACAAGGAGATACCACCTCACACCCATTAGGATGGCTGCCATCCAAAACGCAAGAAATAACAAGTGTTGGTGAGGATGTAGAGAAACTGGAACGTTTGTGCACTGTTGGTGGGAATGTAAAATGGTACAGCCGATGTGAAAGCCAGTATAGAGGTTCCTCAAAAAATTTAAAATAGAATTACCGTATGATCCAGCAATTCTACTTCTGAATATTTACCCAAAAGAACTGAAAGCAGGGTCTTGGAGAGATACTTGTATACCATGTTCATAGCATTATTCAGAAGAGCTGTGGCATGAAAGCAACCCAAGTCCACTGACAAAGGAATGGATAAACAAAATGTGGTCTCTACACACAGTGCAAATTTATCCAGCCTTCACAAGCAAGGAAATTCAGACACCTGCTACAACATGGGTGAACCTTGAGGACATTATAACTGAGTGAAAAAAGCCAGTCACAAAAAGACAGATACTGCATGGTTCTACCTACAGGAGGAAGTACTTAGACCAGTCACAATCACAGAAACGGAAAGCAGAATAGTAGTTGCCAGGGGCCAGGGGAAAGTGGGATATTGGGGAGTTAGTGTTTCATGGGAACATGGTTTAGTTTTATCAGATGCAAAGAGTTCAGGAGACAGGCGGTGCCAGTAGAAGCACAGCATGAGGTATGTGTTTAATACCACGGGACCGCACACTTCAAAATGGTTAACATAGGACATTTTACGTAATGCATATTTTCCCACAATAAAAAAAAAAATCAGAAAGCCCCCCTGTGAGATGGATGCAGTTGCCCCATCTGACAGATGTGAATGACGATAGCTTCTCGTCACCTCTCTCAGGGGTGGTGAAGATTAACTGAGATGATAAATATGAAATTACTCCATAACCTGCAAAGCCACACAGATATAAATTACTACGAACATTCATGAACCCTCAGAAAACAACCACCACGTCATGGAAAAGAACTGATCTGCTGGGTGCTGGATTTGGAGATTTCTTTTTAATTCAGTGTCCACTGTTGCTGCCTGAGGTTCCAATAAGTTTTGGACTCAGCACTAAGTTTTTGTTTACAGAAATATGATTTGTTGTGATTCTGAGAAGAATTGCACACATGAGTTGCACACATTTGCAACTATCCACATTGGCATCTTGCCTAAACTGCCTGCCTGAAATCTTCCTGCACTATTGCTTCCTGAGTTTACAACATCCCCCACAATCACCCCTAACAAAGCTGCAGGCAGAGCCACTGGAGGGAGAAGCCCCATGACTCTGCAGCCATTAGAATAAACCCTAAATATCTAGCTATATGCCACTATATGGCGTGGCGGGGGGAGGGGAGGAGAGAGAGTTTGCAACAGATTGGAGATATAATTTACATAGTTTGCCCATGACGAGGGAAAAATTCAATGGTTCTCAGTTGTGCAATTATCACTGCAATTTTAGAACATTTTCATCACTCCCCCAAAGAAACCCCATATCCTTTTGCAGTGTTGCCCCATTTCTCCCCACCACCCCCACTCCCAGGCCTAGGCAACAACTAATCTAGCCAACAACTTTCTCTGGATTTGCCTATCCTGGACATCCCATATAAATGGAATCCTACAATATGTGGTCCTTTGTGACTGGCTTCTTTCACTTGGCATCATGTTTTCAAGCTTCATCCATGTTGGAGCAAGTGTAAGTATTTCATTCCTTTTTATTTCTGAATACTATGCCATAGTTTGGACAGATCCCATTTTGTTTATCTATTTTATCTATTTATCTATTCATCTATTCATCAGTTGATGGACATTTGGGTGGTTTTCACCTTTTGGCCACTATGGATAATGCCACTATGAGCATCCATATACAAGTTTTTGTGTAGATAGAGGTTTACATTTCTCTTGGGTATGTACCTAGGACTAGAAGTTCCGGTAATATGTTTACTCTGTGTTTAACTTTTTGCAGAATGGTCAGATTCTTCTCCAAAGCAGTTGTACTATTTTACATTCTCAGGGTTATAAGGGCTGTAGGGTCTCCAGATCTTCTCTTAACATTTTATCATTACCTTTTTTTATCCTAGCCAACCTAGTGTATGGTAGTATCTCACTGTGGTTTAGAACAGTATTTCCATTATAGCTAATGATGCTGAGCACCTTTTTAAGTTGTTTTTTTTTTTTTAAGTTTCTTTGAGAGAGAAAGAGAGAGCACGCATCAGCACAGAGCCTGATGCAGGGCTCAAACCTACGAATCATGAGATCGTGACCTGAGCTGAAATCAAGAGTTGGATGCTTAACCAACTGAGCCACCCAGCTGCTCCTGCTAAGCATCTTTGATGTGCTTATTGGCCACTTCTCTATATTGCCTGGAAAAATGTCTATTCTAATCCTTGGCCCATTTTAAAAACTAGGTTGTCTTTCTACTGTTGAGTTGTAAGAGTTCTTTAAATATTCTGAATACTAGACCCATCCTTTATCAGATATGTAATTTGCAAATATTTTCACCCATTCTGTGAGTTGCCTTTTCAGTTTCTTAATAATATCCTCTGAAGCACAAATGTTTTTAAATTTGATGAAGTCTATGTATCTGTTTTTTTCTTTGGTAGCCTGTATTTTAGGTGTCATATCTAAAAAACTCTTTCCCTAATTTAGTCACAAAGATTCTTGCCTATTTTTCCTAGATGAGATCAGAGTTTTACAGTTTTAGCTCTTACATTTAGGTCTTTGGTCCATTTTGAGTTAATTTTTGTATAAGGTATGAGGTAGGGGTCCAACTTCATTCTTTTGCATGTGGATATCCAGTTGTCCCAGAACTACTTTCTGGAAAGACTGCTCTCTCCCTATTGAATGGTCTTAGCATCCTTGTTGAAAATGAATTGGCTTGGGTTTATTTCTGGATTCCCAATTCTATTCCATTCATCTATAGGTCTATCCTTATGCCATGACCACAATGTCTTGATTACTGTGGCTTTGAAATTGGGAAGTGTGAGTCCTCTACCTTGTTGTTCTTTTTCTAGATTATTTTGGTTATTCTGGGTCCCTTGCATTTCTATATAAATTTTAGGATCAGCCTGTCAATTTCTGCAAAGAAATCAGCTGGCATTTTGATACTGACTGCACCGAATTCCACCTTCACAACATTATATCTTCCAATCCATGAACATGAATGTCCTTCCATTTATTTAGACCTTTATTTTTTTCAACATGTTTTATAGTTTTTTTCTTGTATTTATTTTTTAAGTCAAATTGAACAAAAATTCTGTTCACTTTTGAGAATGTCATGATACCTTCTCCCATGTCTAGAAATTGACTACATCTCAGAGTGCTATAAATCCAGCAATGTGCCTACACAACAGAAGGTGTGCAGGGGTAGAGCAGAGGTGAACACCACAGACAAGGGGCAGGTGACAGGATCTTTTCATGCTAGCCATTTATTTCCCTCAATGAAACAAATATTTTTTGAACATGTAAATTGCCTCCTCTAGTCTCCTTCTATGGAGGGTTTTATGAAAATGCTCATTATACTGATTACAACATAACTAAATATATTAAATACAATCAATCAATAACTGCTGTTTTACAGAGAGACAAGCTTTGGCTTGTATAGCCAAAACTCACATTTTCTAATTAAAAAAACAAAAACAAAACAGCTAGTATTTGGGTTTGAATCCTGTCTCTGTCATGGGCTAAACCTTTGGCATGTTTTTCATCATCTTGGAGCCTCAGTTTCCTTGCAGGGATATTCTGCATGTTGAATGAATTGAGATCACAAAAGATATGAGGTAAACATTGACCTTCTGTGTCCTTTCCCAAAGCACACACTCCCCCACTTAAATGCTTTAAGGGAAGATACACTCTAATTTCAAATATGGTGGCCATAAGCATGTTGATGCTCACAGACCTCTTAACTAGGGAGGTTTAGCACAGCCTGACCAGCGGGCCCAGTATGCCAAGGTCTTCTCTGATTGCACTTGCAGGAAGAACCACCAGCGGGCAATCGAGTCCTTGCAGGCCAGCCTGGAGGCAGAGGCCAAGGGCCGGGCAGAGGCACTTCGGCTCAAGAAGAAGATGGAGACGGACCTGAATGAGATGGAAATCCAGCTGGACCATGCCAACAAGAACAACAGCGAACTTGTAAAGACCCTGAAAAGGCTGCAACAGCAAATCAAGGTAGCAATCTGGGACCTAATCACAAAGTAAGCCATCCCCAAGCTTGCAGGTCCAGGAAGCTAACTTCATGCATGTCTGCAGCTAGGAGAAAAGCATGAAAGTGGCAGCATGGGGTGGCTGGAAGTCTAGGGAACAGGACACTTGGGGACTATCTATATGAGAGGCCCCAACCACCTAAGTCCATACCGTGGACCACTAAAAAGAGGGAAGAAAGAAGGAAAACAGAAAGTTGGGCCTGTCTTGGTTCTTAAAATCATTTGACTTATTATAAGTGAATTCAGGACAGAAAAACAAAGAACATAGTAAATACTTATATGCCCACCACTCATCTTAAGAAAAAAACACAAACAGAATTGAAGTCTTCCTTTATTGCTATCACTGGTCTTTAAAGCATCTGTAGCTGGATCCATGCATTCAACATACATTTTATTAGAGACCTGCCCAGCGTAGGCACTGTATTAGGTGTTAGAGGTACAAGAATGTATATAATAAACAGACATCCCTGCAGATAGACAATAAACAACACATAAATAAAACTGTAGTATTAAAAACGGCGATACGTGCTACAGAGAAACAACCAGATAGGAGAAGGGAGATGTGGGTTAGCCAGTGGGGGTGTAATGGTCAAGATCACTGAGGAAGGCCTCGGTGAGAAGGGCCTGCTGGAAACTCAAGGTGCTCTGTCCTCAGAAAAGCCTTGACCTTATGGTTACCTCTCACTGGACAAATTCTGGGGGCGCTTGGGCCCTGGCCAGCTAGGCCGCAACCAGACTGGGAACTCCCCCAGCGCAGATCGATACCTTCCACTCTCCTCCTCTGTGGCCTCGAACTCCCCAGCCAGACCCCAGCTCCCTGCTGAGCCCAGACCATGCCAGGGTCCGGGAGATGGGCTCAGGCCGGGTCCTCTGGCCCCCCCAGGACCTGCAGATGCAGATGGACGAGGATGCCCGGCAGCACGAGGAGCTGCGGGAGCAGTACAACCTGCAGGAGCGGCGCCTGAGCCTGCTGCAGACGGAGCTGGAGGAGGTGCGTGCGGGCCTGGAGGGCAGCGAGCGCTCCCGCAAGCTGCTGGAGCAGGAGGTGGTAGAGATCACCGAGCGGCACAACGAGGTCAACATCCAGGTAAGATGGCGGCTTCCTGGGAGTGGGGGGGGGGGGGGTCTACGCAGACTCACACTTGGCGTGTGGGGGCAGGGCCAGGATGGTGCCCAAACCCTGTGGGCTCCCCTCAAAACTCAAAGGCAGATGGTGTCCCCACTTGGGAAATCCTCAGAACTCACCTGCAGAGACTTCTTTTGTTATGGCAAAAACCCCCGTAACATAAAATGTACCATTCTTAACCATTTTTAGTGCACACACAGTGTGTGAACTATATGTACATTGTTGTGCAGAGCTTTCAAAGACAGGCTCCTAGACTCTCTCCCTTGGAGACTGTGATCCAGAATCTGGTCTGTGGTGGGACTCCAGAAATTTAAACTTTTGGATCTAAACTCCTCAGGAGATTCTGATGATTTAGCCAACTTTAAGGACTGCCATTACCTTCAGTGTCACTGAGGATAGAACTTCAGAACTAGAAGGGATCTAGAATATTCCAAAGTCTAGGAGCACCTGGGTGGCTCAGTCAGTTAAATTAAGCCTGACTCTTAATCTCCAGTCAGGTCTTGATCTCAGGGTTGTGAGTTCAAGCCATGCACTGGGCTCCCTGCTGGGCATGGAGCCTACTTAAAAAAAAAACAAACAAAAAAAAAACAGTAAATAAAAACAAAGTCTGACATTCATTTTACAAATGAAAAACCGTGACCCAGAGAGTTGAGTGGCTTATGTGTGGTCAAAAAAGGGGACCCTTATCTACCAGCGGTAACACCAATACTGCTTACAGTGCAATACTTTGCCAGCACAAACTTAATTCCTACTTAGCATCTCATGTGAATTCACCAAAAGAAAAAATGTGCATAGGACATATAGAGATCACAACCCCATTTTAGAAATAAGACCGAAGCCTAGAGGTAAAGAATTTATCCACATAGGTAGAAGTACCGGGGTTGAACCTGGGTTTTCCCAGCTCTGAGTTCAGGATTGTTCTAGAGTTCCCACCCATCCCAGGCCGAAATGACGTTATTCCTGGACTCCTTGTGATACGTGTTCTGCTCTAAAACACAGAGAAAAATGCAGGGAGAGACACTTACCTCAAGCAGGGGGGCCAGGGCCATTTCCTGTTGGGGGGTTTGGCAAGTATGTCTGTGAGAGAGTTGTTTCTCTTTCCTGGACACGGGAAGGGCTGTGCAGACTTCTGCCTCATGGCAATGTCTTTATTTTCTCTTCTAGAACCAAAGCCTCCTCGTGGTCAAGCGCAAGCTGGAGTCGGATGTCCAGCGCATCTCCAACGAGCACGAGGAGCTCATCAGTGAGTTCCGCTCTGCCGACGAGAGGGCCAAGAAAGCCATGACTGATGTAAGTGTGCACGCTGCCTGGTGCTGGTGGGAGGGGGGCCCGGCCTGGGCCGCCTGTGGAGGACCAGGCCACCCTCAGCAGGGAAGGCCACTTCCTCCCCTCAAAGGTCACTGTGCAGCGCCAGCACCCTGCCAGTAGGGCTGTGGTCCTTGTCCTAAGGAGTCTGGAGGCCTTTCCGAAAAGCCAAACACATACAAGTAAGGAATAATTACAAGCTATACACGACCATGTGAGAGATCAGAGCTTGAGGCCTGGGGACATGGGTCAAAGAAGCCATCGAAAGTGGGCTTTCCTGGGCAGGTCTTTTGGCAAAGAGGAGCATTAAAGCAGCCTGAGGAGAAGCATTAGTGAAAGGAATGGGAGACATGCCCAGGTGCTCAGGGGCAGATTCAGCAGGACGTGCTGCCAGTGGTCTTGCCCCACTTCTCTTTGGGGACTCACACGACCTTGAGCGGCAGATACCACGCACGCCACTTTAAAGATGAAGGAATACAGATGCTATCGCCAGGCTTGTTGCACTTGCTTGAAATGCCAGCTCAGGACCATTGCAGGTCTTATTTGGTGCTGGGTCTCGAGAGAACAGACCCATACCCAGCATGCAGATCTTCCATGAATACTTGTGGAATGAATGCAAGAACGAGAGGGTAAAGTGATTTGCTGAAGGCCACACAGGAGCTACATGCAGACCTTCGTCTTCCTCCTCCAGATCTGCGCTATGCCCACCCTCTGTGCTGTGCCCCTGATGGAGGAGGCAGCAAAGAGTGGCTGGAGAGCCCCAGGCTGGTGGGAGTCTGTGGGACTGGGGGCCCTGGTGGTGAGTGCATGAGCCTGCCTCCTCCCTGTCACTGGGAGAGACACAGGAGCATGGGGCACCCGCTCCACCAAAACCCAGCAGCACATCGGCAAGGTTCTCCTTGTCAACCACTTGGTCCTCTGGTCTCCAGAGGTCAAGGTCCCTCATCTCTCAATAGCATGGGAACCCAGCTCCAGTCCCCACTCTGCTCCCCTCCCGCAGGCCGCCCGCATGGCGGAGGAGCTCCGGCAAGAGCAGGACCACTGCATGCACCTGGAGAAAATCAAGAAGAACTACGAGATCACCATCAAAGACTTGCAGGCCAAGATGGAGGAGGCTGAGCAGCTGGCTCTGAAGGGAGGGAAGCGCACGATCATGAAACTGGAAGCCAGGGTGAGGGCGACCCCGAGGTGGGCCAGGAGGGAGAGAAGGGAGACATGGCTGGGCAGGGGCCTTTTCCCAAAGCTTCCCAAAGCACCCAGTGCTTGATGAGGAACCGGATTATTCAGATGCTAGGAAGGGAAAGGAAAATGAGAGGAGAGCTGTAATTTATTTGTACATAGGTCTCCTCTCCTCTTCCTTCTCCTGTCACCTTTCCCCCAGACTGTGCCCCCAAGCAGGGGAGCTCCCAGGATTCTTCCTCTGTCTGTTCCTAGTCTCTGTTTCCAACACTGTTCCTCCCTTACAATTTCCTTAAAACCAGCCTTGGTCTTCACCCATGGGGTGTCAGAGCTAGAGGGGCGTAGGAGGTTTGGTGACCCTGTCAGGCCCCTCCCTCCCCCACTTCCCAGAGAAGGAAATGTGAGGCTCAGAGAAAGGGACCCATCTGACTACCACAGCAGACCCATGAGGGGCAGAACCTGTGTGACCCTCCTGTCCAGGGTTTGCCTGCTCTCCTGTGGGGAAGAGGTGGATGGACATTGTCACCATGATGCCCCCACTCAAGGCCACTGAGCTCGCAAGTTCAAAACCCTGTGTTCTCACAGCCATGTCCCTCTCTTCCTCCCTCAGATCAAGGAACTAGAGACAGAGCTGGACGGTGAGCAGAAACAGCACGTGGAAACAGTGAAGACGCTGCGGAAGAATGAGCGCCGCCTCAAAGAGCTGGTCTTCCAGACGGAGGAGGACCACAAGACCAACCAGCGCATGCAGGAGCTGGTGGAGAAGCTGCAGAACAAGCTGAAGATCTACAAGCGGCAGATTGAAGAGGCGGTGGGTGCTCGCCCTAACCTGTGTCCCTAACGTGCCCTCCCTCCCCAGTCCAGGTCTCAGCACCTGGTTGGCATTAACCACAGGAAAGGAATCGAGCCCTGCTAAAAGATGGCCCCTGTGAGCTTCGTGTCCATGGCACTTCATAGGTGGACTGGACACCACACACTGGAGATAAGAACATGTAGAAAATGAAAATATCCCCCAAGAACACCTGTAAGGTGTGATCTAAAACCAGGGAAAGTCTTTGCTGCCTTTGTCCTGCTTCCACTGTCCCTGGTGGCCTCTGCCAGGATAACTTCTCTCTCCTGCTCAGACCGTTAAACACAAGACCCTTCCCTTCTTTAATCCTCCGAACACAAGGCAGGAACACTGATCTTCTTAGTCTGTTTCACAGGTGAGGACAAAGCCCAGAGTGGGATATTTATGTCATGTTAGCAAATGTTAAAATCAAAGTCAAATGGTTAGCAAATGATGGCTTCAAGCCTCAACCCTATACCACACGTCTGCCTACCGGCACCAGCACACCCCCACCCCCACCTTGACATAGAACTTGGACTCTGCCATTGTTTGCTGCCAGTTCTGGGGCTACTACGCTGAATCCATCAGCCACCCACACAACCAGCGCCTTTCCCAAATGGCTCGATAAAGATCACGCTTACAGTTCATATGGTTCTAACCGAAATAGCACTGTGATTCTACTGGGAAGATAAGGGGATGGGAGCTGTGTGGTGGGGGCTGGGGAAAAATGCTAAATCCACACCTTTCATAGTGGGGCACCAGTAGCTAATGGCTAAAACTACAAATTATAGAAGCATCAACACAGCACATTTTATTTAGAAATATGGATGTCAAAGCCAAAAAAGAATCAGCTAAAAGTCCTGAAAGACTGGACTCTCGCGTGTCCACGTTGAACCAACCGATAACGATGCACATTTAACCAGATTTACGCCCAGGTTTACGCCCTATTTTCCACCGTGCTTTTGCCACAGGAGGACCAGGCCAACCAGACCTTGGCTCGCTACAGAAAGACGGTGCATGAGCTGGACGACGCTGAGGAGCGGGCTGGCATGGCAGAGACCGCCCTGAACAAGCTGCGCACCAGACACCGCGTGGCCGGCAAGGGCATCACCTCCGTGGAGATCATCCAGGTGTCCAAGACAGGCTCCTCCAAAACCCTTTCTGAAGAGTGAGATTCTCCATGTTCCAGCCCACGGCCGGTAGGTATGGACTCCACTCTCGATGCCCGTGCTCCAAGCTTACCTTCCCTGCTCCCGCTTTGCTCCTTCCGACTTCTCTGCTTTCCTGTCTGCCAGGCCCTGGCCTCATGCAGTGCCAACTCCAAACCTCCCCTGTCCCTTCAGCTGCAACACGTCCCTCTCCCTCTCTGGATTCTCAAAGCCCTCGAGCGTGTGAGCTCCACCTGTGATACAGGTGCCAGCGGTCATGACACTCCTCTGTCTGGGTGGAAGCTCCTTGGAGATAATGTCTAATGCCACTTGACACTAGGCCTGGCAGACAGGTGCCAATGCTTGTTTCAGTGGAGAACCACAGGGACATTTGCAAGCCTACGGGCAGTATGTGTTCATCTTTCACATCCCCACAATATCATTATTCCTGAGGATTTCATCAATACTGGTTGAATTTAGGTTTCTAATATTAAGGAAGTAATAATTATTATTGTCCCCCAGGGGAACAACGTAAAGTAGTCCTTTCTCGTTTTCTTTAATTCAGAATCAACCAAGGGAAAAAAAAGTATAGGAGGCAAATATATAAAAGTCAAAACGCAAGTTTTACTATGTTACAATTCTAGATTGAGAATTTAATGGGTGTCCAACCTGGGCATCCTTGTGTTTTACCCCAGAATTAAAGGTACCTGCAGAACTGATCAACCACAGCCCTGCTCCATAAAGACCAACCCTTACTCCAAGGAGACAGATGACCAGGATTCATCAACCCTACAGGCAGATCCAAAAGGAGAGGCCAGATGGGGTACATGTTGACCCCGTCTTCCAAACACAGAATAAATCATTTCTCCTCCATGAGAGGAGCAAGGGAAAGATGAGGAGAGAGGCAAAGAACATTATTCTAGAGCAGTGGTTCCCCCAAAACGTGGTCCTTTTGACCAGTAGCAATATCAGCATCACCTGAGAAGTTGCTAGAAATGCAAATTCTTATGCTTCACTTCAGATTTACTGAGTCAGAAGCTACAGAGGTGGGTCCAGTGTCTGTGGTTTAATCACCCCTACAGTAATCACATGTATGATCACGTATGCTAAAACCAACACTGTAGCAGAAATCTCCCCTTACAGAAACACAGAGCTATGGAACAGATGTTTCTCCTCCTTTTATCAGAACCAGGCACATGGTAGTAGTTTTCACTATCTTATTTACCCTATGATAAGGAGATATATAAATATCTCCATTTGTCAGGTGAGGAAAATGAGTTCAGAGAAGTTCAGTGACCTGCTCATGGTCATACGAGCCCTATGCTATGGAAAGGCAAACTGTCTTTTATTTTAATTACTCTGGAGATTGATAAGGCTGCCCTCTGTTTAGGATTAACCAGGACAACTCAAGATCAAGGACCTGGTTTAGGTCAGGAGGGAAGGGGACTGAAGTTTCTGTGTATCGATGGTTCAACCCCCATGGATTATGGGAATTTTCTTCTGGCCTTGTGTTCAAACATGTGGGTGAATCAGCCCCCCAGTGAGGGTAAGGTTCCCCACTCACTCACAGCTCTCTCTCAGTACTGGGTCAGTTTGGGTTTTAGCCAAAAGTGATAACCCCATTGGCCTCTGAATTCAAGCTGAGCCTTTTCTTACCATGCGCTTAGGGAGGGAACAAAAGATAGGAAAAAATATTTTTCTTAATTCTCTAATTCTTAAATAATGGTTAGCTCAGGAAGTTAAGGAAACCAGAGGCTTGCCTCTGGACGAGTCCTACAATTAATGTATAGCCATCTCCTTTCAGGGCAAAAACCCAAAAGGGGTCCCTTCTGTTGAACTCTCACTTGGTGGGGGTTACTACTCACCACCCAGACTCAGGAGGTATTAGAGTCCTTCCACCTGCAAAGTCTTAGTCTCCAGTATTAGCCATCTTGTAAAACAGATTCTCTGCCCTGGCCTGGGGACTGTTAATTGCTGGGGCTTGCTGGTCCTGGTCCAACTGCTCTGTCTCCACACCATGAGGCCACAGTCCTGCCAATAAGCACTCAGAGGTGATGAGACTCTTTTAGCCCATCTCCCCTAGCTGGTCACAGGGCTAGATATGCCATCCGTAGCCCTGAGATGTCATAAGCAAACCAGTACATGAGTCAACACTGAGCCAAGACCCCACAAGAGTTTAGTTTTCCAAAGTGGCTTTATATTCAGTGGCACAAATACTGACCAGGGTCTGAACAGGGCCTAGGTCTGGACTCTGAGACACAGAGATGAATAATCAATAAGAAAGGACACCCTCCCTGGCAGAGCTCGGAATCTGGTGGAGAGGAAGAAGCACACATCACCACAGGGCTGTGAGCAAATGTTCTGTGATGCTGTGTTTGCATCTCACCGGGGAGGATCACAGGGGAGGAGTGACTGGTTTAACCTGAGGTGGCTGGGTGGAGCACCTTCACGGAGGATGTGACCCGTAGAAAAGCCTAAGGCGGTGCCACTCCACGAGTGGTCCCTGTTTGTCACCTGCCCAAGACAACAAAAGTACAGAAACTGAGAGGAAGCTTTTAGAAATTTTTATAACAATTGATACTGGTATGACATCAAGTGCATGATCAATGTATTTTATAAAAGTATTAGTTTCTGGTATTAATTAAAATAAATGAGAAAGAACAAAATGTTTAATGGAAATTAAAAAGAATAAGTAAAATTGATTGCTCACCAGATAGAGAAGGAAAGAAGAGATTTCCAGATGGAATTCATAGGCCAACAGTGCAGAAGCTGGATTCATACAAGGGAACAGCATAGCTAGAGAAGAGGAGCTCAGGAAGAGGGGAGAGAAATGGGGTGAGAGATGAAGCTAGAAGCACTGCCATGTGCGAGGCTGTGAAGGGCCCCGTTGGGTACGAGTGTTCCATAATCTCCATAAGGAAATCTTGCTAATTTTTGAAATCCACGTGTGGGATGTGATGAGCAGTAGCTTTTCCTTCTTGGGAAGACATATCACAATGGCAAAACAAGCCTGCTGGCCCCTCATGAGACACCACAGGCAGGCTCATGGTGGGCACTCTGTCCCAGGGGATGGCACTCCAGCCTTCTCGATGGCCTGTATGGAGTCCAGGCCCAGTTGGGCACCTCAAGCCCAAAGATGTCTAAACCTTCACAACCTCAGGCGGAATGAACCAGCTATGACCCAATGATGGTGTCCATTATGAGGAAGGAAGCATCCTGGGGACACTGTCTTTCTATTAAGAAGGAGGCAGAGATGTCAGAACTCCTGGCTCTGGTCCACAAGGATTTTCTCAACCTCTCTCTCTTTTTTCTTTCAGGGTGATACAGATCTCAACAGCAGACCACCGAGAGGGAAAATACATGAAAACAGGAAACTGGGTATCCTGAGAATGTTTACTATGCAAAGGAAAGTATAAGCCAGAAAGAGGTGCTACAGAATAAAGATAGCTGTGGGGGGAAAGGGTTTGGGGATGTAAATACCCAGGCATCAGAGGAACTAAAATTAGTGTGGCTTCTCTGAGACTGTATCAAGATGTGCAAGCACTTGGATAACAGTAACAGTGGGTCTGTTTTAGTTGAGATCCTACATGTTCATGTCAAAGACGGAATATGTAACTGTCTGTGTGACCTGGCTGTTTCTTGAAATAATTCCTCATGTGGACAATTGTAATGCCCTGTCCCAATGCAGTTTAAATAAAAGAAACATGAAAAATAGACTAGGGATTGTTTGTAAGTGAAGAAATTTTATTTTTCTAAGGCTTCCAAACCCAAAGGCAATTTTTCAGTATGTCAGAATTCTGTTTTATCCCTATATCCTAACTCACAGGCTTACTTCTATTGGAAACCATGAAAACTATGCAGTCTTGGTGAAAAGGTGTTCTGACATATGAAGACTAACTAGGTCTCGTAAAGCCGAGAAAGCTACAGAATCCCTGAAGGGATGTTAAGATCCATCCAGGCTGATGACCCACAAGGCCCCCACATGCTCTACCTAGGCATCTCCCAGGATGTTCAGACATGGGCAAGTTCTTCCTTAAATCAAGATTTAAGTTCTTCCTTAAATCAAGCTGAGACCTGCCCCCTAGTAGTATCTTTTTTTTTTTTTTTTTTTTAACACTGGTTTTGATACCTAAGACCCTGCATAACAACCTCAGAGGAAGACAGTTCCCACAGTCCCTTCAAGATTTCTCTTCTCCAGGCTGAATATACCTGGGTCCTTCAACGTTCTCAAGTGTGAGAGGGTTTCCACTGTCACCTTTTAACATCCTCGACCCTGTTCCTCCCCTCACTTTCCTAGTCTTTGGAATGCAGGATTGGAAGAGACGGCACCAGGAGGGCTCCCTGCCAGTGCACAGCCCTCAGAAGGCACCTCTCTCCAACTCTCTGGAAATGGTGTCTTCCCTTGACTTTCACCACTCTGACCTCTCTCCAGTCCCCTGGCCTACGGAAATCATTATTCAGCTGGTAAAGGAAGGGATGTTAATATTCCGTGTGTGACTCCCTCTCTCTCTTCACATTGGTCCATTTCAGTGCTGGCTTTCTCTAGACAGCTCCAGAGGGAACCACTCAGTTCCTTCTGTGCAAGTGGATCAAACATGGAGACACTGCCCTCTGGTGGTGGGGTCTCCAATGGCTATGTGTGAATTTTCTGGGAGACAACAAATCATAAAATCTTAGAATTACACATATCAGAATTTTAGGGTTCAAAGGGATATTCCGAGGGTGTCTAGTCCAACTCTTAGCCAATTGGAGATTCCCCTCTATAACATCCCTGAAAAAATGGTAACCCAACTTGTACCTGAACCCTTCCAGTGAGAAAAAAAGGCAGCCCGTTGCAGTTTTGACCGACATTCATGGTTCAAAATAATATTGAACCAAAATGTCTCCCTGTATTCTGCCTTCATTTTGATCTACTCTTCACCTCTGTAATTACATAAACTAAGTCTAATTCTTATACTTTGAAGTCAGATAAATATGAGTTCCACTTTCTTTCTTTCTCATGCAGTGAGACCATGGGCAACTTAACCTATCTCACCTCCTGTTTTCTCAGCTACTAAATGAGGGATAATAACAGTATCTGCCTCTTAGGAATGTGAAGTTTAAACAAGATAACCTGGCACAGAGCCTATTATGCATAACACTTAGACACTTGCCACGTTTCTTCTAGCATTCTTTAGGACTTAACACTCAATCTCCCAAGGGAGGCTAGGCCTGGCCTACCAGTCCAGCAGCTTATAGCAACAAGCCTCTTGCTGGACAAATGCAAGGGGAATTCCATGGAATTTTAAGAACTTATCATTGTTTCCTGGTGGATGGTCTACTCATGGTCTCCCCACATTTGGAGAATTCCAGAGCAGCTCCTCACTTTGCTGGGGGAAGGGGAGGGGAGGCAGAGGAAATAGATGTAGACGTAGACGGGCTCAGTGACTTGCCCAAGACCATTCAGTTAATGACAGAGCTAAACATCCTTTGTTGAGTGGGGTGAGGGAAGCTTTTAGACCCAGTATTTATGAGAGAATGGACTTCACTTAGACATACATGCTGTTTTTGCCCAAGGACATGTAATTTCAGAATGGCGCAAAAGCCTAAAAGGATATAATCTATGGCTTTGCAAAATAATAACATTAAATTAGTATCCACGATGACCAAAATCAGGGCACTGGCACCAGGTACTGCAGAGT
Source organism: Panthera pardus (assembly GCF_024362965.1). Classification (NCBI taxonomy): domain Eukaryota; kingdom Metazoa; phylum Chordata; class Mammalia; order Carnivora; family Felidae; genus Panthera; species Panthera pardus. Next base: position 9,982,921 of record NW_026526969.1, on the reverse strand, counting down.
AAATGGAGCAACAACTATTCAAATGGGTTTGCTAAATGTTTTGGACTAGCTTTCAAGGCTGTTAAATTTTGTATCGCTGATTATATTAACTCCATGCTCAGTGCGGACTGATGTGAGGCTCAGTCCACGACCCTGGAATCATGACCTGAGCTGAAATCAAGTGTCGGCTGCTCAACCAACTGAGCCACCCAGGAGCCCCTTATTTTCTGTATTTTTGATACTATGCCATCTGTGGCCTCTCTGACCAAGGAGACACTGCCTCTCCCAGGGCTAGATAATTCTTACAGATAGCAAACGACTTTCATATAGACTAACCAATCCAGAGCCCATACTCCAAACTGCCTCCTCCATCTAGCTCTTATGTTCTAGGAGGCAATATTCCTCTGTCCTAATCATCCCAGGGCCAGATACCAAACAACTAGGAACAGCTCCTATGTTCCAGAACCTAATGAAATTATTCAAGCTAGCCAATCCTAAACCTGCTCACCTCACCTCACCCATTCCTGCCCATGAAACCACAATAAAGACTCGTGTGCATGCATTCCCTCCTGGCCTACCCTGGTGCTTCCCCACATGGCCCCAAGGGGCATGACATGCCAATGCTCCTGCTTCTAGGGATGGGTCTGTGAGTATAGAAACTTCCCTCATGACGATCATTTCCGTATCTGTATGTCTTATCATATCCCATTAAAACAAATCCCAGGTACGTTTAAAAACGCCAATTATCTTCCCCCTCCTCTCACTTGTGAACCAATCCTGAGTCCCTGTAGGGAAACCAGCATGTCTGGGTCTTCCCAAGGAACACATCTTTGGGTGCTTCCAGAAATCACAAAATCATCACAAAGGCCCCTTGACCCTTCTACTCATAAGCTACCAGGAACTGGACCTGGAGATCTATTGTGAAAAGGCCAACCCTGAGTTACAGTAAAATTGCAAGACTGGAAGGAAACCTGCTGGCTATTATAAGGGACAATTCTTCCCTCTACTTCCTGAACCCTGGCTTAGACTACTGAAAACTGTACCTTGCAGCTTTGAAGCACTGATTCCATAAAACTTTTCTCTACATACATTGAAAAAAAAGTTTAAGTATAGGCAGCAAAATAGTAACCAGACATTTAGACCACGGGGAAAAGTGTATTATGAGAGTTTAGCAATTAGAAAGGCTACTGTGGGGTTAGGTACAGGACACACGCTCAGCCCAGTCTTGGAAGATAAAGGAAGGCATTCTAGAAGAAATCATGTCTTTGCTGAAGTCTAAGGATGAGCAGGAATTAAACATAAAGGGGAGGTACAGCATGTGGGAACGGAAGGTGGGTGTGGGGAGGACCAGCTGAGAGTGCGCTTGGTGGCAGACAGCAGCACATGAGCAACAGTGGCACAAGCAATAGAGACATTTAATGATCTTACACACCAACCCCTGCAGTCCCAGACGGTTTTGGAATTAGGTCTCCACCTTTCCACACTACTTTACTCTCAGGTCTATTAAGACAGTTGCCACAGCTCTAACCATCTTATCTTCCCACAACTATGTTTAAGACAGGAAAAAAAGAAAGACTTCGTCATCATCCTTTTTATCAGGGACCTTATCTGTTCCCAGAAGGTCCCTAGGAAACTTCTTGAGTCCATTGGCAGAAATGGGTCACACGCCCATCCCTAAGCCAATTAGCAGCAAGCGGCAATGGGGCTGCCACGTAAGGCATGGACCAATTGTGGCTCGTTCCCCGGACTAGGGAAGGGCCTGGCTTCTCTGAGAACTACCTGCACAAAAGTAGAGATGCCAAGAGAGTAAAGGTGATGTGTAGAGAGCCACAGTGTCGGCTGCACAAAGGACATGGTGAGAGATGAAGGTGACAGAGCATGGGAGACCTTGACAACTTGTTACGGAGTATGGACTTTATTTGGAGAGCAAGAGAAGTTTGTCATAATTCAATTCAGATTATGCATTGTGGGCAAGGACTACTAACAAGCAAAGTTGTGTCCCACCCACTGCATCACACCAGAAAATACATGATGTCAGTTTGTGTCACTGTTTGTGATGTTAAGTTTGATTACTTGATTAAGGTGGTGTCCACCCCAATTGAGGAATATTTGATAAAATAATTGGTGTGGACTTTTCAAGATTGATCAATGTTGTGAAAGGCCAAAAAAAAAAAAAAAAAGGCTAAGGAGCTATTTCATATTAGACTACAGAAATATGACAATTAAATACAACAAATGATCTTGGATTTCCTCTGGCATGAAGAAAAAGAAATTCAGGCATGCCTGGCTGGTTCAGTGAGTGGAGCATGTGACTCTTGATCTCGGGGTTGCATGTTTGAGCCCCATGTTGGGTACAGAGATTACTTAATTAAAAAAAAATCTTAAAAAAAAATTGCTAGAAAGGACATTATTGGTGAAATTTGAATACAAACTTATAACAAACTTAAAATTATGTATTATATAATTCAAGTTTTATAATTAACGTGCCAATTATTTTGATACTAAATAATAATATTAAATTTATATTAAATATCCTGAATGTGATTGTTGTATTATAGTTACGTAAGACAAGGCCCTTGTTCTTCAAGATAAATACTGAAGTGTTTAGGGCTCCTGAAGAGTCATGATGCCTGTGACTTACAAATGATTCAACAAATAATAACCACTGTTATTATATGAGAGAGAAAGCAAATGTAACAAAATGCTGACATTTGGTGAATCTAAGTAAACAGGTATATTGATATTAATTATACTATTATTGCAATCTTTCTGTAGGTTTGAAAGCTTTTCGGGGGAGGGGGTAAGAAATACAGATGTGATTGATGTGACATGACTTGGTAACTAACTGCCTGAGAACCAGTAATCAATCTGTGGTAGATCATGACACCTTGAAGCGAGAGGTAGAGAGGAGAATAGAATCTGAGGTGGGGAGGGGACGAGAAATAACAGGTTTTATATATTTTGAATTGGAATGGGAGCTGAAGGACATCAGATGGAGAAACTCAGTGGTTGTCAGAACTATCAGAAGTCAGCTCCCTCTGTATGGTAGTTGAAGCTGCGAGCCTACGGAGATCACTTAGGAAGTGTGTGCAGAGGGAGGCAGAAACTTGAATTCATCAGTAGTTGAAGTTCAGGCCGAGAGGTAGGAACCAAACAAGAACAGTTATACTCATAAGCAAACCAGCTATTTCATTCAGTCCTCTTACAAAAATATTTATCAGATTTGCAATTCTCCACCACTTTAAATTTGTTCCTGGAGAGACACTCTTTGTGTTGGTTAGTTTCCCTCCAGGTGTGGAATTACTCAACTTTTCACCACCTTCATTTGGGAGTTTGACAAAATAAGACACCCACAAATATATCTGGGATATGAGCACAGAAAAGCAAAGGTATGCTATATACTACAACTGAACTACAGTCATCCCAAGTTAATCCATTTCTGAAAATGATTCTAAGATCAAAGGAGACTATATTAGATTTCAAGTGAGAAAAGAATGCATGCATTGTCTGCCCAAAAACTCCAAACAGTTTCTCTAAATATCACTAAAACCCTCTTAAACACCCATAAAACAATTCTCCAAACATTTCCACATAATATAAACATTTTATATGTTTATATGTATCACTACCTAATTATTTAACACTTAATAAACACTCCATAGTGACTACATTTGCCAGTAGTATGCAATGATATGCACTATATCAGATGACAATTAAATATTCCCTTTAACCTGCAACAAACATGTATTGCAAAGCAAATAACAATGTGATAATGTGTTAAAGATACATAATTAGGGGCGCCTGGGTGGCTCAGTCGGTTAAGCAACGGACTTTGGCTCAGGTCATGATTTCACGGTTCATGGGTTCAAGCCCTGTGTCAGGGGGTGTGCTGTCAGTGCAGAGCCTGCTTCAAATCCCCTGTCTCCCTCTCTTTCTGCCCCTCCCCCACCTGTGGTCTGTCTCTATCTCAAAAATAAACATTAAAAAAATTTTAATAATAAAACAAAGATACAAATGCAATAGAAGTTAGCAAAACAAAATAGAGCAATTTTTTTTAATTTTTAATGTTTTATTTAGGTTTTGAGAAAGAGAGAGAAAACATAAATGGGGAAGGGGCAGAAAGAGAGGGGGGCAGAAGATCCAAAGTGGGTTCTGAGCTGACAGCAGCTGACAGGCTGAGCTGACAGGCTGACAGCAGCGAGCCCTATGCAGGGCTCGAACTCACCAACTGCGAGATCATGACCTGAGCTGCAGTCAGATGTTCAACCAACTGAGCCACTCAGGCGCCCTAAAAATAGAGCAATTCTTAAAAATAATTACTTACCAAATGATTCTGGTAATGGAGGACTAGGGTGACAGACAACTCTCCCGCTAATGAGCACTAGAAAGGTGGAAGAATATACAAAACATCTGCTCAGAGATAAGAGAGAGCTAATCAGGTAGTCAATACAAGTCAATATCCAAAAGAAGAGAGAACATCAGAGAGTGAGCCTAGTATTTTAGGACTGCTTTACCCCAAGGACTATTTGTTGATTCCAAACCAGTTGGCTGAGAGCCCAAGCAGTACTTTTAATAGTCTATCATACTACAGAGACAAAAGATGGAGTCCAGGACCCTCCAAGGACAAAGGTCCTGGTAAACATCTATTATATTGGAGAGGGTTCTCCAGAGACACAAAACCAATAGGAGAAAGACAGAAAGAAAGACAGAAATACAGGGGCACCTGGGAGGCTCAGTTGGTTAAGCATCTGACTTGATCAAAATCAAGTTATGATCTTGCGATTCATGAGGTAGAGGCCCACATGGGGCTCTGCACTGGCAGCACGGAGCCTGCTTGGGATCCTCTGTCTCTCCTCTCTCTCTGCCTCTCTCTCTCTCTCTCAAAATAAATAAATAAACTTAAAAATGAAAGAAAGACATGGGGCGCCTGGGTGGCTCAGTCGGTTAAGCATCTGACTTCAGCTCAGGTCATGATCTCACAGTTTATGGGTTCGAGCCCCACGTCGGACTCTTGTGCTGACAGGTCGGAGCCTGGAGCCTGCTTCGGATTTTGTGTCTCTTTCTCTCTCTGCACCACCCCCCCCCCCCCACTTGTGCTCTGTCTCTCTCTGTCTCTCAAAAAATAAATAAATGTAAAAATAATAATAATAATAAAATAAAATAAATGAAAAAAGACAGGAAGAAAGGGGGAAAAAAGACTTGTAGATATAGAAATAGATACACGGTTATACAGGTAGACAGACATAAAAAGACTTTATAAAAGGAATTGGCTTATATGATTATGGAGACTAGCAAGCAAAAAATCTGCAGAGTGGATATTCTTGTTCCAGTCTGAAGGCCAAAAGCTGCTGTACAACCAGAAAGAGCCAATGTTCCAGTTCAAAGGCTGTCAGGGGGCAGGAATTCTCTCTTACTTGGGAGAGGTCAGCCTTTTGTTCTATTGAGTAGTAAACAGATGCTATTATTGGATGATGCCCACCCATATTATGGAAGACAATCTGCTTTAGTCAGTCTACCAGTCTAAAGGTCAATGCCATCCAAAAAGATCCTCACAGAAACACCCACAACAATATTTGACCAAATATCTGGGCATCCTGTGGCTCAGTCAAGTTGGCAAAATTAGCCATCACATCTGTGCTTTGGGATGGGACAATAGGAGTAAGGATGAATTAGAAGATGAACATTTTCCCCAGAGACTGAAGTCCATCTTTGAGTCATCTGGATGACCCAGAAAATTCTCAAATCCTAAAATTAGATTAAGGTGATCCCAGAAAGGGGCGCCTGGGTGGCTCAGTTGGTTAAGCGTCCAGCATCCGACTCTTGATTTTGGCTCAGGTCACATCGGGCTCTGTGTTGACAGCCCGGAGCCTACTTCAGATTCTGCCTCCCTCTCTCTCTGCCTCTCCCCTCCCGCACTCTGTCTCTGTCTCTCAAGAATAAATAAAACATTAAAAAATTTAAAAAAAGAAAATGGAGTAATAAAAAACAATCCAAGAGAAGGCAAGAAAGAGGAAAAAAAAACAGAATAGGCAAGACAAAAAGCACATAACAAGATGGTTGAGTTAAACTCAAATATATCAGCAATTACTTTAAGTGTAAATGGATAGATATTTCAGTTAAAAGATAAATATACTATAATAATAAATTGCAACTATATGTTGTTTATGAGCAACACATCTAAAAACATAAGGTAAGAGAATACTTATAAGTAAAAAGAGGAAAAAAAAGATATACTAGGCAAACCCTAACCCCCTCAAAAAACTGGCTATATTAATATGGCTATATTAATATCAGAAAAGTAAATGTTGAGAGCAAAAGCATTATTAGAAAGGAATATTTCAAGTCACTTGGCTGGCTCACTTGGTAGTCCATGGGACTCTTCATCTCAGGGTTGTGAGTTCAAACCCCACATTAGGTGTAGAGCTTACTTGAAAAAAAAAAAGGAATATTTCATAATGATAAAATGTCCAATTCATAACACATAACAATTCTATAACATGGAGGCACCTATGATATAGCTTCAAAGTATACAAAGAAAAAATAACAGACAGTAGAAATAGACAACCCCACGATCACTTGAGAGATATTAACCCACCTTTCTTAGTAATCAAAAGAATAAGCAAGCAACAACAAATGAGTAATTAAGCTAGAAATTATGCAATTAAGACAGAAATCAATAACAAAAATATAAAACTCCCAAGTTTAGAAATTAAGAAATGCCAATTGTACACAAACTCTTTCCAAAAATTTAAGACAAAGAGTACTTCTAAGCCCATTTTATGAAGCCAGAATTACTCTAATAACCAGAAAAAAAGATTACAAGAAAAGTAAACTGCAAAACAATATCCTTCATAAGCCAAGATCTTAATTGCTAAATATTTTAAGCAATTGTTTTGACTTTGCTATTACTTTTTAAAATTTTTATTTCATTTTAGTGAGAGAGAGAATCCCAAGCAGGCTCACACTCAGTAACGGAGCCCCAAGTGGGGCTTGATCCCACAACTTTGGGATCATGACCTGAGCTGAAATCAAGAGTTGGATGTTCAACCAACTGAGCCATCCAGGCTCCCCATACTTTGCTGTTACTTTTAATAGTATGGCTTTGAGAAAGTTGCTTATAGCCTCTAAAGATTTAATTTTTTTAATTTTTTTTTTTTTGTATGTAATCTCCACCCCCAACATGGGGCTCTAACTCAAGATCCCAAGAGCAAGAGTCACAAGCACTACCAACTGAGCAAGCCAGACGCTCTTTAAATTGCTAAATTGTTAAGAAAATTTTAGCAACTGAATGCAGTAACATATAAAAATAATAATACACCAAGAGTAAGTAGGACTGGGATGTCCGGGTGGCTCAGTCGGTTGAGCGTCCAGCTTCAGCTCAGGTCATGATCTCGCAGCTGGTGGGTTTGAGCCCCATGTCGGGCTCTGGGCTGATGGCTCAGAGCCTGGAGCCTGCTTCAGATTGTGTCTCCCTCTCTCTCTGCCCCTCCCCTACTCATGCTCTGTCTCTCTGTCAAAAACATTAAATTAAAAAAAAATTTTTTTTTAGAAAGAACTAAGTAGGACTTATCCCAACCATGCGTGTTTAGTTTAACACTCTAAAATCAATGTGTAAAACTTCTATTAAAAACATAGGAGAAAATCTATATAACCTTCGATTAGGCACATATTTCTTAGACATGACACCAGATAAATGGACTTCCTCAAAACTAAGAACTTCTGTTCTTTGAAAGATATTAATTAAGATAATAAATGAAGAGAAGCCACAGACTGGAAGAAAACAATTGGGAAATAATACCTTGTGAGAATCAACTTGGTACAATATGTTCAAACAATAACTGCCACAATTTATTGAGTGCTTTTAATAAGCCAAGAACTGATAAGCATTTTTAAAATGTTTATTTATTTTTGAGAGAGAGTGTGAGCAGGGGAGGGGCGGGGGGGGGACGGGACACAGAGGATCTGAAGCAGGCTCTACGCTGACAGCAGAGAGCTGTACGCAGGGCTCAAACTCACAAAACTGTGAAATCATGACCAGAACAGAAACCAAGCATCAGACGCTTAACCAACTGAGCCACTCAGGCACCCTGAACTGACAGGCATTTTGTATGCGTTCTTTATTTTAATCCTAAGGACAACCCTAAGTGGTGGAAACTACTATCCTCATTTGACAGATAAACTGGGAGAAGTTGACTTGCCCAAAGTCATATGGATGATAAGCTGCAGAGTTTGAACCCAGTCCTATTTATTTCCAAAGTCAATGAATTCTCTTAAGTACTCTATCATACTATCTTTCTATTAAAATAATCTAAGTTTGCATAACAACATGGAAAAAGCATTAGAAGCAAAATGCGTTAAGAAGTGGCCTTGGCCTCCAGATTTACAGGCTAGTGAAATTAGGAAAACCATACCTGGTATTCATAAGTTTGCTTGTGTGTTTGTCTTATAAGTGTATTTGTTAAACTTTGGTGTTTATATACCATCTGAGACTATCTTATGCTTCTAGACACCCCACAAACTAACTGGTCCCATCCCTGCACTATGGGAATGAACCGGGGAAGCAGCCTAGAGTGCCAAAACTTGCATGCATTTTTCAGTCCTCTGTACTGAATTGTACAAGATCCTTTCTATAGGAAACTTTCCCTCCTTGGAACCATTTAGGACATGTCTAAAGCAGTGGGGCAATTAGGGCAATATCTAAAGCGTAAGCATTATTAAGCATTAACACAGTGCATGCATTTATGCTTTTGTCCTTTTGTTTACTTGTAACTTTTATAGGCATTGATTCGATATATATTTCCAACAGCCTTTATGGTGAGTAGATGGTAGGCATTAACCCATGCATGTAAGATACAAAATGGAGGCAGAGGGGTGCCTGGCTGGCTCAGTTGGAAGAGCATGACACTTGTGATCGTGGGGTGTGAGTTCGAGCTCCATGTTAGGTGTAGAGATTACTTTAAAAAAATAAAAATTAAAACAACAAAATAGAGGCAGATTGGCAGTGTTCACTGTTGTTCAGCTAGAGTTAAAACAAAAACCAATCTTTTTACCCTCCAAACCACATTCCAGATACTAAATCAAATCCCTCCTGAGCAGAAAGAAATCTTTAGACCTTTGCAAACAAGGAATCTTTTTGACCTACGATTGGGTACTTTCCTGATGTGTCTACACAAGCCTCTCCTCCCACTCACAACTGGTGGTAATATTGTGTTCTTTGAAGTCCCTCACTGTATATTTCATTCATTCATAGTTTCATTCAACAAGTATTAAGTAGGACCTTCCTGGTTTGAGGCACTGGGTAGTTCTGTGTATTTAAAATTATGTGTAAACTGGTCTTATCCTAGCTTCTAAGCTCCTTGAGGACGGAAAGATCTTACCCGACTCTTCTCTAATTTACTCAAATGCCTAACACAATACTTGGCACTTGGTGAGTACTCATTAAATTCTTGATGACTTGAAGTCTGACCAAATTCCAGTTCAATCCTGTTCTAATTTCAACTGAATCAATAACACAAACAAAATCATTCCGTGACAGTATCCAACCCTTCATTTCCTCCCATTTCCCATTTCTAAGTACCACCTTCCCTGGTGCTAATTTTTTAAGAGAGAATCCTCACTTGGAATACAAGATCAGGGTCCTTATGCAAGTAAAAAACAAAACACTGAAAATAACTCACCCTCCGTGGAACTCCAATTGCTCTTATAACCAGGGCATGATGGGATAATGGGAAATGCTCTGGACCTGGCATCAGGTGGCCATCCCTGGCATTGACTTGTATCAAAACCTTCATCAAGGTTTACTGATTTGCATTATTCTCATCTATCCAGATTATAAACTCCTTCGAAGAAGGAACTGTTCTTTGTAAAGATCTAAATAAAACAGTTAATATTTTGACTCCGGATACCAATTCTACATACTTCTGGATTGGCTCATGTCAACTTGCAGACGCACGAGGAACCCTTGCTTCTACGTATGCCTTCCTTCCTATGCCAAGATAGTGTCACTGAGAGGGAAGTAATTAATTTAAAATGATCCTTCTGTTCTCTCAATCTGTCCTTCATCTCCCCAGGACCAACTTTGTCGCCATGGGGCAAAATGAAACCAATTGCTCCCAATGCAATGCTCCTTGAACAACTGGAATAACTAATCCTAGAAAACAGAGTGTGGTTCTGACATCAGGAACGGGACGAGCTCACTTGTGTGAACGTCACCTTCTAGGCAAACACTGGGGTCAAACTCGTAAACCACCAGAGGCACTCTGCTGGGGACTAGCAGTGGCTGCGAAGCCAGGAGTGCTGCTCCAGAATTTCTACTGGTTCAAGGACGCCAAGTCTAGCTGGAAGCGGGGTTCAGGGCATTTTGTAGAAGCCAAATCTGCACAGCAAGCGCTGCCTCCACGTTTTCTTAATTTGATAAGTCTGTAGTTCACTAGCCTGTAAATCTGGAGGCCAAGGCCACTTCTTACATATTTTGCTTTTAACACTTTTTCCACGTGTTGGGGGGCTTGGAGTTGATGAATCCCAACTCCTCTGTGTCGTGGCGCCACTTTGGGCGAAGGGAATACGTGATTCCGACCGAGGAAAGGTCGAGAAGTTTCCTCGGGGAGGGCCTCAGAGGTTTTCACAGTAGGAAACTGGATCTGAAGAGGGAAACTTCCCCCTGAAGGGAAAAGACTAGTCGTTCGTCGGGTCCGTGTGGCTCGAAAAGGCCTCAGTTCTCACTAATTCATCTCCTGACAAAACCACTTGTGAAAGCGCCAACGCTCCACGGTTCGGTCCGCGAGTCCGAGGAAACTTTCTGAAAAAAGAAATAAGACATCCATGCTGCTTCGCCACCACCTTGGAGCCTCTGTGTGACGCCACTGGCAAAAGGCCGCAGGAGCCCCGCTCATACGCCAGACCCTCCCCCGTCTCACCAGCTCTGGACTCGGGCCGCGCGCGCCCAAGCTGCGCGCGTGCGCAGACTGCCTGGCGGACGCGCCGCGCAGGCGCCGTGGCCATTTCCGGGATCTGTCAGCCGCTCCCTCTGGGCCCCGGTCCTCCGCCCGCGCCCGCCGGAGCCTGTTCGCGTCGACTGACCAGAGTCCGCGAATTCTCCGCTCCGAGCCGGTCCGGACTGCCCCGATCCCAGGTAAGGGACAGCAGGGCGAGCTTCTGGCCCTGTTGGCCTCCGGTGGCCCGGCCTCTCCCCAGACGTTCTTGAACCCGCGGGGGCGGTGAGGCGGGGGCTTAGGCCGCGGGGCCCACAGGCTGAGGGGCGGGCCGGGTCTCCTGGCCCGGCCTCCGGAGGGGGCGGGGGATCCCGGTTCTCGGTGAGGCCGGCCGAACCCGTGGGGTCTCCACCCTTGGCTTCTCTCTAGGTTCTCCAGCTCCAGACCTCTTCCAGGGCCAGAATTAGCGGCTCCTTCTCCTGTGCTTCCGTAACCCTATTCGCACCCCTATTATGGGCATTTATCACAATCTGTAAAATTGTGGTAAATGAAATCATCCTCCCCTAGTCGAACGTCACGACGGACCATTCCTTTCTTTAGCGTCTAGAATAGGTACTGCACCGCGCGGTGAGCGACCCTGGAATGTTCGGCTCCGTTCTAGGGCCGCCGTCAATCTTTCAGTTCGGGGGGGCCCTCCCGAACTCGAGAAAAAGACCTTCCCCCGAGTTCTTTTAAGATTCCCCCGCCCGAGTGCCTCATCTTAAGTCAGTAGTGCAGACTCGCTCCTCCCGCTGGCTCCGTGGAACCTTTTATACCAAAATTCCGATCCCGGCACCACCCCTTTTCGTTGGGGGACCCTGGGAAGATTGCTTCTTTGAGTCCGCGTTTCCTCACCTACGGTAGGAAGGTTCTTAGAGTTTTCTTTGAGGATCAAGTAACTTTATTTGCATTAATTGCCTAGACTAGTTCCTGGCCCAGAGTGTAGGCGCTCAGTAAATATTAGCTATTGCGAGTGTCCTGGGCATTCTGTGCATACCTATCTTCCCTTCCTTTGCTACCCTCCTCTCCCCGCAGACTTGAGGACCAGAAAAGTGTCTGATTTATTTATGTTTCTGGCCCTGTCCGTGTACTTACTACACTGCTGGGAACATGGTAGGCATGGTAATAAATTGTGGCTTAGAATCCTTGATTATAAAGCTATCTGTTGTCATACTGCAGCTTTAGAACGTGAAGGAAATGCTAACCTACTTTTATCTGCTTCGATGCATTGTCTAAATTAACTACGTTATCCTAGTTCACTCCCCCCCCTCCCCTTTTTAAATCAGTTTCATCTCACCTTTTGTTTTCTGGTGGGTCCTGGGTTTTCAGGTATCTAAGAAAAAAGGAGAGGCTATCAGTCTGGAAGGTGTTTTTACCGTGCTAGGGGGTGGGGGTAACTGGCTGCTTCCTACTACAGAGTATTCAGAGAGCTTCCAAGGTTAATTCATCTACTTATTATAATGAAAGGAGGGGAGTATCTTGGAAAAATAAAACACTTGCTTGGAGGAAGAGTGGCAGTATTTGGATCTAGAATCCTGTGCTGAAACAAATTCTCCATGGGGAAGTTTAAAATGATCAGCTGGTGAGGCTGGTGCCTGGCATTGAAACCTCATCTCTGAACCTTGTGGAGGGTGTGGTGATCTTTGTGGAGTACCTGGTATCACTGGGTTGGGTAATGAGAGCAATTAGAAACTGGATGAATCACAGTGTTAAAAACTTGACTCTAAACCGGCAAATGAAATTTTCACTGTATAAGTACTTTCAGGCTTCAGGGCCAAGAATTCAAAATGTATAGACATTTCCAAGTTCAGAGGATACTAACCAGTGTGTACTTCTCAAGGTGGAGAGAGCTAACTTAGTGAGCATCTATTTTGGGCTAGGCTTTTTACTACACGTTTTCATATGTTATCTCATTTAATCCTCATACCAACAGCCTTGGGATGTCAGTGATAACGTCAATTTTACATATGAAGAAAAATTTAGATTTAGGGATGTTAAAGTGACCTGCCCACGGTCTCATAGCTAGTATGTGCCCAAGCCCAGGTTCAAACCTGGGTCCCCTTGGACCTGGCAACCAAACATTAGGATGACTTTGTACTCAAAGCGATAGGTAAAGAAAGGAGGTGTGTTGTAGGGGAGTGCCTGGAATTATGCTATGAATTGTTATAAATAGTTGTTTCTCTCAGTGCTGTATAATAAAAGCTTTTCAATAGAAGCATGTTAAATTTAACATCGCCACCTTTTTTTGTTCTTAGGTTTTCAGGTCTCACTTAAATATTAATAACAGTTTAGAATTAGAATCATCAGCCTATGACAGAAGGTATCTTTATCTTGGTACAAAATTCAAGCTATTGGGGCGCCTGGGTGGCTCAGTCGGTTGGGCGTCTGACTTCGGCTCAGGTCATGGTCTCGTGGTCTGTGAGTTCGAGCCCCGCATCGGGCTTTGGGCTGACAGCTCAGAGCCTGGAGCCTGTTTCGGATTCTGTGTCTCCCTCTTTCTCTGACCCTCCCCTGCTCATGCTCTGTCTCTCTCTGTCTCAAAAATAAATAAATGTTAAAAAAAAAAAAAAAATTTTTTTTAAAAACAAAAAAAACAAAATTCAAGCTATTATTCTCCTGCATTCACTAATTTTGATGAATACAGAGTGTTTACTGGGTGTCTTATAAATGTAACAAGAGTATTGTCTTACCCTACAGACTTAAATTACCCACATGATTATAACTGAAGTATGTCCAAATATGGAACTCGAATGATATGACAAATTTAGAAATGTGATTTTAGAAGTAATTATGTTGTTATGTAAATGTTTACCTCTTTTTGCTACTTTGCTTAAAAAACTGAGTTGAGGGGCACCTGGCTGGCTCAGTCAGTGCAGCATGCAACGCTTGATCTCGGGGTTTTAAGTTCGAGCCCCATGTTGGGTGAGTTGAAGAATGAGAAAGTCTTTGCAGCTGTTCTTTTTTTAACTATACATGAAATATGTGCTTTTAATGCATGTAGATATTCACATTGAATTATTATTTGTAGGCCAATTTTGTTTAACAAATAAGCCTATAAAATATGCCCTTTGAACTAAATTGTTTTTAATTAAGGAGATATTTGTGACATGATATGTTATTGTGAGTAACTATGAGTTAAACCTGTGGTGATGGGTAAGCATCTGATACCAGAATAGAGAGAGAGAATCATGCGGTGAGCATCTGGAAGTTTATGTTTTAAAAACCACATTAAGCAGCCTCATATGAATTCATCTAAAACATTTTTTTTTTAATTTCCAGTTAGAGGCTTTTTCTTTATTTGTGATTTGCAGTTTGCTTTCTAGGACATATAAGAGTAAAGTCAGTGACCTAAATATCTTCACTTTAGAATAGAATGTGAAACACTGACATTTCTCTGCCAGTTCAAGATATCAGATGTTTTATTTAAGGGTGTGTTTAATCTGTTTTTGACCTTTGGATTCCTTTACAACAATTAACAGACATTTTTTCTGCTTTCCACTGAGATTGATTTCTGCTTTGTCTGCTGAACTTTCATTCTTCACTTCCTAACCTTCTGCTTTCCTTTCCATTCATTTCCTATTTGCATCAGAATTCTTACATTTTAGCCTCCACCCTAGGTGATCAGACTTGTACAGAAGTGTATTGAGGGGCGCCTGGGTGGCTCAGTCGGTTAAGCGGCCGACTTCGGCTCAGGTCATGATCTCGCGGTCCGTGAGTTCGAGCCCCACGTCGGGCTCTGTGCTGACAGCTCAGAGCCTGGAGCCTGTTTCAGATTCTGTGTCTCCCTCTCTCTCTGACCCTCCCCCGTTCGTGCTCTGTCTCTCTCTGTCTCAAAAATAAATAAAACGTTAAAAAAAAAAAAAAATTAAAAAAAAAAAAAAAGAAGTGTATTGAAACTTCAGAGTGTTGTGTGAGTGCTTCTTAGAAGTGATAAAGGGGAGAAGGATCTGGCTGCTTTAAAAAAAAAAAAAATCTCCTATTTCAGATAATGGTTGCCTCTTTGGTGGATCTAGATTTGGGTATCTATGAAGTAGAGAATTTTATTTGATTTTTAACTTAATGATGTGTCACACAGATTCCTGCTTTTCATTTTCAGTAAAAAAGCAGTGTGACAAATACCTGTGTAATACACCCTTTGTGTAGATTCACCAGTTGTTAACATTTTGCCACGTTTGCTCTTTATATATCTACTTGTTGTCCTGAGCCATTGAAAGTAAATCACAGAAGACATTGTGACACTTCATCCCCAAATACTTCATTCTTTATCTCCTAAGAGTTGGAACATGCTCCTAATGGCAGTTATCATAGTTAAGAAATTGGAAATAACTGCATATTGTTATGTAACATAGAATAATATTCATGTTTTCCTTATTGGACTAAATATGTCTTTTATGGCTGTTTTAAAAATATAGATTACCGTCGGGGCACCTGAGTGGCTCAGTCGGTTAAGTGACGACTCTTGATTTTGGCTCAGGTCATGATCTCATGGTTCGTGAGTTCTAGCACTGCGTGGAGCTCCTGCTGACAGTGCGGAGGACTCCTGCTTGGGATTCACGGTCTCCCTCTCTCTCTGCGCCTTCCCCACACGGTCTTTGTCTCTCTCAAAATAAATAAATAAACTTAAATATGTATGTAGGTTATAATCAAGTTTCATTTGCCGAGTTTGATTTTCATAGCTCTTTTAATCCAGAACAGCCTGCTTCACACCCATTGCCTTTTATGAATAGTCCAGGCCAGTTGTTTTCTAGGATGGCACATATTCTGGTTTGAACTGTTTATTCTCCCTTTGTGCTACTTAACTAATTCCACTCCCCTTTATTTCCTGTAAACTGGAAAGTAGGTCTGGATCTTGATTTGATTTAGAGTAAATATATTTGGCATAAATACTTGATAGGTAGGCTTGGCCATATTAGCAGGTTTCCCCAGGATAGTCCTGTGACCTATTGTCACAGCACTAATAAATAATACCCCTTTTTACTTTTGCTTTCTTGAAAGTATTCTGATCTAGATGATAAATTAAATGGTCACTATTTGTAAGTGGTGATGTGCACTTCACGTCACCTCCTGTCAGGAAGCCCGTCGTGTGAGATTGTTCCACTCTTCATGATACTGCATTTGATCCCTTGGTTAAGATAGTGATTGCCAGATTTTTTAAAAATTTTTTTTCATGTTTTTATTTATTTTTGAAGGAGAGAGACACAGAGCATGAATGGGGGAAGAGCAGATTGAGAGGGAGACATAAAATTTGAAGCAGGCTCCAGGCTCTAAGCTGTCAGCACAGAGCCTGATGCGGGGCTTGAACTCGCGAACTGTGAGATTGTGACCTGAGCGGAAGTCGGACGCTTAACCGACTGAGCCACCCAGGTGCCCCAATTACCAGATTTTTTTTTATTGTTAAGGCATGTTTTTCTCTTAAAAATTAGTAAGTATTCTGTGGGATGATAATTTGAGACTGTGTGAATATCCTGTTCCCCAACAATTTTTAACTCGTGGTTTTAGAGTCCCTTGATGACCCTTGACAGAATAAAGTATACATTGGTGGTTACAGTATTTGTTGTATTTAAATGATTAAGTTTTGACATTGAGATTGCTTCTTTTCTAATGGGACAATAATGTTTTATTTATCCTCAAATATTTTGGGATCCCCCGACAACTGAAATATGTATTGCCTGCCATTTTAAATGCTTTTTTCTGTTGCTTATTACAGCTTCCTATCCTTTGAAAACACTAAGAATAATGTCCCTGCATCAGTTTTTACTAGAGCCAATCACCTGCCATGCCTGGAATAGGGATCGTACCCGTAAGTATGCTATTAACTTTACTCCTTTATTTTGGTGCCTTTAATATTTTTATATGTAGGCACTTTTTTAGGGATCACATATTTCAGTGTCACATGTGAAAAGGGCATGACCATAGATTCAGAAGGAAACTAGGTCAGTCATTTGGTTTATATAGAGAGAAACTGAGGTCCAGAGTGTTGGAAGGACTTTCCAGCGGTTAATGTCAGAGCCATTGCTAGCATCCAAGCCTTCTGGCTCCTTGTCCAGTACCAGCTGGAGGATGGTTTATATCTGAGGCCCTAAGAACCCAGTGTCTGGAATGGTTGTGTAATATCACCACACTCATCCAATATTTAGTCCAAATACTAGGACCTAAATAAAAGCTATTACAGAAGCATATAGTTTACTCCTGATGTACTAAGAGTGGTATTAGCTAGTATTTAGCATATTATCTGTAATAAACTTGAGTTTCTAGTTTTCTAGCTGTAACCAACTAGAAAGGGATGGAGAACCCTCTTAGAAGTAGGGACACTACAGCAAGCGAAGTGACAGTATGAAAGAGGAAAAAAAAAAAAAAACCCTAAAAACAGAGACAGAAGTATAGTAGTGTGCCCATGAATTTTTTTTTTAATTTATTTATTTATTTTGAGAGAGAGAGAGCGTGCGCACACACAAGCCAGGGAGGGGCAGAGAGAGAGGGAGACAAAATCCCAAGCAGGCCCTGCACCATCAGCGCAGAGCCTGATGTGGGGCTTGAACCCACAAATTGTGAGATCATGACCTGAGTCGAGATCAAGAGTTGGGTGCTTAACCAACTGTGTCACCCAGGCACCCCTTCATGAGTTATTTTTAAATTAAGTTATATTCTGTAGCTACCTTTTTTTAAATAAAGCTTTATTGAAATATTCATATTCATAAAATTCACCCTTTTTAAGGGATCGGGGTCAGTGGTTTTTAGTACTGTATTCATAGAGTTATGTAATAATACCACTATCTATCTAGTTTCACAATATTTTCTGTCACTCCAAAGAGAAACTCTATACCCATTAACAGTTACTCCCAGTTCTCCTCAAAACTTACAGTCTTAACAACTACTGATCCACTCTGTCTCCATAGATTTGCATATTCTGGACGTTTTGTATGGGTGGAATCCTATAACATGAGGCTTTTTGCATGTAGCTTCTTTCACTGACCATAATGTTTTCAAGGTTTATCCATGTTGTACCAAGTAGGAGTACTTCATTCCTTTTTATGGCTGAATAATATTGTATAGACCTATAGTTTATTCATCAGTTGGTGGACATTTTAGTTGTTTCCACTTTTTCGCTATTTGAATAATGCTGCTATGAACATTCACTTACCAGTTTTTATGTGGACATGTTTTCTTTAAAACTTTTTTTTAATGTTTTCATTTTTGAGAGAGACGGAATGGGGGAGGGTCAGAGAGAGAGGGAGACACAGAATCTGAAGCAGGCTCCAGGCTCTGAGCTGACAGCACAGAGCCTGATGTAGGGCTCGACCCCACAAACTGCGAGATCATGACCTGAGCCAAAGTTGGACACTCAGCCAACCGAGCCACCCGGGTGCCCCTGTGGACTTATGTTTTCAATTCCCTGAGGGTATACCTAGGAGCTGAATTTCTGGGTCGTATATGGTAACTGTGTTGAGCATTTTGGGAAGTTGCCAGACTGTTTTCCAAAGTGGCCACACCATTTTACATTCTCACTAGTAGATGAAGGTTCCAGTTTCTCTGCATCCTTGTCAACACTTGTTATTGTCTTGTCTTTTTCATTATGGCCCTGTTCCCACTATATCCTAGTAGGTATAAAGTAGTATCTTACTGTAGTTTAGATTTGCATTTCCCTGATGACCAATGATGTTGAGCATCTTTTCACATGCTATTGACTATTTATGTATCTTCTTTGGGAAATGTTCAGATCCTTTGACTGTTTTTCAAATTGGGTTATTGGCCTTTTTATTATTGAGTTGTAAGAGTTCTTTGTATACTCTTGATACAAGTCCCATATGAGATACTTCACAAATATCTCCCATTCTGTGGGTTGTCTTTTCTCTTTCTTGATTCCTTTGAAGCACCAAAGTTTTTAATTCTGAAAAAGTCCAAATTATCTCATTTTTCTTTCGTTGCGTATGCATTTGCTGTTGTATTTAAGAAACCAGTTAATTCAAAGTCACAAAAATGTATGTTTCCTTTTTAGAGTCATAGCTTTAGTTCTTATATTTACATCTTGCATTCATTTCGAGCTAATTTTTGTATAAGGCATGAAATAGGGGCCCAACTTCATCTTTTGCCTGTGGATATCCAGTTGTCCCAACGCCATTTGTTGAAGACTGTCCTCTCCCTGCTGATTTGTCTTGGTACCTTTGTCGATAATCAGTTGACTGTAAATGTGAAGGTTTATTGGGCTCTCAGTTCTGTTTCATTGATCTTTATGTTTATCCTAATGTCAAGGACACTGTCTTGATTACTGTAGCTTTATAGTAAGTTTTGAAATTGGTAAGTGTGAGTTCCAACTTTGTACTTCTTTCTCAAGATTCTTTTCGCTCTTCTAGTCCCATGCATTTCTGTATGAATTTGAGGATCAGCTTATTAATTTCTGTAAAGAAGGCAGCTGAGATTTTGATAGGGACTACTTTCAATCACTCAAAATAAATAAATATTAAGAAAAAAATTTAAAAAAATTTTTTTAATTCAATCTGTAACATGATACGATGGTGAATCTAGAGCTTCTGGTTTGTGATCATCTCACAGATCTTTATAGTTGAGTTTCCTGTGTCTTCTGTCTTCCCTTTCCCATGTAAAAATGGGTTTTTGGAGTCTTTCCAGTTACTTTTATTTTTTTTTAAAGAGTTTTTTTTTAAAGTTTATTTATTTTTGAGAGAGAGAAAGCACAAGTTGGGGAGGGGCAGAGACAGAGGAAAGAAGTGAGAATCCCAGGCAGGCTCTGCACTGCCAGGGCAGAGCCCGATGCTGGGCTCGAACCCATGAACTGTGAGATCATGACCTGAGCTGAAGTCAAGACATTTAACCAACTGAGCCACCCAGGTGCCCCTCCAGTTATTTTTAATAGAAACTTATGATTGTCCTCAAGGCACCTGGGTGACTCAGTCGGTTAAGCGTCCAACTCTTGATTTTGCCTCAGGTCGAGTTCAAGCCCCACATTGGGCTCTGTGCTGACAATGCAGAGCCTGCTTGTAATTCTTTCTCCGCCTCTCTCTCTGCCCCTACCCCACTCGTTCTCTCTCTCTCTCTCTCTCTCTCTCTCTCTCTCTCTCCCTCTCTCTCTCTCTCTCTCTCAAAATGAACATTTTAAAAAAAGAAAGTTATGATTGTCCTTATTTAAACTACTTGATAAACTTAAAGTCAAACTTTACTTATTGTAGTTTGAAATTTGTAATGTTTTTCAGATTTAGATTTGACTTTTGAAATCCCTGTGAGCATCTTAGAAATTTAGAGAAATACATATAATCGGTTTCTAGAAAGTACTTGAAGTCTTAGGATTTTAGAGCTAGGTATTTATCTGGTTCCACAGTTTCATCTGTAAAACAGATACACCTTTCCTAAGGAGGGAAAGAAAGGTAATATAATAGAAGCGGGAACTAGTAAATAATTGATCTAAAGTTTGAGTCATAGATCCTAATTTTAATTTTGAGAAATTAGTGTTTTGGGTTTTTTTTTTTAGTGAATGAACTAGAAAGGGAGAAAAAATCAATATAAGTTCAAAAGTAATCTGTCATAAATATTATATTCTTTATATTTCAGATTGGTCCAAGAGATTTCTCTTGAAAATAGAATTTTATTTTGTGATTCATATTGGCTTTATTGTAAAGGAAGGCTTTGATGTATTTTATGAGCAGAGTCAAGTTTTTTTGATAAACTGATGTTTCCAACCTGGGTTCATGATAGCAGTGAGAACCTAGGAACCATTTTCAGTGTTTTGGAAATGCTAACAGAAAGTAAATATTTATTGCTAATAATGGTGGACAAGTGAACTAAAATATCAAATATCTTTACTGTGGGCTAATATTATATCAGCCAAGTATGATAACATTGTTCTTACTGGTTAGAATCTTTACTTAACAGTTGTAGATATCTCTGATAAAATGAATTTTTAAATTTAGTTTTTCTACAAAACATTTTTTTTAATATTTATTTTTAAGGGAGAGAACACGAGTAGGGGAGGGGCAGAGAGAGAGGGAGACACAGAATCTGAAGCAGGCTCCAGACTCTGAGCTGTCAGTACAGAGCCTGACGGGGGTGGGGCTCGAACTCACCGTGAGATCATGACCTGAGCTGAAATCAGATGCTTAACTGACTTGAGCCACCCAGGCATTCCTCTACAAAACATTTTAAAATATGGGATCCAAGTAGAGGTAGAAATAATAAAAGGAATTTTTCAGGGGTGAATATTAGGAAACTTTTTTTTTTTTTTTTTTAGAGAGAGGGCGCAAGTGAGTGAGGGGCCCCGGGGGCGGGATGGGGTGGGGGGGTTCGGAAGCAAGGCTTACCCAAAGCGGGGCTTGAGCTTACCCAAAGCAGAGCTGGCTTAGTTGGTGGATCATGTGACTTTTGATCTTGCAGTTGGGAGTTTAGCCCTATGTTGGGTGTAGAGATTACTTAAAAAAAATAAAAATCTTAAAAAAAAAAAAAAGCCAAGTGTAACATACCTCTTTTTTGGTCACAATTTCAAGTTAACTCTTGACTTTTTTCCTCCAGAGATTGCTCTTAGCCCCAACAATCACGAAGTCCACATCTATAAGAAGAACGGGAGCCAGTGGGTGAAGGCTCATGAACTCAAGGAGCACAATGGACACATCACAGGTAAAGGAGACATCTGTGAGCTTAGTGTGAGACTTGCAAATTGAGTGCTTTTCCATTTAAATTTTTTTTTAATGTTTATTTAATTTTTGAGAGAGAGCAAGAGACAGAGTGCAAGCTGGGGAGGGGCAGAGTGGGAGACACAGAATCTGAAGCAGGTGCCAGGCTCTAAGCTGTCAGCACAGAGCCCAACGTGGGGCTCGAACTGACAAACCCATGAGATCATGACCTGAGCCGAAGTCAGACGCTCAACCAACTGAGCCACCCAGGCATCTCTAGTGCTTTTCCATTTAAATGAAGAGCCTGATAAAGTAAGTCTACCATAGTATTTAAAGCTGTGCAACATTTATGGAATTTTCTTTAGAAAATTTGAGAAAACATCATAATAATGGTATCCGTTTTTAAGTGCTTCTTTTAGCCCAGCTGGTTCACAGCACTCTACTAGTGTTAGGGAAAACACTGATCCTTCTCTGAGGACTGAAGAGCTTAGATTAGGTGATGAAATGTGAAAGGAAAACTAGATGGCCCGTCAGCAGAAAACATAAGCCACACTGTGTCCCCAAGTGCTGAGGGGCCGCAGTGTCTTCCGGAAGCTTTCTGTATGTTGTTTGTGGCGGGGAGGAAGACCTTCCAAAATACTGAAAAGGACAAAGAGCAACATAACACCCACATTGCCCCCGCTTAGAATTAACAACTATGTCTCTTTTTTCCTGGGCCAGAAAACTGAGGAGACAAAGGTTTAATAATCAGGAGTGGCATTCAAGATAATGGTACAGTCCCCTTTCATCTGCCAGTCCTATCCTATTCCCATTCCCCAGAAGCAGTCCGTAATTCGGTATGACATTGTCCCAGTTCATTTTTAATACTTTTACATACATAGACACATATTTGTAAGCAATACAAATTTAGTACTATTGGCTAGTATTTTCAATGCTACACAAATGGCATCATGTTGCACATCTCCTGCAGCTTGCTTTTGCATCTCACGTCGTTCCTGATCTCTGTGTTCATCGAGTTTATTCCTTTTAACTGCTGTTTAACATTTCATACCTCATTTATTTACTCTTCTCTCCACTGAAGGACATTTAGGTTGTTTCCAGTTTTCCTTATATTAAAGTGCTAAATCAAGCAGCCCTGTGCAGATCTCTTTGTACACACGTGAATGTTTATGGAAGACTCGTACATCCTCACCTTTGCTAGGCTGGTCATAGTGCCTTCACCCCCACAGCCCTATAGGGGAGTGCTTACTCTCCTGCATCCCACACATACTGGATATGGTCAGGCTGTCTGATGAGTGAAAGGGTTGTGTCTCTAGAAGTTACATTTCCCTGATTGATGGAAAGGTTGAGCATATTTTCAGAAGTTTGTTAGCCATCTGGGTTTACTTCTCATACTTTACCGTCCATTACTCCTGACCATTTTTTCACTGAGTTTTTATCTTTTTCTTGTGGGTTTGTAGAAGACTGAATCTTAAAGCATTGCCTCTGAGGCAGATTCCTGGATGTACATTAGTTTTCATCTTTGACAAAAACTATTGATGAATAGATGGCTAATGGTGGCAAGCAGGGCAGTGCAGAGTTTCATTAAGGAACTGTCAAATAAGGAAGGAAAAAGAGTAAGAGAGAAAAATGGAGAATTTCTATAATGGTTTTCAGAATTCAGTGAACCAAAACCTGATATCATATTTCAAGAGCATGAATTGCTTTGTTATGAAGTGATACCTGGCCATTTTTATTTATTTATTTTTTTAATTTAATGTTTTGATTTATTATTTTTTTATATAAAAATTTTTTTTTAATGTTTATTTATTTTTGAGACAGAGAGAGACACAGCATGAGCAGGGAAGGGGAAGAGAGAGAGGGAGACACAGAATGTGAAGCAGGCTCCAGGCTCTGAGCTGTCAGCACAGAGCCCGACGCGGGGTTCGAACTCACGAACTGTGAGACCATGACCTGAGCCGAAGTCGGACGCTTAACCGACTGAGCCACCCAGGCGCCCCAGTTTTGATTTATTTTTGAGAGAGAGAGCATGAGTCAGGGAGGGGCAGAGTGAGAGGGAGACACAGAATCCGAAGCAGACTCCAGGCTCTGACCTGTCAGCACATAGCCTGACGTGGGGCTCAAACCCACAAACTGTGAGATCATGACCTGGGCCAAAGTCAGGTGCTTAACCGACTGAGCCACCCAGGCACCCCGATATCTGGCTATTTTTAAAAGAACATACTCACTTACTGTTATGTTCAGAAACAACTCTTGTTCTTGACCTTAACTCCTATAATTTTTTCTTTATCTATTTTCTGGCTGAGTTGATTCAACCTCTTGCTTTGAACACTTTGGTCAAGCACACCAAAACTTAATCTCCATAACCTTTCAATTACAAATTTCTCACTGAAGTCTTAGATTTTCCTTCTCCTCTCAATGACATTTACTTTTTAAGTGGGCAGCAAAGCGACTGATAGTGATTTTTTTTTTTTCTAATCATGACCCTGGAATTTTGCCTCTAATCTTCCAACATACTGACTGGCTTGAAGATACCCTCTCCCCAGAGAGAAATAGCGTGTTTTGACCTTCTGCACCCTTTATATTCTTTTCCCAGCAAAAACTCGTGACCATCCCTTCTTGCTTTTAAGTGATTTGTATATGGTGCTAGTGAGCAGCAGGGGCCAACTGACTGGACTACTGAACCAGCACAAAAGACATAATGTGTAATTTCTATTTTTGTTGCTGTTGCTTTCCCATGACCTTATTTCTATTAGGTTTGGCCTATTTTCTTTCTTTAAGTCCCTTTGCCAGTGGCATTATGGCCTAAAAATAAGAACATTCATACTTTAAATTGGAATTTGATCATTGGGAAGTACATTTAAGTGAGAAAGGGCTAAGGTGAAAGGCCAAAGAAATAGCCGAAAAAGTGAAATATTTAGTTATTTTCTTTTTCTCCCCTGCTTCTTTTGGAATCCTTTGAACTTGGGCCTGTTTTCATCCAAATGCTCAGATGACCTCTTTTTTTAGATCTTAAAAAACTGTTGTTGGAAAAATCTAAGTATAACTCTGTGGCAAGAGACCAGGGATCAAACATAGTTTCTCAGAAAGATAGTAACTACAGGAAAAAAAAAAATCTCCTGAGCTTTCTAGAAGGAAAAAGACCAGTCAGTACTACAGAGAAAAAGAATATGGTTAACATCAAAGCCAATACCACAGTAGTGGAATTTGTTTCTTTGAGTTTTTTCTTTTTTAACGTTTATTTTTGAGAGTGTGTGCAAGCGTTCTTGGGAGCAAGAGAGGGGCAGAGAAAAAGAGGGAAAGAGAGAATCCCAAGCAGATTTTGCCCTGTCAACGCAGAGCCCGACGTGGGGCTCCAACTCACAAAATGTGAGATCATGACCTGAGCTGAAATCAAGAGTCGGATGCTTAACTGACTGAGCCACCCAGGTGCCCCTGTTGATTCTTTTTTTTTTTCTTAAAGTACCTCATGCTTAAGCACCTCAAGAGTTCTTATAAAACATGAATGTGTTTAATTAGAGTGGTGATCACATGGAATAAGGAGTGAAATTTTAGATTGTCAAATCATCACAAAATCCCGGAGTTTTCTCACTATAAGGCAGTATTCTGGATGTTAGAGGATGTATTTATTTTCTGTTGCTGTGTAACAAATACTACAAACGTAGCAGCTTAACCAAAACACATATATTATCTAATAGTTTTCGTGGGTCAAGAGTCTGGGCATGGTTTATCTGGGACCCCTGCTTAGGGTCTCACAAGTTGTAATCGAGGTGTCAGCCAAGGATGAGTTCTCATCAGAGCCTCGACCAGGGAAGGATCCACTTCCAAGCTCCTTCAGATTGTTGGTGGTAGAATTCATGTCCTTGCAGCTGTAAGATTCATGATGGCTGCCACACCCTTATGTAATCTTGTCCACAAGTGTACATCTTATCACCTTTGTGGCATTCCATTGATTAGAAGCAAGTCACGGGTCCTGCGCACACCTCGAGGGAGGGGACTTCCATAGGTCTGTGGTCTGCCCACCACAGTAGTTTCAGAGATTTGCTTCCTGTTGTCAGGAAGCTTATAATCAAGTTTAGAAAAGACATTCGGGGCGCCTGGGTGGCTCAGTCAGTGAAGTGTTACACTTCGGCTCAAGTCGTGATCTTGCTGTTCATGAGTTCGAGCCCCATATCGGGCTTTGTGCTGTCAGCTCAGGGCCTGGAGCCTGCTTTGGATTCGGTCTCCCTATCTCTCTGCCCCTCCCCCACTCATGCTCTGTCCCTCTCAAAAATAAATAAATAAGCTTTAAAAAAAAAAAAAGTAAGCAAGACATTCATAAAAATAACTATTTTGCATCACACTTTGAGGAGTTTATCATAGATCATTTTAACCAGAACAAAAAGGTATGTTCCTGAATGTTTAGTCCAGTGTTATCTGTTAATAAATGGTTGGAAACTAACAAAACATTCAACATTGGGATGTTTGGGAAATTATTATGATAAGAGCAATGTTCTGAAATAATGTGTAAACCAGTACTAATTTATAAAAAGCAGAAAAAATGTTTGCCATAATGTTAATACCATTTTGGGGGAGAAATGTGTATGGACATAAGAATGGGCTTTATTGACTTCCTGCATGTCTCTTTGTGGTGTTTGTTTTATAGTAATGTGAGTATTACCTTTGTAATTAAAAGTGAAATTTTAACTCTAATAAGGTTGCAAGACGATCCTATAATAAATAGATTTATAGTCAAAATACACATCACTTAGAATACACTCCCCACATCTTTTTCCCCTCAGTGGTGCAAATAATTGAGCAGACTATTCCTATAGGTGAATGAATGAATGAACTAACTCTTCATACAACTGAAATCACTGTGAGTTATGACCAATGGACACTTTGGTTTGTAGTCATCTTACTTTTTTCCATATACCTGTTAAGAATGTTAATGATTAATTTTTAGAGAGATACCTATAATAATTAGTAATATTTCCTTCATTTCCAATAATACCTTCAATGTGGAATGATATTTATAGGAAATAACCTCATCAAGTAACTATAAAATGATTGAGTCATAGCAGATTTTACTCTTGGTATATAACAAACTGATCTTGACTTTGGGATCCTTCACAGACCCACCAATTAAGTAAAGGTTTGGTCAGATAGGAAAAATAAACCTTATGTTCAGATACATATGTAGACCTCTTTCTAATTTAGATGCAGAGATACTCAAGGACTCTCTCCAGAACTTGTATCATTTAGGTTAGTTTAAATGACAGTGACCCTCAGAAGAATGTATAATGAATCACAATTTGTATTTTCCCTCTACTGAAGATTATTTTAATTTGCTCTGATGTTGTTTTATTTAGATGTGGCAGACTTTCAGTTAATGTCATGGAGTGAGGTCTGTTAATGAATGAATAATGGTACTTTAAACACCCCTCCCCCCCCCCCCCCACCACCAAATATCTAATAACGAGGTAAGAAAAAGATCTGCAGGTCTTCCACCTGTGAACAGGTGGAAAAATGCTGCTGCTTAGTTTTTTACCCCCCACAGTTCTGAAACAGCTCTGTTCTCCCTGGCCTTGTAGAGGATCCTGAGTTGCAGAACTTTGCCGAGAAACCTTGCCTTTGAGTGTGAGGTGACAATCAGGACCATAGATGGGGGAAGGACGGGGCTGGGGAGGAAGATACCAGGCCCCCGTGTAGCCCTGCCGTGGCAGTGCCCCCCCTGGCTGTCTCATGGCTTTTATCATGGGCCAGACAAAGCAGATGACACCACGCCTCACTTGCAGGTATCGACTGGGCTCCCAAGAGCGACCGCATCGTCACTTGCGGGGCAGACCGCAATGCCTATGTCTGGAGTCAGAAAGATGGTGTCTGGAAGCCAACCCTGGTGATCCTGAGAATTAATCGTGCAGCAACTTTTGTCAAGTGGTCCCCGCTAGAGAACAAATTTGCTGTGGGAAGTGGAGCACGACTCATTTCTGTTTGTTACTTTGAGTCTGAAAATGACTGGTGAGCAACAGCTGAGTATTTTTTATTTCTGTCTGTGGAATTACACCTTTGGACCACCTGTGTTCTTGGTGACTTCATGAGTCCCTGGGTGAAGGCTTACCTATAACTTCAGTGTTTCCTCATCTGGAGATTTTTTTTTTTTCCTCTGAAAATCTCCATTTCCTCTGAAGATTTTTCCTTCTTGTGTGCACATTGGGTCAAATCTCACATCTTTCTCATATTGATAGAGACCTGTGGCCCTATGTTCTGAAATCATAACTAGTATGTACTGTAAGATGCTGCTCTCCTCATTCTGTGCTGTCCAAACTGTTTTCTTACTCTGACAGGGAAATCATAAACTTGAGAGATTCCCATGACCTGAGGAATGATTTTTTTAGATACAAAATATCTATGATTCCTACAGATGACAGTGCTCTCCTTTTTTTTTTTTTTTTTTTTTTTAATTTATTTGCTAACCGGAGTGCCTGCGTGGCTCAGTCGGTTAAGCATCCGACTTCAGCTCACGTCATGATCTCACAGCTCCTGGGTTCAAGCCCTGCGTTGGGCTCTGTGCTGACAGCTCGGAGCCTGGAGCCTGCTTCTGATTCTGTGTGTGTCTCTCTCTCTGCCCCTTCCCTGCTTGTGCTTTGTTTCTCTCTGTCTCAAAAATAAATGCTAAGAATTTTTTTTTTAATTTATTTGCTAACCAAATCTGTGTCTTCGTATAATATTTTACTCATTTGAGCTGTTGAAGTAAAAATTGACCAGAATCTTGGAACTGTGATCAGCTTGTTAAACTTTTTGTATAAATTACTTATAGCTGAGCCACTCAAAATACAGAGATTGATTTTATGGCTAAGTAACTTATTTTACCTATTCCTTCCCACTTACTTTAATAAGAAAACAACTCTGCTCTATCTGGCATGCACTCAGAAAGGGTGGTAAGTAGCCTTCAACATGGAATTGTCATTTAGTACGAATCTGGCAGTGTTTGTATTTGCACTAAAAATAGCAGAGTATACATTACTCTTTGTGTTAGCGTTACTGTTTGCTTTCTACTGAAACAGTGAAAGGAATGGATTATATTAATGTTTTGTAATTGAGTGAAATCTCAGAAATTTTGATTCTTTGAAAAGAAAGTCTGTAAATTTGCAACGATTCAGTTAAGAATTCAAGACTTGCATTTTTCTTTCAAGCACATGTAAAAATAAGTCTAACAAAACGTTGCCTGGCAAAAATCATTTAGAAGACTCACTGTAATGAATAGATAAGAAAAATTTTCCTTCCTAGGTAACCTTCAGTCTCAGAGATTGCTCACATTTTTATTCATTGAAAAATAGTTTCGAATATAGGTAAATTGGGCTGTACTGTAGTGCAAGGTATTGTCATTTGAACAAGCTATATGTTCAGAGGCGTTTCTTGGCTATAGAACAACATTTTATTGGAATGATGTGAATATTTTAAAATAATCTCTAAAAGCCTTTAAAATAACTTCATTATAAGCAAGTCAAAATGTCTGTTTTTCAGAATGAAATTTTTTATATAAGTTCCTAAGACAGATTCTATGGAAACATAATTTGGCATTCAAAGATGGGCGTTTGGCTTGATATTCAGTCTCTTAACTCTTACCTTTTTTTTTTTAAGTTTATTTACTTAGAGAGAAAGAGAACACGAGAGCAAGAGGCAGAAAGAGGAGAGAGAGAGCAGCTCAAGCAGGCTCTGCTCTGAAAGCACAGAGCCCAGCATAGGGCTGGATCTTACAAACTGTGAGATCATGACCTGAAGCGAAATCAAGAGTCAGATGCTTTTAATTTTTTTTTTTTCCATGTTTATTTTTAAAGAGTTGGATGCTTAACCAACTGAACCACACAGGCATCCCCAGTCTTTGAGCTCTTGAACAGCAGAACATGATTGGTTTTTAAGCACCAGTTTAGGGGGAGAAGTTGAATTAGCTAAGCCGGAATAATAACTGATCTCAGTTATAAATATATCTCAGACATAAATCTCAGACATAAATATCCCTGGAGTGGAGCTAGAGAATTAGAACTTCTGAGAGGTTGTGATTTTCTTGGTTGTGATTCCTCTGTGAAAAAGAATTTGCAGCTTCAGAGGCTTAGAAAAGAAATGAAGTTATTTTACAACCCAGATTTAACCTGAAATGAAATAACAAGTCACTAAATATTTACATAAAAATGTAAGTAATTCAAACTGCAATTTTTATCTGAACGGTTAAGGTCACATATAATCTGAAATTCCACGGAGCCGTATCCAGAGTTAATCCATAAATATAATTACTAACGGGGATCCCATGATAGCCAGGAAGGCTCAGAAGGGGCTGCTGTGATGAGAATGTTGTAAAAGACAGAATTGGAAGGACCATTTACGGCTCTTTCTCCCTCTCTCCTTTCCGGTCTCTGGCGGAAGGCCTGGTAGCCACCTGTGTTTCGCCTGACACGCACTTGTAGGTCCTTTGGGAGCTGTTGCTTGATGTGTGGATAAACTGAAATGGATTTTCTCCTTTTGTAGGTGGGTCAGCAAGCACATTAAAAAGCCGATTCGCTCCACAGTCCTCAGCTTGGATTGGCATCCTAACAATGTTTTGCTGGCAGCAGGATCGTGTGATTTCAAATGCAGGTGGGAACAAATGAGAATTGGTAGGCAGAATTGATCTGTTCATTGTTCATCTTTCACATATTTTTTTTAAGTTTATTTATTTTTGAGAGAGAGAGAGAGCCCAAGTGGGGTAGGAGCAGAGAGAGAGAGAGAATCCCAAGCAGGTTTTGCACTGTCATTGCAGAGCCCGATGCAGGGCTTGAACTTACGAACCATGAGATCATGACCTGAGCTGAAGTCAGAAACTTAACCAACTGAGCCATCCAGGCGTCCCCATCTTTCACATATTCTTAAGGTTTCTTTGCTTTGTAGAGTACTGTGCTAGGCACTACAAGGGATTCGGAGATGAGTGGAGCTTGTGATCTAGGAAAGCAAGCACCAGAGATGGCCGAGGTAGAGGGAAGTGGACTTGGAGGCGCGGGAGTGGGGAGATGTAAGAGTGGGGCCCGGAAGTTCACCTTAGGCAGAGCATCCGTGTTTGGAGCAGTGATCTAGTGGCCCTCGGACCACAGTATTGTTTCTTGTTTGATAACCCAGGCAGGGACTTGGCAGATTCCAGAGTGAGGCGAAAACGAACAAAACATAGCTGAACAGTGCACTGCTGAGCTATTACTGCACTGTTCCTTTTCAATTAAAGCTTTTTTATTTGTTGTTCGTGGGAGGCTAGAAGAAACACAGCCACTTTGCTAAGAGCTTTAAGGTCAAACGGTGTAATTTCTTTTTAAAGTTATTCTTTATCAAGAAGGCTTTCTTCCCTTAGAAGAAAAGCAAATAAATGTTACTTCATGTTGACTGGTTGGTTGGTTGGTTGGTTGGTTTTTAAAGATACGTGTGGGAATTTGGCTGTGGAATGGGGGGTACAGGGGTGTCAAGGCACTCTGGAAAAAGATTGGTTCTTAAAAAAAAAAATTGTTTCTACTTAAGAATCAGTGTAACAGCAAAGATGCATAGACATTCTTAAGGAGAATTCAGAAGTTTTGTTGTCTGTGATATGTTATCCAGTCATTCTAGCTCCCGTAGAAGATGAAGCTGAATGATCCATACCACCTGGGTTATCAAGCTGTGTCTAAAAAATCTGACTGTGAAAATAGGTTACCAATTCTTTTGTTACTATTACTTTCCGGAAATAAACTTTGCTTGGACTTGTAGTCCTATGGGTAAGAGTCTATTCAGGTCGCACTCTCGAGTTGGCGTCTGAGAACCACCAGCTATGTCTTGGTCTCCGGTGGCTAGAGCAGTGGCCATTGCGATGCTGACTTACAGCCCAGTGATTCTCATGATTCTCATTCTCAGTCCCATAAAAATGGAGAACGAACTGATGGCTGCCAGAGGGAAGGGGGGTGGGGGGATGGGCTCAATGGGTGACGGGGACAGGGAGGTACAGGCTTCCAGTTACAAAGTGAGTCACGGGAATGACCGGGAATATAGTCACTGATGCCGCAAGAGCGGTGTATGGTGACAGATGCCAGCTGCACCAGCAGTGAACGGGGCATAAAGCGTAGCGAAGCTGAATCACTGTGATATACGCCTGAAACTACAGTAAAATTGTGTGTCAGCTCTATTCAATAAAAAAAAATAAAGCCCAGTGATTCTGAGGTCACGTCCTGTAATCTCACTGCGCCTTTTGCCTCCCTAGTGCTCTGCCTCTTCCAGAGCTGCTGCTGTCATTGTCATTTGGGAGGAAATATCCCAGATCATTTTAGGGAGTCTCTAGGTCCAGAAGTTCTTGAAGAGAGGCTCTATGAAGTAGAAATAGCATCGGGGGCGGGTGGGGGGGTTCCCCGCCTCTCTTTATCCCTCCTCACACACAACTTCGTGGAATTCGAGAGAGAGGCTGCTGACAGCAGGCTGGAAAGCACCCTTCTTCAACCCAGACCATACCTGCCACAGAGACGCGACAGGGAGCCCAGGGCTGCGTGAAGCCCGCCCTCCTGATAGCACGAGGGGGAGCCTGTCCGCTCTCTCACTGGTCTCCCTTGGCTTCCTCCTTGGGTGTCCCTTTCTTTAAATGGGTTCATACCACTGCTTTATTGCAGCGTAGCAAATAGTTTCCTCTCCTGCCGTTGGGCTGTGTGGGCTTCCTGGCCTACTGTGTTGAGACAGGAAGGAATGCTGTTCTCAGTGGGGTCTGCCATGTGCGAGGGGGCGGCGTGACAGCAGGACCCTCCTCCAGAATTCCCCACTCCTGGGAGGGAAGGGCCTTTGTGTTCATTACTTCTAGAACTGCACCCCTATGCCTGCGACCATTCTTGTCTTAAGAAATTTGTGTGTGTGACTTTGTCATGTTTTGCTCTTCAAGGATTAATCTCTTTGCATCCTAAGACCCCTTACGGCAGCTGCCTGTGGCCTGTTTCTTTATACACATATTTTCACCTGCTTTGTCCTTCTTTCCTGCCCCTTAAACTACAGAGTGTTTTCTGCCTACATTAAAGAAGTGGATGAAAAGCCGGCCAGTACGCCATGGGGCAGCAAGATGCCTTTTGGTCAGCTGATGTCAGAGTTTGGTGGCAGTGGCACTGGTGGCTGGGTGCATGGGGTCAGCTTCTCTGCCAGTGGGAGCCGCCTGGCCTGGGTCAGCCATGACAGCACCGTATCTGTTGCCGATGCCTCAAAAAGCGTACAGTGAGTATTTGCCTTCTGTTTGGAGTTAGGGAGTGGGGTTGGGATCTCTCCGCAGCTTGGCCAAGGCTGTTCTTCCCTGGGTGCCAGTTCAGGATGTGAGCATAAAACTCTGACCCAGAACCGCAGGGCCGCCTTTTAAGTCCCAGACACACGTTTAGATTGTCCTTTTGGGGAAATTTGAAAGAGTTAGGTCTCACTTGCAGAAACAGTTCTTAATGGAGGTAGTGTTGGTGATTCTTCTGAAGGACTCTCCTTGCCTGCTGCTTCTGCTGCTGCTGCTAAAAGTTCCTTCACGTGGTTAGTTTAGTCTGTTACTGTGGATTCTTTACGACAGGTAAATGTCATCCCCCAGCCTTAAGTAGGAGATAAGTTCTTACTCTGTAGTCAAGGAACGGTGACTCCATTCACTTGGGACTCCATCCAGTAATACTTAAAACCCCGATGCCAGTTCGTCTGGACTATGCTGGAAGAACTCGAATTACAGTGACTCATTTGTGAGTGAGACACCTGCCCAGCCTTGGGGAGGGCACCAGGCACCTTGTCAGACGTCGGAATTTTTATCTGCTCATCGTGTTGGAGGGACAGAGATGATTGGAATTCCTTCCCCTTATGAATCTTTGTCTTTCCTGGTGAATCCTTTTTTATTGGCAGCTAAAGGTTACCCACCTTTAAAGATTTCCTAACTTATTGCTGTGTGCTGAGAACTGCTCACATCAGGTGACTCTTCCTCCCTCTGCTGCATGGTGACAACAAAGTGACACTTCAGAGAGAATATTTTTTTCCTAAGTGGATTGAATTGTGGGTTTCGGCAGAGGGGGGAGTTGTTTTATTTTAAGAGAGAGAGTGGGGGAGGGGCAGAGAGTGAGAGAGAGAAAGAATCCCAAGCAGGCACTGTGGTTGTCAATGCAGAGCCCAATTCAGGGCTTGAATTCACAAACGATGAAATCATGACCTGAGCCAAAATCAAAAGTTGGATGCTTAACTGACTGAGCCACCCAAGCGCCTCTTACTTATTTTGAAAACACCACCTTAAATGTTGTGGTCTCCCAGGTTTCTATACACATTTAGGCACTTAATGTATCTTTTCATTTTTAACACAAATGGGGTTATGCTATACATTTTGTACAGTAATTTGCTTTTTATTGTTCAGTAATGTTTTGATGTCATAGTTATTTGATTTGTGTACAGTTTGTTGTAATGTGTAATAAGCTTTTAGCACGTGCTTATTACAAGCCCCTGTCTGCCCTTCTATTGATTTATGATTTGGCTTTTCCAGTCCTGCAAGTCAGATGACATTCTCCACCCTTCCCCTTCTCAAACATAAATGTTTTATGTAGTAACAGCCAGTGTTTTATATAGTAAGGTGCCCCAGTAAGGCCTTAAGATGAGGTATTAGGACTTTAATCTGATGCCAGTGGTATTGGCAGGGGGGGAGGGGGTCTCCTTAGACATAGTTTTCTAAATGCATCCTCTTTTACATGAAGCTCTGAGATCCTAATTCATCAACCAACGTGTGTGCCTGCCATCTCTACGTGACCTGTTGGCCAGGTGCTGGAGCAGATAACTACTATCTCTACGTGTACACACATGTGCCCCAGCCCAGTTGTGTGTGAGATCCTGGCTGGCTAAGGCAGTGTCGTATTCATCGGTGGCTCCAGCTCCTCCCCCAGTGCCTGGCAGAAAAAAGAGAATAGACTCTTCAGATGTTTGTGCCCACTCTCTGGGAGCCCAGGGTGAGCACGGGCGAGGAGAGGATGGCAGCACAAGGCGTTCAGTCATGAGTGACAGTGACAGGAAGAGCGTTGGGTGGCCAGAAAGGAGAAGCCACTTTAGGGTGAAGAGGTCCAGGAAAGCTTCATGGAGGTGATCTAATTAGAGCTGAGCTTCAGAAACCATGTGGACTTCGGATAAGCATGTGGGTAAAGGGTGTGGGAGCAAAAGCAAAAGACGGGAAAGAATAAGGGTCACTGGGGACCGTGTCGTAGACCAGTCTGTCATGAGTGGGAAGGCCCCAGAAGCAGGTGGGGCCCAGGCCAGAGAGGCCAAAGACCTCTGTTTCTGCAGGTTACCCCAGGGCTGTGTCGGGCTTGAGATTCTTGATTCCTGAGAGTGTAGGTCATGGGGCTCCTTTTAAGCATAAGAGCTTGTTTATACTGTCCAAGCGCCTGTGAAAATGGGTCCTTAGTCATCTTCTGTGTCTATAAAGAAGCTGTGTGGTCTGTTCCATCTCAATTTAACAATTATTCTTGTATTCAGGGTCTCAACTCTGAAAACGGAGTTCCTGCCCCTGCTGAGTGTGTCATTTGTCTCGGAGAACAGTGTTGTAGCTGCCGTGAGTATTTCTCTTTATTTCCCCTCACAGTACACTGTATTTAATTCTCCCGGACGGGAACAGCGCGTGCTCTGTGACTTGCTGTGCTCTCACAGGCCAGCACAGCCTTTTAGGACAGCTGGCCTGTGAGACTGGGTGGTGTGGTGTGTGGTGTGCGTGTTTGTGTGTGTTTAAGTGCGGTGGTGACTGTTCTGCTGAGGGGCTGGTAGGTAGGCCTGACCGATGTCTTGTTTCAGGGCCATGACTGCTGCCCGATGCTCTTTAACTACGATGACCGTGGCTGCTTGACCTTCGTCTCCAAACTAGACATTCCAAAACAGAGCATCCAGCGCAACATGTCCGCCATGGAGCGCTTCCGCAACATGGACAAGAGGGCCACGACTGAGGACCGCAACACGGCTTTGGAGACGCTGCACCAGAATAGCATCACGTAGGTGCCACTCAGCCACCTGCAGCCAGGGCCCCAGCCACCTGTAGAGAAGCGTTTAGGTGACCAAGATGCCTTTCTGCCTCGTTTCCTGGCTGGATCCCTGTGCCAGTCGTGTGTGCTGTGTGCCCAGACATTGCTTTGGGAACAAGAGCAGGGACAAGTCTCTAGCCTCCCGACTGCAGACTCTTATTTTCAGCTTGTGACAGAGTCGTTCTGTCCTTTGAAGTGCAGATGGCACGAGACAGCCTCCCCCACCTCGAGCTGCACTGGTCCTGTTGCCGCCACCGCTGTGTGAGCTGCCTCCTCCCAGGGCTGGCATTCTTAGACCGTGGCTGAGAACGAGAGGAGACCTTCCTGAACGTCCTGCTCCTCTCAGTGAGCACAGGACAGGAACACTGGTTATACCTGTCATTTCGGCCGTGGGTTTCTAGTCACGCACACCAGTAAGAAGATCATTTAATGAAAGAAACAGAATTATTTGATACCATATGGTAAAACCAAGGAGTTTCTTGACTTAAGTTTTCATCAGGCGTATGTGAACTGTGTTTTATCCAAAAGGTTTGATTTTTTGTTTTGTTTTGTTTTAACTCTAGAGGAGAAGTGTAGTTTGCCCTTGATATTTTAAATGACTGTGGTCAGAGTTAGGTACCACAGAACTTTCTCTTTTTGATTAGACCTTTTGTTTTGAGAGATTTTCATTGTGGTGATGATGGTGGGAAGAAGAACGGAAAGGTCTAGACTTTCTCTTTGAGAGAATTATTAAATGCACCTTGTGCTTGTGATCATGTTCAGTGGAAAGGGCTGCCGGACTTAAAATAGGCTGAAAATATCTGCACTCTCTTGAAAAATAATAACTTGAGGGGCGCCTGGGTGGCTCAGTTGGTTAAGTGTTCGACCGGCTCAGGTCATGATCTCACGGTTCGTGAGTCTGAGTCCCGCATCAGGCTCTGTGCTGACAGCTCAGCGCCTGGAACCTGCTTCGGATTCTGTGTCTCCCTCTCTCTCCGCCCCAACCCCACTTGCACTGTCTCTCAAAAATGAATAAACATTAAGAAAAAAAAGTAAAAAAAAAATTAATAACTTGGAGGCCTAACAGAACTTTTCTCCACACTTCAGGTTCTTTGTCTTGAATGAGTTTCAAAACTATGTC
Source organism: Panthera pardus (assembly GCF_024362965.1). Lineage (NCBI taxonomy): Eukaryota > Metazoa > Chordata > Mammalia > Carnivora > Felidae > Panthera > Panthera pardus. The sequence continues at coordinate 9,946,230 of NW_026526969.1, read as the reverse complement.
TTGTGAATTTCTCTGAAGCTTCTCTGCAGACTATGTATCAGGAAGGAAACAACTCATTGCATCTTTTGAGACTTTCAAGTAAAAAGACCCTTGGAGATTGGCAAGGTTCCTTTTATTTGCAGATATTAAATCCTCTTTGCCCTTAAGCAAAGGATCGGCAGACTTTTTCTGTAAGGGACCAGAGGGTAGATATTTTAGGTTCTGAGAAGGTATAGAGGCTCTGTCAGCTATGCACATCTGTTGTGGCACACAGGCAGCCATTGGCAGTATGTATCTAAATGAGCGTGGATGTGTTTCAGTACAACTTTTATGGACACAGAAGTTTGAATTTCCGCATAATTTTCACATCATGAAGTAATAGTCTTCATTTTTTTGTCACCATTTAAATCGTAAGCTATTCTTAGCTTACAGGCTGTACAGAAACAGGCCGTGTGCACCGTTTTGCCATCTCCTTCCCCAGACAGAATGTTCTAGACGTTTCAGAGAAAAAAGAAAAATATTGTCTGAGCTGTGGAATTGATTTTCTTGAAAGTTTTTCAGATAATTAGGCCAAGACAAGTTGCTGCATTAATCTCTTCCTCTACTTTGCTTGCTTGGAATCCTGCGGCGTGTCTGAGTGTTGTTCATGTTTGCAGTGATTAGTTTCAAATGCAGGGAGAGCAGGGAGAGCTCTTGGCTTACAGGCCCTGGTTGTCTTGGAGGGTGATTTGGGAGTTTCTGTTTGGAGCCAGTTGGATTTCAGTCATGCTTTATCCTGCCTCTAGTTTGTTTTTGTTTTGTTTTGTTTTTAATTGTTTCCATCTCCGTCATTGCTGTGGTCTTGCCCACACTCTGTTCCCTGGCAGTTTGCATGCTGTGTGCCTGGCTCGTCCCGCTTCTCTGCGTCACTGTAATTAATACAGCTTCTTACCTTTTCTCTCTTTTCAGTCTTGACTTTTCTGGATGTCTGGTAACGAGGTGCACTTGAATGTTTTCTGAGGCAGATTGCCGCAGCCTAATCTTGATGGACAACTTAATATTTTGCGGTTGGGAATTCCATTTCCTTAAAATGCCCTTACACTGTTAGGAAGGTTGGGACTCACTCCCACCACATATCTTACAGTCTCTCTTGTTTTTCCTTCTTTTCAGTCAAGTGTCTATTTATGAAGTGGACAAACAAGATTGTCGCAAATTTTGCACTACTGGCATCGATGGAGCCATGACAATTTGGGATTTCAAGGTATTTTCTGCTTTTCAAAAGAAATCTTGTTTGTGTGAAATTCTTCCTGTGACCAGAATGTTTCTCATTTCTTGGAACAAAATGTCAAATCCAGTGCACATCAGAAATGTAGAACAGGAGACTGTAGTCGTCTTTAAAACCAAAGTCAGGGCACCTGGCTGGCCCAGTCAGTGGAGCGTGTGACTCTTGGTCTTGGGGTTGTGAGTTCGACCCCTACATCGGGTGTAGAGGTTACTTTAAAAAACAAAAAAAAAAAACCTCAAGACTTGAAAGCCATTGGAAGAAAACCAGACTTTCTCAGTGACTTGGGGTACATCCTTCTAGATGTCCATTTATCCGTGGAGGAAAAAATTCAGTGCTGTTTTTGTAGCTGGCCCTGTGTTGGGTACCAGTGTCTTTATAGATACATTTTTGTGGTTTACACCCATTAATCTAGTAAACGTTTGCTAAGTGTCTGCCGGGTGCCAGGCCTCGTACTAGGCACTGAGGACACCGAGGTGAGAGGGGTTCGTGTGGCAGAGGGGGTGGGGGTTAGGTGGATCTGCAGAAGAGCAGCCAGTGCCCGTGTTTCTACACCAAGGAATTCGGGGGCACATAAACTGCCAGCGCTGCAGGGAAGGGATGGGCTGAGCTGTGTCTCCAGGTGCAGTGGGATTTCAGGGCACGCGGGGGCGCGGGGCAAGTAGGAGCCGCAGGTGCAGACCAGCCGAGCTCAGAGCACGTTCTGGTTGGAGGCACCACCAGTGGTTTGCAGTGATGTGGGTCCTTCAGAAGCACCAGATGGAACTAGAAGGGCCTGTGGCGTGGTCAGAGAGAGGGAGCTGGGCTTTGTCTGCAGACGCCCAGGAGCTGGTCCAGAGCCGGACAGCAAAGCACCAGAGAGTAAGGCGTGGGCAGCCTGGGCAGAGGCTGGGGAGTCCCGTGATCCAGTGAGGAGGTGATCTCCAGCTGTGGCAGGGGCTGTGACCCAGAACTTCTGCATTGGAGGGAGATTTCAGAGGCCAAATGGAAGGGCATCGTGACACTGAGGAACAAGCAGGGGGACCCTCACACTCTGCCTTGGCGATTGGGCAGATGGTGGACGAGATGAGGAACCAGAGAGGAGGAGCAGGAGTAGGAGAGGCTGGCCCCTGTGTGCAGCCCTGTAAATTTAATATCAGTGGTTAACCTCCAAAACAGGTTAAGGTTCACAGAATTTTGCTACTGCCTGTGCATTTCCACCATGTTCGGTGTCCCCCCCCCCCCCCCGCCCCACTCCTTGGGTGAAATACATAATATGGAATAGCCTCCAGAATATTTGGGAGAAACAAAGTGTCTTACTCAAAGTCTCTCCCCACCCTCCCACCTTTTTGTCTTCTGACACTTTCCATCCTGGGCATCATGGCTGTGAAATTAGCTCCCTGGGCAGTTACACTCTACACTTTATTCTTTGACCCCTCTAAGCTAGGAGGTCCCACGGTAGTTTCCCCTTGGTCCGTCTGCCTTTGAGCACCTGCTGTGTGTTGTGCACCTGGCTGGCCGCTACATGGCCTATGTTGTAGGAGGAGGCAAAGAACATGCACATATTGGCCCTCATCACTATGGGCCAATGGCACAGGGAGGAAACATGCAGGTGGGAGCACTTCCAGATCCTGTGGCTTGGAGCCATGGGAACAGGGGAGCACATGGCTGGAAAGGGCCGGTGGGGGGCCCAGTACTGGAGAGTCTCTGCAGGGCCCAGTGCTGGGAGAGCATGTCTCACGGGTGGGCGGGGCCAGATTTGGGGGGCACAGGGCAGGGGGGGTGTTGCAGGTAGGTCAGGGAGGAGAGGCTGGTCAGGGGGAAGACTCCAGGACGGACAGTCGTCAGTAACCTTTGGTGTTCTTCCTGCCATTTTCAAGACCTTGGAGTCTTCTATCCAGGGCCTCCGGATAATGTGAAGCTGAGTGAGCCTCCCAGATCCAGCATGACAAACTGACAAAAGTGACAAAGTGTGCTGACACGGCCCCGCCGTTTGCATGGTGGTGAGGAGAGCCAGCCGCAAGGAAACACTGAAGACACGTATCGCGCAAATATTGTTTGTGTGTTTTTGTTTGAATATAATTGGTGAAAGTGTTGGTTTTTTTAAAAAAAGCAGCAATGATTTGGGTTTTTTGTTTTTTGTTTTTGCTATTTCATTCCATTCTTGACCAAAGCTTCTCTTGAAGTAGTTTATTATGGAAAATTGTCACACTAACTTAAAGGAAAGGGTGGGGAGATATGTAAATTGCTAAACAGTTAAATAAAAATACTGAATGTGTTTTTGGTTTTGTTTCGTTATAACTACTTTTAGTAGAAAACTATGGACAAATTCTTCATTAAACTATTTAATTTTTAGGGTAAAATATTTATAACCAGGTTTTTTTTTTTAATTTTTTTTAATGTTTATTTATTTTTGAGAGAGACAGAGATAGAATGTGAGTGGGTTGGGGCAGAGAGAGAGGGAGGCACAGAATCTGAAGCAGGCTCCAGGCTCCGAGCTGTCAGCACAGAGCCTGACGCAGGGCTTGAACTCACAAACCGTGAGATTATGACCTGAGCCGAAGTCGGATGCCCCTGAGCCACCCAGGCACCCCTTAGGGTAAAATCTTAAATTCTAAGTTGCTTTATTTTAATTCTATTAGAGCACAAGCCAGGCAGAGAGAGAGGGAGGAGGAGGGAGGGAGGGAGAACCTTAAGCAGGCTCACACTCAGTGCAGGGCCTGACGCAGGGCTTGACCCAATGACACTAGGGGATCATGACCCAAGTGGAAGTCAAGAGTCAGATGCTCAACCGACTGAGTCACCCAGGTGCCCCTAACAAAAGGTTTTATAAGGTTTTAAAAATTAGCTAATTGTACAGAAAAAGGCTGATGCTCTTTAACCTTGGGGTTATCCTTTACATTGGGTAGTTTTTCCATTGTCTTAGGGTTGCAGAATTACCCACAGGGAGCAGTTTTTAGCAATGTCCAGGGAGGCCCAATCAGTTAAGCGTCCAACACCTGATTTCGGCTCAGGTCATGATCTCACAGTTTGTGAGATCGAGCCCCATGTCAGGCTCTGCGCTGACAGCGTGGAGCCTACTTGGGATTCTCTCTCCCTCTCTCTGCCATGCATGCGTGCGCACACACAAGCTCCCTCTCTCTCAAAATAAAAAGGCCTCCTGGGTGGTTCAGTCAGTTAAGTGTCCAGCTCCAGTCATGATCTCATGGTTTGTGAGATCGATCCCCGCATTAAACTGTGCACGGACAGTAAGGAGCCTGCTTGGAATTCTTTTTCCTCTTCCCCACACATGCACATACTCTCTCTCAAATAAATTAAAAAAAAAAAAAAAAGAATGTTTAGCTTTGTGGCTTTTACTGCCAGGAGTGGAGTCTTGCAGTCTTCCATGAGTCAGATATTTTGACTATGATCTGCTGACTTTTAGGTTAAGGGTCAACCTAAAACCAAAATGGCGTTACTTTGGTCACCTTGCCTCCCAAGCCTTCCCTCTTGCCTCCCAGTGACTTGAAGACAGCTCTAGTTTTAGGACACTGGTAACCATGCTTCTCAGAGGACATCATGATACCCTCTTGAGTAATTTTGCCCTTCGGCGACTCCTGGGAACAATACTCCCCTCTAGGAGGGGATCTCTGCGGCGGAGGTATTTGCTGTGGCCTCCTCTCTGGACCGCTGGTGGCAGGAACCGCTTGTATAAATGTGTTTGCACCAGTGCACAGGCTGTTGTCCCAGAGGAGAGACAGAAGTAGCCCCTAAACAGGAATTAGCTAAAAAGTCTTTTAGTTTAATTAAATCACATGGTTTGGCCAACAGGCCCAGAGGTTTTTAGAGAAATAGCGTATTCCGCGAGAGAAACAACAGCAACGGAGAAACATTTCTAACTTTGCCTCCAGTGATTTAGCCAGAGTGGGGTTTTTTTTTGTTTGTTTGTTTTTTTATAACTTGGGCCATGTCTCCCCCGGGGAGGAAGGCCCATCCCAGTGAGGACAGCCAGAAACCCACAGCCCTGCAGTGCTGGGGGCTATATACTATGCACCCCTCTTCCTCTCACTAGCTCCGAGACTCAGGCCATGCCTGGGGCCACAATTATTACCCATCTGGAGAGCCTCTGGGTGACTGCCAAAGCCCTTTGATTCAAGCCTTTGGGCTCTGATGGCAGGTTATAATTCTGCCAAGTTGTGTGACCCTGAGCAATACAGTTAACCTCTCTGAGCCTCAGTCTCCTCACCTGTAAAATGGCAGTAAAAACAGGAATTGGTAATTCCTGTTAGTAAAGCTGAGGTTTGCTTTTAGGCTTTGCACTGACGCCATAATAGCCCCACAGACCCTTATTAACAGTGGGGTAGAATGGGAACCACATATGAAGGCTCTTGCTACCTGAAGAAAAATTTAAGTTATTTGCAGAGTATTCTGAGAAAATCCGAAGTCTGCCTCAGAACCCAGGTTAATTGCTTAGGCATGACTCTTCAGTTTGGCCCCGAAGCCATGTGTGCCCCACTCTGGAGGCAATGGTGTGAAGGGCCAGGGTTTCCCCAGGTGCCTGCAGTGTGGCTGAGGCACGAGCGACCCCACGTGGACTCAAGTCCCGTGTAGATCAGTATATAAATTATGAGGTTAGGTTGCTTGTTTATGCATGTATAATTAGAAACCGGGTGCAGTAGGTGGAATAATGCCCCCCCCCCCACCAAGATGTCCATGTCCTAATCCCTGGAACTTGTGAACTCTGCAGATATAATTAAGAGCTCAAGTCAGGAAGAGGATCCTGGATTATCCAGCTGGGCCCGGTATCCCAGGGATCCTTATGAGAGGGAGGCAGGCAGGTGAGTCAGAGATGTGGCCACAGGTTAGAGAGCCGCTGGGCCACGGAGCCAAGGAACGCCCGCAGCCTCTGGAAGCTGGCAAAGACCAGGAAACCAGGTCTCCCCTGGAGCCTCTGGAAGGAACGCCACGCTGCCTGCTGAGACGGGAGACTCTGACCTCCAGAAACGTAAGAGAACATGTTTGCGTTGTCTTCAGCCACCCTATTTGTGGCAGGTTGCTCCTGCAGTGACAGGAAACTAATAGACGAGGTCAGTTCAGAAAAAGGAAGGAAGTATGGTCTAGAGCAGTGTTTCAAATTGAGGGTCAGAGCCCATCAATGGCTTGTAAAAATCAATTTAGTAGGTCACGACTGGCATTTGAAAAATTGAACCCAGAGAAAATATTTTGCGTGTGTCACGATACCTAGGTTTCAGATATACGTGGGGACGTGTACTAGGTCACAGTATATATATCACTGTGGGTCGTGATCAGAAAAAATTCGAGGGGCACCTGGGTGGCTCAGTCGGTTAAGTTTCCGACTCTTGATTTCGGGTTCAGGGCATGATCTCACGGTTCGTGTGTTTGAGCCCCACGTCGGGCTCTGTGCTGACTGTGTGGAACCTGCTAGGGATTGTCTCTCTCCCCCTCTCTCTGTCCTTCCCCCACTTGCACATGTTCTCTCTGTCTCTCAAAAAATAAACTAAAAAAAAAAAAGTTTGGAAGGCACCACCGTAATGTCCGTCCCCTCAGGGTCCCAGGAAGGGTGCTGTAGCCACACCTTTGCTGCACTACGGTGAGAATCCTGGACCAGGCACCAGCACAAGCAGTCAATAGGCATTAACTACTCATAGCAACCCTGTAGGGTTGGAACTGGTATAGCCACATTGTATTTATTTATTTTTAATGTTTCCTTGTTTATTTCGAGAGAGTGTGAGTGGGGGGAGGAGCAGAGAGAATCCCAAGAATCTCTGCTCAAAGCATGGAGTCCAACGTGGGGCTCAGTGTCACAGCCGTGGGATCGTGACCTGAGCCAAAATCGAGAGTTGGACGCTTAACCCACTGAGCCACCCAGGTGCCCCTATGGAACATTGAAAGGTGACAAAGCCAGGCCAGAGAGGGTTGTGACCGCCCACATTGGAACACCGGCAAGCTGGCCAGAGCCCTGGTGGTAACCGCTAAGCACGCCCCCTGCTGGGCTTGGGCCGGGAGTGCAGATGCCTAGTGACCAAGCTCAGGGGCGGGGTCAGGTCACTGAAAGTGACGGGAGGGGACCTTTCCAACTTGTACCTTGTGGGGTTTTGTTGGAGTTTCCAGCTGAACCGATACAAAACCACGTGACTTGGCAGGGGGTGTTCAACAGGTGCTGCCCCCATCGGGGTCCTGGCACGTGGAATGCTAAGCGTGTTCTGGGCCTCTGCGTGGTGGACATCTGTCCTCCTAGGCTGAGAAAGAAGACACAAGGGTTTCTCCGGTTCCTCCTCATGGGGATCGGGTGGCAGTCCTTTGATCTCAGGGACAGAGACCCGTGGTCCCCAATTGGGGGTGGGCACATGCTAAGATTAGGAGCTCAGACTGGGTGCTTCTGGGACAGGTCTTCCTCCCTGGTCTCCCCGCTGCCTGGGCCAGCCCACCACTTCCGGAGTCCAGACGCCTGGAGCTTGGCTGCCCTCTTGTGACCAGGAGGCAGCAAGGAGGTGGAACAGAAAGCCGGAAAGAACCTCGAGGACCTGGGGATGACTGCCTTCCTCCAAGCTGCAGTTCTTGGAAACCTGAGAAAGAGTGCAGCGTCTTCACCCCAGGGTCCCGGGGGACGGGGCACGCAGTTTCCAGCAAGAAACAAGCTCTGTGAGGTGTTCTTAGAACTCCGAGTGAAGCCTTCCGCCCCAGGTCCCCCTCGCTCAGGAGAACCTCACTTAAGGCTTGAACAACTTTGATCCCAGAAGGGAGCGGTTTCACATAACCCCTCCCATGGCTTCCCAGTGTGTGGTGTGGTCGGGTCTTCCCACAGTGGCTGCAGGCCTGTGAGGGGGTTGCAGCACTTATCACGATGTCAGCCTCTTCACAGATGCAGAGACTGAGGCACAGCAAGAAGCAGCATTTACCTGAAACTCCATTTTCTAACGCCACTTGTTGGCGTTAACAACAAGTTAACTTGTTGCAATCATTAACTCCTGCAATTTTGAGACAGCGGGAGGGGCAGAGACGGAGAGAATCCCAAGCAGGCTCCTCACCGTCAGCGCAGAGCCCGAACTCCTGAGCCGTGAGATCACACCCTGAACAAATCCCCGAGCTGGATGTTTAAACGACTGTGCCACCCAGGCGCCCCGGTTTCTGCTCCCACTAAGTGGACAAGCTCAGTTTACACAGGAGGAGAGAGTCCTCAGGTGTTCACATTTGTCAGGATGCTTTCAGCAACCGGTAACAAAGTCTCGATGGAAACCAGCTTAAATAGTAAAATTGATTCCTTGGCTCACCTGTCCGAAACCTCTGGAAGCAGGTTGGGCTCAAGCTGACCAGTCAGAGGCTGACCATCTCTCTGGGATTTTCTCCACCTGAGCTCTACCTGTGTCGTCATCTTCCCTTGCGGCTGCTCCACTTTCAGGTTCAGGCTCACGCGGCTCACCCGGAAGGGCCTTCCTTTCCCTCCTCCATACTCCAAAGCTGCGGGCCTTGCTTTGCCCCCGCCAGTCTTAGGTCATGAGCTCAGGACAGGGGACAGCCGGAGCCCGACCGGGTTAGAGCACTCAGGCGGGTGACGGAGATGGGGGTCAGCCCCACCCGGGGTCGTTCCCTGGGCATCTAGAAGCCAGGGATGGAACAGATGTTGCCTCGGTGCTCTTAAGCTGCTCTTGTCCCCACAAGAAGGGGGTGCCGCTACAGACCATCTGAAACTTTTTATCTGTGCAGACCGAAGCCATCTCTGGGATTGGCCACAGCCAGACGGGAGGGCTGGTAACAGCCCCTCAGTGTCTCCTCGGAGCCGGGGGCTGCGGGTCCTACAAACCTCTGGAGTTTGCTGAGCTCCACGCGCTCACGGCAGGAAGTGCTCCGTGTTTGGATCCATGGAGTCCTCCCAACGGCCCGGCAGAGGGCAGAGTTGGGTGTACAGGAGCTGGGAGTCCAGTGGAGAGCGGACACCCCTGATGGGGAGCGGGCTGTGGACACAGTGGCCTAAGAGACACGTCCTGCAGGACAAACCGGAGTTGGCCAGGGGGGGACAGGGCGGGAAAAACGTTCTAGGCGGAAAGAACGGCATGCGTTAAAGCCCCCAGACCTCCGGGGACCCGGAAGACCCCGCACCCCATCTGCCGCCCGCCGCCTGCCTGGCACTGGGAGAGAGGGCCCCGAGGGAGGGGCCTGACCGACTGCGAGGGCGCAACAAGGTTTTCACCGGGGTCTCCCGCATCTGCGCAGCCACCGGGCCACATCTGCACCGATGAGGCAGAGGCTAGGGATGGAAAAACCCCTGGGGACCCCTTGGCCCCAAACCCAAATTCAGGTGGCTGCGAGGCCACCAGGTAACTTAGGGGCGAGAGGAGGGCTGCAGCGGACTCCAAGGGCAAGAACTCCGCTGAGGGACCCAGCTGGGCCAGCCACGGTCTCTGCGAGAGGCCGACCCGCACCCCCGCCCGGGGGCGCATTTTGCCGAGAGCGCGGGGAGGGCCTCGCTTCCGACTACACCCGCTTCCGGGCTTGCACTTTTTGCGCCCTGTGGGCATCGGCTCACAGAGGAAGGATGGAGAGGACGCTCTCGCGGCGGTGGGGACGTGCGCTCCCCGCCCAGCTCCCGGCTTCCCGCCCAGCTGCTGCTCGGGCTGTGCGCCTCTCTCCGAGCCTCAGTTTCCCCACGCATAAAGTAGTGAGGGGCGGTCGCGGACGATTTCAGGGCGCCCCGGCTCGGTGCGGCCCCCACCCCGGATGGGTGGGCGGGGCCTGGGATCTCTCGGCCGCCACCCTGGTCGCCGCCCCCGTCCCCGCGGGGCCGAGGCCGGGAGGCCCCGCCCCCCGCCCACGAGGAAGTGGCTGCGGCGCGGCGCGGGGCCCAGAGCCGGTTCGGCGCGTCGACTGCCCAGAGTCCGCGGCCGGGGCGCCCCGAGGTGAGCGGGCTGGGGGCCGTCGGGAGGGGAGAGGGCGCTCGGAGGAGAGGGGACGGGGAGTTGCACGCGGGTGGGGAGGGTTACGGGGCGACCGCAGGTGTGGGGGCGCGGGGAGGGGGCCTCTCCAGGTGTGTGGGGTCGCCTGGAGGTGAGGGGACCAGCGGATGGTGTTCTCCTCCGGGTGAGGGAAATGCAGGGCTCCCTGCCCCAGGCGCCCTCGGGGCGGCCCCGGCCCCCCGTTCCTCCTGCCCCCCGTCCCCCCTGCCCCGGCCGCCCCTCCCTGACTCTGCCCCGAGGTCGGTGTCCCCCGTTATTTCGGGCCGCGAGGGCCCCACGCCCAGTCACTTCCCCTCCATCCTCCAGCCTTCCGGGTTGCTCCGGCCGGGAAATGAGCTGGCGCCCCCGCCCACCTTGTCCCTCCCTCCCTCCCCGCCCTCCCCCCCCCCCGGGCCACCTCCCCGGCCCCCAGCCCGCCCCCGGCCCCTGGGGCCGGGTCCGCGATCCGTACGGGGAGGGGGTCCCGAATGCGGGACCGAGCGGCCCCTCCTTCGCCGGCGGCGGGGAGGGCAGACAGGCCGTCCAGGGCGGTGACTGTAACACTGTGAAGACTGGCAGGAAGCCCCGGAGCCCGCCGAGCACGGGGACGGAGCCGGAGGCGCTCCCCGGGGTTCTTCCAGGCTGGCCCCAGACTCCCCGCGCGGGGCTGGCAATGCCGCCCAGTGGTTAAGCGCGCGCATTCCCCGTGAGGCCTCAGGGACCCGGGTGAGGGTGCCAGATTCCTTCCCTGCCCCATGATCTCAGCAAGCCGCCTAACTTCTCTGGGCCGCAACCTTCCCCATCTGTAAAATGGGGGCCTTTCAAGTTGTGAGGCTTACATGGGATAACGTGTAGAAGGCACTTGGCAACGTGCCAGGCACACACAGGGTGAGGATTCTCTTATTTATTGTTGCCACTGCCAGGATAAGGCCTGCCCACACTTATCAGTGTCCAGATGATGCCAACCTCCGAGATTTGGGGTCAGAATCCCAAACTGACGTTGAGGAGCTGCGTGGCTTCGAGCAGATCGTGGCTTTTGTCTGAGTCTGTTTCCTCCTGTACAAAATGAAGGTTTAGAAAAACAAACCTCAAAAGAACTTCTCAGGCTTGTTTTAGGAAGTAAAAGAGAATGTACGTCAAAGTCTTGGGTAAATACTGGGCACTTAAAGATGCCAGGAAAGTTAGTTTACGTGTGTCTTTGTGCGTAATCCACATAGGTCTTTTCAAATAGTTAAATGGTATCCTAACATGTTAGTGTCACAAGTCGTTCCATATTTGTAGTCTTTGGGTTTTTCCACCCCTTCTACCATTCTAAAGGGGGTTATTATGGACATGTTTGCTTTAAAAAAAAAAAAAAAAGCCAGTGGCTATTTGCTTAGCACCAAAATGAATTTATGCCAGCGAAGTGTTATTTTTCAGTTCCTGTTCCTGTTCTTTGTTCCTACAGTTGCTGCCCCTCAGAAAGGTTGAACAATTTAGCAACAAATGAGCATTTCTCCACAACCCTGCCCACATTGAGTTTTATGTGTTTTTGGATTTTGTTTCTGTTTGGGTTGTTTCATCAAGATTTATGGTGCCTTTCTATGATTGTTTTCATTTATGCTTCTTGATTTTTGCCTGGTTTGTAAGACTTCAGGAGCAGAGTTGGGGAGGAGAGACCGGCTGGTCTGTTTGGGGTGGCAAGGGCTGTTCCATACACAACAGGAAGCTGAGTAACTGCTTAGCACGTGTGCAAAATGGCTTGCTCGCGGCTCCCTGGAGCGTCTGAGCTGGGTGGGGACTTCCCTGAGTGCCTGTAGGGCCAAGATCCTGCTCCAGACAGCTCCTGCCTGGTTTAGCCTCGAATGTGGCTGAACCATCAGAGAAGCTGAAGCAGTAAGAAACCTACTGCCAACGCCTTGTTCAGCCCCAGGCTTTTCTGATACAGAGGTGAAGGAAGTATAAACTGAGAGTATCCATGGAGAGAGTCAGAATTTGACCCCGGCACTGTAGTAAGGAAGGCAGCCTGGCCCAAGGCTTTACCTGCCTTGTTTTGCTTTGGAGAGGAGCTGAGTTCTTCCCACATCCTCAGAGAGGACCTTCTTGATTTCAGGTTTCCAAGCTTTCTTGATTGTTGGCCCTAATCAGGAAAAAAAACCTGAGCACGTTACTCCCCGGTAAATACTTATAAATTGCATACATATGTCACTGAAATAATGAAGCATATTCATTGCTTATAACCTATCTCCTGAAGAAAAGGATGGGATTCATTCAGTCACATTCAAGAGATATTTACTGAGCACCTACTATGTGCCAGGTACTCTAACTGATGCTGGATACATCGGTGAACAAACACATACCCCGCCCCTATGGAGCTTACGTCCCTACCCCAGTGCGTCTCTGGAACCCCGTGCAGGGAGACCCACACCCTACTTTGGAGACCCAACTCCCCGCTCCCAGTCCTCACCCCTCTTCCCTGTGCTCTCCCACCCCTAGCCCTGGGGGATCTCCAGTCCATTCATACTGCGCATTCACGGTGTGCTGGAAGGACGCAGGGGAAGTGCTTTTGGGAACACGGAGATCCTGGTTTCAGGCTGGCGGAGGGGAGCCAGTCGGGGGAGACTCAGGGTCTGGCCCACACTCCCCCAGCCTCTGTTTCTGGGTTAATCAGAGCCAGAGTCCTGCACACGGACCTCTGGGCTCCTTCCTCTCTCTGTCCCCAACAGTTAAATGGGCCCATGGTGCTGCCTCACAGGGCTGCAGTGACAAGTGGGTGGGTGTTCCGGAGACCATGGCCCCAGCCTGCCTTGGTCTCTACCAGGAGCCACTGCTGAAGCACCACCTTGTCCACCCACTTGGGCCAAGTAGCCCTAGTTGCATTTTCCTCAGGGTGGCTGGCTGGGAGTGGGTGCCCCCCTCCCCCAACCCCTGTGGAGGTTTTCCTGGGAGTAATGCAGCCCAAGCTCCCCGCGGCAGGGTGGCCTGGTGTGAAGGCTGCTTCACTGCTTCTGACCACAGGGAACAATCCAGTGATTCTCCTCTAGGAGGATACAGCCCCCAAGGCCACAGTGGCCAGATACCTACTCCCCCCTCTGGATGGCCACTTCCTCATTTGAAACGTGGGGGTTGGGAGTCATTGCTGAGGCCCTGCTGGCTTTAGTTGCTTTGCAGAAGTTACAAAAAAGTGATGAAAAGGAGAAAATGCACCTTCTCTCCCATCCCCTTCCCTACCCTCTACCCCCTTTAAGGTGTTGATTCAGTGTACTACGAGTATTTCTGAATGAATTCATGCTAAAGTGTGATTGGCTGATAGATGTGGTCTGAACCTCCCGCCCCTGCCTGTCCCACTGTGCCTGTAGCCATCTTTATCAGCCCCTTCCTCTCCCACTTGAGAACCTTTGGGTCTCAGGAAACAACGGTCAGGGCTCCCCAGGTCCTCTTGGCTGCGTTATTCACTAGTTATGGAAGCTGCTGTCTCAGCAGACCCAGCCTCTCCATCTTCACAGCCTGGGACTCTGGAGCACCTCGCTAGATGGGCTTTCTACAGCCTGGCCCATGTGTCTAGCCACTCTTAGCAAGACCCTGCAAGGAGCGGAGACCCCCGGCCACACAGTCTGGGACAGCTGGAGCTGGGAAGTTGTGTTGTGCTAATGAGGTGCAGGCTCAAGTCTAGGACCCAGAGACCACCCCCACCCCCCCAGGGCTGTAGCCACAGGGCTTCCTCCTGGGCCACCGGGGGGCTGAAGGGGTAGGGGGTGGTTGGCCTCAGCTGGAGTTCCAAGGCCACGAGAGCCCAGCTGGGGTGTGGAGGTGGGCCTCTGCCTGATCTCGGCCCCACTGGTGACCGTGGGAAATGGGGGTGGGCAGATGAGCACAGTATAGTGTTCCGGTAGGCCTGGAGCTCCCACTTCTTAGTCTTGTCATCTGTGGTGTGGACAGCGATGAAGTGCCCCAGCCAAGCTGGATGCCAGAGCTGACCCAGCCCCGAGGCTCCGGAAGTGCCAGGGGAAATCCCCATCAGGCCTGCTGACCCGAGCTGGGGGCCCCCCCAAAGAGCCACTTCCGGGGCCTTTGCCTTCCACAAAGAGGCTTTATAAGGAGAGGCTGGGGAAGTAGCCATGGTGGGAGCAGTGTGCTTGTGTGTGTGTGTGTGTGTGTGTGTGTGTGTGTGTGTGTGTGTGTGTCTGGACACGCATGAGCACATGGATGCAGTGTGCGTGTGTGTGTGTGTGTGTGTGTGTGTGTGCAGGGCTGAGCACGCATGAGCGTGTGTGGCTGGAGCGGCTGCAGGTGTGTCCACTCTCTCCGCAGTGCTGACTGGGGACCCGCCTGGTGCCCCCCTCCAGGCATGTCCCTACCCTGTACATGCCTGTGTGTCTGTGTGATCTGGGCTGCCCCAGAACCTTCCAGAGCTTCCTGCAATAAATGAAAACAGGTGTTGCATCTGGGCTGGGCAAGAGTCGCTGGGGGGGGTCAGGAAGCCGGGCCCGGCAGGATGCGTGGTGCCACCTCGGGCCAGCTGGTCACTGAGCCCCGGATTTCTCAGCTGGACGGTGGGCTACATGCAGCTCGTCCTTCTCCTGTGCCTGAGCCCGAGCTCAGTGCTGTGCCTTCCAGCAGGGCCTCCTGGCCTGCCACCTGGGTAAGCTCCGCCCGAACAGGTGGCCCATCTTGTGAGGGGCCGGCTAGGTGCCCGCTAGGTTCCTGGGTTTTCAGGGCTCAGGCCCAGAGCTGGGGAGAAGCCTTTCTTCAGCCCAGTCCCTGGGACACAAGAGCTGCCGGTCTGGTGGGGGAGGCAGCCAAGTTCCTGGTGACACCAGACACCTGTGTGACTGGGCAGGTAGCTTCCGCTTGTTGCACCTCGGCCTCTACATCTGTCATCTGGGGCTGTGGCATCTGAGCACAAAAGTCGAGAGTGCCTGGGGTCCGGGAGGGATATGAAGTAGGTGAAGGGGACCAACCGTAAAACTCACCTTGCTGAGTGCCGAGTGATTCACAGAATGGTTGAGTCACTATATTTTACACCTGAAACTAACATTGTGTGTTAATTATACTGGTATTAAAAAAAAAAAAATACCTGGATTGTTTAGAGCTGGCAAGTAAGGAGCATTCAGGAAATGTTGGGTGGTAGTGTTTAAAAAAAATTTTTTTTTACTGTTTATTTATTTTGAGAGAGAGCGCATGCAAGCAGGGGAGGGGCAGAGAGAGAATCCCAAGCAGGCTCCATGCTGTCAGTGCAGAGCCTGATGTGGGGCTTGAACCCACGAGCCATGAGATCATGACCTGAGCTGAGATCCAAGAGCTGGACGCTTAATCAATTGAGCCGGCCAGGCACCCATTTTTTAATTAAAAAAATTGTTGTAATGTTTATTTATTTTTGAGAGACAGACTGAGAGCGCGAGTAGGTGAGGGGCAGAGAGAGAGGGAGACACAGAATCTGAAGCAGGCTCCAGGCTCCAAACTGCCAGCACAGAGCCCAACACAGGGCTCGAACTCATGGTTGTGAGATCATGACCTGAGCCGAAGTCAGATGCTTAACTGACTGAGGCATCCAGGTGCCCCGTTTTAATTTTTTAAATAAAGAACTTACTCTTCTGGACACGAGTGAGAGTAAACAATCGTGTTCCTCACATACTTACCGAGCACCTATTACGTGCCAAGCAAAACAGGGAAAGAATTGTGAACAAGACAAGTGGAAAATGTCTGTCCCCATCAAGCTCGTTCCGTCCCAGCTGGGACAGAGAACGGGTGAAGGGAGTGAGTCCAGTGTAACGAATGTTCCACGAGGATTCTTTGTGGAGAAAGTTCAGTCTGGAAGAGGGAGTGCTGAGGTAGGGGAAGGTGGTCGCGGTTTCAAATCAGCAGTCAGAGAGGGCCTCGCCAGAAGGTGGTGTTGGGGTGCAGACTTAAACAGGGCAGCGATGAGGGCTCCCCACGCAGGCCCCCAGGGATGGAGCTTAGGAGGTGGAGGGAACCGCCAGTGCAAAGGCCTGAGGCCCCGTGTGCCCCAGGATCAGCCGCGGGTCCAGCAGGGGAGACAGACCCCTAGTGGGTGGACCATGGCTGGGTGTTACCACGCGGGAGCTGCCATTTCATGAACACCTGCTATGGCATATCATCTTATTTTACCCTCTTAACACCTCCGGGGGCAGGATTCCTGTTCCCATTTTGCAGATGTGGACATTGAGGTTCAGAGAGGGTAAGCAGGGCTTTGCCAAATGGAACAGGGGTGGGCAGGGCTGTGCGGGAAGGGGTGGGGGCGAAAGGACTGCCTGTGTGTACCCCACCCGGCCGCAGGCTCAGCGGGCTCCTCTGAAGCTCAGCGGCAGGGCCTGAGCGGGGTGGGGGAAGGCCCTATCAAGGTGGGAGGTGCCATCAGTGCTGGGCCCAGTTCTGGGGGTGTACCCAGCTGCCCTCTGTACCTGCCTTCATCCCCACAGCCCAGCCACCCACTCTGGGCCGTCCCGCCCCACCCCTCCTCCCCTTGAAAGGATTTCTGGGTGAGAAAGGGCAGACCTGCCTCCACCTCCCCCCCCCCCCCCCATCTCCTGAAAGCCAAGCTCTGGGTGTGGAAGGCCTGCTGCGTGCTGGGCACCACCTGCCTTGCGTCCCCACCCCATCCTTCCGGGGGGGGGGGGGGGGCACTCTACCTGTGAGGAAACCCAGGTGCAGGTGGTGAGCACCGACAAGGCACAGGTCAACACACCATACCCACGGGAAGGAAGTGGCATTGGAAGGCCAGCCCCTGCTGCCTGCCCACGGGGTCGGCTGGGAGCCCGGTCTGGGATCAGACACAGGGCTGACTTGGGGTCCCTTCCTCTCGGGCACAGGAGCTGAGCGGTCATGGCTTACCACAGCTTCCTCGTGGAGCCCATCAGCTGTCACGCCTGGAACAAGGACCGCACCCGTGAGTACCCGCTGCCTGTGGGCTGGCAGAGGAGGGGCGGGAGCCCCCTAGCCTGTGGGCTCTGGGGGCCGGCTGTTCCCCTCCTCATCTCTGGTCCTGAGTGTGTAAGAGGGGATGAATGAGCTTGGGGCGGGGGGGCAGCAGGCAAGTGGGCACCGCGGGGTGGTGACAGCACAGCCCCGCACCTGCTGCAGGTGCTGCTCGGGCTCCCAGGCTGGGGGTGAGAGGTGAAGACAGCCCGCAGTGGCAGGTAGTGACATGAACAGTGAAGAAAAACATGCAGGAGGGGAAAGCATGGGAGGCAGAGGCGCTGGTTTAGAAAAGGTGGCCAGGAGGAAGGGACATGTGCACAGAGACACAGAGACGGCGAAGGAGCCAGCCATGCCAAGGCCCTGAGGCAGGAGAGCCTGGCATTGTCAGGAGCAGCAAGGAGCCCAGGGCTGGAGCTGGGGAGCAGAGGGCAGTAGCAGGGGGAAGGGAGAATTCCCAGAGGTCATGAGACTGCTGTGGGGGTGCCTGGGGGTAGCGGGTACAGGTCAAAGGTGGCTAGTCCCCAGGGAGGGGTCACAAGGTGTTTCAGGGAACCCCCTGCCAAGGCAGTGAAGAGCGAGGTATTGCCCAGATGGCCTGCGAAGGGTGTTCCTGGTAGAAGGGAGTCATGAGGGAATGGGTGGGGGGGAACTTGGGCACGCATGCCTCCTCACTCCCCTCCCCTCCCCTCCCCTCCCGCAGAGATTGCCATCTGCCCCAACAACCACGAGGTACACATCTATGAGAAGAGCGGGGCCAAGTGGGTCAAGGTGCACGAGCTCAAGGAGCACAATGGACAGGTGACAGGTGCGTCAGACCGACTGGGATCACTCTCCTGGAAGGAAGCAGGGGGATGGGGCAGGGCCAGCCAGGGCCATCCTCCCAATCAGTGTGTTAGGTAGGCTAGTTTGGGTTGCAAGCAACACAACTCTGATTCAAACTGGCTTAAGTTAAAAGGGATCATGTTGCCCCTTATTACTGAAAAACTCAGAGAGGTTTCTGGGCTTCAGGAAAGGTTTGATCCAGCAGCTCAGCTCAGAGTCACCAAGGACCCGTTTCTCTTCTGTCTCTTGGCTTTCCGGCATGTTTGGAGATATTTTGGAGAGCTGTAACACTCTCAGGAAGTTCTGGTAGTATCCCTTGGAGCAGCTTTCCTCCAGATTGTGTCCCTTAATCCCCTCCTCCACCAGCGCTGTAGAGCCACCTCTGCTGGAGGACTTCAGCCGCGTTTCCTCCCTGCCCCACAGGCATCGACTGGGCCCCCGAGAGTAACCGGATTGTGACCTGCGGCACAGACCGCAACGCCTACGTGTGGACGCTGAAGGGCCGCACGTGGAAGCCCACGCTGGTCATCCTGCGGATCAACCGGGCTGCTCGCTGTGTGCGCTGGGCCCCCAACGAGAACAAGTTCGCTGTGGGGAGTGGTTCCCGTGTCATCTCCATCTGCTATTTTGAGCAGGAAAATGACTGGTGGGTGCCTGGGAGGGTTGGGAGTGGGTTGGGAGGAACCCTGGGGGCTGCAGACTAAAAGGCGGTGGGGCTGGTGTCCCAGGAAGCACTGGGTGGCATGCCAGGTCACTGTTCATGTGACCCTGGCAGAGCAGAGCCTCGTAGGCGAGGGGCACTTCCACAGCCGTCCCGTTGATGAGGGCACAGACCACACCACGACTGCTCGGAGGGCCTTGCGGAAAGCCCTGCATGCATGCTGGCATGGACTCCCCGACAGCCCCCTGGACTGGACATCTGTTGTCCCCACTTTACAGATGAGCAAAGGAAGGCCCTGAGGTGGTCACTCGCCCAGGATGTCCAGCCTGTCATGTTCCAGGGCCGCGTTGTAGTATCTTCCCCTAGGTCCCTGAGGGCAGAGGAGAAGCTGGAGTCTGGGACACCTGAGATCACATTGCACCCTGGCCAGCTGGCTGCTGTGACTCCTCACTGAGCCTGCCCCCCGGGTTGTCATGCAGTTTATTATTATTTTTAACGTTTATTTTTGAGAGAGGGACACAGCACAAGTCGGGGAGGGGCAGAGAGAGGGAGGCACAGAATCCGAAGTGGGCTCCAGGCTCTGAGCTGTCAGCATGCAGCCCGTTGTAGGGCTCGAACCCATGGGCCTCGAGATCGTGACCTGAGCTGAAGTTGGACGCTTAAGCGACTGAGCCACGCAGGTCCCCTGGGTTGTCATGGGGTTTAAAGGAAACCCGGGATAGAGGGCCCACCCTGGAGGCCACTTGGCACATCACTGGCCTGATCTGGGCCCTGGCAGGCTGGTGGGCTGGCAGCACCCAGGCCCCTCCCTCCTGGGACCTTGTCAGGGGGGTTGGGGGTAGAGGGTCTGTGGAGCCCCATGGGAACGTGGAGTCCCTGGGGCACAGAGGCCATGCGTGCTGAGCTCGCCCGTCCCGACCCCCTTCGATCCATCTGTCCAGGTGGGTGTGCAAGCACATCAAGAAGCCCATCCGCTCCACGGTCCTCAGCCTGGACTGGCACCCCAACAACGTGCTCCTGGCCGCAGGCTCCTGTGACTTCAAGTGCCGGTGAGCGGGCGGGGTCTGGATGTCAGCACAGGAACTAGGAGTGGAGGGTGGAGGGTGGAGGGAGCCCTGCACCCCGTGACCCAGACCAGCTCTGCTGGCAGGCAGGCTCACCCGAGGCCTCAGCCCGGCATCTGAGAGGTTTTGCTTTTCGAGAAGGGTCGTCGCTGGGCCCCGTCTCCAGCCCTTGTAGAGTCTTGGCAGGATGCATCCCTTGCTGCCTCTCCGTGTCAGCAAGGAGTCTTTCCTGGGCCCTCCTCTTCGGCTTCGTTAGAGTCCCCCTCCCTCGGTTTCCTTGTCTTCCATCTGGAGGACAACGAGCAGCTTAGACAAACCCATGCCCCGTTATCTCGGGCCTGGAATGGAGCCTCTGGTTGCTCCTGGCGGTTTTTCACTTCTGGGCCCAGCGCCCCCGAGTCTCCCGAGGCCTCTGGCTCCCAGCTCCAGGCAGATGGCCTGGGCGCCTGGGAAACAAGGCTGCAGCAGGCACCGGAGGCCCCTTTGGAGGCCCCCGACACGCACAGAACGTCCTGATGAGGCTCCGTTGGTGGGTGGGGAGCTGGTTTGCTGGCACCTTGACCTGTCAGGCGGACCCCTGTGTTGGCCCTGGGAAAGCAGGGCAGGGAGGAGGGGCATCCACGGGGCTGGCTGTGAAGTGTAGGGGCCAGCGTGATGGGGACCAGGACACCCCCTGGGGACCGTGTCAGCCGTGCGTGGTCAGTCCTCAGATGAGGGCCCAAGGGCCCTGGGAGTTACAGGACGCAAAGCCGGGACTCACTCCCTTGCACAGGAGGGCACTGAGACCAGACTCGTCCAAGCGTGAAGATGTGGGGCGTGAAAAGCTGGCTGTGGTATCCACCAGCCTCTAGCTGGGCACTGACCTCAGCAGGCCACTTTGGGACAGGGAGTCCCTGGTCAGTCCCTCCCGGACCCCCGGTCTCCTGAGTTTTTTTTCTTTTGGTCTCTCCTGGCAGGATCTTCTCAGCCTACATCAAGGAGGTAGAGGAGCGTCCAGCACCCACCCCGTGGGGCTCCAAGATGCCATTTGGGGAGCTCATGTTTGAGTCCAGCAGTAGCTGTGGCTGGGTGCATGGCGTCTGCTTTTCAGCCAGTGGCAGCCGCGTGGCCTGGGTCAGCCACGACAGCACTGTGTGCCTGGCCGATGCCGACAAGAAAATGGCGTGAGTACAGGCCAGGGGAGTGGGGGGCAATGGAGGCACAGAGCAGGTGGGGACGGAGTGGCTGACCTCTCTCTCTCTCTCTCTCTCTCTCTCTCTCAGCGTGGCAACTCTGGCCTCTGAAACGCTGCCGCTGCTGGCCCTCACCTTCATCACTGAGAACAGTCTGGTGGCAGCGGTGAGGCAGGGAGGGGAGCGGTGCTAGTTAGAAAAGGTCTCCCAGAGATGGCCAGGCAGCCCTCCACTGCCCACCCCCCACCCCCCACCCCCAACCTTCTTTCCCTCCTTCCTTACTCCCACCCAGCTCCAGCCAGCCGTCAATCTGTGGTCAGAATGGGTCGGTTACACCGCAGTAACAGCACCCCAGTTGCTATGACGTAACACAGTGTGGGCGTTGTGAGGGGCCCTGCTCTGTGCAGGTGGACGCTTTGTCTCCAAAACACTCACCCCCCCCCCCCCCCCCACCTTGGAGGAAGAATAAGGAAGTGGAGAATCACGCCCTGGACCCTGAGGTTTCTGCTTACATCTCATGGGCCAGTGGAAATTACAGGGTCACACCTAACTCAGTGGCGGCCACATGGTCCAGCCACACATCCAGAAGCGCACTGCCCTCCCTCCTTCCTTCTGTCCACCTGTCAAGTCCCCTTTCAGCCCTCAGCAAATATACTTGGTCCCGGGGCGGGGGCGGGGGATTGGGCCTGCTTTGCCTAACAGAAGCGCCCAGCTGTGGGGTGTCTCCCAAAGTGGGTGTGACCGCTTGGGCAGAAAGTCCCTAGGTTTCCAGGGGTGTCCCAGACAAGCTTTCTCAACTGTCCACTGGCCTTGTTGGGGGAGGGGCCACCCCTAGATGCTAGCCCCCACCATCCGTCCCTGTTCTATACCTGGGGTCCGTCCAGCCGGCTGTGTGTCTGAGCTGGCACTGGCTTCCCGCTGGCTCCACCAGAGGCCCCCGCCGCCCAGCCCCTATAGGTGTCATGTCTTGCCTCCAGCCTTGGATCCCCGTGCTTAGATTGGGGGCACCGTGCCAGCCCTCAGCCAGCGCTCCAATGGCACCCTCACGACTGTTGCAGGGCCACGACTGTTTCCCGGTGCTGTTTACCTACGACAGTGCCACGGGGACGCTAAGCTTCGGTGGGCGGCTGGATGTGCCCAAGCAAAGCTCGCAGCGTGGCTTGACGGCCCGCGAGCGCTTCCAGAACCTGGACAAGAAGGCGAGCTCAGAGGGCGGTGCGGCCGCAGGCTCGGGCCTGGACTCGCTGCACAAGAACAGTGTGAGGTGAGGGTGGGGCCGACCCGGACTCTCCTCCCAGCAGGGTCAAGGTGAGGGCCCTGATTTAGGGAGCAGGGCGACCTGTCGGTTGCACAAAACTAGCATCAGGTGGGGACACAGCAGTCAGCGTGCCCCTCGCTTTTGGAACGTGGCTGTGTGGGGACCGTTGTAGAAGCTCTGGGATGGCCAGAGTGTGACCAGCCCCGAGGCTGTGCCTCCTTGAGGAATGAGGGGAGCGAGAGCCAGTCCACAGCTCCCAAATCCTGCCAGCCACAGGTGTCCACTCCACAGCAAACCAGAGAGAAGTGTGGCCGCTTAAACCCTCCAGTAGCCACCAGGTCCGGTGTCCTTTTCAGACTAAACTCATGTCCCCTTTCAGGGCTTGTCAGAACTAGCCCTGCATATCTTCCCAGCCCTGCGTTTTGGTTTTTCCCCGTCCAGTTACAGTCCTGCCACGCTGCACACTCCCCACACACGTGTGACGCAGGCCCTGCCCAGGCCTTTGCACATCCCGTTCCACTCGCCTAGGCTTCCCTCGGCTCTATGAACACGCCTGCTCCTCCTCAAAGCAGACTCATGAACCCCGTTCTCTGTGACCCCTCACAGCCCACCCCCGGGGCTCTCTGCAAGCCGCTGCCCCAGAAGGGTGGGAGCTCCTGGAGGGCAGGCAGGCTGGAGTCCAGTGTGGCCACAGGCTGGGACCCATCAAGCCCTCGTCTTCTTTGCAGCCAGATCTCGGTGCTCACCGGAGGAAAGGCCAAGTGCTCCCAGTTCTGCACCACGGGCATGGATGGCGGCATGAGCATCTGGGACGTGAAGGTGAGGCCTGTCCCACCGTGCCCCTTCCTCCCCCTCCCCACTGGAGAGCCCCCTTCATTCTTACAGAAGGGCACTCCTTTGGGACGAAGGGTGATGAGGGACACCCTCTCCAGCACCTCCCTTTAGGGCTGGGACAGGGGAGGGTAAGGTCCCTGCGGGTGGGGTGTGGCAGGACCACTGAGAACTAGCCTGTCCTGCTTGTCTCCTTCCAGAGCTTGGAATCAGCCTTGAAGGACCTCAAGATCAAATGACCTGTGAGAAATATGTTGCCCTCATCTCAACTGCTGGGGGGAGGGGGTCAGGGAGGCTAAGGGTTGCTTTGCTGAACGTTTCTAGGGTACCAGTTTGGGTCCCCATGGGGACTGCTCCATCCAGAGGGGAGGGACGGGGTGGGAAGCTTTTCTTACCTATTGAAGGAACACGTGCCTTTTTCTTAAAGAAATGCTTTCATTTAGTGTGAAAAACAAATGTTCCCAAAGCACGGTGCTGGTCATGAACTGCTTCAAAAACATGGAGGGAATAAAAAAGCAATCACAGACCTGGTCTCTGTGTCTGGGAGGAGTTCATTTTCACAAGGGCTCAGGTAGCTTATTTTTCCTTGTCAGCAAAATTGATCTTTAAACCCAAGGGCCTTCCCCTAAATGGTTCCTTTCCCTGCGGTCCAGCCAGGGGGCTGCCAGAAGCAGGTGTCCGTCCCATCATTCAGTAGCCTGATTCCCAGACCAGCGGTTGCACATTTTAGCTGGTTCTGGGCTTTAATGGGAAAGTATTTCTCTACTCGATGCTGGCAGTTGATTTTTGATACATGCACATGATTTCCTGAGACAGTTTTTCCCCCATTCCTGTTTCACTCAGAGCGCCTATTTAACGTGTGCTTCTTAGTGTCCTATTCACGGTTTTTTCTTAGTCTAGTTGGGTAACATGATTTACATCAACAGATCAGAACTGTGAACTCCCCCTTACATTTGCATAAAAATGGTACCTCAAGATGCCTTCTCTCAAACTGTTCTAGGCCCGTCCCTCAAGAGAGCCGCCTCAGTCGCAAGAGGCCCACAGATCCTTCTTTAAATCACAATGAGACGGGCCACACAACTCCTCTTATTGTCTATGAAATGCAGTGCCAAGGTCCACCCAGCCAGTACCAGCCCTCTGCAAAGTGAGCTTCTGGTCCTGACTCAACTGTTGTCAGGCACCGGAAGGCTAGGGAGATATTCGCATACGTTTCTCTACAGCTCAGCTCGGGGCTGGAAACATGGCCCCAGGGTATCAGTGTTGTTCCGAGACCCCGAGGAACAGGCCCCCCCCTTACTCTTAGAGAAAGATGAACGGCAAACAGGCTCTTGTTCGGCCACCGAGGCCTCAAGCAGAGGCTTCACAGTGTCAACCGTCTGCCCTCATTACAGACAAGTCTTGGCTTAAAGCTGACAGGCTTGGGGTGCCTGGGTGGCTCAGTTAAGCGTCAGACTCTTCATTTCTGACAGCGTAGAGCGTGCTAGCGATTCTTTCTCTTCCTCTCTCTCTCTCTGCCCCACCCCTGCTCAAGTGCTCTTTCTCACAAAACAAACACTAAAAAAAAACCCTGATAAGCTCAGTCATTTGCTTCTACCAAGAAGGAAAAGGCATTATGACACTGTAGGGTAGGACTGGCTCCTCAAAGGGTGGTCAAGGCTCCTGTGGCAGGTGGGAAGTCCCATCAGGGAAGGAGGGGATCTGGACCCTGTTCTGTGATGTGCACATCACCAGTGGACACCAGGACCACTGGCCGGGCTTGCTGGGCCTTCTTCTGTGCTCTGTGCCATGTCTTACTGGATGCTGAGGACAGTGGAGGAGACAAGAAGCTCATAGTCTGGTGGGGGAGGTAGATGATGACAACCCAGTGTTTTTTGTAGGGGGAGAAGGTGGCAGAGAAAGAAAAGGAAGGGTTGGGGCTGAGGGAAGTTTCCAGGCAAGTAATAACATGCAAGGGCTGGGGGCAAGGGTTTGACCCTTCTAGGAGTCAGAGGACTGATAGGGCGCAGGACAGGGATGAGATGGGTGGGTAAGGCTGGGAAGGTCCCCAGAGACCAGCTGCTGGAGGCCCCTCACATCCTGGGGAATCAGGCCACTAGAACTGGGCAGAGATCTGAGGTTGCTGCTGTTGTGTGGGTGTGAGATGATGTGGGAACAGCACAGGCCCTGAGGACCAAGAGGATGCAGGGGAGGAGGGACAGGGAGCAGCTGGGGTGACCTGGGTGAGTGGTGGAGGACACAACTGGGAGAATCCTAACACCCAAGAGTCACTGTGTCCCCACCTTGGGAGGAAGGCTTTGTTATTCCCATTTTAAGAGCATACTGAATGCCAGAGAAAGAAGTTACCTCTTCAAGGTCTCACGGGCAGGAGGCAGCAGAGCCAGGATCCAAGCTCAGGTTTGACTTCCAAGCCTTGAGGGGCGTCTGCTGAAATGTACTCGATGTGTGTCCGGATCTCTAGCTGAACCAGGAAGGAAATGCCTCAAGCCAGAACTCTTGCCAGCATGTCACCCAGGTATGCCGCTGAGATCTATACAACCTCTCATGGGCCTGCAGCCACCAGGGAAGTCCTCACCTCCGGTCTCATACCAGGTCCAACAAGACAACAGTCCTGGGCACACCGGGAGCCTTGCTGGCCAAGCACGGCCTCTTCATGCCGGCCACTCCTGCAAATCAGCTTCCAGCACGTTAGAAGAGACTTCCTTACCACCCCACGTGGCTCCAGTTCTGCTGGCTGGTGGCCCCTGGAGGCAACGACCGTGCACTATCTGTGCACCTTGCCAAACAGCCACCACCTTCTTGTACCTTCCTCCATCTTGTCAGAAAACCTCATTTGCATGGGACAGACCGAACCTGAGAACCTGAGATACGGCAGGACCTCCAGGTAGGGGGAGGTCTTCTCGCAGGTCCCAGGGGCAGAGGGATTTTCTGCAGGCCAGGGTGAGCTGTAGACACTGGCGGCTGTGGTGTCCCTGCCGGGGGCTCCTGGGTCTGTTGACCTCTAGCACGGTCAAGCCCAGGGGGGCATGGTAGGAGTCCCTGGAAGTCAGGGGCCTGATTCCATCTCTGCCCATTAAATCCCTCTTTCTGACCTCAGGCCAAACCCCTGCTTGGCACAAGTTACTGACCTCTCAGGATTGTACACAAAGGACACTGCTGTTCACAAGGCAGAGCGCCCCTCATGAAGGGGTGCAGGAGAAGGGACAGGCACAGTGGCCAATTCTGTAGGCAGCTCATGTGACCACGAAGTCTGTTTCCCTGCTGCCATCTCCACCACCCGGGGTGGTAAAGACAGGATGAGGTGATGCCTGGCAGTCACGTGGGTGCTGGGACACTTCCTTCCAGCACTCAAATCCTGAGACTGTTACCAGCAGGGGCACCTAGAGGGCAGGGCGGGGAGGCGCGGAGCTGCTGTCGGCCTGCTGAGGGCAGCGGATGGCACCCTGGCCACTCCAACTTAAGGTCCGCCATGGTCAGGTAAAGGGAGGGGAGGAGCTGGCTCTGTCCTGAGGTCTCTCCTAGCTCGGAGGCCCAGGGACAAGTCCCCACACACTGCTGGATGCAGTGTGAACCTTGAACCTTGCAGGGCAGACTGGCCTGACAGCAACACCATGCCCTGTTGGGTGAAAAGGGCCCAAGCACGGGGGCCCAAAAATGGATCACAGAACAAACGTTACGATAATGTCAAGTTTAATCTGCCAAATATACAAGTTGGACTTGTGGAGCATGTTCTGCCTGGGTGCTGCACAGTAAACAGAGGTTTCTTGAAATGATCAATGGGCAAGGTTAAGAATGGGCCCTGGCTCTGGCCAGAAGGGTGGGAATGGGGCGGGGAAGAGCGAAGGGGACTGGCAGGGGACTGGCTGGGGACAAGCCATGACCCTCAGGGATCCAGGGACACGGGCTCCTGGACGACAGCCCCTCTGAGCGAGCACCCAGGCAACACAGACTGGGGCTGGTTGTTGCAAACTCAGCAGCAGCTGCCCCTCTGCACAACCAGCCCCTACTGTGCAATCTACGGGATAAACGGAAGCTCTTCTTACCCCACCTCCCAGGCTCCCCCAACAAGAGTTCTGAATTCTAAAAACAGCAAAGACATTCCAATGGTTACATATGAAATGCTGTCCCGCATCTTTCTGTCTCAAAGATGGCAGCTGCCCCTTCCCCCAGCACCCTCCCACCATCCCCCCCCCAAACGATTTCTGTGCCAAGATGAAAAGGAGGCCCCAGGCCAGGGTGGGGGCTCCTTGCCGTGAGGGGCTGCTGCAGCGGCGCCAGGGCAGGGCGGGCGAGACGCGGCAGAGGTCCTGGCAGAGCGGCCCAGGTCCCCGGTGCCTCCTCCCACAGGCCGTGCTACTTATTCAGGGACAGCGACTGCACTCGCTTTCCCGACAAGGTCGCGTCGTCTTTTGCTGAGGGCAGGAAGGGAACAGTTGGTGTTAACACAAGACCCCCTCCCTGCGCACACCCCCACGCACCCCAGAAGCACTGCCCTGGAGGGCCGAGGGACCTCAGAACACATTCTGGCAACAGACTCAGCTGGCAGAGGGGGAACAGACCAGGAAGGATTCCCGCAGGAGCCACTGTCCAGACATTCTCGCCAAGTTTGGGTGGCTGCCCCCGACACAGGGCCCCCAACACTCAAGCTACCGGCAAAGAGAAACTTCTTACCCCACCCAGAGGCAGAACCCCGTAATTACATCCTCTTTTGTGGGGACCGAAACCTCCAGTCAGCAACATCAGAAGTTCCTCCCCTGCCTGGGCTTTGTGAAGCAAGAGCAGGGAGCCGGGACAGCAGGCTACCTCCAGTGTGGTGACAACCCTGGGGCAACTTATTTCCCGATCTAGGCCTCAGTTTCCCCATGATCTGGTGAGGAGGCAGGACAGCATGCTGGTCCCTAAGGGCTCTTGAGGCCCCACATGAGACCAGGTCCTGAGTCAAATGCTCCTGTAAACCAGACCAACTCCCCACAGCTATCCTGGCCTAGGAAAAGGCTCCACCTCTGACCCCATTGGGAGGGAGGGCATGAGGGAAGAGGGACAGTTGGGCCAGATTTCACCTGGGTCTGGACCGTGAAGTCTGGTCCAGCCCAGCCCTGCCGCACCCTCTCAAGCCCCTCAGATGGACGGTGGTTCTCCGAGGTAGCTTTCCCAGCCACACAAGGCACCGGATAATTCAGTGGAACCTTCCAGCCTTGAAGGTCTGCCCTAGGTACATCCCTGCGGCTTCCCTCAGATGCTGTAGACAGTGCTCTGCTTAGATCCAAACCCTCATCTGACTTCCAGCTGCTGCTGAGCCCTCCCAACACCCCAGAAGGTTGGGGCAGAAACGCCCACCTCCACTGATGAGAAAGTAAGTGCATTTACACACAGGCTGGCCCTCCACCCAACAACCCAACCCCATCCCATTTCACAAGGACACTGAAGCGCAGGGTTTAGCGGCTTTCCCAGAAACCGTCAGCTCAGGACTTACCTTTCCTCTCCTCTTCTTTCTTCCTGGCAGCCTCTTCCCGCTGTTTCCGAATGATTGCCAGCCGGGCAAGGTCAGCTTTGGCTTGCTCTGTCTTCCCAGCTAAATGCATTTTCATGTAACGCTCTTTTGCTTTCTGCTTCTCGATTTCTTCTCTGTTTGGATAAAATGGTGTCATAAGGGACATCTTCCCCACTATTATCAGCCGAGCTAGATGTGGGAGCCAGAATAAAAGCCAAGTACTTGGGCCCGGAGCCCAAGTGGAAGAGGGTGCCCTTGCTCTGTGTGCCCCCTCCCTGATGGACACTCACCAAACAAACAAGCAAAGGGACAGGCCTGGACTTCTCAGCGGGCTGGAGGAAGTTCAAGCAGTGTACCAGCTTCCCCAGACACGTAACATAGGATGGGGGTGAACTCAGCACACAGTGAACAATGTCTGCATTGGCCTGCGGGGGGATCCTGACTAGGGTCTGGTGTCCCCGGTAAGAAAGGGGGAGCAAAACCAGTGGACTGTGTATCAAGAGATGAGCAAGAGGAGGAAGACACTGGGAACCACATTCTACGAGGGGTAGAGAAGGGAGTGGCCACAGATGGGAACCACACCCACCCAATCTCAGGTCCACAGGACATGGCACATTCTCAATTAGAGCAGCTCAGATGTGTAAGAGGCTGCCTTCAAAGTGGTGAGCCCCCACCAAGGACGGTGTGGGCCTAAGAGCTCTACTCCCACAGGACAAAGGTGTCAGTCACCAACCCACTAGGTAGAGAGGTGATGGTCATTAGCTCCTCCCTCTCATTAAGTCTTCCCTCTGAGATCCTCCTCCCAGGCCTGAGATTCTGGAGTGAAGCGTGCACTTTCCACTGAGATATTAGATTGTCCCACTTATACCAGAATCCTGGACGAGCCAAGTATTGGAGGAGGGGACAGGGAAGCCCTAACAGGAGCATGGGAAAGGGACTTGGCCTCCCAGAGGCCCGGACAGCACACCGCGCTGGGTGATAAGAAACAAGGCATGGGGCCTGGCCAGAGGGGAGGAGAGCCAGCCACCAAAAGTCAGCTGAGCAGATGTTTCGCCCAGGAGACTCTCAGTAAGACACGTGCAATAGAGAGGAGACTGGAACACCTGTCAGCCCAGCAGATCCTACCCTGGGAGGCAGGTGCAGGGTCAGGAGCCTCTGAGCTAGCAGCAGAGATCCAAACCAGGGTTGGGGGGTGGGGAGGGGGGTTCCCTGGAGGCATCTGGAACAATGAGCAAGACTACCAGAAGCTCTGCAAGGTCCTCTGGGTGAAGGCTCGGGGCCAGGCAGGATGCCGGCCTTCATGGCTTTCACTCTGCAGCCTCAAAGGGTGGGGGTAACAACAGGATCCTCTTCTTACTGGTGAGAAGGAAGCTACTGGAGGAGTAGAATCCTTAGCAGCCTCTCATCACACCCCGAACTTGTGAGCCTTTTCATAAAACCCTCAGCCGTCATGGGGTTAGCACAGGAAGGTGGATTTAAATCTTAGCAGCCCAGGAAGGGAAAAACAAAACAAAACAAAACAAAACAAAACAGGACAGCTTTCCCTAGTGGCCTTCAACCTCTTATAAGGTCCCTGCTGTCAGCTGGTGGCCACTGAAAGTCCAGGCACTACCTGTCAAGGAATGGCCATGTGCAGGGCACTTCAGCACTCAATTGAGACCCTCATATAATCGCAAAGAGAAGGCTGTCTGCAGTTCCGTTTCCACCTGGGACTTAGGGAGCACTGGGGCAGCCAGCAGACCTCTCTGCACTGTGCTCTCTGCACTGTGCTCTCTGCACTGTGAACCTCTGGGTTCTCCCAACCCCCACGGCAATGACATCAAAGAATGCAGGCCAAGAATGGTCAGACTGGGCTGGGTAAGGAACTGTCCCCAGAGTGGGGTGCTGTGGAGGAAGAGACTGTACCATAACCCTCCATTTCCTTGGGCATTACTTCAAGTGTGACGCTCAGGTCTAAAACTGTTGTTCTATTTTCCCTGTTGTGTTCCTACTGGTGAAAAATTATTTGTTTAGTGTTTCTGGAAAAGCTTCTATAGAGCCTTTGAGGAATGAGATAAACAAAAAAAAACAGATACCGTAGCTAGAGCCCTCACCCAGTCCCTGGGAACCCCAGGGCCCAGGAGGCAAGGGTAGGGGAACTGGGTGCCTCAGCCGCTCCTCCCACCCCGCCACGAAGGTCAGCCCCCTGCCCACGTGCCCAGGTCACAAGGCCCAGTAGCAGAGGTTACCGTTCTCTCCTTGAAAGCTCCTTGGGCCCATCCAGGTCCAGTTGTGTGACCTTTTTGGTTGTCTGTGCCACCCTGTTAGGGTTCTCAATGTCGATGAGCCCTTCCACGCCTTTGCGCTTTTGCTAAGGTAAGACAAGAAGCCGCCTGTTGGAAAAGTCCGTCCAGCAGAGCCCCTGAGGGCCATGCCCACCATCTCCCAACAGCCCCCCTGGGCAGGGACAAACTTCTGCTCCACCCCCGGACAACATGATGCTCGGCCCAAGCCTCACAGTGGGAACAGCACCTCGGGGTGTCTTCACCAGCCCAGGAGGTACAAGGACAGCAAGTGCACGTGACTGGAGCCCAACCTACGCCAAGTCCCAGCAACCGGAGGTTATTGTCTCAGATTCACAGGTGACAGAACAGAGGCACAGGACTGAACAACTTGCCTAAGGCCAACCAGGAAGCAGACCGATGAGCTGAGAACCCAAGCCCAACTCACAAGCTCTCAACACAGAGCACTACGCCCCTACTTCAGGCTCAGCCTCTGGAAGCTCACGTCTGACTGCAACAACCACTGCTGGGTCCCCAGGGCAGGCCACACTAAGGATGTTCTCAGGACCAATTCCAATTCCTACCCATCTCAGCTCATGGGAGGGAAATGTGACATGAGAAGGAGCCATGGGATCGCAGTCTACGGGTTTAGGGAGCCTGCACCTCCCACCTCCCCTGGGAGATGTTCAACGGGAGCACAAGTCCCCAGTATAGCAGGCTGGGCCCAAGTCTCAGGTGCTGTTGACCACAGCTTTTCTCTTTAAGTGACCAGGGAAACAGGTTCCAAATACCAGCCAATCTGACGCAGAGCTCCAGACGACAACATCCATTTGAGCTACCTGTGAACACGTCCACTTGTATGTTCATGTCACAAGCGACATGTGCCTAAATGGAACTCGAGACTCACCCCTCGCCTACCCTGCTCCTTCGACCATCCTTATGCCATAGCCTCATGCCTCCTTCCCTCAGTCCCTGGACCCACCCTTCAGCAAACCCAAAAACACAGCGTGAACCTGCCCCCTCTCCCCCATTGGCCCAGCCACAATTTCTTGTCTGGTGACCTGCTGCCATTTCCCCGCTTACATCCTCTACAATTTACTCTTTGCAGAGAAGCCACAACCACCTTTTAAAAGCAAATCTGGTCATCACTCTCCGCCACTTCAAGGCCTCCACCAGCTGCCCACTACCCGCAACAGTGAAACTCAAACCCTTCAACTGCCACTCGGGAGCTGCCCTGGCCAACCTCTCCTCCCACATCCCTAGCCACTCTACCCCTTACCCACCTAGGCACATGCCCACCAGCCTCCTGCTGTCCTGTCCGACCCCGGAGCCCCTGCACTTGCCAATCCGGCCACCCTGACGGCTCTGCACGTTGGTTTTTCACACACCGGGCTCCAGCCTGTTTTTCAGATCTCAGTTTAAAAGTCACCCTCCTCACCACACACTGCTTCAAGTACCCATGATCAGTCCATCTTACTCATAATACTTGCTGCTACCTGAAATCATAACATTTGTTCACATCCTCATTGTCTGTACCTTGCTATTAAAACATAACCCCTTAAGACTGAAGACTCTGTCTGCATCCACCATTGGGAATGGTGACCAACAAGCACTTAACAGATGTTTGTTGAATGAATGAGTCCAAGTCCCAGGCCTCCACCAAACTCAGCACCTGGTAATCATCTTCTTCATCTTCACTCTCATCTGAGTCTAGGGATTTCTTCTCCTTTTTGGGGTCCCCCGCAGCCCCATCTCCACCTTCTTCTCCTTGTTCCTCTTCTTCCTGTTTCAGAAATGGACAACCTGCAAAATCAAAAATGCACAAACCCCCTAGACTGTGAACCCTGCTCCCACCGCCTCCAGACTGTGGACCCCGAGGAATTAAACCCCCACAAGGCTGGGACCAAGTATGACAAGGGTCCTACTCTGTAACCCCGGCCCCTGGTAGGGGACCTGGGTCAGAGGCAGCCTATATATTTGGCTCCACAGCCTGGAAGCCATTCCCACACTCCAGCCTGGGTGAGAAGTTCATCTCCCAGGGTCGGAAGGACTCGGCTGTGGGGCGGGGAACCTCAGTCCCACTCAGCCCCCCTCCTGCTTCCCCAGCTGCCACATGCAGCTGCCAAACTGCACTGTTTTCCTGGGCAAGTCCTCCCGTGTTCCACTCCCACGGTGGAAATGGAGGGCCAGTCACTCGAGCCTGCCCCTGCAGATGCCCTGCTGCGCTGACTTCCCGGGACAACGCTCAACATGCCACTTCCCTCCACCTTTCTTGCTTCCCCACCAAAAACATTCCTAACAAAGCCAGTACATCCTTCCCCCTACCACTTGCCCACATACTCTCCAAGGTCCCACTTAGCTGGCAGCTCCTCCATCCAGCCCTCTGCCCCCTCCCCCATTCAAATGCAGCCCCTCCCTTCTAGGGGCTCCCAGGCCCTTCACAGCGGTGTCACCCATCCAGCCTGACTGTGCTCTTTTTGGCCCTTATTCAGGCAAGGATCTAATGGTGTGGTCAGGGATGTGGACATTGACGAGGATAGAAATATTCCACTTCCTGACAGTAGGCTGGAAAAAACACTGCAGGAACAGAGTGGAGGGAACTGCTAAGCTTGGACCAGAGGGGGCACGGTGAAGAGCATCAGTGAGAATCACAGAGGAGATGACTCTGAGCAAGGTCTGGAGGAACGAAGGGTGCTCTGCCTGCTGGGGGTGAGGGGAGGCAGGGCACTATGTTGTGCTGGGTGTGGCATGGCTACAGCAGACAGATGGGGAGTGCGGGGAGTTTGAGCTATGGATGGGCAGGGCCTGGCAAAACGACAGCTCCCAGAAAGGACACAGGACCAAGAAGAGACACCCACTAAGGCGACCATCGCTAAAAGAACAAAGTTCTAATTGATTCAATCAGAAGATACCTCTCCTCTTCACTGTCGCTGGTTGTTCAGGGACACCCGCCTGCTGCCCGTGCCCCGCCCCGCCCCCCCCCCCCCCCGCCCCCCCACCTCAGGTGCTGGCTTCTGCCTAGGAATTGGTGGTCCCTGCCTGGCCTCTCTGGATGACAAAGAGGCAGGGCCCTGCCCTGGGCCACTGGAGTGGAATGCACAGGCACGTACTCACCCTGGCCTTCTGCTTCTCAGCCTGGAGCTGCGCGTCGATCTCCTCAGGGCTTGTGTACTGCCGTGCCCGGCCTTTGTGGCCTCCCTTTCTCCCTGCACGAGGATCGGCAGTTTAGGAGGTGGGAGGTAATCAGCTTCCCTGATTGCCCTGAGCCCCAAAGGGCTGCCTCCTGCTTGAGGTGCTGTCATCAGAGGCTGCAGAGACCTCCCCTACCCCTCACCAAGCACCACCCAAACCTATTCTCCTCCCTTCACATATCCAAAGGGACAAAAGAGGCAACATGCGACCACCTGACGCCGCACCAAACTACGTGCTAGACATAGGTTCCTACAGATAAGACCTGAGAGGAGGATGTGGGAGAGGGCACGCTGCATCTAATAACTGGCTAAATCCCATGGTGCCTTAGAATCCAAACTCAGGTCAAAATGCAGTAAGAACATTTAACACTACAGTCCTTTTTACTTGCAAAAGTTCTGGCACAACCATGGACCCTCTTGAGCCAGGACAATGGACTGACCCCTGCTCTGCTGGTTCTGGAAGATGCTGAGGTAGTTGTGGCCTGAATCTAGCCCCACCTTTGAGCCCATATGTGGAGAATCATGGCTGATCCCTTTCTAAAGACAAGACACTAAAGACTGAAACCGAATGATGAAGAGCACGAATGCTGGAGTCTGACCCTCAGGCTCAAATCTCAGCTCTACCACTTACAAGCTTTGGGAGGGTACCTGACCTCTCAGTCTCAGTGTCTTCAGCTGTGTCCCTACCTCCTGGAGTTGTCATGGGAATGAATTTGTTAACACATGTAAAACTGTTGGAACAGTGCCTGAGATCGGATTAAGCACTACAAAAACGTATGCTGTGTTTGCTAATTTTCTAATAAGGTATTTTGGCAGGAGATAAAAAACAAAGCCACTGACCACATTAGTGATTCCCTATAAAAGTCAGGGAATATGGGACACCTGGGTGGCTCAGTCGGTTAAGCGTCCAACTCGGTTTCGGCTCAGGTCGTGATCTCATGGATTGTGGGCTCAAGCCCCACATTGGGCTCTGTGCTGACATGGCAAAGCCTGCCTGGGATTCTCTCTTTCCCTCTGTCCCTTCCCCTATCGTGCTATTTCAAAATAAATAAACATTAAAAAAAAAAAAAAAAAAAAAGGTCAGGGGATGTAATGAAACACTTTTTGTTCACCTGAGCATTATACTATAAGGAAAAAACCCTAAACCTATTGGAAACTTTCTTGCATGCGGAGTAAGAAACATAGCTGGCAAAGTTAAAGCTGAAAATAAAGCTGACTCCCTTCTAACAGTTAAAAGTGTGATTAGCAATTAAAGTTCATCTAAGAGTATCAGTCTGAGCCTCTTGAGCTAGGACAATAGACTGACCCCTGCCCTGCTGGTCCTGGAAGACGCTGGGGTGGTTGTGGCCTCAATCCATCCCCACCTCTTCTGGAAGCTTCGGCCCAGCTGATTTCTAGTGAGTCTGAGTGCAGAGAATCTGTAATTAGACAGCCACAGCTTCTCTGGACTCAAGAGACAGTAGCAGAGATACCAACCTCCTCTTATTTCCTAGACAGCAGCTGCAAAGCCATAATTGGGCTGCTACAGATCACACCACCCATTTTTAATGACTACCTGGGTTCCCGGGGGGTGTCTCAGTCTACGCTCATCCAAGTCCTATTGTGAGAGATCAAGCTTGCCAGTTAAAAAAAAAAACCCAAAAAACCCAACAAGCTTTCCAGGCCTCTCAATATTCCAGGCAGTAATAACAACTCAAAACTGGCTACTACGCGCTGTCATTCCGCACACTTGGCTAGGGGATATGGACCTTAGTTCAGACTACAATAACTTTTACCAGCATGCCTTTGAAAATGCTTTACAGTTACTAATGGAAACAAGAGTTCATCCTTTTCTCTTGGATAATTTTATACTTAAAAAAAAAAAAAAAAAGTCTTGTTTTCTTTTGCTTTTCAAGCAAATAAACCCAAGCAAAATAGGTAAATCTTATCTGCTCATAAAGCTTTTCACAAGCCAAAGGCCAAGTCATTTAACCAAGAATTCATATTTGGGATTCTGTAACCTCCAACTTTGACTCAAACTATCTATGAAGTAGGACACTTAGAACCAGAATTCTGGAACCAGAAGGGTTCAGATGGCACCCTCATTTTGCACAACAGGAGGCTGTGCAAAATGGAAGACACCTGGCTCTTCCTACCAGGCTAAATCAACAGAGAGGTAGGTTTAAATGGATTCGATTCTGTAAGCCCCAATATCTCTGCAAGTAGAGAGTCAGGAAGTCATTTAGGTTTGAAAAAGCTCCAAGTAGATTTCCTGTGGGCTAAAGCATCTTAACCAACATGACACTTGAGCTACCACTATTAACCGAACATCTGTTCTGGGCCAGAAGTTAGCCAGGCACTTTGAGTGCTCCATTATTTTATGACCTCTATCTCCAGCTCTCCAAGCTAAGGGTTATCAGCCAGGTGTTCCAGATGACAAAAATGGGCAGGAATTAAATAATTTGTTTCAGGCCACAGAGTTGGGCAGTGACACAGCTAGACTTGAAATCAAGAACTACGGACTCTTAGGGGAAAGAGAAAGGACTGTCTACGATGCACTGGGAAGCCACGCATCTTCTACCCTCTTGGCCAAGAAATTGACGAAACCGTATAAATAATGCTTAGCGAGCGCTTGGCTGCCTGGAGCTGTGCTGCGCACTCCACGTGGATCACCTGGTGGTGTAAGCCTCACATCACTACTATGAGGTAGGTACAATCAAAAGCCCCTTGCAAATGAGAAAACTGAGACACAGGGAGGTTAAGCGACTGGCTCAGAGACACACATAGAGCCGCTGCCGAATAGGGACATTCAAAGCCAGCCAGCCAGCCTCGAGAGCATCAAGTTAGGTCTCATTAGGCAGGCCTCACTCGCCCGGAGCTCGAGAGGCCCCACGTTTTACGCGCAAGGCAGACGGGCTCGACACAGGCGCGGGACGCGGTGACTCAGTCCCCGCGAGCCTGGAAGAGGGAGTAAACTCCAGGTCCCTCAGGCCAAGAGAAGCGCGCCCCAGATCAGGCCTTCGGCGTCGGCGAGGAGCCGGAGCCTTGGGTCTCCTCAGACCCCCGAAGGAGTGGCTCGTAGCCACTCCGGTCCTCAGTTTCTCCATCGGGACAATTGGGCGCCGAGGCCCAGGCCTGGCCCTCAGCCGGCGCGGACGTCCTCCCTCGGCGCCGCTCTCCGAGACACCCGCGGGCAGAATGAACAGCTGGAGCCGGACTCGGGCAGCCCCTCGAGGCCCGCAGGCCACGCGCGCTTGGCCCTCACCTCCTTTAGGCATCGCGGATCCGGCGGCTGCGGCAGCGGCGGCGGCGCCTCGAACTGACACCGGAACCGGAAATATCTCGGGCTCAACTTCTTCCGCCCGGCCCAGTACCCTCAGCGCGCCGCCGCCGCCGCCGCCGCCTCCTCGAGGACCGGGGACTTCAAGGAGGCCGGAGCACGAAGACTGTCCCGCGAGCCGCCTGAGTCCAGGCTCGCCCGCGCGCTGCCCAGGCAACAGCGCCCCCAGTCCCTCAGCCCCCGGGGAGACGCGTGAGCCTGCCGGTCTCCCCCCGGGAAGTGACGGCAAAAGGCAACAGCGGGCTGGAATTTGTACAGGCGGAGCTGCAGACACCTAAAATGACGCAATCTCAGCGCGAGAAAGGGAGGGGATCCGCGAGGACCTCATCCTGGAGAGATTACCTGGGAAGCGGAAGCCGTCGATAAAGAGGCGGCTGACGGCGACGGTGGTTCAGGTGAGTGCTTTTCCTGTGTTCTCTAGTACCTTGGTGACCGCTAAGGCCAGGAATCGGAGGTCTGCACTGGCCCAGAGGCGGTGGGAGCGGTTGGCTTGGGACGGGTGTGGGGTTCTGGAGCGGGAGGTCAGAGTGAGTTCCCGAGAAGAGTCGGCGCCTGGTTCGTTCTGCCCAGGGAATGGGTTTAGGGGTTCTCTTGCTTCTAGGTTCCCACT
Source organism: Panthera pardus (assembly GCF_024362965.1). Lineage (NCBI taxonomy): Eukaryota > Metazoa > Chordata > Mammalia > Carnivora > Felidae > Panthera > Panthera pardus. The sequence goes on along the minus strand of NW_026526969.1, from coordinate 9,908,486 downwards.
CCTCCCACTGTTTTCTCTCCCGAAAATGTTTTCTGTCTAAATGCTGTTTGTTCTTGTAAGCTCGGCCCAGATGTCCTCTCAATGAGCCTTTTGTACAGTCGCGACTGTAATGTTTTCCCTCCCTAGCTCCGAATGCCTTTCCACGCTCTTCTTACGAGCGCTACCACCTCTTATACCACCCGACACCCCTTGATCTAGTTGCTTCTACCAGTTTTCTATTGTGGGTTGTCCTCTGACCTCCAGATGAGCCAGGGCTCTCGAATTTCCCTGGGTCATAGCAAATTGGTGTCCCGTATCTTTGTTCTTCCAGCCGGGCGCGCTTGGGCAGGGTCCAGATTCTGACCATCTCTAGCTTCAGAGCAGGGAAGATACGTCCAAAGACCACTGATTTGGGAGTCAGGAGCCCCCCCCCCCCCCCCCCCGCCATCCGAATCATACTTTGCCAGTTTTCATCTGTGTGACTCTGACTTTACCTGCAGAAGTTTCATTTCTCATCCGTAAGGTTGTTAGTGGAGGATTAAGGAAAGGAGGCTGGGGGTGTATGGGGGGGGGGAGTGGACATTGTAAACTGTCAGGCACCCCACAGAAGGGAGGGACCGATGAGTTTGGGGGATAGGAGTCTGCTATGCTGCACAGTAGGAGGTAATTAACCTGAATTTGCTTTGCCACCTAGAAAGGCCTTGTGGCTTGAAAAATGTGGTTGTTTAGATTTGGACTGGCTAATTGTGTGGACTTTATATAACTTGCCTTTATGTAATACTTTGTTGGGTTTGAAGATTCTTTGGGGGTGCCTGGATGGCTCAGCTGGTAGAGTATATGGCTCAGGTCATGATCCCAGGGTCATGGGATGGAGCCTGTGTTGCGCTCCGTGCTGAGCTCCTACTTAAGATTCTTTCTCCCTCTCTGCCCTGTTTGTGTGCTCTCTTTCTTAAAAAACAAACAAATGAACAAAAACTCCTTGGCAATCAAGCTAATTCACTGCTCTCGTTTTACAGATAAGACTGAAGACCAGAAAGGGAATGTGACCTCCCCTAAAGTTACAGTAATTGGTAGAGCTGGACAAGAACTTGAGTTTGTAACTGAAGAGATCAGAGATCTTTCTGTTACACTCTTGGGAAGCAGACCCTAAGGTACTTTGACTTGACAGCATCTTTTTCCCTTTTAAACACTCATTCCCTGGTCTCTCTCAACCATAGCCCTTCCCACACTATGTTGTAATTGCCTTGTCACTTTATATCTCCTTGCTAGAATGTCACCTTCTCAACTACAGAAATTGTGTCTTACTCTTTGTTCTGTGTTCCCAATATCCAGTACAGGGCCAGGCTCATAGGTGATGTTAATGATAACACCAAAAAGTCTATTAAACACATTTAATGTAGGCATGTTGCATATAACTACAGTTAAATCTTCACAATGGTCCTATAGGTAGATTATATTATCCCCATTTTACAGATGAAGAAACAGAGTTAGGGAAGTGAATGTGCACCAAAATGGTGGCTAGTGAAGGCCTTTGGGGATCTCAGGTTCAGAAACCAATCCATTTAATTTTCCTCCCCCAGATCTTTGCAAATTATCTTGTGGGAAACATGCCTAAAGTCAAAAGAAGCCGGAAAGCTCCCCCAGATGGTTGGGAGTTGATCGAGCCGACACTGGATGAATTAGATCAAAAGATGAGAGAAGGTGAGTGGGGGAGTTCGCGACTGGGTGAGGTGTGTCTAAGGGTCATAGGCTTAGATGACCCCCCAGGGGCCAGGCATAAATGCAAGTATCAGTGGGAAGAGACAGGCAGCGCCACTATGGCCTCCTGACACTGACGTGTTTTGTTTGCTTATTAACTCAGGAATGTTCTATGTCCTGGAAAATAGGATGGCACCAATGAAAAGGTCCTCAAAGCCATTTTGGGGCCAACTAGATATGAAAGCTTTAGAGACTAAAGATCGAATAGCAGACCTATAATTAGTTACTATTTTGGTTAGGTACATATTTAGAATTTTACAAAATATGTTTACTTGGGAAATCCTGTCCTTTTTCATTTTCACATTTTCTGAAACAGTTTTATTATTTTTCTTAATAAAAATATTGGGTCTTTGACACTGGTTTCATCATCACTTTGTTTCTGCATTATACACTAGTTTTTTACAACGTATGTTCCCAAAAAATGTCGATGATCCTGAACTTTGTGAATCATGTAGTATGATTTTAGAAAATTTGTCCGAAGCCATGAGCCTTATATCTTATATGATCACAGTGTAACTACTTACTGAATTGCTTTTTAAAGCGGTCCTTTCTTTAAAGCTTTTTGGTAACTAACCCTTGTTATGAGGTCATACCTCCAGCAATAATTATTAAATCATTGTTAAGTCACGTTGCCTTTTTTCCCAAAAACTGATGGTATCAGATAACTTCTGTTAAATACCTAGAACTTCCAGTAATCAAGGTCATTTTTGGCTGAGAGATTTCTTCCCCAAACCGATCTCTATTCAAAATAAAGGAACCTGGAGAGCACTATAATAGAAAAGATTTTGTGAGTCCTTGAAAATTGTCTCCAAAAGAAATATTCTCTTCCATTTTTGTTTAATCATATAGGCCATCAGCATTTCTTTGCTTTCCCATTTTTTGATAAACTCACAGGTGTAAGACCTGTTTCATGTTGTCCTTCCTTCCATTATGAAGAAAACAGTGGATGGCAGGTGGCACCAGACTTGGCTTTAGTGTTGGGAACAATAGGAAACTCTGAGGATGTGGCAGACTGGACAGGGGCAGGAGCTGCTATTCACCCGAAGCCCATTTTACCTTGGGATCCAGGCTAAGTTTTGCCAAATTTTCTGGGCGGGGGGGGGGGGGGGGGTCCCCAAGAGAAGCCAGAAATCCAGCTGTTTTATGTGAACTGGTTTTTTTTCTCCAGGTTTATTTTGAGAGAGCGAGAATGAGCGGGGGAGGGGCAGAGAGAGAATCCCAAGCAGGCTCTGTGTGAGAGCACAGAGCCTGATGCAGGGCTCGATCTCCTAAATCATGAGATCATGACCTGGGCCGAGACCAAGAGTCAGATGCTTGACCAGCTGAGCCACCCAGGTGCCCCCATGTGAACTCTTCTAATTTAAGATTCAAACTTAAAAAAACAAGATTCCGACTCTTGATTTTGGCTCAGGTCACGCTCCCAGGGTCATGGGATTGAGCCCCACGTTGGGTTCCATGCTATATGGAGCCTGCTTAAGATTCTCTCTCCCCTGCTCACACTTTAGCAACAACAGCAACAAAACGCGCAGGTATTTGTGAAAGGAGCCAAACAAAGCCTGCCTTCAGGCTGGCTGGGGCTGCTGGTTTCTCGTTTGTAGCCTCTAGCACAACTTTTGCCTGTGGTATCTGTGGCCACACTCCTAGACATGGGGGACCCTTGTGTGGCTTTTGGCACAGAGGAGCCCAAGGCCAGTGGCATTACCAGGCCTGTCCTGATCTGAGGGCCACTTACAGGACAACTCACACTTACTGAAGCAGTTGGAGAGTTCCCGTTTTCTCTTGTAGTTTGTCCCCAGTGTTTGCTAGCTTGACTCTTGACCCTGCCTGGCTCTTTATGTGTCTGTTAGGTCACACTCAAGTTTTTGTACAGCTGCTGTGGCCCTGGAGGTCCCCAAAGAGCCTGATTATAGCAACTGAGGGGCAGAGATGGGGGAAACTGTGTGGCAGGGGAGTTTGGTGGGTAACTCAGAAATAAAGGCACTATTTCTGTGGACTATAACCAGGACTTGTAAATAACTGCTTTTATAAGGACTTTAAACTAGTTGAAAATAAGCATAAACACTTGCATAATGAACCCTTAGCTAGATTTTTAAACAATAACATTTTAAAAGAATTGTTGCCAAGGTTTTGAAGTTAACGGGCAGTTGCTTTTGAAGTTTTTGGCATTAGCAAAGTGGCAAAAAGCTACATCTAGTTTGTGCCACGATGCCCCTACCCCCGGCCTTTCTTCCTGCCCTATCCTCCTAGGGGCAGGACTCTGCATCAGCCACCAGAGACGGCGTTCCACTTTGTGTGTGGACCTGTACAAAACAACATCCAAGAATGTGCACGTGGTTTTGGGAAAATGGGTCCAAACGGGACTTTAAAAATGGGAGTGCTGCTATGATTAAAAGACTGAAAAATGACCAAAGCTCAGGGAGGGAGGCTCTGCTTCCAGCTGCAGCCTAGGCAGCAGCGTGCCCTTCCCTCAGTGGCTTATCCGGATGCATGGCTTTCCACACTCTGCCCAGGTGACCACATCTTCTCCAGCCGTGACTCAAAACTAGACTCTATATACCAGCTGCCTATGGAGTGGCCCCATTTGGACATCTCAAACTTAACCATTTCCAGAACTGAACCATTCATCCACCCCAGAGCTGCTTCCGTTCTGAGGCCACAACCACTGACCCATCCTGGACTCTTCTCATTCTTTCTTCCTATCCAAGCATCTAAGACATCCAGATTCCTAAGAAGGGTGACAGGATGGAGGGAATGTTGTGAGACAGATCAACAAAGTACAATGTCTGGATGTTGTTTGGACCTTAATTCAAACACATGCGTTGTCAGCAGGTGTTTTTGAGGCAATGAGTGAAAACTGAACTGAGTATGGTTGCTAATAAGGAGGAATGGTTGGTTTTGTTGTGTGGGATATTAGCATTGTGGATCCTTTTTTAAAAGTCTTTAACATGTTAGAGATACATAGATATTTATGAATGTGACATTTGATGGTTTGAGATCACTTTAAAATACTTCAGTCTCCCACCCCCAGAAGTGGGGAGAACCAGATAAAATAAAAATAGCTGAATACTAGAAATGTTTGAAGCTGTGTGGTAGGTCTTGGGGGTCCAATATGCTGTTTTGTGTACATTTTAAATTATCCATAGTGCAATGTTAGAAAATCCACAAGTCTAAATTTTGATTCCTTTTAAATTCCACCACATGGTCCAAGCTACTCTCACCTGGATTACTTCGGTAGCTTCCTACTTCTCTCCCTACAGTCTTTTCTACAGAGCAGCCAGAGTGAGGGCTTCAAATTGTTAAGTCTGATCACAGTCTGCTCAGGACCCTCCAGTGGTTCACTTCCCCATCAGAGCAAAACCAAAGTCCTGAGACACCTGGGTGGTTCAGTCAGTTAAACATCCGACTTTAGCTCAGGTCATGATCTTGCAGTTCGTGGGTTCCAGACCCACATCGGGCTCTGTGCTGACAGCTCAGAGCCTGGAGCCTGCTTTGGATTCTGTGTCTCCTTCCCTCTCTCTCTCTCTCTCTCTCTCTCTCTGCTCCTCCCCCACTTGCACTCTGTCTCAGTCTCTCAAAAATAAACAAAGTCCTTGTGTGGCCTTCCAGGTCAAACACTGTCTCACTGCAGCCCCCTCCTTAGTTCCATCCCCTGTCTCTCTCCCTTATCCCCTGCCCACAACTGCTGTTCCTGGGTCCCTAAGTAGTCCTGCCTCAGGGCCTTTGCATTGCTGTTTGCCTTATAAGCATGTTTGCCCCTCCCCTTTTTTATTTAAAACTATTTTTTGATGTTTGTGAGAGTGAGCGAGCATGAGCGGGGGAGGAGCGGAGAGGGAGACAGAGGATCCAAAGCAGGCTCCACACTATGAGCACAGAGCCTGACATGGGGCTTGAACCCATGAACCATGAGATCAAAACCTGAGCTGAAATCAAGAGTTGGCTGCTTAACCGACTGAGCCACCCAATGCCCCACTCCCTTCCCCCTTTTAAATTGGGATCTATATCATGCACATGATTTTAAATCATGCACATGCACATGATTTGATATGTGTATATGAAATGATTAACACAATGTGACATCCAGGCCTTACAAACGCACCATACAGTATTATAAATGATAGTCCTCATGCTATGCCTTACATCTCCAGGACCTGTCTTCTAACTGGAAGCTTGTACCTGTGATCCCCTTCGCCAATTTTGCCCAGTCCCCAGCCCACCCCTTGTTTCTTAAGGTCTGTGATCGGATGTCCCTCTTGTGCCTTCTTTGATCACATGTATAAAGTGGCAGTCCCCCCTCTCCCCACTTGCCATCCCCTCTGTGTTCTCTCTGGCCTCTACCACTTACCACCACGTGCTGATCTGCTTCCCTCCTCGGAACGGGGCTCCAGACCTGCTCTGTCTGCCCCACTGCCTTGTCTTCGGCACTCGATCAGGGCCTCAGCTGCAGCAGGCACACAGTGCGCACTGCTCAGGCCTCAACACCTGCCTTTTGCTTGGATCACAGAATCCTGTTCGTGGAGCTGAGTTCTACATCCTAAGTCATAGAATGTCCCCAAAGTTGGAGAAATGGAGGCACATTTTTCTTGACCACTCCTCCCCTTTCTCCATTCTCTAAAAACTGAGTCAAGGTGATAAAGATCAACTTGGAGCTGCTAAGAGACAGAATTGCCACTTCAATCATGTTTAAATCACGTGGCTCATTTTTTATCTTTTTTAAAATAACAGCTCTATTGAGACAAGTCATATTCTGTAAAACTTGCCCTTTTGAAGTGTTAAGGGTGTTCAGTATATTCAGAGTCAAGCAACCATTACCCCTCCAAAAGAAACCCTGCACCCTTCAGTAGTGCCTCCCCCGCCCCCCAGTCTGAGGCAACCACTAACCTACTTTGTGTCGCTGCAGATAGTCATCCAGTAGGTGGGCTTTGGGGAGGAGGTTTTTTTCACTTGGCTTCATGTTTTCAGGGTTCATCCGTGTTGTAGTAAGTCCATACTTGATTTCTTTTTACGGCCGAATGATATTCTGTCCTGTGGGTGGGTTATGTTTGGTGTATCCATTCATCAGTTGGTCGAGGCTGGGTGGTTTCTACTTTTGGCTATTGTGAATAATGCCGCCTAAACATTCATAGAGGAGTTTCGTGTGCATGTGTTTTCAGTTCTTTTGGGAATATACCTAGCAAGAGAACTGCTAGGGCACTTGGTAACTGTTTAACTCCTGGAGGAAGTGCCAGACTTTTCCAGAGAGGCTAGGCTGCACCATGTTACATTTCTACCAGCAGCATATGATCCAATTTTTCCACATCAACACCTGTTACTGTCACTTTGATGACAGCAAACCTAGAGGGTATGAAGTAGGATTTATTCTTTATCCCTAGTTATTTAAAAAACAAAACAAAACAAAACATTGTGACCTGTGATTGAACGCTGCCTGCCACAACAAAACAAACACACCCCTTTTTCTCCCCAGCTGAAACAGAACCTCATGAGGGAAAGAGGAAAGTGGAGTCTCTGTGGCCCATCTTCAGGATCCACCACCAGAAAACCCGCTATATTTTTGACCTCTTTTATAAGCGGAAAGCCATAAGCAGAGGTAATTAGCTAAATTCTCTTGGCCTGGACAACTTGAGTGGCTTTCACGCCTTAGCAAATGTCATTTGTCTTATCACTAAAAAAGGCGGGGAGGGACCACTGTTGGCGAAATAGTCTTTTTAAGGAAGAGTGGTGATGGGTTGGGGCAGCTGTGTTATACCGTGGTCTGATGCCCTTTCCCCATTTTTTGGACAGAACTATATGAATATTGTATTAAAGAAGGCTACGCAGACAAAAACCTGATCGCAAAATGGAAAAAGCAGGGGTATGAGAATTTATGCTGCCTGCGGTGCATTCAGACACGGGACACCAATTTTGGGACGAATTGCATTTGCCGGGTCCCCAAAAGCAAGCTGGAAGTGGTAAGTGAGGTCTCCGCCCCTGTAACATCTGATGATCAAGTTGGAGGTTCCTTTTTCAGTTCAGAAGTGTGTCCTGGGTGACGCCAGGGGATTTTACACTGTTTTGTTGGGCTGGAAAGTAGTCCTTATTGCTGGATGGCCTGCTGGCCATTCCCAAGAGAGGGAATCGCTCTCTCGGGGAACCCACACCCGGCAGTTTGGCAGCAATGGCGTGTTAGGTCTGGGGGGGTCAGTCTCAACTCCACCCTTGGGCAAGTTACTGAAGTCCTTCCTCATGTATGACCTGGGGGTGGGAAGGCTGAGTCAGGGAAGCACAGGCCAGTAAGCAGACATTCCTGTCCTTCCCCTCTGGGGCTCACTCTTCAGGTACCCTTTTTTCCAGGCCTCCTTTTCCTCAGAATTACACTGTATTTCTTCTGTCAGAACCTTGTTCTCTGGGGAGCTCCGGAATGATGCTGGGTGTGCAGTAGCTGAGCTTACAGCATCAGCCTCTCTGAACTGGAGGTAGAGAAGGAGGCAGACAGTTACTGTGATGTTAGCCTTAGTGGCCTTTGAGTGCAGCACCCTTGGCTGCTCGTTGTGGGCCGAGCCGGGTGGTCAGACTGGACTGCCTGCCTCCCAGTTGGCCACCTGTCACACAGGCGCCTCATCACAGGGTCCCTCTATGCTGCACACTAGTTACAGTTTACAGAGCTTTGACTCCAGGCACGGGGCTTTAGCTCAGCAGGTAGCTCTGTCTCCCTGAATCACGTGGAAGGCCAAAGGGCAGGGGGCATCGAAGAGGGCTGCCTCCCCAAGGGAAGAATCTGGGTGTGAATTTTCTGGTAGGGGCAGGGAGAGGTGGTGAAGTGGCAGAAGCCTCCCCTCTGAGAGCCCCAGGATTCTGTGGTGGCATTGGGTCTGGGGTGCTGCCCCAGCCCTGCGGCCAGGATAGAGCCTGCTTTAGCTTTAGTTGGGTTTCACCTTCTGATCTTGTTTGCTTAGGTAAGGGTCTTGCTCCTCCAAAACAGGAAAAAGGAAAATCAAGACAAATCACTGCTCTAGGGCCTTCTGTTGGGCAAGCCCCCAGCCAGACATTGGGGCCCACCTGGTCCAGGGGATAGGACTCTTCGGCTGCCATATAGATTCAGGTGTACGTCCTCTTTCCCGGTGCCCCCACTAGAAAGTTCCCCAGCCCAGAGGCCCCTGGCACTGAGCCCCAAGTAGTACACAGACCCAACTTCCAGCGCATTGAAGGGTGTGTCATGCTCACTTCATAGAATAACAAGAATTGCTCACAGGTTTTTTTTTTTTCCTTTTGTGGTGGGGGCATAAGCATGTACATAGAATTTGCATATATTAAGTGCACAGAAGTGTAGCTTCAGGGTCCACAGTAGCTGTTTCCATCCATCATGGAGGGCTTTCTGAAGAGTGTCCTGCAGACACTCTGAAGAGTGTCACGGTAGATCGTGAATGTCCCACCACCTTCTTGGTGGGAGGATTGCCGCGCGTGGGGGAAGTGCGGTGTCTCAGCTGTCCTCTGTTGCAGGGCCGGATCATCGAGTGCACGCACTGCGGCTGTCGGGGCTGCTCTGGCTGAGGCCCTCGGGCCCCGACCTCTCTTCACCCTGAACCTTGGACTTCGCAGGTTTCTGCCTGTCCCATCACGCCTTCTCCTGGGAGCAGCTCTTCTCGCAGAGCGGTGCTCCAGGCCCGAGTGGGAGCATGGTCTCTACATGTTAAGGCTTTGGTGTTTATCAGCTGTGATTTGTAGAAATAAAACTTTTAAACCTTTTGGGCCCTGCATTTGTTCTTTCAGAGAGCCAGCCATCTGTAGAACCCAGTGGGTGAGCACCAGACCCCAGTGACCCGTCACCCTTGGGACTCAATCCTGACTCCACCCTGTAGGTGCCGTGTGACTCTGAGCCAGTTCACTTTCCCCATCGGTGATGGGGGCAAGGATGACCTGAGAGGGCGTGCCAAGGTCAGCCGGTTTGCTCTTGGACCTGCCATGGACTCGTCAGGCCCTGGGCCCAGTGTGTCCTCGTACCAATGCCTGCAGAATGCTGCAGCGCTTCCTCTGGGCCCGACCATTCCCTTGCGCTGGAGGCCACTGGAACACATTTGTGGGTCAGCTATGGAAAGCATCCCGGGGCTCCCATGGAGCCCGGTAAACACCACGCACTCTGTTCCAGCTCTGCCAGAAGTCCCCCGGGGCCTCCCTTCACCTGCCTCCAAGGCCTCTGTCCACGTCAGCCTCAGTGATGACGTCTTGGTTCCCCTTGGGCTTGGTCCGGAACTTCTGCCACGGGTGGGGGGTTTCCTCTGCTGGCATCACTTTCAGCCACTGCTTGTAATAAGCTCGGAAGCCATCAATCTTCTCCAAGTAGGTGTTTTTCTCTTTGTACTACAAATGGAAACGCATGGGGTTCAGAGGAGCCATTAGTCATTGCAGGCTACCTGTAGCTAATCCCAAGCCATGGCAGCTGGCTCAGGCCTCAGGGAAGCTGTTCTTGCTCCTAGGTGGTTAAAGGGAGAGGGCAGAAGAGTTGTTTGGTCCCTGAGCAGCTTCTGTAGAGAGACAAAGCTGCTGTGGGGTAGACCAGACTTCCTCTGCTAACACTCCTTCGAAATACGAGCTGCCGTGCCACACCAGGGACGTCGCCCCAGCCCCCCAAGCTAGAATCCCCGGGTGCTAACTCTGCCTCCACAGCCTGAGTGCCTCTCTCCGTTCTCAGCACTGCTGTAGTGGTCTCTGGAGAGGCAGGCAGGAAAGGAGCAAACAGCATGAACCTGGCTGATCCCAAAGGAAACCTGGCAGAGGAATATGTACAAAAAAACCCAAAAAATGTCCAAGTTGAAGACTGTTACCACATGATGACAAACAGTCTGATTTAAAAGATTCAACCATTCTAAATTTGTATGTATCTCATACAGCCTAAAAGTACATAAAACAAAAACCTGACCATCTCAAATGGAAATACATCACCGTCGTAAGGGAATACAAATGTGATTTGAATCCAATAAGCTTTGGGCCTGTGGTCGTCCGGTGACTTGACTGAACCTGAGAAGACGCCCCGAGGGCCCTACACCACGGAGTAAAGAGACAGATCCACGAACTAGAAGATATTGCAACATGGAGCCAACAAAAGATTAGCATCCAAAATAACATAACTCGGAAGAACCAATGAGAAGACTTAACCAACTGTCCAAATACTCCCTGCTGTGCCCTCTGCCAGGCACGCTCTCTACTGCCATCTCATGAATTCTTACTGGGCCTTCAAAATGGCATTCCAGCATTGCACCTGCACGGCTGTCCCTGACCCCATGCCTTGCTGTGTCCCTGCCGACTCCCTACCCCCTGGGATTGTGCTCCCTCCTCCAGGCCACAGCTGCTCTGGAGCCACTCAACACAGAGTCTGGCTCCGTAGACCTAAAATCTGAGCCCCCTACCCCCACCCTGCCCCCGAGCCTGCTCTCTTCAGAACAACAGGGAAAGAAGTGGCCAGTACAAAGCAGATTCTTTCACTGCTGCTGCTGTCCCATTCACTTGACAAACAGACTGTATTAGGCACTGGGCAATGGGCAGGCCCCGGGGAGCCAGCAGAGCCAGGCAGTCTCCAGCTCCAGGGGCTTATGGTTTTGCAAAGGTGAAAGTCACGTGCACGTGTAATGACAGGTTGTGAAGCATGGCAAAAAGGAACAGTGCTGTACGTGATGGGAAGGGACAGCAGTAGTGGGGCAGCTCTGAAAAAGAGGCATTCAAACTGAGGCCCACAGGATGAAGAGCCAGTTGTGGGAAAAACGGGGAGCCTATCAAGGCAGAGGGAATACAAAAACCCCAAGGCAGGAAAGAGGCCAGTAGGACTGACCGTGAATACAGGGAAGAGTAGCCTAAGAGGAAATGAGCCACAGGGACGGAGACTCACGGGCTGTGTTTTGAAGAATTTGGAATTTCTCCTAAGGGAAGCCACTGACAGTTTAAAGCAACGGAATTCCACCGCTGAAAGGCCGGCCCTAGGGGTGAGGGGAGAGGCAGGGGTGGTTAAAGAGAAGACAGGTGAGTTGGAACTTGGTGCACACACCCGATCAAAGCTGGGTGGGTACTGGGCTGCAAACTCCAGCTGGCGGATGACCACCTCATTCACCGGGACTCTGTTCTGCCTCATGTCCTTCAGGATGTCAATGAGATAGGTGTAGTCCAGCCTCTTGAGGGCGGCGTTGATGAGGGTGCTGTAGATGTGGGTGTTGGGGGTCATCTGGGATTTCTGGAACATCACAGACATACAATCAGCAAGGAGATGGCCACTGTTGGGACAAAGCAGCCTACCGTGCGTGTCAGGCTAGGGGGCTTACCTTGCCGTTCAGGCCTGCTCTGCAGACCAGCAACCAGGGCAAGAAGGGAAGAACCCTGTGGCAACGATGGGCTGTCCTTCCTGCTCCAGGAGGAAAGTGTGTGCCCCACATGGCAGGCCCAGCCCACCCAGCTGAGGATCCTACCCTCTCAGCCCTGAAGAACTTGCTCAGAAATCAGTGGACTCGGGCAGTAAACCACGTGCAGACCACCTCTTCGGCTCTTGGCTGTAGGTTTACCGCAACCCCTGCCCCCAAGGTTCTGATAGACCCCTGCTCCGGTCATACCTTCCGTCCCTCCAGAACCGGGCCTAGTCTCTCCCCACGACCTCCCTCAATCTCTCCCACCACAGCCACCTTGAAGACTGTCACACCCTATGCTTTCAATGCCGGCTCCTGCAGCAACTGACCAGGGTCCACTTTCTCTCACATTGGGCCAATGACCATTATACACTTGAAGCTAGAGCATCCCCACTCCCCACCCCCATGCACACTGTTTATGCTGTCTGGGTGCAGAGGCCTGGGGGTTCAGGAGGGCCCAGGCCCTCTCTTCCCAAGTACCGCCCCACCCTGAATTCTCAGCACCTGGCCTGGCCAGGACCCACTCACCTTCATGTCTGCGAGTAGTCGCAGGCCGTCCCCCGGCCTGTGGCACCCAATGGCCAGGTTGCAGAACGTCTGCAGGTTGGGAAGGATCCCCCTCTTTGCCAGGAGTGGCAGCAGAGCCTGTGGGGACAGACATGGCACTTCTGTAAGCTGTAACCCACCGGGCCCGGCCAGAGCCTTCCCTGGTTGAAGCCCCGGTTGGGTGCTGTAGGCCTCGGGGGCACAGCAATGCTCGGGGGCCTCGCAGCCCCCTCTGCAGCCACGCTAGATGCTGCTCTCAGCCCAGCTCCCCAGAGTTCAGCTGCTCTGCAAGGACTACCCTGCCTTCTCCCCGAACATGAATGGGAACATGAATCCCTTCACATTCCTGTCTCTGTTCCACTGTCGGTCATCCATCCTGGCCTTTGGCCTTCAGTGTCTAAGGCGGGAGACAGCGCCAACAACAGCGTGGGAAGTAACGGCCGAGGCTGCCTGGGCCAGGGGCTGCGGAAGAAGATGGCCTCGCAGCCTGCCTGGCTCAGGGAGGGGTTCTGTCGTGTTTACCTTGTCTAGAAGGTGTGCTCTGCACTGAGGGCCTGAAGGCAGAGGCTGTGTCTCTTCACAGGACACAAGAGCCCACAAGAGCCCAGGTCAGTGCTCTGACAAAAGAGACGTGACAAAGACACATGGACAAAATCCCACGAGGAGTCCCATGTCCCCGTCTGTGAAATGGGGAAGCCTTGTACCAGCACAGCCTTGTGGTGCAGCCAGTGAAGAGAGGAAAGGATGGGAAGCTTGTAGAACAGCATTTAACACAGAGGGCTAAATCAGTGTGTGTGTCAGGGGTTGTGGCTGAAGGGTGGGCACACTTGGGAGCCACCAGCCTCTTAGGCCACGTGTCCCATGTGCCCCTCAGCAGTGTGAGGATGTTTGATGTCTGCCTCCACCCACCTGGGAGCTCTTCAACGGGGATAGGGAGAGTGGCTGGCTGGTTCACCGTTCGACTGTCAGCTTTGCCCAAGCCCAGGCTCAGGCCCAGGCCCAGAACAGAGGCCCCAGACAGTCTGGCCACCTACTGCAGGAACGGATGACACACCCTGCAGGGGAGCCAGGTCCTGCAGTCAGAAGGTCAGAGGAGGGAAGGGAAAGGAGGGACCGCAGCCTTGAACCTGGTGCCTGCCTCTGAGCCCCTCACCTTCGCCCCCTCCAGATCTCCAAGCTTGCTCTTCTTCCTCATCAGCGTGTTGAAGAACGTCACATCAGCCTCCACCTGGTGCATGTCCAGGACGGTCAGCAGTGAGGACTCCGCGGGACTCCCGGGCTCCACCACCTCAGCAAGCAGTGTGAGGGTTTTGATGTTGGGTCGGAGCCCGTGCTCTGCCATCTTGCCCAGGAAGCCCTCCAGGCCCCCCATCAAGGCTAGCCGGTCAGCCGGGGTGGTCACAGTCCCGAAGGAGACCACAGCTGGGGAGACTGCTCCCAATGTCAGGAGGTTGGTCTCCGGCCCCCGGGGAGAAGGCTCTGGGGCCAAAGAAGTGAGGGCCACCATGTGGTCAGGCTCTGTCTTGGTTTCCACCTCGGGCTGGGCCTTGCTGGGGCCTCTGGCTTCCTGAGGCTCCAGAGGGCCCTCAAGCACCTGAGAAGGTTCCAGAAACAGCTGCCTCTCCAGGGCCTCCACGTCCAGCCTGACTGACATGCCGTCGCCCCCCCGGGCCTGGGCTCTCCTCCTTGCCCAAAACCCACCTGCAAGGGGCTGGAGCAAGACTGTCTCCTCCCTGGGCCTCAGGAGCAGTGCCGAGGCCACCTCCGGGTCCCCCAGGCCGCAGTCTCGAGCTGCCCCCAGGAGCAGGTTGTAGCCATGCTGGCTTGGCTGCAGCCCCAGACTCAGCATCTGCCTCCACACCTACCGGGGAGAGACAAGCTTGGCCCTGTGCTCCTTCTCAGAAAAGCCCTCGGCAGAGCCGGCACAGGGAGTCAACAACCATTCGGTAAATGCAAAGGGCACAGGAAGGAGCTGGACAGTATCTAATCCAACGCCAGGTTCTAGACAACTGAGAATCCTGAGAATCTGAGGACTCTCTGGAGGACCCCTGTCCTCCCTCTAGTTTACCCCAAAACTGTTCTCGCAATTTCATCTCTCTGTCCTCTCCCAAGGCCCCTGTACTGGGAACAGACTTTGCCCTGGGTCTCTGCCTGCCTTCTCTGTACTCCTCTGGGGAGGGATGATCAGAGAGGCTAGGTTCCGGAAGAGTCTAGAATGACTTAAGAACTGGATTTAGTTGTACTTCCTGGGTGCTCACTGTGTGCCCTGCCCCGTGCAGCCTTCTCACACTTCCTGGAGAGCAGGCACAGTGGAAGGGGACTCAACCAGGAAGAGTGCCTCACAAGCTGGCAGCCCTGTTTCCTCTTGAGATCATTTTTATCCCACAGCACAGTGCCTTGCACACTCAAGTGTGTTTTCCACAGAGGACCGCCCTGATCATGTCTTGGTCAGTCTGACACCAAAACCACGCCATTGCTAAGATGTCATGAGATGCCACACAGGGCTCACTGGTCTCACTGCCTTTGTGGGCTCAAAAGAAGGCCACCTTCAGTGGGATGAGAGCTCATATCCGACTTCCTATCCTTGTCAGGGTAAGTGTGCAGACAAGGTAAGGGCTGGTCAGGCCCAGGTGGGTGCAGCTTGCAAGACATCTGCTGCCCATCAGACAGGGATTTAAGAAGGGCAAGGGTCTCAGCAGGTACCCCCATGGGAAACGCTGACAGAACTGAGGTTTAGTGGGGGCTTGGGCTCTAAGAGTCAGACGGACGTGGGTTCAAATCCCAGCTCTGCTTCGTAGCTCTGGGACCTTAAGCAAGTTTCTTAACCTCTGTGAGCCTCAGTTTCTTTGTCTGTAAAACGGGGCTATTGGTGCCTAGCTTGAGCAGTTTAATAGGTGCAAAACACAAACCAGCTATTAGCTTTACAAACTACCTCTAACTAGAACAGATCTAGAACAAGGAAAGGGAGGAACAAGATCTTGGCTGATTTTCACTATAAAGCTACTGCTTCCAGGGAGTCTGCAGAGGGAAGGCGAGCTTTTGGTCAGGGCTGTCCCAGGTCACTGGGGCTCACACTCCATGTGGATCAGTCACCTGGGGATCTTGTTGAAATGCTGATCTAGACGCAGTAGGCCCAGGTGGGGCTGAGACCCTACTTCTCTGGCAAACTCCCAGGTGAAGCTAAGCTGCCAGTCTGTGGGCCCCGCCTTAAGTGGGAGGGCTCTAGGTGAGCTCTGGGTCCTCCCCACCTGTAAGAAGCCACGAAAGCAGCTGTGGTACCATTCCTAATACCACCACCCCACTTCATTAGGGGGGTTCTCTCGGGGGACCTGAGGTGGAATCAGAGCAGTGTGTCTCAACTTCGATGTCCATGAGAATCTCTTAGGATTAAATGCAGACCCCTGGGTCCCACCTGCAGAGATGCTGAGTGGGGGCCTGAGGGAGGTGGGCTGAACAAGCACTCTGGGTAAGGGTGCTATGGGCATTCAGAGACCGTGAGCATAGCCGATCTGAGCTAGCTGCACAGAAGGCAACTCGGTAGAGTGGGAGAGGACTGGCTATGCCCTCACTTGGGGGTCAGCCATGCCGCGTCTGAGGGCCTCCTCTCCCTGCCATCTGTAAAACGGTGGGAAGCCATGTGCTTTGCAGAGGCCAAAATGCCACAAATATAAAAACACCCAGCACAGGGCCGTCACAGCCGCTCAAATGCACGCATCATCATCTGCACCTGACACAGGTGCACAGCAGGAGAGGTAGGAAGGCAGAGCTGGGAGGGACAGACCTGCAGGGCATATCGAAAACCCGTCTTCTTGTCCTGGATGCAGCCCATGAGCAGCAAGCTGAAGGTCCTCTCGGTGACTGCATGCCCTTTCTGGACAATTTCCTGGGGGAGGGAACAGAGGTCACACTGAGAACCTGTGGCAGAGCCCAGTGCTGGGCCCGACGGGGCTGACTCAGGGCAGACACTCCTAGCGCACCCCAGGCTGTGCCTCCTGAAGAGGTGGGACCTGAATCTGGCTCTAGAGTGGCTCAGAACAAGCTCCTGAGCACAGCCATCCAGCTGCTGCCTGCACTCCGTCCTCCCCTCCTTCTAGGCTGCTCTTCCTGGCCGAAGCAATCACTTTTGTGCAGCTCCTTGGCAAAGACCATCCCTGCAGCCACTTCTAGCCCCTGTGCTTGAGGCACTGGCTCTGCACAGAACTGGCTTTAGGTCCCAGCTTCGCCATAGGCCAGCTGTGAGCGTGGGAAAGGCATTAAGCTCCCTGGCCTCAGCTTCCTCATCTGTAGAGTGGGGTCACGGGTAGGACGTGCCTTAGAGGACTTTTGGAACAACCCTACCAAAAGGTGTGGGGCCTGCACATGGTACGCGCTCATGGTGCTGGCCTCTCCCGGGCCTGTCGGGGTTGGCCAGACTTCTTGAAATTTCTTCCACCACTCAGCACCTCAGAGTCTCCTTAAGCCTGTCTTCCTCTGTCCCTCTTGTGAGCATGGGTGTTCCCACTCTTCCGGTCTGCTGCCGCTCTCCCGTCTCCCCCTCAGTCACCAACTCTTCCATCTCAGTGAGCTTCTAGTTTATGCTCCCTCTTCCTGGACAATCACTGCTCTTTCTGAACTGGGCCTTCTCCCCCATCAGCCAGAGTGACCTGCATAAAATACCAATGCCATCTCTGGACAGGTCAGAGACCTATCAGCCACACCGCCCTCTTCTGGAAGCTTCAGGCACCAGCCTCTCACACAGCACCCTTTAGAGGGATTCGTCACTCAGGGAGGTCTCCAGACTTGAGACCCCATGATCCTGCCTCTCCCACAGGCCAGGCCGGCTCAAGGCAGCCAACCCAGGGACTGGTCAAAGGCTGTCCCGCACCACATGGTACTGAGACACTCCATCGGGTCCTGGCTCCTGCAGTGCGCAGGTGGGAGCTCACTGGAGTAGTGAGGAAAAGCGTCGGTCAGCCATGGGAAGAGTGAGACAGAACTTAAAAGTAGAGAGCAGGCCGGCCCTGAGGGAAGACAACGCTGCCAAGGGTGTGTCCAGTTCTCCTGAGGTTAGGTCGTAGGCACCTAGAGCCTTCCCTGCTTCCCATGAGCCTTTGTCTGGGTGTTAACTCATGTTTATCTCCCTTCACAACCTGAGAATGCAGAACCACCACCCTGCTCTCGGTCCTCCGGTCCTCCGTGCTTAAACCTCCCTCACTGTCTCCTTCTCCGGACTGGAGATAAAAACCCTGCAGCTGGGGAATAAAAGAGGCTGCAGGCCAAAGCCCTGAGGCATTCGGGCCCCTGCTCAGCACTCCCATGAGCCCACTCACCTGCTCCCCTCAAACCTGGCACACTGACCTGCCAGACTCCGCCCTCCCAGAAACCAGGATTTTTCTTCCCACTGCTCTCTCTAGGCAGGAGGCCTGCCCTGCTGGGCGTTGACTTGCCCTCAGCGCTATGAAGCCCCGCCCTCCTCTGCGGCACCACCGAGTCCCGCACAGGGAGACACAGCACACAGCGGCACACACAACCTGCCTGCACAGGGGAGGGGCCTCTTTATGTGTCCCACGAGGCCTCTGAGTCGTGAAGCCACGCCTGACCCCTGCACGAGGGACGCAGCCACAACCTCACACCTGCCACGTGAGACTGGCCCCAAGCGGGGGATGAGGAAGGAAGAGGCACCCTCACCTTGAACACATCGAGGCACATCCTGAGGTCTGCGCACATGGCGGCCATCTTCAGCAGTGCATGGTATGTTTTCAAGTTGAGCTGGAAGTTTCTGGCCTGGAGCTGCTGCCGGAGCTTCAGGGCACTCTGCAGAGCAGAGTCCTTCCAGGGGGACTCAGCGCAGACGTTGAACAGGGCCGTATATGTGGCATCTGAGGGCTCCAGGTCCCGCTTTTTCATCTGCATTGATGGGAAGAAACTTGGAAGTGGCTCTGGGGTCAGCTGGACACACAGGTGACAAGCTGCCCTGAGAGGAAGCTAGACAGGACTCTGTTCCTCCATTAAACAGGCCCCCAGCAGGGCCTGTGCTAAGGTGGAGCTGAGCAATATGCCAGGGCCTACTTCTCCAAAACCCTGACTCAGCCAGAGGGACTCTGAAAGCTAACCCTGCACTCCAGATGCACCAAAGTCACCCTCCCCATGGCCATCAGCCCACTCTGGGCCTGAGACGCTTTTAGCAGGATCCTCCAGATGCTCCCACCCACTGGCCGACGAGGTCACACTGACTGTGAAGATCCATGGTGTGGATGTGGTCCGGGGAAAGGTAGGAGGGAACAATCAAACCCCTGCTCCCACATTTCCTAACTGAGTGGTCACGGGCAAGCTAGCTCCTCACTGGAAAAATGGGGGTGATACCATCATCTTGAAAGGCTGTTGCAAGGGCCAGGTAGGAGAGTGGCCCCCACACTAGCAGCACATCTCAGGATCCCCCACCCTGCAGAGTCACACACCCAGGAGTGAGGCTGACGCTGTGCTTATGAAGCCCTCCAGGTGACTGAGCAAGCTCGAGTTTGAGAAGCTCCTGGTAAAGCCAAGTGCTATTTCCCAGACAAAGGCCACCTGACCGAGGGCAGGTGACAAGCTGCTTGCAGAGGAGTGTAAAGAAACTTCTTTTTAGAGTCAGGCCGTTTGGGGCTCAAATCCCAGCTCCAGTGCTCTCAAGCAGGGTAACTCTGGACATAGCACTTTATCTCCCAGGGCCTCCGTTTCCTCCTCTGAAAAATGAGGATGGTGATCCTGACTTTGAGGACGGATGATGCGTGCTCTGTGTGGACTCACATATACAACAGACATGTATGAGGACTTCCTACAAGCCAGGCACTGGCCACCAGTGGTTACCAGGACAGACACAGCTTGTATTCATTGAGCTCATGCTCTAGACAGGAAGGATCATACCAGACAAATAAGTAACCAACAACAGTAGTAACAGCTGCGAAGGACACCCACAGAAAAATGGAAAAGGAAAACCAGTACAGGTGGGGAGACCTGGCAAACACTACTTTCACCAAGTGACCAAGAAGGTAATGTCATTTGTGATAGGTCCCGTGACACGAAGTGAAGAGGGCACTTCACCTCTGTGATATTCTTTCCCCAAGCCCATAACCCCAACCTCATCACAAGAAAGTACAAATTGACCAAAAAACTAAAAATTGAACTACCCTACGACCCAGCAATTGCACTACTAGGTATTTATCCAAGGGATACAGGTGTGCTATTTCGAAGGGACACATGCATCCCCATGTTTATAGCAGCACTATCAACAATAGCCAAAGGATGGAAAGAGCCCAAATATCCATTGATGGATGAATGAATAAGATGTGGCATATATATCCAATGGAGTATTATTCGGCAATCAAAGAGAATGAAATCTTGCCATTTGCAACTACGTGGATGGAACTGGAGGGTATTATGCTAAGTGAAATTAGTCAGAGAAAGACAAATACCACATGACTTCACTCGGGTGAGGACGTTAAGAGACAAAACAGATGAACATAAGGGAAGGGAAACAAAAGTAATATAAAACCAGGGAGGGGGACAAAACATAAGAGACTCATAAATATGGAGAACTGAGAGTTACTGGAGGGGTTGTGGGAGGGGGGATGGGCTAAATGGGTAAGGGGCATTAAGGAATCTACTCCTGAAATCATTGTTGCACTATATGCTAACTAATTTGGATGCAAATTTTAAAAAATAAAAAATAAAATTTAAATTAAAAAAAAAAGTACAAATTGAGAGACATTCTATAAAATCCTTGACCAGCACTCCCTAAATCTGTCAATGTCACGGGGGGGGGGGGGGGGGGGGAAGGAAACTCAAAAAAAATAATAATAATCACAAAATGGAGAAGCCAGTATGAGAACCCAGACTGGATACAGGAATAGAAAGAGGATATCAATGGAAAAAGTGGTGAGATCCAAGTAAAGTCTGGAGTTTGGTTAACAGTAATGTGCCAGTGGTGGTTTCTTAGTTTTGACAAATGTACCTTCACTATGTAAGATGTTAATATGGGGATTAGCTAGGTGAGAGGTATTTGGGAACACATATCTTTGTAGCTTTTTTATAAATCTAAACTTATTCCAAAATAAAAAGTTTATTGGGGAAAAAAAGCAGCAAATTGATAGAGAATAAAAAGAATGAACTGATCTTCTCCGAGGTGACATGTGCCAATTCCCTTAAGGATCCCCCAAGTGTAAGGAAGTGCCCGCTACTGGACTGTTTACCAAGAACCACAATAAACACTCTCTGGCCCCACCTGCCCCTCACTTACCACCTGAATGCTCTTTGCTGGCTAGCTGATCATGTCTTTCTACACCATGGTATTTAATTAGGTTTTTTAGAGGACATGTTACTTTATCATTTGTAACCACAACTCTTCCCCCTCGCTTCCAACCAGGGATGATCAGGCCTACAGTAAGAACATCCCGAATGACCAGCCGAGGGCTGCCAACAAGTCCTGCTGGGAGAAAGGATGCTCCCAGCTTCTGGCTCCAGGAGAGGATGGGGTCTCTTATACTGGAGTCTACTATCCTCTTTGGCAAAGCTCTCTCCTGACTCACAAAAGAAACAGCTTCCTGGCTCTGCGAGTGATAAATACAACACAAGAAGTGGATGAATATAAAGTAAAATCATCTTCCAAGAGAAGTAAAAGCCCTTTTTTTCTGAAAGAAGGGTGTGCATGTGCATAGAGCGTGGGGGGTAAGGAGGAGAAACAAACTGGGGGTGGGTAGCAGTGGAAAAGGAAGAGGTCGGGTGGCGCCTGCCCTGGTAGGAGGACTTACAAATTCATGTAATCTTCCAAGACCACCTCCAATTTACAGATGATGAAACAGAGGCTGGGAAGGTTAAACGGTCTGACCAGGGTAATGCAGCAGCAGGTGACATCTCATGATACGCACCCAGCTCCTTTTGACTCTAAAGCCCATGCTCTTTGGAGCATTAGCCCTCTGGCCCCGTGCCCCAGCCCCCACTCACATCATTGTAGAGCCTGAAGGCCTTCTTCAGGTATCCGGCTCGCCCGCAGCCCCCGATCAGCACCGTGTAGTTGCATTCGAGGGGCTGGAGTCGCTCCTCCTTCAGCATCTGCCTCTCAAACAGCTCCAGGGCCTCTGCCAGCTGGTGGGGGGGAGGGGGGGGGGACATGGGAGGGGGCTCAGGTCAGCCTCAGAGACCCTCAGCAAAAGGGAAGGAGACTGAGACTGAGGGACCCTCCCAGGCGTGCCCGGGAGCCACACATCCGCCCTGGGCCTCTGCCACCAGCTTCTTGGTTCCTGTGCTCTGCAACAAGGGAGCTTCCTGGTGGCCAGGAAGAAAAGCCCCCTAAACTCCCACCACCTACAAAAGCTCTCAGTCCCCGTGCCATGCCTGCCTTCCCTCCAGCCAGATGTTAAACTCCTCAAAGGCAGGGCCATGTCTTTGCCTGTCTGTGGGCCTAGAGTGGAGCCAGGGCCTCATCCTCACTAAGTCCTCAGAAAATATTCTGCAGATCCCGGAATCTGCCCTCCCCCTGCTTCCTTGGTGACCCCATCTGTAGTGCCACCCCCTGGGTCTAAGCTGGATGGGAGACTGGGTTCTGGCCAGTTTGGTAGGTACACTCAGGGCCACTGTGCTGCACAATCACAGGGGGCCATTCACAGCAGCAGCCTCCTGAGATGGCACAAGACAGCAGCCCTGAATGACTAGCTTCCTCTGGCTGCAAATCCCCTTGGCCCATAGTCGTCTCTACCCCATCCCTACTCCTATACCACCCCCTTTAAATCCTCAATTCACTCCTTTACAACTTAATTATTTTCTTTGTCCGTCGGTTCAGCCAGTAATTACTGAATCCTACTATGTACCAGGCAAAGTCTATTCGCTGGGATACAGCTATGAACAAGAGGGAGATCCCTCATGGAACACATCTTCTAGTGTGGAAAGAGACACCAAATGAGATAACTAAGAAAAATATACACTGTGTCAAATGGTGATAGGTTTTAAAACAAAAATAAAGCAAGCAGTGCCAAAAGAAGGGTATGGGAGATTCAGTTTTAGGTATGACAGCCAAGCAGGGCCTCAACCAGAAGATGACAGAACAGCGATCTGAAGGAGGCGAGGGAAGGAACCATGCAGCTATCTGAGAAAACAGCCAGTGCAAAAGGCTTGAGGCAGGAGTCTCCCTGGGAGTTGGAGAAGCAGAGAGGAGGCCAGAATGGCTGTGGCACAGTGAGGGAGGGGGAGATGAGTGGAAAGCTAAGGAGGGTGGAAGGCAGATCTTGCAGCCTTCATAAGCTATTGTGAGGCTTTGACTTCTCTGTTTCTCAACTTTTCATTACGGAGAAGTTCAAATAGGGGTGCCTGGGTGGTTCAGTTTGTTAAGCGTCTGACTTTTGATTTCGGCTCAGGTCGTGATCTTGCAGTAAGTGAGATCGAACCCCACATCAGGCTCTGTACTGACAGTGCGGAGCCTGCTTGGGATTCTCCCTCTCCCTTTCTCTCTCTGCCCCTCCTTTGCTCACACTCTCTCTCTCTCTCAAGATAAGTAAACGTTAAATAAAAAAGAAAAGAAAGAAAAGTTCAAACGCACACAAAAGTAAAGAGAATAGAACTACAATGATGATGAATGTTCAGCCAATCTTGTTTCACCATACCCTGTTCCCACCCCTTCCAAACTGAATTTTTTATTTTTTATTTTATTTTTTTTTTAAATGTCTTATTTATTTTTGAGACAGAGAGAGACAGAGCATGAACAGGGGAGGGTCAGAGGGAGGGAGACACAGAATCTGAAACAGGCTCCAGGCTCTGAGCTGTCAGCACAGAGCCCGACGCGGGGCTCGAACTCACGGACCGTGAGATCATAACCTGAGCCGAAGTCGGCCGCTTAACCGACTCCACCCAGGCGCCCCCCAAACTGAATTTTTTAAAGCAAATTCCAGACATTGCATCATTTCACTCCCCAAATCTTCAACACACACCTCTAAGAGATTTTTAAACATAAATGCAATGTCTTTATCTATACTTAATAAAATGAACATCAATGTCATTGAACACATTGAGAGTCCTGGAAAGAAAAATAACAATCTTCTTTCTGCTTTAATAGGATGGCTCTGTGCTGCAAGCAGATGTGGGAGAAAGAGGTGGTGTGAGCAGCAGGGAGCCCAGTGACCAGGGTTTTGATGGCTGAGGGGCTGAGGTTAAGGCTAGGGGTAGCCCTGAGGGAAGTGTTAGGACTGGAAACATCTTGAACCTGGAGCTGGTGAGAGAAAGAGAAGAGTTGGGGATGGCCTGAAGGCATCTGGCCTGAGAGGCATCGCCATTTAGTGAGATGAAGACAGTGCAGGGAAAACAAGGCTGTGAACAAAACCTTCAGGTGAATGTGGGTAAATGTAAGGGAGATGGTGAGGTAGCTGGATATGCAGATTGGGAAGGATGGGCTGAGGATACCAACATGAGAACTGTAACAAGGAGGGGGACCCTGACAGCAAGGGGGTTGGTGGGTCACCTAGTGCAGCACCCAGGGTGAGTGAGGACAGAGAAGAGCCCTGAGCATCCAAATATTTAGAGATAGGGAAGGTAAGGTGGCCCCTCAAGAATACTGAACTACCAAGAAGGAGACCCAGGAGCAGCAGAATCCAAAGGTTCCCTCACCTTTCCTTCTTTGATCAGGTGTTTGCACTGGAAGAAGTACCAGTAAGGGGTGTTTTTCCGGCCCCGCCATGGCTTTGGCTCCAGGTCCCTCTCCTCATCTTCGTCAACACTCTGTTCCCTGAGCCGTAGGTTATACAACTGGGCTGTCGATTTTTGGAACATTCTCCTTGAGGAATATTTGTTGGAGAGGGTCCCAAAGCTCTCTTCCTCTTCCTCCTGAGTGGCCATGGGGCCGGGCTGGCTCAGGTCAGAGCTGACGCTGCTCCTGTTCTTCTGGTTCCCCTGGCCAAGGGGCAGTTGAGAGGGAGAGCTGCTGCAGGCTTGTGTCAGCCCCGCAGCCCTCAGCCATTTGGGCCCCTCCCTGCCTCCTGCCCATTTGGCTCTGAGAGGGTCAAGGTGCTGAAGGGCATACAGTCCCACTGGGCGAGGGCCGGAGAAGAGCCGGGCGAATCTCACAAGGTCCATCTCTGGCTTTTCCCCTCTAGGGCCTGGCAAGGTCAGAAAAAGAATGAAGTCTAACTGGTCTTGTAGTCACAAAAGGCAGAAAGAGGACACAGAAGTGAGTACAAGCACAAGCTCTGAGATTAGAAAGCCCAGGTTCAGATTTCAGTTTTGCCAAACCATCATCCACGAGTCTCCCAGCACTGGCTGCTCTGGTCTCAGTCTCCTCACCTGTAAACTGGGGTCAACTACAGCACTGTGGCAATGATCAAATGAGGCTTCGGATACATGGCCTGCAGCATGGTGCTGGCATAGTAAACACCCGACAGACATAAGCTATTGATATTATCAAGCCATGATTTAAGAGATCGGGGACTGAAGTTAGAGCTGAGTTTGAGTCCTGTGGGACTAGGCCCATTACTTGACCTTCCTGTGCCTAGATATCATCAGCTGCAAGATACAGATAATCCGAGGTGCCTAGGTGGCTCAGTCAGTTAAGCGTCCAACTTTAGCTCAGGTCATGATCTCGCGGTTCGTAAGTTCAAACCCGGCATCTGCTCTGTGCTGACAGCTTGGAGCCTGGAGGCTGCTTAGGATTCTCTCCCCCACTCACGCTCGCTCTCTCATAAATAAATAAACATTAAAAAAATAAAAAAAACTTAAAAAGTGAGGATAATCCTACCGACCTCACCACGAGGGTAAAGATTAAATGAGGTATTTTTAGCACATTTCATTTAATAGAAGTTTTAGAAATCGTAGCTATTATAATGTATTATTAGGAAAAAATTTGTCAGCATTCTGGGCCTCTGCACAGGGAAGTTAATTCAAACGTGTCTTTCCTGCAAAATCTGTGGGTAAATGGACTAGAGGTGTGTTGTCCAATATAGTGGCCACTGGCCACACGTGGCTACTGAACACTTAAAACATGCCGAGTCTGAATGAAGATGTGCTTTAAGTACAAATTACACACCAGATTTCAAAGACTGTGTCCAAAAAAAAAAAAAGAAGGTAAAATATATACACGATAATCTTTTGACATGACATTTTGAAATAATTTTGGACATACTGGGCTAAAGAAAATTAACATGAGTTTCCCAATTTTTAAACTTTATAATAACACGAGTACTTGAAAATTTTAAATCACGTATGTGCTCGCACTGTATTTCTATTGGACAGCTAGACATCCTGGTCTGCATACTTGAAACTCTTTAATAAAGAAAAAACACCAGAATAGCCAGCCTGAAAATATTTTAGGATCTAGTTATATTGGAAGGTCACAGTTGGTAAGACTGCAGAAGTGACTGCAGATTGAACAGATTAGTAACTGAGGCTCAGGAAGGGGAGCAACTGGCTGGGGGGTCCTGCCGCAGTACAGTGTAATATCAAGGTAAGACCAGCCAGGTGTGGAACTGGGCTGACTTCCAACCCAGGTCCGAGTAAGATATTGGACAGCCTCTTTTGACCACCACCCTAGTGACATTAGCACAAAGGGCCTTTTCCACGTTGGATGAGGCCTGCAACTCTAACAGAAATATAACGTGAGCACATATATAATTTAAAATTTTCAGGTAGCCATATTAAATAAAGTGCTTATATGCATTAAATGAAACACATAGCACTGCAAGAAAAAAAAAAACCCAATGATATCAAAATAGGTATCAAAACGTTTTGAAAACGCACTCATGCTACATTAGTTTATATGCTGCTTTTGCAACACACTGAATACCAAGATTCTGTCAACCTGTCAAAGCAGTGATGGGCGTAAATGATAGCTTGTAAGTAGTTGCAGATACTCTATGTCCAACCATCATTTACCCTCCTCCCCACTGGAAATCACGACTTAGTTTAGGGCACTGCTAACGTTACTCCGTCACGGAAGGAAATGCTCATTTCACACAGAGAAAATTAAAGGTGTAATTTTCTTCCTCCCCAAGTTCATTAACCTGCCCAAGCTAATAACCCCTGATTTAGTGACGCGCTGCCGCTGGCCACTCTGGGGGATCCGCCCCTCGGCAGACGCTCCCAGGGGCCCTTTGGCCAGCCCGACCACTCCACACCGGCCTTTAGAGCCTCGGTCGTCTCACTAGATGTCCCCCACTCCGACCCAGACGGTGACACTCGCGGCCCCTGTCCTGTCCCGGCCCAAGTACTGGGCTCCAGGAAAGGTCAAATGGGCTCCCACTCGAAAAGTCTGGCCCAGAGAACGCAGCCCGGACTTCCAGCCCCGCGTCACCCCCAGTGCGGCCCCGCGTCACCCCGCCGCGTCGCCCCCACTCGCGTGCCCGCCTCACAGCGCCGCGCACCAGGCCCTCCTTCCCGGCCACCTTCCCGTAGGCACGCGTCTCCGCCGACTTCGCGCAGGCTCAGTCCGCTGCGCGAACTCCCCACCCGCTGCGCGCGGATGCAGGTTATCCGGTGCAGCGAGGAGAGGCAGGAGATCGGCGGGCAGCTAGTCGGGCCTGGCGGAGCGGCCCGTACTCCGCGCTCTATTGGCCGGGTCTGGACAGGCGAAAGGCCGGCGCGGGCTCCGGGAGCTCCCGGCATCCCTCGGGCGGCGGCGGCGGCGGCGGCGAGGCGAGGCGAGACGAGGCGGAGGATCGTGAGCGGTGGGGCCGGTGGCGGGTAGAGGTGTGAGGGCGGCGAGGGACCTCAGGGGTAGTCGGGCCGGTGTGGCCGCCGCCGCCGCCATGCAGGAAATCATCGCCAGCGTGGACCACATCAAGTTCGACTTGGAGATCGCAGTGGAGCAGCAGCTCGGGGCACAGCCGCTGCCCTTCCCCGGCATGGACAGTGAGCGCGGGGCCGGGGCTGCGGGCAAGGGGCGCGACCGACTCTGCCCCGGGACCCCTCTCCCTCGGTCCCGGGGCCTGCTCCCCATCGGGCCTGGGACTCCTTTCCTCCCCATTCTGGGACCCCCTTCAGGCTCGGGAGCCCCCCTTTCTTGGATCTTTGATCCCCTGGGGCTGTCCCAATACAACCTTCAGGAGGGCAGAACCATGTCTGGCTGTTCGAATAATTCTTGAATGAAAGCGAACGCCCTGGATTGGAAGTTACTTCGCTCCCCCGACTGAAGGAAAATAATTAGATATCCACCTTTTCCACTTGCTCCCCACTTTGAGCACCCTCTTCTTGCTTTCATCAGTACTGGGCGGTTGGAGGAGTCTTGCTGGAGGAAGGACCACCTGTCCCTCTTTGTAGGAGATTCCCAATTAGACACTCAAGCTCCATTCTTCTGAGACTTGCCCCCCTGGGAGCCTATCCCTCACTTTTTCTCTGGACCCCAACTCTGGGTCATTCATCACAGCTGGGCAGCTGCCTGAGCTCCCTTCCTTCTCCACCTTCAGATGGTAGCTCCTGGCTCCGCCACCCCCCAACTTCGGTGGATGTCTCGCACTTTATTTTTATTTATTTATTTTCTAAAGTAGGCTCCACGCCCAGCACGGAGCCTGATGCCGGGCTTGAACTCACAATCTTGAGATCAAGACCTGAGCTGAGATCAAGACTTGGACACTTAAATGACCGAGCCACCCAAGTGGTGCTCCCATGTCTAGCACTTTTTTTTAAAAAACCCAGCAGTTTTCTTGTTTCCTTTCTGGACACACTTGGAATCTGATGTTGTAACATTAAAGCCTAGAGGTCATTGCGTTCAATCCACAGATGGGGCAACTGAGGCCTGGGAGGGGGAAGGGACTTGTGGAAGACCACTTGGTCTACGGCCATTCAGTACCTAGTAAAACCAGGTGAGCTCTCCAGTGTTCTTGACTGGTTCGGTCTGCGGTTCCCTATGTTGTGTTAGATCCATGTTCTCCTACCAGTCCGTGGCCTGGAAGAGCCTCCTGTAGCCTCATTCCCCTCAAGTGGCCACACTTCTCATGCACAGTCTTAGCCCTCTGGACCATCCCATGTCCAAACTGGGGGTAATTAACTTCTGTGATCTTATGCCCTAACCTTTCCACAGCCACTTGAAAGCATCTTGCTTATAGGAGGTTCTCAGAATAACTGGTCCCAGCATATGTGTCTCATGTTGCAGGGAATGGCTAAAATGAGCAGCTTTTTTCTGGCTTGGTCTGGCTTTGCATTTTTTTGCCAGAACGTTTCCTGTACCCTTTGTGGTTAAAGGCAAGGAGGGTCCCCTCCCTGTGTTTTCAGCTGTCCCTAGTCACACCTCACTTTGTTTGATGTCTCTGTTTTCCTTTCTGCAGAGTCAGGGGCTGCTGTCTGCGAATTCTTTTTGAAAGCTGCCTGTGGCAAAGGTAAGAAATCACTGGCTCCCCGACATTCCTCCTGAGGTGCTTTCCACCACCCAGCCTTCAAGCAGACTTATAGGCTGTCAGGTCTGGTTTGCTGCAGACTAACAGTGTCCCTAGATGAAATCACTGTGCTTTGGATAGGCTAGGAACACTATGGGGTATTTTGCCTGAAATTTAAAACACAGGATGGACCCTCACTCTGAGTCTGCCTTCTCACCTCACTTTCCCTGTGGCCACGAGCTGACCTGTGACATGGGCAGAAGGTGTGAGTATTGAGGTGTTTAGGTACTTTTTCAAGATTACAGAGTTAGTGAGTGGCTGAGCCAGTGTCTGAACCCAAGCCTTTCTGATTCTACAGTCTGCACAAGCTCACTGTCCTCTGTATCCTCTCATGAAAAACCCCTACAATAGTCTGTCCTGTGGAGCTTTGTTCATACTAACTGGGCTCCAACAGAGGCTGCTGGAGCCAGACCATCCATTGATTCATAAGGAGACAGATTGCAGGTGAGACCTTACATGCCATGTATAGGTCTGGGCATTTTTCTTCCTGTAGGCAAATTTATTTGGAAACTAATTTTTTTTTTTTTAATGTTTATTTATTTTTGAGACAGAGAGAGACAGAGTGTCTGACTTCGGCTCAGGGCGTGATCTCGCAGTCCATGGGTTCAAGCCCCACGTTGGGCTCTGTGCTGACAGCTCAGAGCCTGGAGCCTGCTTTGGATTCTGTGTCTCCCTCTCTCTCTGATCCTCCCCCATTCATGCTCTGTCTCTCTCTGTCTCAAAAATAAATAAACATTAAAAAAAAATTTTTTTATTTTTTATTTTTTTTTTTTTAATTTTTTTTTTCAACCTTTTTTATTTATTTCTGGGACAGAGAGAGACAGAGCATGAACGGGGGAGGGGCAGAGAGAGAGAGGGAGACACAGAATCGGAAACAGGCTCCAGGCTCCGAGCCATCAGCCCAGAGCCTGACGCGGGGCTCGAACTCACGGACCGCGAGATCGTGACCTGGCTGAAGTCGGACGCTTAACCGACTGCGCCACCCAGGCGCCCCTAAAAAAAATTTTTTTTAAGAAAAAACAGTTTCCAAAAAATAATAGTAATAAAAATAAATGAAATGATATGAGTTTCCCCCCAAAAAAAAAAATAATAAAATGAAATGAAATAAAAATAAATACGAGTTTCCAAGGGCGCAGCTCTGTCCCATCTGGGTGGCTGGTCGCTCAGTTCCTGCCACAGAAGGCCAGTTTGTATACAGAGCATTTCTTTAATTCTGAAGTTGATTTTCTTTCCTAATTCTTGGAGGCTAAGTGGGCATTTATAACTAGAGGTGGAGCCCACTTGGGGTCCAGGCTTCTGCTGGTATCCTCTTTACCTTCTGTTTCTTAGAGCCGTGTTTCCCAAACCCCAATCTTTTTTTTTTTTTTTTAACTACCCCTACAATTTTTGCTATGTCTGTGTATCACTAAAGCTATTCTTTAATTAACAAATAAGCTTATTTCCCCACCACCCTAAGGCTTATTAAGTTTCCATCTTACTGCAGCCAATTAAGCCGACTGTGCTCTTTTCCCATGGGGCCCGGTGTGGTGTGTCTGCAAACAGCAGCCTCCTTGGTGGTCTATACAGCCTGTTGATTGTATGGGTTGCCCTAAGGGACCTTGGAGACAGCTTTTTCTGGTGGACATTGAAGTTTGGCCTCACGCTTTCTCCAGTCTAGGCTCCAGACAGGCATGCAGGGTGCCTATGGAAAGCCCCAGGGCACAGTGGCCAGGGTCCACATTGGCCAAGTCATCATGTCCATCCGTACCAAGTTGCAGAACAAAGAGCATGTGATTGAGGCCCTACGCAAGGCCAAGTTCAAGTTCCCTGGCCACCAGAAGATACACATTTCCAAGAAGTGGGGCTTTACTAAGTTTAATGCAGACGAATTTGAAGACATGGTGGCAGAAAAGCAGCTCATCCCAGATGGCTATGGGGTCAAATACATCCCTAATCGTGGCCCCTTGGACAAATGGTGGGCTCTGCACTCATGAGAATCTCAGCACTACCCCTCCCTATTTATGCCCACCAATAAATCCTGCTTCCTATCTTAAAAAAAAAAAAAAAAGTTTCCATCTTACAGTAATATCTGTGAAAGCATGGTGTGATGTTTTAGTTAGGTTTTTCCAAAACACATAGAAAATATAGAAGTACTAAAACTTAAACGTGTGCCCATGTACTGCCTTCTGCCAGGGGCAACCACCGCCTCCCAGGACATGTTGCTCCCAGATACTGCAGGGAAATGTGGGGTGAAGGCGCCGCCCTCCTCACAGTGCGCTGTCTTTCTTGGCAGGGGGCATGTGCCCATTCCGCCATATCAGTGGCGAGAAGACGGTTGTGTGTAAGCACTGGCTGCGGGGGCTGTGCAAGAAGGGGGACCAGTGCGAGTTCCTGCACGAGTACGACATGACCAAGATGCCTGAGTGCTACTTCTACTCCAAGTTCGGTAAGCAGATGGCCCGGCCCCTCTCTGTACTCGGACATCCAGGCTCAGGAGCTCTGGAGAGGCACCCAGAACAGACACCCAGAGGGGATAAACAGCTGCCCATGGTGTCTGCTAACTCCCATCTTTACAGCTTCACATGAGAACCTCACGCAGTGCCTGCCAACCTCAGCTGGCCCTCTAGTTTCAAGTTCTTTGGAAGCTGAGGCAACTGAGGGTCCCATGGTGGGTGCAGCTGGCAGGAGGCCTTGTTTCTGCTCACGTTGACCTTTTCCCTCATATCGGCTGTTGCTTCCAGACTGGCGACTCCTTGCCCCCCAGGTCTGAGCTGGTTCCTTCTGTCTGGGAGTGCGATCCCAGGTATTACTTTGACTGTCCTAAACAGGGGGCTGTCTTGTGGTGGCCAAGAGCTCCACTCCTCACCTTGAGGTTGCCTTGCTCGCTGTATAGAGAACATGTGCCCTTGGCTATCCTGAGGACTGCATGGAGAAGCGGGGGCAGAGGGGGCTGCTCAGCAGAGCTCTTATGCTCCCTGATGGAACTAGAATCCACCGCTCTCTGCTGTGGGCGGAGGTTGCCCAGGAAGGAGCCCTGTTGGTCAGGATGAGGATGGGCTCTGGTCCTGGGACCGCTGGCCTTGTGCAGGGGCTCAGCGGGGGGCTGGAAGCCTGCTATACTTTGCGGTGGGCTGGGGGTGCTGGGGAGCACTGGACATGCAGCATGCTTTCAAAGCACTGTCATTAGGAGACATTAATTATTCCAGCAGCCCGACAGGCATGCCCTGCTGGTTTATTATGATAGTTGTGGCTTTTTTTGTAGAGGTAGCATAAGCTATGAAGTCAATGCACAGATAGTTAGAAGTAGGACCCAGGCTTCCCAGACGCACCACCCCCCCCCCCCCCCCCCACTGCCACCACCAAACCAGCTCTGGAACCAGCACTGGAAGGGGGGTGTCCCCTTTTCATGGAAGCCATCTCCCATCTGGATCCAAAGGCAGGAGACAGCCCTCCTGGAAGACTCTTAAGAGCACCCCTGAAGGCTGACCTGGGTTCCTTCATTCCTGCCGGGCCTGGCAACCTCCCCACT
The DNA here is from genome assembly GCF_024362965.1 of Panthera pardus. Lineage (NCBI taxonomy): Eukaryota > Metazoa > Chordata > Mammalia > Carnivora > Felidae > Panthera > Panthera pardus. The sequence goes on along the minus strand of NW_026526969.1, from coordinate 9,875,979 downwards.
GCCTCTGATGCTCCCCTGCCTGCCCTTTCCCCACAGAGCTCGCCCCAGTGCACATGTACCATGCAGCTTCTGTTACCTGTGACACAAGTGAGGGTCCTCTTTCAGCACTGGAGTGTTGGTAGTAAACAGGAGAGACCCGTTTCTCGTCCCGCGGTGCTTTTGTTCTGGTGGCCCAGGGACAGAGGCAGCTGACAGCAGTGAGACAAAGTTGAAGATGATATGCATGGGACACCTGGGTGGCTCAGTCGGTTAAGCATCAGGCTTCAGCTCAGGTCATGATCGCATCGTGAGTGAGTTTGAGCTCCACATCGGGCTCTGTGCTGCCAGCTCAGAGCCTGGAACCTGCTTCACATTCTGTGTCTCCCTGTCTCTCTGCCCCTCCCCTGCTTGCACTCTGTTTCTCTCTGTCTCTCAGCAATAAATAAATGTTAAAAAAAAAAAAATTAAAAAATAAAAGAAAATGATATGCAAGGGGCGCCTGGTGGCTCAGTCAGTTGAGTGTCCGACTTCAGCTCAGGTCGTGATCTCACGGTCCATGAGTTCGAGCCCTGCGTCAGGCTGTGTGTTGATAGCTCTGAGCCTGGAGCCTACTTCTGATTCTGTGTCTCCCTCTCTGCCCCTCCCCCACTCACACTCTGTCTCTCTCACTCTTAAGAATGAATAAACGTTAAAAAAAAAAGAAAAGAAAATGACATGCAATAAACACTCTAAAGGAAATAAACAGCAATGGGACCACATGAGGACCATATTTTCCTTTAGGCTAAGTGGTCAAGGAAGGTCTTTCTCAGGAGGGGAGACCTGAGCTGGGATCTGAAGGCTAAGAAGGGGCCGGTCACGTGGGGCGGGGGGCAATGTGGCTGGGGGTGGAGGAGCCTGGGGAGGAGTGGGCTAGACCACATAGAGGCTTGCGGGTCTGGAAAGGGATTTGCGTGTTCTCTGGCCACCAGTGATCAGATTGTCCTTCCGTGTGTCACATGGATCGGGGAGGGCAAGTGCGGAGGGGGTGGATCCCGTAGTTGGGTGAACGATGCCACTGGCCAGCTGGGCCCGTTGCTCCTAAGAGGAGCTGTCATCATAAAGGCTTTATCACATTCTGCCACAGGACTTCAGCCTTGAGTTCCCAAATCTTCCCTGTTTGTTCTGAAAGGTGGAATCCTCAGACCTTTCGCCTGTCCCGGCTAGTAGATGTGAAGGGCTCATCAGGGTAGAGACCAATTATTTCCTGCTCTCAGTTGGTGCCTTTGCATATTTGGGCCCCTGTCCAGTGTCCAGGATACCCCCTTTGGGTAAGAGAGCCATGAGGTGGGTCTGGGTCTGGCTCTCCCGGAGCTGCCCCAGGTGGACGCACGTCTGGCTTTCCCTGCAGGGGAGTGCAGCAACAAGGAGTGCCCCTTCCTGCACATCGACCCTGAGTCCAAGATCAAGGACTGCCCTTGGTACGACCGTGGCTTCTGCAAGCATGGTAGGTGTCAGGGTGGCTGGGCCCCCAGCAAGACGCTGGTCCTCGCTTCCTGTCCCCACATGACCCTCTACCTGTCCCAGCAAAATCTGGTGTTAGGCATCTGGGGCTCGTGAGGCTTTTTTACACCCTCAGCTCGCCCGAGCCTCCCAAAGCTCCTGTGTGGACTGCACTCTCACCTAGATTTTCGGTAAGGAAACTATCGGTTTAGAGGTTGTGTGCCCTGCCTGCTGTCCCTTGTGAATGGATATGAGACAGAGCCAGTATCTAAAGCCCTGCTCTTGCTCTCTGCACCCCAGGCAGTGGTGTAGGCAGGGTTCTGACTGGCACAGGGGCACGAGGCCATCCCCCGAAGAGGGGAGTCTGAGTGACCCAGACGCTTGGCTCCACAGGTCCCCTGTGCAGGCACCGGCACACACGGAGAGTCATCTGTGTGAATTACCTCGTGGGATTCTGCCCAGAGGGGCCCTCGTGTAAATTCATGCAGTGAGTAGCCAGACCCTGTTCCCCTACCCCACTCCTGCCCCAGGCCCTGCTGCCCTCTAGATCTTTCCTGGGTCCAGCTGGGCTTTGATCATTAGGTGGTGTCCCCACAGGACCTGGGGCAGGGGTCACTGCTGCTCCCTGAGCTCAGAGGTGGCTCTGCCTAGCCCAACACTTAACCTTTCCTGGGTCATAGATCTGATGAAAGCTGGGCTGCGTGCATGAGAAAAGCTCATGCCTTGTAAGGGACCTCTGGTTAAGAACCTGAGCCCTAAAGGAAGGAGACTGCAGTTTGGGGGCCTCTGTGGAGTCAGAGCTTGGGATTCCACATATACTACTTTGTATAACTCTCAAGTGTGTGTGAGAGAGGATGACGCCATTTCGCGCGTGGGAACACTGAGGCTCAGAGCTTAGCCACTGGCCTCGGTCACATGGTGGTAGGGTTGGCACCTGGTCTGAGGCAGGTCCGTAGCCTCTAAAGTGGGGTTCACCTTGCCCAGCAGGGCTCAGAGCTCCTCTCCTGGGCCTTAGTGCACATCTGTCACTTTGGGTGGTTGTGGAGTCGGACTTCTCCCTGGGGTGGCGCTGGGACCGCAGAGTAGTGTCGTTCCCCTCCACCCCCCACCCTGGGCTGCTTCTGTCCACACCACGGACACCTGCACAGAAGCATGGTATCCTGGTCACTGCCACCCAGTGGGCAGGTGGCAGGTGCTGCAGACTTGGCGCCGCTTTCTGGATGAGAGCCAGGAGCCTGCAGGGGGCCCAGGGATTCCTGCTTGCGGGGCAGCCGGGTGTGTTCCTCGGGATTGTGTCTTGTCGGAGGTGGTCTGGCACCTGAGTTAGAAGTGGATGTGGGGGCAGTGGGGGGAGGTCCCATGAACAAAAAGCCCTCCGGAGGCAGCAGCACTTTGTGAAGGTCCCGAAGCTAGATGTGGGCAGAGCTGCCCAGACAAGTCAGTTCTTTTCACCCCTGTCCCCCGAGGCTTCAGGGGCGGAGCTGAGAGCCGGCGCCCTCCCCACATCTGGGTGAGTTGCTCTGTGCTTGGGCAGAGGCTGCCTGTGATCTCCTGGGAATACCTCCTGGCATGGCCCCTCTCTCATCCCCTCTTCTCCTCTTCTTCTCATCCCCTCTGGCTGCGGGGTGACCAGCCCTCGATTTGAACTGCCGATGGGAACCACCGAGCAGCCCCCACTGCCACAGCAGACGCAGCCTCCGACAAAGGTACTGTGCCCCTGCCCCTCCCTGGCCCCGTAGTGCTGCCGGCCCCCACACTGCCTGCCCTGGTGCACGGTCCGCCACAGCCCCGGCTGGTGATGTGTGAGAAGGCAGTGAGGAGGTGGGACAGGAGGGGAGTCACCCCGAGTTCCAGCAGAAAATTCAGGGAGCAGAATGGTTTGCATCTCCCTCTAGAGGTGGAGGGCTCTCTGCTATGTCTGCTAGAGCCGAATGCCCACTTGGCTTCTCGCCCCTTCTTGCCTGGCGAGTGCCTCAGTGGCACCTCACCCCCCACCCCCGCTCCCAGGGGCCAGAGCGGAGGGCAGCTCGAGCGCCGTGGGTCTGCTGCTCTTGCTTCTGGTTCCAGCCCTTCCTGTTTCAAACAGGGAAACAAACTAGAGGGAGGGCCTCGTCTGAGGTCCCGCAGCTGGGCAGGAGCAGCTGGGGAGCAGAACTGAGGCTGACTGGTTCTCCTGCCAGTACCCTTAGCACTCTGAGTGGAGGTTCCCAGCAGGACAGGCTGGGAACAGAGCTGAAGGACCAGCTGGCTTCACTTTTCTAGACAAGGGGGTCCCACAACCCAGCAATGGGCTGATCCCCTCAAGGATGAGGAGAGGGAGAGATGCCACAGACAAGTGGGAATCTGCAGCAGCACCCCCCGAAACCAAGGACACCCGGGAGTCAAGGGTTGGGGGCCCAGAAGAAGGGCTGGCCAGGTGCACTAAGCAGGGTCTCAACAGGCTGAGTAAACCCGCCTACTGATCTTGAATTCTTACCTATTACCTGGCTGGACTCTGACCCCATTGCCAAAGCCCTGCTCATCCTTCATTGCTACAGGCTGAGCAGCTGGTAGGGGGCATGCCCCCCCGCCCCTGGCCCCACTGCACTGACCCCCACCCTCAGGAGGCTGTGGGACGACTCAGAACTCCTCGCAAAGCCAGGAACTGGGTGTGGGTACAGCCATGACAACCTGGGGCTTTCTAGCTCAGTGCTCCTGTATTTGCGGAGGCCGGGCCGGGACCCCTCTTGGTTAGGAGGTGGCCTAGCTATCTGGCCCGAGCCCCGAGCCCCCCATCCCCCTTGCTCACATGACTCCCTAGTGGAGGGCCCTCTCAGCCCCTAGACCGCAGGTCAGCACGTCAGCCTCCAACTGTTTTTCTGTGACTGTTGCTCGCCGTGTAGGCTGCTAAACATCTGGCTGAACCAAGCGTTCATCCTGACCTGAAGCTAGAACCTCAGAAACAAAAGTAAGGCCTGCTCATGCCCTCGCCCTGCTGCCCCAGAGACCTCCTCGTCTCTTTGGTGTTTTGTTTTCTACTTTTATTTTTCGTTTTTGTGTGTCTGCATGGTGTTTTTCGGGCAGCGGCTCCTGCCATCATCACCAGATGTTTCTTTTCTGGCTGCTCTCCTGAGCAGGGCCACCGCGGAAGCCCTTCTTCCTGCTGGTCATGCGGGAGCAGTCCCGCCCTCTTTTTTCCTGTCCCCATTGGTAGTCTGCGTGCACGTGTTTTCCGCAGTAAAACCGTGTTGTGTAACTCTTTCCAGCAAAGTAACAATCCGCCATTACAAAGGTCGTCCTCCTTGATCCAGTTAACGAGTCAGAACTCTTCTCCCAATCAGCAGAGAGCCCCGCAGGTCATCGGGGTCATGCAGAGTCAAAACAGCAGCGCAGGCAACCGGGGACCCCGGCCGCTGGAGCAGGTCACCTGTTACAAGGTGAGTCCTGGGGCTGGGGGATGGGGCAGGGTCTTCACAGTCAGAGGCCGTTCCCTCATTCCCCAGACAGTTAATTTTGAAAAATGAAAACATCTATGTTTTTCCTGACCATAAAAGTGACAATGGGCTACTCTGGTGGGCTAGAGACCATGCTGCTTCCTTCCACGATACACCAGGGCCAACAGAACGATCACACATGCTGTTGAATGCAAAGACAGAGTTTGAAGGAAAGGGAGGGGAATCTTCCAGAGGCCAGTAACAAAATGGAAGCATGGGTTAAGGGAAGGGAGCCCTGAAGCTTCTGGATGTCCTCACATCCCACAAGGGCACATGCCCAAATGAGAGAGACAGCTTTACCACCCAGGAAAAAGACAGATTAGAATCCCCCTGAACAGAGTGGGACGCTCAGGGGAAGGGTAAACTTTTAAAAGTCCTGCTAGAAAACTTGTGTTGTTCTTGGCTCTGGATGGAAAGGGGGGAGAAAAGTGCCTTGAGACTTCATAGTCACCAACGGACCCTTCGTGAGTTTGGGGCTGTATGCACACCCTTGGTGAAGGCTATACAGACTTGAATTTTCTAATCGGAAACAGCCCCAAATGTGGGCCCCTGGAATCTGGCTCTATGAGGAATTTATTCTCAGCCCAACCACACAGAATTCCCACAGCTAAAGTTCCGAAGAATGAGTTCATAATCAAAAATCACAAAACCTAGAAGGAAGCAAACCCCACTGAGGGAAGTCAGCAGAAACAACTGATAGTAGAACTAGGCTTACAAAAACTTCAGATTTCAGTATTTTACAAAATACAGAATTAGTACACGCTTTCTGTAAAAACATTTAGAGGACAGAGATGTTTCAGGTACACAGTGTTATCTCTATTCCCACCTTTCCTAAAACAGCCACTTGACTTAGTGTGCTGTGTTGTCACGATTTTTGGTTTTGGTGTTCCTTCAGGCCCCATGGGGGACCCCACTTAGAGAACGGCTGTGCCAAACTTACATAAGCACGATGAAAGTACATTTTCATGTACATAGGGCTCTAGTGTGTATAACTTTCTATAGTCTCTTTTTCTTAATACTATGTTGTGGATTGAACTATGTCAATATATGTGAATGTAATCTGTTCCACTGGCTGTGTAATATAACCACAATTTACTTTCCCAGTTCTCTGTGGATAGCAGTTTATAGTTTTTGTTACTAAAAACCATGCTGAATCTAACACTTAGACCTCTGTGAGCTCTAGTCTGATAGCAGCATCCATACCTACAAGTAGAAGGTCTGAGTCAAGGGGGCGTACGCTTAGCTTAAATTGTTCCTAGAACTTTCTCTCAAGAAAGGCTGAGCCACTTCCCACAGCCATCACTCACTCACTCACTGAGCACCTGCCCTGGGCCAGCTCTACTGAGAGAACCAAGACTGTTATTGCTGTTTCCCAGGAGGGGTTTGTGTTCTGCAAGGAGGGGAAGGCAGGTGCCCCCAAGCACCCCCAGGTGCTTTAACTAAAGTTAAATGTGCACTTGGGTTCACGGAATGCCTCAGAGATTTGAGCCTGAGCCCTCCCAGGTGAGGAGAGAACAGACCGCTTTTGACCAGTCATCCATCAAGTACGAGGAAACAGAGGCATTGTAGCTGTTCTCTGGACACCCCCCGCCCCCACCCTGCCCCAGGACTCTGCAGCGAGGCCTTTGAAGCCAGCTCTCCCAAGTCCTGGAACTTACAAAGGTGTAGCCAGAACCCAACAACCTCTTCTCACGTCAGGCCCTTCATAGTTGATATTCAAGACACCTTGTAGGAATCCTGGGTTCTCCAGGGCCAGCTGTGGAAGCTGACAGACATGCCAGGTGCTGTGAGCAGGGTCCCAGTGAGTCCTTCCCTCTGGTGATCTCACCAGAGGGTCAGCCGGCAGCTCCACAGGCCACTCATCCAAAGTCACACATACATATCAGACAGCCTTGGAAAACGCAGGCACTGTGGGGTCAGGGGGATAGAGCAGACGAGAGATCTGGGCATTCCAGGGTGAGGAAGCTGGGGTTGGGAAGGCACTGGGTGCATTAGTGCAGGGTGAGTGCTCCTACCTGTCTCCTGACCCTTGTCCCGTTCTTGAGGCTGCCATTCACTACCTTTTAATTCCTTTCTTTTTGGGGAGTGAAAAGAATGAATGAAGAGAAGCTAAGGCAGGGCCTGGAAAATCAGAGCTGGGACAGGTCAGAGTCAGTGCTAGATTTTTCAAGTGATTTTCTGGGTCTGTTCACCCAAGTCTAACCATTGTCCCATCTCTCTGATCCTGTAACCAAAACTTGCCCCGGGGGGGGGGGGGGGGGGCTAGCTTAAGCAAGGGTGCAAGAGGCAGGCAGGAAAACTGGGTGCAGCCCGCCCTCCGTGTCCATGCCATGACTCCCCGAGTTGGGGAAGGAGCCTTGTGGCTTCTCTCACCTTGTTGCCTCCCGTCTTCAGACAGTGCCTCAGAAAGGTAAGTGACTGGCTAGCCTGCCAGAGGGGCTTGGTCCCCAGACAGGTGGGGGAGCTCGATTCCCATGGGATTCTCCTCATCCTGCCACCCACGACAGACCTTCCATGGATAGGTCCCATGTTTGACGTGGGCCCAGCCTGCAGAAACCCCCGCTGTGTGCTCTCAGGTCACCCTCTGGCTGTGCAGCCCCCTTCCATCTGCCGAGTTCCTGGAGTTTCTGTGATACCTTTGGAGTTTCTTCGTTGTGTCTGAATGAAAGTCTGGATGACTGAGAATTCTGGAGTCCCCATACCGGACCTGGTATTTGGCAGGTGCTACCTTACCTGAAAATTGCATTTGAAAACGGTGTTGTTTTTTTGTCTCCTCCCTCCCTCCCTCCCTGCTGTTCCCAGTGTGGCGAGAAAGGACACTACGCCAACAGATGCACCAAAGGCCACTTGGCCTTTCTCAGTGGACAGTGACAGCAGCTGGAGCCAGCTCAGAGCAGCCCAAGGGTCCCCACTCTCGGGGACCACCCTGGGCCATCCTTGGGAGCGTGCACTTAACTGTTTAACGCCAGTGTTGGTGCAACTCTGGCTGGAGCAGGCAGGCAAGCACGCCAGGGTTCATCATTATGAGGGGCTACGTCTGACAGTTTCCCTATTGTTTGCTGTAAACTTTTTTAAAAGGGGACAAGTGCTCCAGTTTGGTCAAGTCGGCATCATGTCTGTCTAGGCATCGACACCTGTCCGCAATTCCCTGCACACCGCCCTCTGGGGAGGGGAGGAAGCGGTGGGGAAGGGCTCCTGCCAAGCAGTCTGTAGGGAAGGCAGCCCTTCCCCTCGAGGCCTCATTAAACACCAGTTCTTGGTGACCCCAGGGGCTGTTGGATCATTTAAAGCTGGTCATGCCTGCTTCCTCCACATCCTGCTGAATTCAGAAGCTGTGCCTGTCCGTGTGACTTGAATGAGGCGGCCCCTTGGGGCAAACTTAAGTGCACTCCTTCTCTCTACAACTGGGCCCTGCTCCAAGGTGGCAGTGGTTGAGAGGAAGGGCACAGGGCTCTCAAGTGTGAGGGGCTTTTTGTTCTGGGCTCATTTCCTTGGAGCGCCTCCTTATCAGTGGCATGGCTGAAGGTATGCCTTAAGCTGGAGCTGCAGACCACCCAGTAAATCGATGACACAGTCTATCTGTGCACCTACCTCCTGCCCCTGAACCTGGAAATGTGAGACTGTCACCTGCAGCCTGCTGGGCAAGTGGGCCTGTTCAAGTTCAGTTACAAGAACAATTTTTATGAGATCGATTAAAGCTTGTTTTTTAAGCTGCGTCTGGTTACTTCAGGGACCCACACCAAGGAGAGGACTCTTGCTCCTGGCTGCGCTCAATGCCTGACACAAAGCTTCCATACCAGAGCTTGCTTGTCCCCTTTCAACAAACGTGAACCTGCTGGAAGGAAGGGCCTCTGTACTGGCAGCTGGTGAAGTCTGGAAGCTCAGCCTCTGGAACAGCCACATAGTAGGTCTCCTTCATTTCAGATGCTGGATGATACTTGCTTATTCAAATTTGGATCTTCTAGGAGATAATTAGCTGCAGCATCTCACCCCTTAGACTCCATGCCGTATATGTGCTTACCACACACCTCTCAAGAGGCCAATTCTGACCCTCATATCACTTTACTGAAGACCTTTTTTTTTTTTAATGTTTATTATTTTTGAGGGGAGTAGAAGGGGGAGACAGAGGATCTGAAACAAGCTCTGTGCTGACAGCAGAGTGCCTGATGCAGGCCTTGAACTCACAAACTGTGAGGTTATAACCTGAGCTGAAGTCAGATGCTTAACCAACTGACCCACCCAGGCACCCCTACTGAAGACCTTTGATGAAGGGTAAGGATGAAGGTGCTGGAAATGGGCAGCTGTGAGCTTCTGTCAGGGCCTGTGTTTTCCCTCGCTCCTGAGTCCTCCCACTGAACTTCCTACAGGTTCTGTGGCCTGAGAAATGCAGAAAGGTTAGGGAGAGGAAGGCATTCTTAAGAACTCTGGGCACCAGTTCCCCAGTTCCGTAGATGTAAAACCATCAGCCGACAAGAGGCCAGAAGTATGTAACATTCAAGGCAAAGAGCAGGGAAACCCCTCTGGGCACTTGACAGGCTTAACTAGATGACACCCCCACCTACGGTAAGCTGGGATGAGACCCCAAAGCAGTGGTAGGAAGCCCCCCGTGGATTCAAAGCGCTGAGCATTCCACAAGAACCCCAGCTCTTAGAGGGCAGGGAAATGGCTCAACCAGGGAAGCAGTCTGAGTATCAGTCATCTTTTATTGGACATTAATTCTGAATTAGGATATGAAAGGATTCAAAGGTCACGGTCAGGAATGCCGAATGTGCCTCCATACTGGGCCCTCTTCAGTGGTACTTGCGTAGCCGCTCATGTTCTGAAGTTAGAAAGGCAAGGTGGTAAGTTTCAGGTAAGGTATAGTGAAAGCACAAGACGACAGGAGGGCTTGCGGCTAAATTCACATAAAAGCGTCCTGAGAACTCCTTTCGGGAGACAACCCAGAACCTGCCTGCCAGCATCTGGGCAGAATCCACAGACCTGGAGGTAGAAAGGCATCTCAAGCTAATCTGCTGCCTGGCCAGGCTCTTCCTTCCCAAAAGGAACACGCACTCAAAAGTCCCCAAGATTCTGGCCTTCAGAGCTAGCATCACCTGGATTTCACAGACTGGCAAGGGGCCAGACACTGTAAGGAACCGCCCATGAAACCCAGTCCGTGGCTGCCATTGGAGCTGTTTGGGCATCTCCCACCACAGGAGATCCTCTCTGGTCTTAGAACCAGGAAAAGCCACCCTCTTCCAGAGCACTGAACAGACCCTGGATTGTACCACTCAACCTGTTTCTCTCTTCGCGCTGGCTGCTGGGAAGATGAAGCTCCGCGGAGCCCTGTAGTACCTTAGAGAACGCTTCCCAAGTGTTACTTTTATCCCAGCTTCATGTCACTTTTTCCTGTATTTTCTCTTTGCCACAACTTTCTCACTTAAAATAACATCCTACATTCTATATTCTAACAAGTCCCCCCCAATCTTTCAATTGTCAGTAGAATGATGTACTTGTAAACCTGACCGCAAACCAATACCACCCTGATGAGAGAAACCCCCCTGAAGGGAAGGCAATCTGAGAGACACTCACTGAGTTCCTTGTAACACCGACAATAGTTGAAAAGCACGTAAGCTGCCAGCACCATAGAAATTCCAGCAACGCTCCCTTTCTTCACATTGACATACTTGTTGTAATACCGGTAGTAACCTGCAAACAGGAGAGGAGGGAACTTTTTGCTTTGCTGTGAATGAGGCACACACTGCAAAGTGGAGGCTGGCTTAAATTCAGGGATCCAGTCCTGCTGTGGCTCTTGAAGCCACTCCCCCCCTAAGTTCACCGGCTGATAAAGGGAAGAGCACAAGTGCCCCATGGGTTTTGCCCCAGGAGCCCAGGATCAGACCCCACTAGGCAGGCCCGCCTTGATTCTGCCCCTGTGCTCTCTGGCTCAGCCTGTTAGCCTTTGATCCTACCCCACCCTCACCTCCAGCCCTATGCGATCTTCTTACCCTAATTCTGACCCAAAATCCAACCCCAGTAAGGGCCACTTAGCTGTGGCCAGCTGGGTCAGCCTATCAGGGAAGAAGAAGGCTTTGTGCGATCATCTCTTTCCTGGGTACCCCCACCAGTGAGGAAAGTTTCTGCCCTCTTGGCTCATGGGTTAGTTGACAAAAAAGAATGAAGTGATCCTAGAAGGCCCTAGTTTACAACTGTGAGGGAAGCTGTGAAGGAGCAGTACAGGGAGCTGTGGGCATGAACAGGCCACATTCACTCAGGCTGAGGATCAGGGACTGTCGTAAACTAAGTATGGGGAAAAGGCAGAGTATTCTAATCTGGGTTCAGGAAAGGCCTCAGGGCAGAAGGAAACATGGCACACAAGAGCCAGCTACAGGGTGGCCAGAACTGGAAAGAAAAATGGAAGGAAGGTTTCCCCACCCCACCCCCACCACACACACACCCAGGAAGCTGGAGACCACACAGGTCCCCGTGGGGTGATGTGGGTGTCTAATTCTTGGAATGACACTGGTTCCACAGGACTGATTCTGATCATGCACAGCCCGGAAGCATAGATGATTTCAAACATTCGTCCTGGAAGTTTGTTGCCTGGCAGAGATACGAGCATTACATTACAGACTGATGGCTACCATGCTTCAAACTCAATTTCCTCTTTAAGGAAAATCTTATGATGTAAAAATGCTCACAGACATATTTAAGACAAAGGCAGTGGTACTGATTCCAAGCAGCAGAAAACATTTTCTTGGCTGAAATCTCTTAGAGCCAGACTCTGATAGGACCAGTCACGGAGATCCAGGGGCTAACCACTCATCTCTGTCCTCCTCTCCATAACTTATCAGGCTGAGCTCAGGGCAAAAAGAGACCTGGGTATTTGCTTTTTACACATGTCCATAGGCTCTGACCTCTTTGAAATGCGCCAGCAATGCCTCTAGGGGTGAAATCTCGCATCAGTATCCAGCCTGGCAGCTCTCCTAGCTTCACATCCATGAGCTTCTTCTCTTTCACTGGTACTAAAAAGCAAGAGCAGAAAGACACACTAAAAAATCTCCAGTGAGACAAACAGCATCCTTCTATGTCACTTATTTCAACCATTCAATAAGATCACTACAGAGAGGTTGCACACAGGTAATATTATGAGTAAATATACCATATTCATTTTAAGTCAGAGTCTGTATAAAGCGATAGCTGTATTAATGAACAAGATTCTGAAGAACAGTAACTATGTAAAAACAACCTAAGGACCATGAGGAAGAAAGTAAAGTGGAGGACCAAAAAACTGTTGCAAAATAATATTTACATGTATCAGCTCACTGAATCTTCACAGCAGGTGGCTGATGCCTTTATTTTATAAGGGGTAGGGGAGACTGGCTCAGAGAAATTGGGTCAATTGGCCAAGGTCACACGGCATGCAGGGAGCAGAGGCAGTGCTCAACCTCAGGTCGTCAAGACAATCTGATTTCTACTTCAAGCAACCGACCTGGGACCACAGATGTCAAATGACTTAATACAAATCATCCACTGGGCCCCAGAAAATATTCCAATGAGAGTCTGGGGACAGAGATGAGGAAGGGCTCCTGGTTGAGGCCATACTGTACTCATCTCAGCTTAAGAGTAAAATAGGAGGGGGACCAGGGAAGACCACAGTGGGGGAGAACTGGGAATGTTCAGATGCTCATAAGAAGGCAATGGTCCGGAGTGCCTGGGTGGCTCAGTCGGTTAAGAGTCCGACTTTGGCTCAGGTCATGATCTCGTGTTTCATGAGTTTGAGCTCCGCGTCAGGCTCTGTGCTGACAGCTCAGAGCCTGGAGCCTACCTCTGATTCTGTGTCTCCCTCTCTCTGTCCCTCCCCTGCTCATGCTCTCTCTCTTTCTCAAAGAATAAATAAATATTAAAAAAAAATTTTTTTAAATAAGGGAATGGTCTCCCTTTCCATCCTCCCCATAGAGATCAACCTTAAAAAGCTGCTGAGCAGGTATCCTCTTCAGGGTAAGGAGTCAAAGACTACTGTCCTTTCTTAAAGATGACCGACCAGAGAAGGAGCCAGATTAAATCACTCAAAGGTTTCTTCTCCATTTTGGGGATCCAAGGAAAGACTAAAGTTCCTTCAGGAATCCACTAAGGGGAATCCCACAGATCTCAGTATCTCCCAACATTTAACAAGGGCAAGGATTGTTGGGTCATAAACAGAAATACAAGGCTTAATGGCAGGTTCTAAGTTGCTATAGGTCATCTGGAGAAGCAGACATTTGGCCCAGATGGACCAGATTGAGTGTTTGTCAATAAGCCACAGGTGACAAGTGGAGGCACAAGCCTATGACTTGCATACATAGCTTTAGAGTCATGGTTTAGACTGCCTGTCCCAAACAAACTGGCCCCAACCTTCCATCTAGACTCATCCAACAAATATGGAGCACCTACTGTATGTCAGGCAGCATGCTATGCACTGTGGGTACAGCACTGACTGCAGACAAGAGCCTTGCTCTCAGGAGCCAACATTCTATCGCCAGACAACCATTTCATCCATTCACCATACTTCAGACCCTTTCTGCTTATTCACCTGAGGGCTTTGGTATGTGCAGTGCTCCCAAGCCACCACATGGCTAGCTCAACTTAAATGCTATGTCCTAAAAGGCTTCCTTCCCCCCTCCTTATCTCAAGCACTAGCACTACCCTCCCATATAACCTCCGAGCTCCAGTTTCCTTGTCTATTAAATGGCTATTCCAAGCACTGAATGAGAATCTATGTAAAAGCATTTGGGGTGCCTGGGTTGCTCAGTCAATTAAGCATCTGACTTCAGCTCAGGTCATGATCTCACAGTTCGTGAGTTCGAGTCCCACATTGGGTGAGCTCATGCCCCACTTCAGGTGAGTCTTACTTTCTCTCTCTCTGCCCCTTACTTGCACCCTCTCTCTCTCTTTAAAAAAAAAAAAAAAAAAAAAAAAAAAAAAAAAGCATTTTGAACAGTACTCAGAACTGTCAACTGTTAATATTATTGTTGGAATGTCATTAAGATCTACACTAGGGGCGCCTGGGTGGCTCAGTTGGTTAAGTGACCAACTTGGGCTCAGGTCATGATCTCGCAGTTTGTGAGTTTGAGCCCCATGTCAGGCTCTGAACTGACAGCTCAGAACCTGGAGCCCGTTTCAGATTCTGTGTCTCCCTCTCTCTGCCCCTCCCCTGCAGACTCTGTCTCTCTTTCCTTCAAAAATAAACATTCCAAAAAAATTAAAAAAAAAAAAAAAAGATCTACACTAAGGTGAAACAAACAAAAGACAAAGGTAGAGAAAGAAATGGCATACAAACCAAACTTTAATACATTTTTGGGTTTGTTTTTTTTTTTAATGCTTATTTTTGAGAAATAGGGAGGAGGGGCAGGAGAGATGGGGGACAGAGGATCCAAAGCAGGCTCCGCGCTGACAGCAAAGAGCCTGATGTGGGGCTCAAACCACAAACCGTGAGATCATGACCTGCTGAAGTCAGACTGAACCGAATGATCAACTCAGGCACCCCAAACTTTAGTACATTTTAAGCATAAAGAACTTCAGGGATTAATCACACCCTTTAGTTCTGTGCAGAGAACTGATTAGTTTGGCAGTATTTTTGAAATATGAGACGGTCTCAAATGAACCAAATCTCTGCTGGAGAGTTTAGTGTCTATGATGTTAACCCAACAGCAAACAATAATGTCATTCGAGAATGATTACCTTTCTCTGTCACCCTGTCCAAGCTATTCCTAGGTAAGTTTAATAGTACACATCTTACATGCCATTTCTGTCTTCACTTGGATCAGGAGGCTTTATTTAGTTCAAGGATAACTATACCACATTTCTTAACATACTCCATACCTTTGCGACAGTCTCAAAGCCTTCTTGCATGCAGTGAGGAATACAAACAAGTCATTCTAAAACCAACTGGCTTTAAATATGAATACATGGTGGGGAGTGCATGAGAAAGGTATAGATGGAACTAGAATGGCAGAATGTTGCTAACTGTTGACACTAGGTAATGAGTATAAAGCATTCATTACATTGTTTCCTTTGTATTTGAAATCTTCCATAATAAAGTTTAAAAATGCTTTTAAGGGGTGCCTGGATGGCTCAGCTAGTTGGTCAAGTGTCCAACTCTTGGTTTCGGCTTAGATCACGTTCTCACCGTCATGGGACTGAGCCCCGTGTGGAGTGCTGCACTGAACATGGAGCCTGCTTGGGATTCTCTCCTTCCTCCCCCTCTGCCCCTCCCCATGGTCTCCCTCAAGAAAAAAAATTTTATTTAAAAATAAAATTATAAAAAATACATTAAAAATATACATGATTTTAATACTAGGACCACGCTGGGGGAGATGTGCAAAAGAAACACTTTTTCCATTAAAGTTTTTTGTTGGGGCACCTGGGTGCCTCAGTCAGTTAAATGTGCAACTTTGGCTCAGGTCATGATTTCTCGGTTGAGTTCGAGCCCCGTGTCCGGCTCTGTGCTGACAGCTCAGAGCCTGGAGCCTGCTTCAGATTCTGTGTCTCCCTCTCTCTCTGCCCCTTCCCCACTCACGTTCTCTCTCTTAAAAATAAATAAACATTAAAAAATTGAAAAAAAAAAAAAAGCTTGTTTTTTTTTGTTTGGTTTTGTTTTTGTTTTTTTGAGAGAGAGTGAGCGCATGCTGGAGAGGGGCAGAGACAGAGGAAGAGAGAATTCCAAGTGTCAGTACAGAGCCCGATAAAGGGCTCAATCTCAGGAACCATGAGATCATGACCTAAGCCAAAACCAAGGGTCAGATATTTAACGGACTGAGCCACCCAGGCCCCCCAAGAAACACCGTATTTTAACTATGAAAACACTCACATCGTGACCACATTCAGGGGCTGGCATGGTGCCTTGGCACATCACAGGAGAAAAGGCCAACAATTTAAAATTTATTTTTCTATATATTTAGACATATAGAGTGTTTCCTTAACAAAAACTAAACGTTTATAAGCATGGGGGCCGGGGGGGGGGGGGGGGAATCACATTAGGCTTAAGGAAAGCCAAACACAGCACCATCACAAAACTCCAGGAGATGAACAGATTCATCAAAGATGCATCTATACTTTTTCCAAGAATTTCTCTTAATGGAAGACAAAGACCTCAGTCTTTAGGCAGTCATACTGGAACCCTCCCCCAACACTTCTGCAGTGCCGCACATCCCTCTGCACTCTACCAGTGGTGCAGTGATGAACAGAGTAGACTCAGGGGTCAAGTATTCTGGGTTTAGTGGCTCTTCACTTCTGTGTGCCCTTGGACCAGTTACTGCCCTCTGTGCCTCAGTTTCGTCCTTTGTAAGATAAGGGTAAGAACAGCATTCACCATAAGAAACTCTTAAAAACTGAGAACTGAGGGTTGATGGGGGGTGGGAGGGAGGGGAGGGTGGGTGACGGGTATTGAGGAGGGCACCTTTTGGGATGAGCACTGGGTGTTGTATGGAAACCAATTTGACAATAAACTTCATATATTGAAAAAAAAAAAGAATAGCATTCACCTTGGTACTTGGCTCTAGGTACTATGTAAATAGATTTTTTTTAATGTCCATTTATTTTTGAGAGAGAGAATGAGAGGGGTAGAGAGAAAGAATTCTAAGCAGGCTCTGTCCTGTCAGTGCAGAGCCCAACGCAAGGCTCCAACTGTGAGATCATGACCTGAGCCATAATCAAGGGTCGGATGCTTTAACAGACTGAGCCACCCAGGTGCCCCTAGGTACTAAGTAAATGGAAATTATCTTTCTGCCTATGGGCTATGTGAAGGTGGAAACAACACCACACACAGTTCGTGGTCATGGCAGACTTACAGTGAAGGTTGACAAAGGGGTACATGTTTTTGGGAAGGTAGGTGGCTACCTGGCCTGACTTTATGACTTCAAAGAAGCATACTGTCCACCTACATGAAGAGGCATGAAAATGCTAAGTATCTTCTGAATGCTAAATCCAGCTCCAGGGGTTGGCCAGAGAGTAAAAATTTTAAGCCTGATAGAGCCTCTGTAACACAGTTACTGGATGTTTTGCTTTGTTTTGTTCTGTTTTTATAAACCATTCTTGGGGCGCCTGGGTGACTCAGTCGGTTAAGTGTCCAACTCTTGATTTTGGCTCTGGTCATGATCTCACGGTTCTTGAGTTCGAAACCCACATTGGGCTCTGTGCTGACAGTGCAGAGCCTGCTTGGGATTCTCTCTCTCCCTCACTCTCAAAAAACAAATAAATAAACTAAACACACACACACACACACACGACATCATTCTTAGTCCACAGGCCATACAAAAACAGACCACAGGGAATCTAGCCCATTGGCCACAGTTTGCTGACCCAATTTCATCTACGCTGTTAATTCATATTTTCATCACTTTGTTAATAAACTAGTGGCTTTATGCTCTGGTGACAGACACCATCTAAATGATCATCAGTACTTAGGAGACTTGGGCTTCAATTCCTTCACCTGTCGTGTTGTTGGATGGACCAGAAGTGACATGACCCCGTTCAGTGGTCACAGAGTGAAAGCTGAGATGACTAGCACTGGGCCAGGCAGTGTTTCAAGGACCTTACATGCACTAAGTTGTTTAGTCCTTAGTCCACAGTGCTCATCACTCCACTCTACTTAAACAAGATGCCAAGTCTCAATGCTTCCTTTTCACATGTCATCCTGTTTTAAACAACACAACCACTGTTGATATTCTCATGCCTGTTTCTACAGATGGGAAAAACAGCATCATTCTCATCTGATCCCCTCTTCATTTCTCCATGCTGATATTAAGAATATAGAAACTGTGTAAGACACACATGGGTTCATCAACTCTGTTTCAGGCAGGCCACACCACATCTCTGACCATTATTTTCACCTTTAAAATTGGGGCACCTGGGTGGCTCGGTCAGCTGAGCGGGGAATTCTTGATTTCAGCCCAGGTCATGATCGCTGTTTGTGGATGGAGCCCCAAGACTGGCTCTGTGCTGTCAGCACAGATCCTGCTTGGGATTCTCTCTCTCCCTCTCTTTCTTCTCCTCCCCCGTTCACGTGCGCTCTCTAAATAAACATATCTTTAATACAATGGGATCAACCTTCCAGACAGAGACTTACTGACAAGGCTACTGTGAGGATCTAGGGTTAAAAAATGGTTTCCATACAAAAAAAACAAAACAAAACAAAAAAAAAGTGAGTCAGTACGTTGAGTGTAGATTTATACACACGTCACTGAAAAGCTTGCAGATCATAAGGCCACACTTGCAATTAAAGCTCAGTTTACCACGAGGCCCCAGACACCTAGGTTTGCATCCTAGCTCAGCCCTCTCATTAGTTGTGACCTTGAACAAGCCACTTCACCTCTCTAAGCCTACTCAACGCACATTCAACATACATGCATGCGTCCAACCTTACGTGGCGTCACGCACCATCCTGGGTGTTAGCTCCTCCGGGAGCTTAGTTTGAGCTTCAGCTTTGGGAAGGGCAGAAGCGCGTAGGATTCAAATGCAAAGCGCCTGGGTGACGGCGGGGACAACTATAGCGATACTTCTGCGAGGGGGTGGGGTGGGAGCCGGAGGTGGTGCATTCCCAAATTTGCAAACGCGTCGCCCGGCTGCCCTCACCCTCCCCGCTGCAGCCGAGAGACAAGGGCCCTTGGGCAGGCGGGCGGCGCGGCTGAGCGAGGGGAGAAGGGTCGAATGGTGCAGGACCCTGAGCAAAGGGTCCGGTGCGCCTCCGGTGAGGCCGCAGAGAAGGCCCTGAATGAAGGGCAGGCGGCTCCGCAGCCCCCTCCCCTCCCAGTGCGGCTCTGAGCCCCGTACCCCGGACCCCGGATCCTGCCCTCAATCTTGTAACCTTAACCGGTACAGGTACTCACCGGGCGACGCCATCTTGGAGTCCTGGGTGTCCGCTGTACCGGGCCGCGCGAGGACTGCTGGGTAGGGAGCACGCGCCCTCGCGGGAGCGTGGAGCAAAGGTTCATGGGAAGCAGGTCGCGCCCGGTGCGGGGCTGGAGCTGCAAGTGTGCCATAGGGGGAAGGGCAAAGTCCCTGGAGGGCAAAGTCCGGGTATTCCGTCGTAGAAAGCGGGGAATGGAGTAGGGAGGGAGATGGGCGGGGGACGGGGTGGTGGTGGTGGTAGGGCTCAGCCTGGGCTTCCCATCATAGGAGGGAGGAGGCTGGAAGGGAGCCAGAAATGGGAAGTAAGGAGAAAAGAGCGTCCTGGCTTTCTTACTTTGTCGCCTTAAAATTGTTGTGGGAATTTACAGGGGCATATGAAGACCTTTCCTCCCAACTGTGTTGGATGGGAGATAAGCTGGGACTCTCACAGAATTCCTAGTTACCAGAAAAGCTGGTGTCCAGGCTTGGGCTCCATGTAGGTTTGATGCAAGCATAGCTTTATGTGTCCCAGCTCTGGGCTGGGCTCTGAAGACAGAAAAAAGCAAGACCTAGGGTTACACAACTCCAGCCCTTCTTTCTGCCACTTCTTTTCCATGCACAATGATGTCTCACCACCATCTTGGTTGTTTTTGTTTTGTTTTGTTTTGTTTTTTTTCTGGAAAGGCCACGATAACCATTACTGGTTAAGAAATTCTGACTTGGGCAAGATGCTTCAATTCCCTTAATCTCTCTTCCTTCTCTAAAGTAGGGGTGTACTTGGAGCAGCACTGGCAGGGGAGCTTCCTGCCTTTGTACACATGGGATTGCACAATTTTCCTCCCTATTCAAGAAAGAGCCCAAGTATGAAAAACAGAAGGATTTGTGGAAATACATACATACATACATACATACATACATACATAGGATTTGTGGTTATGTGAAAACAATGAGAAATAAAACCTGGGGTCACCACGCACAGATTTCCCCAAGACCCATGATTTCTAACCCTTAGCCATTGATCTTCAGAAGAAAACAGGGACAAGGAAGGGGTGAACCCCAGGATCCTGCTGTCCCTGGAGCATCATGTAAACCTCCTGGACTAGAGGCTCAATGCCAGGATCTGCACCCTGGGCAAGAGGGCTGTAATTTACTATTTTCCTAGGTCCATCAAGAAAATGGACTCCTCAGGGTACCTGGGCTCAGTTAGTTAAGCATTTGACTCTCGATTTCGGCTCAGGTCACGATCTCATGGTTGGTGAGTTTGAGTTCTGCATCGGGCTCTGTGCTGTCCCGTGTGCTCTCTCAAAAATAAAAAAAAATAAAAAAAAGGGAAAAGAAAATGGACTCCTCCCTGGGGCAGAGATCCATTTTCTTGACCTTTGTCTCCTTATAGTTTAATTCATTTGGAATACCTTTTCTTTCCTTCCTCCTCTGAGAACAAAAACAAAAAACAAACAAACAAACAAAAAACCCAGTGCTCTCTGAGGAGCCTTTGAATGGCATGTTCTTGTGTTGCCAGAAAATTTCTCCTTAAGTCCTGACAAGTTCAATAAGTTGTCACCAGCAGTGTGTGGGGGTGTGGGAGTAGGAGTCATCATACCCATTAAGATTTGTTCTAAAAGGATTTGCATTTCTGGGGGTGACATTGGGATTTGGTTTCCAGAGGGGATAGGGCAACTGTTAGACAAAAAGTTGTGGCCATTGCAGTTTTGGTGACCTTGAGAGACGTTTCCTTTCACCACAGATATACCAGGGAGAACCACCCTGTAACAGGGAGCTCCTTACAAGTTAACAAAGGCTATTGTGATAATTGTCTCATTCAACATGGTGCTGGGGGATAGGGTTCATTACCTTCACTTATGAAACAAGATTCCTTCTGATTCTTTTCTTATTGGCAAGTACATCATGGTAGCATCAATCAGTTGTCAGCTTATTTTCCTGCTTCTTCCACTATAAAAATTGAGCTCCTTAAATTAAAGCTCTGTTTCTGAACTCAAAGCGTGGCTGTCTCATTCAAGATGTTCAATAGGTGTTAAATTATTGTGAGATCAGAGAGGAAAATGAGCAAAACAATAAATGAAAAAACCACAGAGACAGCAATTGAAGAAGTCACTATGCTCAATACATTAGAAGTACAAGGAGCATGTCAGCATGCCATCTCAGTGCACCAAAGGTGAATAAGGCCCCAAGTGCATTTCTAGTATAATAGGAAAAGGGGCTTTAAAAATCACAGAGTGGGAGGGGCTCCCGGGTGGCTCAGTCGGTGAGTGTTGGACCTCAGCTCAGGTCATGATCTCGCGGTCTGTAAGTTCGAGCCCCGCGTTGGGCTCTGTGCTGACAGCTCAGAGCCTGGAGCCTGCTTCGGATTCTGTGTCTCTCTTTTTCTGCCCCTCCCCCCCGCTCATGCTCTGTCTCTCTCTGTCAAAAATAAATAAACATTAAAAAAAATTTTTTTTTAAATCACAGAGTGGGAGAGAAGCAAAGTTCTAATGGCAAGGAGGCACGAGGGGGTAGCGCAGAGAGGATACACCTGGTGCAAAGTTAGCCACCAGTAGTGAAATGAGAGGAGTTGAAGAGTGAACAAAGAAATCCTGGAGGATCTGGTATATATGCAAAGTAAAGAGAAATAGAACAGGAGGATTGCAACAGGGGAGAGAGCAGGTTAAAAGAAACAATAGAACACAGAAAACAATAAATGAGAAGTTAATTTCAAAAGGCACAAAGCTTAGGGAGCCTGGGTGGCTGTCATTAAGCATCTAACTTCGGCTCAGGTCATGATCTCATGATCTCTTGGTGAGTTTGAGCCCCATCTTGGGTGAGTTCGAGCCCTGCTTCAGGTGAAAAACACGAGCCCCGCTTCAGATGAGCCCCACTTCTCTCTCTCCTTCTCTGCTCCTTGTGGGATTTTTTTCTGCCCCTTGCTCACTGGCACCCTTTCTCTAAATAATAATAATAATAATAATAATAATAATAATGGCACAAAGATTAGAAATAAAGTTTATACCATAAACCATGAAGACAAAATGAGAGATGAGGGAAAATAAAAATAAATGAAACTATAAAAGGCGGTTGAGGGGCACCTGGGTGGCTCAGTGGTTAAATGTCCGACTTCGGCTCAGGTCATGATATCGCGGTTTGTGAGTTCAAGGCCCATGTCGGGCTCTGTGCTGACGGCTCAGAGCCTGGAGCCTGCTTCGATTCTGTGTTTCCTCCTCTCTCTGCCCCTCCCATGCTCATGCTCTGTCTCTGTCTCTCAAAAATAAATGTTAAAAAAATTAAAAATAAAATAAAAGACAGTTGAAAAAATTAAAAACGGGCATCAACAAAAATATAGCACATTATGAAGAGAATTCATAATTCACTGCTGTAGAAAACACAAAGAACTGAAAAGCAAGAAAAAATGGTACAAAATGCCAAATTAAATGATGAAGGGATCAATGAAAGGGAAATGGGGAGGAAGGTGTGAATATGTGTTAAAATGGAGAAATACACAGTCTTAGGAAGATTGCAATATAATAAAAAACAGAAGGGACTGTCTTTGAGTGGTTCTAACAGATAACCACAGACTGGGAAATTTAAACAACAGAAATTCGTTTCTCATAGTTCTGGAGACTAGAAGTTCAAGATCAGGTGCCTGCAGATTCACCTCTTGATAAGGGCTCTCTTCCTGGTTTGCAGATGGCTGCCTTCTCATTATATCCTCATGTAGCAGAGAGCCTCCTTCTTGTGTGTCTTATAAGGGCGCTAATCCTGTCCAGAGGGCTACACCCTCATGATTTAATTACCTCCCAAAGACCCCTCCTCCTAAATACCATCGCATTGGGGATTAGGGTTTCAACAAATGAATTTTTAGAAGACACAAACATGTAGTCCATAACAGGAATCTAAAGAAGTGATGTAAACAGAATTAAATGGTAATTTTCCTGAAGAATCTGTCCCTGCCACTTTCAGCATGTGGGCAGAGTGGACTTACCTAAGCTAAGTTTGCTGACCACAGCATGCTGGTGATTGGAATTGACAGACTGTCTGGGGCAGGGGTGTGTGTGGTGGTGGTGGGTGGGGGTGACTGTATTTAAGATTACAGGGACCTGGTGAACTAATCTCATTTTATCCTGAAATGTGATTGTCACGTCACCCACAAGGGCCCTGACACTTCCCAGGATGGGCACGAGCCCAAGTGTTTAGCATTCCCTTTCTTTTTCTTTCTCCTCCTTTTGCAGACCCAGAACCTCTGACCACAGTGCTCATTAGGGCTCTGATTTTTATTGTTGTTCAAAGGTTCTACCTACATTTTCATCTCTGGTTTGTGCCACATGCAGTAAGGACTTGTCAGGATTCAGTCTCCTCAAGGTCTGCCCAGCCCCTGCCCACCCGACCCCTCTGTTCTCTGGATTGGGGAGAGGTCCGCATCTTTTTTCAAAAGCTGCAAAAGCCTTGCTATGAGGAATACCTGGCATCTGTTCCTTCTGACGCTCATTTTCACTCGTGTGTTCTGCAAACAGATCTTACTGCTGACAACGCTTTTGTACAGTCACTTCAATTTCCCTTGTCAGCCAGAGTTTTCCAAGCTGTCTGAGATTGCCCATAACACTGGGGTCATTGTCTCACAATGTCCTTTGTTCTGGTGATGCGCTCTCCAACAGGATTGGAAGTTGGGTATTTCCTTCTGAAGCCAATGGGGCTCAGCCTGGTGTTTCCTTACTTTTTATTTTCTTTCTTTTTAATGTTTTTTTTTTTTTTTTAATTTTACTTCTTGAGAGACAGAGTGGGGGGGGGGGGGGAGGCATGGGGAGGGATACAGAGAGAGAGGGAGACACAGAATCCAAAGCAGGCTCCAGGCTCTGAGCTGTCAGCACAGAGCCTGACACAGGGCTCGAACCCATGAACTGTGAGATCATGACCTGAGCCGAAGTCGACGCTTAATCGACTGAGCCATCCAGGCGCCCCAAACTTTTAACTTTTTTAAATGTTTTATTTATTTTTGAGAGAGAGAGTGTGTGAGCAGGGGAGGGGCAGAGAGAGAGGGAGACACAGAATCCGAAGCAGGCTCCAGGCTCTGAGCTGTCAGCACAGAGCCGGAGGCTGGTTTGGAACCCACCAACACTGAGATCATGACCTGAGCGGAAGTGGGACAACGTAAGTTCAACTGACTGAGCCACCCAGGCGCCCCTCCCTACTTTTTCTTTGGCTTCCTCAAGGGTAGAAGAAGTAGATACGGTGAGAAGTGGAACCTGAGTCTATGCCTGAGAATCAGGAGAGGAGCAGCGGGTCAGAATGGTCACCTCTGTAGAGTCAGCTTTAAAGGGCTCCAGGAAGGAAGGGACCAGCGGAAGGACAAAAGCTGGAGGGCCTCCACTGGGCGCCAAGACTGTGTCCAGTACAGGTCCTGGCGACCGGAGCTTTTATCCCCACCCCTCCACCACCACCACCACCCCCCTCCCTCCCGCCCCCACACACCCCGCCAATCTTCAGCTGAGGCTCCGGGCACGTCACAATGGGACTTGGTGCTAGTCACCATCCCCACCTGACTCTCGCAGAGAAGTCATCCTCTGCCCGAAGAATAACAAGACTAGAGGGCCGATTTGCCCTTCCGGACTCTCCCGCGCTCTACCGGAATTCTCCATCTTTCCAGGCCTAATACCGGCGCTCCTCCTCCCCACCTTCCCCGCCCGGAAGGCAATGCGGGCACCATTACGCCCTGGGGAGACTGGAGGGGCCTCTCCATCCTGCCTCCGCCAGCCAGTGCACTGGCCTTCACCTTCCTTGGTCCTGGCGGTTTTCGTGCAGTGTCTCTAGTGGACCCTTCAAGATTTCAAGCCCGAGGAAGCCTGGCTGGCTCAGTCGGAGGAGTGTGCTACTCTTGATCTCCCGGGTCGTGAGTTAGAACCCTACGGTGGGTGTAGATATTACAAACAAATAACCTTTAAAAAATTATTTTTTCAAGACGAGCCAGGTGCGGAGGCGACGTGGGGGACTCCATCCTCAACAATGGGCGATTGGGGCCCACAGATGACCGTCTGCTCCCTTCTCCGCCCCGCCTCTGGGGAAAGGGAGATCGGTAGGCCGCTACGCCTTGGGAGCGGCCTCTGCCTCCTAGACTTCTGGGCGCCAGCGTCTGGATTGAGAAGGGAAGTCGATGCGCAAAGTGGGAAAGGGGCTCCCAGACAGTCATTTCGATGTGGCGAACACCCGTGTTCAGGGCCGTATCACTCTCCCCCAGGCGGCGGTGGGCAGCTAACTTCTCTCTTACCCTCCCCTTCCCTGCGCCCAGGCCTCTCCGCCTCCCCAGAGCAGAAGCCTGCGCTCCGCAGGTGGAAGCGCGCCCAGGGCCAGGCTCTGGCCTCACCCCCGGCGGCGTCCGGCCCAACCCCCTGCTCCTCCCAGCCTCTCTCCACTCTGGGCGCCTCCAGCCGGAAAGCGTGGGGGCGTGGGGAGGGAGGCTGGGTAGAGTCCTGCAGGCGGATCGTGTGGACCCCTTCTTTTTTTTTTTTTTTTTTTGCATCTAAACGGTTTCCTGCTCCTTGAACCTTCTCTCCAAAGTTCATTTCAGGTTTTCTTTAGGGTGCATGCGGACCATGGACGGTGTCTGGGGAGTATAACTGAGCCTTAAACGGTGTTTACCTCCAAGTTGGACTGCTGGTCCCAAGCAACCGGAGTCGGGGATGACCCTGACCTTGCGTCTGGTTCTGTAACTCCCACCTTCCCGGGGTGGGCTTTCCTTGATGGGATCTGAACCCCCACCAGTGGCGCAGGGACCCAATGCTGGGCGGGTGGTCCTTGATACTCTGCCGCTAAATTCCCCGGAGGAAATCCCCTTCCCTTTCACTGAGGTGATTGCCTTGAACTCAGTGGGTGCCACGTAGGGTCCCAGGGTCTGATCCGAGATCGCATCTGCGAGGGGAGAGCCCGGGGCAGAGCGCTTGGCTTCTGGAGAGGCTCTGGAGCGGCTGGAGCGGGTGAATTGGAGAGCAGGGGCTGGCGAGCGGCGGAGACCGCTGTTGGGGGAGGCTCACCCGCACGAGGGAGGGAGCGATCGGTGGCACCTGCATCCCCTCCTTTCCCCTCCCCCCATGCCCGCCACCTGGCACGCGTGGGGGATCAGGCTCCGCAGACATCCGGAGCCTGGAAGGCCACAGAGAGGCCGGAGGGGAGCGCCGTGATGACCCCTCCCTCGGGTGGAGGGCCTAGGGGCACAAGCAATGATTTTCAGGTTATGAACGGGGCGGGGGTGGGGTGCAGTTTATTCCAGAGATAACTTGTATTCCCCATGACAGGATCAGCTGCAAGTGCGTTCCCGTGCAGACACTACTGATACATTTTCAGAACCGAGCGACCATGAAGGAAGACGAACCGTGAGGTGAGAACTACGTCTTGACCTCAAAGCTCTGTGCTTTTCGTCGTGGGAAGTCTCAGGATTGTTACTGACAGTTACACTTAAGAGCTCATTACAGATCATTGGGCCGAATTGGCACTGAGCCGCTATGTGGGAAATTGATGAAAATTTACATCTATAAAAGAGTGGACCATTTCACAATGTATACATATATCAAATCATTCTATTGTTTACCTGAAACGAATACAGTGTTGTATGTCAATAAAAAATAGTACATGTGCAGCTGGCACCTAGCCTCCGACTCTTTTTTTTATTTTTTCACATTTATTTCTGAGAGACAGAGAGAGACAGAGCACGAGCAGGGGAGGGGCAGAGAGAGAGGGAGACACAGAATCTGGAGCAGGCTCCAGCTCTGATCTGTCAGCACAGAGCCCGATATGGGGCTCAAACCCACGAGAACCGTGAGATCATGACCTGAGCTGAAGTCAGACGCTTAACCGACTGAGCCACCCAGGCGCCCCTAGCCTCCGACTCTTGATCTCAGCTCAGATCTTGATCTCAGGTTCCCGAGTTCAAGCCCTGCCTTGGCCTCCACGCTGGGTGTGGAGCCTACTTAAAATAAAATAAAGCTTTAAAAAATCAATACATATGCAGGAAAAAAAAAAAAAAAGAGTGAACCACCTGTTCTGCCATACTACTTGAACAAATACCTCCACTCTATTTTTTCAATGTTTGTTTATTTTTGAGAGAGAGAGACAGAGTGTGAGTAGGGGAGGGGCAGAGAGAGAGGGAGACACAGAATCTGAACCAAGCTACAGGCTCTGAGCTGTCAGCACAAAGCCCAACCCAGGGTTCAACACCAGGCAGGACTCCGGGCTCGAACCCATGAAATCATGACTAGGGCTGAAGTCAGCTGCTCAACAGACTGAGCCACCCAGGCGCCCCCAATACCTCCATTCTAAAACAAGGACTCCTTGGGGCACCTGGGTAGCTCAGTTGGTAAAGCCTCTGACTTTTGCTTTCAGCTGAGGTCATGGTCTCAAGATTGGTGAGATAGAGCCCATGGATCCTCTTGGGATTCTCTCTCTCTCCCTCTCTGCCCCTCTCCTACTCACACACACTCTCTCAAAATAAATGAATAAACTTAAAAAAAATAAAAATAAAACAAGGCCTCCTCTTAGAGACAATCCCCATGGATGTAATGGAGGGGTTTGGAGTTTTCACTCCCAAGAGTGACCCAGGATAAATGACCCATCCAAGTTGTGAGGGGAACTTGTTCACCCTAGACTCTTCTAACTGGGCAATGACGGAAAAGTTGGAACTGTTCTTGCCGCTTCCTTAGATGAATCACTTTGGGCAATTTGCTTATCTTCTGTTTCTCCATTTCCTCTCCAGAGAAGTGGGACTCATAATAACAATGTCTACCACAGAGAGTATGTAAGAAGATTAACAATATACTTAGAAGGGGCAGGAGGCTTATAGCAAGCATTCCCCTTAAATGTTATATGTTACAATTATCTTAATTCTTTCATTTATCTTTTCACTGAGATCTATTTGATATCCTGCGAGGGCATTTGGTGTTAGAGGTCTCCTTGGGGGAATAGAAATCCACGCACCCAGTTTGGAGCTGTGGGAGAATTCCTCATTTCAGACATAGAAATGATCAAGTCCTTGTCCTGGCCGTACTCAGTTTACTGTTGTTACTTCAAATTATTTTTAAAGATTTTATTTTAAAGTAATCTCTACATCCCAGGTGGGGCTTGAACTTACAAGCCCAGCAGAGTCACATGCTCTACTGACAGAGCCACCCAGGCACCCCGACTGTTCTTTTACTTTAAAGTGGATTCTCATTAGGGGCGCCTTAACTGAGTGGCTCAGTTAAGCATTTGACTTCTGCTCAGGTCACAATCTCACGGTTCGTTTGCCCCAGCCCCACGTAGGGCTCTGTGCTGGCAGCTCAGAGCCTGGAGCCTGCTTCAGATTCGGTGTCTCCCTCTCTCTCTGTGCCTCCCCGACTCACACACTCTCTCTCAAAAAGAAACATTAAAAAAGTAATAAAATGGACTCTCATTGAAAGGACATATATCTATAGATGCTTTACATCTCATAAGTCCCTATCTTCAATTTAAAACTGGAATCATTTGCTGTATTTGAAAAATTAAACCCATTTTTGAAACAACAAAAAGATACTTTTCGTCTTGTTGCAAATTTTAGTGACTCGGTCCAAGCTCTGAGAAATGCTGGCAGAGTGAAGTCTGGTTCTTCTGTCGCTGCAGCAAATTCACTGCAGCACGTACAATGGAAGCTTTACTGTGTGTACTCTCTTATAAATGGCATAGGACCTTCTAAATTTCCTCCATGGGGTCTGGATATGTGGTAAAAAGTAAGGCCCATGTAGAAAGGCAGCCTAGAACCAGAGACCTCAAGTCTTCAGTTTAAAATGTCCCCAATATGGCACAAAAACAGACACTCAGATCAATGGAACAGAATAGAGAATCAGAAATGGACCCACAAACATATGGCAAACTAATCTTTGACAAAGCAGGAAAGAATATCCAGTGGAATAAAGACAGTCTCTTCAGCAAGTGGTGCTGGGAAAACTGGACAGCGACATGCAGAAGAATGAACCTGGACCACTTTCTTACACCAGACACAAAAATAAACTCAAAATGGATGAAAGACCTAAATGTAAGACAGGAAGCCATCAAAATCCTCGAGGAGAAAGCAGGCAAAAATTTCTTTGATCTTGGCCACAGCAAATTCTTACTCAATAAGTCACCAGAGGTAAGGGAAACAAAAGCAAAGATGAACTACTGGGACCTCATCAAAATAAAAACCTTCTGCACAGTGAAGGAAACCATCAGCAAAACTAAAAGCAACAGACAGAATGGGAGAAGATATTTGCAAATGACATATCAGATAAAGGGTTAGTATCCTAAATCTATAAAGAACTTATCAAACTTAACACCCAAAAAAAACCAAATAACCCAGTGAAGAAATGGGCAAAAGACATGAATAGACACTTCTCCAAAGAAGACATCCAGATGGCCAACTGACACATGAAAAAATGCTCCATGTCACTTATCATCAGGGAAAATACAAATCAAGACCACAATGAGATACCTCCTTACACCTGTCAGAATGGCTAACATGAACAACTCAGGCAACAACAGATGTTGGTGAGGATGCGGGGAGAGAGGATCTCTTTTGCACTGCTGGTGGGAATGCAAACTGGTGCAGTCACTCTGGAGAACAGTATGGAGGTTCCTCAAAAAATTAAAAATCTACAACTACCCTACGACCCAGCAATTGCACTACTAGGTATTTATCCAAGGGATACAGGTATGCTGTTTCCAAGGGGCACATGCACTCCAGTGTTTATAGCAGCACTATAAACAATAGCCAAAGGATGGAAAGAGCCCAAATGTCCATTGATGGATGACTGGATAAAGAAGATGTGATATATATGCACGCAATGGAGTATTACTCGGCAATCAAAAAGAATGGAATCTTGCCATTTGCAACTACATGGATGGAACTAGAGGGTATTATGCTAAGCAAAATTAGCCAGAGAAAGACAAAATCATATGACTTCACTCATATGAGGACTTTGAGACACAGAACAGATGAACCTAAGGGAAAGGAAGAAAAAATAATATAAAAACAGGAAGGGGACAAAGCATAAAAGACTCTTAAATATGGAGAACAAACAGAGGGTTACTGGAGGGGTTGCGGGAGGGAGGATGGGCTAAATGGGTAAGGGGCATTAAGGAATCTACTCCTAAAATCATCGTTGCACTATATGCTAACTAACTGGGATGTAAAAAAATAAAAATAAATTAAAAAAATAAAATGTCCCCAACAGAGCTAGTCTGACAGGTTGTCTGTGACCCACGAATGAGGAAGTACCTAAACTACTGTTTGTTCCCAGCTCAAAATCATCATTCTGGTCTGGGCGTCCTAAAACGCAGAAGTGGAAGGTTTCCAGGTACACCGGCAAGGATATGGCGAGATCAGTCTTGGTATTTCACTCAGAGAGCCTTTATGATGCCCAAGTCGGGGACACCCGGCTGTCACATGCCTCCTGCGTCCACAATCTCCCTGATGCCGGCTCCTCTCCATTCACTCAGCGCACTCAATGAACGCTGCGCTGCTACGGAAACGTATTACCCGTGGTCACGCCCCACATCCCAACCGCAAAGCATCGCTTTCCCCTCCTCGACCCCTGGGTCTTTTGTGTCAGCAGTGCTCAACCTACTTATTGTAGTGTTCCCCCCGCCCCCGTATCTACTAAGACTTCTACAATGAATATGTGGTTTTGTTTTTGTTTTTTTTTTTTAAGCAAAAGAGAAAAAGAAACTTCTAAGTGCCCTCTTTGAGAAACGGAAGTAGTCTCGCTCCTTAGGTGTGACCGGAGCGCAAATCCTCCTGTTGCTCCGCCTGCTGAAGGACTTGGAAAGAAGAGACCCGCGCCCCTGGCTCCGCTCTTGCCTTCCCTGGGAGCTGCGATTGGCATTTCCACAGGCAACGCTCCCTAAAAGCCCTGGGGAGGTGGCTTTCCCGAATCACGAGTATCCTCCCAGCCCTCAGCTCCTCCTTTGCTTCATTTACATTTACATTTTGCTTTGAACAGCCCCGTTATAAAAGGGACAGAGAGCTCATAGCCAGTCCCAAGTCAAAATAAAAGCAGTGTAAAAAAAAAATACCGGACGCTGCACCTGACAACTGCTGAAATGCATGTTGTCCTAAAGGACAAAAACCCGGGCAGCTTTCACGACCTCGTGGCGCAACGGTAGCGCGTCTGACTCCAGATCAGAAGGCTGCGTGTTCAAATCACGTCGGGGTCACAGCTGTGGCTTTTCTGTTTGGCCACCCGAATCAATACCGAAAGCGTCTGTCTGCTACCTCCCAACCTTGGGCTTTCTCTTTTTCTTTAGTCCAAAGGGACTTCTTGGGAACAACTCAGCAATGGACAGGCACTTAAACTGAAGGGTGAGGATGACCTGGAAGGGAACACCCCCCACAGGAGCAGACATATAGGTCGTTGTGTCCCTATCCTTATCGGGACTATGCTTCAGAGAAGACATTAAAACAGGGCAGACTTTCCTAATGAATTCACTCTGGTGTAAAAGTAGTTTTGCTGGGTCGCTAGCCAGGCATGGCACAATCTCTCTGGTTGCTTTTGTGTCATTTTGAAGAAGATGTCGGTTTTCCAGTTCTCCCACCCTCCCCCACCCCCCACAAGCTCACACACACACACACACACACACAGTTTTCATGGTTTGAGCTTCCTGTCGAAAGTCTCTGAACATTGTGGTTAAAGAGAAAATACTGTGAGGTTGGTTCAAAATGTATTATGTTGAGGATACTGTTCTTGAACTTTCTGAGAGTGGAAATTGCCCTGGCATTTACCACCTTTTAATTCAGGATTCATTAAAAATCGTCCTTCCAGTAGAGATTTGAAACTTTCAGGTTTCAGATACAAACCAGTTGCCATGACCTGAGAGCAAGGAGAAACCCAGCAGAAAGAGAGATCGAGGTGGACGTATCATGATTAAGCTTTCATTACACCAGCCTCACTTCCCCTTTCAGTTTAAAAGTCTGTCCTTTGCTGAGCTTAAAAAAAAATGTTCTAGGTATTTTTTTTCCTCTTTCTTTCTTTGGTAATCTCCAAACCCAACATGGGTCTTGAACTCAAGACCCTGAGATCAAGAGTCTCTCACTCTACTGAATGAGCCAGGCAGCACTCTAGGTACTGCTTCTAAAGTTGTGAATGCCTGATGAAATCTTGGAATCGACAGCATAGCACTTGCTTTGAAGCTAAAGTGATGTGAACACGCAACCTTCTGAGCCAGTGAGATGCATTACCGTGGTGCTGGCACCAGATCCTCTTCGTGTATTTAACATCTGGTAATTTCCTCAGTTCTCAGTTGCAGGGGTTAATATTTCCTATCCATGCACCAGACAGTTTGGGCTTCTCTGGGCTTCTGGTCCTTTCGTTATGGAGATATACAAAGCAAGATGAAAAGGTCCGTAAAGTAGAGGTAAACAGGAGGGGAGGGTGCCTCAGAGAATTCTTGCCTTCACCGTTCAGAAACAGCCTCCGCTCCCTGGAGGTTTGAAGGTACCGCTATCCATCCCCCACAGTGCTGCTGGGCCCGCCTCTTCTGAAGAACTTCAGGTTTTAGCATCCCCTAGAACAAATTTTATTCAGAAGGAATGTGAAGTGAACTGGGGAGAGTTCTTTTGACACAGGAGCGTCCTCAGAAGCGGCAGGCGCTAGGTGAAATTCTACCCACCCAGGGAAAGCGGGTGGGAGCAAATGGAAGGAAATTCACATGAAGGTCAATCATCTTCCTGGGATCTCAGATTGGGAGCATTCTGGGTTCTTAGCTGGAGCCAAGTCCTACTCAGAGGACACAGAAGTGGCGCGGGGACCTGACCTGTCATCCCTGTCCCTCCCTACGTTCCCATTCCTGGAAGGGACCTGCAGAACTGACTCCCCAAGTCATATGCCTAGAAACAGTCAACCTTGACCATCCCTCCTTTCCCTAAGTTCAAATGCCTGGACCTGACCTACACCTTCCCCCTCACCCCGCCCCCATCATCCCTTGCCTTCTGTAAAGAGAAACTTAGGCACTGCTGTGGGTGAGTTTCTTTGCTTCTGAAGGTTTCCCCCTTTTTACAGTGACTCAGAGCAGTTTTCCTAATTCATTTCCCAAACATTTGCATAATCATAATAGCATAATCCACACACAAAATGTTCCAGGATATTCAAGCACTGTTGTAGGAGCTGGGGACAGGCCAGAGAACAAAACAGACCAGACTTTCAGGGAAGTACCATTCTCTTTGTATGTCTGACAAGATTTGTACACGTGACAGAAACGACCCAAGAGGGAGGCAAACATCAAGGCGACCACCTGGTGGGGATGGGGACTCTCTTCCAGCTGTTAACACAGAGCGTTCTTGAACTGCACCTTTGAGCAGGACTATGTGGTTGGTTTGTTCTGTTTTAAAAAGAAGGCAATTGCTACCTTTTTCTTTTAAAGAGTAAAATATGTTTACTTGTTTTTTTAATTTATTTTGAGAGAGAGAGAGCATGAGTGGGGGAGGGAGCAGAGAGAGGGAGAATCCCTAAGCAGAGAGCCTGACTTGGGCTTGAACCCATGAACCGTGAGATCATGAACTGAGCCAAAATCAAGAGTTGGATGCTTAACTGAGTCACCCAGGTGCCCCAACAACTGAGTACTTAACTATTATCGCACCCTTGTCTCTGAAAGACTAAGAGCACCCTACTAAGAAGGCAGAAGAGATATGGTAAATAATGTCACAGAAATCATGGCCTTGGTTGGGACCCAGTTGGGGGAAGAAAACAGTCAGCTGGGGAAACTTTGAACACAACAAACAAAAAGAGTAAATGGGAGAACTGTTGACAAAAATCACCAACTCAAACGTCATGTGGGAGAAGACACTAAGCTCAAACTCAGTCCCCAGGGTACAGTAGGTACAAGCAGGCTCTGTGCTGTCAGTTCAGAGTCCAACAAGGGGCTCTGTCTCGTCAATCATGAGCCAAAATCAAGAGTCGGACACTTAACCGACTGAGTCACCCGGGCGCCCCTTTAATGATATATTCTTTTCTTATACTCACATAAAAAAGGAGAGTAAAATGGTGAAGGCATTGCTAGACTCTTCACCTTCAGAATTCTGTTTTTCTGAATCGTTTTCCCACTCAATGTTGTCTGTGCCCATGTTTTCCCATGGTATTTTTCTGGCTACTCTTACCAAGCGTATTGGTAATATGGCATCTCTTAAGTACTCTTAAGTATGCTCCACTGTTGTCTCTGGGATTTTCTTCCATGCTGTTGATATCCATGATGTGGCGACTACTCACCAGTGACACCTGACCAACAATTGTAAGGCACTTCTGGATATCAGAGATATGCAAATGTAAAAGAAACCTGCATGTATTAGAATCAGGGGAAACAGTAAAATCTGCTTTTTATGAAAAAACTGTGACAACCACTCCTGGATCATTTCTGTGTATATTGTGTGTTCCTTGTCTGTGGTTTTTAGATTCAAGCTGAGAAGTGCCTTCAGTCAGAGTGTATTCACTGTCTTTGTAAGGCTTTATGAACAGCGGTAGTATCATGAGTATCTGCACATCACACTGCAGAAAGATGTCCTGTTAATTTAATCATCTTTATTAAAATTTTGCAGTTAAGCTTTTATTTGTATTTTGTATTTTAAGCTTAAAGGACCTAAAGCTGCCTGTTATGATTATGTTGGGGAACCTGTTGATGGGAAAATTATTTTCCCTCATTATTTAAAACAAAACAAGATAGGTGTGCCTGGGTGGCTCAGTCGGTTGAATGGGTTGGTCTGACTTTTGACTTTGTCTCAAGTCAGGATCTTACCGTTTGTGGTATTGAACCCCAGTTTGGGCTCCATGCTGACAGCATAGAGCCTTCTTGGGATTCTCTCTCTCCCTGTGTCTCTGCCCCTACCCTGCTCTCTCTCTCAAAATAAATAAACTTAAGAAATAAAACAAAACAAGATAAACAAGCATACATTCATTTGAGAAGTATTGCCCTAAAAGTGCTCAGAAGGCGTCTCTGAAGGTATGAGCTAGGTTATGCTATAGAATCAAACAACCTGAAAATTCCCAGTGACAACAAGCAGGGTGTCTTTCCTACTCATGCTGGCTGTCCATGTCTGCACTCCAGAACCCAGGCTGATGGAACAGTCTTGAGTCTCATGGCAGAGGGAAAAGAAATGGCAGACTAGAATGTGACTCTTAAACAGAAAAGGATGGCTCTCTCCCTCAAGGGAAGGTTTTTGCAAGTCACAGATCCAAGCCTGAATTCAACTGGGCAGGAAAGTATGGTCCTCTTGCAAGGAGGGGCAGCAAAGATTTTGAACAATAATGTAATACCTCTAGGCGTGGTTAAGAGACACCTCAGGAAAGGCACCCTTGATGTAATCGGTGCCTCCTTCCACTTCCCAAATGTATATTTTTTTAAATTTTAAACGTTGATTCATTTTTAAGACACAGAGAGAGCAGAGCGTGAGCAGCGGAGGGGCAAAGAGAGAGGGAGACAGAGTCCAAAGCAGGCTCCAGGCTCTGAGCTGTCAGCACAGAGCCCGACGTAGGGCTAGAACTCACTGACCGAGAGATCATGACCTGAGCCAAAGTCGCACACTCAATGGACTGAGCCACCCAGGCGCCCCATTCCCAAATATTTTAGATACTCCATGACTTTGGGATTGAGTACAGGGAAGTTTTATTCGTCAGAATTCTCCTGTGAAACAGGACCCATAGGAAATATATAGATAAAATGTGGTTTATGATTAGGGATTGGCTCCTGCAATTGTGGGGCTGAAGTCCCATCTGCAAGCTAGAGATCCAGGAAAGCTGGTAATAGGTTCCAGTCCACGCCTAGGACCAGGGGAGTTAATGGTGTAAATTCCAGTCCAAGTCAGAAGACCCAACAACCAGAGGTGCTAATGTCCAAGGGCAGAAGATGGATGTCTCAGCTCCAGCAGAGAGAGCAAATATGTCCTTCCTCTGTCCTTTTATTCTATTCAGACCCTTGATGGATTGGATGATGCCCACTAGCATTTATGAGAACATCTTCTTTACCAATTCAAATGCATTATAATCTCTTCCAGACACATCCTCACTGACACACCAAGAAATGTTTACCAACTGTCTTGTCACCCCCTAGTCTTAAAGTAGACGCATAAAATTAAGTTTTATGCGTTGGATTTATTCCTACCTGAAAGTTGGATTTATTCCTCCCTGAAAACCTGTCATTGTTCTGTGAAATAAATGGTGGTGAACTCATTGACTAAGAGAGAGGGCTTGGTCATGAAGTAGAGTTTAGTAAAGCAGTATTTGGAATGGCTGCTCAGAATGGAGTCAGAAGGGGAGACAACCACTTATAAAAGGAGATAGCTATGGATAAACAAAGGACTGCTAAATTATGCTAGGACCTAGCTGAAGCTGGGATTCATAATCGTGGAATGACATCTTCTCAGCACTCAACTTTGTTGACAAGGATCTGTGCTTGACACTGGGACAGTGATGCACAAAATATGCATCGTCTCTGTCTTCATGGAGCTTACAGTCAAGTAAGGAAGGTATACATTAAAAATGTAGCAGGAAAAAATAAATGTATAATTACACATTGTGGCAAGTCTACAAAGAGAATGAACAAGGCTCTGTGAGAAAATCAATTCGAATTAAGGGGAAGGAGTTCAGGGAAAGCTTCCCTGAAGTGACCTTTGAACTGAAATCTGAAGGATGGTAGAGAGAGATTCTAAATAAAGGGAATGTGTAAAGGACAGCAAAGAATTTGGGATGTGTGAGTTACTAAAAAGCCTATGTAATAGAAGGAGTTTCGAGAATGAAAGGAAGATAGTAGCAGGTAATTCAGGATTGGCACAGCCAGATTATGCAGGGTTTTATAAATTGTGCTAAGGAGTTTGTCTTATTCCAGAGCAGAGGGAAGTCACTGAAGGGTTCTGAGGAAAGCGACATAAACAGATTTAATTCTCTTCTCTTCTTTTCTTAAATTTAGAGAGAGAGCAGGGGAGAGGAAGAGAGAAGGAGAGACTGAGAATCCCAAACAGGCCCTACACGATCAGCGCGGAGCCTGATGCGGACTGGAACCCATGAACTGCAAGATCATGACCTGAGCTGAAACTGAGTCAGACCCTTAACCAACTGAGCCACCCAGGCGCCCCCCCAGATTTAATTCCTATTTTTTTTTGTTTTATTTATTTTTGAGACAGAGAGAGACAGAGCACAAGCAGGGGAGGGGCAGAAAGAGAGAGGGAGACACGGAATCCAAAGCAGGCTCCAGGCTCGGAGCTGTCAGCACACAGCCTGACACCGGGCTTGAACTCACAAACAGTCAGATCATTACCTGAGCCGAAGTCAGACACTTAACCGACTGAGCCACCCAGGCGCCCCTCCCCAGATTTAATTTTTAAACGTTCAGTTTGGCTGTCTTGAATAGAATGGATTGAGAAAGGCACGATTAGATGTGGAGGAACTATTCAGGTGGCTGGTAATTTGGACTGCAAGGACACTTGTGATACAACTGGTTTCTCCTGGTGAAGAACTGGAACTACAGCCTCGAGCCTTTATAAACAGAGAAAAAGAAGTATCTTTCCTCTGGTTGCTCTTTGACTTCCATCCAGTACCAATGTTCATAAACTCCAGGTCGGCACAATCCCCACTTCAAAGCCCAACCTCCCTACTTGCCTTTTCTCACATCTAACTTTTCCTTGTGAATTCCTTCCTATTCATGTTTATTTTATATCAACCAGGACAATGGCTTCTCACCCCTGCCTGTGGTTTTTACTTATCAGAATGCTTTCAACGAAATCACTAGCAGTGAGTTTGCAGACTCGGGGCTTTATTGTAAGAACGAGAAATACTAGGGAAAAAGACTGTGTAACAGGTGTATCCCCACACCACCACCAATTAATAATCCAACACTGAAAATACTTGGAGCTTTTAAACGACAGATTCTCACTGTATTCAGAAAGGAGACCTATCAGATGGGGAAATATCTGCATTTTAAGGTGGACACTGAAGGCCTGCAGTTCTCTCCCCTCGCTCTCCAGAGCCCCCCCCCCCCCCCCCCCGAGGGCAGGCACCGATGTCCCCCGAGCCCTCTGGGAAGTGGAGTCCTTCCGCCGGGACCCCCGACCTGGTGCGGTCGCCTCCAAGTGCGCAGATGCGACTCCAGACGGAGCCTCAGGCTCGAGCCTTTTGTTCCCCCACAGCTCCGTGTGTCCGCAAAGCGACTCCGTCCTCCCCTCCGTCTTTCCCAGAGCGCAGCCCGGCGGGGACCCGCCTTGTGGCCGGAGCCGAGTGGGCAGCGCGTCCAAGGGTAAGAGAAAGCTGGACCCTGAGGCGCGGGCATCGGCGACCCGCCGGTCCGTGCGCGCGGCTGCAGTGCCTCCCGCAGCAGCCCGGGCCAGGCTCTCAGGTTCCGGCCCGGCGCATAAAGGGCCGGGCCCTGCCCTTGTCCTGTGCCCGCTCCCCGGTGCTGTGCGTAACCCTCCCGCTTCTCTCCGGCTGGGAGGCAAGCCGGGTCTGAGGCTTTAGTTCTGAGCTAGGAGGCGTCCGGGAAGCGCGGTTGCCCCTAAGCCCTCTGGGAAGTGGAGTCCGGGAGCGTGGAGGGGGCATGGCCGAGCGGGGGACGGTGGGAGCGCGACTGCTCCCGCCGTTTTGGGCCTTAAATCTTGCCACTGCACTAAGAGCCTTAACCTGAACTCCTGGGACAGAAAGAAAAAAAAGTGGGGTCTGTGTCTTACTCATTCCCCAAAGGACGCAGCCTTTGGCTACAAGCCAAGAGTACGCTTCCAAGGGGAAGGATTAAGCCTGCGGTTAAACGGGCACAAACCGCAAGTTCCGTGCCCTTTACAAAGATTGGTCAGGCTCAAGTCCCAAAACAAGCATTTCAAGTGCAAGCAGGATACGGTTAATAAATTATTTATGGTGGGAGTATCAAGATGTGGCAGCCATTCAACAGGATGTGCTGCAGGTGTCTTTTTTGCAAATTCTGTTGAATTTTGCGTCAGCTTGTCCCCTTAGGCTGTACCGACTCGTTTTGTTCCTCCTGGTCATTCAGCCTGGTTTAAAGTTTAGTTTTTCTTCCTTGACATGAGGGAACCCACGTTGTCTGCCAGTTACTGTCTGTCAGTTATTACTGTCAGTTATTACTGAAGTCTTTTGTTCTCGCTCTGACCATGCAAGGGAATCCTGGCCTGTACATTTTCAGGGTCTTTTAAAAAGGTTAGGAATCAGCTGTATACAGGCCCCATCTATCAACTGCCTGTCTCTATGAATAGTAAGGATGAATGAACTGTGGGAGTCCTGCTTGTATAGTTACCTGATGCTATAATCACAGGCTGTTTTGTGGCCAGTTGTGTGCTTTAGGGTCTCCTGGGTGTTTCTGCACAGTCTGGAGCCAGGTGTGAGGCTCACAGTTCACTGCACTCACTGCTTCTCTCCTGGTTTTGCCCTGGTTTGGCATATAGTGACTGATATCAGTACTCTAGAGAATGCTCTTCTAGCTGTGGAGACTAATTTAGCCTAAATAATAAAGGTTACAAGCAAAGAAGAATTACTTCTGAGGCCCTAAGACTTAAACACATAGGAATAAGCCTCCTAGGAATAGAGATAGAGAGGAAGATGCTCCAGGGAGCAGGAACCAACTCCAGAGGATGGCAAGCCTAACTTCAAAATCTCTCTCCAGAACTTCAGAGTAGAGTTGAATGATTTTCACAAAGAAGCAGATTATGTATGGTTGGAAAGTCCATGTTTATCTCATCTGAAACAGCGAATAAAGGAGAAATCATAGCAATAACAGGACAAAAAAAGAGAATCTAATCATGGATTATCTGACCATTGAAGCTGAGGAAGAAGGTAAGAATTACAGAAATAAACATGAAGTTTGAAAGTGGGGACAAGTGGAGAAACACCTTTGATGAGAATTAAAAGGTTAGATGCCCCTGCATGAAAGGAAATGGAAGCAGACATGTCCGCAAGTAGAGAAACTCAGTAAGCTACCAATTTTGGAAATCACGAAGCAGGCTCCTTGTGACACATTCTCCAGTCCCATTTTCCTCTTCCAGCACTCCTGTGCCCATCCACATTCCCTCTGCAGCCATGGAAGAGAGAATATTCCATTTTCCACCCCCTGTTAGGCTATTATAAAAGGTTGATGTATTGTGGGTCTATAAGCTTAGCTTTTTGGGCAAGAGACTTTCACTTTATCGTCTTATTGTACCCTCATCCCACCTTTTTGAGTGAAGTCAAGTGGGCCCTGTGCATACAATTTACCTGGCTTGTGATAACTTTTGTCCTAATGAATTTGGAAGTGGGGAAATAGAGCTTACCTCCTTCATAGCTTTTTCTTCTCCCTCTAGTCCTTCCAGCCATTACTACGGAGGATGCTTGTCTGCCCCAAAAACAGAACACGGAAGAAATGGAACCCACTGTTGAGCTCCTTCCTGTTGAGTTCCAGGCAAGTCTTTGATTTCCTCATATGAAATCTTAGCTTGGAGTTCACAGTGTGTCATTTGCTTTTTTCATCTTGCTTTGGAGGTCCACGGCAATCCCAACTAGAGAACTGAACCAAAGTAATTTTTCTTTGAAGACTTGAAGGTCTGGGGAGAGCTCAGGCTTGAGCACTGATTTTGGTAGTAGTCTGTGTGAACAGTATTTTAAATCACAAAACTAAGGGAATAGAAAAGAGATGAGATTTTATGACTGAGCTCTCCAACACTGTGAGATCAGGGAGATGAAGAGGAACCAGCAAAGGATACTGAGAAGATGTGGCCAGTGTGGCCAGTGAGGTAGGAAGTCAGAAGTTTGGCATCCTGGTAAACAATTGGAGAAAGTGTTTAAAAGGAGCAGGGAGTGATCAGCTTTTAAACGCTGCTGCTAAGTCAAGTAAGATGAGGCCTGAGAATTGACCATTGGATTTAAAAATATGAAGATCACTGGTCACTGCCAAGAACAGTGTCATGGAGTTGTAGGAATGAAAGCCTGATTGGAAAGGGTTCAGAAGAGAATAGGAGAGAAGTTGGAAGCAGGGATGACTGACAGCCATTTTGGAGAGTTTTACGCTAAAGCAGAGGACAGAAATAGGGTGATAGCGGGAAGCAGTAGCAAGACCAAAGAGGGTTTTTATTTTTTATTTTTTTAAGATGGGAGAAATAACAGGTTGCTTATAGGCATGTAAGAATGGATGGAGAAGAGAAGATGTCTAACAACTGAGCTCTGGGGAACTCTAACATTTAGAGCCACTTTTCAAACATAGCTTCATTTATTTTAAACAAGAAATCATGTGAGTTAGGAGTGATGTTTATTTCACAGTAAAACTGAGGCTCACAGCGGCTCCTGGCTGGCTCAGTCAGTGGAGCATGCGATTCTTAATCTCAGGGATGTAAGTTTGAGACCCACGTTGAGTGTAGAAATTACTTAAACATAAAATCTTGTGGGGGTGCCTGGGTGGCTCGGTTGGGTGGCCGATTTTGGCTCAGGTCATGATCTCATGCTTTGTGGGTTCGAACCCCACGTCAGGCTCTGTGCTGACAGCTCAGAGCTTGGAGCTTCCTTTGGATTCTGTGTCTCCCTCTCTCTGCCCCTCCCCTGCTCACACTCTGTCTCAAAAATAAATAAACGTTAAAAAAATTTTTTTTTAGGGGCCTCTGGGTGGCTCAGTAGGTTAAGCGTCCAACTTCGGCTCAGATCATGAAATCATGGTTCGTGAATTCGAGCCCTATGTTGGGCTCCGTGCTGACAGCTCAGAGCCTGGAGCCTGATTGGGATTTTGTGTCTCCCTGTCTCTCTGCCCCTCCCCCACTCATGCTCTGTCTCTCAAAAATAAATAAGAAACATAAAAAAATTATTTTTAAATCAGTAAATCCAAAATACGTACATACATACATACATACATACATACATACATAAAAAGTAAATTTCAGGTGCCTGGGTGGCCCAGTTGGTTAAGTATCCGACTCTTGATTTTGGCTCAGGTCATGATCTCACAGTTCCTGAGACTGAGCCCTTTGCTGGGCTCTGTGCTGACAGCATGAAGCTTACTTAGGATTCTCTCTCTCCCCCTCTCTCTGCCCCTTCCCCATTCATGTGCATATGCTCTTTCTCTCAAAATCAGTAAATAAACTTAAAAAACATAAAATCAGTAAATCTACTCATTCAGAACAACTGCAATTACTAAAAGATAACTAGATAAATCTAAAAGTCATGCCCCTAGTACAGAGAAGGAAGAACAGCATGACTGTCTGTATACATTCAGGATATCAAGCAGAAGCTCTATAAAATCTCAGAATATTTCAGGAATCAGTATAAATTACATATCTGAGACTTACCCCATCTACAACAACTAAGTGCAATTAGTAATTGACATTTGGTTGTCATTCAGTGGTTAAATTTTTTTTATTTTTATTTATTTATTTTTCTTTTTTGACAGAGAGAGAGACAGAACATGAGCAGGGGAGGGGCAGAGAGAGAGGGAGACACAGAATCCGAAGCAGGTTCCAGGCTCTGAGCTGTCAGCACAAAGCCCGACGCGGGGGCTCAAACCCATGGACCGTGAGATCATGACCTGAGCTAAAGTCCGACGCTCAACTGACTGAGCCACCCAGACAACCCCCAGTGGTTAATTTATATTAGATTTATTTAGTAAAATATGTGAGAGACAGAAAAATATAGGAAAGAGGATAGCTTTGCTATCAAATCACTATGTTGTACACCTGAAACTAATATACTTTATGTCAACTATACTTGAATTTAAAGAAAGAGTATATGGGGTGCCTGGGTGGCTCAGTTGATTGAGCGTCTGACTCTTGATTTCACCTCAGGTCATGATCCCAGGGTCAGGGGATTGAGCCCCACATCAGGCTCTGCTCTGAGCACGGAGCCTGCCTAAGATTCTTTCCCTCTGCCCCTCTCTCCTACTCGTGCTCTTCTTTCTAAAGTAAAGTAAAATGAAATGAAATGAAATAAAATATGTTGTTCCATTAAAAAAAAAAAAAGAACCAAAAGAGTATAGCTTTGGAGCCAGACTGTCTGGGTCCAGATGTCATATCTGATCCTCACATCTGTAAATACTGTTAATAATAGTACTTATCTCATGAAGTTATCATTACAAGAGGTAGTTCAAAGTGCTCAGCACATAGAAAATATAAGTGTTAGCTGTTATTATTTTCCCTAATACAGACTAATACATAGAAATCTTAGACTGTTCCATTAAAATAAAGGTTTAACCGTCATATTAAAAAATACTGTCTCTTATAGATTGTTCTCCTCCCCAAGTTCTATAAGAATATGCTTGTTCTTGGGGCGCCTGGGTGGCTCAGTCAGTTGAGCGTCTGACTTCGGCTCAGGTCATGCTCTCACGGTCCATGGGTTCAAGCCCTGCATCGGGCTCTGTGCTGACAGCTAAGAGCCTGGAGCCTGCTTCCGATTCTGTGTCTCCTTCTCTCTCTACCCTCCCCCACTTGTGCTCTGTCTCTCTCTACCAAAAATAAATAAACATAAAAAAAATTAAAGAATATGCTTGTTCTTGCAGGAATTGGTGACAGTCAAGGATGAGGAAATGGACTTCAGTCATGTGGAGGAAGAAGAGCTGAATTCTGCCCAAAGGTACATGGGCATTGATATGAAAGTGGAGAATTGTGGGAGCCTGGTATTTTGGGGTAAGGAAATTATTTTGTAATGCAAACTGCTTACTGGGACATAAACTTCCTCTATAACTCATGGCATCTAAAATGCCATAGTTTTGCTTAAAATCCAGAAAGCCCTGATCTCCTAGGAGATCCCTGATCACTCTGGGCTCAGAATTGGGCTTTTTTTTCTCTTTTGGCAAGTAAAAGTTTACATTTCTGGTATTGAAAAAGGATAGCTTTATTACATTGGTTTTAAGATTTATAAAATTATAGTAACCAAAACAGTGTGGTACTGGTATAGATGTAAATCGATAGAACAGAATAGATAGTCCAGAAATAGACCTGCACATATGTGGTCAATTTTTTTTTTGCAATCATTCATTTTATCTTTTTTTTTTTTTTTAAGGAATAGAATTTAGTGTCTCTTATGTTTTGTCTCCCTTTCTGTTTTTTATCTTAATTTTCACTTCCTTTTCCCTGTGTTCATCTGTTTTGTTTCTTGAATTCCATATATGAGTGAAATCATGTATTTGTCTTTCTCTGACTTATTTTACCTAGCATAATACACTCTATTTCCATCCGTGTTGTTGCAAATGGCAAGATTTCATTCTTTTTGGTTGCCAAGTAATATTCCATTGTATATATATACCACATCTTCTTTATCCATTCGGCATTTGATGGACATTTGTGCTCTTCCCATAATTTTGCTATTGTCAATAGTGTCGCTATAAACATTGGGGTGCATGTGCTCCTTCAAATCAGCATTTTTGTATCCTTTGGATAAACACCTAATAGTGTAATTGCTGGGTTATAGGGTGTTCTATTTTTAATTTTTTGAGGAACCTCCAAACTTTTCCAGAGTGGCTGCACCACGAACTGCAAGATTATGACCTGAGCCGAAGTCAGACGCTTAACCAACTGAACTACCCAGGCACCCCATATAGTTGGATTTAAATCTTACATATAGCTACTTGTCTGCTATTTGTTCCATCTATTCCTTATTCATTTTTCTTTCTTTTTCACTTTTTTGGTTGCATATTTTTTTTTACTCTATTTTATATCCACAATTAGCTTACCATTAAACCTTATTTAAAGTTCTTTTAATGGTTG
Source organism: Panthera pardus (assembly GCF_024362965.1). Classification (NCBI taxonomy): domain Eukaryota; kingdom Metazoa; phylum Chordata; class Mammalia; order Carnivora; family Felidae; genus Panthera; species Panthera pardus. The sequence goes on along the minus strand of NW_026526969.1, from coordinate 9,831,546 downwards.
TCCTAGAGTTCCCAAATGCTTCTTTAATTAATCACAGTTATCTATTTTTAAAATTTATTTATTTTGAGAGAGAGAGAGAGAGCAGAGGAGGGGCAGAGAGAGATTGAGAATCCCAGGCAGGCTGTGTGCTGTCAGCGCAGAGCCCAATGCAGGGCTCAAATTCACAAACCATGAGATCATGACCTGAGCCAAAACCAAGAGTTGGACGCTTAACCAACTGAGCCATGCAGGTACCCCAGTCACAGTATATTTTTATTATTTTTTAATTTCTCTTATTTTTTTTAATTTTTAAAATGTTTATTATTTTTGAGAGAGAGAGAGAGACAGAGAGCAAGCAGGGAAGGGGCAGACAGAATCGGAAGCAGGCTCCAGGCTCTGAGCTGTCAGCATAGAGCCCGATACAGGGCTCAAACTCATAGACCACAAGATCATGACCTGAGCTGTAGTCGGCAGCCCAACTGACTGAGCCACCGAGGCACCCCAATCACAGTATATTTTTAAAGAGTAATATACCAGGGGCACCTGGGGGGCTCAGTCGGTTAAGCATCCCACTTCAATTCAGGTCATGATCTCACAGTTCCTGAGTTTGAGCCCCACATCGGACTCTCTACTGTCAGCACAGAGCCTGCTTCAGATCCTCTGTCTCCCTCTCTTTCTGCACCTCCCCTGCCAAAAATAAGTAAACATTTATTAGAAAGAAAAAGAATATTATACCACATCATGTCTGGTAAAAGAACCTTACTTCTGGAGACTTCTAATTCCTCTCTCCCATCTTTTGTATAATTGTTCTCATGCATTTTACCTTTACATACACTATAAAATCACAATATATTGCTACTATTTTTGTTTGACAGTCAATTATCTCTTAGAGTAATTAAAAATAAGAAAAAAAGGGGGGGTGGACCCTGGGTGGCTCAGTTGGTTAAGCTTCTGACTTCGGCTGAGGTCATGATCTCAAAGTTCATGGGTTTCAGCCCAGTGTCGGCTCTGGGCTAAAAGCTAAGAGCCTGGAGCCTGCTTCAGATTCTATGTTTCTCTCTCTCTCTGCCCCTCCCCTGCTCATGCTCTGTCTCTCTCAAATAAACATAAAAAAATTTTTAGTAAGAAAAAAATTAATTTTATATCTATTTTCATTTATGCCATTGTCAACACTATTCATTTTTTATATTGATCAGGGGTTGGCAAACTCTCTCTATAAAGGACCAGATGGTAAACATTCTCTGCTTTGTGGGCCATATACTCTTTGGCAATTAGTTAACTTTGCCATTGTAGCATGAAGGCAGCCATAAACAATATGTAAACAAGTGAGAGTGGCCAGATTTGGTCTGTGGTGGGTCAGTTTGGCCCATTGATACAAGTTTTTGACTTGTATCAATCACCTTCTGCCTATAAGAGCATTTCTTTCTTTCTTTGTTAATCCAAGTTAGTTAACATATAGTGTAATAATGATTTCAGGAATAGAATTTAGTGGCTCATCACTTACATATAATACCCAGTGCTCATCCCAAAAAGTGCCCTCCTTAATGCCTATCACCCATTTAGCCCATCTCCTCACTCACCTCCCCTCCAGCAACCCTCAGTTTATTCTCTGTATTTAAGCGTCTCTTATGGTTTGCTTCCCTGTTTTTATCTTATTTTTGCTTCTTTTCCCCTATGTCCATCTGTTGTGTTTCTTAAATTCCACATATGAGTGAAATCATATGATATTTGTCTTTCTCTGACTTATTTCTGGGGGACCAGAGGGAACTATTTAAAAAGTCAAAAGTGTTGTTTCTGGGTGATTATTATAAATGATTTTTTTTGTCTTATACTTTTTCAAAACTGTCTAATCTCAACCTGTGTTTTCATCTTTCCACCCTTCTCTAGATGTTTTATATTAACATTTATTCTCATCCCACCTGCTTATATCCTCCTTTCTGGTTAGTCTGCTCAGTTTTCCACTCTCTTAAGTACAGCATCCTCATTGTCCTTTTATTGTGCCTTATATTACTCATTCTCCCATCTCTGTTATTTTCTGACACTTCCTCTGCCACTGCCAGGAAGTGCTTTCTGAAAACATTCTAATAAACATGTTTAATAAGCATAATTTTTGGGGTTGCCTAGGTGGCTCAGTTGGTTGAGCATCTGATTCTTGGTTTCAGCTCAGGTCATGATCTCACAGTTGTGGGATCAAGCCTCACGCTGGGCTCTGCGCTGACAGCAAGGAGCTGTCTCTCCCTCTCTGCCCCTCTCTCTGGATCTTTCTTTCTCTAAAAATAAATAAACACTTTTTCAAAAGCATCATTTTTGTTTTATTTTCTTCTTGCTAACTCAGCAGTTTTCTTTCTCTCATCACAGAGAAAACAAAAATACGTGTACTTTTTATTTATTTCAGATTCCGAATCTATACCTGAAACTACTAAAGAATCTTTTTCAAAGCAAGAACTTTATGAAGAAGTGTCCTCTGAAAGAGAGCTGATAATAGAAAGACTTAAAAAGGTTGAGGCCTGGGACTCCAGATTGATAGAAGCCTGGCAATGTGAAGGCACATTAGAAAGGCAGCAAGGAAACCAGAAGGAAAATTTAAGGGAAGCCATAATTAAACACAACAAAACCACTGTGGAGGATTGTAATGAAATTGGGGAAAGTTCAAACCCAATCAAACATCGAAATATTTACTCAGTGAAAAAGCCTTGGAAGTGCAATGAATGTGGGAAGTTCTTCAGTTACTACTCAGCCTTTATCCTACATCAGAGAATTCATACTGGAGAGAAGCCTTATGCATGTACTGAGTGTGGAAAGGCCTTCAGTCGGAGCTCATCACTTATTCAGCATCAGAGAATTCACACGGGAGAAAAACCTTACGAGTGTAACAAATGCGGGAAAGCCTTCAGTCATCGGTCAGCCCTCATTCAGCATCATATCATTCACACTGGAGAAAAGCCCTATGAGTGCAATGAATGTGGGAAAGCCTTCAACCAAAGCACATACCTTATTCAACACCACAGAATCCATACTGGAGAGAAACCCTATAAATGCAAGGAATGTGGGAAAGCTTTCAATGATACCTCATCCCTAATTAAACATCAAAGAGTTCATACTGGAGAAAAACCTTATGGATGTAAAGAATGTGGGAAAGCCTTTAGTGACAGGTCGGGCCTCACTCAACATCAGAGAACTCATACAGGGGAAAAGCCATATGAATGCAGTGAATGTGGGAAAGCTTTCAGCTACTGTTCAGCTCTTATTCAACATCAAGGAACCCATACTGGGGAGAAACCTTACAAATGTAACGAATGTGGGAAAGCCTTCAGTGATCGCTCAGCTCTCATAAGACACCAAAGAATTCATACTGGGGAGAAACCTTACAAATGTAAAGAATGTGAGAAAGCCTTCAGCCAGAGCTCATCTCTTACAAAGCATCTGAGAACTCATACTGGAGAGAAACCATATAAATGCAGTGGTTGTGACAAAGCCTTCAGTCAGAGTTCATCTCTTATTCAACATCAGAAAACCCATACAGGAGAAAAACACTACAGATGTAAGAAATGTGAGAAAACCTTCAGTGTGCGTTCAGCCTTTTATCAACATAAAGAAATTCATGATGAATAGAATGCAGTAAATTCATGAAATAGTTATGTATTCTTGGGGCACCCAGCTGGCTCAATAAGGCTGGCTCAATGCAATTCTTGATATTGGGGTCATGAGTTTGAGTCCCATGTTGGGCAGAGTTTACTTAAAAAAAGAAAAAAGAGGGGCACCTGGGTGGCTCAGTCAGTTAAGCATCCGACTTCAGCTCAGGTCATGATCTTGCACTCCATGAGATTAAGCCCTACATCAGCTCAGAGCCTAGAGCTTGCTTCAGATTCTGTGTCTCCCTCTATCTCTGCCCCTTTCCTGCTGGCACTCTTTCTCTCTTAAAAGTAAACATTAAAAAAAGAAAAAGAATTATGTATTCTCTACTGATCATGTAGACCTGTGTTCTAAATATTACAGGGTACTAAAAAAATGTATGAGGCTGCATCATGCAAAAAATAGCTCTCTTCCTTGAAATGGTATTAGGTATGGGAAGAGGACAAGAGGTATAGTAACAGAACCCAAGAAGCTGAAGAGTGGAGAATTCCTAGGGGAGCACAGAAGGAGAAGTTCTGGTTAAGTCAGAGAAAAGAGAGTCAGGAGCTAAGCATCTAATATCAGTAGAAAAACTAATCCAAGCAGCAGACTTAACAGTACTTGAGGCTGATGGCTCTCTAAATAGTAGTTTCAACCTGAAGCCAAGTGTGGAGGATCAGGATCCCAAAGAGGAAAATCACCAGGATGTTTCTCTAGGAAAAAAAAGAGGAAGAAAAATATCTAAGCCTAGGAAATCCTCCTTTTCTCTGTCCCTGCACTCCACTTGTTCACTTGAACATTTGCAAACATTTACACCATTGCTTATTAATCCTGGGTGTACACTGAAATCATCTGAAAAATACCTGGGTCTCAGTCCTAGAGATTCTGATTAAATTTGGCCTGGGGTGTAGCCTGGGCATCAGGAATTTAAAAACTCCTCAGGTAGTTCCAATATGCAGCCAAGATTAAGAACCACTGATCTAGGCTCTTAGTGCACAAGGATCAAGTCAATAAGGAAGGATAATAACAACCCACGTTCATTCTCGGGAGCGCTCTGTGTCCTTGTTTCTGCCTTTTCTTTCTCTTGCCAATGATACAATGTCATCTTTTCTTTTACCTGACATTGGATCCTTTTGTTTGGTCCTTTTCTGTTTTCTCTAACTTTGTGTAAATTGAGCTGCCTGATCCTAACTTCTGCTCTGGCCCCTTACCCTTGCTAAATGTGCTCTTTTAAGCCTGCTTAAAGCTTTCTCAACCTCTTCTGCCCACAAGGATCATATATTGTGCTTGCTACCCATGGCCCGATGGTGGCAAATATTAACCATAAGAAACAAGAGGAGAACCTAAAGACCAAAATCAGGAGTGGAGACAGGGTGACTGGAAGGGAACTTCAAAGGGTTAAACTTTTGACTCCAAGTGTATAGTTTGTATCTTAGAATTTCCTGAAACTACAATAAAATTTAGTTGTGTGCACGAATTAATACTGAACTTCAAGGGATGTAGGTGGAAGGAAAGGTAAATAAAAAGTGTTTCTACATTTAGTATGACAAACAGTAGTAATGCTAAAGAGATTACGAGAAATTACAGATGATACTGTAACCCTAAAGAATACCCATTAAATAATAATGCAAGTAGAGGAATTAAATCACATATTAAAAAATGTTTAACCCTAGGGGGGTGCCTGCTGGCTTAGTCAGGGAGCATGCGACTCTTGGGGTTGTGAGTTTGAGTCCTACACTGGGTGTAGAGATTACCTAAATAAATAAAACTTAAAATGTTTAACCCAGAAGAAGGCAGGAAAGGAGGAAGAGAGACACAGAACAAATTGTAAACAGGCAGCAAACTGGGAGACCTAAGTTCAGCCATATCAGCAATTGCATTAAACATAAAAGAAACACTCCAAATAAAACTGACAGGTTGTCAGACTGAATAAAGAATGACCCAACTATATCTAAAAGAGGAACACTTTAAATACAGAAACACAGGTGAACATTCAAGAGATAAAGATACACAATGAAAACACTAATCATAAGAAAGCTGGATATGTTAATATCACATATAATAGAATTCAAGAAGGTATCATCATAAACAGAGGACATTTTATAATGATAAAATGGTCAATTCATCAAGGTTGGTAAATCTTATAATGTGTAACTATGTTACAGATGTGGCGTGTTAATATTATAAATAAGATCATTTTAAGTTTACTAATATAATATGTGCCTAATATCAGGGCTTCCAAAATCACAAAGTAAAAACTGACAGAACTAAATTTTAAGAAAGAACAATCCACAATTTTATAATTGGAAATTATAACACTCCATTCTCAGCAGCTGATAGAATATCTAGACAACAAACATTAAAGATTTAGAAGAGCTGAACAATATGTCTATATTGTCTACCGTCTTGAATTGAATGGCATATATGCTTTATAGAACACACAAGGAACATGCAGCAACTTCAGAGTGCACATTCCCTTCAAGTGCACATGAAATGTTCAAGTTAGATTGTACACTGGGCCTTAGAGCAAGGCTCAGTAAATTTAAAGGACTTAGAATATTCTCTACTACATTTGATGAAAGTAGAGATCAATAAAAATAAGAGGAGGGGTGGGGCGCCTGGGTGGCTCAGTCAGTTAAGTATTCGACTTCACCTCAGGTCATGATCTCACGGTCTGTGAGTTCGAGCCCCGCGTCGGGTTCTGTGCTGACAGCTCGGAGCCTGGAGCCTGCTTCGGATTCTGTGTCTCCCTCTCTCTCTGCCCCTCCCCTGCTCCTGCTCTGTCTCTCTCTGTCTCAAAAATAAATTTAAAAAAATCAGCAACAACAACAAAAAAATAGGAGGGGTGCCTGGGTGGCTCAGTGGGTTAAGCATCCAACTTTGGCTCAGGTCATGATGTCACAGTTTGTGGGTTTGAGCCCTGCATCGGGCTCTGTGCTGACAGCTCAGAGCCTGGAGCCTGCTTTGGATTCTGTGTCTCCTCTCTCTTCCCCTCCCCAACCTGTGCTCTGTCTCTCTCTGTCTTTCAAAAATAAATAAATGTTACCAAAAAAAAAAAAAAAAAAAAAGGTTGAGGGGCATCTGGGTGGCTCAGTGAGTTAAGCCTCTGACTCTTGACCTCAGCTCAGGTCATAATCTCACTGTTTGTGAGTTCCAGCCCCGCATCGCATTCTGCATTGATTGCACAGAGCCTGCTTGGGATTCTGTCTCCCCTTCTCTCTAACACTTGCCCGCTTGTGCTCTCCCTCTCTCAAATAATAAACTTTAAAAAAAAAAAAAAAGGTTCAAAGTCCATCATCTCAGTTTCCACTGAAAGACTAAAAGTGGAAGCAAATTTAAACACAAAGTAAAAGAAAATATATGATAAAGAGAAGAAATTTTAAAGTACAAAGCAGATACACAATAAAATCAACAAAGGCAAAGGTTGGTACTCTGTGTATGGCTACTTTTACAAACAACAGAAAACTGGGAGAGTACACAAGAAAATTATATGTAGGCATTGGAGGGAGTGAAGTGAATGGAGCAGGGGTAGAGTGCCACCCTCTACTGTATTTTGTTTTGATTTTTGAGTCACTCAAAAAATTTTAGTATCCATCTAGTACTATTCTAAGCCATATTGGATCCTGAAGCAAAAAGAAACATATATGCCCCTATATACACTTATCAAAATATCTTCCTGTGATTTGAATCAGATTGGAAAAGTTAATAAAAGCTCCATAATTAAGAAAAAATGACTATAGAGGCGCCTGGCTGGCTCAGTCAGTAGAGCATGTGATTCTTGATCTTGGGGTTGTGAGTTTGTGCCCCTTGCTGGGCATCAAGTTTACTTAAAAAATAAAAATATAGATAGATAGATAGATAGATAGATAGATAGATAGATAGATAAAAATGACCAAAAAAAAATGACAACCTGTACAGAGTGGGATGTGATGGCTTCATGGTCCAGGAACCATGAGCTGATTAGAAATAACTTCCAAATTCACAATAATCCTGGATTATAAAACAAGCAAACAACAATTTGTCTTATCTAAAAGTCTGATATTTTGTTTTTCATGGACTTTTTTGCATTAATTTTGATTTAGAAAATATTGCATTAAAACATTATTTCTCTTGATTACTGAGTTTTTTGGTGCCTCTTAAATTTTGCATCCAAGGTGATTGCTTCATTTGCCTCACCCTGATCCCTGCCCTGAACACATTAGACGGGATCATCTGGACTGGAGAGCTGGAATGGAGGAGATTCAGTGATTGTCATCACGCCCAAAGAAAGCAAAGACTCTTTGTGGACATATTTCTTTAAAGACTCATGGGGCACTTGGGTGGCTCAGTAGAATGGGTGTCTGACTTCGTCTCAGGTCATGATCTCACAGCTGGTGAGTTCGAGCCCCGAGTTGGGCTCTCTGCTGTCAGCGCAGAGCCCTCTTTGATTCCTGTCTCCCCCTCTCTCTCTGCCCCTCCCCAACTCATGCTTTCTGTCTCAAAAATAAACAAAAACATTTAAAAAAAACCTCATTAAAAGACTGTAAAGATATGAGTAGGTTTTAGGAAATTCTAAAACTTGATTTGTATTTTTGTTGTTGTTGTTGTTGTTTACTAAGAATCACAGCTTGGTGTTACTGGGCAATTTGGGTTTTCTTCTTTGTGACTGAGGAAATCAACAGAGACATCCATCGGTTACCCAATCTCACTCTAGGATTTTCCATCTGGAGGTCTGGAAGCTTCATCTCAGGGGCCCTTCAGGGAACCACATGCCTCCTGACAGGGTCCAAAAACCCAATATCCAACTACAGTTGCTGAGCTCACGCTCCTATCCCTGCTCCACCTGGGGACCTCAGTCGGCACTGTCCATACATACCCATGGCAAGATTGCTGGAACTATACAGATTAACTCAGGTGAGTGATTAAAAAGCTCATTTTCATTTTATCACCCTTTACCCACCAATCTGAACAACCTCCTTGCAGTTTCAACCCAAAGTCACAGTGCAGTCCCCCTCAAAATGTAAAGGAGCACACAGGCATTCCTCCTCATTCAGCAAACATTTTCCCGTGACTCTGTTTCCTCATCAGTACAATGAGGAAAACAATAGCACCTACTTCACAGAGTTGTTATGTGGATGCTGTAAATTAATTCACGTAAAGCGCATGAGACAGTCCCTGGAACACAGGGAAATCCTCAATAAATGCAAGATATTACCTATTAGTTTTGGTCATTATATAAACTTTTAATAAAAATACATGAGGGGCAGGGCACCTAGGTGGCTCAGTCGGTTAAGTGTCCGACTCTTGATTTCGGCTTTGGTCATGATCCCAGGGTTGTGGGATGGAGCCGTGCGTTGAGCTCCACACTGAGTATGGAGCCTGCTTGAGATTCTCTCTCTCTCTCTCTCTCTCATCTCTCTCTCTCTCTCTCTCTCTCCTCTTCCCCCACTTGTGCTCTCCCTCAAGAAAAAAAAATAAAATAAAAATACATGAATGATTTTAAGGGATTCTCAACCATTGCTGAAGAAATAAAATGCATCATTCAGATAACCAGAAAAGTGGCTGGTGATAACTTTGTTCACAGTTTCAAGGAAGAAATGAAAAGTTTTGAGACTCATGGGAATTAACTGAGAGCCATGGGAAAACACCAAAACGAAGTTCAAGGAAATAATTAAACTGTTCTACAAGAGAACAAGATATTGATGAACAGGAAGATGTTCAAGCTAGCTAGAGCCTAGAATCTTCATGATTTGCTGAAAAGAGCTGAGTAGTAAATAACTTAAATGATTTGAGTATAGTCCCCCTCGAGAATGATATACTGTACATTACTGCATATATTTTACATATATACATATTTGCTGTGTACAAGTGTTCATGCAAAATCACATATTTTGGATAAGGTAAAGGATTTTACAGGAATACTTGTGAAGTCATTTGATTCATCTCACCATCTAAATTCAGAACCTATCCTCCACCTAAGGTGTATTTTCACAGTAAATAGAATATTTGGGAAATAATAAGATAACTGGTTTGACTGGATTTTGACAGAAAAGGCATGATTCATACTGAGAGGATCCTGGACATTAGGATAAGAAATAGGGACTTTAGAGGCACCGGGGTGGTTCAGTCGGTTGAGCGTCCGACTTCACCTCAGGTCATGATCTCACAGTTCATGAGTTCGAGCCCTGCATTGGGCTTTGTGCTGACAGCTGGGAGCCTGGAACCTGCTTCAGATTCTGAGTTTCCCTCTCTCTCTACCCCTCCCCTGCTCATGCTCTGTCTCTCTCAAAAATAAACATTAAAAAAAATAGGGACTTTATTTGGGGGGCTTGGTTATCTAATGAGTTTTTTTCTTTTTCCTAAGCACAGGGATGACAATGGTGAAATATTATATGGTAGAACACCAGTTGCCCAGAATTTCTGGGGATGTAGCTGTTCCAAATTTATAAAATCATAATCATAATAATTGTTTCGGCTTCAACATCATGTGCACCTACCCTCACTGTTTTAGATCTTGTGAGAAACTACAACAGCCCTGGAAATGCCCTCCCTCTGCACTCCTGATTATGACCACCGCTTTCCTCTTAGGCAGGTCTATGGGAGGAAGGGATACAATCTGAGAGATGTGGAACCACATTAGCTACATGTCTGATTGTCAAGGGGCAAAGGCATTGCTATAGTGCAATAGAAACAATGGGGAAATCTATCGATTCCAATCATGTAGTTTGAATCAAGAGATGACTTTTAATGCAAAGCTGTGTTAGCTGCTCTGAAGCTATTTTAGTCATTTCATAAATGCTCTGGTTTTTTCTTAAACTGTAATTTCTCTGTAAATTGGTTAGTCCATCCCTGGACTATCAAGAATACAAAATAAGATCTATTTACTTTATTATTTTCTTTTTAGCTTTGTTTATTTTGTTTTTACTTTATTTTAGAGAGTGCTAGCAGGGGAGAGGGGCAGCAGGAGAGGGAGAGAGAGATAATGGGAGAGAGAAAGAGAGAGAGAGACAAAGAGAATCTCAAGCAGGCTCCATGCCCAGCACAGAGCCTGAGGAGGGGTTCGATCCCTTGACTCTGGGACCATGACCTGAGCTGAAATCAAGAGTTGGACACTCAACTGACTGAGCTACCCAGGCGCCCCTAGATTTGTTTACTTTAAATGTGTATTTAAATTAAATACAGAAAGTAGCCAAACAAAAGAACCGGCTGTTCCTTAATATCAGGGATACGTTTGCCTTTAATGTTGGGAATTAAACTCTAAGAGGTCTGCTCTAGTTGAACCTAGATTACATTGCCTCCTCTGCCCAGGAGTTTAGGGAGAAATTATTTCCAAGGGCTGAGAATTGCCCCACCTTTATTTAGAAAGTAAATAAACTGGAGAGAACAATTTACATGTATGTTACGATTTGGTATAGAAACATCATCATACATGTCAAAACTTTAAGTGTAAGGATAGGTTTCAGTATTCCTTCTATATGCTTCTGTCAGGATTCGCTTCTGATTTATGAAAAAGATGTGTTCACTTTCTGGGTCAGTTATGTATCCACTGGAGTCTGTCTCAGTAATGAGACTCCTTTTCTGCAGAGGACACTAGTGACCAATCCTGGGCCCAGGGAATGACCCTACTTTAAATGGATCTGAGTGGGCATTGTGACTCAAGATGATGATTTGGGAATCCAGGGGAGCTCTCTGTTGATCACTGAGCTGGACAAAGTGGGAGCCTATAAGAAATTCCTAATTATCATTCCCACCTCCAAGTCCTGGGAGAACATAGAATACAACAAGGAACTGCTCAGGGTATCGACCTCAAAGGTCATTGTGATGTTTCTTTTTTTTTTTTTTTAATTTTTTAACGTTTATTTATTTTTGAGACTGAGAGAGACAGAGCATGAACGGGGGAGGGTCAGAGAGAGGGAGACACAGAATCCGAAACAGGCTCCAGGCTCCGAGCTGTCAGCACAGAGCCTGACGTGGGGCTCGAACTCACAGACCGCGAGATCATGACCTGAGCCGAAGTCAGCCGCCCAACCGACTGAGCCACCCAGGCGCCCCCATTGTGATGTTTCTTAACAACATGAGGTTTCCCCACATCTATGAGAGACTCCCAGTGAGTGATATAAGGGGGACGATATGAATTAGAAGCAACGTCCAGGAAAATGAAGTTAACTTGTCCCAGATTATCGGCATCTTTAGATCCAAAATCATAATCCCAGGCTTCTCAGAATCCCTAATCAAATGCATCCTCTCAGGTACAAAGAGAACATGTTCATAAAGACATTTTTTTAAAGTTTATTTATTTGTTTAAGTAATCTCCACGCCCAATGTGGAGCTTGAACTCATGACCCTGAGATGAAGAATTGCAACATAAAACATCTTGGAAAGAGGATTTTGGATCTAAGTGGCCTGGTCAAGACTAATTAGCATGGACACCGGAGAGGTCAAATTTGGCACACAAACGGAGCATCTACAAAACAGTTCATGAGTGCGTTGGTGCAGACTTACAGTACCTAACACTGCTGTCTATAGCATTGCCCATATTCTTTAAGACCTGAGTTCTTGGGGTAATGGAAGTAGGCCCTCTAAAAATGGGGCATGTGCAAAGGACAGAGCCGTCTAACTCTGGCGAGTGAGAAACTAAACAATCAGTCTTCAAAGAGATTACTCAATATTAGGAGACAGTATCTGTTCTTTCCAGCATACTCATTGGCTGCTCTTATCCCCTGGTTTGCAAGAGTGTGATGATGGGATTGTAATAGCAAAATTAACCTGAATTCTCATGATGGTAGCAAGTAAGCCAGTTCCCTCTTCTGGTCCGTCAAATTCAACAATATACTACTCCTGGAAGGACAGGAGTCAGTAAATAGTCTTCCCTGCTATGCACTGGCTTGATGGTGCCCGAGGTGAAAGGGGGTGAAACTAGGGGAATAATTCCATCATCCAGGACCAAGAGTTCCTCTTATTATGTGGAAATAGACATGATTCAGCTTTCAGTCTCCCCACAGAGTAGAGAACAGGCTAACGGTACATGAAATAGCTTAGACTTTTCCTTTTGCGAGTGTGGGCTTTTGGAAAATTGCTCTTTCTGTGATGTTAGTCCAGGTCCTCCAAGAAGCAGATGCCAAGATGTGATGAAACATGCAAGGATTTTATCAGGAGACACGCCTGTGAGAAAGGAAATAAGGTGGGAGTTTTTAAAGCTGGCGAGAGCCCAAGATGCAAGACTACCCCACGGGAAGGAGAGGGGAATGGTCAGTGGAAGCATGATGCCGCCCTGCAGTTTAAGGAAAATTCAGCAAAGTCCTCGGGGAATCTCGAGCCAATGTCAGCTGAAGAAGAGTCCTATACCTTCCAGGGATGGTCTGCTAGAGGGTCCACACACACTCAGTGCCAGGGAGCAGCGCCTGGGAGGCATGTGTTGAGGCAGTTAGGACCTCAGCCAATTGTTCCCTGTAGCAAAGGTTCACAAGGCATGTCCTCATGGCCACTACATGAGGCATAAGAGAATGTTCCCATGGACACTTAAAAGTGTCAATTTGTAAAAATATGATGACCGAGTGTGTGGAAAAATACATAGGACAGGGGCTCCTGGCTGGTTCAGTCGGTGGAGCATCTGACTCTTGATCCCAGGGTCGCGAGTTCAAGCACCACAATGGGCATGGAGCCTACTTAAAAAAAAAAAAAAAGATACATAGCACAAATGACTATCAATCTAGGTAAGGCCATAGCCTCTAGTCCATACTGGATTTTCATTGCTAAGAAAGCTTCATGGTAGGGGCGCCTGGGTGGCTCAGTCGGTTGAGCGGCCGACTTTGGCTCAGGTCATGATCTCTCCATCCATGAGTTCAAGCCCTGCGTCGGGCTCTGTGCTGACAGCTCAGAGCCTGGAGCCTGTTTCAGATTCTGTGTCTCCCTCTCTCTGACCCTCCCCTGTTCATGCTCTGTCTCTCCCTGTCTCAACAATAAATAAAACGTTAAAAAAAAATTAAAAAAAAAGAAATTAAAAAAAGAAAGCTTCATGGTATAGAATTATTGACCTGTCTCATGCAGTTCTATTGGATATTCCTCAAATAATGTATTTTCCTTAATAACACACTTTAACTTGGCAGACTGTGTTTTGGATCCAGGCATGTCTTCAGTGTGGGTGATTTCATACATTAAAGAGAAAATAATGGGGTGCCTGGCTGGCACAGTCAGTGAAGCATCCAAGTCTTGATCTCGGCTGAGGTCATGGTCTCACCGTTTGTGAGTTCAAGCTCCGCATCGGGCTCTGCACTGATATTGCACAGTCTGCTTGGGATTCTGTCTCTACTTCTCTCTGACCCTCCCCCACTTGTGCTCTCTCTCTCTCTCTGTCAAAATAAATAAACTTTAAAAAAAGTTTCTTTTTTTTTTTTTTTTAAATTTTTTTTTCAACGTTTTTTTTTTTATTTATTTTTGGGACAGAGAGAGACAGAGCATGAACGGGGGAGGGGCAGAGAGAGAGGGAGACAGAGAATCGGAAACAGGCTCCAGGGTCGGAGCCATCAACCCAGAGCCTGACGCGGGGCTCGAACTCACGGACCGCGAGATCGTGACCTGGCTGAAGTCGGACGCTTAACCGACTGCGCCACCCAGGCGCCCCTAAAAAAAGTTTCTTAAAAAAAAAGAGAGAAAATAGATAAAGTAGAATCTCTGTTTATCCCAGTTAAGCTCCATTTTTGCCCTCTAATTCCAGGAAAGATTGAGAGTACTGGGGATATGAATGGTGAGAAGGAGGAACATAGTTGTTGTTTTTTTTTAAGTTTACTTATTTATTTGCCCTCACCCTACTTTCAAATTTTTTTTTTTAATGTTTATTTAGTTTTGAGACAGAGAGAGACAGAGCATGAATGGGGGAGGGGCAGAGAGAGAGGGAGACACAGAATCAGAAGCAGGCTCCAGGCTCTGAGCCATCAGCCCAGAGCCTGACGCGGGGCTTGAACTCACAAACCGTGAGATCGTGACCTGAGCTGAAGTCGGACGCTCAACCGACTGAGCCACCCAGGCGCCCCACCCTCACCCTACTTTCAATGCCAGTCACAAGTAGTAGGTCCCCAGGTTACCCACAACTTCTGTCCAATTTGGCTACAAACTAGAAGTTCCCACAACTTCCTCCTCCGGTTTGTTTAGTTTGTTAGAACAGCTCACAGAATTCAGGGAAGCACTTCCTTACATCTACCAGTTTATTAAAAAAATATGATAGGGGCACCTGGGTAGCTCAGTTGGTTGAGTGTCTGACATCAGCTCAGGTCATGATCTCGTGGTTCTTGATTTGAGCCTCATACCAGGCTTGCTGCCATTAGCGTGGAGCCCACTTCCGATCCTCTGTCCCCCTCTCTCAGCCCTTCCCCTACTGGCACTCTCTCTCTCAAAAGTAAATAAAACATTTAAATATATATACGATAAAGGATACAGATAAATAGCCAGATGAAGAGGTAGATACACAGGGTGAGGTCTGGGAGGGTCCAGAGCACAGAAGCTTCTGTCCCCATGGAGTTGGGATATGTCACAATGCTGCTGGTGTGGATGTATTCACCAATTTGGAAGCTCCCAAATCCATACTATTGGGGTTTTATGGGGGCTTCCTCACACAGGTATGATCAATTATTAACTCCATTTCTAGGCCCTCTGCCCTCTCTGGAGAAGTGAGGGGCAGGACTGAAAATTCCAAGCTTCTCATCATGGCCTTGGTCTTCCTGGTGACCGTGGCCCATCCAGGAGGCACCTAAGAACCCACCCAGAGTCACCTCAGTAGATCAAAAGATGCTCCCAGTGCTTTTACCATTAGGAATTTATAGGGGTTTAAAAAAAATTTTTTTTTTAGGTTTATTTTGAGAGAGACAGAGTGTGCAAGCAGGGGAGGGGCAGAGACAGAGGGAGAGAGAGAATCCCACCCAGGCTCTATGCTGTCAGTGTAGAGCCCAACGTGGGGCTTGAATCCATGAACCATGAGATCATGACCTGAGCCAAAATCAAGAGTCACATGTTTAACCGACTGAACCACCCAGGGCCCCCAGGAATCTACAAGGGTTTTAAAAGTCCTGTGTCAAAAAAAAAAAAAAAAAAAAAAAAAAAAAAAGTCCTGTGTCAGGGATGAAGTCAAAAACAAATATTAGAATAAGAGATGCTCCTGATGCTATTATCACTCAGGGAATTACAGGGGCTTTACAGTGCCAGGTACTGGCGGACACAGACTGATGTATTTTCTGTCACCTCATACCAGGAGGGTCCAGTCTGAGGGATGGGAGAGAGTCTGGATGAGGCTTTTGTCAAAGTTGCACATAATGAAATGAGATTCTTTCAGATTTCACAAGAGAAATAACATAATGTATATGCCAGCATAGACAGGAAGTGGCTGGCAGGAACCACATAAGGGAGTCAGAACCCCAGAGAACTTGGTTTAAAGCTAGACACAGTGTGTTCTGCCTAGTCCTAGAGATGAATAAGAATGGAACCAAAAGGCAGAAACAGGGACACAAGTCCTACCAACGCAAGAGACAGGCAGGAAAACGGAGGTCCCAAGGCTCATCCAAGGACCTAATGGAGGAGGAGAACTAGGATATAAACATCCCTAAGTTAATTTACAATGTTAGCATGACACCAGTATAAGTAGATTTTTTCCCCTGCAGCTGTATTTATGAATTCTAGAACTCATGTAAAAAAATAAATAAGCAGGGTCACCTGGGTGGCTCAGTTGGTTAAGCATCCTACTCTTGATTTTGGCTCAACATGATCTCAGGCTCAAGTCATGATCTCAAGGATCATGAGTTTGATCCTGCATCAGGATCTGCTCTGTCAGTGCGGAGCCTCCTTGGGATTCTCTCTCCCTCTCTCTGCCCCTCCCCCGCTTGCATGTGTTCATATGCTCTCTCTCAAAATAAATAAATAAACTTAAAAAAAAAAAGAAGTACAAGGGAGAACAATGAGGAGGGGAAGGATGAGGAGGGTGTGGAGAGGAAGAAGAAGAAACCAAAATCATAGTGAATTCCTTTTTAATTTGGGAATAGAGAAATATTTCTAATTATGTCTCAAAATCCAAAATACAACGTCTATACACCAAGAGGAAAATATTCACGTACAATCATAGTTCAGTCACAAAATTCAAATGAAACTGTAAGAAGAAATGCAGTGGAATAAATTTAAAGACTGAATTGGCTTTATTGAATGATTCAGGTAGCATCCCATCCAGCACTAGAATGGAACTCCAGAGGGCTACAGAAGGAAAGGTTTGTTTTTTTATTTATTTTACTTTTCTTAACATTTATTTATTTTTGAGAGACAGAGAGAAAGCAGGGGAGGGTCAGAGAGAGAAGGAGACCGAGAATCCGAAGCAGACTCCAGGCTCTGAGCTGTCAGCACAGAGCCCGACGCAGGGCTCAAACTCATGGACCGCAAGATCATGACCTGAGTTGAAGTGAGGCACTTAACTGACTGAGCCACCCAGAAGCCCCCAGCAGGAAAGGTTTTTTAAAAAGGCAGAGAGAGTGTACAACAAGGAAGTCATAGATAGAAAAATAAATCATCTGGCAAGGTAACCTTCCTTTGGGGGACAGTAGAGCCATTAGGAGCATTGCCTCAGTGGTGCTGACCAAAAAATTCCAGACTGACCAGTTAGGATTACATACCTAGGGAAGGTCGAAACTGTAATCACGTCAGGTATTAAATCTTGGCATGGTGTCATGGGTTTGAGATAGGGAAACTGAAGGACTCCATAGAAATCTGGTTTTTTGCTCCTTTTCCTGCTTCTATTCTTATTAGGACCTGTGCCCCCACCCCACTCTACACATGTCTAAGAATGTCCTCCTTGGATTTTTAAAATTTTATTTATTTATTTATTTATTTATTTATTTATTTATTTATTTATTTATGAGGGGGTGGGGCAAGGGGCAGAGAGAGGGAGAGAGAGAATCCCAAGCAGGCTCTGCGCTGTTAGTGCACAGCCAGGACTCAGGGCTCGATCCTGCCAACCGTGAGATCATGACCTGAGCTGAAATCAAGTCAGACGTTCAACCCACTGAGCCACCCAGGTGCCCCTAGAATGTCCTCCTTGTAAGAGACAAGGAATTAATGAATTTATTTAACAACTAAGCAAAGATCAGGTGAGAATGACCAGAGGAAGCCATTGTAGAGGCTGCTTTTAGGCAAACGGGCTTGAGTAATGGGGTGTGGAAAGGGCCCACAGTGATTCCCTGGCTGAATAGAGACAGGCCCACTGGGTGACCCAAAATATCCATAGGCCCTAACTGACCAATGGGTTACTTACAACCAGGCACAGTTACCAAAAAAGGGAAAATTCCATATATCGCCATAACTCCTCACCTTCCCTGCTTTAAAAACAGCCCCCACCCACTGCCTCATGGCAGACATGACCTGCCTGCTGCTCCCTTGCGGTGTGTTCCATAAACTTCTATTGCCTTTGTTCTGCCTCAGGTGAATTCTTTCACCACCTGCACCATTGGCTTCCACCTGATCTTCGCCCCACATTTGGAGGTCCCCACCTGACCAGATAGATACCTCATTTAGACACCACAGCCATCCTATGCACATTCTGGACCATGGCACTAGACATCTTAATGCCAAGGCCCCTTTGTTCCAAGGAATAACACCTGGGCCCTTGTCTTTGCTCTAACCAGTTCCTGGATACCTGAGGGGACACGTGCACCAGATCCCTGTCCTCAGTAAAAATCCCAGACCCCAAACAAAGACGAGACTCCCTCCTTTTCTTTCTGAGTAGCCCGGACACTATCTATCTCTGCACTCTCTCTACACCTTCTGTAAACTCTGCTCTCACTTCCTGCTGGCTCACGCTCGATTTCCATCCTACACGCAGCCAGGTCCTGTGGGACCCCCTCTGGGTCCCCAGACCCAGCCCGTGGGCATCAGGTTTAACTCAAGTGACTCCATTTGGGGCCTGTTGCTTCTTTTTAACAATTTAAATACTGAAAATTTTAAGCGCATGTGAAGGAAAATAAATGCATGTTAAAACTATACAGAGTTTCCTCTTCTGGCCATGATGTAGTTAGTAAGAGTGGACTTACTGAATTCATGTAAAAAACTATAAAACTAGAGAGAACAGGAGCACCTACCTGGGTGGCTCAGTTGGTTGAACGTCCAACTTTGGCTCAGGTCATAGTCTGATGGTTCATGAGTTCAAGCCCCATGTTGGGCTCTGTGCTGACTGCATGAAGCCTGCTTGGGATTCTCTGTCCCCCTCTCTTTCCACCCCTCCCCCACTCATGCACGCGCGCTCTCTCTCTCTCTCTCTCTCTCTCTCTCAAAAATAAATAAACATTAAAAAAAAAAAACTAGACAACATATGAAAAATGTTTTCAGACCGGAGACAACAGGCAGTACAGACCTGTGATCCTTGCGAAAAAGGCACCTTTTATGACAGTGCAGGGGAGGAAGAGTCCATACAGACCATAGCAGGTTCTCTAAGATGAGGAGACAGACATTTGAGTTCAAGGAGGCAGAGGCAGCTGGGTTTGGGTGGCAGAATCCTAGGAAGCCAGAAGCTACACAGAGAAAATCTCTAGAAATTTCCATAAAGCGTCCTCTTGAGTCTGTTCCTAATAGAATCAATGCCAGGCAAAGAACCAACAGGAAACAGTAAGCTGAATAGTTCTCAGCGTTCACACAGAGCTGGGAGATGTTCACGTTGAAATCTGAGGACTCTGACCTGAGGCATTCAGCAGAACTCCTAGAAGTACAGTAACTAGCCTTAGGGGACATCCAGATTTGCTCAAACTTTCAGGCCAAAGTCACACTCTTTTGGGGGTGACTCATCTTTACAAAGCTTCAAAACAAACCTTGAAAGAGTCAAGCTGATCAGAAAATAATTTGAACTGTCTTAAAGGAAAAAAATATATTTTTATTCTTGTAAAATATACATAACATTTAAATTTTTAATCACTTTTAAAAATAAAATTTTTTTTTCCATTTTAAAATTTATTTTATATATATAGAGAGAGAGTGAGAGCAGGGGAGAAGGGCAGAGGGAGAGAGAGAATCCCAAGCAGGCTCCACGTTCAGCACAGAGCCTGATGCAGGGCTTGATCCCACGGTCCTGGGTTCATGACCTGAGCTGAAATCAAGAGTCGGGCACTCAACTGACTCAGCCACTCAGGTGCCCCTAGCTTTTCAATCATTTTTAAGTGGCATTAAGTACATTCACATTGTCTGCAACTATCACCACTGTCCTTCCCAAGCTGAAACTCTGTCCCCATTAAACATCAACTCTCCATTTCCCCCTCCCCTCAGCCCTTCTACTATCTGTCTCTATGAGTTTGACTACTCTAGGTACTTCACAAAAGTGGAATCATACAATGTTTGTCCTTGCGTGTCAGGCCTTTTTAACTTAGCATAATGTCCTCAAGGTTTTCCCATGTTGTAGCATTTGTCAGCATTTTCTTCCTATTAAGGCTGAAAAATATTCCATTGTATGGATACACCACAATTGGCTTTTCCACTCCTCTGCCCAGGAAACTTGGCTTGCTTCTGCCTTTTGGCTGTTGTGAATAAAGCTATTATGAACATGGGTATACAAATATCTGTTTGAACCACTGATTTAATTTCTTTAGGGTATTTACAGAAGATGGATTTCTGGATCATATGGTTCCAATGGTTTTAAAGGAAAACAACAGGGGTGCTGGGTGGCTCAGTCAGTTAGGCATCCAACTTCGTCTCAGGTCATGATATCATGGTTCGTGGGTTCAAGCCCCACATCGGGCTCTGTGCTGACAGCTCGGAGCCTGGAGCCTGCTTTGGATTCTGTGTCTCCCTCTCTCTCTGCCCCGCCCTGGCTCATGCTCTGTCTCTCCCTCTCTCTCTCAAAAATAAATAAACATTTTTTTTTAAAAAAAGGAAAACAACAAACTCTGACACTCAATGTAAAATTTATAATGTCTAGCATCCGATAAAAAATTAATAGGTATGTACAGAAGCAGGAAAATGTAATCCAAAACCAGGAAAATAATCAGTCAATAGAAACAGATCCAGAAATGACAGACATTATGGAGTTGGGAGACAAGGACTTTAAAATAATTATGAATATCCTCAAAGACTTAAAAGAACATAAATGTAATAACAGAAAAATACAAGGTAATAAAAAGAAAAAGAATTTCTAGAGATAAAAACAACAACAATATGTGCAAGGATCAGTGAGCGTAAAGAATAGCAATAGAAACTACTGCTTGTAAGACCTACAGTTAGTAATCTCGTCACTGTAGTAGTCTCTGTCTCAAGCACTGGGACATTGAAAATTCTTCTGTTCCTTTCCCAGTATTTTAGTATAGTTCTTTGGCCTCCTGATCCATGTAGCTTCAGCTGTCAGTAAATATCCTGAGAGGGGAAACTACTCCTGAATTTGAGTCTTCCAAGTCTCCAATGTCCTACCTTTAGCACAGCATAATTTTTCAAAAGCTCAACTGGTTTTTCCTGTATGAGATCAGCTGCCCTTTGCCTGGACCAAGCCTTAAATACTTTGAATAATGTTTTAATGTGTAATGTTTGAAATAAACAGTGCCTGGCACATTATAAGCCCTCAATGAATATTAACTGAATGAATGAATTTCATTGTATTTCCTGATTCTCTTGTCTCTTGGAAGTTCAAACTGCTACAACACTGAGTCAATGAATATGTGTTCATCTAAAGATGTTTAGAATACTGAAAGTTTTTCTCCCTAATGCTTTAGGAACATTTACTGTGGCCAGGCATTGTTATAAGCACCTTACATATATTAACTCATTCAATACAGTAGAGAACAAGCAGAAAGTGGCCCCCCCTTTATCTGTATTCCCCCCTTACCTGTGGGGAGATACATTCTAAGACCCTCAGGTGATGCCTGAAAGGTGTGGATGGTACCAAACCTTATATATACTGTGTTTTTTCCTATACATACGTATCTATGATAAAGTTTCACTTGTAAATTAGGTATGGTAAGAGATTAACAACAATAAAATAGGACAATTAGAATAAGAGTCATGTGAATGTGGTCTCTCTAAAAATATCTCATTGTACTGTACTCACCCTTCTTCTTGTGATGATGTGAGATGATAAAATGCTTCTATGATGCGATAAAGTGAGGGGTATTATGTAGGCATTGTGAGGTAGCGTTAGGCAACTATCCACCTTCTCAGGATATGTCAGAAGGATCGTCTGTTTCTGGACCATGATTGACTCAGGGAGCTGAAAATGAGGAGAACAAAACAGAGGATAAGGGGGTACTACTACTCAGAACAACCCTATAAAACTCATGGTACTAATCTCTTCATTTTACATGCATGGAAAGTAACATACAGAGGAGTTATCTAATTTGTCCCTGGTCAAACAACTCCTATGATACTGGTAAAACAAACACCCTGTCCCTCTCTCTCTCTCCCCCCTCTCTCTAATGTTTTGGCCCATGAAAATCAAGACTTAAAGGCAGGATTTCACACAGTACCTCAAAGAGTGTTTTTTTTTTTAAACTGTTAATTTATTTTTCTTTACTAAACATAGAATCCTATCAAAGATTAGTCCTGCTATCAATTACAACTAATTGCCACTGTTAACTAGTCCTATGTTGCTTTGTTTAAATAGCATTCAAGTAACAGAAAAGTAAATTCTGAATAACATAATTTCAGATAAATACCTATCTTCATATTTTTATGTTACAGCAATAACACAGATATGTATAATAATTCATTATATTCAACATACTATGTTATTCGTCTGGTAGGACTGTGTCCAGGGTTGGCTCTCTAAAAAGGTGGTCACTCTAGTGGCGCCTGGGTGGCTCAGACGGTTGCGTGACCGACTTTGTCTCAGGTCATGATCTCACGGTCTGTGGGTTCAAGCCCTGTGTTGGGCTCTGTGCTGACAGCTCGGAGCCAGCTTTGGATTCTGTGTTTCCCTCTTTCTCTGCTCCTCCCCTGCTCGCGCTCTGCCAAAAATAAATAAATATTTTTTTAAAAAACAAATTAAAAGGTGGTCACTCTACATTACACTCACAAGGGGAGCTTTGTAAAAATACACAATTTGAGGGCGCCTCAAAGGCTCAGTTAAGCCTGGGACTCTTGATTTCAGCTCGGGTCACGGTCTCACAGTTTATGGAGCCTGGCATCTGGCTCTGCACTGACAGCATTAAGCCTGCTTGGGATTCTCTCTCCTTCTCTCTCTGCCCTTCCCCCCCTCAAAATAAATGTATAAAACATTTCTTAAAAACCCACGCAATTGCACAAGGGCCCATCTTAACGCATTCTGCTTCAACTGGTGTGGGAGGGGAAGGTCTCGCCGTTAGAGTTTTCAAAGCCTCCCGGTGATTCTTGATAGAGATTCCGAACTGCTTGGCGGGGCGGGAACCGGCCGGGCGGGGCCTGAAAGTCACGTGCCCCAACCGGGACCCTCTGCGGCAGTTGATTGGCTTCGACCAGGGGTGCGTGAGACGGAGGCCCCTTCTCTATTAAACGGACCAGAGAGTTGCGAAGCCTCCGAGCTTCCTAGAAGGTACGCTGGCCGAGAAGCTGAGCTCCCCGCGCAGGAATAAGGGTCGGCGAGTGGCGCGGGTTTCTTCCGCATTCGCGCCCTCAGGTAGGGGGTTAGCGGAGGGGCGGCGACCTGTCACGGGTCCTGCCCCGAACCTGGAGAGGGAAGCCCGCCCATGGGGGCCGCCGCAGGTGGACACTGAGGTCTTCCTGGAGGAGATGGCACCGCGGAGGGTCGGAAGCAGGTCTAGGAAGAGAGGAGCTCGTGTGATGGGACGGGTGGGTGCGGCGGCAGAGCCACGGTGTCCCCGCAACCGAAGGTGACAGGGCTCGAGAGACAGTCCTCACCCCCCGCCTTCGGGGCAGGTCGCAGGGACTTAAGGGAGCGTCTTCCTGAAGATGTCAACTTGTGAATATTTTCCGTGGCGTCGGGTCTTCAACATTAAGGAGGAACAAGTCCGATGAATGAACGGCTGGTTAATAGTGTGGTTCGGTTCGGTTTGGTTTGGTTAGGTTATAGACGAAAAGGAGAAGTGATCGAACGTTTCCAGAGTTCACATTGTTGCGAAGTGGCGTTTTAGATTCTGACTTCCAATGCACGGTAGACGGGATAGTTAGGTAATGAGAGGGCTGAGGTCCCTTCCCCAGTCTTGACGCCATCGATCAGGACGTTTCTTTGGAGCGCCTCCATGCTTAAAAGAGCAGAGGATCTTCCAAGCAGTGTTTTTAGGGTACGTGAATGGTGCGAGGGATGTTCTTAAAAACGCACTTAGAGGGGCGCCTGGGTGGCTCAGTCGGTTAAGCGTCCGACTTCAGCTCAGGTCACGATCTCGCGGTCCGCGAGTTCGAGCCCCGCATCGGGCTCTGGGCTGATGGCTCAGAGCCTGGAGCTTGCTTCCGATGCTGTGTCTCCCTCTCTCTCTGCCCCTCCCCCGTTCATGCTGTGTCTCTCTCTGTCTCAAAAATAAATAAACATTAAAAAAATTAAAAAAAAAAACAAAAAACAAAAAAACGCACTTAGAGAAAGCAGCGTTCACCAGTGGCCAGAGAAGCACAAAAAAAAAAAAAAAAAAAAAAAAAAAAAAGAAAAAGAAAAAATCACCTGGATCCCAGTAACTATTGTTACTACTGTAACAATTGTGGAGGGCCACAATTTGGATGTACCCTAGGCCAACCACCCATGGCTGTGGAATCAAAACTTGAACTGCCCTAATTTCCCCAAAGTGCAGACTGTCCTGCAGAACTTAAGCTTTCTTCATGTCATGGTGACTTGTAGCTTCCTAGCCCATCAGCTGCAGACCAGTCAACTTGTACAGTGCTTCTATTCTAAAATAGGGTTGTGAGTTTCTAGTAAAGGATAGAAAACAAAGCTACTTCCTCATCTCCTGTGTAGGGGGCAGAAAAATAACTGTCTTTCTCAGTTCTTAGCTGAGACTCCTGCAATAAAAGATTAAGAAACAGACAAGTCTATTTACATGTATATACTTCATGTATGTGTGGGAAATACCCACGAAAAAATGAGTAACTCCTGGGGTGGCTTAGAATTCAGGCCTAAATACCATCTTTTTTTTTTTTTTTTTTTTAAGTTTATTTATTTTTGAGAGAGAGAGGGAGACAGAGAATCCCAAGTAGGCTCCTCACTGTCAGCGCAGAGCTGGACGTGGGGCTCGAACTCACTAAACCGTGAGATCATGACCTGAGCCGAAATCGAGTCTGACGCTTAACTGGCGGAGCCACCCAGGCACCCCTAAATACCATCTTAATAGGGAAAGGGGAGAGAGGATGTAGGCCTCTTAGAGGAGAGTAAATGCTTTTTAAGAAAGATGAACGGGCCTGTAGAAGAATAGACAGAAGGTTCAATAGTTTATGACAAAGTTTGTCTGGGTGTTGTGTCAACGTCTAGTCTCCTCTCCTGTGACACAAATCTATCTTCCCTGGTTGGTGAAACGCCCTGGGAGGGGAATTTATGACACTTGAGTTCTTTTTGGAGGATCTATCTTTAGGGATATGCAGGGGGTTCAGAGAAGGCCTTTCTCTGCGTTTGCCTCTTTTCAAGTGCCTGAAGCTCGAAATAATCATGGGGCAGCATCTTCTCTCCCCTTCACGTGCTTTCTGAACTGAGCAGTGACTGCCGAGAGCTCTCAGCTTCTTCACGCTTTAGGCTTAGAAGTCTCCTTGTTTGTTTCTCCCTCAAGAAAATATTCATATCAAGTAAAGCTCTCTGAATATCCTTTTGACAGTGATTACCTCTGTGTATATAAAATGTAGCCTGAAATCTCCAACTGCCCTAACGTCATCTTATACTCTCTGAGCTGATTCTGTGTGAGATGCAGAAATAAATGAAGACCGCCCTCCCCACCCACCCCCCAAAATGCGAATGAGCAAAGGCTCTTCATTCAGAGCCTGCCACAGCAAGGGAGGGAGCCACTGTCACGTGTTTAGCAGAGACTCAAGGCAGGCAGGGGAAAGTGGGGTGAAAAAGGGGGAAGTTTGGATGTACCCACTTTGGAGGCTATTGGCTTGGGAAAGCTGGAGGTGGGTTAAGTAAGTAGAAACGGAACATCCTATGTGGTTGGGGAGGGCTTTCTCTGTTGGTAAAAATTGGAAGAAGGAAGTAAAAATTCAGGATAATCTGGCAGTTATTGACCAAATCTGGATGTGGGGCTGATTGCTACACTGGCTGTGGTTTGGGTTCTGGGCTGGTTGCTACAGGTGGTGAGCCAGAGTTCTGTTTTTGTCTATGGTCGTGTCCCTTTGTGTATTTAGTCTTTCAGTGAGAACGTATTCTACAGAACATACTCTAGGGAGAAGGGGAGGGCGGGGTCCTTGGATAAAGCTTTGGAAATTGAGCTAACTTCAGAAATTCCTGAAAAGACTCTCCTAGCAGCTCCTTTCATGTTATCACCCATTTCGACACCAAACACCGTGACTGGGTATTAGCTGAGGTTTGTTGGCCTCGTTGGACTTCCCTGTCCCAGGGCTGCCTGGTGAGAGAGCTTTAAGTTCTGGCCGTACTCATGATCGTTTTTTCTCCTTCAGTCTAGACTGATGGCTGCAATCCTGCCCCATCTCCAAGACCAGGATGTGGAAGCTGTATTCGTGACAGCTGGGTGGAAGGTGAGCTGGGCGGCTCCTCCCCTTCCTTAGGATATTCCCTGTGGCCCTGCAATGGCCTTGACTCCTTTGTTCACGTTGAGCCATCTTTATTAATTTGGGGACTTTTCTTTCTTGGAAGGTATGATGTAAAGAGCTTGAACTGTGGGCTCAGGTTCAAGTCCAGGCTTTGTTTTAGTTGTGTTACCTTCAGCAAGTCACATAAGCTCTCTGGGCCTCAGTTTACTTATCTGTAAATGGGACGATGATAGTTCTTATCACAAGGAGTTGTGAGTATTAAGTGAGACACTTATGAAAATAAGTAAGTAATACTTACCATAGTATCTGGTTATATTTTAAGCACTCTGCAAGCTTTAGCTACTGTTACCATAGTCATTGATTGTTTCTGTCAGTGAGGGATACTGTGTACCTACTGTGTACCAGATACTATCCTTTGTGCTGGGAGATAAACTCTACCTGAAGGAGTTTAAAGTCTTTATGGAAAAGTAGATATGTAAACAGATTCTTGTAATATGGGGATAAATTCTGATCTGCCCGTGTTAAAGGGAACAAGAGCAGCTTAGTTACTGAATTTGTAACATTACGGAGGATGATTATGAAAAGTTGAGTTTAGGGGCATCTGGGTGGCTCAGTCAGTTAAGTGTCCAACTCTTGATTTGGGCTCAGATCATGATCTCATAGTTCCTGAGATCAAGCCCTGTGTCAGGCTCTGCACTGACAGCTCAGAGCCTGGAGCCTGTTTCCCATTCTGGGAAAATCTCTCAGAGTCTCCCTCTCTCTCTGCCCTTCCCCTGCTCATGCTCTATCTGTCAAAAATAAACATTAAAAAAAAATTTTTTTTTAAGCTGAGTTTAGGGGCACCTGGATGGCTCAGTCAGTTAAGCATCTGGCTCTTGATTTCAGCTCAGGTCATGATCTTATGGTTTGTGAGATCGAGCCCTGCGTCAATCAGGCTCTGTGCTGTCCGTGCTGGACATTCTCTCTCTCTCTCTCTCTCTCTCTCTCTCTCTCTGTCTCTCTCTCTGTCTCTCTCTCTCTGCCCCTCCCCTGCTGTCACTGTCTCTCTCTCAAAACAAACATTAAAAAAAAAGTGTTGAGTTTAAAGTTAAGGAGACAAGTTAGGATGCCATTGCAACAATTTTGAAAGGACAGTGGGACAAGGAGGGAACAAGGAGTCTGTAGCGCTCTTCTGGCTTCATGGCCAGTGCGCCCTGACTGCCAGAGAGTCTGTGGCGCTCTTCCGTTTCTCCGCTCCTTTGCACAGCCTGTTCTCTCCTTCACAGGCAAACTCACATATTTGCATTTTAAGACTGAACTAAAAACTCTTCTCCGTGAAACCCTCCCTGACTTCCTACATTAGCATCACTCTGCCCTGCGATCCCAGGTGGGCGGACATAGGGAGCAGTTGCAGAGGCTTGATGAGGCTTAAACCGGATGGTGGCTTATGGAGTGACAGGAAGTGAGTGTGTAGTTTTCTTCTAGAAGCTGGTCCGGTAAGGGAAGGAGAGAGAGCCAAAACCAGAGGAGAAGGAAAGCACGGAACATCTTCTTAAAGATAGGCGAGACTTTGGCATTTTTGGTGGCGAAGGGGAAGGAGTTAGCGGAGAAGTAAGTGTTTAAGAAAAACATTCCTGTGTCTCTCTGCTTTCTCCTTTCATGCTTTCACTTCACTTCTGACATCAGACATGCTGGTGCTTTCCTGCACACATCGGGCACTTCCTTGACACCAGCCAGGTGCCCTGCAGTTTAGCTCAGTTTTGATGCTCTCTTCAAGGATTAGCATTGGATGCCACAGGTTAAGGGCTCAGTCCCACAGGACTGCCCCTCCCCCACTTCTGACACCAGCCAATTGCAAGTCCAGGTTGTCACCTGTGCCTTGAGTGACTGACTATGTATTTGGAGGTTCCCATGACTTCCCTCCTTGGGTTCGATTAATTTGCTAGTGTGACTCAGAGAACTCAGGAAAACCGTTTACTTACTAGATTACTGGTTTATTACAGGCTGTAACTCGCGAACAGCCACACAGAGGTGCGTAGGGCAAGGTGTGGGGAAGGGGCACAGAGCTTCCGTGCTGAGTGTGCAGCACTCCCAGCACCAACTCAGGCTCGACAGCCCCGAAGCTCTCTGAACCCCATTCTCCTGGGTTTTTATGGAGACTCATTGTGTGGACTCGATTGATTACGTCATTGGTCTTTGGTGATTGATTGGATTTCCAGCCCCTCTCCCTCCTCTGAATTGGGGTGGAGGGTTCAAACCCTCTAGTCACCTGGTTGGTTCCCCCTGGCAACCAGCCTCCCAGACTTGGGGCCTTTCCAAAGCTCACCTCTTTAACATTAACTCAGGTGTGGTCAAAGGAATTTGTTGTAAGGTGACATGCCTTTGTGGCTCTGGAGCTATTTCAGAAACCAAGGGCAAAAGACCAACTATTAAGAGATGCTCCTTTGCTCTTATCCCTTAAGAATTCCAGCGGTTTTAGGAGCTCTGTGCCAGAAATGATGAAGATTAAATCTATATTTCTTATTATAAGTCATGGTATGGTAGGGGAGAAGAGGGTAAGGATATAGAAAAGGCAGAGTGCTGTCATTGGATTAAGACCCTGGGGGAGACACGAGGGAATGGAAGCAGAGGTGGAGGCAGAGGGGCAGCAGTTGCTAGAAGAGCCTCTTCTGCTGAGGTGGGGAGGGGGAGGAGTGAGAACACAGGTAATGCCTGGTGGGAGTGTGAGAGGGGTTAGGGAGCCTGTGCCCTGTGGGCTCTTTCCTGGGACATAATGGGCAATGCCTTCCCGAAGGGAGTAGTGGGGGTGAGTCACATGTCCTCCTAGCCCCCTCCGAGTACCTCCCACTGGATAGTTACCATGTTGACTTCCATCTTTCCCCACTGGACAGTTCACTCCCTGAGCAGGGACAAAGGCTGCTACAGAGTCAGACAGATTGTGCATGTAGCAACCCCCCATTCACACAGCTGTGATGTGAACTGTGTTCTGCAGGATTGAACAGTGCACAGCCTGAACAGCTATATCCTGTGGCCTCAGTAGGAACTTTTATTGCTGGCCTACAGCTTGAAGGCTAGCAACTTACTGGTGCCCAATAAATGTTTCTTGAAAGAAAGAGAGTGGTAAAGGTATAGAAAACCCTGAGAAGGAACATGAGAGAGCAAGAGTTTGGGGCAACATTAAAGGCCTGACTCTCAAACTGAGTGTATAGAGATAACTTGGTGGGAGATGAAGCCATTTTATTCCTACCTGTTAGCCTTCATGTAGAGCAGAGAATGTCAGCTGAGGAGACTTGCAGGGCAGCTGTGGTAAAAGGAGGGACATTTGGGATGGGTAGTGAGTGGGAACTTGAAACCATAGTCCTGGAAATCAGGCTTGGTAGGGAGGAAAGAAGGGTCATGCAATTTGGGAGATTCTGGTGTCTGTTTCCTGAGGGTGTGGGGGTGAGTATTTCCTTTTCCTGATCACCCTTTTCATGCACAGATTGCCTCTGATGCTACTCAGTTTGTCCTAATAGAGGGGAGTGTGGTGGGCAGACACTAGGCCTCTGCTCCAAGAGCTCCCGTGGTGGGAGGCACCTTCTATTCTCAGCCCACATGAGTTGAACATAGTTGCAAATGGAAACTTCTACAAAACTTCTACCCTGTAGTACATTGTACCAACGGTCTCTGTTTGCCCCCCTCTGATATATGTTCCACCCTCCCCCACTTTGGTCTGGGCCCTGGGAGGCTGACCTTCACACACCATCAATGGGTTCTCTTGCCCTCTGGCTTCCAGCTGGCTTTTGGCAATGGGATGGAAGGGGTCAGGGGACCAGAAACCTGGAAGAAAGTGGTGTCGGGTTTTATTCCCACAGCCCCGTGCGTGTTGGGCTGTGGGATGAGAGTGGCCACAGAGCTCCAGTCTTCTAACAACTTTCTGGATTCCAGTAACCCCTCTCCTTCCGTCTTCCCCTTCAGACATATGGGTGATTGTTCCCCATGAGAGCCAGCCTGGCATGCTTCTGCATGCCTTGTTGGCTTCCATGAAGCCTGTCCCTTCCTTTGCAAATTGTCTGCATGCCAACCTATCCTCAGTGACCTCATTTGAATGTGCCATCTCTTTCCCAAGGGAATCTGGGACAGAAATATATTATTTGTTAAAGGTGCTGGTATATGGAGCAGGGTCAGCAAACTGACCTGGACCCGGTAGTCAAGTTTCACTGGAACACATTCACTTACCTGTTGTCTCTGGCTGCTTTTGTGTGACAGCAGCAGAGGTGAATAATTGTAGCAGAGACCAAATCACCTGAAAGCCTAAAATGTTTACCATCTGGCCTTCTACAGAATAAGTTTGTCAGGGTGTCTGGGTGGCTCAGTCCGGTTAGGCACCCGACCCTTGATTTTGGCTCAGGTCAGGATCTCATGGTTTGTGAGGTTGAGCCCCGCATGGGGCTCCACACTGACAGCATAGGGCCTGCTTGGGAGTCTCTCTCTCTGCCCCTCCCCCACTCACAAATGCACGTTTTCTTTCTCTCTCAAAATAAATAAACTTTAAAAAAGAAAAAGTTTGTCTACGCTATAGTATAGAGGAAAGAATGAGCTTGGCCAAGTCACTTTACCTCCTCAAGCCTCACCTGTAGAATAATGATAGTTCACAAAGTCGTTTTAAGAACTGAGGTTGGGGGCACCTGGGTGGCTCAGTTGGTGAAGTGTCCAACTCTTGATTTCAGCTCAGGGCATGATCTCACGGTTCATGAGTTCAAGCCCCGTGTCGGGCTCTGTGCTGACAGTGTGGAGCCTGCTTGGGATCCCCTCTGTCTCTCTCTTTCTCTCTCCCTTTCTTGCTCGCTCTCTCTCAAAAATAAATGAACTTAAAAAAAAAAAAAAAAAGAATTGAGGCTATAATTAGTCTCTGTTTTCAGGAGTCGCTGTCATTTGAGGATGTGGCTGTGTACTTCACTAGAGAAGAGTGGGACAAACTTGACTGGGCTCAGAAGGACCTCTACAGAGACGTGATGCTGGAGAATTACAGGAACATGATCTTGCTGGGTAATGAATGACTTGGCTTGAAGATTTGGCTCCGACTGTCTACACAAGTGCTCAGCCCCTTATTTGCAATTCTAAAATCAGAAAAGCTTTGCAAACTAGAAGTTTTTTCATAACTCATCTGGCTGTAAGACCCAACCTGAAGTGTTCAGGTGGTAAAACCTGATCTCTTCTACTGGAAGCTGTGTATCATCCTTCTTTTTTCCCATGTGGTCATCATATCTATATATTTAGCGTACCAGAGATATCAGCGTGTTTGATGAAGGGTACAGCTCCAACCCCTGTGGGGGGTGGTACATAATAGAAAACATACACACCAAGTCACCTTCCTAAAATCTGGAAAAATTCTGACCTGAAACGCAGCTGGCCTCTACAATGTTTTCTTTTTTTTTTTTTTTTTTTTTAATTTTTTTTTTCAATTTTTTTTTTTTTTTTTTTTTATTTTTGGGACAGAGAGAGACAGAGCATGAACGGGGGAGGGGCAGAGAGAGAGGGAGACACAGAATCGGAAACAGGCTCCAGGCTCCGAGCCATCAGCCCAGAGCCCGACGCGGGGCTCGAACTCACGGACCGCGAGATCGTGACCTGGCTGAAGTCGGAGGCTTAACCGACTGCGCCACCCAGGCGCCCCTACAATGTTTTCAAATAAGGGATTGTGGACAATGAATAGTTGCCTTTTGTTTTAGAGGTCGGAGACGCTTAATCCACTCCCCACCCCTCATCTTCCTTATCTGTAAGACCCATAGGAGCTGAACGGTTTATGGCTGATTTGGATTCCAAAGGTTAGCTTCTTTTTCTCTCGAAAAGTCTTTTTCTTTCTTCCCTCTGGAAATGGGTTCCTTCTTTGTTTGCAGCATCACTGGGTGTCTAGGAAATGATTCCTAACGGACTTCATTTCTGAACCTCCACTGCTTCCCCACTCACGGACCCTGCCTTTGGCTTATTGCAATGCAGAATCTCCTCCCATGGGCGTTTTCTCAACAAATCACTTTCTTTCTGGGGTCCAGCTTTGACACCCACACTGACACTCTTTCTACAGTCTTGACCACCTCCTGCGGGATTGTCTGCCCACCTCTGGAGTTTTTGATGTTTATTTTCCTTGTAGAAGCATTTACAAGAGCAGACTTGAATACACACAAGGTACAGGAACGGGAGAACATTCAGGGGTAACACTGTTCATATTTTGGAATGTTTCCATCCAGTTTTTCTCTCTCTGTCCTTTTAAAAAATGTAGCTGAACAGAAGTGCCTGAGTGGCTCAGTCGGTTAAGCATCCAACTCTTGGTTTCAGCTCAGGTCATGATCTCACAGTTTGTGAGTTCGAGCCCTGCGTCGTGCTCTGTGCTGACAGCATGGAGCCTGCTTGAGATTCGCTCTCTCTCCCTCTCTCTGCCCCTCCACTACTCGCACTGTGTCTCTGTCACTCTCAAAATAAATAAGCTTTAAAAAATGTGGCTGAACATATTCTGTGTATAATTTTGTAATTCCTTTAAATCTTAACTAATGTTAAGCTTCAACATTTTCCCTATGTTATTAAAAGCCCCCATAAATACAGTAAATGATCATAATGTAATTCTGTTGTATGATCTGTAATGTTTAATCATTTTCCCATTTGGGGATATTTAGTTTGGCTTGTTGTTGTTGTTGTTGACTTGTTTATGGATTTATCATCTACTATACTTAATGTTCTAATGGATGTTTGTGACCATAAATCCTTATGTGAATTTCTGACTGTTCCCAAGATCCAGAATATTGGTGTTAAAGGGTATGGGCTCTTAGTCTCTCTGATTATTGAATGGCCTTTCAGTAACAAAGTAGGAAATAAAAATCATCTGCAGGCCTACTGCCCAGAAATTATCCCTGTTAACATGTTGGTTTACTTTTTCCTAGTCTTTTCATATATATTAATACTTAATGTACATATACCCACACATATAGTTTTTAAAAACAAAATTTGGGTCATACTTCATGAGTTTTGCATTCTCCTTTAAGATATCTAGGGAACATTTTCCTATTTTAATATTCTTTGAACACATGGATTTTTAGGATCTAATACTTTTGCCTTCACTGAATTCACGTTACACTGTAGCTGTTCCCATACTGATGTCTACTTTATTTCCAGTTTTGCATGGGTACAACTGTACTGAACATCTCTGGCACATTAATCTTGTCCTGATTGTTCCTTAGGCTGTATCTCTACGATTAGCAAATCTAAGGGTGTGAATATTGTTGAGAATTTACTGAATCTGTCAGTAAAGATTGTTGGAGTTTCAGAAAGATTGTGCCAAATTCTCTTCTCACCAGCCCTTTCGATTGTTGCTCTTATCTGTTTGCCACTGTAGACTCAAGGGGGTTAAGGTGAGCGCTGGGACCTCTCTCTGTAACTCACTAACCACATCCCATTTACTTCCCCATGAGTAGGATTTCAGTTTCCCAAACCTGAGGTGATCTGCCTGCTGGAGCAGTGGGAAGAGCCATGGATCCTGGATCTACCAAGAACTGGGACTAGGAAGGCTTCCAGTAGTGCTTGCCCAGGTGGGTGAGGAGAGGACCCAGTCCAAGTGGAAAAATCAGGAAGGGGCAGGAAAGCACCTTAGTGAAGCCCCTCGTGTGCCCCCCAGATCCTGAGCCACATGTTCAACATCCATTATCCCACTTATTCATCCCTGCTGCCCTCTGAAGGTAGTACGTAAGTGTGGCCATTAGACCCATTTTCCAGATGAAGAATCAAAGATTCAGATGTCACACAGATTGATTTATAGTTTTAAAAACTATATCAATCTGTCACACAGATTGATAGTTGAGGTTCGATTTCAAGCCTGCAAAGCTCATGCTCGTTCTACTGCGGTAGAGTGTTTCTCTGAACTCTTTTTCCAAATCAGATACTTCTTTCTTCTATGCTCGTTACTTATCCTTCCCCTCTGTTTTCCTCTCATTCCTTTGCCTTCATCCTGTTTGTCATATTCCCACGGTGTTTCTCAACATACCTACTTTTTCCTACTTACTATGTCCCGATTGCTGCTTCTACCTTTTTTTCACATTCCTGTGTTCCAGAGTTTCTCAGCCTCTGCTCTATTGACATTTGGGGCTAGATAATTCTTTTTTTTTTTTTTTTTTTTTTTTAGTTTTTAAAAATGTTTATTTGAGAGAGAGAGAGAGAGAGCGTGAGTGAGGGAGGGGCAGAGAGGGAGGGAGACACAGAATCCGAAGCAGGCACCTGGCTCTGAGCTGTCAACACAGAGCCCGAAGTGGGGCTTGAACCCACAGACCACGAGATCATGACCTGAACCGAAGTCAGACACTTAACCAACTGAGCCACCCAGGTGCCCCAGGCTGGATAATTCTTTGTTGTGGAGGAGCTGTCCTGTGCGTTGTCAGGTGTTGAGCCATATTAGCCTCTACCCATTAGGTTTTAGTAGCACCATCCCAGTTGGGACAACCGGAAATGTCTCCAGACATTGTCCAGTGCCCCCCAAGAGGCAAAATCACCTCTGATCAAGAACCTCTATTCTATTCCATTGGCCTTTGTACCTACTTCCCTCTGGTTCCTTTTCTCTTGTGTCTTATGCTCTCCGTTTTTAAAGAGTTGTTTCTCTCAGAATTATTAAAAAAATACTAACCTAGAAAGTATAAGATGTCACCTCTCCTATATTTATGTGACTTCACTGAGTACCGAGAGTAAGTTTTATTTTTCCAATAGTAGTGATGTATTTACTCAGTTCTCACTTCTCTGACACACACTTGTGCATTTTTCAGTCGTTCAGTTGATTTTGAGAACTCTTTCTGGTGTCAAAGCCGAGAGTCCTGTGGAAATCAAAATTTGGGTCTCTTTAGCAGGACAATATAACTAAGCAAGCACTTCATTTCACTTGAGTGTCTTCCACACACACAGGTGGCTTCTTTTTTTTTCCTTCTGTGATGTGGGGGGCAGGTCATTTCTATGTTTTCTTTTTATTTGGTTAGGTTCTGAAGCCAGATGGAAGATGAAAAAGCCAACTCCAGGGCAGAAGATCTTTAAAGACTTAGAGTCGTGTAAGACATCTGCAGTAAAGCAGCAAACAGCCAAGGGACCTTCAGAAAAGTTACGTAAATGTAACGAATTGGTGGACATTTACAGACTTGCCTTTCCCACTATTGGTGATGAATGCAGTAAGAACTTCCTTCAAAACCTTCACCTTATTCAAGATCAGAATGCTCAAACAGGGAGGAGGCGTGGCCAGTGTGATGAGTATGGAAAGCCTTTCAGTCAGAGATCACTGTTTTTGCAGCATAAGCAAATCCCTCCAAACGCAAAATCTTACAAATGCAGTGAATGTGGGAGAGTCTTCAGACGTCAGGCAAATTTTGTTCGACATCATAGAATTCACACATCAGAGGACCCCTTTGAATGTGACATATGTGGGCAAGCCTTCAAACAGAAGTCCACTCTTGCTGTCCATAAACAGTGTCACCTGCAGAAAAAGCCATATAAATGTCATGACTGTGGAAAATGTTTCCGTCAGATGGCATATCTTATTGAACATAAGCGGATCCATACCAAAGAAAAACCCTATAAATGTAGTGAGTGTGAAAGAACGTTTAGTCAGAATTCAACCCTTATTCGACATCAGCTAATCCATAGTGGAGAAAAACCCCATAAATGTGTCGAGTGTGGAAAAGCCTTTGGTCGGCATTCGACTCTTATGAGCCATCAACAGATTCACACTAAACAGAACACTCATAAATGCAGTGAATGCGGGGAATGCTTCAGTCGGAATGTAGACCTCATTCAGCATCAAAGAACCCATACCAAGGAGGAATTCTTTGAATGTAGAGAATGTGGAAAAACTTTTAGTTTTAAGGCAAATCTTCATCGCCATGAGGTCATTCATACTGGAGAGAGACCTTACAGATGTGACAAATGTGGAAAATCTTTTATCTGGCGCACAAGCTTTATTAAGCATCAGGGTACTCACAGAGAACAGGTATCTGTGTGATACTAACTAGAAAAAGACCATTTAAAGACCAGAACTGGGACACCTGGCTGGCTGTTGGTGGAGCCTATAACTCTTGATCTCAGGGTTGTTAGTTTGAGTCCCACGTTGGGTGTAGAGATTACTTAAAATCTTAAAAAAAATAAAATAAAGACCAGAACTTACCACTAGTGTAGTTATGTGTAATTACATTGTTTTAAGACAATTACTAACCGGAACTGAAATGGTTTTGCTTTGGGGACCCTCTTTCTGCAGCTAACCTTCTTGCTATAGTTAAGAATTACTTAATAGAGGGGCGCCTGGGTGGCTCCGTCGGTTGAGTGACCGACTTCGGCTCAGGTCAGGATCTCACGGTTTGTGAGTTTGAGCTCGGGCTCTGTGCTGACAGCTTGGAGCCTGGAGCTGCTTCAGATTCTGTGTCTCCCTCTCTCTCTGCCCCTCCCCCACTCGTGCTCTGTCTTTCTCTGTCTCAGAAATAAGCATTAAAAAAAATACTTTTTGAAAAGAATTACTTAATAGAACATGTAATAGGCTGTTATGTACAGTCTCCCTTGAGTCCCTCCCCCGACCATACTTTCATTCCCTCAAGTCAAGGCAGAAGGGAGGCATAAGAACTATGTGGTTCCCTAGGCTGGAGACCATTTGATGATTATGAACGATTTAAGAATGCTCTTCTTATTTCTCAATAAAACCGGAGGAAAAAAAAGTTTTTAATTTAAAAAAAATGGGTGTAAAGAAATACCTTTCTTGGTCTCATATGGAAAAATTACCTGATATTACATTGACTTTTTAAAAATAAAGTAAGGGGTGCTCACCTAAGAATTACTAAAATGTATCCATAAACTAAAATTAGTGTGCCACTAGATTCTACTGAGAGTTCTAAGTCAAGTGTTAACAGAAGCTGTTGGTGCCCTTGCCCCCTGCTTACTCCTTCTGCTGGCCTTCATCTGACTTGCACTGTGTGTCTCTTGGTCTGCAGGCTTTTTTTAAAACCACGAAAAGGCCACTGGTCTGTAGGGTAACTAGCACATTTCGAGAGCAGGCCTCGACTAAAGCTTGATGGGAATTTAACAAATATGATATTCTCCCCTGGGGTGGAATAACTCTGAAGCATGTGTTTTACACAGTTTTCAGTTTTCCCATGGGAGGATTATGCATTCATTTACCTTGGGAGCTCCTTATCAGCTGTCTTCCCCAGCTATAGTCCTTGGGGAGCCACACCCTTTCTCCAGTTATTCCAAGCACATCCTTCTGTTCAGGTTATGTAAGTTGAGCTGACCTTACAACTCTTCCCTACAGCTCACCAAGACAAGAACCCCATTTGAAATTCTAGTATCCTAAACAGCATCCTAGGTCTGCATTACAACTTGCTGCTATTTAGACCCTTTCCTATAAATCCCGTCTAGTTTCTTCTTGATTTTATTTTCTTGCTCCTCCCAATTCCATGACTTCTTACCCAACATATAAAAACAAAGATCACTGAGAAAGGAAGTGGCACCTCAGAAAATTAAGGAATGTTAAGCCTTGCAGGAGGAAAATAATGAAAAGGGATAGATTGTATATTGGGTTCAAAAAGCAGTCATTTTGTAGTGGTCAGCATGAATTGGCTAGAAGAACCTACACAAAATTAAGAAGTTGAGACTTCTGAGTGAGGGGGAAATAAGCCAGTGAGAGATAAGACCACTTAGAACAACTTTGGGAGATGGAGACCTATGTAAAAGCGCTTCCCTCCACTGCTAAGTGGAAGCCATATAAATCAATACATACATACATACATACATACATACATACATAGTGATTAGATACATAGGGGCAAAGGGCTGGCTCAGTTGGTGGAGCATGCAACTCTGATCTCAGGGTTTAAGTTTAAGCCCCACGTTGGATGTAGAGATTACTTAAAAATCTTTAAAGCAAACATCCTGATGGCAGCTCTCAGTTGTATGGATGAGAACTGAACTGGAGGTAAGTAATCTGGTGTGGGGAGACTGTTACAGGCAGGACACTTGGCTATATGAAGACCTAGATGCATGCCGTAAAGGTTATTCTTGGGCTGTGGCCAACAGCTAAGACATATAGTCTGGCAAGTGGACCTTGGACAATTAAAAATAAAGTGGGGAGCCCAATTATGATAAGCCCTTTGCTTCCCAGAATAATCCAGGGTGGTTCTGAAGGTAACATATTCTAGGCGGACCATCTGAAATGAAAGTGTGGATATGTGAGCATCCAAGATAAGTGGCCATGGAAGCTCCCAAGCCATGCTGTCAAATCATCCCACATTCCATTGTGACGCCTGCTGGGGCACCAATGGTTGTCAGAGAGTGTTTAGAACCTGCCAAGTTAGCACAGTGGGAAGTGGGCTCATCCCACTGCACGTGCCTGGTAGATTGCCCTGCCCCACGTCCCTTCCTGGAACCGCAGATGCCTCACAACCTCTGGTCCCTCACTCTCTGGTGGGGTTAGTGAGAGGGCCCAGCCATGTGCTGCTGTGGTTCCCACCCTGAGCCCCAGGAACTTCCCTTTTAACTCTATGCCACTGCCCTAGAGACCTCCGAGTCCCAAGCAGGGCACAGGACCGTGCAGAACAGAACTTGGAAATGTTTCAAAGACATGCTAAAGCAATAGATTTAAACGACCATATCACTCTCTCTTCTAGCTCCAGTCAGGAATTCTAACACTTTGTTAACAAACATCTGGACTTCCCATTTTGTAGGACAGGAGATGCTATGTAGGTGCTATGGGAGAATGTGAAGAATGGAAAGATTGTTGCCCTCTGTTATGGACTGAATTGTGTCCCCAAATTCATACGTTGAAGTCCTAACCCCTGGTGTGACTGTATTTGGAAACAGGGCCTTTAAAGAGGTAATTGAGGTTAAATGAGGTGCTAAGTGTGGGGCGTTTAGTGATAAGACCGGTGTCCTTTTAAGAGGAAGAGATACTAGAGGCCTCTCCATCCACTGCACAGAGGAAAGGCCATGTGAGGACATAGTGAGAAGGAGGCTGTCTACATTAGGAAGGGGCATCAACAGAAACCAACCCTGAGGGCACCTTAACCTTGGATGTCCTGCCTCTAGAACTGTGTGAAAATAAATGTGTTATTTAAGCCACCTAGTCTGTGGTCTTTTGTTTTGGCACGAGAGCTAATCCACTCACCCTTTATAATCTAGGGATCAGAGATGGCGTATTCACGTTAACTTACTGGCTATAATAGTTTGCATGGTAAGTGACAAAGCCTACAGATAATGGTAGTTTAGTAAAGGAAATATTTCGGGGTAGGATAATTGAGAAGTGACATTTTAAAATTGCTTTACAAGGGTCGACTTTTCCATTGTTAATCTGGTGGGCTAGGGTCTGAGAAAAGGGATCTGGGATTAAAAGAATCTTGAACAAAGGCATGCATATATGTGGAAATATATGGAAAATTCAAGTAGTATGTAAGCAACAGTCAATGTGTCGAGAGGGTAGAAGAAGGGAAGAACGGAGGGAAAGCTAAAAGTACAGAGAGGACAGTCAGCTCTAAGTCTGTGGTGTTCCTGGGGTGCCTGGGTGGCTCAGTCAGTTAAGCACTGGACTCTTGAATTTGTCTCAGGTCATGATCCCAAAGTTGTGGGCTCGAGCCCCATGTTGGGCTCCACGCTTAAGATTTTTCTCTCCCTCTCCCTCTGCCCCTTCCCTGCTTACACACCTTCCCTCTCTCTCTCTCAAAAAAAAAAAAAAAAAAAAAAAAAAAAAGTCTGTGGCGTTCCTCCAGTAAAAAGAACACTGGAATCAGGCTATCACTACTACTCTATTGCTTACTAGCTCTGTGACCCTGGGCAAATAACCTTGATAGGCTTGGGGAGAACAACACCAGGGTGATACAGCTCATGGCCCGCCTAAACAGACACCATGTCCACGCCCTCATTCTCAGCCCCAGTGCTAGATACGAAATCTCATTCATAAGTGACATTCTCCACCTGACACACCAGACCCTGAACACACCCAGGCCAGCCCTCTCGCCATCCCTCCTGCCTGGCCATGCTACTATTCCACCACGTCCAGGATCAAGCAAGGGAGTTCTGAGAAGCAAATGACTTAGTTTTGGGTTTTGTACATTTAGGAAAAAAAAAAACACAAAACTAAGATGTGGTAAGGTGACAAGGGTCGAGTAGAAGACTCATAAAGGAATGTAATTTGGTACTTGCTTTGGGGGAATGTGTATTAGCTCACACACTGATCAAGAAATTCTACTTTTGGGAATCTAGGCTTAGATTCTGAAGAACAATCAAGGGGGTGCCTGGGTGGCCCAGTCAGTTAGGCGTCCAACACTTGATTTTGGATCAGGTCCTGATCCCAGATCCTAGCATCATGGTATCAAGCCCCCGTGTAAGGTTCCACGCTCAGCATGGAGCCTGCTTAAGATTCTCTCTCTCTGGGAATGCAAACTGGTGCAGCCACTCTGTATACAGTGTGGAGGTTCCTCAAAAAGCTAAAAATAGAACTACCCTACGACCCAGCAATCGCACTACTAGGTATTTATCCAAGGGATACAGGTGTGCTGTTTCGAAGGAACACATGCACCCCGATGTTTATAGCAGCACTATCAACAATAGCCAAAGGATGGGAAGAGCCCCAATGTCCACTGATGGATGAATGGATAAAGAAGATGTGGTCTATATATACAAAGGAGTATTACTCAGCAATCAAAAAAGAATGAAATCTTGCCATTTGCAACTATGTGGATGGAACTGGAGGGTATTGTGCTAAGTGAAATTAGTCAGAGAAAGATAAAAATTATATGACTTTACTCATACGAGGACTTTAAGAGACAAAACAGATGAACACAAAGGAAGGGAAGCAAAAATAATAAAAACAGGGAGGGGGACAAAAACATAAGAGACTTAAATATGGGGAACAAACAGAGGGTTACTGGAGGGGTTGTGGGAGGGAGGATGGGCTAAATGGGTACGGGGCATTAAAGAATCTACTCCTGAAATCATTGTTGCACTATATGCTAACTAACTTGGATGTAAATTTAAAAAAATTAGAAAAAAAAAAAAAGAAAACAAAAAGTAATAGCCCCTTCCTAACCATTCCCAGATATCTCACTGAAGAACTCAATATGCTCTGAAAATAATTATTTTTCAAATGGGAGTCTTTCTAAATAGAAAAGACTGGAAATAATTAGTTTAGTGGATATAATGCTTGGACTGACGGTTACCTGTTTGAGCCACACATTTGTTGTCATCAGTTGATTCTTTTCATCCTAGGAAAATGACAATTAGAAAGATGTAAATTCAAATTAAGTGAAGTTTTTGAGATTTTTTTTTTTTTGTCAGAAAGACCTCCCTGAGTCTTACATTTGAGGTGTTCAAAGTGTAAAGGATTCTCAACTTAAAAACAGTTAAATGGCATGGGATCCTAAAATATTATGCATATTTTGCGTAAAATAAAAAATAATTAAAGCAACAACAACAACAAAAAGATTGTCTCTCCCTCTGCTCCTCTCCCCCATTGGACTATCCCTCTGTAAAAAAAATAATAATAAAAATAAGTAAATAAATTGATTAATTAAAAAAAATAGTGAACAATCCAAATTATGTTAAAATTACACTGATATTCACTACAGCATTGCTTGCAACAACAAAAAGGAGTAATGGCTGAAATGACTAGTAAAAGGAAAATGGGACACAATTGTCAAATCTACTCAATGGATAATGATGCAGCCATTAAACATAAAGGTTATGAAAACCACGTAAAACCCTTAAGACATAATATTAAAAAGATGTAAAATATAAACACTATGGTTTTCATTACATGAGAAGCATGCAGAGA
This sequence comes from Panthera pardus, assembly GCF_024362965.1. Classification (NCBI taxonomy): domain Eukaryota; kingdom Metazoa; phylum Chordata; class Mammalia; order Carnivora; family Felidae; genus Panthera; species Panthera pardus. Next base: position 9,789,575 of record NW_026526969.1, on the reverse strand, counting down.
AAAAAAAAACAGAAGGAAATACAACAAAATGCCTATAACAGGTGATCAGGGTTGTAGGATTATGGGTAATTTCTTTTCCTGTTATTTTTCCAAATATCCAATAGTATGCTTATATTCCCTCGATTTAAAAAAAAAAAAAAAAAACCCGCGGGGAGGTGTCTGAGTGGCTCAGTCAGTTAAGCACCTGACTTTGGCTTGGGTCATGAACTCATAGTTCGTGGGTTTGAGTCCCGCATTGGGCTCTGTGCTGACAGCTCAGAGCCTGCAGCCTGCTTTGGATTCTGTGTCTCCCTCTCTGCCACTCCCTGGCTCATGCTCTCTCTCTCTCCCTCTCAAAAATAAACATTACAATAAAACAAACAAACAAACAAAAAACCACAGGGGCACCTGGCTGGTTCAGTCAATAGAGCATGTGACTTTTGATCTCAGGCTTGTGAGTTCGAGCCCCATGTTGGGTGTAGAGATGACTTAAATAAATAAAACTTAAAAAATAAAATAAAAATAAAAAATAAATTAAAAAACACACAAAAACCCCCAACCAGGTTAAAAAAAAAAACTTACATGCAATACATGTTTGTGTGTAGAAAGATAAGATAGGCTCAGGCTTAGTTTCATTCCTACAGTTTAACCCAACAAGGGCAAAAAAGCAAACCCCATAGCCTTCCCTCACCAGGCACAGGGGTGGAAAGACGGCGCTGGGAAGTTAAATAATGATCGTTTTAACCCCCTTTCTGAGCTAGTGTTTCTTATCTTGAGGCGTGTGCATGCGCCACTGGCCCTCCACCACTACTACTGGGCAGAGGGGAGGAGGGGCAGGGAGAAGCGGCAAGCCATGGTGGGGTGGGAGCCCATCACTGATGTAAAGGAAAAAACTCACGTTACTGGACAAGCAGTCAGATCACCCAAGTTCTAAAGCATCAACTGTGAGCCTCCACTTCCTTTCTACCTGGGAATGACAAGGTAGCTTACCTTGTCCACCTTACCTCAGTAGGATTGCTTGGAAGTCAAATGGAAAATGTCTATGGATGCATTTTATGGATGATAGAGTATTACATGTCAGTGAATACCCATTAACAAAACAAGCAAGAGCTGAAGGAGCTTCTTTCTGCCTTTGGTGTCCTCTTCTGGAACACCCCCAAGGATGCACTCCACACCACTTCCTTATGTCCCATACGTTAGGAAGCCTTGACAGGGGTGGCTGGGTGGCTCAGTTGGTTAAGCATCTGATCTTCGGCTCAGGTCATGATCTTGCAGTTCACAAGTTCGAGCCCTGCTTCTGGCTCTGTGCTGACAGTTCAGAGCCTGGAGCCTTCTTCGGATTCTGTGTCTCCCTCTCTCTCTGCCCCTCTCCCTCTCCGTCTCTCTCTTTCTCTTTCTCATAAATATAAAGAAAAGAAAGAAAGAAAGAAAGAAAGAAAGAAAGAAAGAAAGAAAGAAGAAAGAAAAGAAAAAAGAAAGAAGCCTTGACAGAAAAAACATGTTTTAGGTTATTTGATATCACAAGAGCCTCCCTCCCTCTCCCCTACACAAAGCTTACCAAAAGGTTTAATGAGGACTTTCATCAAAAACCAAAAGTTCTCAAATAAAGTGCCCTTAATTTAATAAGCTTAGAAAAGGATACAATGATGGGAATTTGTAGGTGTATTTGGGTGGTGTTTCCCTTTGCCTCTCTTTTGAAAAGAAATCAACAAGACTTATAAAATGGAACCCCTAGAATGGGGAAGAAAGAGAAACTCTGCAAAGTTCATTTTTAAAAAAGCAAAAAATATAGAGTGTGTCTTGTATGTACCAAACTTTACACGGTGTTTTGGATCATCATGTATTTGAAATCCTGTCTACCATCAAAGCAGAAAGACAATTCTAAGTGACACAAATATTTCTCAGGGCAGTGAGTGGAGTGGGCAAGATTTGGTCTGAAAGCAGAGGTAAGAAAAGAGAAGAGACCAGGACAGAACTGTTACAAGTGAGCCCTTGATGTCGTCGGGAGGCCCTTCCATGGGACCCCCTCATCCTTTGGAAGGGCTCCCCGCTTACACATTCCTGCTTCACAGTGATGTTCAGAGTAGGTACTGAGACCTACCGACTGATCTATCTTGGGTGTGATGCCCGTGGAAATACGATCCACAAATGACTGACATATTACAAATGCCAAAGAATGCCGTTTCTGGACAACAGAAAACACACACACACACACACACACACCAAAACAGCCCAAGCAGCAGCCATGTCAAAACGGTGGGACTTTATTTCTATGGATCCTTTGGTGTCGGATAAGGTGTGGACTCTGTCTAAAGCTTTCCCCGCATTCAAGACATTTGTAAGGTTTTTCTCCAGTGTGAGTCCTCTGGTGCGTAATGAGGGTTGCACTCTGGCTGAAGCGTTTCCCACACACAGAACACCCGTACGGCTTCTCCCCAGTGTGGATCCTCTGGTGTTTAGAGAGGTCTGAGCACCGTTTGAAGCTCTTCTCGCACTCCTCACACGCGTAGGGTCTCTCCCCTTTGTGAATTCTCTGATGTCTAAAACGGTTGGAAATACGGCAGGTCTCCCCGCATTCGTGACACTCGAAGTGTTTCTCTCCTATGTGGATCCTCTGGTGCCGGGTGAGATGGGAGCTCTGCCGGAAGCTGTCCCCACACTTAGGGCAGGTGTAGGGCTTTTCGCCCGTGTGTGTCCTCTGGTGTTTGATCAGGGCAGCACTCTGACTGAAGCGCTTCCCGCACTCCTGGCATTGGTAGGGTTTCTCCCCCGTGTGGATTCTCTGGTGTTTAAAAAGATCAGAACGCTGTTTGAAACTCTTCTCACAGTTCCCGCATTTATATGGCCTTTCTTCACGGAACTGTCGCTGGGTCTTAAAGAGGTCTGCACTGTGGAGCTGTTCCTCACTGTCAACGGAGCGGGGAGGTTTCACTGTGTGATGCTTTACCGGCTCTGAACTCTGTGTACAACTGTCCCCCAGGTCATTGTGGTCGACGGGCCTCCCTGTGGCCTGCACGTGCTGACAAAGAACAGAGTTTGAACTTCTGGCCCTGTTCCCAAGTTGGTCATGTCTGAAGTCTCCCTCCTCCGTGGGACCATTCTTGAGATCTGCGGTGCTGGGGAGTCCTTCCTCTTCAGGAGAATTTTCCAGTTTCAATGATGAGGGATTTCTTGACTGCTTTTCTACCCCTATCTCACCAGTATCACTACATCCAGGGGGAGCCTTCCTGTGGGACCCTTCTTGTAGCTGCCCCTGAGGCTCTACTTCTTCTAAAATTTCTTGTTTTGGAATAAAGTCTTTGTTCTCAGTTCTGGTTTCCAAACCTGAAACATTCAAAAATAAAAAGGAGGCAAACCGTAAGAGACTCTTTTTATATATATAATTTATTGTCAGATTGGTTTCCATACAACACCCAGTGCTCATCCCAACAGGTGCCCTCCTCTATGCCCATCACCCACTTTCCCCTCCCCCCACCCCCATCAATCATCAGTTTGTTCTCAGTATTTAAGAGTCTTCTATGGTTTGCCTCCTTCCCTCTCTGTAATTTTTTCCCCCTTCCCCTCCCCCCTAGTTTTCTGTTAAGTTTCTCAGGATCCACATATGAGTGAAAACATGAGAGTATCTGTCCTTCTCTGCCTGACTTATTTCACTTAGCATAACACTCTCCAGTTCCAGCCATGTTGCTACAAATGGCCAGATTTCATTCTTTCTTGTTGCCAAGTAGTATTCCATTGTATATATAAACCACATCTTCTTTATCCATTCGTCAGTTGATGGACATTTAGACTCTTTCCATAATTTGGCTATTGTTGAAAGTGCTGCTATAAACATTGGAGTATCAGTGCCCCTATGCATCAGCACCCCTGTATCCCTTGGGTAAATTCCTAGCAGTGCTATTGCTGGGTCATAGGGTAGATCTATTTTTAATTTTTTGAGGAACCTCCACACTGTTTTCCAGAGCGGCTGCACCAGTTTGCATTCCCACCAACAGTGCAAGAGGGTTCCCGTTTCTCCACATGTTCAAAGAGACTCTTAAATAGGTAGCAAACTGAGGGTAGCTGGAGGGGAGGTGGGTGGGGGGATGGGCTAAATGGGGGATGGGCATTAAGGAGGGCACTTGTTATGATGAGCACTGGGTGTCATATGTAAGGGATGAATCACTAAATTCGACTCCTGAAACTGTTATTACGCTATATGTTAAAGAACTTGGATTTAAATACAATTTAAAAAAAAAAGAAAGAAAAAAGGGTGACATTTCATGCTGGTGCAAGAGTAAAATAAGCAAGTGCCTGCAAAAAAATAAGCACCCTCCCAAACCTTTTTAACATTCTCAATGAACCACTCCTCAAGATAAATGATTTTATTTTTTTTATTTATTTTTTATTATTTTTTTTAACATTTATTTATTCTCGAGACAGAGAGAGACAGAGCATGAATGGGGGAGGGGCAGAGAGAGAGGGAGACACAGAATAGGAAGCAGGCTCCAGGCTCTGAGCCATCAGCCCAGAGCCAACGCGGGGCTCGAACTCACGGACCGCGAGATCGTGACCTGAGCCGAAGTCGGACGCTCAACCAACTGAGCCACCCAGGCGCCCCTGATTTTATTTTTTTTAATTGTAATGTTTATTTATTTTTGAGAGAAGGAGAAAAACAGAGCGAGAGCAGGGAGGGGCAGAGAGAGAGGGAGACACAGAATCTGAAACAGGCTCCAGGCTCTGAGCTGTCCGCAGAAAGCCTGACGTGGGGCTCGAACTCACAGACCGCGAGATCATGACCTGAGCCGAAGCCAGACCCTTAACCAACTGAGCCACCCAGGAGCCCTTCAAGTTAAATGATTTTAATTAACCTGCCAAATGTACTCATATTTACCTGTACAAACCCCATTCTTTCCTTTTACACTTGTGCCTATACTCACACACCCATCTCTTTCCCCCTGCCCCACTCCACCGTTGCAGAAGACACAATATCAGGAAGGGGTGTCAAGAAGGGCACGACAGCCTGTACCCCATGAATGGAGGATGGTTTAACAAGAGAAATTGTATTCATGTGATAGGTTATAGTAACAGACACACCCCATGCCTCCAAAGTCTGGAAGTGGGGTCTGGGTGGGAGACAAATCTAGGACTGACTACAAGTCTTTATATAAAGGAGCAGTTAAGCCACCAGATTCCACCCCAAATCCAGAATTTTTGCAGTTTACTCCCCAGGGAGACTGAACCACATAAATTCTGGACTGGGGACACCAGGTACAGCTGAGAACAGGCGACAGGGACCACTTTCACATCAGGAGAATCAAGTGAAAACAGACACACAATTGGTAGAACCTCAGTGCTGTTCTCTGCTCACGTCCCAAACCATGAGCTCCAAGAAAGGGCGGGGATTTTTGTGACAGGGGATTCATAGGTTTTGTTCCCTAATGCGTCCCCAGCACTTAGAATAGCACCTGGCTGGGGTGCCTGGGTGGCTCAGTCAGTTAAGCGTCTGATTTCAGCTCAGGTCATGATCTCTCAGTTCGTGAGTTTGAGCCCTGCATCGGGTTCTGTGCTGTCAGCAGAAAGCCTTCTTCAGATCCTCTGTCCTCCCCTCTCTTTACCCTTCCCCCACTCATGCTCTCCCTCTCTCAAAAATGAATAAACATTAAAAGAAAAAAAAGAACAGCATCTGGCTTATTGCAGACACTCAATAAAAATATTTGTTGAATAAATCTCTCTATGGTAAAATTTGCAAGCCCAGGCCTGACATATGGAAATTCCCCCAAACAGCACCTGATAGCCAAGGCAATCCTGAGAAAGAACAAAGCCAGAGGTATCACAATACCAGTTTCAAGATATACTACAGGGATGCCTGGCAGGCTCAGTTGGTGGAGCATGCAACTCTTAATCTTGGGGCTATTAAGTTCAAGTCCCACACTGGGTGCAAAGATCACTTAAAAATAAAATTTTAAAAAGAAAAAAAGATATACTACAAATCTGTAGTAATCAAAACAGTATGGTACAGGAATAAAAATAGACACAGATCAATGTAACAGAATAGACAGCCCAGAAATAAGCCCACAGTTATATGGTCAATCAATGACAAAGGAGGCAAGAACATACAATGGGGAAAACACAGTCTTTTCAATAAACTATATTGGAAAAATTGGATAGCTACATGTAAAAGAATGAAACCACATCACTTTCTAACACCATACACAAAAATAAACTGAAAATGGATTAGAAACCTAAATGTGAGACCCGAAACCATAAAACTAGAAGAGAGCATAGGCAGTAATTTCTCTGACGTCAGCTATTTTCTACATATGTCTCCTAAGGCAAAAGAAACAAAAGCAAAAATAAGATATTGGGACTACATCAAAATAAAAAAAACTTTTGCAGGGGGCATGTGGCTGGCTCAGTTGGCGGAGCGTGTGACTCTTGATCTCAGGGTTGTGGGTTCGAGCCCCATGATGGGTGTAGAGTCTAGCTAAAAATAAAATATTTTGTTTTTAATTAAAAAAATATTTGAAATGTTTTATTTATTTCTGAGAGAGACAGAGACAGAGTGCGAGCAGGGGAGGGGCAAATAGAGAGGGAGACACAGAATCTGAAGCAGGCTCCAGGCTCTGAGCTGGCTCTCGAGATCATAACCTGAGCTGAAGTTGGACGCTTAACCAATTGAGCCACCCAGGCACCCCAAAAATAAAATCTTAAAAAAAAAAAAAAAAGCTTCTGCATAGCAAAGGAAACCATTAACAACACAAAAAGACAACCTACTTAATAAGAGAAGATATTTGCAAATGATATATCTGATAAGGGATTAATATTCAAAATATATAAAGAACTTAGACAACTCAACACCAAAATAAACAATCCAATTTAAAAATAGACAGAGGACCTAGAGGCACCTGGGTAGCTCAGTCGGTTAAGTATCCAACTTCGGCTCAGGTCATGATCTCACGGTTCATGGGTTCGAGCCCCACATCGGGCTCTATGCAGACAGCTCAGAGCCTGGAGCCTGTTTCAGATTCTGTGTCTCTCTCTCTCTGTCCCTCCCCCACTCATGCTCTCTCTCTCTCTCAAAAATAAATAAACATTAAAAAAAAATGGGCAGAGGACTTGAAGACATCTTTCCAAAGAAGACATAGAGATGGCCAACAGACACATGAAAAGATGCTTAACATCACTAATCATCAGAGAAATGCAAATCAAAACCACAAGGAGATATCGCCTTATACTGGTTAGAATGGCTAAAATCAGTATGACAAGAAATAACAAGTGTTGGTGAGGATGTGGAGAAAAAGGAATTCTCATGCACTGTTGGTGGGAATGTAATGTAAATTCGTGCTGCCACTATGGAAAACAGTATTGAGGTTCCTCAAAAAACTAAAAAGAGAAATACCATATGATCCAATATTTCCACTATCAAGTATTTACCCAAAGAAAATGAAAACACTAATTCAAAAAGATATATGCACTCCTACATTTATTGCAGCATTGTTTACAATAGTCAAACTATGGAAGTAACCTAAAGGTCCATCAGTAGATGAATAAAGAAAATGTGATAATATATACATGATGGAATATTATGTAGTAATAAAAAAGGATAAAACAACACAGATGGCCCTAAAAGGTATTATGCTAAATAAGTCATGGGGTGCCTGCTGGCTCATGGTAGGCATGTGACTCCTGATCTCAAGGTTGTGAGTTTAAGCCCCATGTTGGGCATAGGGCCTACTTTAAAAAACAAACTTAACAAATTAAAAACAAATAAATAAATAGATCAGACTGAGAAAGACAAACACCATATGATTCCACTAATATGTAGAATCTAAAAAAAAAAAAAAAAGAATATACAAAAAGCAGAATCAGATCTATAAATACAGAGAACAAACTGATGGTTGCCAGAGGGGAGGGGGAAAAAGGTTGGGCAAAATGGGAGGTACGGGCTTCCAGTTATGGAATGAGTAAGTCAGGGGAATAAAAGGCACCAGGTCACAATCCTACCCCAATACAAAGTTTTCAGTCAGAATGCTTATGTTTGACTATTACATACAAATGGAAAGTGAAGGGGCGCCTGGGTGGCTCAGTCGGTTAAGCATCCGACTTCGGCTCAGGTCATGATCTCGCGGTCTGTGAGTTAGAGCCCCGCGTCGGGCTCTGTGCTGACAGCTCAGAGCCTGGAGCCTGTTTCAGATTCTGTGTCTCCCTCTCTCTGACCCTCCCCTGTTCATGCTCTGTCTCTCTCTGTCTCAAAAATAAGTAAACGCTAAAAAAAAATTAAAAAAACAAAAACAAAAACAAAAACAAATGGAAAGTGAAAAGTTACCAACATTTCAGGAAAACCTCGAATATAAGTGCTGAGGAAACATGCAATGTGTAAAACAGAAAATCTAATGATCTACAGTTAACATTCTCAGGTAAATAAGAGAAGATATTGCATCCAGGAAACAAGGAGGCTATAAGAAAAGGAATATTTAAAGAACAAGAAAAGGCTCCTGAAAATATTAATGAGAGCAGAAATATTTCAGTATTAACAGCTGGAAAACAAAGCTAAGGAGATCTCCCAGAATGTGAAACAAAAGATAAAGAAATGAGAACCGGCAGAGAAGAACCTGATGCGATCAGTCCATGAGTTCCAACATCCAATGAACAGAAATCCCAGAAAGAAAACAGGAAAAAAATAATGAGATAAAAATAGATAGATCAAAAGACAGACAGATAAAACAATACCATAAAAAATTTCTTGGGCACCTGGGTGGCTCAGTCGATTAAGCGTCTGACTCTGGCTCAGGTCATGATCTTGAGGTTTGTGGGTTCAAGCCCAGGGTTGGGCTTTGTGTTGACAGCTCAGAGCCTGGAGCCTGCTTCGGATTCTGTGTCTCCCTCTCTCTCTGCCCCTCCTCCACTCATGCTCTGTCTCTCTCACTCTCAAAAATCAATAAACATTAAAAAAAAAATTTTTTTTTAATTTCTCGGAATTCAAAGTGTGGGTGTCTATGTTACAAGGACCCACCTACTACTCAACAATGAATGCAAAAAAAACAAAAACAAAAAACAAAAAACAAAGCCTCCTTCACACTAAGCTGCACCCATTCTGAAACTTCATACTAGCAGGAATAAAGAAGAGAGTCTAAAGGCTTTCGAACAAACATCACACACCAAGGATAAAATATCACAATGGCATCCAATTTCTCAGTAGCAACATGGCAAGCTAACTAGAAAATTCAGTCTTCAAAATTCAATGGTAAAATCATTTCTAATGGGGAATCCGGCCATCCCATGATCTGGATGTAGGAGAGGAATAGAGACATTTTCAGACATTTTCAGGCAAACTTTCAAAAAATTAAGCTCCCAAGAATATGTTCTCTGGAAGATACTGGAAGATGTTCTCCATCAAATCGAAGGGGGTAAACCTAGGAAGAGAATGGTGTGGGGTCCAGGAAAGAGAAAACGAATTCCAGAGTGATAGTCAAAGAAGGTTCTTAGGACGATAGCCATGTGGCAGGCCTGGAGGGAAGCCCACTCACACTGGAGCAGAAGTTTCTGGAGGCTTCCTCCAAGGGGACTATGAAACTGATAGCATACCTGATACATTTGAACATACAGTTTTACATTTCTAACAGGGAGACTGTGGGTAGACTGGTGTTCAATAGGTAGAAAAGCAGCACATGCAAAATGAGGCATTATTAATTCCAGAGAAAATTAGAAGTTGTAAAATAAAAGACATATAATCATACAGGTTACAGGTAGTATTTACATGGGTAGGATATTGAAATATTGTACCAATATGCAAAAGAACTGATTTAACTATAATGAGAGAATTACAGACTGTTAAATGTGTGCATGGTCCTGTCTCCCTCAGGAGATAGTCAAGAGGTAATACCTGAAATCGGGGGAAAATTAGCAGAATAAGCATCCTATTTAGAAACATGAAAATAAATACCAGTGAAAAACACAAAAAAGATATTAAAGTTGCCTCTGCAAAGATGGAATCAAGATTGAGAAGGGCCTTGTATTTTCCAAAGATTGGAAAAACACAAACCATAAGTAAAAGATCAAAAAACCTGACTATAGTGGACACTTGAACAAGGGTTTGACCTGTGAAGGCCCAGTCATGCGCAGAATTTTTTGGTAAAGTTGGTCCAGCACTGTAAAAGTATTTTCCCTTCCTTACAATTTTCTTAATAACATTTTCTTTTTTCTAGCTTACTTTATTATTTAAAAAAAAATTTTTTTTAACGTTTTATTTTATTTTTGAAACAGAGAGAGACAGAGCATGAACGGGGGAGGGTCAGAGAGAGAGGGAGACACAGAATCTGAAACAGGCTCCAGGCTCTGAGAGATCAGCACAGAGCCTGACGCGGGGCTTGAACCCACGGACCGCGAGATCATGACCTGAGCCGAAGTCGGATGCTTAACCAACTGAGCCACTCAGGCGCCCCTTTTCTAGCTTACTTTATAGTAAAATAACAAAGAGTTAATACAGAAAATATAAAGAACTGCCACAAAGCAATCAAAAAAATGGAGGAAAGGAAGGGAGATAGGATACAGACAATTCACAGAATGCCTCCCCCATGCAAAAAAAAAAAAAACAAACAAACAAACCCTGAAAAGATTTAACCCAGAACCAATCAGGGAAATGTAAGTTAAAACAACAAGATACTATTCATTCATTAACCCAACTAGTATTTATTGAGTACCTGCCAAGCGCTATCTGTTCCAACTGCTTGGGATATATTAGAACCAAACAAAAACCCCTCCTCTTGTGGAGTTTACATTCTAGAAGAGGTGGTCAGACAATAGATAAACAGAAAGTAAATTCTATAGGACGTCAGAGGGTGATGAATGCTGTGGACCAAGTTGAGGAAGGTAAGGGATGGGACGGTAGTGTGGGAGGAGGGGACAGTGGAAAGGCAAACTGCACTATTGAACATGATAGTCAGGTCAGGCCTCTCTGAAAAGTGAGATCTGAGCACAGACTGGAGACAAGTCAAGGAGTTTGCTTAGTGGAGATCTGAAGGAAGAATGTTCCAGGAAGAGGGGCGCTCAGGTGGCTCAGTTGGTTAAACGTCCAACTCTTGGTTTCAGCTCAGGTCATGATCTGACAGTTCGTGGGTTCAAGCCCCACATCGAGCTCTGCACTGACCGTGTGGAGCCCACTTTGGGTCCTCTGTAGCCCTCTCTCTCTGCTCCTTTCCCTCTCACACTGTCTCTCTCTCTCAAAAATAAATAAATATATAAAATAAAGAATATTCCAGGTGGAAGGATCAAATAGAGCGAAGAACAGGAGGCGGGATGCCTGCCATGGTCAAGGAACAGCGAGGTCAGTGGGGCTGAAGCACAATGAGCGAGGGGCAGCGTAGGAGAGGGGTGTGCAGGGTGACGGAGCCTTGTCACATTAGGCAACACAGGCTTTTCCTTTGCATGAAATAGAGAGCCACTGCAGGTTCTGAGCAGAGGCATGACGTAACATTTTAAAAGGAACACGTGAGCTACCGTGTTGTGACATCACGCCATCAGCCAGGCACCAAATGTCAGTAAGGATGCAGAGAAGGAAGAATTCTCATGTATTTCTGGTAGGAGTACAAACTGGTTGCACTCCTTCCTTCTGAACAGTAAGATGGGCAAACACGCCTAAGTCTATTCTCTATAGTTCCTATGTATGTTCCTATATATGAACACAGAAGGATTCAAGTATGTTCGAGGCAATGCTATTTGTAACAGTGAAAAACTAGAAGCCTTGATGTCCACTGATGGAGGACAGTAGATAAATGAATTTTGGACAAGTCATACAATGAAAGATATAAGTGTTAAAATGAGTGGACTAGAGCTACATGTGCCAACATAGATAAATCCCAAAAATGTAATGGGGAAAAAAAAGAAAGGCAAGGTGCAAAAGAATCATACAGCAATATAATTTATACAGCATCAAAACATTTAAAAATACTATATATGTTTACAAGTGTATGTATTTATGTTTATATACAGTTTATATACACACTTTTGCATATAGAAAGTACACACATAATGTGCACATGTAGCTACGTGTACATGTAGAAAATATAAAACATGCATGGAAATAAGTACCACAATCAGGATAGTGGTTACCTCTGAAGAAAGAGTGAGGGGAACAGCTTCAGGGAGGGTATCCAGAGTTTCATCTACAGTTGTTACATTTTTTTCTCAGCGGGGGGGGGGGGCAGAGAATGAAGCCATTAGGGCCAAATATTAAAATATGATAAACCTGGGTGGTAGATATAAGGTGCCTGTTATATTTTTTGTATTTTTCTGTATGCATTTTATTTAAAATGAACCAAAATAAAAAGCTGAATCTCTCACCTAACAATACAGAACAGCAAGGTCCCAGTGGGGTCACAAAAGAGACTCCATGGCTCTCAACATGGGTGTGTGACTGGCTCAGAGAGAGATCACACACAGCTAGAAACAAAGCCAGCACTTACTCGGCGAGACCAGTGAGACCGAGGTCCTATGATCCTCCTGTGCGCTCTCCCAGCAGAACTCCCTCGGAGCTGGGTCCAGAGGCTCCCACTCCTCACAGTTTAGAGACACAGCCACATTCTCAATCTTCACCAACTCCTGAAACAACACGAGACCTCCACTCAGCACCTGCTGTCCCAGGACAGCATAAGTGACTGTTAATCTCAGGATGAGGCCAGACTCCGGAGGAGTCTGCAAACCCTGAGCAGGAAACTCCCTGGGAATCAAGCAATAACCATGGCTGTCGAGTCTGTTCCAGTGAGTGTTGTACTAACTGGAGTTTCGGAGTAACAAAGACAGAGGCTGAAATTCTCTTGCAATCCTGAAAAGCCTTTCTTTCCGTGGACTATCCACACTAATTTGGGGTAAGAGCAAAATCTTCATTTGAGTTATATCACTGTGATTTATCAAAATGGAAATCGGATACAGATTAAAAATGTACAGGTAACCAGAAAGTGCCAAATTCCAGTGCTGGCTGTGAGATACGGTTACCTCATGCGTGAAATGGACATAAATTTAAGAAGATGAAGGTACCTCCCTGACAGCGGATGCTCAGTAAAATCTACTTTCCCTTCCCTTGAACATTGCACAGTAAGATAATTATCTGGCAAGACGACATTTTGAGATAACTTATTTAAATGCAAGTTGACCATTCACAGAAGGTAAAGCCACAGTTCTTAGAAAGGGAGGGTTCTAACATTGGTGTGCGAACATGTTTGTCTAGTGATGGGTCACAAATTGACTTCAAGGATCTCTCACTAAATGACAGGAAAGGGAAATACATTTAAAATTTTTCTGTATGTTAAAAATCTGGCTAGGGAGACTGACCCTCCCAGGGCTAGCCAATTCTTAGAGCAAAGGGCTCAGCCAAGACTGCTTATCTCAAGCAATACCTCCTCTACGTGGCATATACACTCCAGGATGCCACATTACTCTGCCTTAATCATCCTAGGGCCAGGTTTCAGGGCAACTAGGGACCAGCCCTATAGGTTAGAGCATGCTGAAATTATCCAGACCAACCAATCTTAAACAGATCCCCCTGCCCTGTGTGTTTCCTTGGGAAACCTCAGTAGAGGCGCTGGCCTAAACCTTCCCCTTGCTCCAGTCTTCTGCCTCCTGACCACCCCTGGTGTCCTTCCCAGGAAGTCCTGAGTGTTGTGCTGTGCCTCCTATTTCTAAATCTGAGTATAATAACATTTGTTTTTTAACTGAGCCTCTCCTCTGCTTCCTGGTAAAGGAAAAAAAAAATCACACTTCTGTGCCTCTTCTACTGTCAATACTCTGAATACTTCCACTACAATACGTCTTCACTTCTGACACCACATATAGGGGTTTTCCACACATCAAATAATTCTGTGATACCAGCTAGGTGTCTTCAAGTGTAACTCCATTCTGACACTATCTACCTGGATACAGTCAGATCCCACAGGTAAAGGGCTTGGTCCCACAAGACCACTCACCCCTCCCAACTTTGGAAGCCAACCTCAAGTAGTAGGTCTCCAGGTTACCCACAATTTCTGTCCGACTTGGCCACAAATCAAAGGTTCCCATGACCTCCCCCTACCAATTAAATTCTTTGCTTGAACAGCTCACAGTACTGATGGAAACACTTAGGTTTACCAGTTTATTACAAAAAGATATGATAAAGGATACAGTAAACAGCAAAATGGAGAGACACACAATGAGGTCTGGGAGGGTCCTGAGTACAGGAGCTTGTCCCGTAGAGTTGGAGTTTGCCACTTTCCAGGTATATGGATGTGTTCACCAATTGGAAGCTGTCTGAATCTCACACTATTGGGATTTTTATGGAGGTTTCATCACACAGGCATGATTAGTCACCTCCATTACAGCCCCACTCCACTCTCCCAGGTACCATTATCAATTGTAGGAGGGGGTCGCCAAACTGTTAAAAAGCAAAAAGGGAACCTCCCATTCAAAGTGCTCAGTTATTGCTAAGTAGTTAACGACATGAAGCCACTTTCCATCCTGACACCTTTCTTCCGCAAACAATCTAGTTACACAAGAGGCGGTCTTACAATGGGTAAACAATACTCCCACGTTGGTTTTGTGCTCAGAAGTCTATTAACTCAAAGATCATTTCCTGGATAGATTTATTTGTCACTACAGAAAGAAAGTTTCATGTACACCCTGAAGCTCAAAAATGTAGCAAGGAAAAAAGGCCTGAAACCCTTAGCATCCCGTGTACCTCTATTCCTCACACCCCTACCACCAGAACACTTTCACTCTTCACCTGGGGTGAGGCCCCATCAAGCGCTCTCTGAAAAGCGCGCACCACGGCCGCAGCTTTCTCCCCGCTCTGCGGGCAGTGCTTCCGCACCCAGGCCTGGAGCTCCTGGGGCAGGATGCTCAGGAACTGCTCCAGCACCAGCAGCTCCAGGATCTGCTCCTTCGTATGCATCTCAGGCCTCAGCCACCGGCGACAAAGTTCCCTGAGCCGGCTTAGCGCCTCTTCGGGTCCAGTCACCTCCTGGTAACGGAACCGCCTAAACTGCTGCCGCGACTTTTCGGAATCCTGACAGTCCGCGGGCAGGTCCGACTCCCGACCTCCAGGTGAGTCTTCCTCCACTTTCACTATCAAAAGTCCATCACGCAGAGATGGCGCGGCGACCCTAGACTTCTCAGCTGCCATCCAGGCTCCTGCCTCGGCGTCACTGACTTGACTCGCGGTCAAGCTCGAACTCATCTTTCTCCAGCACGTGCTGACTTTTCCGGAGTTCTGCCTTCAAGTGATAAGACAGCAAACCCTGCAAAAAGCCACGGAACTCATCGGACCTTCCCAGAGCGGCGGGTCCCCACTGTCCCGTCTCAAGCGGGGCCCAATCCGGCCCGGCCCCCTCCGGTACTCCTCCTACCCGCAGTCAGTCCAACCACGACCCGCGGCGCCAGGTGACCAAAACTACGAATAAAACCTTGCCGGAAGTGCGTCACCGACTCCCTGCGGTCCCCACCCCTCCCGGGCATTTCCGGAGCCTCTCTAGGCGCCCAGGAGGAGTGAGACCCATCTCGGTGGTTTGCCGTCGTGCCCCTTCCAGAGACGCTCTGGTGCGTGTGTACCGTTCTGATGGAGCTTATAGTCGTTCAGCTTAACAGAACTAAATGACACTCTTATTTTACAACTTGAATGTCATTTTTTAAACACATCGTCTGTGAAAAAAGTTTTGTAACTTTAGTTGTAGGAAAAAGGTCCAACTATACGATGAGTGGTAAACAGTCATCTATCAATGTATTTATGCAAGAAAGGTTTGTAGAGTTACCTGCAACATGCCAAGGCATCGTGCTCGACTCCATAGGTATTAAACTGAGTAGGAATAGTCTCTATCCTCAAGCTCCTAAGAGAGTTAGACACTTAAATCCTTACAGGACAGGGTGGTGAATGTAATACTTTGGCATGTATGCACAGCACATTTGTATGACCCAGAGGTAGACATAATCAGCCATGGCTGATGGGGAGGGTATAGTGAAAGATTTCCCCAGGAGATTAAAACTTAAAATGTCCATGTGAGCTGAAGAAATGTTCTAATTAAAAAATAGTTTAGATAGGGGTGCCTTGGTGGCTCAGTCCTCGGACTCCTGATTTGGCTCAGGTCATGACCTTGTGGTTCATGGGTTGGACCCCTGAGTCAGGCTTATGCTGATGGTGTGGAGTCTGTTTGGGATTCTCTCTTTCTCTCTGTCCCTCCTCACACACTCGCTCTCTCTCTCTCTCAAAATAAATAAACTTAAAAAAAGTTTTAAAAAAAGGTGTAGATAAGTTTATAGGCAACAAATCCCCAATAGATTAAATAAATCCCAATAAATCCCTCTGACATTAAGCTTTCCTATGCGCAGCTCCCTTGCTATGTCTCACACTCAGGCATCAAAGTTGCCAAGGATTTTGTCCTCTTCGAAGCTCAACCCTTCTGTTCTATCATTTACTCGCTCTCTCTCACTTTTGAATATCAGTATGGACACTGCTGCCACCTTCTCCCTCTTCTTTCCTATGCTTCTCTGGTTTCGATTATATCTGTGTTTGGCATCATATTGACTATATAAATAAAACACTTTCTAAAGAACTTGGAGGTAAAAAAAAAAAAAACGGCAAAATTAAAAAAAAATTTTTTTGTATTTCTTTTTGAGAGAGACAGAGCCTGAGCGGGGGTGGGGGCAGAGAGAGAGGGAGACACAGAAACCCAAGCAGGCTCCAGGCTCTGAGCTGCCATCACAGAGCCCTATGCGGGGCTCAAACTCATGAACTGTGAGATCATGACCTGAGCTGAAGTCAGACGCTTAACCCACTGAGCCACCCAGGCACCCCAGAACAGGGCAGAATTTTAAAGAAAGAGAAAAGCCAAAAGGCCAAACTCTCCATAGTTCCTAAGAAAAAGTACTTTTCCCTGAGGAAGAAAAGGAGGGAGGTGATGGGCACAGTCTATGTATGTACACCCATTTCTTCCTCACAGTTCCAGGGTCTTTGTGTTGTTTTCTTTTCATTAATATTTTTTAAATGTAAGAATATGAGATATCAAAAAAAGAACATAATGAGGAGAAATGAAGATGGAGATAATTGTTTGAGTTTGAGGCAGAAGAAATAGAAGGCAGCTTGCTCCCTGCCTTGAATTCAAACAATACAAATTAGTTTCCTTTTATTATTGCTACAAGGACAAAGACCAAAGAAAACAGCTGGTGTATAGAGTTGTAGAGAATTATTCATTGTAAACAGACTAATCAAGAGCTCTTACTGTAGACTGAGTTATGGAATGCAGAAACAGCTTTACAGCCTTGTTGAAAAGAGCTTGTCCTCATGAATGGAATTTCCTATAAGGAGTTTCACCCATAATCTGCATCATAAAACATGTTAATGTTCAGGGGTGCCTGGGTGGCTCAGTTGGTTAAGCATCAGACTCTTGATTTTAGCTCAGGTCATAATGTCACCATTTGGGGAGCCTGCTTGAGATTTTCATTCTCTCCCTCTCTCTGTCACATCCCTGCACGCTCAAAAAAAGTTAATGTTCATTTCTAATGCAACTTCACCCTCTTCCTTAGTCATAAAAAATTTCCATGAAGCATTTATATCAGAAATTGGGTAGCATGATGACTTAATTTTCACCTCATCCAAGAAAAAAGTTTTCTTTCTTTCCTTCCTTCCTTTCCCTCTTTCTTTCTTTCTTTCTTTCTTTCTTTCTTTCTTTCTTTCTTTCTTTCTTTCTTCTTTTCCTTTTTTTATCTTTTCTGCTATGGCACCAAGTCACACACCCACAGGTGACAGGGTTACATGAGGCCTTGTTTCTCCAAGCATGGAGACAGTACTGGCACTGGCACTTCTGGGAAGCTTGTTAGAAATGCAGAATTTCAAGCCTTGCTCCAGACCTACTGAATCAGAATCTGTATTTTGGAAAGATCCACAGGTAATTTGCGTACACATGAATTGAAAAGCAGCAATCAGATGAACCTTTCTGACCAGTACAAAATTTATTTCTTTTACTTTTTATTTGGCAGGAGGAGAGGGGCAGAGGGAATAGAGAGAGAATCTGAAGCAGACTCTGCACTGAGCATGACCCCATGACCCTGGGATCATGACCTGAGCTGATATCAAGAGTCAGAAGTTTGGGCCACCTGGGTGGCTCAGTCAGTTAAGTGGCTGACTTTGGCTCAGGTCATGATCTCGCGGTCCATGGGATCTAGCCCCACATCAGGCTCTGCACTGACAGCTCAGAACCTGGAGGCTGCTTCAGATTCTCTGTCTCCCTCTTTCTCTGCCTCTCTCCCACTCATGCTCTGTCTCTCTAGCTCTCAAAAATAACTAAACATAAAAAAATTTTTTTTTTTAAAGAGTCAGAAGCTCAACCGAATGAGCCACTTAGGCGCCCCTGACCAGTACAGAATTTAAATATTATGTATAAATAGATTATCTATGTCCTTATAAGGACACATAAACATTTTGTGTGAGATGACAATGTGAAGCAGAGTTGTATCTCAGGGAAACTGTGGAAGGAATGAGGGTCTACCACAAGCATCTTGCCTCCAAGCATTTGAAACTAAGCTTGAATTCAGTCTGCAATAGGAGTAAAGGACAAATTGGAATTTTGGTCATTTTTTAAACTTCATTAAAAAATATTTTATGATGATATTTGACCGTGGGACTCTATTATGTGACTATAACTTTTAAAAAATCTCTATACCCAACATGGGGCTCAAACTCACAACCCTGAGATTGAGTCACACACTCTACCGACTGAGCCAACCAGCCGTCCCTACGTGACTGTAAACTCTTAATTATAGTATGTTTGAAAATATAAATACCAAAGACTTATTTAAGTATCATGGGAATAGCTGAATCTCTGGACCCCATGTACTCAGAAAAGTCGGAAGCAGAAAATAATCTAGCTATTTAATAGTGGAAAATTTTTTCTAGTGTTTTTTTTCTTGCTTCAAGAAACAGAATATATAATAAAAATACAGTAATCATGTTTTACATGTTTCATATTCATTTATATTTCAACAATGTTCAGAAAATAAATCATACAATTGAAATGAGAAATACTGTACATTAGTTTAACATTTACATTAAATCATCTGCATTATTTATTTAACAAGTGAGGAATTATACAAGTTATATGTTATAAGTAAATTCATTTAAAAATTCATTTATTTAGGGGCGCCTGGGTGGCTCAGTCGGTTAAGCGTCCGACTTCAGCTCAGGTCACGATCTCACGGTCCGTGAGTTCGAACCCCGCGTTGGGCTCTGTGCTGACTGCTCAGAGCCTGGAGCCTGTTTCAGATTCTGTGCTCCCTCTCTCTCTGACCCTCCCCCGTTCATGCTCTGTCTCTCTCTGTCTCAAAAATAAATAAACGTTAAAAAATTTTTTTTTAATTCGTTTATTTAAATGAATACAATTAATATCCTGCTTTATGAATGCAAAGTCTCACTCAAGGTCAGAATTCCATGACATCTCTATGGACTAAAGTTTAAATTATAAACTAATGATTTATTCAAAAGTTGTGCACAAGCATAGGGAGTCAACCCCTACTTTTGGTCTAACAGCTAAATGGTTGTACTAGTCTGTTTGTGATTTGTTTTGGTTAGACATTAACAGGGTGTGAAAGAGGTGAAGGAAGATTTTTCAGGATGAACCTTCATGACAAATCCACTTCTGGAGAAACAACTTCACTATTCTCAAGGCTCAGGTTTGTCATTCTAATAATTTGGAGCAATATATAACAATTTAATGACATAACTGGTCCCATGTTTTTATCTGAAGGCACACACTGTGTACAAGTCACTTATTCATCTCTATGGGAATGTTATCACAATCTGGCAGGAAGTCAGAAGTTCTTTTCCAGTATTGCAGGGCAAGGCTTCCACTAGGGTCAGGCGGCCAAGGATGGGCAAGGGAATTAAGGACAGAATGCAAATCCCTAAGTACAGACAAACCTAGCTTCAGAAAATATCCACTTATATAATTAATTACGGAATCTATAAGTAAATAGCAAGTACTATGAGGGCAATACAAGCATTAAATTTTTTTAATGTTTATTTTTGAGAGGAGAGAGAGAGAGAGAGAGAGAGAGAGAGAGAGAGAGAGAGAGAGACAGAGCATAAAGTGGGGGAGAGGCAAAGAGAGAGGGAGACACAGAATCCAAAGCAGGCTCCAGGCTCCAAGCTGTCAGCCCAGAGCCCAATGTGGGACTTGAACTCACAAACCTGAGTTTGTGACCTGGGCTCATGACCTGAGCCCAAGTCCTATACTTAACCCACTGAGCCACCCAGGTGCCCCAATACAAGCATTTTTCCCAATAAGGTTGTCTGCTCACCAGCTGATTACCAGTCAAGTTCTACCAACTCCTGCCTCTGGGTTGTGTGACTATGGGCTCTAATCATGATACACTGCCTCACCTTTAAAAAATAATTGAGAAAAGGAAAATAGTGCAAGGATAAATAAGATGGGGCCAGGGATAAAATGAGATTACAAGTTGTCTACTGTAAGTTCCTATGTATTGGCAAAATGTAGCTCACAATTTGGCTCTGAAAAGCCTCAGCAGCCAATGCAAGAGGAAAACAAGATCAGTTACATGATACGCAGTGTAACTTGGGTAAAATCAAACTATTAATAGTAGCTTAGGAGAAATCCAGCTATTCTTGATACTAAGTGGGAAGAGAAATTTCCCATGAGTACCCTAGGAAAGGGCTATGTGACATAGTGGATGGTATTTTAAGATCTCTATAATAAATAAAATTAATGGATTTTAATTCCTTTTAATGTTAGCTGATGGCTGGTACCAAAGCACAATTCAAAAGAGCCAATTCTTTAAGAAACAAAACAGATGAACATAGGGGAAAGGGAAAAAAAGAGAGAGAGGGAGGCAAACCATAAGAGACTCTTGACTCTAGAGAACAAAGGAAGGGTTGCTGAAGGGGAGGTGGGTGGGGGATGGGCTAAATGGGTAATGGGTGTTAAGGAGGGCACTGGTGATGAGCACTGGGTGCTGCGTCTAAGTGATGAATCACTAAGTTCTACTCCTGAAACTAACATTACACTATATGTTAACTAACTAAATTTTAAATAAAAATTTGAAATATTAAAAATAGCTAATTCTAGGGGCGCCTGGGTGGCTCAGTCGGTTAAGTGTCCGACTTCAGCTCAGGTCATGATCTCGCACTCCGTGAGTTCAAGCCCCGCATCGGGCTCTGTGCTGACAGCTCAGAGCCTGGAGCCTGTTTCGGATTCTGTGTCTCCCTCTCTCTCTGACCCTCCCCTGTCCACGCTCTGACTCTCTCTGTCTCAAAAATAAATAAATGTTAAAAAAAAAAATTTTTTTAAAAAAGAGCAAAAAAAATAGCTAATTCTATGAAGGAAGAAAAGAGTATATAGTTTAAGTATTCAGCTCTCTGAAGGTCTAGTTTAATATAAAGACAAAATTCAAAGTGCCTAAAGCAGCACTTTCTAGACCTTTTACTGTGCCATGCAGGGTGATCGTTATGTGAAAAGTCCATTTCCAGTACTAACTGGATCATCACCCTTTTCTCTCTTCTTCATAGTATCTTATTGCAGTATATGGTGGCCAAAAAAGTAAAACAAAACGTATAGGAATAGACTTTGCAGTTTCTCCCTTCTAGAAGTGGAGTCTATTTCCCCACCCTTTGGATTTGGACTGCTCTTGTGGCTTGCTTTGACCAACAGAAGTGACACCATGTGAGTTTCAAGCCTGGATATCAAGAACTTTTGCAACTTCTGGTTTCTTGCTTTTGTAACCTGCCACCACCAAGTGAGGAAGTATGAGCTAAGCTGCTGGGTGATGGGAAACGTGTGGCCTAAATGCCTCCTAGCACTCCAAGTGACAATCATCTAATCTCCAGAAGAACTGCTTAGCTCACACTGGCAGCTGAACACAGACAAAAAGAAGGAGCCCAGCAGAAAAGCCAGCCAGGTAAGTCTGGACCAAATCGTCAGCCCACAGAGTCATAAGCAAAATAAGTGGTTCCTTTTTTAGGTCGCTAAGTTTGGGGTTGTTTGTTACACAACAAAAACTAACAGACAAACTTTTTAAAGCCAGTACAACCCAATTCACAATATTAACAACAACAACAAAAAAGATAAAACACTTAAGAATAAACATAACAAACTATGTGCAAAATCATGAAGAAAACTTTAAAATACTCCAAAAGGATCCACAATTAGGCTTTTTTCCACAAATGGAAAAACATACCATGTTCTTGGATAGGAAAACCAACTTTATAAGAATGTCAATTCTCCCTGGGGTACCTGGGTGGCTCAGTTGGTTAAGTGCCTGACTCTTGATTTTGGCTCAGGTCATGATTTCATGGTTCGTGAGATGGAGCCCCTTATAGGGCTCTGTGCTGAAAACACGGAGCCTACTTGGAATTCTCTCTCTTCCTCTCTCTCTGCCCCTCTCCTGCTTGTGCTCACACACTTGCTCTCTCTAAAAAATACATAAATAATTTTTTTTAAAAAGGGAAAAAAAGGAACGTCAACTTTCCCTAAGTGAATACATATTAAAAATGATCCCAATACAGATTTATTTCTGGAACTAGGAAAATTGAATCTATAGTTAATTTGGAAAAGAACTAAAGAAGCAAAAATACTTTGAAGAAGAAACACAGCAGGGGGCATTCTCTGTAAGAAATAGTAAAACCAATTATTAATGCTCAATAAATTGAAACCGCATATTATCACATGCATTGACAAATAGACCAATGCGACAGAATAGAAAATCTAGAAAGAGACCACAAAACATGAGGATTTGGTATATGATAAAGGCAGCATCACAGATCAATGGGAGGTAAAGATAGCCTTTTTCATAAATGTTGAGACAACTGGGTAATAGCTTGGAAAAAGATGAAGTTAGATCTTTACTTCACACCATACACCATAATTTTGAACGGACCAAAAGGCTCGATGTTCAAGAGTACTCAATGTAAACGTAAAAAGTGAAACCATACAAATACTACAATCCACCAAACATACCACAGGGTCAATTTAAGCCTGATACAAAAATGAGAGATTATTAAGAAGGGCATCCTCTGGCTAGAGAAGCCCTGCATGGACGACTCCCCTTCTTCACAGGAATGAGGCGCTTCCGACGTCACTCTCCCAGCCGAGAGAGCAACCTGCTCCGCTACGACCCTCCTTCTGGGCAGAGGAGCTCAAGGAAACGCCTCCCTGCCCTCCCGCACTCTGATAAGCCCTGGAGACCGAGGCTGCAAAGAGATCCGCGGCCCTATTGGCTAGCGGGCGTGGCCCGCGCGGGGCTTCTGGGAGTTGTAGGCTCCTGGGACTCCCGGGTCTGACGTCGGAGACCGGCCCTGTGAGCTCTCCGCGGTGGTGAAGAGGTGGGTGTGTCTGGAGACCGGGTGTGGGCAGAGGCGAGGAATCAGGTGAAGAAAACGAAGGACTTAAAATTAAAGAGAAATTAGGGTTGTGGGCTCTCAGGAAGGGACGAACCTACTTCGAAGTAGGGCGCAGGGCGTTGGGGTGGGGGAGCGCAAGTTCCACGGCCAATCAGACATTAGCAACTGTTGTCGTAGCAACCACTCTGGACAGCTAAGGCCCGGTCCCTTGCCCAGACTCCCAAGCAAAGGGGAGGAGCCCGGGCTGTTTAAATGGCTTTAGGCACAGGTGGGGAGCAGCTGGCTCCGTTTCCTCCCCGGCTCTAGCGACGCTGAACCTGCGGTTGGGTGGGCGGGGAACGGCCCCGTCCGGGGAGGTGCCCCAACTCCCCGCCGATTGGCCCACAGCCGCTCCGGGGCGGGGCCTGGGGCGGGCAGCTCCCGCCTGCTGCGAGGCGAGGACCTCCGGGATTCCTAGAGAGGACTCGGAAGTGCTCTCGGCGGTGGGATTGATGGCTCGACCCCGTTGGACAGGGAACGCTTGGACTTGCTTACTTCCGGCGAGGAAGTGTTGCGAAGTGTAGGCTTCGGTTTTCTCTCCGTTTGTAGGAAGAAACCTATCTTCCCAACCTGCTGCGAGAGCTTGGTCTTCCAGTAGAGCTCCCTGGGACTGGTGCCTTGAGGGAAGAGAATGGGTTTTGTATCCAGAAGGGTATCCTGTATCTAACCTTGACCGGCCCGTTTTCCGTGTCTTTGGGGTCAGGGGCGATTCAGAGGAATACAGGTCCCAATCTGTACTTGTAACTCAGCTTCTCTTCGGAACCAATGAAGTCTCCTGTTGGTCCGTCATGCTCTTGTGGCATGAAGGACAGGACCAGTTTTGACCGTTGTAATATTTTTGACTCGTGTTGTAAGTTTGGCTTGTAGTCAAAAGGAAAGACTGCGTCTGGACTACTTAGTAGTAAGTCTTGTCCTGTTATTTATATGAAATTTAATGCTCTTCACCATTAAAATTGTATTTGGTTAGACCTGATGTCAGAGTTTTGTTGCTCTTTACGTTTTAAAAAAATGTTTGCTTGTTTATTTTGAGAGAGAGCGAGTGCATGAGCAGAGGAGAGACAGAGAGAGAGGGAGAGAGAGAATCCCAAGCAGGCTCCACTCAGCTCGGAGCCGGTCGTCAGGCTCCATCTCACAACTGTGAGATCATGACCTGAACTGGAATCAAGAGTTGACACCTAACCGCTGAGCCACCTGGGGGCCCCTCTTATTTAAATTTTTTTTAACTTTGGAAATGTTCTGTATTAGTAGTAATTTTATGGGTGGAATGACAGCTATCTTGTGTATATTTTATTTTATTTAAAATTTTTTAAACGTTTATTTATTTTTGAGGCAGAGAGCGTGAACAGGGGAGGGGCAGAGAGAGAGGGAGACACAGAATCTGAAACAGGCTCCAGGCTCTGAGCTGTCAGCACAGAGCCCGATGCGGGGCTTGAACTCAGGGACGGTGAGATCATGACCTGAGACGAAGTCGGACGCTTAACCGACTGAGTCACCCAGGCCCCCCATATCTTGTCTATATTTTAAAGGAAATTACTCTGTTGAGTGGTCATCTTTAGTAGAGATGACCTCTTTGTCATCTCTTTGCTAATAATGCTTTCTAATGTATCAGTAGGTTGCACGCTAATGAAACTGCCCTTCAGAAGATTTTAAAGAGCAGAAACCAGATTTGATCTGTGTGACACAGCTAACCTGGAGAGACATCCCTCTGAGTTGGAATGATAATGACAGAGTCTGGGGAAGTTATAGACTTAGACCCTCCCGCTGAGACTTCACAGGAGCAAGAAGACCTTCTAATAGTGAAGGTGGAAGAAGAAGACTGTACCTGGATGCAAGAGTACAACCCTCCAGTGTTTGAGACTTTTTACCAGCGCTTCAGGCACTTCCAGTACCATGAGGCATCAGGCCCCCGGGAGGCCCTGAGCCAGCTCCGGGTGCTGTGCTGCGAGTGGCTGAGGCCCGAGCTGCACACCAAGGAGCAGATCCTGGAGCTTCTGGTGCTGGAGCAGTTCCTGACCATCCTACCAGAAGAGTTCCAGACCTGGGTGAGAGAACATCACCCGGAAAGTGGAGAAGAGGCCGTGGCTGTGGTAGAAAATATACAGAGAGAGCTAGAGGAACGCAGACAACAGGTGAGTGGAAGAGGAGACATTAGAGCAATGAGGAAGGAGAGGAAGAGAGTTAAGTTGCTGCTGAGCAGGGGTGAGATTCTTAGCGCTCTGGTGCTTCATTCATATTCTTTTGTTCTCCTGGGATTAGGTACACTGTGGAGATTTCCTGCCACTCCAGCAAAGAGAAGCAGTATCCAGTGTGTTAACCTGGAGAAGACAGTCTGCGATTTAACTTATTTTTAAAATTACTGTATTTATCTTTTGATTGACATGATACAAAATTCAAAAGGTGCATAAGTTTGTTATGAAAAGTAAGTTTCCTCCCGCCTCTCCTTCTCTGGCTGCCTAGTTCTCTTCAGAGGCAACCACTGTCACCTGATACCTGTATATCCTTACAGAGATCTACTTTCTTCTGTATGTATAAGTGGACGTGTGGATAATGTGCTTTAAAAAGCCACAGATGTGGTTTAAATCACTGTGTACTTCTGCCTCTTGCTATTTGTTTATATCTTGGTTTGTTCCATGTTGGTGCAAACAGACCTGCCTCACTCCCGGAGACTGCTTATATTCCATCGTGTGGATGGATGTACCATAATCAAACTCCTGGTGAAGGCCATTTAAGTCATTCCTTTAGATTGTTTCTGAACGTAAATTTTGCTACAATGACTGTCCTTTATGTTCATCCTTAACTGTAGAATAATAAATGCTTAGAAGTCAGATTGTTGGCTCAGAGACGATGTGCATTTGTAATTTTGACAGCTGGTGAGAAGTTGCCCTTCAGAGAGGTTATACCAGTTTTTATTCCCAGCTGCAGGGTGTGAGAGAAATTTTTTGCTCACAGCCTGATCACATGATGTTGCCCAACTTTTTGTCATCACCAGTCTGAAAGATGCAACATTCTACTTCTGTTAAATTTTAATATGCATTTCTCATATTATGAGTGAGTTTGACCACAGAATATGTATGTGTATATATACATATATATGTTTTTTAATTTTTTAAAGTTTATTCATTTTTGAGAGAGAGAGCCCAAGCAGGGGAGGGGCAGAGAGAGAGAGGGGGGCAAAGAATCCGAAGCAGGTTCCAAGCTCTGAGCTGTCAGCACAGAGCCTGATGTGGGGCTTGAACTCGAGAGTCATGAGATCGTGACCTGAGCCAACGTCGGTCACTTAACTGACTGAGCCGCCCAGGATCCCCAACCACAGTATATATTTTAAAGGGTTACATGTGTACCCTTGTTTTTCCTTCTTGAAAACTAAGCTCTACAACAAATGTAGGGTTTGAATATGAACTTACAATGCCCAGTTCAAGAGTCACATGTTCCCCAACTGAGCCAGCCAGGTGCCCTGTGTGTGTACCCTTTTTTGTGATTTATCTGTTTACATTATTTGCCTATTTGAAAAAGTAAGCACTGTGTCTGTCATCTGAGGTGCAAGTTTATTTCTCCACCTTGTTTATCTTTGCTTATGGAGACTTTTGCAGGTTTTTTTTATTTTTATGTGCTCTGTTTATATCTTTTAATTTATGGTTTCTGGGTTTTGTGCCACACTTAGAAAGGCCTTCTCCACTACATCATAAGAAAATTTTCTAGTAGTCTCTTCTCAAGTCAAAAAAAATTTTTTTTGGTGCATGGTGTTTGGTATGGTTACAACTCTTTTCTCCCAGATGTCTGTCCAGTTGCCCCAGCAACTTGTAGAGAAATCCCTTTTTTCCTCACTCTAATTAAAATGCTGTCTTTATTACATACCAAATTTCTGTATGCATTTGGGTCTACTCACGGCCCTTTTTTTTTTTTTTTTAATGTTTATTTATTTTTGAGAGAGAGAGAGCATGAGCGTGTGTGGGCACGTGTGAACAGGAGAGAGGCAGAGAGAGAAGAATGCAGAGAATCCCAAGCAGGCTCCATGCTGTCAACGCAAAGCCCTGTGCAGGGCTTGAACCCATGAACCATGAGATCACAACCTGAGCCAAAATCAAGAGTCGAATGCTTAACCGACTGAGCCACCCAGGCGCCCCTGAATTTACTTATGTTCTTTTAATTGTTTTGTTGATCTTATTATCTGTTCAGCTATCAGTATTTTAATTACTTGAGCTCTGTAAAGGGTTTTGATATGTGGTAGGGCTACTCTTCCTCCTTCCAAATATTTTCAATATTTTCTTTTTTCCTTATAAGCTTTAGAATTACTAATGTAGTTTTCACCACTCCAAAAATCCTGTTGGGTTTTTTTTTGTTGTTGTTGGGGTTGCAGTAAATCCTATGTTAATTTAGGGAAAATCAATATCTTTATTTAAATTTTTTTCTTACATTTTTGTTTTACATTTATTTATTTTTGAGAGACAGAAACAGAGTGTGACCAGGGTAGAGAGAGGGAGACACAGAATCCAAAGCAGGCTCCTAGCTGTTAGCACAGAGCCCGATGCGGGGCTCGAACCCATGAACCATGAGATCATGACCTGAGCTGAAGTTGGACGTTTAACCGACTGAGCCACCCAGGCACCCCTAAAATATTTTTTAAATATTTATTTATTTTGAAAGTGAGAGAGAGAGGGAGCATATGTGGGAAGGGGCACAGAGAGAGAGAGGGAGACACAGAATCTGAAGCAAGCTCCAGGCTCTGCGCTGTTAGCACAGAGCCCGACGTGGGGCTCGAACCCACGAACTGTGAGACCCAAACCCGCGAATGGTGAGACCATGACCTGAGTGGAAGTCGGACACTTAACTGAAGGAGCCACCCAGGTGCCCCTAGGGAGAATCAATACCTTTATGTTGTTACCTCTTCTTGTCTTTTCTTACTCATTAAACTTGAGCCTGTACCTTCTTGTTGCTAGGGTCACACTCTCTTAAGTTTTAATTTTGTTGTTGTTGTTGTTGTTGTTGTTAGAACAAAGAAACAGAATCATGAGATCTTAGGTCACAAGAGTTTGAAGCTAATTAAATTTCCATCATTCTTTAGAGCCACTGTGCTTCGGTGTAAGGTCTCAATCTCATTACTCTTTATCTCTGGGTAAAGGGTACGTTAACATTCCAGGACATTCTCAAGCTCTTCAAGTGGTTCAGCTCACTCCATGACGCGAGTGGGCAGCAGAGGGAATTGCTCCTGACTCTCAGCCAGACCCTTGGCTATACCGAATGTCCTCCAGATGGGAATGTCTGAATCTTTCTGTTGCTTCTGTCAGGACAGAAAGTAAAAGTTCATGGTGACATCTAGTTGCTTCTTTTTTAAGCCTAATTTGGGATATTAATAAAGAAACTTTGCCCTGCTTTTTTATAGTAATAAATACTCAAAAGTACACTTAAAAACAAGAAGTATTTTTTAAGTAGAAGATTTGCAGCAGATATGTGCATTTACCTCTAATTGTGATATACAGCCCATCTTTGGAAGGACACAGAGAAAAAAAAAATTCTTATTGGTATCAGGGATTTGAGGCCCATAGAGGGGATTTTCTTAAGGACTTCCATGGCTTGCTTTGTTTGCCTTTCTCTTTGTCTGCTGTCTGTGTCCCCAACATTGTTCCTCAACTTTATCTCCAGGAAGTCACTGTCTCTGGCAGGCCCTTTTCCCAGGCTTTAAACTTTACCCTTCTCCTTGGTTTCTGTGTCCCAGTCTCAGGGGACCTGAAGGGCTGCTTTGCTTCTTTGGTGCTGACGTGCCCTTTGACATGCTTGGCATCATCTTAACTCTTATTCTGAGCGGCTCCACAAGGACACACACACTTCCACGCAGAGTGATCTTTGCCACAACTGTTTTGCAGCCGCTTCTTAATGTAACTCCCGTACCACATTTCGCCAGTGCCAAGAGGGTTAAAATTTAAAGTGCTTTGAAACCTAAGGGAGGGGGAGAGGGGGGTGGCAATTCTGTCTCAATGCAGGATCTTATTACCTGCTAGGATGCTGCTGAGTTAGTAACTTCCAGAAAAGACTGATTGTGGAGACGGGTTTTGGCAGAGGAACTGTGTGTCCCCTAGGGTCGAGCAAGAGCCCAGAACAGAAACAGGGAGTACTTACTTAGCATGCTGGACAGGAACCAGCTCTTGTCTTAGTGTTGGTCTGTCTTGAACCTGGTCTGCTAAGGAACTGAGTGTGGCTTCTTGAGCTCTATATTGACCTTGACAACTTGACTTCTCACTTCTCTCCCCTCCTCAGTAAACTTGACCTACCCTGGCCTTCTTACGGTTCCTTGACCACATCACACACCTATCTTCTACTTGAGAGTCTTTATGTTGTTCTCTTTGCCCAGAGCACTTCTTACTTTTCCCCTGGCAGGCTTCTTTTGCCCTGGAGCTGTTTACTTCAGTGACACTTTGTCGGACAAGCCTTCCTTGTCCACCTTCTCTAAAGTAGGTTCTCATCTGTTATGTATTAGGGCACTACTTTCTTCTCCTTTCTAACACGTAATAGTTTGCAATCATGCATTTATTTGTGCGTTGATATGTTTAATGGAAGTCATCTTTGACTGGAAAGAAACTATTTGTTAAGCCACTGTTATGGCTTAAGCCATCAGTGTCTGGCTCGTTGTAAATGCACATTGTATATTTGGCAAAGGAGTGAATGGAAGAATAGTGTGAATTTACTGGATTCTTAGCCTTCTCTACAGTGTGCTGATTGGTGTGATTGTGCTTGTCAGATCGTGGTGTGTCCTGAAGTGCTTCCTCAGAAGATGGTACCACCTGGAGTTGTTCAGGAGTCCCCCAGCCACCAGCTCCTGTCTGTGGACCCCCCATCCGAACAGGAGCCACAGAAGCCTCATCTTCTGGAGGAAAATGGTGAGGACCTACGATTCAGTGGAACAGATGGGGCTAGAGAGCGGGCATCCTGGTCTTATGGGTAAGCGGTATCTGTATGAGCGAGACTTTGGGCGGGTGGCCTTTCTGCATCTGGCAGCACTGTCAGGTTGGGAAGGGCTGGGGACCCAGAATTGAGTCCCTGGCATGCAGAGAGAGGTGAGCTTGCAGGACGGCTAGGATGCGGTTCTGTTTGAAAGCCGTAATGCAGATGACGACAGTTCTAAGTACAGGCACTGTCAAAAGATCTACAGAAGTCTTTTACAAAAGTGTCATACTTGTTTTACAGCAGTTTTCCAACTCTGCACACGTTTTGTTATCTCACTGCTTATGTAAGAACAGCTCTCCAGTTTCTAATTGCATCCATTCATTTCTGGCTGCTCATTCACCCACCTTGAAGTCTTACTTCAAGCAGTTGCTTACCGTGACCTGTAGAGCGTTTGTTCTCTCCTTCTCTTTCTCTCCTTCCCTCCCCACCCCCCTCAATTTTATCAACTTGTATTAAACATGTGAAGAAAGAAAAGTGAACTGCCGAGTGTCTTATCTATGGTATGTGTCCACAGGTCTATAACCCTAACCAAACCCTTGCTATGAGATATATTTTAGGATTCAGAAATTTTCTGATTTAGTAAGGGAATATGACTTATATACCGTACATTACAGTACCAGCGGGATTTGAGGTGGGACTCCACAGTCATGCACATTAGTATTTCGCCAGTGAAATGTATATGTATTTACAGTGAGGGGATTAAATCAAGACTTTAAATAGCTTCACATCAGTTCTGGTCAGGTTTTTCTGTCAAATTAGTTCAGTGTCTACCTTCCTGAAAGGAAGGCTTTTGGTATTTGGAGCTTTGGGATTTCAGAATTGTGGAGAAAATGTCATGAACCTGTATTTCCAGGTTTGGCCCCCGGCTTTCTTCTCGACTCCCTCTAGTGGTCAGACCTTTCACTTTACATGCTCCAGGGCCCTGACCTTTTCCGGCTTTTCTTTCACTGTGGGAGTGATGATAGAAGCAGCAGCAGCAGGAATCACTTACATTAGTGTTTACTACGTGTCCGCAAGTATTCCAACTGCTTTACCTTTGGGAACTCATTAAACCCTCTGTTTACCAGAAAAAGTAGTCTTCACCGTTTACCATCTGGGGCCAATGGATCCTTTTTATTATATATACATACACACACACGCCTATATACACAAGCTTACATACATTCGTATATATGTCATTTTACAGATCATTTACAGAAGAATCAAAGGCTAATAAAAAATAATTTTAAGGAACTTTTAATGAGAACTAAACCTTTTTATATCAAGTACATTTTGGTAATAGAAACATAAAAAAATGAAAGAACACTGTCACACAGTACTATCCCTTTAGCGAAATGAATACTGTCGCTTTAGCAAAGTGGGATGGTCCAGGGTCTTGTTGCAAAATCTTGGCCTGATGAAGTCCTTCTTGTTGAATAATTCGCTGGATGAGAATGTCATATTTCCTTTTCAAAATCTAGTGTTTATCGTTGATTCTTATGTTTGAGAAAAGTTACCTCTGATAGTATTTGTAGACTCCTTCGAAGATTTCCCCTCTGGGTTCAGTTTCGTCATTATTGTGTAGCGTGTACTTCTCTGTTCTTCATATTGTCTTCTTACTTCATCTATTAAAAGTGCAATGTTATCTGCTGCATATTTTCTTCTCTTTGCTGATATGGGTGGAAAATGAAAAATTCTGAATTTTCAGTCATCCTCAGTGAGAGCTAAAAACAGGCATCAAAGTCTTATACCTTCTTTTTTTTTTTTTTTTTTTAATTTTTTTTTTCAACGTTTTTAATTTATTTTTGGGACAGAGAGAGACAGAGCATGAACGGGGGAGGGGCAGAGAGAGAGGGAGACACAGAATCGGAAACAGGCTCCAGGCTCCGAGCCATCAGCCCAGAGCCTGACGTGGGGCTCGAACTCACGGACCGCGAGATCGTGACCTGGCTGAAGTCGGACGCTTAACCGACTGCGCCACCCAGGCGCCCCAAAGTCTTATACCTTCTTGATGATGATGCAAAGCCCTGGGCAGTGAATTTAATACTTGGAGAATAGTGAAGAATGATGATTTATTTCACTATTACATCATCCTAAGTATTTCTTTTATTCTCCTCTGTTTTCTCATTATTTTAGTTTTTTTGCTATCATTGGGAATAATTAATGAGTAATATTTAGTAAACGTGGTAATTCATAGGATGATGAATTAGAAAAATGTTTTATGATACAAGGAAAATAAGATCACTCAGATCTCAAAATCTACCCTAAATGTGTAGAAGAGTCCAATGGATCCATATAGAAATTACAAGACAGAATGAAGTTTATTCTATTTTTTTTAATGTTTATTTATTTTTGGGAGAGAAAGACACAGAACATGAACAGAGGAAGGGCAGAGAGAGAGGGAGAGGCAGAATCTGAAGCAGGCTCCAGGCTCTGAGCTGTCAGCACAGAGTCCTACGTGGGGCTCGAACCCATGAACTGCAAGATCATGACTTGAGTTGAAGTCGGACGCTTAACCAACTGAGCCACCCAGGCGCCCCAGGTCTATTCTCTTTTTTAATAATACTAAGATAAATTTTCATTTTGTTCTTTAGTAGACCTCTAAAGAAATAAGTCATGTAATTCTAGTCTTTAAAAATAGTTAAAACTGTTCAAAAAAGAAACCCCCAATCCCAAATTGTGTCTAATACACCTAGTTGGTATACCAAGGGTTAATGCTTGCACTAACCCAGTGGAATAGCTACGACTGTTATACTCATGTTAGAAATGAAACAGCTGAAGCCTAGAAAAGTGAGGTAATTCTTTCAAGGTCACAAAGCTGTTAAGTGGCAGAGCTGGGGTTCTAACCCCAGCAGTCAGCTCCAAATTTATACTTGTACCTTTCTGAGCTGGGCTGCCCTTGCCTTTCCACGAGTCCCTCCCAGGTGCAGACTCCTGTCCTCCGAAAATACTGTTCTCTTCCTTCTACTGGCAGCGTCTCATCACACCTTCTGTTCTAGGAGCTGCTTCTCTCCTCTGCCCTGTTAGCTAGACCCAGTGTCTTTTTTTTTTTTTTTTTTTTTTTTGGCCAGTGTCTGCCTTCTGACAAAATTGCTATGTTTGTTTTGTGTTTGTTTTGGTTTTTGATTTTTACACACTGGATTCCTTATGCCTTTGAGAGCACCAAGGGCTGGTTTCCAGGCCCTGGGACTAAGTTGAGCTTGAGAGGGGCAAAGTCATTTGCTTAAAAGCTAAAGAAACAGAAGCTTTCATAGAAACTTCATAAAATCGGTGTAGTTGTTTGGAATGTAATTATTATAAGTATTCCAATTGTAATACTTGAAATCAAAATTGCTGTTTGAGTATAGACTACATTCATCCCTTTCTTCAAGTCTTACTTTGACTCTTTAGCCACACTTCTGGTTTCAGATGCCATCTTGGTTTCTGGCTTTCGTCTCTTAACCATTATGTCCTTTTTGTGTCATTGCCTATTACTTCCTAGTTCTTGGACAGAAGCAAGCTACATAAGCACATACATCTTTGGGACCAGGGAAACCATAGCAATGTCCACAAACTGTCAGGCTGAAGGTTTATACTAGGTGAGTCTGTCCAAATCAGGGCATACATAGACAATGAGATCGTATGCATCATGAATCTTGGACAAAGAACAAGCAGAGGTGACAGCAGGGGGTCAGAAGGTCACCACCATCTAGAGATCAAATCCTCCAGGCATTGCACATGCAGTTCACTCTGCCTGGAAAGCACCCTCAACACCCTAACCATTCCCCCCCCCCCCCCCCGCCCCCGCTACTTCCCAGAGTCACTTCTGTGGAAAGGCTTTCCTGATGCTCCCACCTCCCACTCTCCACTCCGTAGGTGCCCTGCCTCTGTGCTTCTATAGGAACTTGGGTGAATTTCAAGTATAACACTTTTACCCTGAGCAGGAAGTAAGTGAGGTTTATGTGTCTGCATTCCCCACTAGACAGTGAAGTTTTTGGAAGGCAAGAATTGTTTTCTGCCTATTCTTATAACACATGACTTAGTGCACACTAAATGGCTATCAATCGACCATGGTAACTTCTTGAAGGAAGAGAATGTGGGCTAAGGCCTTGCTGATGAAAGCGTGGCCCAGGAAGCAGCGCCAGCATCACCTGGCTTTGTTAAAAGCGGAGAATATGGGGGCCATTCCAGAACTTTTGAGCCATATCTGCCCTGTACCAAGACCTCCAGGTGATTTTGTTTGCACATTAAAATTTGAGAAGCCCTGGGCTCTCACTAGTGTTTCAGCTTCACGAAGATGTGGGGGACAGGTTATTCTTTGAGATGACCAGATTTGACCTTGGCAGAGCAGATTGAATCCCTTATAGGTGAACGGCACAGTCTGAGGTCACCAGCAGGGATTAGCCTGACCAGAGCAGGGAGTCTAGTTTTTTTGGGGGAAGGGTCAGTGTTGTTAGGTGTGGGAGGAGCCACAATGTAGAGGGTCTTGAGAGCCAAGTAGAAACATTTGGCCTTGCTGCAGCAGGGCCCCATTGTGGATTCTTGAGCAAAAGTGGAACATGCTGGCAATTGGAACTGGGCAAAGATATTCTGACACCTCTTTTTCTCCCCCCTCAGCCCTACCTGCTCTCCAAGTTCCTCCCCTTCCCCTGAAGGACAGCCAGGAGCTGACAGCCTCACTTCTCTCAGCTGGGTCCCAGGTGAGCCGGCGTCCCAGTGCCCGCAGTGAGGACCCGTGTCTGTTCTTGGACGAGGAGCTGCCCTAATCCTGACTCTTTATCAGGAGTTCTGTCTCTCACTACAGACTGGGCCCATCTTGGGTTCCTACTTGAATGTCTCTTCCTGTTCCACCCCGTGTGCCCCTCTCCTCTTTGAAGCACAGTCCCTCCTCTGTTTTTTCCCTTCATGCTCCCACTTCTTCCCCTCACGCCAAATTTGCACATAGGGAATGGGAATTTAGTGGAGATCTCATGTTTCAGAAGTTGGTGAAAATTGAAGATGTGGCTGATGTGGCTGTATCCTTCATCCTGGAGGAATGGGGACATTTGGACCAGTCTCAGAAGTCACTCTATAGGGATGACAGGAAGGAGAATTATGGGAGTATTCCTTCCATGGGTAAGAATTATTTCATCTGCATGGATTAGGACATCTTCATTTTGTTACAAAGAGTATTTCTGGCACATCGTATAAAAGCATGTATGTTTTAATTACTATGACTTTGTTTATTTATTTTTTTCTGTGAAAGAGTAAATCAGTGTTCCTGGTTTTTTGTTTTTTCTTATTCAGCTTATTCTGATTATTTCCATCTTAATTAGGGTATGATTGAAGTCTGATGATACTTAGGGGATAGTATTTAGAATCCAGCAAATGTTCTCTTTTTAGTGCTTTAAAATAAAAGAGCTCAATACTAACAGGTTTTGCGTTTTAACAGATTTGTAGTAGTCATTGTACTCTATTCCTTGACAAATTGAATAATTCTAACTGAATACTTCTCACTTGCAAAAACATCTCAGACTTTGCTGAATGGCCATTTATTAGGGTATATTTGACCCTTGAACAACATGGGGTTAGGCCCACCCCCATGCAGTTGAAAGTCTGAATATAACTTCTGACTCCCCCAAAACTTAACTACTCAGAGCCTGTTGCTGACCTGAAGCATTACTGCATAGTTTATGTATCATATACCATGTTTACTTATGTGAAAGTGAGCCAGAGAAAAGAAAATGTTATTAAAATCATAAGGAAGAAGAAACACATTCAGAGTCTGTTTTTATCAAGAGAAATCCACGTATAAGTAGACCTGCATGGTTCAAACGTGTGTTGTTCAAGGCTCTTCTGTAGGTATTACAGTGACTTTTCTCCAAGGCACAGGTGGCTAGTTGTTCACTCCATTACCATTCTCAGATCACTGGTGCCCATTTCATGGTGTTCACCTTGGCATCTACATTTTACATGTCCCATCCCTTCTTGAATTTGTGTCCCAAATGAGATTTTGAACCTGTTTCTAAATGACGATCCTGGAAACTGATACTCATTTATGCTGCCTAGAGCAATTATAAAAGTCTCAGCACTGTGGCAAGCATTTTGAAACTAACGGCTTTTCTGCTTTCGAATGAATTCTTTTAGAAGAACCACTATATATCAAGCACTCTAGTAGACTTTAGATGAAAGACATATATAATGCCAAATTTCCTTTTTTAAAAAAAAAAAGTTTATTATTTATTTAAGTCATCTTTACACCCAGCGTGGGGCTCACACCCATGACCCTGAGATCATGACCCTGAAATCAAGAGTCACACCATCCTCTGAGCCAGCCGGGTGCTCCATATAATGCCAAGTTTCTTTTGAAAAGCATTATACCAGTTTATGTTGTCGTAAGGGTTTTAGTTCACTTACAGGTTTTTATTTAAAAAGTAAAATTGGGGTGCCCGGGTGGCTCAGTTAGGTAGGCATCTCCTTTCGGCTCCGGTCATGATCTCATGGTTTGTGGGTTCGAGCCCCACATCAGGCTCTCTGCTGTCTACACAGAGCCTGCTTCAGACCTTCTGTCTCCCCCCACAATCCTTCCCTGCGCCTCCCCTGCTCACATGCATGTTCTCTCTCTCTCTCAAAAATAAAAACTTTTTAAAAAATAAGCAAAATTGACTTCTGCTCTTTTAAATTTTACATTTCTTCTAATACTAGTGATATATATTTGTATTTCTTTGACTTATTTGTACTGGCCCTTTGTGGCTTTATCTGTTCACATCTTGGTGGCGGTTTTCATCTCAAGGAATTATTTATGCGGCACATATGTTATATGTAATGCAAATACTTTTTCAGTCTCTTTTTAAATTAAATGCCTCACTTGTCTAATTTCAGTCTGGTAGTATCATTTTATCTTTTTCAGTTACTTTGCAGGCATTTAATGGGTTTTAGGATTTCAGAACTTGGTACAGTTATTTTTTTTAAAAATATTTTCAATGTATGTTTATTTTTGAAGGCAAGAGAGAGACAGAGCATGAGTGGGGGAGAGGTAAAGAGAGAGGGAGACACAGAATCTGAAGCAGGCTGTAGGCTCTGAGCTGTCCGTACAGAGCCTGACGCGGGGCTTGAATTCACGAGCCGTGAGATCATGACCTGAGCTGAAGTTGGACGCCCAACCAACTGAGCCACCCAGGCGCCCCTATACAGTTCTTTTTTACACCATTCTCCAAGCAATTTTAAATTTGTACTTTATCTGATGTTTTTAAAAATCTATTTGTTCATTACAACATATTTATAACTCTAGTATCTTCTTCTACATTAAGAACATGTTTGATGATTTCTGCCCCCTTAATAACATCTCTGGGAAGGCTGCATTAGATTATTTTCACACCAGTGTGTTCCTGATACCCTTGAGAAGGTCAAGTTTTTTTTTTGCTTAATTTTTTAACGTTTATTATTTTTGAGAGACAGAGACAGAGCATGAGCAGAGGAGGGGCAGAGAGAGAGAAAGGGAGACAAAAAATGTGAATCAGGCTCCAGGCTCTGAGCTGTCAGCACGGAGCCCAATGTGGGGCTTGAACTCATGGACTGTGAGATCATGACCTGAGCTGAAGTCGGTTGCTTAACTGACTGAGCCACCTAGGCACCCAGAGAAGGTCAAGGTTTTCAAAGTATCCATCAGATCCAGAAATGAGATTTAAAAAAATAGATGTATCTTGGAGACAGCCATTTTAAGGAGTGTCAGGACATTGGGGAACAAAAGACAGTTTCTTTGTAGGTTGCAAAGGAATTTGAGAAAGCTATCATAAATAAACTTCCAAAAACATTGTGAAGGAAATGGGAAAGAGGGCTGATCAGTGCAAGAGTACAGGCTTAGATGGATACATTAGTTTTGTATGTTTTCTTTGTCAATGGCAGATTTTTTTAATGTTTATTTTTTAATGTTTATTTATTTTTGAGAGAGAGAGACACACAGAGTACAAGTGGGGGAAGGGCAGAGAGAGAGGGAGACAGAATCCGAAGCAGGCTCCAGGCTCCAAGTGATCAGTACAGAGCCCGATGTGGGGCTTGAACCCACGAACCGTGAGATCATGACCTGAGCCAAAGTCGGACGCTTAACTGACTGAGCCACCCAGGTGCCCCTTTAATGTTTATTTTTGAGAGAGAGTATACAAGTGGGGGAGGGGCAAAGAGAGAGGGGGACTGAGGATCCGAAGGGGGCTTTGCACTGACAGCAGTGGGCCCAGCAGGAGGCTCAAACTCACAAACCATGAGATCACGACCTGAGCCAAAGTTGGACGTTCAGCCGACTGAGCCACCTAGGTGCCCCTCAATGGAAAAGTTTTAATCATACTTAAATGCAACTGGAAAAGAACTAGGGAGGAGTGAGTTTGAAACATTGAGACAAGGAAGAACAGATCATTGATGAGGGCAGTCCCTGGAAAACAGGATGGCATGAGGAGGTCCAAGATCCAGAAGGAAGGCTTGGCCTTGGCCAGGGAGAGAGAGACACCTCTTCTACCAAGAGGCGATGGGAGGATGACAGAGGAAGGCTGCCAGCAAGTTTTTGATTGCGGCTGTAGGATGTTCAAGGAACTCTGGAGTGGATAGCTTTGACTCTGAAATAGGAGACAGTCACCTGTTGAGAATGAGCAGGTGATGGAGGAAGTGGTGAAGTAGAGGTTCGTGTGCAGTGGAGAACTTTGGTTTGGAAAAGGGTGTACATGCACATACTAAAACATTCTGCAATAGTATGAATGGGTATAAGGTGAAAAGTGAGTCACCTACTCCAATCCTCAATCTTTTGGTTTCCCTCAAAGAGGCAATGACTGTTGCCAGTTTCTGGATTGTATCTCTAAACATAGTCTGTGTATATGTGAGTTTTTGCAAAAATGATAGCATACCATACACACTACTCTACTTTTTAAGTAACAGTGATATATCTTGGGGACCACGGTGGAGAGATATTTTGATGTAGCTGAAGAGAAAAATGATCAGGGAAAGGAGCCATCCTTAGTTAGGAATGTAGAATGCCAGACAGGGCACTGGTAAGGTTGAAGAATCTGTAAAGCACCAAATCTGCCTGATTGGGTGTTTTTGTCTACACCCTACCCCCCACCATTGCATTACTTACCAGCTGGGCATAGCACTGAGCGAGGAGCACAGTTCTCTGTCAAATACAGAAATAAATCAGGAGAATCAACAGAAAGCTTATCATGTATGTGGAGAAGAAATGGGGAAAGAGGAAAAAAGCAAATCTAAACCCATTTGTGTACCAACCCGTATAATCGCCTTCTCTGGAAAAGGGCAGTTAATAGTACCAAAGAGGTGTGTTGGGCTAGTCTGATTTGTTTTTCAAATATGCCACTGGAAAAAGAAAGCCATGAGCTTTTTTGACTTGTTGGAAGGGAGAGAATTCTAATAATACAGTTAGCCTAAGCAGATGTGAATAAAAGAAAAAGTATTACTGGGATGATGGAGATTACCTTCCTATTTAAGTGGGCAGGAAAAAAATGTGTCAAAGGTCTGGTTTTGTGATAGAATTTGTTTTGATTATATGTTTGAATCTACTATTAATGTTTTTTTTTTAGGAAGAGAATTAAGTAAAAGGAGTTATAAGAAATTAAAATCAAAATTTTCTTTATGGTATAAGAATTACAACTTCTCACTGTGTCAAAAAAGGATAGTGATAGTATCTACCTCAAAAGGTCATTGTAAGGATTAAGTGCCATAAAATTGTAAAGCACTTAAAGGCACAGTGCCTGGTCCACAGTATGCATTCAGCAAATATTAGCTCTTATTACCATCATTCTGTAATATTTGAAAACAACTTTTCTGTTTATAAAAAAAAATCTTATTAGAAAGCTCTTAATAGGCTATGATTTCTCTCTCTCTCTCTCTCTCTAGCATATAAAAAATAATATTCCCTGGTTTTTAATGATGGAAGATTTGTCTGTGCAAAGCATATTAAATGTCAGTGCTTCAAGTGAAGTGTAGGTTGCTGATCCAGTTGCCCAGGGACATGATTGCCATGTGTTCAGCATCTGTACTCACTAATGACTATTGGATGTTAAGCTAGCTTTTTTTTTGACAGTAGTAAATTCTTCTCTGGGTATAGAAAGAATATCTTTTTTCCTTTATATTAATTCATACCAAACAGATTCTTTGGGGATTAAAAAAGCTGGAAATATCTTTCTTCTCCAGGCTATGAAGAAACAGGAAGAGGAAGGTGAATTTTGGGTTTGCTGCATAACCCAATAATCACATTTTATTAGGAATATTTATTTATTGGGGCGCCTGGGTGGCTCAGTCGGTTAAGCGTCCGACTTTGGCTTAGGTTATGATCTCATGGCTTGTGAGTTTGAGCCCTGCGTCGGGCTCTGTGGTGACAGCTCAGAGCCTGGAGCCTCCTTCTGATTCTGTGTCTCCGTCTCTCTTTCTGCCCCTCTCCCACTCATGGGCTCTCTCTCAAAAATAAACATAAAAAATTTTTATGTATGTATGTATGTATGTATTTATTTATTTATTCTTGAGAGAGAGAGACAGGGTGTGAGCAGGGGAGGAGCATAGAGAGAGGGAGACACAGAATCTGAAGCAAGCTCCAGGCTCTGAGCTGTCAGGACAGAGCCTGATGTGGGGCTCGAACTCACGAACTGCGAGATCATGACCTGAGCCGAAGTTGGACACTCAACCAACTGAGCCACCCAGGCGCCCCTAAAAAAATTGTTTTTAAAGGAATATTTATTTATTTCTAAGTTTATTTATTTATTTTAAGAGAGAGAGTGTGAGTGGGGGAGGAGCAGAGAGGGAGAAAGAGAATCCTAAGCAGGCTTTGTGCTCTCAGCATGGAACCCGACACAGGGCTCGATCTCACGACCCTGGGATCATGACCTGAGCCGAATTCAAGAATCGGATATTAACTGACTGAGCCACCCAGGCACCCCTTATTAGGAATATTTAATACTGCACAGATATGCACAAACAGGTACTGTAAATACCACACCAAGAGGATATCACCTTCATTAAATAGAATGACTGGTCTCCCAGTCATCTGTTTGATGCAACTTCTTCGTCCCCCAGCCTGTTTCCTCTTGAGGAATCTTCATCCCATCTCTGTGGCATAAGGCCGCCTTTACCAAGTCATGCATTGCTAGCATGTGTTGCTTTCGTGATTACCTGTATCTCTCATTTTCTTTCTTCCAGTATGGGAAATAGCTAATTTTTCCATTTTCCTTCTATCATTTCAGATTATGAGTCTAGGAATGACAACGTGGAACTCATGGTAAAGCAGATTTCTGATGATGCTGAAGCCCACTGGATGACGTCAGCAAGCACCGAAAGAAATGTTCCCCAGAGTCAAGGGTTTGGAGAAGTTAGTGACCTTCACGGCATGGTAGAAAGGTGGCAGGTAAACCCCGCTGTGGGGAAATCAAGGCAGAACTCTTCCCAGAAAAGAGATCTTGGTGCCATCACAGATGCTAACCGTAAGCAAAATACAAGCACAAGTGGTGAGAGAGGTCACAAATGTAACGATTGTGGTAAATTTTTCCTTCAAGCCTCAAACTTCATTCAACATCGGCGAATCCACACTGGAGAAAAACCGTTTAAGTGTGGTGAATGTGGGAAAAGCTACAATCAGCGTGTGCACCTGACACAGCATCAGCGTGTCCACACTGGCGAGAAACCGTACAAGTGTCAGGTGTGCGGAAAAGCCTTCCGCGTGAGCTCGCACCTTGTCCAGCATCACAGTGTGCACAGTGGGGAGAGACCCTACGGATGTACCGAGTGTGGGAAAAACTTTGGCCGGCACTCCCATCTGATTGAGCACCTGAAGCGCCACTTCAGAGAGAAATCCCAAAGATGTATGTAATCAGCACTTGGTGTTTGGAGAATAAATGCAGGCAAAAATGGTTTTCTTAGCTTAGAGCAGCAGGACAGACGGGTTGTGTACTGGGGACAGTAGCTAAGGGGCAGAGATCATAGTCCATTTTGTTACGATTTATGTTGTAACTCATTGTCCAATTAGTAGGCAAAATTCTATGTCCTCTCCACCATCCCCACAACTTCCCTCTTCCCAGAGGTACCTGCTTTCAGCTCTCTTGCCTGTTTCTTAATTCTGTATTTGTAAAAATACGGCTGTTGCCTGACTCACCAATTTTATTTTTTTTTTAATTTTTTAAAAACATTTATTTACTATTGAGAGAGAGACACAGAGCATGAGCATGGGAGGGACAGAGAGAAGGGAGACACAGAATCCGAAGCAGGCTCCAGGCTCTGAGCTGTCAGCACAGAGCCCGATGTGGGGCTTGAACTCACAAACCACGCGATCATGACCTGAGCCGAAGTTGGGCACTTAACCGACTGGGCCACTCAGGTGCCCCGACTCACCAATTTTAAATGTTATCTCTTTCCTTTCTGTTGTAGTAAATGAGGGTTTTGGCTCTCTTGCATGCTTCCTTCCCTCTTTCCCTTTTTCCCAATTTAGACTATTTTACTTATTTTAAAACAATAAAGTAATCCTAGGATAGGAAGTTTGGAGTAAAAAAAGCAGGAGGAAAAAAAATCACTCATAATCCCACCATCCTAACTAATATAACTGGTATTCTCTAACATGTTTCCTTCTATTTTTTCATAAGCTTATCTTTTTTAATTTTTTTAATGTTTTTATTTATTTTTGAGAGAGAGACAGAGCACAAGTGGGGAGGGGCAGAGAGAGAGGGAGACACAGAATTTGAGGCAGGCTCCAGGCTCTGAGCTGTCAGCACAGAGCCCGACACGGGGCTTGGACTCACGAATTGTGAAATCATTACCTGAGCCGAAGTCAGACACTTAACCGACTGAGCTACCTAGACACCCCTCATAAGCTTATTTTTATGTAGGTGTACTTGTAGAGTACAGTTAAATATTAGACACACATTGTTCCGTGTGGCTCAGCCCTCTTGTTTGTTATTTCTTTCTTTTTTTTTTTTTTTTATTTTGAGAGAGAGAGAGAGAACACATGTGCATGTGCATGCATGTACCAGCACGGTAGGGAGAGAGAGAATCCTAAGCAGACTGCGTGCTGTCAGCGCAGAGCCTGATGTAGGGCTCGATTCCATGAACTGTGAGATTATGACCCAAACTAAAGTCAAGAGTTGGACGTTTAATCAACTGAACCACCCAGGTGCCCCACCTGTTTGTTATTTCTGACAAGCTGCCGCTCTGTGGGCACATCAACACTTAATTGTTCCTCAGTTGAATTTTTAATTTTTTCTCTTTTGTCCTGATAACTGTACCTGTGCCTTTTTTTTTTTAATTTTTTTTAACATTTATTTATTTTTGAGACAGAGACAGAGCATGAATGGGGGAGGGGCAGAGAGAGAGGGAGACACAGAATCGGAAACAGGTTCCAGGCTCTGAGCCGTCAGCACAGAGCCCGACGCGGGGCTTGAACTCACAAACCTCGAGGTCATGACCTGAGCCGAAGTTGGCTGCTTAACCAACTGAGCCACCCAGGTGCCCCACCTGTGCCTTTTTTAAATATTTAAGATTATTTCCTTATACTAGATGCCCAGAAGTGGGATTAATGGATGAAAGGCCAAAAACATTTTTATGGGTCTTGATAAATATTGCCAAATTGCTTTTTCAAATAGTGACCCCTATGAGAGTGTCAGTTTTACTAAATTTCTCCCAGGGTTATCAGAAAAAGAAGTTTGTTTTTTTTTTTTTTTTTTAACAAAAACACAAATTGAGTAAGCAAAAGAGAAGTCTTTGCTGTTTTCATTTTCATTAATTTGGTTATCAGTAAGGTTGAACAATTTTTCCTGTTTACTTATTTATTTATTTTTTTTGTTAACTATTCAAGTGACATTAAACTTACATAAGGATGAGATCACTGTCACCTATGCTGTGAACGTAAAGGCTCCTCTTAATGTTTTTCACATAACTCTTAAAACTGTCTTATAAGTATTTATTTTTAAATTCTGCCTTTGGGGTGCCTGGGTGGCTCAGTCAGTTAGGTGTCTGACTCTTGATCTCAGCTAAGGTCTTGATCTCAGGGTCGTGAGTCCAAGCCCTGCATTGGGCTCTGCGCTGGGTGTGAAACCTACCTAAAAAAAAAAAAAAAAAAGTAATAATAATAAATGAGTGAATGAATAAATGAAAGAATTCTGCTTCTGATGTCCCCAAGCCCGGCTACCTGTCATTCACATTAACAGTCACCACCACCTTTTCCATCATGTAGTAGAAGTTTATGAAGTTCACAATGTCTTTAAAGTTGAGTTGACCTTAGTTATCTCCTCGGCCGGTTCTATCCCTTCTGCTTGGTGGATTCCTCATTGGGGGAATCCATCTAGTAGCACTCCAGACCTGGAAAGCATTTATTTTAAAATAGTCTCCTTTCAGGGTGCATGGGTGCCTCGGTTGAGCGTCCAACTTTAACTCCGGTCATGGTCTCATGGTTTGTGAGTTCAGCCCCACATTGGGTTTTCTGCTATCAGCACGGTGCCCACTTCGGATCCTCTGT
This sequence comes from Panthera pardus, assembly GCF_024362965.1. Taxonomy (NCBI): domain Eukaryota; kingdom Metazoa; phylum Chordata; class Mammalia; order Carnivora; family Felidae; genus Panthera; species Panthera pardus. The sequence continues at coordinate 9,744,846 of NW_026526969.1, read as the reverse complement.
CCCCATCTCTCTACACCTTCCCTGCTTGTGCGGTCTCTCTCTCCCTGTCAAAAATAAATATAAACACTAAAATACAATAATAGAGTCTCTTTCCTTTTGTATCTTCTCTGCAGTTGTTCTTATGACTAATTTCCTATTAATACTCCCTACCCCTGCCCCCAGCATTTTTTTTTTTTTAACGTTTATTTATTTTTGAGACAGAGAGAGACAGAGCATGAACGGGGGAGGGTCAGAGAGTGGGAGACACAGAATCTGAAACAGGCTCCAGGCTCCGAGCTGTCAGCACAGAGCCTGAGGCAGGGGCTCTAAGTCGGCCGCTTAACCCACTGAGCCACCCAGGTGCCCCTCCCCCAGCATTTTTTGATCAAAAGAGGATATTTTGCGTGCTCATTCAGCCATAATTATGGAGAGCCTGTAGTGCTGGTCTCGGTGGGGGGGGGGGGGGGAGCGGGGTGGGCAGGAGCGGACAAGAAAGGCAGTGAGCATTCACAGGTTCAAGCTATGGGGGAGGGGGAAACTGCAGATGTAGTGACAGCTAAGGGCGAAGAGAGTGGAGATTGATGTCTCACCTACCCTCTTGACAGTAGTTTTTCCTGACTCGTTTCTCTTTTGCCCTGGCTCCTAATCAGGTGTTCTTTCCAATTCTATATCCCCCTCATAATCCTTTGCTCCCCATTCCTCCAGTTTTTGTCTGCTTGCTCCATCCAGCTGTGTTTTGTTCTGTCTAATTCTGTCTGCCTGACCCATGTTTGCATTTCAGAACGCCTCTCTCTTCTTCCTGTATAGACAAAGTGTGGTACTCACGTTAGCGATAGCCTAGCCTCGGCCATCCTCACCACCCTGCTTAGTGAGCCCCTTCATCTCCTTCTTTTCAATGGACAAATACCAAAGGTTCTTTTCACTCCCGCTGGCTCAGGCATATACACGTATCCCCCTTTGTCACTGCCCTTCCATCGTGGTTTCACCTGATTATCCTCTTTTTCCTGGCAGCGTATCCTTCTTCTGTAAAAGAACTGGTGCCATCTGCATTTCCTCTTTATTCTTTCAGGCAGTGACAAAAGAAGTAAGAATACAAAATTGAATGTTAAGAAGAAAATTTCAGAATTTTCAGAAGCAGACGTGGAACTATCAGGAAGAATCCAAAGGAATGCTTCTCAAGTGCAAGATTTTGGAGAAGGCCATGAACATGCAGGCAAGTTGGATAGAAAGCAGGGAGTTCCCATGAAAGAGATACTAGGACAGCCTTCTTCAAAGAGGATAAATTTCAGCGAAGTCACATATGTGCACAAAAAATCATCCGCAGGAGAGAGACCACATAAATGTAATGAATGTGGAAAAAGCTTCATTCAGAGCGCACATCTGATTCAACATCAGCGAATACACACGGGGGAGAAGCCATTTAGGTGCGACGAATGTGGGAAAAGCTACAATCAGCGTGTGCATCTGACTCAGCATCAGCGGGTCCACACTGGTGAGAAACCCTACACCTGTCATTTATGTGGGAAAGCATTTAGAGTGAGGTCTCATCTTGTTCAGCATCAGAGTGTGCACAGCGGGGAGAGACCCTTTAAGTGTAATGAGTGCGGCAAGGGCTTTGGGAGGCGGTCACACCTTGCTGGGCATCTGAGACTCCACTCTAGAGAGAAATCCCATCAGTGCCATGAATGTGGAGAAATCTTTTTTCAGTATGTTAGCCTCATTGAACATCAGGTGCTCCACATGGGTCAGACAAATGAAAAAAATGGCATTTGTGAGGAAGCATATAGTTGGAACTTGACAGTGATTGAAGATAAGAAGATTGAGTTACAAGAGCAGCCTTATAAGTGTGATATCTGTGGCAAAGCCTATAGTTATAGTTCAGACCTTATTCAGCATTACCGAACTCACACTGCAGAGAAAACCTATAAATGTGATATATGTAGAGACAACGTTGGCCAGTGTTCCCACATAAAACATCAAAAAACCTACTCCAACGTGAAATCCCATCAATGTCATGAATGTGGCAGAGCCTTCACTCTGAAGTCCCATCTTAATCAGCATCAGAGAATCCATACTGGTGAGAAACCCTTTCAGTGTAAAGAGTGCGGAATGAGTTTCGGTTGGAGTTGTAGCCTCTTTAAACATCTGAGAAGTCATGAGAGGACAAATCCCATAAATACCTTAAGTGTCTAGATGTTTCTGGTGTAGAACAGCTCCTACTCAAGTTTAGGAAAGCCTTCCTAAGGGAAACCCTACTTCTATATTGAATGTAATAACAACAACTTCAAGCATTTTCTCCAGCATAACCGTCAAACCTACCGATATGTTGAAATCCTTCAGTTAGAACTTAGGGACGCTGGAGAATCCACAATAAATAGATATGTTTGCTTTCCCCATCAAGAAATGCTTTTGTTAGCAGCTTCATGCTTAAGGATCTAGACAAGAGAGCACCCATGGATAATGGTGGATGAAGGAAAGCCTTGAGATGACACTCATTCTTCTGTTGAATCTCAGAACGTTGACACTGAGAAAAGCCTCATGAATGCAGTAGAAATAAGCTTTATTTGTAGTTTCTGCCTTGTTTGACAGCTTCTTCAGGGAAGAGCACAGTGAAGGGAAGAGAGAACTCTAAAGCATGTTAGCTGTTCTGGTACCTCAGCAACGAACCTTTTCTAGAAATGATTATCCCAGCCACTAGAATGCTCCAGCCATTGTTCTCATCTTGAGTATTAAAGCCTTTGAAAAGAAATCGACTTAAGGTATTTATATTCTGGCAAAATTGGGGTTCAGAGGCTGGATGGTATGTGTTCCTGTTGCATTATTTAGTCTCAGACTTCTCCATGAAACCTCTACCTTGTTTTTGTTTTGATTGTACTAGTGTCAGTTGGCTAGGAGTTAAGTGTGTAAATTCAGGAGAGAAACTGTGTTGGTTGGTCACATCTTGAGGAGAAGGGAGAGGGACCTTAGGGGACTAGAGAAGAGAAGACAGGCCAAACTGTGGGCTGCTTTTTATTCTGTTACCCACAAGAAAGAGGGCAGCTGTATCCAGGGAAGGAATTGGACCAAGCTGAATTAAGAATCTTGGGTGCAAGCAGTATGTGTAGCAATTCCCAGTTGCCCTGGAGATAGACCTGCAGAAGATAACAGTGTGCAGAATAAGTGTCAGTTTGAGTTGCAGTTGGGTTGGAAAGTAAACAGTAAGTAGGAGAAGAAAGGTACATGGTCTGGTTAGCCCTGCCTTGTGGGAAGGTCTAGGGGAAAGAAGATGACATGGGATAAGTTAATTTGAGCGTCTTTGCTAGAGACAGGAAGAGAGTGTGCCTCTGGGCACTGCTTCTCCTGACTGCTGGGCTTACAAGAAACACCCAATAGATCCTGTTGACTGTGTATGTTGTACGCTGGTGCCCTGCCCAGATCCCCTTACCAAATTGGCCTGCCTGTCCCCCAATTACTCTGAGTTTTAGCTACTGGGTGTTCACCACTCTCCTCCTTCTCCAGACACTCTGGAGAATTGTCCTCAGATGATGGGAGCTGCCTCGCTGGAGTTATCTGCCCTCCACACCCCCTAGTCAGTGGCATTAATATGGGGTCCAAAAGGCTGATTCACTAGGTCTCAGTGGGGGACGGGAGAACCCGTGGTTCAGTTTATGCTCCAGAACCCTCCCTTTGTGGGTCAGGCCAGACTTTATCTGAGACTACATCCATGTGTGAGTATCACAGGGCCTCATTAGTAGCATTTAAGGAGTCCCCTGCAAACAGAATCACAACTGAAGGTCCAGGTGTAAGACTTAATTGAGAATGAAAACTGCAGTGAAGACTATCGTTAATGTTTATTGAGGATTTACCATGTTCTAAACATCATGTGCTTTACGTGGATCATCTTGAATCCTCATATTAATGAGGTGGTTTTACTTAGCACCCTCATTTTACAGTTGGGAAAAAATGAAGTTTCGAATAGTTCATTCAGTTGCCCAAAGTCATGCAGCCAGTATGTGGCAGAACTAGCATTTGAACCCAGCCAGACCACTTTGCCTCCAAAAGCTAAGCTCGTAAGCACTAACCTGTATTAGGGCTTACATTATTAAACATCAAACATTACAAAGTGGTGAAACTCTGTTTTTGTTACCTGTGTGAAAAACTTTTGATCCAAGATAATGATAAAATCATAAAGTTAAAGAACCTTGAAAAATTGTGCTGGGTCCCATGCGATCATCAAACCCAACCTCCCACCTGATGGAGGAAGCCCCAGTTTTCTGGCACGTGTATGTAATAGGTGCTTAATAACTGTTAAACTGGAGGAGACATTGGCCTGGCAATTGGTTATCTAGTTTCTGCATGAAACCCTTTCAGTATTAGGGAGTTCATTGCCTCCTAAGGCAGGCTCTTACATTTTAAAACTACTCTGCTCACCAAAAATGTCTTTCTCAGCTGAAACTATATTGATCTATAGTCTTACAGCTTTCTCTCATTGCTCCTAGTTGCAAAAAAAAAAAAAAAAAAAACAAAAACACCCAAAAAACACAAAAAAACAAAACAAAAAAATTTAAGACCTTATGATTTGAATGTTTGAAAAGTTTTTTGCTGTTACTCAGTCACCACATCCATCACAGCCTTCTCTTCCAAACCTCCAAACTCCTAAACAAAGTATTAGAGTTATACATTTTATTTCCTTAAGTTTGGACAATTTAGAGCAAGATTTGTTTACTTGAGGTGCTACTTCCTTGTCCTTTTTAACATTAAAATATTGGAAAGGACTAAGGCAAAAAAGGAACAGAACAGAATCTGTGTTCCAATTACATCAGTAAATGGGTGCTTGGAGCATGTTGGTTGAATTGTATAGAAGTGTTTGCTACGGTGCTGGGGCCAGAGTCGAAGCCTATGATTGATTCTATAAAAAATTTGTGTTGTTTTTACAAAAGTACCAGAACCATCTGAGTGAGTGCAACTAGGCCCCAGTCATTAGCTTGAGGTACTTTCCCTGCAGAAGGAGCTTGTGACCTGCACCTTACACCCAAGAGGCTAGATGCCCCATCGGTTTCCTATTTCTTTCTCATTGGCAAGGAAATGCTTCTAAACCTTAGTCTTTTCCCCACCCTGAGGAGGAAGCTAAATTCCCCTAGATGTGTAGAGGAGGGCTCAGGGAGTCACCAAGACCACCGAGACCTCCACGAATCAGGGGGAGTGGGAGGGTGGGACTGTGAGGCACTTCCAGTGGGCTTCCGGGACGTGTAGGGGTCCTGAAGGCCTGGTGTTCTGCTCACGCTCTCGGAGCTCTGGTCTTCAGGTAGCAAAGGGGTCACGAGATGGCCCCAGCAGGATATGGAGAGAAGCGCCTCTTCCCCTGCCCCCACCCAGCCCAGCTTTGTGCTTTGACAAACCTAAACGATGGGATCTTCCAGGAAAGGCATTGGAAACAAAACATAAGACCTTAGCATTTTTCTGCCCTTGTACAGAATCCTAGAAAGACTTCACCAGTAAGTGCAGTTCTGGTGGCTTGGACCTAAGGAGAAAGATCATAACCTACAGAAGGTCCAGAAGAAGGAAACTACACAAACTGGGGGGGACCACAGATCTGAATCTGTCAGCTCACATGTAGTAGAACTAAAGAGATACTGGGGGTGCCTGGGTGGCTCAGTCGGCTGAGCGTCCGACTTCTGCTCAAGTCATGATCTCACAGTTCATGAGTTCGAGTCCCGCGTGGAGCTCTGTGCTGGCAGCTCAGAGCCTGGAGCCTGCTTCGGATTCTGTGTCTCCCTCTCTCTGCTCTGCTCTCCCCTGCTCACACTCTGTCTCTCTTTCAAAAATAAATAAAGATTAAAAAAATTAAAAGAACTAGGAGATACTATTCAAAATCAGAATGATACAGGGAGAAAAACTAAGGGTAATAAAGAAGTACCTACAGAGATACAGAAGATATAGCACATAAAAAATTATGTTTTGGAATTGATGTCAAGGACAGTTTTACCTCTTTACTTCTGTCTCTTGGTACCTCTGAGCATAATAAATCATGAGTTTGGTGCAGTATAGCAACTGTTCTATCCTTGGTGGGAAATAATACAAGTACAGTATGTATCACTGATTGTAAGTGTGACCAGGAGAAAATAGGACCGCATTAGCACAAACCAGTCACCGTCTAGATAAATTTTCAGCTTAATCCATTGGGGTTAAAATCTTGTTTCTAAAAGAAACACAAAAGTTACATTTGTTGTATATCTGAAGATGTGCTTCTTTCTGTGCTCAGTACCTTAGGAGGTATGCTGGTATACTCCAGCTGAGGTGACAAAATGCTGCAGACTGGGTGGCTTAAACAGAAATTTATTTTCTCACACTTCTGGAGGCTGGAAACTAGAGATCAGGGTGACAGCAGAGTTGGTCTATGGAGCCCTCTCTCTCCTTGGCTTGCTGACAGCTGTCTTCTTGCTGTGACCTCATACAGCCTCTCCTTTGTGTGCGTGCACTCCTGGTAGCCCTTCCTCCTCTCACAGGGACATCAGTCCTATGGATGAGGGCCAACCCTATGACCTCATTTAACTTTAATTACTCCCTTGAAGGCCTCTTCTCCAAATGCAGTACAGTCCTCATCTGACAGATGAAGACGTGGAGGCACAGAGATATTTGACCATGACTTGTTATCTCTGAAATGGAGCCTGGAGCCCGGGGTCTCCTAAATCCTAGCCTAGATAGTGCTCTACACTACAGTGAGAGGAAAGGTCTGCTTCTGATGTTTTCATAGCTTTCTAATTATCTTTCTGGCAGCAACTTATGTAAACTTCACTCCCCATTTCAGCATCTTCCTAGATAAATATGGGTGACTGGGATGTGGAAACTTGTTTTCCCAAAGTGGTCGATGCAATTCCAAATTGTCCCTGGTTAAATGGTGCTGGTGAGATACATGTATTAGTTATATCATCATGAGGAGACACAAAGGAAGCAGGTATTTGATCCAGAAGCAGCAGGATTTTAGATAGACTCCTCCTAACCTGCCACGGCCCACAAGGATGGTGCTGCTGTAAACTTGTATCTTGGAATTTGGCCAAAGGCCACTTGTCACTAATCAAAAGCCAGAGACCTTGATTGTAGGCAGGAGAAACCACACAAAGCAATCCTTACGGACAAAGAGAGAAGACTTGGGTCTCTCCTGTCCCTTACTCAATTTGGATTCTATCACAAGGCCACCCTGCTGCCAGACTTTACCACCAACCCCTAAAACTCACCCTATACTGAAGTGGGTGAACTCACGGTTTAAGCTGTTCTCAGTGTAACTCACTGAAATTTTGCATGACTACCTGTTGATTACTTTGCAGTTTTCAAATCTCAGACACTTGTTGCTTCTCTCTGCTTCCTTTTTACACAATAGCTTGAAACCTTGTTAGTTTTTTAACTGTTGGTGGTACCCTGTCACCTGGTTTTGCTGTCCTAGTTTTTAAGGAGGGATTTGGGAAAGTCAAAAACTATGCCCCATCACGGTCTTCTCTCTTGTGTCCCTTTGAAAGCAAGCGATACTTTCACCAAAATATCCTGACAGAGCGCCGTACATATGTATCTCATTGGCTAGAATTATAACACATGGCCATGCTTTAAAAAAAAAAAAAAAAAACAAAACAGTTTGAGAATGGTGTTAAACTACGATTAGTATCAAAGAGTCACTTCCTGGAATTAGAGCAAAAAAGGAAGAGCACATAAGCACAGAGAGATGGAGAAACTGAACCTGAATGGGGCTCTGCCTGAAAGGAAGAAGCAAGGCAGCAGTGGTGGACAGGGGCACAGATCTGAGTAGAAGACTATGTACTAAGAGGGTTTTCAAAACTTACAGTAATCCCCAGAAAAACATTTCACATCATTATTCTGGATACACAGTCACATAACCCCTGTAACAGAAACAAGTTTCATGAAATGATACTACATAGAAAATGAAATGTACATTCCAAATATAATTTTATTAATAAATACCATCTACCAAAGAAACCCTTAAAAAGTACAAAAACCACATTTCATAGCACTTTTCATTAAGTGCATCTCATCACACTTAATGCGATGGGTGTGCTTGCCTGTTCATAAGTTCATTCCAGTCAGGAACACATGAGGATAGGGCTACACGCATGTCAGGTGCACTGTTGAGCCTATTTCTTTTCTTTGTTTTTAATCGTGTCAAGATGGAAAATCCTAATTCACACAAATAGGTAGTTGTGAACGGTAATAGCAGCAATATGCTCTTTCTACTTAGCAGTGGAAATTCATCTTTAATTTTAATCCAGAATGCTGATAGACTTAATGTCTTATAATAATTCCTCAGTGTGAAGGATGAACTGAGCTGCAATAATTCATTCTCTTCTTCGGGCACCAAGTTTAACTCAATGATTGATTCTGGGGTTTGAAATACAAAGGGATCTTTCATCCAAATATTTTCCTTTATTGATTCAAATTTCTCTTCTGGGAAGTAATGATGAAAGGTTTGAGACAAAGAAGTGAGATGCATCAATATCTCTGATTTTATTTCTTTTAAGCAGTCTTCATTAATAACGTTCTCTTCAATATGCTGCAACAGTGTTGGGAACATATAGTAGCTAGGGCGATTGCTTTTAAGTCTTGCTTGCCACAACAATAATGTCTTTTGGAATCCTAGAATACATTCAAGATACTGAAATATATCATTGTTCTTCCCCGGTACTTTCAAATGTAATTCATTAAGAATGCCAAAAATATCACTCAAATATGCCAATTTTGTTACCCATAGGTCATCTTCAAGAATATTTGCCAAATGAGATTGCTTTTCAATGAGAAAAATGTAAATCTCATTCCTGAGTTCATATACTCTGCTCAATACTTTTCCTTGAGACAGCCAACGAACTTCTGTATGAAACAGTAAGTGGGTATGGTTAACTCCAATCTCTGAACAAAATATTTCGAGAAGTCGGCTGTTTAAGGATCTTCCTTTAATAAAATTAACAATTTTCACTGCGTTTTTCAATACATCCATTAGACCTGGTGGAATTCCTTTGGACACCAAAGCTTCTTGATGAATAAAACAATGATTCCAAAGAGCCTTGTTATGTGTTACTTCTAACAATTTTTCAATAACCCTGCTATGTTTCCCAGTCATATTTGCTGCTCCATCACTTGAAATTCCTTTACAATTTTTCCAGTTCAATTTATATTGACCAACAATGCACTTTTCTAATTCGGTAAATAAATCTAATCCCGTTATAAGTGAATTTAAACTTAAACAACACAACAGGTCCTCTATAAAGTCACCTTGCCACACATACCTGACATAAATCAAGAGTGTTGGGCAATTTGCAATATCCATGCTCTCGTCAAGTTGGATTGCAAAATCTATACCAGACTGCAGCCGTGTAATAAGCATTGCCTCTAAATGTTTTGCAATTGTACAGATTCGACGAGATATTGTATTATCACTAAGAGGTATAGTTCTTAATTTATCAGCTGATTTATCATCAAAAATTGTACGTACCATATCCATACATGCTGGAAGAATAATTTTTTCAGCAGCCGTGTGAGCCATTTTCTCTTTTGCCACTCGATAGGCAACCAAATATGATGATAATAAGGCTCTCTCATTCATGGTTGTGGACCGACTAATAAATTGTGGGGATAATTCTATGCTATTTCTTCCCCTTTGAAAATGGCCTTCCTCATCTACATCTTCCGCCTCCACTTTCACTATCACTATGCCTTCCACCTCCTGGGTGGCCTGTGGAGACAAATCTGCGGTATCCCTTGATTCAGCAGTCATTGTTCAGGTTCGAAGAACTGGCTCACTTGATCCAAATAAGGTCCTAGATGTTTTATGAGGCCAGTTTTTGCTATCCTGCTGAGCAGAAAAAATTTAAAATAGCAGTATGAAAAAGTAACATTGTATTGCCATGCTGCTAACATCTCATCCAAGTAGCATGAAGACAATTCACTAAATCCGATGGCATGCCACAGTAGATGCCGAATAACTGCCATTCATGTTAGCTGTGTGTAGGCAGATTCAGTACATCACATTATTTTATGTATACAGCCCATTTAATACCCACAGGAACCTTATGAAAGATACCAGTACCCCTATTTTAAGAAGCTGAGAAAGATTAATGTGCTAACAACACAGTGAAGTAGATTCACTACTCAAACCCAAGTCTGAAGCCCAGGGTCCTGTGCTGCCACACTGCCACCTAGTCACTATAAAAAAAGCTATCTGGGGGCGACTGGGTGGCTCAGTCAGTTAAGCGTCCGACTTCGGCTCAGGTCATGATTTCATGGTTCGTGGGTTTGAGCCCCGTTTTGGGCTCTGTGCTGACAGCTCAGAGCCTGGAGTCTGTTTTGGATTCTGTGCCTCCCCCTCTCTCTGCCCCTCCCCTATTTGTGCTCTGTCTCTCTCAAAAATAATTAAAAAACATTTTTTTTAAAAAAAAGCAATCTGGTCACTCTTAAAGTGACCATCCAAGTATGGTGGACAGGATTACCCACTGGGGCACAGAGGAAAAAAAAAAATTAAAACATGTATTTATATTTTAAAAATACTGAAACCCATTGAGCCTTTCCTGATAGCCCCATTTTTTGGTCCCCATCTCATAGCACTTACATTGTTAGCACTTGTGTTGCTGTTCTTATCTTCACCTTCCAACTATTAAATTTTCTTTCATTTCTCTCCATTTTTAGTGATAGAGCTGAAAATTCCATCTGTCTCTGCCATTTAAAGATGAGGGAAAAGGCATCTTGGTCTTTGCCATCTGGGTCAAAGTTCTAAAAGCAGGGACGGGGGAAAGCACACGTTCCTAGACATGTTCCCTTCTGGTGGAAGTATGAATCAAAATGAAGTGAAACTCCAAGAAGTGAAACTCAAAGATAGAGGGCTGAGGTCAGGAACAGAGTCGCTCCTCCCTTGAACAGACCTGCATGGAGTGGTAGTGCTCATATTCTGGGCAGAGCAACAGAAAGACTGGGTTTTATTTTACATTTCTTGAATGATCCCAGCACCTGGTCCTCTTTCGACTTTAGACTCACTGAATTGTCTCCATTTCTAGTTTGATAGATGTAATTTTTTGATAGCTTTTACCCTGAAATTTAATTTGTAATGCTTTCATGCCTTATCTCACCTAAACTGCCCCTCAAGAGTAGACTTGTCTTTTGCTGTCATCGTTGCCCTTCAGTCACTTTATGTAGTTCCTTGCAACCCGTAGACATTTAAAATATATGTTTGAATACAATGTCAATTTTGTGTTCATTTGTAGAAAGTTCAACAAATTCATTTTAGGCCTGGTATTTCAACACTTGGAAGGGCATGCCATTTATAAATTAAGAGACTGTGAAGTTATTTGTAAAACATCTGAGTAAGAATGGGAGGAATATTATAACAGTACAACCTTAAGGTACATAAATAAATTATGCGTCTATGGGTAAGTTACTTATATATCCCCCAGCAAACAGTAAGGTTTCATTGATCTGCTTTCCACATATTCTCCACAACTTGGGTTGACTGCATAGGATCTCTTCAACACTGATCTCTAAGTGTTTCCTTTGGTCCTCTGACACCTTCTCCAATAATGTATCTTTCTGGTGGCAGTGTGGGAAATGGAGATGGGGCATTAGGTTTGGCCCAGCTGGATTTTTCAGTTAAATTCATTTATCAATGAATTTACAAGTTGGAAGGGCCCTTTGAGATAATTTAGTTAATTTTACGTAGGAAAAAATGAATGAACCCCACTTGGTGGGGTTTTATTCAAAATCATCCTAATCGGTGTCAGACACAGCACTGGAAATGGCCTTCTAGTAGCCCAAAACATTTTCCACTGCATCCTCACGACCCCCTTCATTACTCACCACTTCAAGTCAAGCACAATTACCTCCCACAACTGAAAAATCCACCTGATGTCTAAAATCATACATTTAAAATTCATAAAGTTCAGGGGAGCCTGGGTGACTCATTTCAGTGTCTGACTCTTGGTTTCCGCTCAGGTCATTTTACACTTCTTCAGTTTGGGACCCACATTTGGGCTCTGCGCTGTCAGTGCGTGGGCACTGTCAGTGCAGAGCCTGCTTGGGATTCTCGCTCCTCCTCTGTGCCCTCCCCCACTGGTGCTGTCTCCGTCTCTCTCAAAATAAATACACTATAAAAAAATTAATAAAGCTCAGAAACTGCAAGGGAAAAGAGTGAGGTGTGTGTAATCTTTCCTACTGCATCCAAATAACTTTACTCACTAGGTTTCAAACACTAATTACCACCATTAATGGTGGTGGGCTTGGAGGTGAGCAAGTGATCTGCACACATTTACGAAGCTTAACAAATTGGTAAAAACCCGCGGTGCTTGATAGCTTCCAGTCTTCCTCATTTTATATTCAGGATGTCTAGGAATGAGGGTGGGGGTGGGGAAGCCCTCACCACAAGGAATGCAAATATGGACAACTGGGGAAACAGAGAAATTGGCCTCGGATCCTGTCTTCCACTATCCCCTGGGGTGAAAACCAAGGAAAGAAGGCCCAGGAAGAGCCCTCAGCGGAATGCCTCTTCCCGGTCCCAGAGGCATCTCAACCTAGCCCGGAAAACAAAACGCATGCCTTTTCCGCTTGGATCCAGAGCTGTCTCTGCAGAGAGAGACGTTGCTCCCTACGGACGAGTCGGAACACAGGGCAGGGACATGGACCCTCCACCCCGTCGGGGGGCGGTGATGGCGAGAGGAGTCGCGGAACACAGCTGTACACATCCACCTCTGTCCCCACCCGTCCACCCTGGCCGGACCCACGTCTCACCGTGAACCCCGGAGACGTCTGGGGGTGCTGGGGCAGAAAAGGGAGGTGACTCTTGGGGGGAGGTGGCGAAGGGCGGCGCACTTGGACCCACACCCTCTGCTCGTCACAACCTTGATTGCGCGCACATCTGTGAGTCCCACAGAAGCCGGAAGTGCGTCAACACCTCTTTCAGAAGAGGGGTCCTCTCTAGGAACGCGGGAGGACTGTGGCCTTGTTCCCCACTGACGGCATTGTCCGGCTTTGGGGATCTCTCCCCTTAGCTCAGCTTTTCGCAGCCTGGTGAAGGGGGCTTAAGTTTCCTTTGCTACCATTCTTCTCAGATACTTATGTTTCTCCTTTTTCTTACTGATGGCAATAATCCTAAGAATTCTAGTTATTAAACCATACTACTACTTAGTGATTTTGTGTGTCAGAGGAACTGAAACAAAAATGTAGAAAGAAATATCAAAGTGAAGTCAAGAATGAATGGTTTCACAAAACCAAAGTCGTTGCTTCTCTGGAGACCGTGATTACGTACTGTCATTTGAATGGGTAGTAGTTTCAAAAATTTCATCTATGGGCAATAGACATTCTTTCCAGTACTAGACAGTTAAGATTCTGAGCTTGGCTAAAACTACCAGGGAGTTTTCGGCGTAATAATAATGGAATTGCTACAGTTCATCGAATTTTTTAAATTAAAATTTTAAAATGTTTATTTATTTTGAAAGACAGAGAAAGTGCACACGTGCGAGCAGGGGAGGGGCAGAGAGGAAGACAGAATTCCAAGCAGACTCTGCACTACCAGTGCTGAGCCAAACACGGGGCTGGAACTCACCAACCATGAGATCATGACCTAAGCCGAAATTGAGTCCAGATGCTTAACCACCTGAAGTCACCCAGGCATCCCCAGTAAGTCGAATTTTGCTGTCAAAATGTTATCACAATAATTATGGCTTTTACCATTACTTTAAGAGTAGATCAAGATACCTCACCTTTTATAAAACTGTAACTGAGACCTTGAAAGACTGGCACACTCTAAATTCCAAGACAAGTCTGAGCACAACGGAAGACCCACAAAAGGAATAGCCACATGCTACAGAGGGTACCAATGACTAGGTGATACTCTGAGTAACCTTCCAAGCCCTAAATAATATCCCATTCTCTTTGATCTTGCTGATATTGTCAGTTTTCTTTCTACTTCCCCATGACTCTTCAATAAACCACTCGAGTAAATCTTTGCTCCTTCATCACTGACTGGCTCACTAAACTACGGTCCTCCTTAAAGACCTCTTGGTCCTAGAACTTCTACATACTTCCTCAAGTCTCCTTCCAGTGTTCCAAATTGTCTCTAAGAGCCATTACATGGTTATACATTGTTTTTCTTCTTTGTCTAAACCCTGCCCTCTCCCCTTTGCCCCCAAGCCCCATTCCTACACTAAAGTACTTACAAGGTTCAGGAAGATAGGCTATTGAATGCAGACAGCTGGGTATGTTTTTGTATTTATGTAGTGTGTGTGGCAGGGACTGTGGGGGCCTTTATAATTACTCCATTCGTTGCCTACTGATCTACTGGCACAAGGAACTCAAAGTCGCCTGGCTTCCAGTTCACTGGAACATTTAATATATCTTCTAGAAATGTTCTTCCTGAGAATCAGAACCATAACCCAGAAGACTCTAGGTTTGAAGATAGGAAGCACAAATTCCACCAGTGAGTTACTGAATATTATAGTAATAGGGGCCACTCCTGTTTCAACCTGTTGGTTTCTATACCCAAGTAGTCTTTCTATTGGAGACACAACACCATATATGTTATTGGTTCAATGCATATCATTGCATATACTGTATCCTGGAGGACAGCTCCCCAATTTTCCAAGGTGTAATTTAGCTGTGTCTTCAACATGCCATTCCATAGTTCTATCAGGCTAGCTGCTTCTGGGTGATGAGTAAGAACCATGAATTCTGTGATTACAAGTTCATTGTCAGACCTCCTTGACTATAAACTGGATTCCTTGATTTAAGGTAGGTCTAACGGATAAGGCATTCTACAAACCCTCAGATGATGGTGCCTATGGAGACAAAGCAGTCTGGGAAGACAAACCCATATTTAGAACATGTATCAGTTCTACTGTAATATTTTACTTCTTTTGTATCTATTCATGCCTACTGTAATGGTGGACATATGGGAAAAATTAATAAAGTGCTTGACCCTTGGGAACCCTAGTAATAGGGGCGCCTGGGTGGCTTATTTGGTTAAGTGTCTGACTTCGGCCCAGGTCATGATCTCACAGTCCGTGGGTTCGAACCCCACATCAAGCTCTGTGCTGACAGCTCGGAGACTGAACCCTGCTTTGGATTCTGTGTTTCCCTTTCCCTCTGACCCTCCCCCACTCATGCTCTGTCTCTCTCTCTCTCTCTCTTTCAAAAAAAAAATAAACATTAACAAAAAAGTAACATAGTGTAAGATAAAAATTACAAATTTTGTAAGTTGGTTAATTGTTGCCACCTCTGTCATCTGAAGAACTGCTGAAAGAAAATTTTTCTCAAAAGCAAAATAATAGTCTTAAAAAAATTTTTGTTAAGTTTGAGAGAGAGCATGAGCAGGGAAGGGGCAGAGAGGGAGAGAATCCCAAGCAGGCTCTGTACTGTCAGTGCAGAGCCTGACATGAGGTCAAACTCACAAATCTTGAGATCATGACCTTAGCCAAAACCAAGAGTTGGACGCTTAACTGACTGAGTCACCCAGGCACCCTGCAAAATAATAGTCTTACCACTCTTTGTTAGGGATTGATGCCTACGGGAGAGAAATGGACTTCTAAGAGAGTGCCTCTTATTGTCCTCTTACTGGAGCAAACTGCCTGAGTCAGCTAAAACTCAAGACACAAATGCACCACTGCCATAATTTGCTAATAAGGTACAACTTGTGGGGAAATGGCAACTCAGGAAAGAACTCCAAACTTATAGCTATCCTAGAATATTAGAAGAGATGTTAATGAAAAGGAGAAATAATGTGTCATCTATTTTCCCAAGGACCTCAACAGGAACAACAGGTATCACTAGGGAGTATATTTCTGTTCAACGCAAGAAGTTTCTAACTTGCTGTACAGCAAGCCATTGACTAAGCAGTTCATCTTCTGTGATGCTGACTCCCTTGCACCGGATACCGTAGACTAGAGAGATTGTGTCACAGTAGAAAGTTGCATTAGATCAATGACACTCAAAAAGGAAAGAAAGGGTAAGCAGATCAGAACATCCCAGAGACTGATGTAATTTGAAAAAGCATATACGATGCCACACTTTTTTGTGTGTGGATTTTCTTATATTTAATTTGAAATGTCAAATATCACTAAAGGATAATACTTGATTTGTAATCTTAAAGAAGTAATATCTGAAGACCCTTGCGAATCCCCTTTTTTATTCTTTAAGAGCCTTGCCAGGGGCACCTGGGTAACTCAATCGGTTAAGTATCAGACTCCTGCTTTCAGCTCAGGTCATGATCTCAGGGTTCATGAGATGGAGCCGTGAGATGATGAGCTCTGACCACGTGGAGCCTGCTTGCAATTCTCTCTCCCTTTCTCTCTAAATAAATATTTTTTAAAAAAGAAGAAAACTAAGAGCCTTGCCAGTCCCTAGCAGATCCAGGTCCACCATAAGACATCACATTCTGTAAGGATCCAGAAGGTCACAATGCCCTCGGTACTTCTGTTCTAGCGCCTGGCCTGCCTGTCCGTGGGCTCCGCGCTTTACTTATCCCAGTTTCGGCATAGTCCAGTCTCTCTCCACCCCCCCCCCCCCCCCCAAGGAACGCACCTCTCTTCCAGTCTCAATTTCTCTAAGAAACTCCCAACTTCCTCAATGCCCTGTTCCTCTGCCCAAAACATTAATAGACTCCGATCCCACGGTTTTCTGTGGTCCTCATACCACCCAAGAGCCTTCCATTCTCGCTTTAATCAGTGTATTTCGTACCCCTGTACTAGTTCCCCACCTGCTGACTTACAGAAGCGGGACCATTACGTCTGCCCCTCCACTCCCGGAACACGCACGACGTGAGCGGGCCACTACCCCGCGAGGACGCTTTCCCAAACCCGGGGCTGTCCTGGTCATTACTGGTACAATGGCTACAGAGGTTGCCGGCGGGGTCAGCACAGACGAAGGTCAGGGCCAGAGAAGTAAAACGAAGAGCCCCGCACTCGCACGTCCCTGGTACTTACTCCACATCCGGGGCTCTCATCCGGGGCCCTCACCCAGGGGGCCCTCATCCGGGGCCCACCTTCCGCCCACGGCCACGGGACTCCGCCTCCGGAAGTGCCACTGAGAAGCGCCGGCCTCCAAGCGGTCTAGAGCGACCCCGGAAAGCCCAGGGCTGCCCCTAGAGCGAGGGTGTCCGCGACGGGACGGCCGCTCGGCCTGCCCCTCCTTTCGGGTGAGTTCCCGGTAGCAGTACTGGGGTCGCGGCTAGGTTAGGCTCCCGGGGAGGAGGAGGAAGCGCCCGGGAACTCGGTCGACGGCGGTTCCCGTCCCCAGAGCGCTCCAGGGCGGGCGGGCGAGGGCCTGTTTTCCTTCAGTCAGGGTTCGCCCTGACGCCCAGCGAACCGATGGCCCCGCCGCCAGGACCCGGTGACTCTGCCCTGGTGTGAGCTGGGTTTCTGTGGCCCGCCCTCGCCCTTTCGGGATCGCGTCTTCTCCTGACAGGGAAGCGAGAGGAGGGCAGCGCCGGGCGAGGCCTTCTGAGGACTGGGCGCGAGGGCCCTTTCTGAGGGTTGTGGAAGCGGGACGGAAGCCTGTCGCGTCCTTGGCTTTGAAGGACGCCGGCCAAACCTGTTTGAAAACCGCAGCTCTTCCCAGGGTTACTGTCGGGCCAGTGGGAAGCGGTCTGCCCACCTAGTCTGTCGGCGAAGGGTCTGACCCCCTGAGTGGAATTTTGTTATTAGTCAAGCCCGTTTAGTAATTCAAAGTGCGCTGACCGAGCGTTTACCAAATAATTTCTCAGGGGTCTGCTGAAAAAATAATAAATAATCATAACTGGCATACTTTTCTAGGTACAAACTTGAGCCTTGAAAGAAGTTTGCGTATTTCAAATATTTTAAACTTCCCACAGAACTCTATTAAGTTGTACTTTCTTGTTTGTTTGTTTGTTTGTTTGTTTTTTTCTTGAAATATCACAAATTCTGAATTGGTGGAGAGTTTAAATAAACCATACTTGGACCATATGGTTTGGTTCATAGCTATTTGAAACGGAAATTTTTCCATTTTTTTCTTTCTGTTGTTTTGTTTAGGTGGGTAAATCATTTGTAGCTGTTTTTGTGGCGTATCTACAGCATGTCAGATACTTTGCTCAGTCCGGAGGATGTAAAATAATGGGCCGTCTTAACTTGTTACAATAATTTTTCCCAATCTCACCCAGCAGTGATGATCGTTGTCCTCCAGAACAGGGATGGAGGAAATACCAGCCCAGGAAGCAGCAGGATCAGCAGTTGTCCAGTTTCAGTCTTTGGGGAGCCAGCCTGAGGGTCTGTCCCCAGAGCCTCAGTTCGCGCAGGACACCGACATGGAACAGGAACTCAACGGGGGTAAGGCAGAGAGAGCCCTTGAGTCCAATTGAATGGGAGTTGCAGTGGGGCTCCCGGGCCTGGTACTTAGGAGGCCAAGAACTTCGATAAGAAGATGGCCCCCAGGGTGTCTGGAAGGGAAGGACAGATGTGACTCAGTTCAGTCCTGGTCTTGGGCTCTTATATTAAGGACAGCCTCTCTTTCTTTAATAGGCAGAGTGGTGGCATTCACTCTGCTTTAGCTATTTTTCACTCGTCCAGCCTTTTACTTGATCCCAGATTCATTTCTAGGATAATGCTGCTTTTGCTGCATCTCACAATCCTCGCCGCCTCGCTTTTACTTCCTCTTAGGTTTAGGGCCCATCTCTCCCCCTGTTCCTTTCACTTAGTTTCTTCCTTCCTTGATGACTTTGCGAGCTTTGCCACCTGCCATTCTGTTGCAGCTGCAGTGTTTGTGACTAATCTGATTTTGGCCAAAAAAACCAACCATTTAATTCCTTGGTTGAGCACAATGCGTGGACACACATCACATATTGACTCCACAGTCACATCTTTATGTAAAATCGTATAGATAGGTTGATATGTCTGGTACTTTTTTTTGTTTTGTAAGAACCTTCTCTGAGATTACATGTGGCCAGCTGCAGTGCCCGAAATAACTTACGTGTCAGCAACTCACACTGCGAGTGCCACGGCGTGTAGAGTGTTGTGGAAAGGATGGTGAGGAAACAGGTGACCATTCTTTATTCTTGGGAGCCTTACGTGCTGGTCGTAGAGACAGTGCCAGTTCACATAAAGGCATAATGAAATTTACAGAACAGGGTCTGGGAAAGCGTCAGAAGCTGACTAAATAACCTCTGCCCTGGACAAGTCACTGCAAGTCTTTATGCTTTGCTTTGCCCATCTGCAAAACAGGTATAGTGCTTACCCTTCTGTTAGAGGAATGTCCTGTCATGAGAGTAAAGTGAGATATCAGATTTCTTAAGAAAATCCTGTATCAGGTCTAAATGTGGGTAAGGAGGGCATTCCAGTGCTGAGAAGGAGCAGAGTAGACGCACTCAGTACCTGATAAATGTTGATTGGTGTTACTAGAATGTTGATGTACAGAAGGGTCCCACTGACTCCCTCTTCTGTCAGGGAGCCCTGGGGAAGGGCTGCTCTCACTCTTGGCTCCTTTCTCCTCCCTCAGCTCCACCTGTTCCCCAGGTGCCTGCTCTTCCCCATGAGGGAAGCCCAGGAGACCAGGCAGCCACGCTCCTGCCAGCCAGGTACCAGGTGAGCTGAGGAACCCTCTGCTTTTCCTCAGGGACTGTTGCTACTGATCGAGTGTGGCCCTTCCCTCAACCCATCCGTAAACCCTGCCTGAATTTTTTTTTTCAATAGCAGACCCCAATTTGGAAATTGATCCTCTTCAGAGACCTGGACTTCACACAAACCACCTTCCCATCTCCCCACCACCACCAGTAAACACTGTTCCTTCTCTATCCCTGGTGCTGTGATGGGCATTTATTAGATATTAAAGGTTATGGAACTTATTCCCTAGATTCTAGTCTCTTCTCCCTCCTCCCCAGCTTTGCTACACAGTGGACACCCTCTTTGTGTCATCTCCTTCATTTTCTGGCCATGATGCTCTAGTGGCCTCATTCCCCAGCGCAGCCAGGCTGTATTATTTCAGGAGTTTGTGACATTCGAGGATGTGGCTGTGCACCTTACTCGAGAGGAATGGGGATGCCTGGACCCTGTTCAGAGGAATCTCTACAGAGAAGTGATGTTAGAGAATTATGGGAACGTGGTCTCAGTGGGTAAGGACTTTCTTATTATTCAGTTTACCTTTTAGGATTTCTTTACTTCCTTGGTTTCTGAGGAGGTGTGAGGTCTCTGAGAACGTAGAGTGTGGCTCAGATTCCAGGTCTTAGAACCTCTGAATCCTCCATCTTCAAGGTCATCTCCTCTGGGAGTGGGTTTTCTTTGGGGGTTTCAAGATGAGACATTTTATTCCTTATTTGTAATTAATGATTGCTGCTTTTGTGGGACATCTGTTCCCTGTTAGAAAAGGGAAACTTGCTTGTGCTTGGCTTAAGTTCTTGACTTCCCTGTCTTTTCTTTTTTTATGAGAGAGACCCTAGAGCCTCCCAATCCACAACCACTTTCTTTCTTGGTAATTCATTGTCTCTATATCTGAAAGCTTTCCATTTTCTTTGGAAAAAGAAATGCTTTTTTTTAAGATAGGCTAAAATCCTTGTTGAATAATCCCTCACCTCTTAACATCCCTAAATTCACCTCTAAGCAGGCAGAGTTGGAGAGATTTCATTTAAAGACCTGACTCACTGTGAGTCTATTTCAGTGAGTCATCCAGATGGTAGTTCTAAGTAACCTCACCCTGGGCAGAAGTATCAGCTTTAAACTGAGTCTCTCCTGGGTCATTTGGATGGTACAGTAGGCTGCTGGGCTTAGGCAGCCTGTAGGGCTATTGGCAGCCCACTTGATTTGAACATCCCCCCTTTCCTCCTTTTTTGCCTGTCTCTGCTGCTTTTTTTTTTTTTAATGTATGAATATATTTAATCACACTCTTCTTTTCTCTCTCTCTCTCTCTCTCTCTTTCCCCCTCTCTTTCCCCTCCCCCCCCCCCCCCCTTTTTTGGCTTTGCCTATGCTGGTGCCATCCAGGGTGTTCCTTTGTCTCCTTGATTACACTCAGGATTAAAGAAGTCTTGTTATCTGTGGGGAGGCAGTCTGCCCACTGGAAGGTTTTTAGTGTGTTTCCCATTCCTGGCTCTTTGATCTTTGTAGGCATACTTCTCCGCCTTCCTACCACCCGGATTCATAGTGTGAATTCCTGCCCGGCCCTGAGTCATACCCAGGCAAGTGCTTTCTCTGGAGAAACACTTGCAGTTCTTTCAGCAGGAATCTCCAAGAGATGGCCCAGGTATCGGCTTCCCATCGATATTGCTCGGCCCCGCTCGGAAACTCCTTTTCCACGATTGTAAGATATTAACACTTGATCGATGCTCTCAGGATGCCATCACTATGTAAAATTGCAGCTCCTCAGATGACCTTTGTTAAATTTCTGAAGGGCCGAGGAGGCCCTCCGTTGCAGCCAGATGCATTTTGAACCTGAGTTATGAGTTCATTCGTAAGCCACGGTTGGTGGTCATCTATTTGTGTTCTGTGAAACCACAAAGTTCAACTCCAGCTCTTCAGTTATGATCTTTTCATGTTATTTTAGAATGTGGGACATATGCTGTGCACTGTTCTTTTCTGAGTGAACGTGACCCTGCCATTTCTGTTGCCTAATTTTCCTGCAACCCCTGGCCTTTCCTCATATTTAACACTCTAGTCTTCTCCTTTATGTCCCTGTGGCCCCTTCCAAGGCCCTGCCTTTGTCTCCTTTACTCTTTGTGGTGCTATACAGATTGATGCATTTATATGACTTTTCCGGATCAAGTTTTCCTTAGCTCTGTCCTTCACGGATGGGAGATGGGAGGGCAAAAGAATTGAATTTCCTTATTTCAGGGTATTAAACTGAATGTATATTTAACAATTTTGTAAACTGTAAAGTGATATGTAATTGTAAACTACTGTTAATTTTATCTAATAATTACATAATTTCCAACAGTTAACCTGTCTACTTTTTGGAGTAAAAAAAAAAAAACTTCTTAGCACTTTAATCAGCCTAATAGCACAGCATGCTGTTGGACTGAATTTTTTTCTCTGTCATCTCTGCACATATACAGGACGTGCATGCACACTCACACCTAATGGGTACAAATGCACACAAGAAGCCCTCCTATTCAACTTGCTTTGGTGACCAAGTCAGCAGCATCTTTTTAGTAATTTTTAAAAATTTTTTTAAATCTTTTTTTTTGAGAGAGAGACAGTGCAAGCAGGGGAGGAACAGACAGAGAGGGAGACACAGAATCTGAAGCAGGCTCCAGGCTCCGAGCTGTCAGCACAGAGCCTGACGCGAGGTTTGAACCCACGAACCGTGAGATCATGACCGGAGCTGAAGTCGGCCACTTAACTGATTGAGCCACCCAGGTGCCCCGGTAATTATTTTTTACAAAAATTAGGAGATGCTTTTCATTTTTGTGGGCTCGGCAAACTTCACCTGAAGTTTAAGATTTTACACTTAATTAGCTTAATGTTTGGTGTTGTAGAATAAGGACATTATAATTCAGTCCCTGACTTAGCAACCCCACTATCAAGTTCTTTTTCCCATGGCAGTAGCTCAGAGTTGTATTTGCAGCAGACATCAAAACTTTGTTCCTTTTGGATAAGTGCTTCTACTATAAAGTAGTAAATATACAAAGTATGAACAGCTGAGCTATAAAAAAGTAAGTAAAAAATCAGACTTTTCATTACCAAATCTAAAAAGAAGCGTATTCTATTGACAACGAGTGGATTACTGGCTTGAGGGTCACCAAAGGGGAGTCATTTGTGACTTAGTTCAGGAGACCAGGAAAGCGGTCTGGATTCCATTTCACACAGAGGCAGTGTGGGCAGGTGCCTTTTTAGATAACATCATTGGAAACATGCTTATCAAAATTCTGGTTGTTGATAAGTTGATAAATCAGGAAGTGTTTGACACATACCTTTTACTTTTTTTTTTTTTTTTTAATTTTTTTTTAACATTTATTTTATTTTTGAGACAGAAAGAGACAGCATGAATGGGGGAGGGTCAGAGAGAGGGAGACACAGAATCCGAAACAGGCTCCAGGCTCTGGGCTGTCAGCACAGAGCCTGACGCGGGGCTTGAACTCACGGACCGCAAGATCATGACCTGAGCCGAAGTCGGCTGCTTAACCGACTGAGCCACCCAGGCGCCCCTACCTTTTACTTTTTGAAGTTGATGTCATGAGGACAAAAATGATTTTGTATAGAATGTCTTTTACTGCCAGTCTATTTGCTATTTATTGAGGAGTCAACGTGTTACGAGGTACTGTACATATCTCATTTAATTCACCATAACCCTGTGAAGTAGTTATTATTCTATTTTATACGTGAGGAAACTGAGGCTCAGAAAAGTCAAGTGATCCGCTCAAGGTCACAGCTAGGCTTAGGACTCAGATCTGATTCTGACACTTAGGCTCTTTTTCACTATTTTACCCCTTAGAACAGTTAGTCCAACCGTATATAGAGTGCTTTTGTGTGTGTGTGTGTGTGTGTGTGTGTGTGTGTGTGTGTGTGTGTGTGTGTGTTTAATGTTTATTTATTTATATTGAGAGGTAGAGAGAGAGAGAGAGCCCGAGCTGGGGAGGGGCAAAGAGAGGGAGAGAGAGAATCCCAAGCAGGTTCTGCACTGATAGTGCAGAGCCCGATGCAGGGCTTGAACTCACAAACTGTGAGATCTTGACCTGAGCCGAAATCAAGAGTTGGATGTGTAACTGCCTGAGCCACCCAGGCGCCCCTATAGTGTTTTTCATATTCTTATGGCTCTAATACTCTGATGACAATTAGAAGTAGCCATGAAAAATTGGACAGAAGTGCATAAGGCTGTACAGTTTGGGAACAGAAAGAGCATGCATTCAAAAGAAAACTGTGTTAGGGGTACATTCCACTAAAATAGGTATCTATGCAAGAATAATACTGCTAAGGAGAGATTTTATTTGTGTATTTATTAAGGACCAAGAAGAAAGGCATAAAGCTTCCATGTGGCAAAAATCTTAGCATAACTGGTTCAGGCAACAAACCAAATAATGAGGTAAATTTTAAATGTTATTTATCCAAGGTTCTGTTTAAATTCAAGTTAGTTAACATATAGTGTAGTACTGGATTCAGTTAAATGTTATTTTTAAAGACCAAATTAAGTTAAAAATAAATCTAATTGGAGAACTGTAAAGTTTAAATAGAATTAATCAAAAGGCTTTAATAAAGTAATTTTAGATAGGAAAAATTTAAAGTAAATGCATATTTTGAAAGCCTAGAGTTTTGACTTTAAAATTTAGGAAAAAGCATTCAGATCAATGACAAGAAAACCTGCCTTCATGCTTCCTGTGGCCTTTAAAATGGTAGATTTGGAAAGAATGTAAATTGTGAAATCAGACTTGGGTTTATCTTCCCAACTGTGATACACTGAACAAATTATTTAAACTGATAATGATTATCTTCATCTATAAAACATGAAAAATAACGTATGCCTTTCTGGGTTTGTGCCAGGGATTAAATTAGATTAAATTACGTAAGTACCTGGCTAATAGTTACTTACATGCTTTTTTGGAAAGGACTGCAAGTGATATGAGATATAGACCAGATTTTTATATATTTTTTTATTTAACGTTTATTTATTATTGAGAGACAGAGAGAGACAGAGCATGAGCAGGGGAGGGGCAGAGAGAGGAGGAGACACAGAATCCGAAGCAGGCTCCAGGCTCTGAGCAGTCAGCACAGAGCCCGATGCGGGCTCAAACTCATAAACCGTGAGATCATGATCTGAGCCGAAGTCAGATGCTTAACCGACTGAGCCATCCAGGTGCCCCATAGACCAGATTTTTAAATACAAACAAATTTCAGGAGCGTGTTTGAATTATTTCTTGATAGGGGAATTTCCTCAAATTGAATATTGCTTATACTGTTGCCAAGGAGTTAGGATTTTTATTATAAGGAGAGTTTTATTTCTTTGACATTAAGTGATCTTTTTTAGTTTCCTTTTAATTGGAACATCCACGACTCCAAATCTGTTGGATCTTGGCTCTCCATGTATTATTCTAATAACTTTCTCTGTTATTTTTATTGTTTTCACCCTTTACTCCATCGTCAATGTGTTGGTCCTCTGTTCTCTTTCTGTACGAATTTTGGAGGAAGGATTTCATTCATAGTCATTATTTTTTTACTAGTAGATTATGTAAAAGCCAGGCTCTGAAATAAGACTGGCTTTGAGCCCTAGCTTCACCTGTCATTGTGACCTTGGGCAAGTTACTTAACCTCTCAGTCTTCATTTTTTTATTTGGGAAATGGGTATGACAATAGTTTCTACTTTGTAAAGTTAGGATGAGTATTAAGTTAGTGAAAATTTGTAAAGTTCTTCGTGTGGTACTTTGCACCTACGAAATGAGCAGTAAACCTTAGCTTAATATTTTAATGATACTGATGATACAGGTGACTTTAAGTCTATTTCAAACCCTGTTCACTCATCTAAACTGTGGTCTTGTATTTCTAATTGCCCAGCAGGCATTTTCTTTTATACCTGACTGCATTACATTGGACACAGTCTAAAATCAAATCCTTCTGGGGTCCCTGGGTGGCTCAGTCAGTTAAGTATCTGACTTTGGCTGAGGTCGTGATCTCACGGTTTGTGAGTTAAAGCCCTTCATTGGGCTGTCTGCTGTCAGTGCAGAACCCTCTTCAGATCTTCTGCCCACTTCCCCACCCCTCCCCCATTCATGCTCATGCTCACTCTCAAAAATAAATAAACATTAAAAAAAAGTTAAAAAATCAGGGACGCCTGGGTGGCTCAGTTGGTTAAGCATCCGACTTCGGCTCAGGTCATGATTTCAGGTTCGTGCGTTTGAGCCCTGTGTCGGGCTCTGTGCTGACAGCTCAGAGCCTGGACTGTGGTTTGGATTGTGTGTCTCCCTCTCTCTCTGCCCCTCCCCTGCTCACACTCTGTCTCTCTCTCTCAAAAATAAATAAACATTAAACAAATTTTTTTTTTAATAAATAAAATCAAACCCTTTTTTCCACATTGTTGTGTGTAGGTGACGTAGGTGTATAGAGTAAATAACCAAAATTTGCTTCAGTTATCAAATACTTAGAAACACGTTAGTTAATACTGAGTTAAAGTTGCAAATTATGTTGTCAGAATTCTGAGCAAAATATTTGCTGCTTCATGCCACACTAACTTTTTAATTTGAAAAATTATTTCATTTGGTATGGAGGACCTTAACTAAATAAGCATCCAAAAGGGGAATAGACTATTAATGCTCAGCAGGAATTCAGAAACATAGTAAAGCCTTTCTTGTATCTGTTCTCATCTGCCTGCTCATAGGCTCTCACATGGAATCTCAAGAGGACAGCTGTTGATTTGTAATATTTTCCAGGCCCAGTGCCCTTTTAGAAACACTGGTTACCTGTTACATGTTAACACTAGGACACAAAATTGGCATTCAATAAGTAGCTTTTAAGTAAATGAGCCAAAAGAAGTGCAAGATAGAAGATATATTGTCGCTGCTAATGAGAGTTTGTAAATAAAGTAGGGATGATAATTCCTGAAACCAATTAAATAAAAGTCCATAAACTACATTTTATAGTGACATGTCAGGATAAGAGAACAATAACAAATTGTGTAGATATTCAGTAAGTGGAGAGGAAGGCTTTTGGATTTGAGGGGCTTGAGCTAGACCACCTCGTATGTGTGCCACAAGAAGCTTTCTGGGCTGAACATGTATAAAAACTGCCCCTTTAGTACTATAATAGTTCTGCCCCTCAGGATCAGACTGCTTCTTGCTTTTACTTTGAAAGAGATTAGATCCTAGCAATTCATTATATAAGCCAGAAAAAGACCGTTTTTGTGTGGAAGTGCACTTTTATTGCACTTTCTTCTTTAATATCACATTATAGTTAGTTTGTATCTGTCTCTAGGTACTTTGCTTATAGGAGACACCCCATAGATGTTTGTCGAATAAACAAGAGTGTAAGCTCCTAATGGATAAGAATGTGTTATTTTTTTGTTTCCTCATGTGCCCTGAAGCAAATTGAGATTGGTTCTTAGAGCATTTATTCAGTCTTCACTGATTCTGTTGCTGCAGTTTAGCACACCACACAATAGGTGCTTGAGTATTCACTTTCCTCCAGTCCCGCAGTTATATTTTGATGACTTCCCTTTTGACCAGGTCTCATATTTGTAGACCAGGTCTAATACAAAGGTTGATCTATAGGCAACAGCTAAAGAGTGAAAATGATCACTTCTGTGAAAACACGTAAACACCCTTGCACAGATTCCCTTGTCTGAGTACTATTTAAATGAAAACCTCTCCCAAAGTCATCAACTTGCCCTGTAATACACCCATTTCTGGAGCACCAATAGGAGATCCTTGTAGAGGATCTTTGCCCTTCTCACTCTCCAGGCCTTCCCTACTGTCTTGTGAGAATTTACTTTCTCTCCATTAGCCATTAGTTAAGAGAAAAAGTGGCTGGTGTAGTATCTGGGGATAAATTGCCACATCCCATTTCCTTCTCTATGAGCAGGATTTCCATTTCCCAAGCCTGATGGGATCTCCCAGCTGGAACAAGATCTACAGGTCTTTGATCTGGAAACTAAGAATAGAGAAGTCTTAAGAGATGACTGCTCAGGTGAGTAAGGTAGAATCAATCAGATGGAATTAGTAGGGAAATAAGAGTCCAGTTGTGGAGCCAAGTTGTAGCCGCTTTGGCAATCAGAATGAGCTCGGCCTGTATACCAGATGGAGAGAGCTCCTTCCTTTTCCCTTCAGTTTTGATGACTTCTTTGCATTTATTTTATCCCTTGTCATCCACAAGTTGTACTGAGTCCCTGCTCAAGTTGCTTATCTATAATTCTTTTTGAACTATTTCCCTGCTATCTCCTTTGAAACACCTTAATTGACTACCTTCTTGCTCTGCTGAAAACCCTGTTTGCACCATACCCTGAACCATTTGGATACTACATCACTGCTCTTAGTCATGCCCTTATATCTGCTGTTGAGATTCTGTACGAGTACTTCTGAGTAAATAAACTCTCATTTTAGTAGATTTTAGATTAGTTTTCTCATCTCTGAGGGTTTTTTTTTTGTTGTTGTTGTTGTTTGTTTGTTTTCCCCTAAGCATAGGGTACAGATTACATTTGCATTTTCTATTTATATATTGAATCAGATGGAGAGACCAGAGAAGAGAACAAGCTGTTGATTCCTAAGCAGGAAATTTTGGAAGAAGTACATTCATACAAAGTGAGAGTAGGAAGACTCAAAAAGGATATTGCCCAAGTTCCTGGGACTAGAGAAATGTCTAAACCTGAGGACAGATTAGAAAGGCTTCAGGAAATCCTAAGGAAATTTCTCTTCCTGGAGAGAGAGTTTAGGCAAATAACAATCAGCAAGAAAACCTTCACCAGTGAGAACAATGAATGTAATGAACCTGAAAAAAGCTTCAGTCTGGACTCTACCCTTGATACAGATCAGAGAGTTCTTAGAATACAGAATATTGATGACATTGATAAGTATGATATGGGCGTAAACCAGAATTCAGCTGCTGGTAAACATGAACAAATAAATCTAATACAGGATGTTCAGAGTAGTGAATATAAGGAAAGCTTAATGGATCTCTCCCACCTTAGTAAATGTGAGAGCATTTCTGCCACTGAGAAATCCTATAAATGTGATACATGTGAGAAAGTCTTCCATCAGAGCTCTGCCCTTTCTAGACATCAGAGAATTCATACCAGAGAGAAACCCTACAAATGTAAAGAATGTGAAAAATCTTTCAGTCAGAGTTCAAGTCTTAGTCGACATAAAAGAATACACACTAGGGAAAAGCCCTATAAATGTGAACCATCTGATAAATCCTGTGAAGCATCTGATAAATCCTGTAGTCAGAGCTCAGACATAACTCCACATAAGAGGATTCACACTAGAGCAAAATCTTATAAATGTAGTAATTGTGAAAGGGTCTTCAGTCGTAGTATACATCTTACTCAACATCAGAAAATTCACAGAGAGATGCCCTGTAAGTGTACTATATGTGGCAGTGACTTCTATAATACCTCCTACCTTGTTGAACATCAGAAAGTCCACTGTGAAGAGAAAGCCTATGAATACAATGATTGTGGGTTGACCTTTGTTAAACATCAAGGAAGTCATCTCAGAGAAAAGCCCTATACGTGTAATGAATGTGGAAAAGACTTCAGATTGAGTTCCCATCTTATTCAGCATCAAAGAATTCACACAGGAGAGAAACCACACAAATGTAATGAATGTGGAAAAGCTTTCAGTCAAACTTCATGCCTTATTCAGCATCACAAAATTCATGGGAAAGAGAAATCCTATGAGTGTAATGATTATGAGGAAAGTTTCAATCATAGCTCAGATCTTGTTCTTCAACAAGAAGTCCTCTCTAGAGAAAAGGCCTTTGATTGTGATGCATGGGAAAAGAACCTCAGTCAGAGAGCACACCTTGTTCAACATCCAAGAATTCATACCAAAGAGAAACCTTATGAATGTGATGAACGTGGGAAGACCTTCAGTCAAATTCAGGCCTCCTTCAATATCTGAGAGTTCATACCAGGGAGAAATCATATATGTGGTGAAGCCTTCAGTCACAGCTCAACCTTTATTCATCATCAGAGAATACACACCAGAGAGAAACCGTCTGAATGTGATGAATGTAGGAAAACTTCATCAACATCTGCAAACCCATACCAATGAGAAACCCTACCAATATATTGAGTGTGGTAAATGCTTCATGCTGTTTTCATACCTTAGTCACCATTGAAGAATTCATACTGGAATAAAATTCTGCCACTGTAATGAATGTGAAATAGCCTTCAAAGAAACTACCTTGTTCAGCATCAAATTCATTCCATGCAGAAAGCCTATGAATGTAATAAACATATGCACATGGGAAGATTCAGTCATATTCCACCCCTCATTCAACATCATTCCATACCCAGGAGAAGCCATTTGAGTGTAGTAAATATGACAAATCTTTCAGTGAGAGTTCAAGTTTTTTTTTTTTTTATCCTTAGAAAGTCCAGACTAGAATCTAATCTAATGCAAATGGAAAAATTTACCATATTTCAGGCTTTACTCCACATCAAAATACTGGAGTGAAAATTTTATATAAAATTGTTAATATATAGCCCTGATCTTTTTCATTGCAGAAGAATATAGTCTGAGAAGTGACTTGGTGAATGCAGTGCTGTTTCCTCATGGCATTCTTTTATTTAATAGGTGGTGTACGTAGGTATATAAACTTTATTTATGGAACTCATTTAAGCTATTTTTAAAAATATGGCCTATAAATAATTTTATTTTTCCTCAAATTGGTTCCTGTTATAGCTTCTCTAAGATATTGTTAATACACCAATGTACAAACATACTAACTTCTGGAAAGTAGCTCGTTTAGCTTTTTCTGCTGTCCTCAGCCCAAGATTTTTTCAAAACAGACTCTTAGGTCTGCTGTTTCCTGAGCATCCTACTTCCTATTCCTTTCCAGCCACAACACTTGGATTCCTGTTGATTTCTCCATTCTCTTAGCACCTTCAAATGATGGTTTTCTAGTGTTAAGCTTTTCACCAGCAGGTATACCGTCCCTACTTGATGTTGCTGTCTTCTTTCCTAAAGTTGAAGCATCTTCCTTTAAAAAGAATTGGATTTCCACGTCCTGTCCATCCAAGAGTTTGAAGGATTCTATCTCCCATGTATTTGGGGCAGGCAGCTAATAAATACTTTCAAATGACACCCACATTCTTAGCTGCCTTGTCTGCATCCACGGCCCTCTAATAAGAGATGATAAGAACATCAGGGAGCCAACAACACGCCTGGTGGTCTAGCTGCATTCATTCAGCGCCTAATCTGCATGGTGAAGTTTAGAACTATCTTATATACTTCTGTTGAAGGCCAGCAAAATGCTCAGGTCTGCTTTTGATAGAGCAAAATATAAAGAACATATACAAAAAAGTCTGAGAACTTCATAAGGGAATGCAACTTTTCAAAAAAGATATTGCTGTTCTTAGGTAATATCTCTAGAGAGAGTATTTCAAGAGAGTGTCAGGTCTGTTCCTGGTAAAATTTTAATTACTACGCTTGCTTCTTTATCTGTTTGAATTTTTGCCCCCCAGTCTCCCTCATCAATGCAAGACGGTATTTGAAGTGTGGGAGCTTTGTGTATAATTGTTTATTCATCACATTTTCTGTATTATACCAGAGTCCACATACCATATAAAAGAACTTGGGTTTTTTGATCACAGATGTCGGATGTCCAGAGTTCAGGGTCACTGTTAACACTTTGCCAAGAATTCATGATTCTTTAGGTGATGTCAAAGCATTTTATTGTATTTTGTTATATGTTTCCATCTTAAGCTTCATAACATTTTGTGAATTAGACAAGTGTTATTTAACATTCTTTTTGTCATTCCAGCAAGTGAGGCCTTTGTGATTCAGATGTTACAATATTCACTAGAGATCCTCAATAAATATATAAAAATCTATTGCTTATTCTATTAGCCTCTTATGGCTAACCTCTAGGATAGTTCTACGACTATATTTTGCCGCTTAGCCATCAGCAAGCATAGGATCTTATCAGGGCAAAGTAGAGAACTAAATGAATTGATTTAAATGTAAAAGCAAATGAAAATGCATGTTACTTTCCTTGTCTATGAATGTGTATCCCTTTATGTACAGAGACCAGTGGTCACTTCTGTTAATTATGAAACAGATTAATCCCTAAATAGCAGAATATGTAAAAAATCACATGTATGCAATTGGTTTAGGAATGTGCTTTTGTACTTCCACTTGAATAAAGGTGTGTTTGATACTCAGAATCTGTTTCAAAAAATATCTAAAGGCCTCAGCCAGAAGCATTTGAAAATCTTGGAGTCACCTTCCTGGCTGCAACTCACTTCCTTCCAGAAACCTGCTTCACAACAAGACTGGATCACTCTCCTTCATACTGATACAAAGCTTGCTCTTCCACAGACTTCTGGAACAAAGTCTGAATGTTTAGGGTCTTAAAGGTTTTTCGATTGGGATGTTGTTGGCACATAAATAGACTGAGGTTTCAGAGAGCTAGGCAGAATAAGTAAAACGTTTAAAAAATGAGAAACCAAAATAATCCTCAAGGAGAATTAACTTGTCTCTTTAAGCTTGCAATATTTAATCAGTCCAGTATGAGTCTGTGTTCTTATTCTTTTAATCTTGAAGACTGGGGAAGGAAGAGACAAAATCTAATAGTTAAGGTACATCTAATTTTATCTGTCTTCCATCTGTCCACCTACCTACATGTATGTGTATGTGCATTCATATTCCAACTTAACTGTCACAACAACTCTGCAAGGGAACTAGCTCTGTATTCCAGAGGAACTGAGGTATAGAGAGGTTGAAGAACCTGCTAGGGTCAGTCAGCAAGTTAATGGCTCAAAGGCCTGACTCCCAAGCTTCCCATCATCATGATGTTGGTATTAGACATCGCAGAACCTGGAGAAGTTTTCTTTGGTAGCTTTCCATTCCCTGTTACATCCTCAGTGATTGACTATTATCAGTTTGCAGTTGATCCTGAATGCTCCCAGAGCTGTCTGGGATACTAGGAGACAGTACCTTTGGGGAGCTAGTCAGAGACCCTGCTCCCTGAAACAGGCTTAGATAGTTTTGTCAATGACAGGCCACAGGTCAGAGCTCCCAAATTCTTACCTCCTGTCAAGGTACCTCCACGCCCATTACTAGATTTATATTTACTCTTCTCAGTGCCCAGAATATGCTTTTTATCCTGCTAACTGGAATTTGCTGATTGATGGACTTGTATTCTTAGGTTTACTATCACTTCTGGTTAAATTATAGCAGTGGAGTAAAGTGGGTAATGGGAAAATCAAGTTTGATTCCTAGGTTTTTGGCTTGAGCAAAAGAGTGAATAGAGGTAGACTAGACAGATGGAGACCACTGGAAGAGGAAGGAGCAAGGGGAGGATTTCAGGCAAAAGAGAGCATGTTGTAAGGGTTTCAGATGAAGGACTATGGCATCTTTGAGGTAATTAAGCTCTCTGGAGTAATGTCTCACCCTAGGAAGTGGGATGTAGGCAACTGAGGAAATTTAAGAATGAAGTTCCAAAGAGGTCCCTGAGGTATCATAACTGCAAAGCACAATGGGATTCCCACATCTGAAAATGTAATCTCAACGATTCTTTTCATTCATTCAGTAATACTATTGCCAGGTGCTAGGATATTCAGTAGTAGTAGCCTGTGGGTACAGTTAACATACAGGAATCAAACCATTAAGCAATGAAGACTAAAGCAGATTAGTTACCAAAGCAATGGCTTTGGAATTAGACTTACCTATGTACTTTGTTGTTTACTAGCTGTGTGACTTTGGAAATTTTACTTAGCCTCCCTAGTTCCCTCATCTGTACAATGGTTAACAGTAGCATGAAAATTAAATAAGATAATGTAAAAGGTACTGGTCATCTATTAAGTGCCAAAAAGTTACTATAAACACCAATATAAAAACCAGTGAACATATAAGTGTTTGGCATAAAATCGAAAAAAGGGAACTAACTAAGGAGCAAGCAGTTAGCAGTGCAGGACTAGCATTGTCCAGGGGAGTACCCTGGATTTGGAGAGCTTAAATATGAACTTGAGAGACCATCAGGAATCCTAGACTGGTAGGAGTTGCCTCCCCTTAGGCACTCCTTACTGGAGTCATCAAACTGTGACATCTGTCTCTTTTTGCTAACATTTGTATCCTAATGGTATCACATCTTACACTCCCTTCAAAAATTCAAGTGCATGGAGGAATGAGTGTTTAATCCCAGACCGGAAGGATGATTTCAAGCAGATGGTGCACTGTACAAGTCAAAGAAATACTGGAATTTTTCATTTTGCTGATGGATCTCATTCACTCTTCACTTTTAGAAAATGGTTAACCTCTTATATTTGTATTCCATCCATGTTTATAAATTTACAACTTGGGCATAATGACAGTGTCTGTCTTTCTTTCCTGCACTTGCTCATTTACAAATCTCCACTCCATCTAACCATTGTCCTTCCTGGGCGCAGTTTGACTGGACGCTTTGGTTTGAACGGGCAAGGGTTCTAAATGCTGCCTTTACTTGCTTACTGAGTCTGCAGTTTCTGGCACTAAAATTACAAAAAGTACAAACTTCATGGGATTGTCGTGAAGATTAATGAGATAAGGTCAGTTTAAGTACTCCATAGCTGGTAACTGCTATTTCGGAGTTTAGCAGGAAACTCCCCTTATCATGAACAAATTTCCCTAACATCTTTACTGTTTCAACACGTCAAATATGCCCCTGGCAAACTCCGGGCACTGTAAGCTCTTTGAATCTTGACCCTATTTCTAAGGCTTTTCTTCCTCTTTTAGCCCATTGGCACTGATATGTCCTGCTTACTTATACACTCGAGGCGCAATTGGGAGGCGCTGGGAGTAGTGAAGGGGGAACACTGGCCAAGTTGAAGCCACAAAAGGAAAGGACTGGCTGGACTGCGGGCATAGATATGAAATTCGGGCTCCGCAGGGTCCTCGATTTGTGATTTGGAAGAAAGAGAGGTGAAGATGGGTGGTAAAACGGCAAGGGTCAAGGGAGGAGGCAAGTGGTGTGCACACGGGACAGTGGCGATGAGAAGGAAACCAATTTAGACCCTAGGTCCACTTGGGCAATGAAAGGACATTGCCCATCCTCTCTCAATCCCTCCTTGGAGAAAGACGAACGCCAAAGGAGGCCCCATCTTCACACCGCTCCCGAGTCCGGCTCCCCAGCGGCCCTGGAGAACCCACGATCGAGAGGAGACCTCCGAGCTGCCTAGACGGGACCCGGAAGTGCGCGCCGGGGAGCCCGAGTTTCCAGTCCTGCCCCGGGGGCCGAGGTGGCCGTCGTTGCGGAGCGGCTGCGCCAGTGAGTGTCGGGGCTACGGGCCGGGGCTCCGGGTCTGCGCCGTGGCTGGGGGAAGCTCGGACTGCGGCGGGGGGCTCGGGCCGAAGGGATGCCCGTGGTGCGGGGTTGGGGCCGCAGGCCTGGCCGCGCCCCCGCGCCGGGGCCCAGCCGGCCTGGGGAGAGTGAATTGGGAGCCTCTCCCGGGAAACCTGCCGTTTTCCCTGCATCTGCCCTCTTCTCCCTCCCTTTTCTGAAGTGACTGCCCGTCCGTTGTCTCGCGCTCTGAAGACATTTTAGGGGAAGTCTTGGCCTTGGAGCAGCACCGGGGATTGGACCCAGCCCATGGAGAAGCTGCCTGAGCAGATGTCCCCGGAGTCCCTGTGCCCATCCTCCGAGCAGGAGCCTCGAAAGAGCAAGGGTGAGGAGCTGACCTAGCTGGCTTTCTTTGTCTAAACTTAGTCCTTCCGACCCGCGGCCTCAGATCAGATGGACACGATTGTCCTGTGAAAAACTACTGCTTTTTTTTTTTTTTTTTTTTTTTTTTTTTTTTTTTTAACCAGAGGCTCTATTACCTGTAAATAAAGCCTGTAACCAACGTTTTCTCTCTGTGTGGAGCAGATCTGCCGCAGCAGCACTATCCTAGCATAAGTCTTGGAGGATCTGTCATTCCAGCACCTGCTAACTTGCTTGGCCTTTGGAGAAGCTCACTAAATGTGTGAATAAAGAAATGAATGAACCCAGCCAAGTATGTCCCATACTGCAAATAACCAGTTAAGGAGCGGGCTCCTCCACTCATTCTACCCAAGCTCTCCTTCATCGTTAGGGAAAATACACTTACCACCCGAGGTATAAACTCCAAGAGGGTGCCTTTCCTGTGGAGTACAGTAGATAAGACAACCACTTGCTGATGGAAAATGAGGTTAAGCTATAGGTATTAACATTTTTATTTCAATCTGCTATCCCCTCATTATCTGGTGTATGTCTGGCTATTAAAAAAAATGGATATGGATTATTTAATTGGGAGACATAGGCTTAGATAATCCACATCAGGGGCTCTGAGATGGCTTATGTTTGGGGAGATTTTCTTATACAGATTTATGTGTAAAAACTATGTTTTTGGGCTAATTTTTAATTTGGCAAGTATTTATTGAGCTTTTATTGTGAGGTGTTGAGACTAAGTTGAAAGAAAACCCAACCCCTACTCACCCACAAACTTAGAGTTGAGTTAGAATAGTTAACTGAAAGGCTGTGGGTTAGTAAACAAGGTAGAAGTTCACAAGGGAGATCCTTGGGAACTGGGTATTGGCCCAGGAAACCTTAGAAAGTCACAGGTTTGGCCTGGAAAGAATTTAAAGTTCAAGGAATCAAATTTTAGATGAGAGGGGATAGACACCACAGGCTCCCTGTTGTTAGTCTTTCTAAAAGGCCAAGTGTCTGTACTCACCTTATTAAAATACTCATTTACTTCTGTTAGTTCACAGCGCCCACTGCATCCAGTCCATACTCCATAACTTGGCATTCAAGGCCCTCTGCAGGGTGGCCTCAACTCAACTTGAGAGTCTTTCCTTAGTGTTCCCCAAAATAAACCGAGCAAGACTGGTGTGTCTACACAAGGTAATGCTGAGGACACTTTGCACTATCTACTGTTGTGCCTCTGTGTCTTTTTCTTAATGCATTGCTGTGCACTACATTCTCTGCCTATCCAAACACCACTCATCCCAGCGTCCCATGCAAGACAGCCTCCTCCATGAAGTTTCTGAAATAAACAGTTGTAAGTGACATTTACATGAAAACCTGCAGGACTTGGTGGCTGATTGAACACTAGGGGGAAACTGGGTATAATTGCCTTTGTTCCCTTCACTGTCATACCTCTTAAAAAAAAATCTTCATGAGTTGCTATTATCTTTGGAATGCAGGGTACTGCTTCTGCTCCATCAGAACTGGTTACACCCAGGTTGCCAGTGGCTTACCTATAATGAATCCATTGGACACATTTTTTTCAGCTTTAATTTTTTGACCCCGTAGTATTGTCTGTTGATGTGATCATTCTTCCTCACCTCTTGTTCTTTGGTTTCAGAAGCATCATTTTCTTCTTGTTTTCCTCTTGCCTTCTCCGGGCCTTTTCCACTCCTGTTTCTCCATCTGTTTTTAAATGTTGATTTTCCCTAAGACTGTTCTCAGCCCTCTTTTTTCACTCCTGTGCGTGATCCTGTCCCCTTCCAGGACTTTACTTAACCGCTATTTGCTGCTCTTGCTGCCACCTGGCTCCTGAATACTAGATGTTCATGGGTGTACCTCAGAGCACACTGTTTTCTGCCAGTCCCCACCTCCCTTCCCTCCAATAACAACCTTAGTTAATTTTAGTAACTGATTTTCCCAAGCTAGAAAACTTGGGAGTCATACTCTACTATTCTCCTTCCCTCCATATTCAGTCAGCCACCACATCCTGTCAGTTTTTCTTCAAAAAGTGCCTGATTCAGTTGCCTGTCACTGCCATTTCCTCATTTTAGTCCCGTCCTGTTTTTCTTGGATTGTTGATACATCACTATGCTATTGGTCATGCCCCCCACTCTAGGCTCTCCTCCATACTGCTGCCAGAAGAATTTCCCTGGGAACAAATTTGATCATGTTAGTCTTTGCCTATAAAATAAAGTGCAAAGCCCTGGGTGTGGCTTATATGCCTCTTCATAGGTGGCTCTACTCTATTTTTTCACTACATCTCCTGTTTCCTGCCCACATGGAGCATACATTTCAGTCATATTGAATTTTTTTTCACTATTCCTTAAACTTAGTGTTCCGTTTTATGTTGCTGAGCCTTAGCATATACTATTACTTGTTTCTGGAATACGCTTTACCTTGTAGATCCTGATCATAGTCAAGATCCCTCTCCAGGTCATTCTTTGAGGATGCCATCTCCAATCACCTAGGTAGGGGTTGTCCTTCCTAATTCTGCTTTGAGGCAGCATTACAATCCTTCTACCAGTATCCTGCACATAGTGGGTGGTCTATATGTTTTTGATTGGTTAAATCAAACAGGAAGTGTATTCATTTCCTAGGGTTGCCATAACAAATTACCACAACTGCATGGCTTAATACAGCAGAACTATATTCTCACCATTTTGTAAGCTAGAAGTCCAAGAGGGCCTGTCTACCTCTGAAGGTTCTAGAGAGGAATCCGTCTTTGACTGATCCTAGCTTCTGGTGGTCCCCAGCAATTCTTGGGGCTCCTTGGCTTATGGCTGTATCATTGAATCTCTGTCTCTGTTGTCACATGACCTTCTTTTCTGTGTTTCCATATCTGAATCTTCCTCTTCTTTCTCTTATAAAGATATCAGTCATTGGATTTAGCCCCAACCCCCCAATCCATTATGACCTCATCTGAACTCTGCAAAGACTCTGCTTCCAAATAAGGTCACATTCTGAGATTCCAGGTAGACATGGGGGGGGGGGGCATTATTTGACACAGTACAGTATTACTCATTTCTCCTGCTGTTAGAAGTGAATATACTTGAGATCACACAGCTTTGTAGTTAAACTACTTGAAGAACTGCATAGATTTCCCCCTTTCCTCTAAATTAAAAGCAGATCAGCCAAGAAACTTTCTTTTAAACCTTTGTCCACAGGGACACATTTGATTTGCTTATTTCAAAGGGCAACTGCTCTCTTCCTGGGCTTCTCTAGCTCTGTCTCAGACTGACCACTGTCTATTGAGGCGTTCTAGGGGGCCCTGCTGTCTACCAGAGTTTGGATCCAAGTTTTTGATATTTTTTCTTTTTTTTTTTAATTTTTAAAATGTTTATTATTTTTTTAATATTTATTTTAGAGAGAGAGAGACAGACAGACAGACCGTGAGTGGGGGATGGGCAGAGAGAGAGGGAGACACAGAATCCAAAGCAGACTCAGGCTCTGAGCTGTCAGCACAGAGCCTGATGCGGGGCTCGAACCCATGAAACGTGAGATCATGACCTGAGCTGAAGTCAGACGCCTAACTGACTGAGCCACCCAAGCGCCCCTAATGTTTGTTTATTTTTGAGTGACGGAGAGAGAATGAGCAGGGGAGAGGCAGAGAGAGAGGGAGACACAGAATCTGAAGCAGGCTCCAGGCTCTGAGCTGTCAGCACAGGGCCCATTGTAGGGCTTGAACCCACAAGCTGTGAGATCATGACCTGAGCCTAATTCAGATGTTCAACTGACTGAGCCACCCAGGCACCCCCTTCTTTTCTTTAAAAAGAATTTTGTTTTAAATTTTATTTTAGAGAGTGCAAGCAGGGGAGAGGGGCAGAGAGAGAGAGAGAATGGGAATCTTAAGCAGTCTCCACGTTCAGTGCAGAACTCAATTTGATGCGGGGCTTGATCTCACGATCCTGGGATCATGACCTGAGCCAAAATCGAGAGTCAGATGTCTGACTGCGCCAGCCAGGTGCCCCGATATTTTTTCTAAAAGTGGCTCTGATCTATGAAGAGATCTACCTCTCTGAATTTTATTTGAGCCTCAGTCCTGGAGACTTTTTATAAATGGTCTTTTTGGAACCGTCAGTGATTTATAGATTCTTCTCTTGATGGAGGGGAACTTCCTTTTAATGAATTGCCGGGAAATAATCAGGAGCATTTTGAAGCACCTAATGTGCACAGGACTCTTTTCATAGTAGTGGGCTTGGAGAAAAAGAAATGGAAGACATCTTTTATTTTGAGGTGCTTTGAATATAAATTCACACACACACACACACACATACACATACACATACACACACATAAAAATACTTCTGAGGAGAGGCCCAAAGACTGGTTAAATATCATGAAAGAGGTAGGAACTGAATGCTTTAGAGATTCAAAGGAGAGATCACTTCCAGCTAGGGTTAGAGCCGGGTTAGGTTTCAGGAAGGAGGCTGCCTTTGAGCTGGGTCTTGAAGGTCTAGGATTTTGATAGGTGACATTAGAATGGAGGCTGTTCCAGGTGGAGGAGAAGGATGTGTGTGGGGATATACATGTTCAGGAAATAGTTCACATTAATTGGAGTATAGAGAAGACATGATAGGGGATGAGTCTGTAAGTCAGAGTGGAGTAAGATTGTGGGAGAAGAATGCCAGGCCCAAGAGCTTAGTTTGGTCAGCAGATGTTGAGGTATGATATGTTAGCTTTTCTTAACAGGAGGCTAGCTGGTGAGCATTGCATATGAAGGAAGAGAATCTGACTTGTTGAGTGTGGTATGGGAGGTGAGAGTTGCTTAGGATCTGACTTTAGGACATGAATAGTGATAACAGGAAGGTAGAGACAAAAATCAAGAAGTGATAACAGGAAGGTAGGGACAAAAATCAAGAAGTGTGCTGTAGGTAGAAGCAATAGTACTTGTTTACCGAGTGGATGTGAGGGCAGAGAAAGGAGTCACTGATCATTGTCAGTGCTAAAATGCTAAAGCTACAGGAGAGTTGCAAGAATATTATACCAAATATTCAAACTCCAGAAGGAGGAACAGATTTGAGACCTATTGATCTCAAGAGACTGGTATGAGAGCCACATGGAAATGTGTCTTTAGATTATTGGAGGTGCCGTAGCCTGTTACAGATATTCCCCATTTCAGGAGATGGGATCAC
Organism: Panthera pardus; assembly: GCF_024362965.1. NCBI lineage: Eukaryota > Metazoa > Chordata > Mammalia > Carnivora > Felidae > Panthera > Panthera pardus. The sequence continues at coordinate 9,704,457 of NW_026526969.1, read as the reverse complement.
AATCCCTTCAGCTACTTAACCCAGAGAGAAACAGCTTCTCTCATATTCATATCCAGCAGTCAGTACTCCTGTCCACACAACTATCAACGTTTTCCAGAATCCAAGTAATTCTTACTACCTTCTCCACCACAGTCTTGGTCCAGGGTGCCATCATCTTTCACCTGAACTATTGCAGCAGCCTCCTGGCTGGTTGTCCTGCCTCTACCATTGCCTTCCTACAGTCTATCCAAAATAGCAGCCGATGTGATCCTGTTAAAATGCCAGGTCTTGTCTTCCTCTGGTCAAAAGCCTCCTGTGGCTCCCCATCTCACTCGGCGAAAGAACACCTCTTCCAGTAGCCTATAGGGTCCTATGTTCTCTGATTCCCTTTTAATGTCTGTGACCTCATTTCTTACTACCCCTCCCCCTGCTCATTGCATTCCCATCACATTGCCTCCTTGAACACCCAGGGCCTTTGCACTTGTTATTTCTTCTATGTGCAATGCTCTTTCTCAGATACCCTTATCTCCTTCAAGTCTTTGCTTCAGTGTCATTTTCTTAGTCCTTCTTTGACCATGGTGTGTAAAATTGGAACCCTTCTGCCCACTCCCTCCCCCTGGCACTCTACTCCTCTTCCTTGCTTTCTCTATGGTACGTGTATCTTCTTCCTCTAAGAGTATGTAATTTATAAGGTTTCTTGTCCAGCTCCCTTACTAAAATGAAATATCTTAGAAGGCAGAGTTTTTGCCTATTTGCCCACTGGTGTATCTCAGCACTTGGAACTGTACCTGGCATATTGTTGGTGCTCAGTAAGATGGATGTGAATGAGTGAAGTGTCACAGGACTCATAAAGAGGAGAAGTATTGAAGAATTCTACAAGGATCACTTTCAGCCAATGAAGAAGGTGCTATTGAATGGAGCCTGAGAGCTGTAGGATTTGCATTCTTGACTATGTCGGGCAGGCTGTCAGATCCTCTGTCTGTCGGCCCAAATAAAAGGCTCATCCTCTAGCATGCCTAAGCCTTCACGTGTTGTTGGAGACAACAAAGCGATTGGTTCAACAAAAAGAAAAGATTTGGTGTAGGGGAGAGGATCAGAACAAGGCTGGAAAGACAGAGGCCAGGTCAGGGAGATACAGAAGAAACCCTCATTTGGCCTCAAGACCAAATGGAGGCATGCCCAGGCTATTGCTCTTTGACTTTTGATGAGCTGATGAAGACTTTATTAGCTTCTCTGTCTGATGTCTCACCTTATTAATGATCCCAGTTTTGAAGGGCTTCTGGGTTTAGATGCTCCTAGGCCTGTGGGACAAATCTGGAAGACTTAGAAGGTTCTAGAGTTAAGCTGTCCAGTAGGGTAGCACCAGCTACAATGGGCTAACTACATTGAAATTAATTAAATACAATTAAAAGTTCAGCTCCTCAGTTGCACTAGCCACATTTCAAGTGCTCAGTAGCCATCTGTGACTACTGGCTACTGTATTGGACAGTGCAGATGTGGAACAGTTACATAACCACAGTAAGTTCTGTTGGATTGTGCAGTGAATGACTTGAATTTACAGTACCAGTTCATTTTGGTATCTTGCGAAAAAGAATTGGCCTGCCTACCTATTTGTTTGGGCTTGACTGATGCCTTTGTCAACTTTTTTTTTTCAAAGTACCTAACTTTTTAGACCTAGTCTCTGTGTTTGCAATTTGTGTCACTTACAAGGTAAACAGTTAAACACATGTGCAAATGGATATAAAAACATTAACCCAGTAGTCCATTCACACCTGTTAGAATGGCTGTCATTTAAACGACAAGAAGTAACAAGTGTTGGTGAGGATGTGGAGAAAAGGAATTCTTATACACTGTTGGTGAGGATGTAAATTGATGAACTACCAATAGAACTACCATATGATCCAGCAATTCACTTCTGTGTGTTTATCTGAGGGAAACAAAAGCACAAATCTCAAAAAGATATCTGCACTCCCCATGTTCATTACAGCATTATGTACAACAGCCAAGACTTGGAAACGGCCTAAGTGTCCATTGATGGATGAGTGGATAAAGCACATATGGTATACATACAAATATACATGTGTATACACAGTGGAATATTGTTCAGCCATGAAAAGGAAATCTGTCATTTTTGGAAACATGGATGGACCTTGAGGATATTATGCTAAGTGAAATAAATCAGAGAAAGACAGATACTGTATGATCTCACTTATATATGACATCCAAAAAAACAAACAAAAAAACCCCCACCCCAACTCTTAGACACAGAAAACAAACTGGTGATTGCCAGATGTTGGGGGTGGGCCTGGGGGAATTGGATGAAGGGTGTCAAAAAGTAGAAACTTCCAGTTACAAGGTAAATAAATCCTGAGGATGTAATGTACAACATGGCAACTATAGTTGATAATGCTGAAGAGTATGTTTGAAAGTTGCTGTGAGAGAGGACCTTAAAAGTTCTTATTACAAGAAGAAAATTTTTACAAATACAATATCTAAATTGAACATACAGAGGATGAGAGCATATCTGGATGTGGAGAACAAGTGATAAGACATCACAGATAATTATTAAATTCCTTCAATAAAATGGCTATTACCAAATAAAATCAGAGCTGTTTATATTCTAGGCTTTCCCTGCTGATGGAAATGCTGCATTGGATATTCCTCAGCACTCCCTTCTTTCAGAAAGATCCCTGTTGGTAGAGGGCCTGCTTTCTTTAATACCACTGCGAACAAAACAAAACAAAACAAAAACAAAAACTTCTCTAGCTTCAGTGAACCTTATTTCATAAGTATTTCTTGAGAGGAGGAATGTATTAAACAGGCAATGTTTTTCTATCATGTCTCCTTTAAATGCAGTTAGGGTGCAGGGTTTATTTTTGTATGTTCTGTTAGAGTTGAAATCGACTTGGAAATATTTCTACTCCATGCTTCATATTTTAAACAACTCTTCCTCTTCTCCCCTTTCCTTTATTAAATCTTCCCAATTTGCAGTATTTTTTAAAGATGCACATAAGTTGGTCTGAGTGTGTCTGTCCATGAGTGAGCATCTGTGTATAGAGAGATGCTCTGGTGAAGAAGGTGTTGGCATTTGATGATGTGAAGATAGTCTTCCCTGTTACCTCAGAGACAATCACGAGGCCAGGGTACCATGTAGACAGAACCTCTGGGGTAGGATACTCCTCTTTAATTGATTTGTTTAGTCCCTTCCCCTCCCCACACAGAGACCCCAGAATCTCCCTTCTAATGTTCTGAGATACTTCTACTTCCCCCAAACACTGCTTTCCTTTCTGCTAATCCCAGTACGTCTGTCTGGTTAGCTACTTCATATACAAACCCTAATTTTAGTTTCCCACTGCTTTCTCCAGTTCTGCACAACTTGTATCCATCTTTTCTCTGTACTGCAGGGCCATTTTTCATACTTTTTGTTGAACCAAATCCTTCTTGAATACTCTGACCATCCTGTTTCCCACCAGGAATTTTTCTTATTACATTTTACCTTTTTTATATTTTCTGTCAGATGGTGAGACCTGGACTGAGGATCAATTAATTATAAAGCAGAAAAGTCTTGAAGTAGGGCTACACTACCTGAAGGAGATGAATGTGAACAAAACAAACACGAGGGGCTCTATGAATGCAGATGAAACTTCTGTAACGTCATAAACTCTATCCAACAGCCACAGATTCTTAATTGAAGAGACATCCCAAATGCGTAGTATTTGTGGAAAGTTATTTAGGCGAAACTCATACCTTATTCAGCATGAAAGAATCCACACACAAGGGAAGACTTTTGAGTGTCATGAATGTGGAAAAACTTTTGGCCATAGTTCAAACCTTATCCAGCATCAAAGAATACATACTGAAGAAAAACCCTATGAATGCAGTAACTGTGGGAAAGCCTTCTGGTGCAGTTCACACCTTATCCAGCATCAGATAACTCATACAGGAGAAATGCCTTATATGTGTAATGAATGTGGAAAAGCTTTTGTTCAGAGCTCAAGTCTTACTTGACACCGGAGAATCCACATGAGGGAGAAACCCTATGTGTGTAGTGAGTGTGGGAAGGCCTTCAGCCAGAGCTCAAATCTAATAGAACATCAGTGAGTTCACACCAAAGAGAGACCATATGAATGCAATGATTGGGAAAGCTTACAGTTGTAACTTGCACCTCATTAAACACCACAGAGTCCACACAGGGGAGGCTCCTTATGATTGCAGCAAGTGTGGGAAATCTTTTAGTAGGAGTTCACTTCTTATTAAACACCATAGAATTCACATTGGAGAGAAACCCAATGAATGTAGTGAATGTGGGAAGGCCTTCAGTCAGAACTCTCACCTTATTCAGCACCAGAAAACTCACAGTGGAGTAAAAGCTTCTGAATGTAAGGAGTGTGGGAAAACCTTCACGTACAGTTCATGCCTTTCTGATCATCTGGGAATCCATATAAGAGAGAAACTGCGAATGAAATGAAGATGGTAGATAGAGCCTTTGGTCAGAGTTCAGCTCTGATTGAATGCCAGAGAGCCCGCATGGGGAAGAAACCCTTTGGGTTTCATGAGGGTGTACAGCCTCCAGTCCTGGCTCAACTCTTATTAAGATGTGAAAATCCAGATAGTGGATAGATCTCATGGATGTGTTCAACACATGAAAACCTTTAGACAGAGTTTCCACCTTATTCAGCATCATTAGGTTCACCTTGGAGGAAAGTGTGTCAGAGAGGGGTGTGAAAGGAACCTAATGCAGCACTACCAAGGTGATGGCTAAGTGGAACCTTCAGTTAGTGCTGCTGTTTATTTGATGTTTAGGATCTGCATCACAGGGAGATTCTGTGGTTTGCTTTTCAGATCTTCCCAGTTGTCTTCTGAAAATGGAATGAGTCAGATCCACTCCAGGGAAGAAAGAATCAGGGAATTCTGGATTCAGACTCATAGATCAGGAAAGCAGCAAGGTGACCTTTGAACCCAGTAGCTCTCCTTCTAGCTCATCTATTCTGTTGTAACTCTTGATGGAAGTGACCCTTGGGTCTTGGGCCAGCATTTCGCTCCTCAGTGTCCTGCAGATTATTGAATCTCTTGTTTTATATGACCTAAATGCACTTAATAAACAGGCAAATTTTCTAGGCCAAATAACTTCAGTATGACATGTCACGGGCTTTGTTATATGTCAGCTTGGGCAGGTTGAAATGCACTTGCCAGACTTCCCTTTCCTGTAATTTTTGGTTCTTGAGGGCTAGAGAGGGAGATTCTTGGGAGACTGGGAGGGCAGAAAAAAAGCAGCAGTTATTTTGTAACTCACCCATGTCGTTGCTAGTCAGCAGCTGGGCCTGCAAAGGGTCCACCTTCCCCTGGATCCTCCTTTGCCTTCCCTAGGTTGTGTGTGTGTGTGTGTGTGTGTGTGTGTGTGTGTGTGTGTGTGTGTGTGTTTGTGTCCTCGTGGTTTTACCCCTCTGATTGAATCCTAGTCATACTCAAGGTCACTGTTCTTGTGACAGGTACACATTTATTTTAAGTTTAGGTGGAGAGAAATGGGTAACTTCTGGCTGTTTTTGAAACAAAACTTCAATAATAATTTTCAAGATTTCCTTTGAGAAAAAGCCACAGTTCAAACTCCTTTATAACAAAAATTACATCGTAACCTGAGGCAGAGCTTCACTACTGGGTAATTGTTGAGGAAAAAATTGAATAGTGTGATACATAATAGATCATTTTTTTAAGGATTTTTTTATTTTGGGGTGCCTGGATGGCTCAGTTGGTTGAGCATCTGACTTCAGCTCAGGTCATGATCTCATGGTTTGGGAGTTTGAGCCCTGCATTGGGTTCTCTGCTGTCAGTGCAGAGCCTGCTTCGGATCCTCTGTCTCCCCTCTCTCCTCTCTGTCTCTGCCCCTCCCCCACTCGTGTGTGTGCTAGCGCTTGCTCTCTCTCAAAAATGAATAGGATTTTTATTTTTAAGAAATCTCTGCACCCAAACATGGGACTTGAATTCATGACCCTGAGATCAAGAGTCACATGCTTCACCAGCTGTGCCAGCCAGGTGCTCCCATAATGGATACAATTAAAAAAAACACACAAAAACTTTTGAGTACTCATTACCATGAATATTTTTATCACTGAAATAAATCCCAAAAATATCTCTACTGGGTAGTACATTGTTAGATTTATTCTAGGTATCTGAGAAAAATACCTACTTTGTTGTAAATGCTTATTTTTTATCACAAAAAAATAAGATTGTTTTACCCCTAGTTAGTCTGGATTAATGATTATTTAAAATATCAAGTGAAAATTATACTTACATTGTAGACTCTTAAAATTGAAACTTGCCTGTCCTGCAGCTTCCATGCCTGGTCTCGTGCTGTGCACACAGTAGGTATTGAGTGGGTGGCTGTGGAATGAATCTGTTTACTGGACACCAAAGTCTTGTTGTTTGTCTCAGCTCTTCTATCTACACTCCTCTACCTTCCTCTCTGTATAATCTAGAGATGATTATTAGCACTAACTAAGGGTCACCTTGCCATCTAGATGTCCCAAGTATGGACTTGCACTCTGTGAGGCCTGGTCTAACCTCTGAGCTGGTGTGCCCTCTTACTCTACTCGGCATGTGACCCTTCTCGAGTCCCTCCCCACTCCTTTCACCACAGAATGGGCCCTTTCCTTCTGTGGGGTCTTGAGAAGCTTCAGGGATGAGGCAGGGCTTGATGAGTTGGGTTTGAAGGCTGGGCAGGATTTTTTTCTTTAAGGGTATTTATCCATTTTGAGAGAAAGAGAGAGAGAAAGCACATGTTGGGAGGGCAGAGAGTGCATGAGAGAGGGAATCTCAAGCAGGCTCCACATTGTCAGTACAGAGCCCAACGCAGGCTTGAACTCATGAACGGTAGGATCATGACCAGAGCCAAGATCAAGAGTTGGACGCTTAACTGACTGAGGTGCCCCACAGACTGGGCAGGATTCTGACTGGCAGAGAAGAATAGCAGGGAGGGGCATCTCAGGACAAAGTCATTGTGCAGGGTCATGGACCAGGCTCCAAGGGTGGAGGTGTCCGTGGAGACCAGGAAAGGAGAGCAAAGAGTTTGTCTAGCCGTATCAAAGGCACTAAAGTAGTGGGGGAGCGGCTCCTGGCTGGCTCAGTCAGTGGAGCATGCAACTCTTGATCTCAGAGTTGTTAAGTTCAGGCCCCATGTAGGGTGTAGAGATTACTTAAAAAAAAAAAAGATGTAGGAAAAAAACCCACTAAAGTGGGGCTCTGGTTCTTTGGGCACAAGTATTACTAGTGGCCAGAAAATTGACTAAGCTGTTAGACCTCAGGTGAACATGAGGGCAGCCGCTCATCCAGGTTGGCCAGGCTTTTCTCAGTCTTAGTATTGGAAGTCTCACATCTGAGAAAATGCTCAGTCCTGTGCGAACCAGGATGACTGATCACCTGAAGCCATAGTAACCCCACATCCTTGCCCATTCATGGCTCCTAGCTGCAACAGGACATAATAGAGCGGGAATTCTTAGGTAGAATACTGTATCACCTGGGGGGCTTTCAAAGTACCTCAGTCCCAATCTCAGAGATTTTATGGAATTGAGTATGACCTGGATATTGGGATTTTGCAAGTTACCAGCGAATTCTAATGTGCATTCAAGGTTGGGAACCTATATATGCAATAGGCGACAACAATGCTTCACAGGTGCTGAAAGACACAAAAAGATCACATAGGATCTGTGGCGTAGTCACTGAGGGCTAGCAAGAGGGCTGGACTGGGAGTGTGGAGCACATCAGGAGCCTATGTGAAAGGAGAGAGAAGGTGTCCCAGGTGAAGGAGCTGTGGGGCCCTGGCATTGGGAATGGAGCCAGCTAGTGGGTGGATTCCCTAAGTGCAGTAAACCAGGTCTGGGGGCTGGAGAGCAGAGGCCTGCTCACTTCCCAGTTCTGTTAACTGGTAAAACTACAGTTTGGGTTTTCCCTTGGGAACTCTAGCCCAAGGAAGCACAGAGTCTGGGGGAAGTCAGAGCTCCAGCTCATGGGGACTCCACCCCATTTTCCAACAGACAGTTATTCTTGCTTGTCCTCTACCCTGAACCTGGGAAAATATGAAAATGCTTCCAGAGGAGGCTATAACCTAAGCCTGTGCACACATTCTAAAATCTCCAGTCCTGGAGGGGGCTGGCCTGGTAGTCCTTAGCCGTGCTGTGGGCGCAGCCTTGGGCTCCCCTGAATGAGAGGTTCTTCCTGTGCTCTGTTAGAGGATGGAATCTGGGAAAGGGAAGATAGTAAGAGGAAGAGGAATTTTGGCATTGGCGCCCAAATATGGCTGCTTTAATTTACCAGAGGCCTCTCATGGCCCTTAGGATGTAACTCTACAAGACCCTTCACGTCTCTGCTCTGCCTATTGACGTCTTCAGTTCTCTGGGGGCCGCTCCTTCCAGTCATTTTGAAATTTGTTGGGTCCTTGAACACAGTATTTTTTCAAATGTAGGTCAAAGCAACTAGTGGGTCATAAATTAATTTATTGGAGTGAGTTGCAACCAGCACTGAGGGTAAAAGAAAAAAGTAAGCATGACTGGACTGGGATAGAAAGCATTTGTGTGCATTGCACGTAGCTAAGGGAAGTGAGATTTTTCCATGTGCACATGTACACATATGTGCCATGTATAGTAGTTCTTGCCGAAGAGCAGGTGAAAATCTTTGCACAATGCAATCCCCTTTTGGGGATAAGATTCCATGTAGATCCTGCCTCCTTGCAGGTCTTCCCTTGGGCTGAATTGTCCTCTGCTATCCCTGTAGTGTGCTATCCATCCTTTGTGTACTGAGCACATTTTTAAAAAAAGTGATTTATTCAGGTACCGGTCTCTGTGCTAGATGGCAAGTTCTGCGAGGGCAAGGACTGTACACACAGAACATTGAACGTCATATCTGTCATTAGAGAAAGCACTTTGATGCTGCATGGCTGAGTACTTTAGGTTACTGCTGTGGATATGTTCTTAGCCAAGTTTCTTTTTATTTTTTCCAGTTTTTTTATCTGAGAGATTTCAATATACGGAAAAGTTGAAAAATGGTATAAATGAACACGCTATATATCCTCTATGTAGATAAGTAATCATTATCACTTGTCCATACCTACTTTCTATCCATATAATTTTTTTTCTGAATTATTTGAGAGCACGCATGGACATAACCTTCACCCCTAAGTAGCATGGCATGCTTCTCCTACAAGTAAGGTTAGTCTCCTACATAATCGCATCACTTTTAACATGCTTAAGAAAAAGAATTTAATTTCCTAATAACATCTAAAATGCAGTCTATATTCAGACTTTCCCCAGTTGTCCCAAGAATGTGTTTTATAGCAATTTTATTTCTAATCAGAAAAAAAAAAACAACAACCCAGGGTCACATTGCATTTGGCTTTATGTCTCTTTAGTTTCTTTTAATCTAGAATAGTTCCTCTGCTTTTGTTTGTTCATTTGTTTGTGACAATGACTTTTGGAGGAGTCCAGAACAGTTATCCTTTAGAATTTTTCACAGAATTGGTTCCTGTTGTCCTGTGGTGGTATTTAACTTCCCTCCACCCCCCTGTATTTCCTCTAAACTGGAATGAGGTTTAGAGGCTTGATTAAACATTTTTGGCAAGAAAACCTCATAGGTCATGTCTCCATACTGTAATGCCTCCGTAGGCAACCGACGTCATATTATCCCACCCTAAGTCGTGCCGTTTATTCACCTGTTTCAGGTAGTGACTGCCAGATCTCTGCTACGTAAACGTATGTTTTCCTTTTGCAACTAGTAATTTGTAAGGACGATAAACTCTAGCACCATGCAAATAATGTATTCCCCTACAGCCTAATGTTTTTAGCAACTATCCATGATCTTCTGGGCAAGTTCTTAACCCGAGACTTTATTCATTTTCGGTATGAGGATAATAATCCCTGTCATTTGGGTTTACTGTGTAATGAGATTCAAAAGTATAACATAACAGTGCACGTGAAAATGCTGCCCTGGTCTGCCATGATTTCTCCCCTCTTCTGAAGACACCATTCCTCTTCCTTTAAGAAAGTTTTTATGTTGATCCAGATATGTAATCCACATTGCTGACTTCTCAGTGACCCTGTCTGCCTGGCCACTGTGAAGCACAGTTGACTTATCTTCTCTGGCCAGAGTGGAATGAGCATGTGACTTGAGCTAATCAGAATGCTTACTTGGGAAATTTTGAAACAAGGAGAGGGTGAGAATAGGGTGAGGAAAACCTTCTTTTCCTCCAGGATGACTAAATGTGAAGACTGGAGTCTGGAAGTGAATTGTTTCCCCTGCCACCTGGAGAATGAAAACCTATCGGGTGGAGGAGATCAGAGTTATCTGTCTGAGATGAGGGCAGAAGGTTGTGGGAAGGGGGAGGGTCTTCCTGGCCTAGCTCTGGTCCTGCCAGCTGGACCTCTGCCCCGAGCCAGCTAAGCCTGTGGAGGCTGTCTCCGGTGAACATTTACAAATTGGGTTCTGAAACTTTGAGAGATACAATCCTGAGCAGTATAGGGGCCTATCACATGCCTCTCACGTGATAGGTGACTGGGTGAATTAGTGGCCAATCCCATCTCGGTTTTGAATATGTCAGGGCCAGAGGAGAGGTGAGCAGGTGCCAGACATGATACTGACTTTTAAACATCTTAGAGTTACAAATGCATTTCCTTGGTGAAAGCAGACTCAAAGTGGGGCGGAGTGGGGGTTGTGTGTGGTGCTGCTGGTGGTTTATCCAGCTCTAAGTGTGGCCACCCCCTACCTGTCTCCCAAAGCCGGAAGTTAGTCCTGCCCTCTCTGAAGAGTCTTCCCCCAGGTTGAAACCAGCCGCCAGGGTGAGAAGTGTAGCCAGCCTTCTTAGGGGAGGGCAGAGAAGGGGAGAGGGATGGAGGGGCCGGGAGGCCTGAGGGTGATCAGGTCCATGCACAGGACAAAGGCTTGGGAGGCTGCAGGAGTGGGGTGATCAGGGATGAGGGTCTTGGAGAAGGGGAATGAACTGGCAGGCTCCTGAGGAGTCAGGGGGGCTTGTCATTGGATGGGTCATTGGACCCTTTTAGCCCTCCAACAAGAGGAGTTACTATTATTATTCCCACTTCACAGACGAGAAAACTGACACCCAAGAAGAAGTAAATTACCCAAGGACACCCTGCTGGTAATGGCAGAGCTGGAATTCGAATTCAGATCTGCCCGGCTCGAGATCACTTCCACCCCGTTTGGCGCACGGGTGCGCGAGGTCCGTTCTGCAAACAGCCCCAGAGGTCAGGTACCCCGGGCCGAGGGCCAGGTGAGTGGGCAGGTGAGGCTGCAGGGCCGATGAGCCCCCACCCTCCGCCCCAGGGCCCCGCGGGCTCCGTGGGCTCTGTCAGGAGAGGGCGCATTCTTGCTCCCGCCTCCGGGCCAACGGAAGCTCTGGACAGAGGGACAAGCTCTGGGCCAAAGGGTTGGATGAGGGGCTGGCCTAGAGGGAAGCCCTGCCGTAGAGACCCGGAAACCCCAAAGGTGCCCCAGGAGGGAGGAGAGACCACCCGGGAGGGAGCGGCAAGGTGGGCCCAAGGATTGGGGGCGCGGAGAGGGCCCCCAACACCCCTCCCACTGCCGCCTTCAGGCCACTCCCCAGGCTTTTGCGACCCACTGCGGTGGCGGGGCTGGGGGGATGATCAGAGGTGGCAGGGGTGGGGGGATGATCAGATCTGGGTCCATCGTTGTTTCCGGAAAATGTCACTGTGGCTTTGGGGCAAGGGAAGGGCCCAGGAGGCTTTTCAGCAGGAAGGAACCTCAGAGCAAACCCGGATCAATTTGCTGCCCAAGTTGCCACTAATGACTGGTGGGAAAAGGGAGTGAGGCACCCTGTGACCCTGACAGGTACCCCCACCATTCCAACCCAGATGTACTTTATGTCACCCACCTCATTCATTCCCTAGCGCGGGTCCCAGCTGACCCCGGGGTTGCACGGCCTGGCGGGGGGGGGGGGGGGGGGGGGGGGGGGGGCGGGGACAGGGGTGCATTCTGGCTGCTGCAGGGTAGCTCAGAACTGTCCCAGAGGGAGCCCAGAGTGAGAAGCCTCCACACAAGCCCTGGTTCCCAGATGCCAGTCCTCCAGGCTCCACGTAGCTAGCAGCTCTTTTACTTCCCAGTGTCACAGATCCTTTTTAAATAATAGTTAAAACACTCTGTGTAATAGTAGCTGACAGTTGTTTTTGTTTTATTTTGAATGTTTTTGGCAAAATAAAAAGTTGGCAGTTCTAAATTGCCCCCCCTCCCCTTCACTCTCCCTTTCTCACACATGCAAATGAGCTTACCTAGTAGGAAGAATTCACTGGCCACTAAACTCCAAACTAAACTGCTGGCCTGGTCAGCTGAGGTGGGAGAGGCAGCCATGTGGGATTCTGGTCCTTGCCCCAGGGCTGGCTGACTGTGGGATTCTGGACCAGTGGTGGGTCTTTCTCTCCTGCTCTGTTTCAACACTACAAAAGGATGTACAAATCCCCTGTCATATTAACAGGTCTATGGTCCTTCAAGTCTGGCCTAGATCAATGCACCCCACAAGTTGTATATCTGTGGGGCGCAGTCATCCAGGCCCAGTGCTAAGAGCTGTTCCGAAGGTCCTTCTCACTGGTGAGCAGCCGGACAGGGGGGAAGATAGGACTGGGGTATGCCTGGCCCTGAAGTAAGCCAGGCAGGGGAGAGGAAAGCATTGCACCTTGTGACGTGTTTTTGTGTCTCTCACCCTGTAGTTACCAAGAGCCTGCGAGTTCCTGTCTGTTTTCATCCCTGAATCACCCCCATTGGCCTAAGCTGGTCATGGGGCGTCCAGTAAGTGTGGAGGGAATGGATAGTGGCTGATGGCTGGGAGGGCTGTGTGCAGTGGCCAGGACCAGGCTGAGCTTCACAGGAGAGTTGGGCTTTGAGGAGGAAAGTGGGGAAGGAGGCTGGAGGAGTTGGGGATGGCTCTGGTATTCCAGGAGTAGAGGGAGACCTGTGGGCATGGGGCAGGAACAGTGTGGGTGTGGGGACTTTCAGAGAGGAAGCCTGGGAGGACAAGGAAGGCAGATGAGATGGGGACATGGAGACAGGGAGAGGCCGGCACACGCTGCATGCCAGCATGTGGTGATGGAGAATGGCTGAAATGGGGAAAACACGAAGGGTGGTTTTAGACAAATTGAGGTTGTGGGGGGGGGGGCAGGGGGCAGGCAGGACACAGACCATCGAAAGACAATGTCCAGTGTCCTCTGTCCCACCCAGAGCAGGGGGGTCAAGATGTAGTCATGACTTATACCGGACAGTTTTAGAGCTGGGACTGCTCTCCGGGCCAACCGACTCCCATCATTTGAGAGCAAAGGAGACTGGGGCCCTGAAGTTCAAGTGACTCATCAGTGAGGCCTGGAGGGTGGAGGGAGCGTCTAAAGGGGAGCTTTGGAGAGAGGGAAGGATGAAGTTGTTCAGGTGGGAACAAGAAAAAGTAGTGACAGGAAGGAGGTAAAAGCACATTGGGATGTTTCCAAACCACTCTGCCAGCACTCAAAGAGCACTCTGTGTACCTGGTTATACGCAGCGTGTTTGGGTAGGAGGTGCAGGAGGGCACCCGCACTCCACCCTCCGCCATTAGGCTGGTCCTATTTGTGGTGATCAGCAGGTCCCACAGCCTTAGAGACTCTTCTTGCCCCGGCTGCAGTTTGGGGGGTCTGCATTGGAGCCTCTCCAGGTGTTGGGCCTGAGTATGGATGTTCACACAGAATGAGGACTGGAGAGAGCAACCCCTCACACTAAGGGCTTTGCACCTCATTATCCTTATTATCTCTCTCATCATCATTCTGAAATCCCCAAAGCTCTTAACTGTTAGCTGCCTGCCAAGCTTAGTGGGGAGGGTCTTTGTAGGTGGGTGGTAGTTAACAGAACTGAGCAGTGAGAACTTTAGGGTTGGAAGGGTTTGGGGATGGCCCATTCCAACGTCCTCGTTTTATTGAGGTGGAAATTAGGGCTCAGAGAAGGGACCCTGCTTACCCAAGATCACCCAGTGACTTAGCGGCAAAAAAAAATGTTTTATGCATTTTTTTAGGTCTGCTGAAGAAGTCTGTGAGGCTGAAAGTTTATCCAGGCAAGGAAATCAACATTTCCCGAGCCTCACATATGTGCTACCGTTTGTGCAGGCATCATCTCCTTCCCTGTGTTCCACTTGAGAAGCCTTCACTTTTCCCTTGAACAGGTGATGCTGACTTTGGAGGACAAGGACATGAAGGGGTTCACGTGGGCCATAGCCCCAGCTTTGACCTCCCTGGGCTACCTGCTTATACTGCTGGTCTCCATCTTTCCCTTCTGGGTGCGGCTTGTAAACGAGGAGTCCCATGAAGTGTTTTTCAGTGGCCTGTTTGAGAACTGCTTCCATATCAAATGCTGGAAGCCTCGACCCTTATCAGGTAAGGAGGGATGGAGGTGGGGATGGGGCAGAGGGAGATGGGGCCAGTGTGGCACTTTGGGTGACAGGACAGAATTTAATAAGCCCCTAAGGGCATTTTCTGAGTCTCTACTTTTGGGGTTAGAGGAAAGTAGTGGCCAGGAGAAGGTTGATAATATCAGGTTGACCACCAGGGTCAGGAGCAAATGTGTCAGCAACAAAGTTTATTTGCGGGGTAGGGCTGGCTCCATCTAGGATGGAGGGGCGGGGGTCCTGCCCTACTCTGTGAGGCTGGATTTCAGCCTCACTTGTCAAACACCCGTCCGACTGTGGGTGGCTGCTCTACAGAGAATGTGCTCAGGCCTGAGGACCACATTTCGAAGGGAATGCACAGAAATACGAGCTCAGTGGACTGTGGATGCACTCGAGGCTGTGTTTTTATAAGGGGCTTGAGAGGGTCAGGGGGATGTCTGTCTTGGAAAGGAGGTGAACCTGGGGGATATAGGGTTCTCTCCTGATAACAGAAGAGGAGAAGCCTCTTTGGGGGAAGATGGGCCACACTGTGTGAGCTCCTTGATCTGGAATTGCTCAGCCTCGGTACTACTGACACTTTGGCTGGAAAATCTTTGTTGCGGGGCTCTCCTGTTGTTTGCAGGACAGTTAGTAGCACCCCCTGCCCTCTACGGCCCACTTGATGCCAGTAGCACCCTGTACCCTCAGTTGTGACAACCAACTTACCTCTTAGCATTGCCAAATATCCCCGGGGTGAGGAGGTGCAAACCTGCCTCCAGTTGAAAACCATTGGTTTAGCCCAAGAGTAGATTCTAGAAGTTTAGTGATACCTTTGTCTTGGGAGTTTAGTGATACGTTTGTCTTTTTGTCCCACCCCCAGCTGTCCATCTCTGCGTGCTTAGAAGACTATAAAAACTCATATTAACAGCAGCTCTTTCTGCCCACAGGGTCCTGTCCCCATGCTTTAATAAAATCATCTTTTTTGCACCAACCCCCCCCAACAAAGAAACCCTAAAAACCTCATTTTAACATGGGTCTGAATCATGCCAATAACAGGGGAATAAATCACCCTGTCATCAAGTCCCTTGCTCTGCTATTTTGGATCTATTTCATGACTTGTGTTAACTGGATAATTAAATAAGCATTCCCCACAGAGTTCAGAACATCTCAACCTCACAGGTTCTGATTTGCACCAGCCACTTATTTCAGTGTGACCAGTATTGATGGAGTTCTTCACATTTCCACATGCAACTTGTATCATTTATGTTGCTTACTAAAATGACTGTTTGTCCATCTAATTTTTTTTTCCCCATACACTTCCATGTCACAGGGAACAAGATGTTGGAACCAGAGCATTCATTGTTAGGGGCAAAGTGGAGGGGTCAGAGCTGGGGTCCCAGGCCATGCTGTGGGACTGAGGGTGGTAAGCTGGTGGGGGGGCTTCTCTTTGCAGGCTCTGCGGGGCTCTGTCCCTTGTCACGGGTCAGGTGTCCAGCTGCAGCCCAGCCTCCCCTCCCCCACAGTGTACATCATTCTCGGCCGCGTTTTCCTGCTGTCCGCAGTTGTCCTGTCTTTCCTCACCACCTTCATCCTGGTGTCCTTTGCATCTCAGCTGTTTCCGAGGACCCGGAAGCACAATTTGGTGTCAGCCTTCATCAGCTTCCTCACAGGTGTGGAACAGGCAGGCAAGCCTTGTTGTCAGGCAGGCCTCAGCCTTGGGAAGGGGCTGGGGAGGGGCCCAAAGGCAGGGAGATGGTTGGTCTCTGTGGTGTCAGGAGAGAGAATTTTTAGGGACCCTCTCACCTGTGGCCTTCTCTGAGGCAGCCTTCCCCCCCACCCCAGATCACAGTCCCTCTCTCTGAGGCTGCACAGCACCCTGTACTTCCAGCTAGCTCCACCCTCACTATGTTGGCTTGGGGTCATTTGTCTGGGGGTCTTTTTACCATAATCTCTATCCCAGTGACTGTCATAGAATCTGACACAGAATGATAATACACAAGTGAAATATGTGAGTGAAATATAAGTGTTTGTTGGATGAATGGATGGAAGACACCATCTCTGCCCTTTGGAACCTTTTGACTTTAAAAGGCTGGCCAAGGCCCTACCCTGGGAGGCTCCCATCACATGGAGGAGGTGGAACGCTCACAGTGGGAAAATCAGGTTGAATTGCACCCAAAGCATCACACCCAGAGGGCCCCGTCTGGAGTCAGCCAATGGCACAGGCACAGAGGGTACCCGGGAAAGGGATTTCTGGTTATGGGGCCTCTGGGAGGTGAGGCACATGGGCTTTGAAATGTGTTGGGAAGGAGGGCAAGACAGGCATGTGGGGTAGAGGTTATTGACTCTGAGAGGGCACAGGTGTGGGCTGGAGAAAGGAACCTCCATGTAGGAACCATACAGGCTGTAAGCCATGTGACTCTGATTAAGAGCAAAGGTGGGAACCATGTGAGGAGATCAAGAGTGCTTCCCTATGACCCTGCAGGGGCCAGTGCCTTCCTGGCCTTGTTGCTGCATGCCCTGGAGATCCAGAATCTGAGGATGAAGCCCAGCCCCCCCAAGTTCTCGGTGCAGTGGCCTTACTACGTTCTGGGCTTTGCCATCCTTCTGTTCATAGTGGCTGGTGAGTGTCCTGGGGCTGGTGCCCTTCTCCCTGCCCTCTGTCTGGATTCAGAAGCCATGGACACTCTAGAGCAACACTGTCCAAAACTGTGGTCACTAGCTACTTGTGGCCATTTCATTACTTAAAATGAAATAAATAGAAATTCAGTTTCTCGGTCATGCTAGCCACATTTCAGATGTTCAGTAACCACATTATTGTGTGTCTAGTGGCTGCCATATTGAATGGTGCAGATGCAGATATTTCCATCGTTGCAGAAAGTTCTACTCAACAGCACTGCTCTAGAGCCTCAGCCCTATATCCCGTCTTCCTCCTCTTTGACTTTGGAACCAACCTCCAGATCTCATATTCTGTCTTACAGTGTCCTGGCTCCTAAGGGTTTCTATGCCTATCTCTATCTCTATCTCGGAACCTACAATCTTATTCACCTCAGTCTCGCTTCACTCTCTTATTTTATATACCATCACCGTCTAAGTCTCAATCCTATTTAATTTTGTCCTTTTTCCTAATCTTCTTCCTACTATATTAATCTGACCCATGACATAATCTGTGTTAACTTGATTTTATTATACACTGAATATATAAAAACATTTATAATATATAAGAGGTAATTAAAAATAAACTGTGCACCCATTTCCACCATATAGTTTAAGAACTAGCCATATTTTCATGGAATCCATTGTTTGTAAGTTACACCTTTATTTTATTTACCACTGAAAGAGAAAAAAGGATGCTAGGAATAATTCTAAGGTGGTATAACTTGTAAGGCACATCCTTATTTCAGAGATGTTAAGTGAAGAAAATTGGCTTGTCTTCATTAATGAAATATGTTAGAATATTAAGAATCTTTGAAGTCCTGCCCCCTCAACCATGTGGCTCTTCCTGATCTTGTCCTCCTCTCTCCCCTCGGGAACCAATTATTCTGCAATTTATGATAATCATATTACTACACACATTTATATCCTTAATATATTACTTAGTCTTACATGTTTTAAAACTTTGTATAATCATACTATATTTATTTTTCTGGAACTTGTTATGTTTGATCAACATTGTAACCTCCATGGTAATATGAGGAACTCTTAAGGTTCATTCATTTTTACCATCTTAAGTATTTAATTGTATAACTAAGCTTGCCTGTAGAAGGAATATGGTATTTCTCTGTGGGAGAATTTTAAGCTCATGATTCAGTTTCTTAAATGACTATAGGACTATTCAGGTATTTTATTTCCTTTTGAGTTAGTTTCAGTAATTTATATATGTCTATAAGCTTATACATTTTGTTTAAAATTTGAAATTTATTGGCATAAGTTTATTCAAAATGTTTTCTTTTTTAACTCTTTACTTTGTGATGCACCTGTAGTGATGTGCTTCTTTTTTCATACCTAATTTTCTCTTTTTTCATTGGCAATTTTGTCAGAGGTTTACCATATTTTCAGTCTTTTCAAAGAACCAGGTTTAAGCTTTCTTGAACCTTCATATTTTATGTTTGTTTTCTATTGTATTAATTTTTACTTCTTATTTTGAACTTCCTTCCCTACTTCTTTTTTGCATTTATTCTGCTATTCCGTTTCCAGCTTCTTAAATCACAATCTAAACTCATGGCTTACTTCTTCTTTTCTAAGTAGACAATTAAAGCTCTAATTTCCCTGTAAGAATTGCTTTATTTGAATCTCCCATTTTCATATGTAATATTTGATGTTATTGTTCTATTTCAGACATTTTCCAGTTCCCCTTATGATATTTTGGATCCATGAAGTATTTTAAAATATACTTTTAAATTTCTAAGCATATAATTTTTTACTGTGTCTTGTGTTAATGATTTTAACTTAATTTCAATTTGATGAGAGATCATGGTCTGTATAATCGTAATGTGTTCAGATTTATTGAGACATGTTTTATAGTCTAGTTTGAGGTCCACTTTCATGTTTTATGTTGAATACAACTTTTCATTTATAAACATTAGATCAGGCTTGTTTATTATATTGTTCACATCTTGATTTAGAATTGTTCTGTTTTACTGGTGAATTGACCTTTATTTAGTCATTATGCCATGATCTTTTTTATTTCTAGAAATCCCTTTTGTTAAAGTCTGTTTTATCTGATATTACTCTAGCTATTTCTACATTCTTTAGGCTAGTATTTGCCTGTTATATATCTTTTTGATCTTTTACTTATATGTAACACATAGCTTATGATTGTATTTTTTCATCTAGTCTTACAATCTTTGTTTTTTTAAATGTTTATTTTTGAGAAAGAGAGAGAGAGAGAATGAGAATGAGAATACAAGTGGGGGACGGGCAGAGAGAAGGGGAGACACAGAAGCCGAAGCAGGCTCCAGGCTCTGAGCTCTCAGTACAGAGCCTGACTCAGGGCTCAATCTCACGAACTGTGAGATGATGACCTGAGCCAAAGTCGGGCACTTAATCCACTGAGCCACCTAGGCTCCCCCTACACTCTTTGTCTTATAACTGGAGCATTTATTATTGACTGACATTTATTGTGACTACTGATACATTTGATCCTTTTTTTTGAAGTTTATTTTATTTATTTATTTATTATTTTTTTTTTTTAAATTTTTTTTTTTAACATTTATTTATTTTTGAGACAGAGAGAGACAGAGCATGAACGGGGGAGGGGCAGAGAGAGAGGGAGACACAGAATCAGAAGCAGGCTCCAGGCTCTGGGCCATCAGCCCAGAGCCTGACGCGGGGCTCGAACTCACGGACCGCAAGATCGTGACCTGAGCTGAAGTCGGACGCTCAACCGACTGAGCCACCCAGGCGCCCCTATTTTATTTATTTTGAGAGAGAGAGAGAGAGTGAGAGTGGGAGAGGGGCAGAGAGAGAGGAAGACAGAGAATCCCAAGCAGGCTCCACACTGCCAGTGCAGATCCCAACGTGGGGCTCGATCTCAAGAACTGTGAGATTATGACCTCAGCCAATATCAAGAGTCGGACACCTGATTGACTGAGCCACCCAGGTGCCCCATATCTGTATTTTTTCTACCACCTTACCTCGTGCTTTCAATTTTTTCTGCTCCCCAGTCCCACCTCTCTTGCCTTGCTTCTAATTGATTGACTTTTATCTATACATTTCTCATTATATCCTCCCCCTCTTTAGTTTGGAAGTTATGGAATCTATTTGTATTCTTGTAGTAGTTACTCTTGACATTTTAATACGTTTACTTAACAAAGTTGGAAGTTCATCAACGCATTTATTTTCTTCATAAGTAATACAAGGTACTTCCCTCCTAATTTATATGCTATTTTGCACAATGTTTTAGTTTCTTCTGTTTTCTTTTTAGTTCTATATATTTGACAGTATTGTTACTTTATGCATTTAATATTTATTTGTTTAAATTTACCCACATATTTATCAGTTTAGATGCTCATCAAACCTCAGACCTTCTGTCTAAGGACCCTCTGTCCTTCTGCCTGAAATACATCCTTTATAATGTGTTTTAGTGAGGTTCAGTTAGAGATACACTTTCTCTCATATTTTGTTTGTATGAAATTATCTTCCTTTCATTTTTGTTTACTAAAATTAATTTTGCCATACTTACATTTTTTAGATAGTATTTTTTTAAGTTTATTTATTTATTTTGAGAGAGAGAGAATATCCCACTCTCAAACTCATGAACTGCGAAATCATGACCTGAGCCCAAATCAAGATGCTTAACCAACTGAGCCACCCAGGCGGCCTGCTGTACTTACATTTTTAAGTTGACAGTATTCTCACAGCATTCAAGATATTCTGTTATTACTTTACCACTTCCATTGTTGTTGTTAAGCTGACTCTGTAAAAATATCATTCTTTTGGGACACTTGGGTGGCTCAGTCGGTTGAGTGTCAGACTTTGGCTCAGGTCATGATCTCGAGGTTCGTGAGTTCGAGCCCCGCATCAGGCTGTCTGCTGTCAGTGCAGAGTATGCTCGGATCCTGTGTCTCCCTCTCTCTCTGCCCTTCCCCCACTCTCTCGCATGCTCTCTCTCTCTCTGTCAAAAATAAATAAACATTTAAACAATATATCATTTAAAAAAATTTTTAATGTTTGTTTATTTTTGAGAGAGAGAGAAAGAGACAGAGCACAAGTTGGGGAGGGGCAGAGAGAGAGGAAGACACAGAATTTGAAGTGGGCTCCAGGCCCCACGCTGTTAGCACAGAGCCCAGCGTGGGGCTTGAACTCATGAACTGTGAGATCATGACCTGAGCCGAAGTCAGAGGCTCAACTGACTGAGCCACCCAGGCACCCCTATATCATTCTTTCTGAGGCACTCTTTGTTTTCTGTAAGGCTTTCTTGGGCATTTTGCAGAGTGTAGATATTTGTGTTATGATTTGTGGTGTGAACTGAGTCTGAGGAGTAATGTCTTTCAGAATTTCTCAAATATTTTTATCTTCTTTCTATATTCTTTCCCTCTTTTCCAGGAAGACGTATGTTAGACTTTGTTACTGTATCCTGCGTGTGTGTCTCTCTCTCTTGCTTTCCATTTCTTTGCTTTTTTTTCCCCCCTTCTATCTCTGTCTTTCTGGGCTGTATTCTGAATAACTTATATAGATGTATCTTCAATTTAATCCATTCACTTTTTAGCTGTGTCTGATCTGCTATTTAACTTATCCATTAATTATTATTATTATTATTTTTAGTCAATCTGTTTTTATAACCAGAAGTTATATTTTTCCTTAATTCTTGTTATTTTTATACTCTTTTCTCTACTTATATTTTTAATCTATTCTATAAATATATTTTTATTATACATGTTAAACATACTTTACATTCTGTGTCTTATAAGTTTAACAACTGAAATACAAGTCTCTGTCTGTTGGCTGCTGTTTTTGCAGGCTTTTGCTTATGGCATCTTATTTCTTGGTACAGTTGTGATTTTTGACTGTGAATTATTTTCCTTGAAAAAAAATATTTTTTGGTGGAAATCGTTTGAAGCCTGTATATAAAGTATTTTCTCAAAAAGGGATCTGCATTTGTTTCTGCTTGGTGCTTATATGCACAACTAGCCTAGAATCACATAGGTATTGTGTAGTTGCAGATCCATGTAACAGCTAGCCTCTGTTTATGAGTTCTTAGTCACTCTTGGTAACTTCAAAGTTCTAGCTTTGTAGACCCTTGTTAGATTCATCTTGAGTAGGCCCTGGGCTTTTCCTCTCATTTTCTGTGTCCCAAAAGGCCCGCAGAATGGAAACTCAGGGTCACCGGAGTTGAGTGTATGTCTCCAAGGTGAAGGCTAATTGTGTGCTTGCTTAACTCTCTAGGTTCCTGTTTTCACTAGGGTTTTGTTTCTAAGAATGCCTTACTCTGATGCCAGTTTGCTGATATATTTACAAATTAGTTTTTGAAGAAAAATCTTATTTAGAATTTTTGTCATTTTTAGTGGGAGGGTATGTAGTCTGCTATATTGCTGAAAATAGAAGTTGTCCTTTATCTGAGTCTTAACCTTAATACAGCATTTACTGTTCACTCAAGATACCTCTGTTTGTTTTATGACATCAATTCTCTTCTTCCATTTTACTTTACTGAGGGTCTTGAGTTGCATCAAAAAGCCTGGGCTTTATGTTTGACCTTCCTCTCTTAAACCTCTTTTTCTTGCCTATTAATAGTTAGACAGTTGCTAAGATGCCTTCCAACACTGGCTGTGGTTCTGTGAGTTTATCCATCTATTTGTATGCCTTGTCTTGTGATGGGTCCTGTTTTCCCATCTACCTCTGTAATTCTCTACATCGGAGGGGAGAACTAGGGAAGGTGGGTGCAGACCGGAAGGGGTCACACATTAAAGGAGGGAGTGCCTGACCTCTAGGGCACGGAGAGCTCGACTCAACTCTGACCTGAACTTTCGCTGTCACCCAGGTGCCATCTGCCTCTTTCAAGAAGCAGCCTGCCTTCGCTGCCGTTTGTTGCCCAATTCCCAGAGTATCCAGGAGACCCAAGGGGTCATACACCTGGAGAATATGGAGAGTCTGGGAGGAGACCTGAGCTCAATACAAAAGGAGACACTGCTGAAGGAAGAAACAATTATCTAGTCCGGGAGAGCGTCCTCCGCCGTCGGCAGCTGTGTGAGTGCGTGTGTGGAGGCGTAAGTGGCAACCAGTTTCTGCTGCTTTTGGTGAGCTTCCTGAGTGTCAGATCTATGTTCCACTTCCCCACACTCACAGTGATTCCGTTTTGCTTGTATTTGCAATTCGTTAAAACATTTTTTTGAATTTTTCTGAGTTTCCTGAGTGGTTTTTTTTTGGGGGGGTGGGGAGGCAAGTGTTTTCAATAAAAGGACTACTGTCTTTTAATCCATACCAGCTTGGAGGACAGGAAGGGAGGAAGGAATATTACAAAATGGTCAAGTGAAGTCAGCTTTTGTAAAACAAAAACAAAACAACAAAAGCAAAAACAACAGAAGGTGTTTGAGTTAGTGACATTAATAAGAAAAAAGTGATGTCCCCAGACAAAGATGGGACTCAGTGCAGGAAACTTCCTAAGTCTGTGTTAGAGGGAAGGGTTGGGAGTGGTTAAAGGGTGAATGCTTCTCAGGATTGAGCTCCCAGATCTGGAAGTCTGAGCCTTATGTCTGTGCTCTGGAGGAAGCACAGGCAAGTTAGCCAACCAATGTGTGGGTGTTGCCTCCTCTCACTAGAGCCGGAGACCTCCTGAGGGCATCTCTAACGTGTCCCCTTTATGGTCCTCCTGGTGCTTACAGAATGGGGAGCTCTTAGCTCCCTGGTGTAGCTGGTAAGTACAAATGCCTTAGGACAATGAAGGGGATAGAACAGTGATCCAAGTCCTCTGCTGGCTTCATACCCATTTTTCATCTGAACAGTACCAATCAGCAACGCCTTCCCACTTTGCTCTCTAAAGAACACAGATATGGGAAAAGCTCTTGCAACTTAAGCAGTGCAACTTCAGAAACAAGTATGGGGAGCCGTGTATCTGGAGGGGCATGTGGTGGGCAAGGCTAGAGTCAAGTGGGCTTTGCTGTGACTGTTAGCCAGTGGCCATTAAAGGTGGACCTTGTGCCATGAACCACAGGGGCTAGTTCCTGTTCTCCAGAGGCTCACACCCCAGCAGAGAAGCCAAGACATACACACCAGAAAAATAGCCACTTAATGTTTTAGATTGTTTTTAGTTTCTTACCACATTTCTCTCCAAAAGGTATCTTGAGAGTTTCTTGCAGGGATATGGTGACAGCCTAGTTCTAGTCTGCCCACTTTTCCTCCTAGAAAACAACCCAAAAACCCATACAGGAACTATAATTATCAGTGAAACTAGGAACAGAGAAAACTTACAAACTCTAAAATATGTAATTGCAGCCCAAAGCACTAAGCCAGCAGAACCAGTATGGGAAGCTACAACTGGGAGACCAGCATGGTGAGCAAGGGGGAGTGGGTCAGAGAATACACAGAGGCCCTAGTGGTGGTAAGCTAAAAAAGCCACTAGCAAATATGAACCTTCAGATTTCTGAGAAGGACCCACCTTGAGAGGAAATGGCTATGAATAGGATAGGGAAGCAACAGGGTGGGGCACATGTGGAGGGTGGGCAGAGAAGGCACAGAAAGTGCCTGGGAGTCTATCAAAGGAAATTTTTAAGGAAGCACCACTTTTTATTTATTTATTTATTTATTTATTTATTTATTTATTTATTTATTATTTATTTTTAACCTTTATTTATTATTGAGAGACTGCGAGACACAGAGAGTGAGCAGGGGAGGGGCAGAGACAGGGGTAGGCACAGAATCTGAAGCAGTCTCCAGGCTCTGAGCTGTCAGCACCGAGCCTGATGCGTGGCTCAAACTCACAAACCATGAGATCATGATCTGAGCTGAAGTCAGAGGCTTAACTAACTGAGCCACCCAGGCACCCCAGGAAGCACCGCTTTTTAAAAAGAGAGACCACCTGGGAAGGTGGATGACAGTGTCTCTTGGTAGTGTTGGAGAATGGAAGGAAGGAAAGAGAGTGTAGTATGATCCCTCTGAACCAAGTTAGGATGTAAGAATCCGAGGAATCTTGGCTACATAGGGAACTATATATTAAAGAAAGCATCCTTCCATGTAGCAGTGGAAGAGTCCTCACACTGAGAAGTGGGGAACACTCTGCTTCTCTGACTCCCCTTCCACAGGGTACTCCTGCAAAGAGCTGGCCCAGGAAAATCAAACTCATTCAAATAAAAGAGTGAAACAGCAACATCAATACAAAGGTATTATTATTTAAAAAAAAAAAAGCACAAAGAAGGGGCACCTGGGTGGCTCAGTTGGGTAAGGATCCGACTTCAACTGTGATCTCACAGTTCGTGGGTTTGAGCCCTGTGTCGGGCTCTGTGCTGACAGCTCAGAGCCTGGAGCCTGCTTTGGATTCTGTGTCTCCCTTTCTCTCTGCCCCTCTCCTCCTCTCTCTCTCTCAAAAATAAATAAACATTAAAAAAAATTTTTTAAAGCAGAGAAGTAAAAGTCTGGATATGAAGAAAACTCCCCAGAAGTGTTGCCACAAAGTAGAGGAAAATTATAACACAATATTCCGAGATAAATGTAAACATTTAATGAAACAATTGCAGCTAGGGGGAATCAGAATTATAGGAACTCAGAGAAGAACATTCTGAGAACAGAAGGTGAGAGACAGATAACAAGGGAATATGAGAGGAGAATGGAGAGAATTCAAGAAAGAACTGGAAAAGGGAAGGAAGACTAACTTAGAAGAAGCACCAGAGAGAGGAGATACTAGAACAGTAAGAGGCGTAAAGCATAAGGGTAGTAACAGTGAAGAAAATGAAATAAAGAATGAAAAGGTTTAGCGAGAATGTGGAAGCAATGAAAGACAGATAAAGGAGATCCAAGATATGTAAAATTGGAGTCCCTGAGGAAAAACTGAAATAAAGGGACAAAACAAATATTTAAAATGAAAATTCAAGAAAATGTTTCTGAAGTAGATTTCCTTTCTATTGAAAAGTAGTAACAGTTACCTGGGACAACTGATACAAAATGATCAATTCCTTCCACGATGGCGCTGTGCTTTGTTGTTTTGTTTTTTATTGAAATACACAGTTTTTCTGGAACAAAGTGCGGCCCCATCATGGAAGACCTGGAGAGTTTTTACTTCCTTTATCCACAAACACTGGCATACGATACAAAATGTGCAAAAATGTGAATCAGAGAAAAAAATAACCAATAACCAATAGAAGCAGATGGCATGATTATCCAAACATTGGGGTTAGTGGACACAAACTTTAAAATAGCTATTATTAATAAGTTAAAGAAATTAGAAGGAGAAGGGGCGCCTGGGTGGCGCAGTCGGTTAAGCGTCCGACTTCAGCCAGGTCACGATCTCGCGGTCCGTGAGTTCGAGCCCCGCGTCGGGCTCTGGGCTGATGGCTCGGAGCCTGGAGCCTGTTTCCGATTCTGTGTCTCCCTCTCTCTCTGCTCCTCCCCCGTTCATGCTCTGTCTCTCTCTGTCCCAAAAAATAAATAAAAAACGTTGAAAAAAAAAATTAAAAAAAAAAAAAGAAATTAGAAGGAGAAAAAGCACAGAATTTTCAAAAAACAGAGAAAACTACCGAGATGCCATTTCTCCCTATGAGATTTGCCAAAGTCAAAATTTTGAGACAACACATTGTTCTGGCTATGCTGTGGGGATAATGGGCACTGGCACATGATGTGGGTGGAATGACAAAAATGGCATGATCCCAGCTGAGGGGAATCTTGCAATGTCTGCAAAGCTATGGAAGCATCACTGATGTGATTTGAAGTTTGGGTTTGAGAGCGAATGGCCAGGAAAGAATTCTTGAAACTTTTTGGTGCAAATTATTTTATTATAGCACAGAGACAGGACCCAGGGGCAGAAAGAGCTGCACTGAGATTGTGAGGAGTGGCTGATTATATACTTTTTAATTAGTGGGGGTTAGGGATAGTTTAACTCTTTAAGGAATTTGGAAGCAAGGCTTTTGGGACCTTGAGGGGCTAGCTGCTGTTAAGATAAGGTTATTCTTGGGGCAGTTGGATGGCTCAGTTGGTTGAACATCTGTCTCTTGATAGGGGTTCAGGTTGTGATCTCAAGGTTGTGGGACTGAGCCCTGCAACACTCAGCATGGAGCCTGTTTGGGATTCTCTCTCTGCCCCTCCTCCCCCTGCCCCCCACCTGCTCTCATGCACAAGTGCTCTCTCTCTCTCTCTCTCTCTGTCTCTAAGTAAATAAATAAATAAACATGAAAAAAAGATATGGTTACTCTTAGTCTTTAAAAAAAATTTTTTTTAAAGTTTATTTATTTTTGAGACAATGTGAGAGAGTGCAAGCAGCGGAGGGGTAGACAGAGGGAGACACAGAATCTGAAGCAGACTCCAGGCTGTGAGCTGTCAGCCCAGAACCCAATGGCGGGGCTGGAATTCACGAACGGTGAGATCATGACCTGAGCCGAAGTCAGACGCTTAACCAACTGAGCCACTCAGGCACCCCGGTTGCTTACTCTTAGTCTTTAATAAGACATAAACATTAAGGCATTAAGGCAGCCATGAGTTCCTTGAGGAAGGTCACATTCTACGTGTCTCTGGTATCTTATCTGAGCTTCAAGCTGTAAGGAAATTTAATTTTGGCTACTTTCTCTTGCCTTTGTTCTCCTCATCAATTAGTGCTTTAACAATCTCAATTTCATGATTTATCTAACAGATAATACCTGTACACACACTTAAAACTGACATTGGTCCAGGGTTATTAACTGCTGCATATTAATTGCAATATCGAATGAGCAACTCAAATGTCCATTACTAGGGGACATGTTAAATTCTGTTACATCCACACTAGCTTTAAAAAAATGAGGATGTCTTATGTATAGACATGGAACATTTTCTAGGAAATATTACATGATAAAAAACAAGGCATCTAATGTAGTTCCTTTTGTGTAAGAAAGGGGGAGACGATAGGGAAAAATATACCAATATTAGTATTTGCGAACTAATAAATCTTTAGATTTATTAGGGGGTAGATTAGGGAATGGGCTGGGAGGAGTGGGCAGAGGTAGGAGCAATAATTCTGTGTAACTTATATGATTTTGACTCTCAAATCATGTAAACGTTTTACCTATTCAAAAATTCATATTAAGTCTTAAAGGATAAGTGGGGTAATATAAGTAAAATATCCCAAACTGTCCATACCAGCACTTTGAACCCCTTAACCTTCATTTCTATAGTTAATGCAAAACATCCCTCACATTGGCCATTTTGTCTTGCTAAAGATAGGCCAGATTTAATTCTACCCATTTTTTTTTTTTTTTAAATTAAAGAACTGGAGAGATGAAGTATTTACTCCAATGCCAGGCCTGACACCCCAGGTCCTCTGATGTTCATTCGGTACAGGTTTTTATTTTTTTATTTTTTAAATGTTCATTTCTGAGAGAGAGAGAGAGAGAGAAAGTGAGAGAGAGAGAGAGAGAGAGAGAGAGAGAGAATGAATGAGAGGGGGAGGGGCAGCGAGGGGGACAGAGGATCCAAAGCAGGCTCTGCGCTGACAGTGGTGAGCCCCATGTGGGGCTCCAACTGAAGGGACCCTGAGATCATTGATGAGGTTTTACGGGGTGTTGGTGGAGTTTGTGGGGTCCAGAGCCGATGGCCAAGGAAGAATTCTTGAGACGTCTTTGGTGCAAAAAAGGTGATTTTATTAAAGCACACGACAGGACCGGTGGGTAGAGGAGCTGCCCTGGGACCATGAGGAGAGACTGGTTATATATTACGGTGTTGGGGGAGGTAAAGTCCAGCGGAAGTTTCCAATGAGATTTTCATATGCTAAAGAAGACTCCCAGGACACTGTGGCCCAGGTATTGTCAAGCTAAGGTTGTTTTCCCCTCTAGCAAAACATTAGCATTAAGATAGTAGGGAGTTCCTGGAGAAACATTTTACTCTGCCAGCCTCAAGTATTTGTAATGGGCTGCAGGTTATAAGGAAATTTAATTTTATCTGCCATTTCCTTTTGCCTTTGTTTCCCACGTCAATCATGACCTGAGCTGAAGTCAGAGGCTTGACTGACTGAACCACCCAGGCACCCAGTACAGGTTTTTAAATGTTTTATTTATTTATTTATTTTTATTAAAATTTTTTTCAAGTTTATCTTAAAGTTTATTTATTTATTTAGAGTGCTCTCAGAACAGGGGCAGAGAGAGAATCCCAAGGAAGCTCAGCACCGTCAGTGCAGAGCCCAATATGGGGTTCAAACTTACGAACCATGAAATCATGACCTGAGCGGAAGCCGGACACTTAACTGATTGAGCCACGCAGGTACCCCTAAATGTTTGATTTTTAAGTAAATTCTACTGCCTCTTCTGTTTCCTTTCTGTGGTAATGACCTCCCCCCCCCCCCCCCCCCCCACACACACACCCTGCCCCACCATTTCTGTAGTTCACACCCTCATTTCTTTGGTCTTTTGTCAGATAATTTCCTTCTTCTCTGCCTCTGCCCCTCTCTCTTTCTCCCTTCCTTCTTCTCTTTCCCCTTCTTTTCTCTCAGGCCCTCACAATGCTCTCAATTCATTCAGTACCATGTTCATTGCTAGGAAAAAATGCCTTCACTTGTTATGATGAGCACTGGGTATCGTATGTAAGTGATGAATCACTAAATTCGATGCCTGAAACCAATATTACACTACGCATTAGCTCACTAGAATTTAAATAAAAAATTGAAAAAAAGAAAGAAAGAAAAAATGCCATCATATTTACTCACCATCCCTGAAATCGGTCTTCTGTTTGACAATGCCATTTCCCTAGCAATCCCTTGGTTATATTCTGATCTCTCGGCCAGGAACATGAGGTTGGTTTCCTTTGTAGTTTTCAGACTAATGTTCTTAATTTTTCTTCAAAAATCTTCTGTTTAGATCATGGAAAAGAAAGGCCAGTGATGTAGATAAAAGCTCTTTCAAATATAAAAGATAATTATAAAACTGCAGTTATGAAAACAATTTGGCAGGTCCTGACAAAGGATACAGATAGATTACAGAATAGGAGTGCGAACATAGAGACAACTTTATATAGGAAAAGACAGATCCTTCAATAAATGGTGTTGAGGAAAACTTCCTAGCCATTTGGAGTATGGAAGGCAAAAAACAGAAGATTTTAAAAACAGGATGAAAGAATTTGAAATATAAAACATATAATCTTTTGCAATGCATGAAGTTCATTAAGAAAGACAAATAGGAGGGGTGCCTGGATGGCTCAGTCTATTAAGCATATGACTTGATCTCTGCTCAGGTCATGATCTCAAGGTTCCTGAGTTCGAGCTAAGCCTGGGGCTCTCTGCATTGTCAGTACAGAGCCTGCTTGGGATTCTCCCTGCCTCTGCTCCTCCTCTGCTCACGCACACATGCATGCATGCTTTCTCTCAGAATACATGAATAAATTAAAAAAAAATTTTTTTAAATAAGAAAACTGGGAAAATATTTGTAAGACATTTGAAAAAGGGCTAGGTTTCTTAATGTGCAAGAACCACATACATCAATAAGAAAGAGATAAATAACCTAACAAAAATAGAGGGAAGGATAAAAATAGCCAGTTCACAGGAAAAGAAATACAAGTAACTAATGTAGGCAGAAATAATGATTGACTTCCCTTATAATTAAGAAGTGAAAATAAAAATCGGGGCACCATTTATTTCCCTTATCAGATTGGCAAAGATGGAAAGGTTTGATAACATCCATTGTTGATGAGATTGTAGGGAAACGAACCTTATTCCCCATCATCATTGGGAATGGAAATTGGTGCAGTCTGTAAGGTAGGGTAATTCATTTGGCAACAGCCAACAAAATTCCACATGCATATAACTTTTAGACTCAGCAATTTCATGTATGGAAATTCATCCTAAGATTCATTTGCAAAAAGTGAAAGAGGAATGACATAACAATGTTCATTCTAGATTTCTGGTCAAACCTAATGCCGGAAAAAACCTAAATGTCCACCAAGAGTCTTCAGAAGTCATGGCAAATCCATGCAATGAAACACTATGCAGCTGGTAAAAAGAGCTGAGTAGATCAATATATGTAGATAAGGAAAAATAAGTTATTTAGTGAATAAAAGCAAAGTGCAGAACAGAATATAGCATGGTTCTATTTATGGAACACAAAAAGGAAAGCATTTTATGCTTAGTTTGGCTATAACATTTCTGGAAAAGTTCCTGAAACCTGCCTCATGGCCTCATCCTTGCCTCTGAGTCTTCAGTTTCTCCTTGTTGTTCTTGTTGGTTTCCATCCCTCCTTTCTGCTCAGCTTGTACTCATGGTCACTCAATGCAAACATCTCCTATCAGAACCACCATCCTCTCATATGACAAATCCCAACATTACATTAATCCACCTGTGTGTTTTAAGCAAATTTGCCCCAGATGGCGCAAACAATTGTGTGGATTGATTCTGTCACTTGTTTTGTTTTTACCTTCACTTGGGTGTGCAGTGTTACTTGACAATCTTTCCATTCACCTTACAATTTTTTCTTACATCATTCCTCACAATAGATCATTGTCCCTTGCATTCTCAGCAGGTAATATCACTGAGGAAAGAGGCCAAGAATGAACTCCTTAGACACCTCTCTAGAGTAATTTTAAAACCATCTACTTCAGGGGTCAGCAAACTACAGGCTTTGTGTCAAATCTAGCACTGGCTGTCAGCTAAACATAGTTTTGACATTTTTACAGGATTGTAAAGATGAAGAATATGTGAAAATGTGTCCAGTAAAGCCTAGGGTAGTCACTTTCTGGTCTTTCATAGAAAAAGTTTGCTAAGCCCCAACCTAGACCATCACCCATGTTTCTTTTCTTCCCAATTAGCAGGAGCCCCTTTCTCCTCTCCACAGTTGCCCTGGAAACCTGTGATCTTATCCAATCTCCCCCTGCCTCTACCAGAATGCTCTCTTCCCTGTATCTTCTCCATGGCAAGCTAAAGAAATGTTTTTGATATCACTAGGAATAGCTCAATTTTCCCAGACAGATTGAGCCAATCAGGCAGTTTCATTTGGCCCTGAGTGGCGAGGTCGTCTCCTATCTCTCAGAAGTGAGTGCATGTTAGTGGATGGAGGCTATCTGAAACTATTTCCAAGGTGGACTGAAAATGTAATTTGTAGTATAAAAGAATCTGAGATCCTGTGAGCTCAGTTGGACTTGGCCCTGGATGTGGTATAAGGTGTGGACCCAATATTATCTCTTTCCAGATGACCAGCCTGTTGTCTGCTTTTTAAATGTCCATTTTTTTTTAAAGTTTATTTATTTATTTATTTTGAGAGAGAGAGAGAGAGAGAGAGAGAGAGAGAGAGAGAGAGAGAGAGACCCCAAGCAGGCTCCACACTGTCAGTGCAGAGCCCCATGTGGGACTGGGGCTTGATCTCACAAACCGTGAGATCATGACCTGAGTCAAAATCAAGAGCTGGTGCTCAAACAACTGAGCCACCCAGGTGTCCCTAAATGTCCATTCTTATCCATATATATGGCCTTTATAATTTACTGACTTATTCCATCTTCTCTCTCGTCCTCCATATCCAATCAATCCTCAAACCTTGGCAATTTTACTTCCGCAATAAGTTTCCTATCTAATCACTCCTTGCAAGCTCTAGTCACCAACTGCCCCAGGTCTGCATCATCCTCTTTTTCCTGGACTGACTTACTCAGCCTCGTTTTACCCAACAGTCGGTCCTCTCATTTTCCACTTCCCTCCTTTCTTGCTCAGTCTTTCTCCAAGGGTTCTCAGCAGCATCTTTCTAAAATCTGTCCCTTCCCGCCTTTAAACCTTTACACGGCTTCCCGTTGCCTTTAAACTGTTCTCCGAAACACCTAGTTTAACCACCTGCACTAGTGGCTAAGATGGTGTGGGAATGCCGGCAATCCCTCCACACTCGCAGGGCTCGTCGTGCTCCCTCTGCTGGGGACACTCACCTCACTTTTTGGTCCACCCTTCAAAACTGAGCTGAGTTGCCGGCTCCTCTGGCCAACTCCCTCCTCCCAACTACTCGGGTCGAGGCCCCTCTTCTGGGAACCTATAATATTCACTGCTTCCCTCCGTCTCCCTCTGCCCCTGCGACAAAGTACGCGAATATGCACGTGGTGACCGACGGGACTACAAAGCCCCTTGAGGGAGGCTTCGTGTCCGGTAGTATGTCTGGAGGGTCCTCCTCACCGAGAAAAAGCAGGTGCAATGGCACGGAGGCTCCTAAAGGCCTGACGGCTGCGAGCCTCCTAGGGACGAGTCAGTCCGGGCGCGCGTTCAGGCACAGCCCCAGAGGACCAGCAACCACCGAGACGCACGGACCTCCGAGAGCCCTAGAGAGGAAGCGGAAGGGGCTCTTTCCTCACGCACCTGTCTGACAGCGTCCGCGGCCCACATCCGGTCTCTGAGGGCTCGGGTCGGGTCGTCGTGGCTGAGGGGCTGAGGGTGAGAGCCGTTCTGGGGCGTCGCAGGGCTTCGCGGGGCGGCGGATGCGGCGGGTGTGGGGGCCTGCTTTCGGTGCGGCTGCGGGTCGCGGAGGCGTTGGCGGAGGCGGCGGGGCTGACACAGCGGGCGGCGCGTTTCCCCGGAGCTGCCTCCCGCGGCACCGGGGCCCGGCGGGCGCGACGCGGGGGTTCAGGTGGGAGCGACGTTGGTCCCGCCGGGCCTAGGTTACCTCAGCGCGGGGGCGTCCACGAACTCGAGACCTTGAACCGACGCAGATCTCTCTGAAAATCGAAAGTAGTCATTTTAGAGCGAGACGTGGGAAACTCACATAAAGAATGACTTCTTTTCAAGCCTTCTTTCTCTTCGTGAAGTACCAGGGATGAAAGATGAATGAAGGCCTTTCTTGCCTTTAGAGAATTTGGTCGTCGGGGACACGTCGGTTAACATTTGTGCTGTAGTGCGGTAATGCGATAGGGGTGTGAAGAAATGCAGTAGCTAGAAAGTCGTGAAAGAGAAATCCCAATAGATGCAGCAAAATGAAAAATGAATCGACTGAAAACGTAAAGTAGTAGTTTAGGAAGGATGTAGAAGTACACAAACACACAATAGAATATTAAGTAGAAGCTTCGGAGGAACCTCCTACCAGTTGCTTATTCTCTGTTGCATTAAGAGTGGTCTTTCCCTCTAAAAATGGAGCCCCTTCCCCACTTTGGACTCCCAGCCTACATACCCCTCACCCCCAACCCAAGCCCATCATGAAATTAAATAGTACTCATTCTCTAGTCTGGTATAAGCCTCTTCTTCTTCGTTTTCTTCTTTTAAATTTTTATTCATTTTTGAGAGAGAGCTTAAGTGGGGGAGGGGCAGAGAGAAGGGGACAGAGGATCCCAAGCAGGCTCTGTGCTGACAGCAGCGCCCGAAAAGGGGCTCCAGCTCATGAGCCATGGGATCAAGACATGAGCTGAAGTCAGACGCTCCACCCACTGAGCCACCCAGGCGCCCAAACCTTTTTCATGAGTAGTTGAACCTACGTTAACCTTTCTCTCATTTTGACTTCCTGTGTTTCTCATCTGTACCGTATCTTTTGGGAGGCAGACTTTGGCCAGCCGTCTAACCTCTTACATCTTCAGTGTCGTCTTTGAAAAGGGGAGTAATACTCCCTATACATAATTGTATGTGTGTGTTCACAGGCTTTCTAAATGGTAAAGCCTACACAAGTTAAAAGTCTTTTTGTTAATTATAATGACATATATGTCACTCTGTTGTTTTCAACATGTGACACATGGTCACATCCAAGCCACCAGTAAGTCTTTTGGCTTCACCTCCAAAATATGTCTCGACTCTTTCTGCATCTTTGCCACCATCTTGATCATCTCCTGCTTGGACCATTGTTAAGTGCTGCTTCCCTTCTTTTTCTCTCTAACCTATTCTCTGTTGACATACGCCAGGCAAAATGACCTTTTACGCCAGGCAATGTAAAAACGTATAGCTCCCTGCTAAAATAAGAAGATTAAGCCATAATTCTTAGTGTGGCCCATTTCCTGGATAATCTGGTTCTGCCTGCCTCTGTCACTTCTTCTCCTGCGACTCTGTCCCTCACTTAACTTTGCCAAAGCTTCACTCCCATTGCCTTATTCTCAGACATGTGGAGTAATTTCTGACCTCAAGTCTGGTGCCTGGAAAAATCTCTGAATGACTGGCTCATACTCATCGGTGGGTCTCAGCCTAAGTGTCCTCTCTTCAGAAGAGCCTTCTTTAAGTTATTCATCCCCCATTAACAGACCATCCTACACATTTCCTTTCTAGAAGTTATCTCCATTTAATTTTAACTTATTTGCTTGTATTTGTTTTTTTTCTGTCTGTTGCACTAGTATATGAATTTCAAAGGGCAGGTGCCTTGTTTGTCTTGTTCTGTATTATATTTCTAGTTTCTGCAGGCCTGGCACATATATTGGTTGAACGTGTTAATTCTTACAGTGTTGGAAGAGTAGGCCCTGGTGACTCATCTAATTATAACCTATTTTATATTTTCTGATTTTAGTGTTATCTCCCTAATGAGATCCTACAATGTTTGTGGGTATAAAGTAAACTCTTTACATTTTTCTTCACATACTAGGTGGTTAGCAAATACTTACTGAATTGAATTGTCATGATTTTCAGGATATATGTTTAGTCTTTTGTTCTGCTTCACAGAAACTAATTATGCTCTCCAGCAGAATATCCATTGATGTAGACAAAGAACTGTGATGGACTGACCTTTCCTTGTCTCACTTATGCTGCCATTATTGTTTGTCTGGTCTTCTCAATAGACCCTCAGTCTTCTGGGAGGAGTGTGAAGATGCTAAAGGAGCGTCCAGGGATGGCAGAAGACCCCCAGCAACAGATGGGTGTTCCTGTGGTAAAGCTGGAGAAAGAGTTGCCATGGGCCAGGGGAAGGGAGGACCCTAGTCCTGAGACTTTTCGTCTGAGGTTTCGGCAGTTCCGCTACCAGGAGGCAGCTGGTCCTCAGGAAGCCCTCAGGGAACTCCAGGAACTCTGTCGCCAGTGGCTGAGGCCTGAGCTGCATACCAAGGAGCAGATCATGGAGCTGCTGGTGCTGGAGCAGTTCCTGACCATCCTGCCACGGGAGTTCTATGCCTGGATTCGGGAGCATGGCTTGGAGAGTGGCAAGGCTCTTGTGGCCATGGTGGAGGACTTCACAGAGAGAACGTTGGAGGCCAAGGCGGTGGGTGAGAAGGGGGTATCTGGGTCTTGTTTTGTCGGTATGGGAAGGGGACATTTATTTTTTTTTTTTTAAATTTTTTTTAACGTTTATTTATTTTTGAGACAGGGAGAGACAGAGCATGAACAGGGGAGGGTCAGAGAGGGAGACACAGAATATGAAGCAGGCTCCAGGCTCTGAGCTGTCAGCACAGAGCCCGACGCGGGGCTAGAACTCACGGACTGCAAGATCATGACCTGAGCCGAAGTCGGCCGCCTAACCAACTGAGCCACCCAGGCGCCCCAAGGGAAGGGGACATTTAAAGAATTGAAAGGTTTGAAGAAGCAGTGGGAGTAGATGAGGTGTACAGTCTCCTTCATCTGCTCCCAGACTCCCTGAGGTACTTTTTGGAGGGCAGTGGAGTTTTCAGCATGAGAAGCCATTCCCAAGGAAGATGCAGGGCCTGTAGAAGAGCTGTTAGCTTCCTTTCTGGTCATCAGGACAAAGGCCTGGCCATATTTCCTTTGTGAGCCCCAGGCCCAAAGAAGGTAGTCATGACCAATTTGAAGATCCTTCATAGACTCCTTCTCTTTGGGCAGAGATGCATGTGGAAAGTGGGGAATTCCAATTGGGTGAATATTATTATTAAGAAGCATTGTCTAAACAGTGCTGTTTCGATATCTGGGACGTTGGCTCAAGTGGCTCACGTTAGTGGTTCTGTGGTAGTGTTCTGGTGACACCAAGTAACTGCATCTCAGATGCTTCCTTGGGACTCTGGCCACATGTTTGTCATTCTGTGGTATAGTCACCTTATTGTTGGCTGGGAAAGAAAAGAGTAGGACTGAACATTACTGTTTTGCTTGCAAGTCATCATCTTTCTTCAGTTTATTCTTCCTTTTCCTACTGCAGTTATTCGTGACTTCCTCTGTAATCCTAAGAATTATTTTTTTATTCCCAATTCAGGAGCTTAAAAGTAGACCAAGAAGGGCCTGTTTTTGTGAGTGTATCACAGTGTGAGTTGTCCTGATTTTCCTCGCTGTTTATAGAGCAAGTTTTTCTCACTAGCTAATTCACTGCTGAATCAAGGCTTTGTATTTTTTACTTTCAGCATTTATAATTGGGGGATTTCCTAGTAGGGAGCATTTTGGGCTAAAGTTGTCAACCAAACAATATTTAGTCTCTCTGTGATATTATTCCTGGTGGAATTTGGTCAGTATTGAGGCAGGCAGGAGGGACCCTTGTAAAAGGGCAGGGACACATAACAGTTGCTCGGAGCCTGATAAAGAGAGGTTAACCTCTTTTTCACCTTCTCACTGATGTCCTGGGGAAGAGCTGAGCCGGCTTTGTCCTCCTCTTGCAGTTGGAATGGTCCTTTTCTTTGTTCTCTTTTTAGGTTTTAATTCAACTCCCTCACCCAGGCCTCATTCTAATAGGTGTTGGGGACTGTTCTTAGGTTCCATGCCTCGTGCAGGGAGAACGGGAGGAGACAGCACTTTGCAGAGGCCCTTGGGAACCAGGTGTTCACCTGGGGCCAGTGGAGGTCAAGCCTGAGTGGGGGATGCCCCATGGGGAAGGAGTTCAAGGCCTAGACCAAGGCACTGAGGAGCAACTCAGTCAAGACCCTGGAGCTGGGACACAAGCCTTCCAGGAGCAGGGTAAGATGCGAACAGTAAAGAAGTAAGGATGCAGAAAACTGTGCTTTGTGACCCTCCTTTACAAGCCCAGCAGTTGATAAATAAGTTATCTGTGAGCTGTAATTAGGAGTTTTCCTGATTACTTCCTTGACTTTAGTAGGAAACAGATGAAGTGAAATTGTTTTCTATACCTTGACTCTCTGATTTTTGCAGGGGATATCTGGGATTGTGCTCTCTTACCATTTCTTCTCTTCTTTCCCTCACATCCCTTCTAGAAACCTCCTGGAAATATGCAGGTGACATATAGGGGGATTTTTTAAGGGGGCAGACAAACCATATCCCTAAAAGTAATGTATGACTTCATTGTGTTACTGAATCTCAAAGAGGGTTATTCCCAGAGTGTGACCAGAGAACATGAATAGCCTTCAAGGGCCAGGGTACATTGGGTCGAGACCATCTGCCCAGTTGAGAAGAGGGTAGGTCTGTGTGGAGTCTCCTTAAGGTTCCTGGGTTCTGTGTGTCAGGCAGTGGACACCTTTGAACAAGCTAACTACAAGACAGCACTAATCTTTCTCATGCTTTTTTTCCCCTTTGCTTAGCTCTGCCAGTTCTTCAGGCTGGTTCTGGCCTCCCTCCAGTGAACACCAGAGACCAAGAGATGGCAGCTGGGTTCCTTTCAGCTGGACCCCAGGTGAGCTGTACTTCTGCCTTTCTGACGTTGCTTTGAATGAGATTCCCCAAAGTTTCCCTGCACAACAAAGCGCTGCCCACAAGTTGAATTATTGTACCTTTCTTGTTCTGATGGATATGATAGCTTTGTTTTCTCCACTTTGTCATCCTGATTTGTTGAGTTGAGCCTTATGCCTTAGGGCCCAGGCATGAGGCTCAATTCAGTTGATTTTATTGCTCTGTGACTTTTTTTTTTTTAATTGACTCTGTATTACTTTTTACTGAGGAGGAAGACATTATTGATAGAAACCCCATAAGCCTGATCTAGGCAGTGGTGGTCGATCAGGAAATCAATACCCTTTGTAGATCATCTTTATGGATACTTTTGCTGCTGCTTTTCCTTGGGATCCTCTCCTCCTCCCGCGTCAGCAGGAATGTAGCTGACTCAGGGTTGGAGACTCCCTGGAACACTGAGCAGAGTGTTCCCTCTGGCCTCTACCCCGACTACACCAAGATGTGGCCTTGTTTGACTTCTTTGCCTGCCACAAATGGGGGTAATGAGCACAGTTGGGGCACTCTTGTCATGTCTACTCTGTGTTGAATGTTACCAGGGAGGTGGGAGATTTCCAGTGTGGCACCTTTTTGAAGGGGACAGTGAGTGTTTTGTTTTTTATTTTGAGAGAGAGAGAGAGAGCAGGGAAGGGGCAGAGAGAGAGGGAGAGATTGAGAATCCCAAGCAGGATTCTGCATTCAGTGTGGAGTCCAGCGCAGGGCTCGATGTGGGGCTCGAACACATGAATCATGAGATCATGACCTGAGCTGCAATCAAGAGTTGGATGCTTAACCAACTGAGCCACCCAGGTGTCCCAGAGACAGTGAGTTTTAAAGTGAAGAGTCCTTATAGAAGGAAGGTAGAAGGAAAGGGGTCGTTTGCCAGAAAAAAATGATGACTCAAATCTGGTCTAGCTAAAGCACTGTTTGGGCAAGTTTTATGCCTGTACCATTTCCTGTTCCTGTTTCCCTAGCATGTGTTTTGGAGGAGATGAAGGATGATAGCATGTTTTAATTTTTCCAGACCCTCTTTTTTGCCTTAATAGTTCTTCATGGTGTTGTGGATGATAGTGAATTTATTTTCTTTTATTACTATTTTTTTAAATGTTTATTTTAGAGAGAGACAGAGAATGTGCGTGTGCACAAGCAGGGGAGGGACAGAGAGAGAGGGAGACACAGAATCTGAAGCAGGCTTTGCACTGTCAGCTCAGAGCCTGATGTGGGACTCAAACCCATGACTGTGAGATCATGATCTGAACTGAAGTCAGTTGCTTAACTTAGCCACCCAGGCGCCCAATACTGAATTTATTTTAATACAGTATTGTTCTTAAGACAAGGCCTGCCCAAATATTTACTTCCCTTTGAGGGAAGATCAGTTTTAGATGAAGGGATAAATAGCTCTGGGTCTTGATCAAGCTTGAGGATTGAGTGGAGGCAATTGAAAAGCGGGAATTAGGTGTTGTGGTTGTTAGGGTACAACCTAGGTGTCTGCAGCAGAGACTCGGAAATATAGTAGCTCAGACAAGTCCATTATTTCCCTGTCATTAAACTATCAAGAGGTAGGGACTTGTGCTCCCAAGACCATCTAGGGGTCTGGTTCCTTCTGCCTTCTTGCTCTGTTCTTCCCTAGAGTATTATCCCTGTGTTTGCTTCCGCTTTTAGACTCTTCCTACTTTGGGATTATTTCTTTATCCGTAGCACTCTTCTGTTGTTTCAGGGGTTGGGACCATTTAAAGATATGACTCTGGCCTTCCCTGAGGAGGAATGGAGACATGTGACCCCAGCCCAGATAGACTGTTTTGGGGAATATGTGGAACCCCAGGACTGTGGGGTCTCACCTCCAGGTAAGACTGTTTCCATCCCAAAGGTAAGAAACTGAGGAGTTGTGAAAGTTACAGGTTGGAGTTCTTGCCCTTGCCCCAGATTTCAGAACCTGGTGCTACCAACAAAAGAAGGCAAGTAAATGGGTCCAAGGAAAGAGTGTGGACCCAGGGTTTAAGGAGCCGGGCATGTGCTTTCTTGTCGGGAGAGGAACCAGCGAGGGGGCAAGAAAACACAAGGTAGTTGTACTGGCTGTGATGAGACAGGTTGGTCATTAGGATTCCTGGAGCACCTATTCTGTCTCTGACTGAAGAGTACCCACGCAGGCTTGAAAGCAAAAGACGATCTTGTGTCTCGTTCCCTCAGCAGGGATTTATTGAGTGTCACTCAGGCACTGGCTCTAACTTTGCAGCTTTGTGTTGGGGCAGGACTAACGGTAGGGAAGGTTTCGGAGCACCAGGCGTGTGTACAGAGAATGCCCAGCTGCTCGATGTGGGCCCCTGTCACAGAGCAAGCAGAGCCTGGGCTGGGTCTGTCTCAGGTGGTGGCCAGGTTTTACCTGGGGTTGGAGCTGGAAGGGTGAGCCCATGATGCATATGGAAAGTGCTCACAGGAGGAGGAGCAGCAAGAGAAGGAGGAAGAGTGAGCCTGGTGAAGTACAGGGAGAGGCCCTGGCGGGGAAGCCGGGGAGGGCACTGCAGGGGCTGGAGACTGCCGGAGTGGTGGTATCTCTGCAGGTTGGAGAGGGAGAGGAAAAGAAACGTGAGTGGGAACAACCCTTTCCTCTGTTCCCTCTGCTTTTCTTTTCATAACTTTTTGAGTATGTGCTGACTGCTCATCTGTCCTGACTCCACCCCATCTGGCATTTTTCCA
This sequence comes from Panthera pardus, assembly GCF_024362965.1. Lineage (NCBI taxonomy): Eukaryota > Metazoa > Chordata > Mammalia > Carnivora > Felidae > Panthera > Panthera pardus. Next base: position 9,663,346 of record NW_026526969.1, on the reverse strand, counting down.
TCTTGAAATATGTTGAGGGATAAATGACAGTATCACTGTACTGCCTTTAGCGCATGAGAGAACTGGTCCTGGCTCCACCACTTACTGTGACCTTTCTGGGCTTCCGTTTCTTCAGTCGCAAAATGGGGACATTCACAGAGCTTTCATGGCGTCGTAAGGATTAAGTGAGATGATAAATCTTAGCATTTGGTGAATATGATAGTGTTAGATACTTTTATTAGCTATACAAATATTATTCCTTTATGAGTCAGTCAACATTCATTTATTCACCCAAAAATATTTTTTTGGTATTGTGGCCAGTACTCTGCCAGTCACTATGAAGAGTTAAAGTCCCTTGCCTTTGCGATCTTAGCAGTTCATATGAAGAGTCCTAATGCACGGAATAATGATCAGTATGGAGTAGTGTAAGGGGCCCTAGAGGAGGGGCTCAGGAGACCTGGGTCCAGGACAGGGTTGTCACACCATGGCAGTGATGTGAGTGGCCAAAGGATGCCGACATGTGTTACAAAGAGATGTAAGACTTCTTTTTTTATTAAAAACAATTATTAAAAAATGTTTATTTGTTTTTGAGAGAGAGAGACAGAGACAGAGTGGGAGTGGGGGGAGGGGCAGAGAGAAAGGGAGACACAGAATTCGAAGCAGGCTCCAGGCTCTGAGCTGTCAGTACAGAGCCCGACATGGGGCTTGAACCTATGAACTGTGAGATCATGACCAGAGCAGAAGTTGGACGCCTAATCGACTAAGCCATCCAGGCGTTCTGAGATATAAGACTTCTGTAGATGGTAGAGGATGTGGAAACCTTCAGACATAACCATGCGGTTCAGGACCTCTTGCAACACAGCTGAGATGGTGGGGATACCAATATTCTAGTGCCTTGATGCCCCCAGGGACCCTCTGCTGGTGATGCTGCTGTGTGTTGGAATGATTCTGCCCTCTTATTCCAGAGGATTTTTATACCTGCCCCGCCCCCTGTCCCTGCCATCTGACTGTTCTAAAGACTCTGGTTGTATTCTTGTGCTGTTCTCACTGTTTCAAACAACCCAAGCACTTGCATAAGCATTTATGCGGAGTCTGGGTGGGCCAAGGTCCATTTCCCACGCATACTGTCTACTGGCTGTCTCAACCTTCAGGTCTTCCTGTGATTTATTCCCATGTACTTGTGGCTCCTGCATTGATAGCTGTTTTGGATTAGGCCTGAGAAACTAGAATTCTATGATACATAATACCTAGCACATACTCACATCTCCCCAGGGTCCAGCTAAGACTCGTGCATTGCATTTAGTGTCAGTTTTACTATTCGTAACACCTGAAAACTGGAAATTACCCAAATGAATATCAGTCAAGTTCATAAATAGATTACAATATATTCTGACAGTGTCATACCAATGAAAAAGAACATAGTGTGATTATAGCTACATTCCATAATATGGGTGAATCTTACAAGGATAATAATGAGCAGAAGCATCCAGAAACAGTATTTGAATCCACTACACAAAGTTCAAGACCAGGTAAAAGTCCTGTATGCTGATAAAAGTTTGAATAGCATGTTAGCCAGGGGGCGGCAGAATATAGTCACTGGAGGGGCTGGGAGAGGGCTTTCTGGATACTGGTAGTTTCTTGAACTGGATGCTTTTTATATAGTTGTGTTCATTATGAAAATTCTTTGAATTCTACAGTTATGTTTTGTGCATCTTTACTTTCATGGAAAGTTTATAGAAGAATCTGTCAGAGGTGACAGCTGTGTCCTTCATATTTGTTTAGATTAGGCATGTGATGTTTTTCTTTTTGTGTTTTAACGGCCTTACCTGAAAGGACCCTTTCTGTGCCTAAGTGCTGCTTGTCATTTTTGTCTCTTTCTCTCTCCTTTTTTTTTTTAAGATTTTATTTTTAAGTAATTTCTGTACCCAATGTGGGGCTTGAGCTCACAGCCCTGAGATCAAGAGTCACATGCTATATTGACTGAGCCAGGTACCCCTCCTCTCTTTTTTTCTGTCTTGGCTCTTTTGCTTCCTAGGGCCTTCCCTTTTGTTCACCTTCCCTTCAGCCTGTTCTGTAAACAATTGTTCTGTTAATTTAGAGAGAGTGAAACAGGGATCAGAGAAAGAACTAGGAGGGTTGAGGCATTTCAGCAGCATTCACGTGCATTTCAGTCTGGTAGAAGTCAGTGACAGACCGGATTCATTCATTCATCCAGTAGTTAGTAAGCCTGTGACAGTCTCCCAGGAGACCCAGATTAATAAAATCTGGTTAGATGGAGGGAGGAACGGGGGCAGGGACCATGTGCTGAGCAAGTGTATGGAGGCTATGGAGAACTCCCAAGTAGCCCACCTGGAATAAGCTGGAATAGGTTTATAATCTCTAGGGCAGGGAGAACACCTTGAGGAATGTAAAATGGCATTTTCAACAAGGTTGTGTATAAATAAGTGCACAATAAACAAAGTGCTAATTCAGTATAAATGTGCTGAAGAGACATAGCTAAGAGAGTAAGCAGGGAATGTTTCTTCAAGGAGATCATTGAGTTAGATTTAGAAGGAAATACAAGTCTGAGTTAGAAAATTAACTGAGAGCACATTAAGATTTGGCAGACTATTCTGTAAAAAGATATGGAGAGTTTTAGCTCAGGTTGCTACAATAGAATATTATAGGCCAGTGGCTTAAAACAACAAACATTTATTTCTCCGAGTTCTGGAGGCTGAGAAGTTCAAGATCAAGGTTCCTGTAGATTCAGTGTCTGGAGAGCGCCCTCCTCCTGGCTTGCACCTGGCTGCCACCTCACTGTCTTCACATGGCAGACAGAGTGAGATTGTGGGATTGAGGGATCTATCCTGTGTCTTTGCCTCTCCCATCATGAGGGATCATGCTCACATGATTTCTGTGCTAAGAGCTCTGGTTTCCCTTCCTCTTTTTATAAGGACACTGATCCCATCATGGGGGCTCCACCCTAATGACTGTACCTTATAACTTCCTGAACAGCCCATCTCCTGATATCATCACGTTGGAGCTTAGGTTTTCAACCTATGAATTTGGGGAAGACACAAACATTCAGTCAGTAACAAAGTGGGAAAAGGTAAAGTGAAGTCTGGTTTTAGAGTCCATGAAAGAAAACTGTATTGAGGTTATTGGTCAAAGGGAAAAAGAAAGAACTGTTAATGGGACATCTTTAGAAGCCAAGTTCTAACCTAGAACTTTACTTTCATAACTGCTACAGAATTAGCTTGTATCTCCTTTGTCCTATAGGCATTGGGAGCAAGGAAAAAGAGTCTAAAACCCAGCAGGCAGACCTCAAGGGGTCGCTTGCTCGGGTGACGGCAGAGAGGTTTGGGGAAGCCACGCTCCAGAGCCCTGAGCTTGGAAGAACCTGTGAGCAGGAGCCCAGTAGCTCTGTGGGAAACATGCCAGGGCCACCTCCTCCTCAGCATGGTGTCATACCCCTGCCCGATGACCTCAAGACCCACAGCTCCTTTTGGAAGCCTTTTCAGTGCCCCGAGTGTGGAAAAGGCTTCAGTCGGAGCTCAAATCTTGTCAGACACCAGCGAACCCATGAAGAAGAGAAATCCTATGGGTGTGTCGAGTGTGGGAAGGGGTTCACCTTGAGAGAGTACCTCATGAAGCACCAGAGAACCCACCTGGGAAAGAGACCCTATGTGTGCAGTGAGTGCTGGAAAACGTTCAGTCAGAGGCACCACCTCGAGGTCCACCAGAGGAGTCACACAGGGGAGAAGCCTTACAAGTGTGGTGACTGCTGGAAAAGCTTTAGCCGGAGGCAGCATCTGCAGGTGCATCGGAGAACTCACACAGGGGAGAAGCCCTACACTTGTGAGTGCGGCAAGAGCTTCAGCAGGAACGCAAACCTGGCTGTGCACCGGCGAGCCCACACCGGGGAGAAGCCGTATGGGTGCCAGGTGTGTGGGAAGCGGTTCAGTAAAGGGGAGCGATTGGTCAGACACCAGAGGATCCACACTGGGGAGAAGCCCTACCACTGTCCAGCCTGCGGGAGGAGCTTCAACCAGAGGTCCATCCTCAATCGGCATCAGAAAACTCAGCATCGCCAGGAGACCCTGGCACAGTAAGGATGCACCTTTTTTACGAAAGGAAGGTGCTGAAAGGTGTAGGACCTTTCAGGATCGCCAAGTGGAGGGAGATCCCATTGGAGGATGCATTCGTCTTTCCTCACTGAAGGGCTTTGAGGAGGGAGTGGTAGAATGATAGGGTGAGAAAGGCACTTTGACCCATTTTCTTTCCATTTGTTGTCAAACAGAAGCAAGGCGATGCCTGATTTATTTTGAGTTTCCAGAGAGCACAGCTCCTCACGTCTCTTATCCAAGTGGTGCAAACTGTTTTTTACTGTCTTTTGGGAAATTACATCCTGAACTTCAGTTCAGGTTGAAGTTTTTCTCCTTCATTGGGATGTCATGTACGCCTCGAGCAAGTCTGACAAAGTTTTGTCCCATGTTGGCAAGTTACACCTCATTGTGATGAGGGCTGTATCGACCTGCAAAATCATTAGTTCAGACTCTGCCTCTCTTCTTTTCCATTTAACAAGTATTTATTGAACAGCTACTGTGTCTGGTGCTGGGAGCACAGTGGTGAATGAGGCACCTGAGATGTGAGCCTCCTGGAACTGGTGATTTAGCAGTGGAAACACACACAGAACCATTAATAGCTCCAGACATTCTAAGTTATGTTTGTGGTACGTGCTGTTTGAGAGGGTAGTCTTCTTCTGGTGCTCACTCGTTCTGCCCTGCCACTCAGGTGCTGGATCTTCCCCTCCCTAGTTAGGATCTCTCAGGCAGCCTTGTTTATTTTACTTTATTTTTACCCCCTTTGTCTCTGTAACAGCATACCCTCATTTGTATAGTTTCCCCATTATTCCTTGTACTGTAACAACTATCCACCCATCCAGTAGGAAATTAATATTTTGCTATTGATTACCGAATAAACATGAAAGTATTTTAAAAAGTGTTCAGTTCTATATAAAGATCTAATTAAATAAATCTGAAAGATGAACTATTAATGCACTGTACTTGATGGCATTTTACAGCATATAAGATGCTTTTTTTTCTATTTTCACTTTATCATTCCACACGTATTTATTGAGGCCCAACAGTGTGCCAGGAACTCTTAGGTGCTTGCCATATATCAGTAAATAAAATGGGAAAAGTCCCTGACCTCGTGGAGCCTATGTTTTAGTGAATATATTTGATCTTCAGAACCTCCTAAGGTGGAACCCATGGGTACTCCCATAAACTCTCTGGACCCGGGATCTGAGCCTTTGTCCTTGGTCCTTGTCAGTGTCTTGCCTTGAAATGCATTCGCCACCTACCTCTTGCTACCGGATAGTCTCTGTCAATACATCTAGATCCTTGTCATCTGAGAGGCTCTCAGTTGCCAACTAGGACTGATGAGGTAGTAGCAATGTGTTTTACATAAGTGCCGATTCAAGCAAAATAGAGATGTTTGTAGGCATTTAAAAATACTTAATGAGAAGATACAGTATTTGTACTGTTTACACTTTCTTATTTTGCCATCACTAAAAGGTTTCCTTTCTGTTTAAAATTCTGTTTAAAATATCTGTGTAATGAGCATGGACTACAATGCAGTGTTGTTGTAGTGCTATGCTTTCAAATGCTGGACGCTGGGTGAGTTTTTTTTTTGTTGACATGGTACTATAATTATAAGATGTGATTTGTTTTGTGGTGCCTTTTAATATTAGATTCTTTTACTCTAAGGTTTTTTTCTCCCCATTTTTTTATTGTAAATCAGATAAATGATGACTTCAACACAGTTGTATTACTCAGTCTACTTTGAAACACATTATTTTATCACATATTTCTTAGATAACTATGGTAGATAGCCATGATGTTTAATTTTGATTTAGCAGATGATTTCCTGGCCTCTCCACTGTCTCCATGAGCCTCTAGTAGCCAGGCCATAAATGTATCTGAGGTGTCATCCACTATCTGAGACACTAGGCTGCTTCTCCTTAGCAGTGTTGTGATCCAGATGCAGAATCAGCTCTTTTTTCCCCACTTCCCAGACAAGCTTGGCAAAGCTTGTAGCCAGCTAGCAGCCAAACCCAGGGAAAGGCTTTTCATGAGTCTCTGGCTTCTGGTCTGTAGGACCTGGGGGCTGACCTGGCTTGAGCTTGGCCTTCTCTAGGAGGTCCATATTCCAAAGCTAGGTGAGGAGTGTTGGGCCACTACAGGCTGGGAGCTTGCTTATCAGTGGTCTTTCTGTTTACCTGAATTAAATGGTTAGATTCTTTTTGATAATATGCTTAGCCAAATAGGACTGTGGGTTTTCAGCCAGTTGGAATCTCTTCAGAGAAACTCAGGTAGGAGCCAGGCCTTGCTTTTTTTCTTGGGTGCCTGTATCTGCTTTGAGACCAAAGTTTATGGATGATGCCTCAAACAGCCTCAAAAAATTTTTTCCATGGAATTTTAGTAGCATGTATTTTTGTTATGTATTCAAATGTTAAATACTTTTCTGTATTTTTCTATTTAGAGATTTTTTTATAATAGAAAATTTCAGACATATATAATGAATCCCTATGTATTCATTATTTGGCTTTACCCATTGTAAACTCCTAGCCGATCTTGTTTTATTTCTATACCCTTTTCCCTGTCTTCCTACCCTACTGAAGTATTTCAAAACAGCTCCCAAATACTGTCTATAAATATTTCAGTGTGTACCTCTGAAAGGTAAGAACTCCTTGAGGGACGCCTGGGTGGCTCAGTCAGTTAAGTGTCCAACTCTTGATTTTGGCTCAGGTCATGACCCCACAATTCGTGAGATCAAGCCCCGCGTTGAGTTCTGTGTTGACAGCGTAGGGCCTGCTTGGGACTCTCTCTTTTCCTCTTTCTCTGTCTCTCTCTGCTCTTTCCCTGCTCGCACTTGCTCTCTCAAAATAAACTCTTTGCAAAAGAAAACCCACAATACTATTATCATACCAATAAAAATAATTTCGTAATTTGCAATTGTTTTCTTAAAAAGCACATACTTTTAAAAAGTTTATTTGAATTAGGATCTAAATAAGATGCATAAATTGTAATTCGTTGCTTTGTCTTCTAAGTCTTACAATGTATAATTCCTATTCTTTTTTCTCTTGAAATTCATTCATGGAAGCAACTGCATTTATTTATCCTGTAGAATTTCTTGTCTTTGAATTTTGCTGTTTGCATATCCATGACGTTATTTAATATGTTTTTTTGCCCTCTATATTAACCAAAAACTTAAAGGAGTAACCAAATTCATTTCTTGTATTTTGGCAAGAACACATTATAGATGATGGCATGTCTGGTTGTTTCTCTCTGATGTTAGGATCCTAGATGTATTTATTTCATAAATTCTATAAATGATTCATTTATTAGCTGGAATGCCTCTGTCAGAAATTTTTCCTCATTAACCATTAGGTTTCTTAGATAGAGTTCATACAGGAAAGGAAATGCTTGATTCGTCTTTTTGCCTGTTTTCACAATAATGATCTGGTTGCTTTGTTTTCTGTAATTGTGATAGGTATTTTTTCAATCAGAATACATTCATGGATTTTGGATTTACAGCCAGTCCACTGTACTTCTTGATGCTCAGATCATTTCACTTTTGGTCATTGGGAGCCTTTTCAACTTGCCTCCTGATTCCTTTTGACATAACTCTAATCATTTTTGATAGCTTCTTTATTTTCTGATAGGACAGGATGTTGCAAACTCCTCTTGTACATTTCCTGCTCCCTTTGAGAGTGAAGAGAAGTGCTATTAATTATGCCAGGACAATATTGCAAAGTGGGACTCCAGGACAGACCGGGATATTTGGTCACCTTATATACAGCCCTCATTGTGTGTGATTGGGTGTCTGTGGTTTCTTCACCCAACTATAATGTTGGGCAGTTTCAGGGCTGGCAGGTAGTGTGTCCCATGCTGCTGTGATAATGAAGAGTGCCACTCCAAGGGGTATGACCTTTGTAAGAGAAACCCCTTTTTATACCTTGGGTGGTGACTTTCTGCCCAAGGTCTGTCCTGGGGAGCTATTGCATTAAACATTTGCTTTTCAAAATGTATGTCATGAATATTATCAGCAGCCTGATTAACTATATTTCAGTACTTTCAGGTCCTCTTTTATTCCAGCCTAGGGGCAATTTGAAGAGCCCTTGTTTCTTAAAAAGTAAGTTGGTTTCAAGTTCATCATGCAACACAGGCTGACTTTATCTACTTCTGAGGTGAGGAAAGTAACTATGAGGAACATGTTTCTCTAGAGTCTACTTGCCCTTTTATTTTTTTATTTGTATTCTATTTTTAATTTTTTTTAAAGTTTATTTATTTTGAGAGAGAGTGTACATGAACGAGCATGTGAGTGGGGGAGTGGCAGAGAGGGGGAGTGAGAGAATCCCAACCAGGCTCCACACTGGCATTACAGGGCTGATACGAAATTCAAGATCATGACCTGAACTAAAATCAAGAGTTGGATGCTTAACTGACTGAGCCATCCAGGAGACCTGGTACTTGTTCTTTTACAATTTAGCCAGTTTCTCAGCCTCTGCACTACTAATATTTTGTGCCAGGTAGTTCTTTGTTTTTGGAGGCTGTCCTGGCTGTTTTGTGCATCAACCTACTACATGCTAGTAACACTCCCCAGTCATAACAACTAAGGAGGTTTCCAGACATTTCCAAATGTCCCCTGGGTGGCAAAATTGACCCTTGCTGAGAATCACTGCTTGTAACATTCAGGATAATTGCTGTTGCGAATGAGATGTTTTGTTTTTTTCTAATTTAAATTTTAGTTAGCCAACATAGAATACAATATTGATTTCAGGAGCAGAATTTATTGATTCATCACTTAGAGCATGCAGTGCTCATTACAACTGCTCTTCTTAAGTACCCATCATTCATCTAGCCCATTCCCCCCCCCCCCCCCCATTAACCCTCAGTTTGTTCTCTATCTTGTTAAGTAGTTGGTTTAGTGAAAGAAAGGACTGGCATTTCAAGGACTAGAGCTATTTCCTGCTAAGCTTAATACCCCAGCCTAACTTTCTAGAGAACAAAGTTTTACTAGAGATCACTGGGATTAAATGTAGTATTGCCATGTAGAGCCAAGAGCTATTGAGATAGAATCTCAGGATAGAGGCGTGGAAACTCTAAAACCTAGGTGGTTTCTATGCAGGCAACCTGGCTTATTGCTTTGGGTTCTTTTCAGGCAAGCACCTGCCACAGAGCCTCTATATCACAGAGAACTTTTGCTTGGGGCCTAGATTCGCCTTTCCCAGTAAATGCATGTGTGTAGTGGGGGCCACTTAAACTCAATGCAGCCAATGCCAGCCTTTTTTCCTTCATAGTAAGGTCCTCAAGGCACACAGTAGACAGTAAATATTTCAAGGAAAGTTCTGGATTTCTGCCTTTTTTAGTAGCTAGAATGGTCATAAGAGTGCCTGAGGAAGAAACATGACATCTCATTGCCCCTAGTGGCCCTTCTGATATGGCTGACATCTCTAGCTGTTGTGCTACCAACTGCAGTCACATCGAATTCACTTAGAAATGCCATAAGCCAAAGAAATTCACTGGGGCTTCCTACAATTTTGTATTCCTATCTTATTTTTTTCCTTTTATCTCAGTTTCTGAAGGACACATTTCTAAAGATTTATCATGTCCAACCTATCCCCAGTATTGACACATTTCAATAAAAAATTTCAGTAAAAATTTGTTCATGACAGGGAGGGCGGGCAACGTTCTCCCTTGTGTTTGTTGCTGGGAATCTGAACTGCTAAGAGTGAGGATGGAGAGGGTTGGGTAAGGCAGGTGTTGTCCCTTGATAAACAGAGGGACTTGGGAGGAGCAATTCCAGTTTCCTGGAAGGGTGAATGGGCTCCAGTAGAATGGCTGCCATTGCTGCCACATGCTGTAGCCATAGCTCTGTCATCTGAGTGGCCAGAGACCAGGAAATGGCTGTACTCCCAAGAGCTCACCTCATATGTTTTCCCTTCCTTAGTAAAAACCATAATCTCTGGAAAAGGTAGTAGATTAACCTTCAGATAGATTGGAAACAAAGAGGTGGCACAAGTCTATACCTTGTGACTCCCACCTCTGGGAGCTATTTGAGTATTATGTTATCTCTGTGTCTGTGAAACAGTTGAGGACAATCTGATCTACATCACCTAGAGATTTCATTGACTCCTGCAAAAGCTCAGCCTATTGTATGAACAGGAAAAGTAGAATGAACAATAAGTGGTTTCTCATCAAGAGCCAGTCTTCTTACTAGGTTTCTCCAGTCTTTAAGGGTTCCTGCTGCCTGAACTGAGGTGCTAATGGAAGGACTGGAAAGTAAGAGATGGAAAAAATCCCAGCACTTAAAACAGTGTGGAACTCATTTGTAAATAGACCAATGGAATAGCAGGAAAGTTTGAGAAATAGCCCTGGCTCTGTACTGAAGAGGTTAATTTTTTTAAAAGTCACATTGGTATAATTGGATAGCTATTTGGAGAAAGATAGAAATAGACCCACTTCTCACATCATATCCAAGAGTGAACTCCAGATGTATCAGGGATGTAACTAAAAAATGAAACTACCCAAGTACCAGAAGACACTGTGGATGAATTCCTCTAAAACATGGGTTCAGGGAAAAGACTTTAAAACTATGGCTTAAAATCCAGATGCACTAAAAGAAAAGATTGGTGCATTCCTACATAAATATTTTGAGAATTTCTGAATGGCAAAAACCATAAGCAAAGACAAATGACAAGTTGGGAGAAAATAGTTGCAACATAACACAAAGTTCCAGTATTTCTAGTATATGAAGAACTTTGTAAAAAAATGAGTTAACCCCCCAAACAAAACAACCCCACTGAAAAATTGATAAACTAGAGGTCACAAAAAAAGATACCGAAATGGCTATTAATGATATAAAAAGATGTTCACCTTGGCTCAAAATAAACTCCAATTAAAACTGCACTGAGAGATTTCTTTTCCATCACATTGGCCAAAATTCCAAAGCTTGACAATACACACTATTGATGAGTTTGTGGGGAAACAAACAGGAATTCTTACCCATTGCTAGCAGAATGCAAAATAGTGCAGCCTCATGTGGGGGAGAATTTAGTAATAGCTAACAAAATTATGGATGAATTTACTGTAAAGATATCCCTCTAACAATATGAAAATACACATGCACAACATTATTCATTACAGCATTCTTACTGCAAAAAATACTGGAAGCTGCATAAATATCCAAGATAGGTGATTGAAAAAATTATGACACATCCACACAATGTAGTATTGTGCAAATTTTAAAAACATCATGGGGCATCTAGGTCGCTCAGTGGGTTAAGCATCTGATTCTTGGTGTCGGCTCAGGTTATGATCTCATAGTTTGTGAGTTCAAGCTCCACATTGGGCTCTGCGCTGGCAGCATGGAGCCTCTCTTTCTCTCTCTCTCTCTGCCCCTCCTCCACTCCCACTGTCTCTGTCTCTCTCAAAATGAATAAATACACTTTAAAAAAGTAAAAAACATTGGGTCAGTTTTCACAATTGGAATATGAATCTGGCTTAGGTAGAATCATATCAATGTTAAATGTACTAATGTTGATAATTGTGTTGTGGTTATGTAAGAGAATATCCCTGTTCTTAGGAAATACACACTGAAAAATTTAAGGATAAAGGACCATTGTGTATATGTGAGGAGGGGGAGGAAGGAGGAAGAAGAGGGAAGAAAAAAAACAAGGTAAAAATGTTAAGGATAAGTTAATCCAGGTAAAGGGATATATGGATACGTTGTACTATTGTCATTGTAATTTTTATGTAATTATTGAAAATTCTTGAAATTATTTTATTATAAAAATTTCAAGTGTTAAAAAAAAGAAGAACTAACATCATTTACTACTACTGACCGTGGGAGGAAAAGGGTCCCACGTACTTGTCCAATGATAATGGCCCTAAAGTGGGAGCAAGAGGGTGGCACAGCATATAGTTCACAAGATACACCAATTTAATCATACCTCATCTTGCTCAAGAGCTGCAGATTCATTCCTACATTTTTTTCACTGTGCATGGTGGGCCAAGCCTCCATGCAGTGAATGAAGCTGGTGTGGCAGCTTTCTTTTCGGTGTCTTCATCCATATTCTTGATTTTGTGTAGGTGTACTCACAAAATACTTTCCATTCAGCCTTTAGACTGGTCATTTGCTTCAGGCCTTGTGACCTCTACAGGTGCTTTCAGCCACATTATACCTCCTGCTGCAAATTAGGGATCATCTTCCCCAAACCTGCTGGCTTTAGCCCGTTGCTTCAGGGAGCATCTTTGGTCATTAATGCATGCTCTGGTTGATACATATGTACAGGTATCCCTGTGGGCATTCAATCTCACAGTGTTTTGGAATTATTTCATAATTTGTAATTTACTTGGTGCTTATGACAGACCTCTACAACAGTACAAAACTGATGGTCAAATAAATGAAATCTGGAGGGTTAACTGGTTTGAACAGCAATGAGTTAAAAGGGAAGAGTAAGCCTCATTGTAGAATTGTTGAATATGAAATAACAGAAGGGTTGTTAGATGTTGGGGACTGGTCTTTAGAAGGCAGGTCAGGGTTGAAAGCCTAGTTTTTTGGTGTGTTTTGTTTTGTTTTTTAGAGTCAGTGGGTATGCCAGAAATTAGGCTTTCTGGGTGCCTATCACACACCCCTAGTATGTGATAGAGTTTACCTACCATCCAGTGACCCTGGGTATACATCTAGAAGCTCCCCCAATGCCAAGCCCTAGCAAACTTTGCAGGACCTCAGCTCCAGCCCACATCTAGTATCTTTACGCACGTTAGATCAGCAAGAGCTGTTATGCCTAGAGACCCATAACGTTCCAGTGTCCTCACTGGTCCCTGACTGCTCTGTCACCCCCTACTCCAAATGTGACCCTGATGCCTCTCTGGTAAATCCTACCTGGCTCTGATCATACCTCTACATTGAAGTACTTTATACTTCAGGAAACTCAGGGAAGGGGAGTAGTGGGACATGTAACTGGATTGTGTGGGGTTGGACTTTAGAAGATCATTTTCTCATAGAATAATGGCATCTGACTCAAAAGATCCAGTGTAGCAGATCTAGAAGTTAGTGATCCAGCTCCACTGTCTGAGAACTTTCCCTTGCTTTCCACGCTACTGCAGAGGATACTGCTGCCTCTGGGTGGTAGTCAACACTCAGTAAATCCAGCTATGTCAGCTTGCTCGGGTGTATTCACATCCTTGCTAGTGGTGGAGTTAGCAAGTCTTTGTCATACTTTGTGCTCAAGGTGAAAACTGTCCTTAGGATAGTCCAGATAGAGGTTTTGTTCTTTATGCTGTTAAGTTAATTAAAAACGGAGGCCATTAATTTGACTGAGGTAGTTCTAATGCCTTGGCAGCCTACATAAGCAACCCAAAACCTAAGTCTGTAAATGCCTCAAGGTTAAGAAATCAAAACATAAGGACAAACAGTCACAAACAGCCAACTGGGCTTTCTCATACAAGACAAATGTAAGCTCTAGCCAATCAAATGGTTTCCTTGCTTTGCTTCCTATCTTTTTACATGTCTTGCCACTACCTCCTGTGGATAGAGTGCTGCTAACCACTTCTGGTTTGATACTGCCTGATGGGACTCAGTTTTTGCTCAAACTTAACAATTTAAAAACGCTTCAGGTTATCTTTTAACAGTGCTTTTCAACAGAGATTCTCAAATTATTATCTGAAGACCACTTGACATCAAAATCCCCTGGGGAACTTTTTTTTTTTTTTTAACATTTATTCATTTTTGAGAGAGAGAGATACAGAGCATGAGTGGGGAAGGGGCAGAGTGAGAGGGAGACATAGAATCAGAAGCAGGCTCCAGGCCCTGAGCTGTCAGCACAGAGCCTGACACGGGGCTCGAACTCACAGACTGCGAGATCATTACCTGAGCCGAAGTCGGACATTTAACTGACTGAACCACCCAGGTGCCCCTTGGGAAACTTTTAAAAACTGTATTTGTGGATGGAGTAGTGGTCCAAAGGGACCTAAGAATCTTCATTTTACCCAACTCCTCAGATGATAATAATGCACATAAATTTTAAGAATGGTAGCTCCATTGAGTAGAACACTGTGGCTTCACCAGAGCGCTCATTCAAACATTGGAACAGATCCTGAAGTTTACTCCCACCAGCCCAGAGCAAGTATGAGATGGCTCTAGGAAGGAACAGCAACGCATGACCTTCCATAGCAAAATGTTACTGTACTCCTCTCAGGTTGTAGCCATAACACACAAATTTCTTCAACAATACAGGACAGTTACATCCTGATGTCCCACTAGCAAAGTACTTTGTGAACTAACAGAACCAAATCTGTAAGTTGTTCTGAGATCTGTGTTGGCAAAAGATCTTTAACAGTATTCTTTTAAGTAAACTCTTTGTTCTGTATAACTATAGAGGAGGATTCAGAGTGCATTGAAGGCATTGATGGCGAGACCACTGAAATGATACAGGAGAGTTTGAGAAAGAGCACAGCTTCTGTGACTGAGAATCAGTCCTCATCCAGAAGTCGAGTTCAATAGTAGACTGGATTCTAGATCAGATCTCTGTTCAAGAAAAAAAAAAAAAGCCTTCCCTTTTGTTTTGTTTTTTTGAATGACGTGTTGTTTCCTCTTATTTTACCTTGACTTCTTAGTAAAATATCTTAAGATGTAATCCTTTTGTGCCTGACTAAAGTAAAGTGATGTTTTGATTTGTTGAAGGAAAAAGAAGATAAGGGGGAGAAAGATAAGGGAGGGGAAGACTAAGTGCAGGGCCGTTTGTAGATTTGGCTGTCACTTTGTTGGAAGAAGCCTTCACAAAGGACACATTTCCTTTATTATGTAGAGGTAGCAAAAATAATTCTCCTTATCTCATTCCACTGGATCTTTTCTCAGTATTTTATTTTATTTTATTTTATTTTATTTTATTTTATTTTATTTTATTTTATTTTATTTTATTTTATTTTATTTTATTTTATTTTATTTTTTATTTACTTTCCAGTGTAGTTTCAGGTGTACAATTTAGTGATTCAACTATTCCATACAAAAATACAAAATGTTTCACAAATTTGCATGTTATCCTTGTGCAGAGGCCATGCTAATCTTCTCTGTATGGTCCCAGTTTTAGTCCTGGGAAGCTGTCAAAGTGAGCACTCTTTTCAGTTTTAATATCTATTTCCTTACCACCCTTCCATCCAAACTGTTCCAAACCTACTTTGTTTACATGGAGCTGACTCTAGGTGTCATCTAAGGGGAGATCCATTCCTATACTGTAATTTCTATAGACCATATCATGGTCAGAATAGCTCCATTCATACAGAACACACTGACATCTCAATATTGGATCTTTATTCAATATGTATTATATTACTGCATTTCATTTTCCTTTCCTAATTTAGTAAGTGTAGTAGCAAAAACGAAAAAAAAGTAGTAGACTAACCTCAAGCTAGGGGCACCTGGGTGGCTCATGTGGTTAAGTGTCTGACTTTGGCTCAGGTCATGATCTCACCATTTGTGGGTATGAGCCCTGTGTCAGGCTTTGTGCTGACAGCTCAGAGCCTGGAGCCTGCTTCTGATTCTGTGACTCCCTCTCTCTCTGCCCCTCCCTGGCTCAGCTTGTGCTCTGTCTCTCTCTGTCTCTAAAACATAAATAAACATTAAAAAAATTTTTTAGAATAGCCTCAGGCTACAGACAGATAGAAAGACATGCAACTTTTCACCGAAGACGTTTAATAGAGATTTCAAGGTTTGTTTGTTTGTTTTTATCTCTTAGTTTGAGTGTGGAGAAAATAGAACACTTGTACACTGTTGGTGGGAATATAAAAAGCAAAAGTGCTTCGTAAGACAGTATGGCGTCTCCTCAAAAAATTAAAACTCGAGTTACCATATGATGTAGTAATTCCACTTCTGGGTGTAGACTCCAAAGAATTAAAAACAGGGACTGCCATGTTCATAGCAGTGTTATTCACCATAGTCAAAAGGTGGAGGCAACCCAAGTGTCCATCAATGGATGAATGGATAAGCAAAATGTGGTCTTTCCATAGAATGGATTATTCAGCGTTAAAAAGGGAGGACATTCTGACATGCTACAGCATGGATGAACCTTGAAGGCATTGTGCTAAGTGAAATAAAAGGACAAGTGCTGTATGATTCCATTTATATGAAGTACCTAGAGTAGTCAAATTCAGAAAGACAGAAAGTAGAGGAGTGGTTGCCAGGGTCTGGGAGCAGAAGGAATGGGGAGTTGGTGTTTAATGGGTGGAGAGTTTCAGTTTTGCAAAGTGAGGAGTTCTATGGAGGGATGATGGTGTGGCTGCACAACAGTGTGAATGTACTGTATGCCACTGAACTGAGCACTTTAAGATGATAAATTTACGTTATATGTATTTTACCACTAAAAAAAAAAAGACAGAAATGTGCATTGGCTTTATCAACTTAAAGAATCATTGGTGGTATTGGTAAGAGCAGTTTCAGTGGCATGGTGGGGTGGGGGGAAGCGAGATTCCAGGGTGTTTTGAATTCTCCCTTGAGTTCTAACTCACAGATACTGCTACCCACTTTGAAGATCAAATAGGCATCTCAAACTTATCACAAAACCAACCGCTTGGTTTTCTCTCCACCATCCAAACCTCTCTCTCTCTCTTTTTTTTTTTTTTTCTCATCTTAGTGGATAGACCTTGCATTCCCTCAGTTGCTCAGGCCAAAAAGCCTACAACACTCTCTCATACCCCGAATCCACACCATCAGCAAATTCTGCTGGTTCTCCGTTCAACCCACACACAGTCTGGCAACTTAATATTACCTCCAGCATGTTCAGGTCCGAGCCACCATCTCTCTTGGACTACTTTAACAGCCTTCTGATTAATTTGCATGCTTCTATTCTTTCTTCTTGATAGTCTCTTCACCATATAAGAACCAGACAATCTGTAGAAAATATAAATAAGATTATCTCACTTCTCTGTTCAGAACTTTCCAAAGGCTTCCCTTCTCAGAATAAAAGCCTGAGTTAACTGTTACTTAACTAACAGTTCTTCCTGGAGCACATTGACCAACATGCCAGGAATGCTCCCTCTTAGGGGCTATGCTTTTGTTCTCTTTGCCTGGAACCCATTTTCTCAAGACCTTTTGCAACTTTATATCTCTTCTTCATGTGAGTTTCTGTTTTGAGAGACCTTTCCTAACTACCTGTGATATTTTTAAAATGTGTCTGCAAATTCTTTGTCATTCTTCCCATTAAGAGATAGAGTCTGATTCCTTTCCTCTTGAATATTGACTGACCTTCGTGACTCTTAACAAAATACGGAGGCAGTGAGGCTATGTTACTCCTCATGGTAGGTCATGAAAAACAGTAGTTGGGATGCTGGCCTTGGAACAGAACCGTCATGCTGTGAAGAAGCCCATGTCACACAGACATGCCACACTCCAGCAACAACAGCCCTAACTGTGGTCCTCACTGACAACCAGCATCAACCGTTAGATGCATGAGTGGGGAATCCTTCAGGAGAACTCCAGCCCAAGCTTGTTTGTATACAACTGCATGATGGACCCTGAGGGAGCATTGCTGAGATCAACCCAGTCACCCCCAGAAATATGAAAGAGAAAATAAATGATTGCTGTTATTTTTTTTTTACTTTTATTTTATTTTATTTATTTATTTTTTAATATATGAAATTTATTGTCAAATTGGTTTCCATACAACACCCAGTGCTCATCCCAAAAGGTGCCCTCCTCAATACCCATCACCCACCCTCCCCTCCCTCCCACCCCCCATCAGCCCTCAGTTTGTTCTCAGTTTTTAACAGTCTCTTATGCTTTGGCTCTCTCCCACTCTGACCTCTCTCTTTTTTTTTTTCCTTCCCCTCCCCCATGGGTTTCTGTTAAGTTTCTCAGGATCCACATAAGAGTGAAACCATATAGTATCTGTCTTTCTCTGTATGGCTTATTTCACTTAGCATCACACTCTCCAGTTCCATCCACGTTGCTACAAAAGGCCATATTTCATTCTTTCTCATTGCCACGTAGTATTCCATTGTGTATATAAACCACAATTTCTTTATCCATTCATCAGTTGATGGACATTTAGGCTCTTTCCATAATTTGGCTATTGTTGAGAGTGCTGCTATAAACATTGGGGTACAAGTGCCCCTAGGCATCAGTACTCGTGTATCCCTTGGATAAATTACTAGCAGTGCTATTGCTGGGTCATAGGGTATGTCTATTTTTAATTTTCTGAGGAACCTCCACACTGCTTTCCAGAGCGGCTGCACCAATTTGCATTCCCACCAACAGTGCAAGAGGGTTCCCGTTTCTCCACTTCCTCTCCAGCATCTATAGTCTCCTGATTTGTTCATTTTGGCCACTCTGACTGGCGTGAGGTGATATCTGAGTGTGGTTTTGATTTGTATTTCCCTGATAAGGAGCGACGTTGAACATCTTTTCATGTGCCTGTTGGCCATCCGGATGTCTTCTTTAGAGAAGTGTCTATTCATGTTTTCTGCCCATTTCTTCACTGGGTTATTTGTTTTTTGGGTGTGGAGTTTGGTGAGCTCTTTATAGATTTTGGATACTAGCCCTTTGTCTGACATGTCATTTGCAAATATCTTTTCCCATTCCGTTGGTTGCCTTTTAGTTTTGTTGGTTGTTTCCTTTGCTGTGCAGAAGCTTTTTATCTTCATAAGGTCCCAGTAATTCACTTTTGCTTTTAATTCCCTTGCCTTTGGGGATGTGTCGAGTAAGAGATTGCTACGGCTGAGGTCAGAGAGGTCTTTTTCTGCTTTCTCCTCTAAGGTTTTGATGGTTTCCTGTCTCACATTCAGGTCCTTTATCCATTTTGAGTTTATTTTTGTGAATGGTGTGAGAAAGTGGTCTAGTTTCAACCTTCTGCATGTTGCTGTCCAGTTCTCCCAGCACCATTTGTTAAAGAGACTGTCTTTTTTCCATTGGATGTTCTTTCCTGCTTTGTCAAAGATGAGTTGGCCATACGTTTGTGGGTCTAGTTCTGGGGTTTCTATTCTATTCCATTGGTCTATGTGTGCTGTTATTTTTTAAAGATTGCTTTAACTAACATTTATTGACTATCTATTAGTTATCACAGGTTATTTTATATACAAGAACTTGTTTAACCTCTATAGTAGCCCTGGTTAGATAGGCATTATTTATTTTTTATTGTTTTATTATTTCTTTTAAGTAGGGTCCATGCCCAATGTGGAGCTTGAACTCACCCCCCTGAGATTAAGGGTCACATGCTCCACCAACTGAGCCAGCCAGGCACCCCGGTGATTGCTGTTATTTTAAGCCACTAAATTTGGGTGTTTTTTTTTTCTCAGCAATGGACACTTGAAGCACAGACCCTACCACAATTATACTCCTTATCAGTTGCTAGTTCCTGACCTGAATATGTTTTTCTTTTTCTTTATAGCACTTAGCACTTACAGCTTTCTGACATGTGCATATTTGGTTTTTTTTTTTTTGTTTGTTTGTTTGTTGTTTTTTCCTGTTCTCCTCCCATGCCCTGGAACATTAGCTGCATGAAGGTAGAAACTTTCTTTTGTTTGCTGATATATCAGTACCTATAATATTACCTGGTGCAGAATTGTCATTGGAGCTCAAATTGTATTTGTTAAGTGGATGTAGCTATGGCCCTCTGGTGTGGAAAAGGTATCCACTGTGAACAGGAAGGTATCGGGGTGAAAGGGTTATATAGGACTTGGAAAATGCTGTAAAGGAGATATTTATTATTCTCATTATTCTTTTTTTTAAGTTTATTTTCAGAGAGAGAAAGAGAGAGAGAGAGAGAGCACAAGCTGGGGAGAGGCAGGGAGAGAAGGAGAGAAGGAATCCCAAGCAGGTTCTGCACTGTCAATATAGAGCCCCACTTGGGGCTTGAACTCACGAACTGTAAGATCAGGACCTGAGCTGAAATCAAAGTTGGATGCTTAGCCAACTGAGCCTTCTAGGCACCCCTATTCTCATTCTTTTTTTTTTTTTTTTTTTTTGTCTTCAAGCTTTTATTTAAGGGCAATTATCTACAATGAACTTCAGATCTTATTAAAAGCAGCCAAGTCCATGGACTGCACATGTCCTCAAAAGCAGTGATCCACTCCTCCAGCATATCTGTTCCAACTTTATCATCTTCCACTACACACTGTATTTGAAGTTTTTTGATTCCATACCCCACTGGAACTAGTTTAGAAGAGTCCCAAACCAAGCCGTCTGCTTGAATGCTTCGGACGCACTCAGTTGCATATCTGTCTCATCGTCCCAAGGTTTCACGTCTAGTAAGATGGAAGACTTGGCAACAAGTGCAGGTTTTTTGGCTTTCTTTGACTCATATTGTGCAAGGTGTTCCTCTCTTAACCGCTTTGCTTCTTCACTTTCTTCCTCCTCCTCAGAACCAAAGAGATCAATGTCATCATCATCTTTACTATCTGTAGCTCCACTTCCTGTGATGCATTCCACATTAGCAGGGCCATACTTGCCCAAAGCTTTCTTCACTCCTGGAAGACTGATCTTTTCCTTTTCGTAAAACTTGATGTGATTATACCAACATAGGACACGATACAAGTTGGCAGGTGGAGGGCCGGAGACTACTTCAAATACTGCCACGTCTGCTTGTGATGACACATACCCCTCGATGTAGCTCTTGTCTGCCAGGTAGTCGTTGAGCACCTGGAGGCCAATGGGGGTTTCAGGTCTCCAAAACCCATGGCGTGAGCTGATCCCAGAACGGGGCTGCAGTGGAGGAAAAGACGAGCATGGGGAGTGAGCGCCTTGTGCTAAGAGGGAAAAGGGTCTCATTATTCTTGAAGATACTTCCACTTTACTACTGGTGGTACTTAATAATGCTATTTAAAAAAATGTGGATACTAGAACTATTTTTTCCTTTCTTCTTGAATACCTTATTATTAATTTTAAAATATAATTTATTGTCAAGTTAGCTAACACAGTGTATACACTGTGCTCTTGGCTTCGGGAGTAGATTCCCATGATTCATCGCTTACATACAACACGCAGTGCTTATCCCAACAAGTACCCTCCTCAATGCCTATCACCCATTTTCTCCTTTCCCCCAGGCCCCCATCAACCTTCAGTTTGTTCTCTGTATTTGAGTCTCTTATGGTTTGCCTCCCTCTCTGTTTGAAACTATTTTTTCCCCTTCCCTTCCCCCATGGTCTTCTGTTAAGTTTCTCAAATTCACATGTGAGTGAAAACATATATCTGTCTTTCTCTGACTGACTTATTTCACTTAGCATAATACTCTCCAGTTCCATCCATGTTGTTGCAAATGGCAAGATTTCATTCTTTCTCATTGCCAAGTAGTATTCCATTGTATATATAAACCATATTTTTATCCATTCATCAGTTGATGGACATTTGGGCTCTTTCCATAATTTGGCTATCGTTGATAGTGCTGCTATAAATATTGGGGTACATGTGCCCCTATGAATCAGCACTTTTGTCTCCTTTGGATAAATTCCTGGTAGTGCTATTGCTAGGTCTTGGGGTAGTTCTATTTTTAGTTTTTGGGGAACCTCCACACTGTTTTCCAGCAACTGCACCAGTTTGCATTCCCACCAACAGCGCAAGAGGGTTCCTGTTTCTCCACATCTGTGCCAGCATCTGTTGTTTCCTGAGTTGTTAATTTTAGCCACTGACGGTGTAAGGTGGTATCTCAGTGTGGTTAATTTGTATTTCCCTGATGATGAGTGATGTTGAGCATTTTTTCATGTGTCAGTTGGCCATCTGGATGTCTTCTTTGGAAAAGTGTCTGTTCATGTCTTCTACCTATTTCTTCACTGGATTATTTGTTTTTTGGGTGCTGAGTTTGGTAAGTTCTTTATAGATTTTGGATACTAACCTTTTATCTGATAGGTCATTTGCAAATATCTTCTCCCATTCAGTCAGTTGCCTTTTAGTTTTGTTGATTGTTTCTGTTGCCGTGCAGAAGATTTTTATCTTGATGATGTACCAATAGTTCATTTTTGCTTTTAATTCTCTTGCCTTTAGAGATATGTTGAGCAAGAAATTGATGCGGCTGAGGTCAAGGAGGTTGTTGCCTGTTTTCTCCTCTAGGGTTTTGATGGTTTCCTGTCTAACATTTAGGTCTTTCATTCACCTTGAGTTTATTTTTGTGTATGACATAAGAATTTAACACTTTATTTTTTAAATAGAAATTAACAGTCTGATAAGTTCACAGAATTAGGTTTATGCTGCCAAGACTGTAAAGGTGGCTGGGCTTCTGAACTTTTTATAGTTGACCTCTGTGTAGGATGAGGAAGAGAACATCCTTTTCCACTTGCCCCTCAGCAAGCGGTCTCTGGGCCAGGAATAGAGCCAGTCTGCAAAGGTGTTTGCTATGAGAGAAGGATTATCTCATCCTGTGCCCTTCCTTGGAAGAGAGGCCTCTGAGCCAGAGAGCCTTCTCACAGCACACCAGTGAGCAAGGTCAGTTGAAGGTCTTTCATATTTATTCAGCGCTGCCCCTCTTTTTTTTTTTTCTTGTTCACTTTTTTTTTTAACCTTGGGTCCAAACCATTGTATTATTCACCATTGTAGCAAAACCATATTAAAGGAAGACTTCCCCTCCATGTTGACATCGGCTTTTCTTCACAGCATTTTTATAGGTTTGAGGTGAGATTTTCTTGCTGTTATTGTGGTTTTATGGTCAGAGACCCAAGAAAGCCTAAGTCCTTTCCTGCCAAATCATTACAACTCTTGAAGATTCCCAAGGAAACACTATGCTCAAAGGACAATAGCAAACTTTGAGCCAGAGTACCACTTTGTTGGTGTCTGAGTTACACTCAGTAACCTCCATCGTGGACTCAGTGATCAAAAGTGAGCTGGAAAATAGTATGGGCCTACCCGCTTCCTACTCTCAGCCCCAAATCTGAATTGAGGATCGTGTGCTCGGGCATGGTGTGGAGAGAGAGAGAGGGGTGACTGGGCTTCAAGTGGGGATTCCAGGCAGACCACAAATAGAAGAGGACTAACCAGGGGCCAGGCTAGAAGGAAGGGACTTCATTCCTGGATGCTAACCCTCTAGGGTATACTGCCCTTTATAAAATATGCACCAGTGAACTCCTTAGGCTCTGACCTCCCAGATTGGTAGCTCTTTTACCTTGAAAGGGGAGAGGAAGATATAAAACATATTGGTTAAGACTAAATCATGGGGAGAAAGGATGTAAATGTTTTTTTTCCCTGCGTTTGCCACTATTGTCATGGTCCTCATTAACATCTATTAGCAGCATACTTTTATTGAGTCATTATTTAAAAAACTTTTTTAAATGTCTTATTTATTCTTAAGAGAGAGAGAGAGACAGAGCAGGAGCAGGTGAGTGGCAGAGCGAGAGAGGGACACAGAATCTGAAGCAGGCTCCAGGCTCTGAGCTGTCTGCACAGAGCCCAACGCGGGGCTTGAACTCACAGACTGCGAGATCATGACCTCAGCCGAAGTCGGACACTTAACCAACTAAGCCACCCAGGTGCCCCGAGTCATTATTTTAAACCAGGCACTTGATAAAGTCGTCTGAGGATGAGTTTCTTAAGATGAATAGGAGCTTTTATAAAATTTAAAAATGACCCAACCATCCTGTTTGGAGTGGAGTTGTGGTGAACACCAATCATGCAAAGCCAGATATGAAAGGGTTGAACAGCATTACAATTATATGGTGTTCCAGGAGACAGAAAATTCTCTCAGCTGGGGAGACTTGAGGTGGCTTCATGAAGGGTATGGTATTTTATCTGAGCCTGAAGGACACCTGGAAATTTGATAGAAATGGGCAAGTTGACTCTACTGGAACAGCAAAAGTAGAGACTAAAAAACACAGTGTGTTTGGTAGAATGGTGAATTTCAGATGGACTGGAGTCAAATGGCCAGTAACTACGGGGCCAGGA
Organism: Panthera pardus; assembly: GCF_024362965.1. Taxonomy (NCBI): domain Eukaryota; kingdom Metazoa; phylum Chordata; class Mammalia; order Carnivora; family Felidae; genus Panthera; species Panthera pardus. Next base: position 9,639,463 of record NW_026526969.1, on the reverse strand, counting down.
CCAGAAGTCAGTGGTTAGGACTTTCTGTGTAATGCTCTATCAAGTTCTACCATACCCCTTGCAGCCTGTCTAGGTGTTCAGCTGAGATATCACTGTAAGCATCCCTAATGCGAGTATACAGAGCTATGGAACCCTACCCAGCAGCATCCAAGGCCAAGAGTGGGATGGCTTTGAGGACAATCAAGTCTGTCCCCAGAGCTAGATTCAACCCACAATGTGGGGATGATGGTTGAGGAAGTGGGGGTACAGCAGAAGAGTTTAGAAATTGGGATGCATGAAGGTTAAGGATTTGAGGAACAGAGGGTGCATGGGAGCTCTGAGAGGGCATCCCTTTGGCACAGGCTATCAGCACAGGCCACAGATTCTTTTTTCACATGAACTTCTCTGGAAGGTCTTCAGACAAAGCTAATTTGCATCTGTTTATGTGGTTCTGTCTTTAGGGGAGAGGTTATGCCCCTCACCATGTTTGGGCAGTTTGAGCAAAGCCCAAGAAGGAACTTGCGAATTACTTATGGAGAAATGAGAGGACTTCCTGGCCATGGTGACCCAAGACAATTAAGTCTATGTTTCTCTAGCCTTCTATATGTGGAGCCTGTCTCTAATTCATCCCCTTCCCAGCACAAAGGCCCTAAGAGGGGTCTTTGCTGTCACAGCCCACAGGATAAAGCCTTTATACTGAACAGTTTTCTTGTGGCTCCCTTCATGTCCTTGTTTCTCAGGCAGTAAATGAAGGGGTTCAGCATGGGTGTGACCACCATATATATCACTGAAGCCAGTGAATCCTTGCCAGTTGAATGGGATGATGAGGGACTCAAGTAGACCCCCGTGATAGTCCCATAGAAGAGGGTGACTACAGCGAGATGAGAACCACAGGTAGAAAAGGCCTTTTGTTTGCCCTGGGTAGATGGGACCTTAAGCACAGCAGACACAATGTGGGTGTAGGACACAAGAATGGCGAGGAAAGGAATTAGGACAATCAAACCCCCCACCAGCAGAATCATGAGCTGGTTGAGCTGTGTATTGGAACAGGATAGCTGGAGCAGGGGAATGAGGTCACAAAAGAAGTAAGGGATGACGTTGCTGGCACAGAACTCCAGCCGAGCCATGAGGACAGTATGTAGCATGGAGTGGAGGTTGGCGATGAGCCAGGAGCTCCCCAGCATCAGGGCACAGATTTGCAGACTCATCATGGTGGAATAGTGAAGGGGGTGGCAGATGGCCACATAACGGTCATAAGCCATTGCCATCAGGAGAAAGTTGTCCATGTTGGCAAGCAAAATGCAGAAGTAGATCTGGGTTAGGCAGCCACAATAAGAAATGGACTGAGTCTGCATCTGGATGTTCACAAGCATCTTAGGGACTGTGGAGGAGATGAAGCAGAAATCCACAAGGGACAGGTTGCTGAGGAAGAAGTACATGGGTGTGTGGAGGTGGGAGTCTGAACCAATGGCCAGGATGATGAGCAAGTTCCCTGCTGCCCCGACCAGGTACATGACAAGGAAGAGCCCAAAGATCAGATCTTGCCTTTCAGGCTGGGTGGAGAGCCCTAGGAGGATGAACTCAGAGGCACTTGTGTAGTTTTCTTCCTCCATGGTTGCCTGGTCCTGCTGGGAGATCAGATCAGGCACAGGCTATATGGAGCAGGGGGTGGCACCCGTGCCTCCCTTTTTTCCTCATACAACTCCTCAGCTCACATCTGGCCAACTCACATCTCTGTTCATTTGGTACAAACTCCAAAGAAAGCTCTCCACCTACCATAGGAAAAGCTTCAACCAGGCAGTCTTATCGTCCCAACAGATCCCAAAGTCAGGGTTTTAATTATTCACTAGCAAAATGCTGCTGATCTGGAACGGTGCAAAGCCCCATCTGCCATCCCTCAAAAGAGAATCCTTGTGACATATGGCCAGGTACTCAGTGGTGCCCCCCAAATTTCTGTCATACTCATTTTTTGATCTGAGCAACTAATGTTACCTCACTGTTAAATAAAGAACCATAGGGGTTCTTTGGGTTCTTTGGGTGGCTCGGTCGGTTAAGCATCTGACTTCAGCTCAGGTCATGATCATGTAGCTCGTGGGTTCGAGCCACACGTCGGGCTCTGTGCCAACAGCTCAGATCCTGGGGCCTGTTTCAGATTTTCTGTCTCCCTCTCTCTGTGCCCCTCCCCTACTCCTGCTCTGTCTCTCAAAAATAAACATTTATTATTTTTTTAAATTAAATTTAATTTTTTTAGTGTTTATTTCTGAGACAGAGACAGAGCATGAACGGGGGAGGAAGAGAGAGAGAGGGAGACACAGAATCTGAAGCAGGCTCCAGGCTCTGAGCTGTCAGCACAGAGCCTGACACGGGGCTCGAACTCCCAGACTGTGAGATTGTGACCTGAGCCGAAGTCGATCACTCAACCGACTGAGCCACCCAGGTGCCCCTCAAAAATAAACATTTAAAAATTTAAAAAAAAACTATAAAAACACAGTTTCTTCTTATTCCCAATAAGGTTGCCACCTGAAGGCCCTTCCTCTACAGAATTCTGGAACCACAGTGGCGCATATATAGAACCAGAGGGTATTATTTGTACATACCTTCCTTCCCCTCAAATACTTTGTCTCCCTTTGTTCCTCCAGTCAAATATAGCCTGGGGCTTAGGGTGCCCTGGCTGATTTGTCACCGGCTCTGGGTCACCTTGGTCCTGGTGATGATGTGGATGGAGTACATCAGGACAAACCTGGACTAAAGAGCCTGCTGACTGGGACAGCTCAGCCAGCCCTTTTGTCTGGGCTTATCCAGGAAGGGACTTGCTCTGGTGAGTGAGAGTTGCCCCTGCGGATAACAAAGAGAAACTTCTACAAGTGTGACATTGCCCAAAGGAATAAAGTTGACGGAAAGGAAACAGAAGGACCCCACTAAACAGTGTGAGCTCAGTTGAAGTTTCATTAGATATAATATTAATTATTTCCCACTGCTTCACAAGACATAGTTGGGATTTGCGGTCCTATGAGAACGTAAATCACAAAAAGGGAGAGAGGATACTTGAGTCGGTGTCTTGACTGGGGATGGGGGAAGAGCTGATGAGGGAAATCAGTCTGGAAAAGCTTGGGGGTAGTGTTGTGGTCCACTGGGGGAACTGGGTAGGGAGTGACAGGGGGAAGCTGTCTTGGGAGGTTGCCTTCATCCATGCCTCCACTTTGCTGAGGCAGAGCCTGCTAGGAGCAAAGGAACTTACCAGTGCAGCTGAGGAGGGTAAAGGAGGGATGGAGATTTTGGTCTGCTGCAGATCTCAGTTGAGTTCTTGGCCTGTGTTGAGAGAGCTGTTCCTTAGTGTGGAAGCTAAATGTCCTCCTTCAATTTCACTGCTTTGATTTTCTCCAAAAGACCAAAAAAGCACTACCAGGTGAACTTAGACTTGGGGCATTTGGGTCAGGGCCTCCTGGAATGGCCAGCACTAGGGCAGGAGAAGAGATATGTTGAGCAGCTTGGTGGGGCAGGGGCATGGTGGGGAGAATCATCTGTACTGGGTGTACTGGGAGAAATCTCCTCTGAGACTGGGACCATCAGTGTGTGTAGTGGCAAAAGCTCTATCCCTTCCTTGTCTAATACTCCTTTCAAACCAAAGTGGCACCATCCTATTTTCCTTCCAAGCCTCCACTTCCCCAGAGATGTGGGAGAAAAAAAAATTCTTGTTACAACTTCCCACTTGTTAGGAAGGTACTCTTCCCAAGTGCTCCTATTTGAAGAAAACTGAAGTTAAGAGAGTCTAACTTAAAATGAAAAGGGTTTTTCTCCTAGCTTCTGAATCATTCCTGTCAGCATGCAGACATCACCCAGTTTTAAAAATCCACTCTTGACCCACATTCCCTCCATCCTTGGGGCTATCAGGTTACCTTTCTACTCCCCCTTTCCACAAAAGTCCTCAAACTGTGGCCAGGATACATTCCCCATTCCCTTCTTCCCATTCACTCATGAAGCCCCCTTCTCAGGCTTCCCCACAATCCACAAAACATCCTTGGTCAAGGCCACCATTGCCACATCTAAGGTTGGTTCTCAGGCTCCATCTTACTAAACGAAAAAGCCATAGTTGGCATGGTTGGTCACTCCCACCGTCTGGAAATATGCTCTCCACTGGGTTTCAAAGCACAGTTTTGTTGTGGCACCTCTCCTGCCTCACTGGTTTCTTACTTACTGTCCTTCTCATCCTTCTGACCTGCACCAATTGGGATGTGCCATTGACTCTCAAGCCCCATCTCTTCTCTGTACACTCATGCCTGAAGTGGTCTCAGTAGTCCCAAAGCTTCAAATGTCATCCAAATTTCTATTTCCAGTTTGGGATTTTCCCCCTTGAACTTCAAACCTAGGTATGTCTAACTGCCTACTCCTCATGTCCATTTAGGTGTCCAATAGGCATCTCAGATTGTCCAGAACCGTGCCGCTGATCTTCCCTTCTTCCAGCCCGCTGCCACCTCGTTCATCCTCATCTTACTATTTTAATTGCTCAAGCCAAAACCTCAGCACCACCTCTCACTCCTCTTTTGTTTTACTCTCCTTATCCAGTGTGTTGGCAAATTCTGTCATCTCTAACTTTGAAATATATCCAGAATGGTACTTTTTCTCTCTGTTCCCTGCTACTTTCCTAGCCCAAACAATCATTATTTCCATCCAGATTATTAAAATAGTTTCTTAGCTGGGTTCTGTTTCTATCCTTACCCTACCCTCGACATTGTTTCTACAAGGCCACCAGAGGGAAAATTAATAAATATGAGTCAGATTGTTATTTCTCTGTTCAAAATCCTCCAATGGCTCCCCATCTCACTTGGGACAAAACCCACAGTCGTTGCCAAATCCTCAGGGCTATGCATGACCCAGACCTTTGCCCTTCCCCTGATCTCACCTCCTTCTGTTGCCCCCTCACTTTCCATAGGCTGGCCACCAGGGCCTTCTCACCCAATCTGAACATGTCAAACATGTCCCTACCTCAGGGCCCTTGTACTTGTTATACAACTGCCTGGAATTCTCTTCCCTCAGTCCTTTACTTCATTCCAATTTCTGCTCAAATGTGATCTCTGCTCAGGGTTCCCGCAACCACCTATCTAAAATAGTGCCCCTTTCTGTCTTCCCCCTTGTTTTGCTTTGTTTTTATTCTCAGCATCATTTATTGTGTGTCTGTCTATCTATCTATATCAATCTATCTATCTATCATCCATCTATCATTCTGTTTCTCTAGTATATAAGCCAATGAGGGCAGGAACTTTATTTTTATGTATTATTGTATCCCCAGTTTCTAGAACCATGCCTGGACTAAAGGAGACACTCAGTTGTTTTTATGCAGTTGTTGAATGAAGGGATAACTGTTCTTAATGTTCCCCTTTGTGACCATATGTCCTTGAGATTGGGTGAGACCTTAAATATAGTCCTCATTCACCTGATATCAACCTCCTGTCTCTCAGACGTCACTCATATTAACTTATCACCTGTATTGTTTCCTTAATACTGTTATTTAACTCACTAATTTTGTTAATTGGAATTCATTTATTAAAAATGAAAATTTGCACTCCATGATACAGAAGAAAACAATATCACTTGCTGAATTTTAGCTAGATGCTATTACCTGTAGAGAGTTCTGAGTCTTAAACCTACCTTTTCTTGGTTAAAAAAGGAGAATGTAAAGTCCTAGGGAGGAGTTAAAGAAATGGCACTTGAGTATTTCTCAGAGAGGTAGTCTGAAGGGTTGAGGGAGAACTCAAAAAGGAATCAATTTCTCACCATGTGATTTGATACTATTTGTCTCCATCTTTGTAAGCCACTGAATGCCAAACCCTCAGACCCCTGTAGATACAGGCTCCACACTGCAGGACACACTGCCCTGCATACCTAGACTCATACATCTATTCACTTAGGTCACTCATCCATACATACCTAGACTCATACATCTATTCACTGAGGTCTGGTCCTTGGGCAGCCAGCACACAGAATGGCCTGAATCTCTCTCTGGTGACCACAGCAGCTCTGGGGTTTGTGTTGGCTTCAATACCAGACCTGTTTTGTGAGAGCCCAAGGGGTGGAGAAAGTGCTTGTCTTTGACTTTGGAGTCCTCATGTTTAATTTTATCCAGTGATTGAACCATAGTGAACTTTGCTTAAATAATTTAGAAGGGGAAACAAGTTAAAATACAGATAATAAAACTAAAAACAAATGATGCAGAAAAAGAATTTAAGCAGAAGTCTTTTAATTGATTCTTTGAAAAAGAATTGATAAAAAAAAGAATTGATAATGTCAATTTTGACAAACAAATGAGAATGAAAATTAGAATGAAGCCATGTTAATTGCTAGTGCAAAAGATTTACATTTAGGTGCTCCTGGGTGACTCAGTTGATTATGCCCCACATTGGGCTCCATGCTGATAGCATGGAGCCTGCTTGGGATTCTCTCTCTCACTTTCTCTCTACCTCTCCCCCGCTTGTACCCTTTCCCTGTCAAAAAAATAAGTAAATATACATTAAAAAAAAAAGAAAAAAAAAGGTTCATATTTAAGTGGACTATTATTTTCAATTAGAGGCTAACATATCTTATCAAATAAAGTAGATGGCTACCTACGTATATACAGTAGCCCCAAAGATGCAAAAAGAATTAGCATGCATATAACAAGAACAGAGAAAGGAATACAAAGTTATTAAATAGTTTCTAGGAGCTTCTGACTCCGATGAAGAAAATGTGCTTTCTTTTTCTTTTTTTTTATTTTTGAGAGAGAGAGAGAGAATGGGGGAAAGGGGAAGAGGGAGGGAGGGAAGGGGAGGAGAGAGAGAGAGAGAGAGAGAGAGAGAGAGAGAGAGAGAGAGAGAATATCTTAAGCAGGCTCCATGCTCAGTGCAGTGCCTGACATGGTGGCTCTTATCTCTTGACTGTGAGATCATGCCTGAGCTGAAACCAAGAATCAGATGCTTAGCCAGTTGAGCCACTCAGGCACCCTGACAAATGGTGTATTTAAAAACAAGAGCTGGGTCTCCTGGGTGGCTCATTTGCTTAAGCGTCTGACTTCAGCTCAGGTCATGATCTCACAGTTCATGAGCCCGCATCGGGCTCTGTGTTGACAGCTCAGAGCCTGGAACCTGCTTCAGATTCTGTGTCTCCCTCTCTCTGCCTCTTCTCCACTCACACTCTGTCTGTCTGTCTGTCTGTCTGTCTCTAAAGTAAATAAACATTAAAATAGAATAAAAATGAGTCAACATTATGTTCATTGAAGACTTACACTTTTCCTTCAAAAGAACAAAATGTGGATGTTCTCTGTTTTCATTCCTTATTTAATATTTAGCTGAAAATGCTGGCAATGGCTATCAGAAAAGAAAAAAAAACACATACCTTTTTTCCCCAAAATATCTAATAGCTAAGCTATTAAAAGAAATGAAGTCAGTGATGAAAATAAAGTTAGCTGAACAAAGTTGCAGAGTATAATGTCACACAAAAATTGGTAAATTGCTTACTGACATAGCAACAATAAATAAACACCAAAAAAAAAGATGAAAAGGTGATTTCATTCCCACCAATGATGAATTTGAATATTTGGATTTTAATCAATTTGGGAAATGAAATATTTGTTCAAAGAAAATTATAATGGATAAAGTAAAGGAACATATAGAAGGAAATTTAAGAAGACACAAAGAAATGGAAAAATATTCCATGCTCATGGATTGGAAGAATAAATATTGTTAAAATGTCAGTACTGTGCAAAGCAATCTACACATTCAGTGCAATCCCAATCAAAATTATCCTGGCATTCTTCTCGAAGCTAGAACAAGCAATCCTAAAATTTGTATGGAACCACAAAAGACCCCAAATAGCCAAAGTAATGTTGAAAAAGAAAACCAAAGCAGGAGGCATCACAGTCCCAGACTTTATCCTCTACTACAAACCTGTAATCATCAAGACGGTATGGTATTGGTACAAAAACAGACACATAGATCAATGGCATCGAATACAGAAGACAGAATTGGACCCATAAATGTATGGCCAACTAATCTTTGACAAAGCAGGAAAGAGTATCCAATGGAAAAAAGACAGTCTCTTTAACAGACGGTGCTGGGAGAACTGGACAGCAACACGCAGAAGAATGAAACTAGGCCACTTTCTTACACCATACACAAAAATAAACTCAAGATGGATGAAAGACCTAAATGTGAGACAGGAAACCATCAAAACCCTAGAGGAGAAAAAAGGAAACAACCTCTCTGACCTCAGCTGCAGCAATTTCTTGCTTGACACATCTCCAAAGGCAAGGGAATTAAAAGCAAAAATGAACTATTGGGACCACATCAAGATAAAAAGCTTCTGCACCGCAAAGGAAACAATCAACAAAACTAAAAGGCAACTGACTGAATGGGAGAAGATATTTGCAAATGACATATCCAGGGTTAGTATCCAAAATCTATAAAGAACTTACCAAACTCAACACCTGAAAAAAAAAAAAAAAAACAGTGAAGAAGTGGGCAGAAGACATGAATAGACACTTTTCCAGAGAAGACATCCAGATGGCCAACAGGCACATGAAAAGATGCTCAATGTCATCAACATCAGGGAAATACAAATCAAAACCACACTGAGATACTATCTCACACCGTCAGAGTGGCTAAAATTAACAACTAAGGAAACAACAGATGCTGGCACAGATGTGGAGAAACGAGAACCCTCTTGCACTGTTGGCGGAAATACAAACTGGTGCAGCTGCTCTGGAAAACAGTATGGAGGTTCCCCCAAAATTTTAAAATAGAACTACCCTATGACCTAGCAATAACACTACTAGGAATTTATCCAAAAGAGACAGGAGTGTTGATTCATAGGGGCACATATACCCCAATGTTTATAGCAGAGCTTTCAACAATAGCCAAATTATGGAAAGAGCGTAAATGTCCAACTGATGAATGGATAAGGAAGATGTGGTTTATATATACAATGGAGTACTACTTGGCAATGAGAAAAAATGAAATCACACCATTTGCAGCAATGTGGATGGAACTGGAGAGTATTAAGCTAAGTGAAATAAGTCAGTCAGAGAAAGACAGATATCATTTGTTTTCACTCATATGTGGAACTTGAGAAACTTAACAGAAGACCATGGGGGAAGGGAAAGGGAAAAGATAGTTACAGAGAGGGAGAGAGGCAAACCATAGGAGACTATTAAATAGAGAACAAACTGAGGGTTGATGGGGCAAGTTGGGGAGAGGGGAAATTCGGTGATGAGCATTGAGGAGGGCACTTGTTGGGATGAGCACTGGGTGTTGTATGTAAGCGATGAATCACGGGAATCTACCCCCAAAACCAAGAGCACACTGTACACACTGTATGTTAGCCAATTTGACAATAAATTATGTTAAAAAAATAAAAATAAATAATTTTTTTGAGCCACTCTAAAAAAAAGAGAAACATACGAAATAGAAATCTATTCTAATTGAAAGGTTTTAATTAACTCGGTTGATCATGCTTCTAAGTAAGTATATAGATATGTTATTAATAATAAATAAATATATACTCTATAGCAGACACTGTACCAAGTGCTTAAACATTAGTTTTTAATTTTTAACCCAAAGTCTATAGCTTTGCAACTGTGATGTCAATGCAAGAAAATATCAGACAGGTATTAAAAGTGAAAAAAATGTGTCAATTGCTGGATATTTGTTTTTGACATAGACCTTAAAAGCAGAACATAAGATAGCATGTACATACAGACAACATTTATGTACATCTGCCAACAAAAATAAGATATTAATTTGGAGGGTGATGGGAATAGTTTGAGGCTTAATTTCTGTTTTTTCCCTGCTAAATTGCTTACATTAAAGATGATGTGAGAATTAGGCCATTGTAGGCAGTCACTTGCTCTGCTTCTGAGATTGTCTTGGTGCCAGCAAACATTTTCAGATGTCTCTGCCAAGGATAAGCATTAGAAGGGGTTGGATAGTTGGGAACGAGAGTGGGGTTGAGATAGGTTGTCCAGGAATCTAATTCTATTTGATTTTAGGAAGTCTGTACTCTACTTTGTTGTCTGTAAAGTTATGGGCTTGGATCCTTGCGTGGTTTCCAAGGTTCCTACCGGTCTCTGATTCTACTTGTCTTTGAGAAGTGGAGGAGTAGTAGTCTTTAGGCTTACATATTTTGGGGCATTGAGAGAGGAGTGTCTTCTCCCATTGTCACTGACCTGTTCAGTTGGTCTGATTTCTGCTAAGCCCACCCAAGGATGCCACCTCCTCCTGAGTTACTTCTCACTAAAGAGGGACAGATGGCCCACAGCAGCCTAGAGCTGGAGACCCAAGCCTGGGCCCCATTAGAAGTAAGATGAGGAACAAGCGTGTGGGTGGAAAGTGAGTTGAGCAAGGAGGCTGAGAGCAGGGCTTATTCCCTGATTCTTGGGCCAAGGAGAGATGTATGGGGCTCATACCTGGATTATTTGCAGGGCTGCTCTTGGCCTCTTTGGGAGCAATACTCAGTGGGCATTGTTAAAAAACAAATGTTCAATAATTACCTTGGGTTTGGCTGGGCCCAGTTCTCCTGGACTCCAGACACAGCATCTCCTTAGGGTTTTTATACTGGAAAATTATTACTTCCAGTGGTTTAATTTGTTACTTTTGTCTACAGGAAAAGTCTTAACATTTTTCTTACTTTTTATCATGAGTCCAGGGAATTTTTCTTGTTTATTCAATAAGATCAGAACTTAATGTTCATGTTGATAGTCACTTAAAAAAATTATGATGAAATGCACATAACATCAAATTTACCATCTTAACCATTTTTTAAAAAGACTATTTTTATTCTGTGTCTCCCTCTCTGCCCCACCCCTGCTCATGCTCTGTCCTTCTCTTTCTCTCAAAAATAAATAAACATTAAAATACTTTGTTTTTTAAAAATAATCTATACACCCAAACTGGGGCTCAAACTTACAACCCTGAGATCAAGGGTCGCATCCTTTATGGGCACCTGGGTGGTTCAGTTGGTTGAGCATCTGACTCTGGATTTTGGCTGAGGTCATGATCCCAGGGTTATAAGATCAAGCCTCATACCAGGCTCTGTGCTGAGTGTGGAGATTCTCTGCTTGGGATTCTCTTTGGCCCTCTCCCTCTGCCCCTCCCCCACTCACATGTGTGTGTGCGCTTTCTCTCTTTCTCTCTCTCAAAAAAAAAAAAGTATCACATACTCTACTGGCTGAGCCAGCTGGGTGCCCCCATCTTAACCATTTTTTTCATGTGCATTTCAGTAGTGTTAAGTACATTCATATTGTGTGTAACTAATCTCCAGAATTCTTTTCATCTTCTCAAGCTGAAACCCTGTACCCATTAAATAATTCCCCATTCTTCCCTTTCTCAGCCCCCTGGCAACCACCACAGTACTTTCTGTCTCTGTGAATTTGCCTACTCTAGGTACCTCATATAAGTAGAATCATATAGAATTGATCCTTTTGTGACTGGCTTATTTTACTTAGTATAATCTCCTTAAGGTCCATCAATGTTGCAGCATATATCAGGATTTTCTTCCTTTTTAAGGTGGAATAATGTTCCATTGTATACATATAGCCCATTGTCTTTCTTTATCTGTTGATGGACACTTGGTTTGCTTCTGTGTTTTGGCGATTGTGAACAGTACTGCCATGAACATGGGTGTACAAATATCTCCTTGAGATACTGCTTTCAGTTCTTTTGGGTATATACCCAGAAATAGAATTTCTGGATCATGCAGTAGTTTGATTCTTAATTTTTTGAGGAATCTCCATACTGTTTTTCCATAGCAGATGCACCATTTTACATTCCCAACAGTGTACAAAGTTTCCGTTTTCTTCATATTCTCATCAACACTTATTTTCTGTCCCACCCCCACTTATTAAAGTTTATTAGGAACAAATAAATGAATCTGCAGAGGAAACATCAGTAAACATAAAATACGTGTGCAACATTGAGGGAATCACAGATAACAGTGTTAGCAAGTATATGTGAGTATGGGGGGGGTGCTGTAACTTGGATACTTTTACACATGAACTTATGGTCAAGAGACTAAAACTTGTCAGAGGGAACTCAGGCATCAGCACAAGTTTAAATGGCATGAATTTAGTGGTGGTAGGTCTAAGGAGAGATGTGATACCATATTCCTGAGATTTCTCCCTAATTATGATTTTTGGTTTTTGTTTGTTTCTTCCCTCTGTGCATGAATAATTTTATTTTTAATTTCTATCCCAGAGGTGTAGAACATGAATGTATAAACACCTCCTCAGGGAAGATAGTTTATTCTAAGGTAGAATTGCTTCTGTCTCCTAAGGACCTTTCCTTATTTATTTTTTAATTTTTTAGGGAAATTGCATATTTTTTATTAACAGTCAGATACACATGATTGTTTATACGTTTATTCCTTTATTTTTTTTTATTAAATATAATTTATTGTCAAATTGGTTTCTATACAACACCCAGTGCTCATCACAACAGGTGCCCTCCTCAATGCCCATCACCCACTTTCCCCTTTCCCCCACCCTCTATCAACCCTCAGTTTGTTCTCAGTATTTAAGATTCTTTTATGGTTTGCCTCCTTCCCTGTCTGTAACTTTTTTTCCCTCTTCCCCTCCGCCATGGACTTCTGTTAAGTTTCTCAAGATCCACATATGAGTGAAAACATATGATATCTGTCTTTCTCTGACTGACTTATTTCACTTAGCATAACACTCTCCAGTTCCATCCACGTTGCTACAAATGGCCAGATTTCATTCTTTCTCGTTGCCAAGTAGTATTCCATTGTATATATAAACCACATCTTCTTTATCCATTCATCAGTTGATGGACATTTAGGCTCTTTCCATAATTTGGCTGTTGTTGAAAGTGCTGCTATAAACATTGGAGTACCAGTGCCCCTGTGCATTAGCACTCCTGTATCCCTTGGGTAAATTCCTCGCAGTGCTATTGCTGGGTCATAGGGTAGATCTATTTTTAATTTTTTGAGGAACCTCCACACTGTCTTCCAGAGTGGCTGAACCACTTTGCATTTCCACCAGCAGTGCAAGAGGGTTCCCGTTTCTCCACTTCCTCGCCAGCATCTATAGTTTCCTTATTCGTTCACTTTAGCCACTCTGACTGGCATGACATGGTATTTCAGTGTGGTTTTGATTTGTATTTCCCTAATGAGGAGTGATGTTGAGCATCTTTTCATGTGCCTGTTGGCCATGTGGATGTCTTCTTTAGAAAAGTGTCTATTCATGTTTTCTGCCCATTTCTTCACTGGATTATTTGTTTTTCAGGTGTGGAGTTTGGTGAGTTCTTTATATATTTTGGATACTAGCCCTTTGTCCTATATGTCATTTGCAAATATCTGTTCCCATTCCATCGGTTGCCTTTTAGTTTTGTTGATTGTTTCCTTTGCGGTGCAGAAGCTTTTTATCTTGATGTGGTCCCAATAGTTCATTTTTGCTTTTAATTCCATTGCCTTTGGAGATGTGTCAAGCAAGAAATTGCTGCAGCTGAGGTCAGAGAGGTTGTTTCCTTTTTTCTCCTCTAGGGTTTTGATGGTTTCCTGTCTCACATTTAGGTCTTTCATCCATCTTGAGTTTATTTTTGTGTATGGTGTAAGAAAGTGGCCTAGTTTCATTCTTCTGCGTGTTGCTGTCCAGTTCTCCCAGCACCATCTGTTAAAGAGACTGCCTTTTTTTCCAGTGGATATTCTTTCCTGCTTTGTCAAAGATTAGTTGGCCATACATTTGTGGGTCCAATTCTGTCTTCTGTATTCTGTTCCATTAGTCTATGTGTCTGTTTTTGTACCAATACCATACTGTCTTGATGATTACAGGTTTGTAGTAGAGGCTAAAGTCTGGGATTATGATGCCTCCTGCTTTGGTTTTCTTTTTCGACATTACTTTGGCTATTTGGGGTCTTTTGTGGTTCCATACAAATTTTAGGATTGCTTGTTCTTGCTTCGAGAAGAATGCTGGTGCAATTTTGATTGGGATTGCATTGAATGTGTAGATTGCTTGGGTAGTATTGACATTTTATTTATTTATTTTAATGTTTTTAAAGTGTATTTTGAGAGAGAGAGAGCAGAGGAGAGTCAGAGAGAGAGGGAGTGAGAACCCAAGCAGGCTCCACCCTGTCAGTGTAGAGCCTGACGTGGGGCTTGAACTCATGACCATGAGATCATGACCTGAGCTGAAACCAGGAGTCAGATCTTAACCAACTGAGCCACCCAGGCGCCCCGGTATTGACATTTTAACAATATTTATTCTTCCAATCCATGAGCATGGAATATTTTCTCATTTCTTTGTGCCTTCTTCAATTTCCTTCATAAGCTTTCTATAGTTTTCAGCATACAGATCTTTTACATCTTTTACATAAATCTAGGTTTATTCCTAGGTATTTTATGATTCTTGGTGCAATTGTGAATGGGATAAGTTTCTTTATTTCTCTTTCTGTTGCTTCATTATTGGTGTATAAAAATGCAGCTGATTTCTGTAAATTGATTTTGTATCCTGTGACTTTGCTGAATTCATATATCAGTTCTAGCAGACTTTTGGTGGAACCTATTGGGTTTTCCATGTAGAGTGTCATGTCATGTATAAAAAGTGAAAGCTTGACTTCATCTTTGCCAATTTTGATGCCTTTAATTTCCTTTTGTTGTCTGATTGCTGATGCTAGAACTTCCAACGCTATGTTAAACGACAGTAATGAGAGTGGACATGCCTGTCGTGTTCCTGATCTCAGGGGGAAAGCTCTCAGTTTTTCCCCATTGAGGATGATATCAGCTGTGGGCTTTTCATAAATGGCTTTTATGATGTTTAATTATGTTCCTTCTATCCCGAATTCTCAAGGGCTTTTATTAAGAAAAGATGCTGTATTTTGTCAAATGCTTTTTCTGCATCTATTAATAGGATCATATGGTTATTATCTTTTCTTTTATTAATGTGAGGTATCACATTGATTGATTTGCAAATATTGAACCAGCCCAGCAGCCCAGGAATGAATCCCACTTGATCATGGTGAATAATTCTTTTTATATGCTGTCTAATTCGATTTGCTAGTATCTTGTTGATAATTTTTGCATCCGTATTTATCAGGGATATTGGCCTATAGTTCTCTTGTTTTTACTGGGCCTCTGTCTGGTTTGGGAATCAAAGTAATGCTGGCTTCATAGAATGAGTCTGGAAGTTTTCCTTCCCTTTCTAGTTTTTGGAATAGCTTGAGAAGGATAGGTATTACCTCTACTTTAAATGTCTGGTAGAATTCCCCAGGGAAGTCACCTGGTCCTGGACTCTTATTTGTTGGGAGATTTTTGATAACTGATTCAATTTCTTCACTAGTTATGTCTGTTCAAATTTTCTATTTCTTCTTGTTTGAGTTTTGGAAGTGTGTGGGTGCTTAGGAATTTATCCATTTCTTCCAGGTTGTGCAGTTTGTTGGCATATAATTTTTCATAGTATTCCTTCATAATTGCTTGTATTTCTGAGGGATTGGTTGTAATAATTCCATTTTCATTCATGATTTTATATATTTGGGTCCTCTCTCTTTTCTTTTTGAGAAGCCTGGCTAGAGTTTATCAATTTTGTTTATTTTTTTAGAAAACCAACTCTTGGTTTCATTGATCTGCTCTACACTTTTTTTGATTCTATATTGTTTATTTCTGCTCTGATCTTTATTGTTTCTCTTCTTCTGCTGGGTTTGGGGTGTCTTTGCTGTTCTGCTTCTAGTTCCTTTAGGTGTGCTGTTAGATTTTGTATTTGGGATTTTTCTTGTTTCTTGAGATAGGCCTGGATTGCAATGTATTTCCCTCTCAGGACTGCCTTCGCTGCATCCCAAAGCATTTGGATTGTTGTATTTTAATTTTCATTTGTTTTCATATATTTTTAAATTTCTTCTCTAATTGTCTGGTTGACCTATTCATTCTTTAGTAGGATGCTCTTCAACTTCCTTGCTTTTGGAGGTCTTCTAGACTTTTTCCTGTGGTTGATTTCAAGTTTCATAGCATTGTGGTCTGAAAGTGTGCATGGTATGATCTCAATTCTTTTATACTTATGAAGGGGCTGTTTTGTTACCCAGTACGTGATCTATCTTGGAGAATGTTCCATGTGCACTCAAGAAGAAAGTATATTTTGTTGCTTTGGGATGCAGAGTTCTAAATATATCTGTCAAGTCCATCTGATCCAATGTGTCATTCAGGGCCCTTGTTTCTTTATTGATCGTGTGTCTAGATGATCTATCCATTGTTTTAAATGGAGCATTAAAGTCCCCTGCAATTACCACATTCTTATCAATAAGGTTGCTTATGTTTGTGATTAATTGTTTTATATATTTGGGGGCTCCTGTATTCAGTGCATAGACATTTATAATTGTTAGCTCTTCCTGATGGATAGACCCTGTTATTATTATATAATGCCCTTCTTCATCTCTTGTTACAGCCTTTAAAGTCTAGTTTGTCTGATACAAGTATGGCTACTCCAGCTTTCTTTTGACTTCCAGTAGCATGATAGTTCTCCATCCCCTCACTTTCAATCTGAAGGTGTCCTCAGGTCTAAAATGAGTCTCTTGTAGACAGAAAATAGATAGTATTGTTTTTTAAAATTTAATTTAATTTAATTCAATTTAATTTAATTTAATTTAATTTTTTTTAATTTTATTTTTTATTTTTTCAAAATTTACATCAAAATTAGTTAGCATATAGTACTACAGTGATTTCAGGAGTAGATTCCTTGATGCCCTTACCCATTTAGCCCATCCCCCCACCCACAACCCCTCCAGTAACCCTCAGTTTGTTCTCCATATTTATGCATCTCTTCTGTTTTGTCCCCCTCCCTGTTTTTATATTATTTTTGTTTTCCTTCCCTTAGGTTCATCTGTTTTGTCTGTTAAAGTCCTCATATGAGTGAAGTCATATGATTTTTGTCTTTCTGTGACTGACTGATTTCACTTAGCATAATACCCTCCATTTCCATCCACGTAGTTGCAAATGGCAAGATTTCATTCTTTTTGATTGCTGGGTAATACTCCATTGTATAGATATACCACATTTTCTTTATCCATTCATCCATCGATGGACATTTGGGCTCTTTCCATACTTTGGCTATTGTTGATAGTGCTGCTATAAACATGGGGGTGCACGTGTCCCTTCAAAACAACACACCTGTATCCTGTGGATTAATGCCTAGAAGTGCAATTGCTGGGTCGTAGGGTAGTTCTATTTTTAGTTTTTTGAGGAACCTCCATACTGTTTTCCAGAGTGGCTGCACCAGCTTGCATTCCCACCAACAATGCAAAAGAGATCCTCTTTCTCTGCATCCTCATCAATATCTGTTGTTGCCTGAGTTGTTAATGTTAGCCATTCTGACAGGTGTAAGGTGGTATCTCATTGTGGTTTTGATTTGATGGGTCTTGTTTTTTTAATCCATTCTGACATTCTATGTCTTTTGTTTGGAGCATTTAGTCTTTTTACATTCAGTGTTATTATTGAAAGATATGGGTTTAGAGTCATTGTGGTATCTGTAGGTTTCATGCTTGTAGTATTATTGTCTCTGGTACTTTGTGATCCTTGTAACATTTCACTTACAGAGTCCCCCTTAGGATCTCTTATAGGGCTGGTTTAGTGGTGATGAATTCATTCAGGTTTTGTTTGTTTGGGAAAACTTTTATCTTTCCTTCTATTCTGAATGACAGACTTTCTGGGTAAAGGATTCTTGGCTGCATATTTTCCTTGTCCATCACATTGAAGATTTTCTGCCATTCCTTTCTGGCCTGCCAAGTTTCAGTAGATAGGTCTGCTCCTACCCTTATGTGTCTACCTTTGTATGTTAAGGCCCGTTCATCCCTAGCTGCTTTTGGAATTCTCTCTTTATCCTTGTATTTTGCCAGTTTCAATATGATATGTCATGCAGAAGATCAATTCAAGTTACGTTTGAAGGGAGTTAGTTCTCTGTGCCTCTTGGATTTCAATGCCCGTTTCCTTCCCCAGATCAGAGAAGTTCTCAGCTATGATTTGTTCAAGTACACCTTCAGCTCCTTTCTCTCTCTCTTCTTCTTCTGGAATTCCTATGATACTGATATTGTTCTGTTTGGTCGCATCACTTAGTTCTCTAATTCTCTCCTTGTACTCCTGGATTTTTTTTTTTTATCTCTCTTTTTCTCAGCTTCCTCTTTTTCCATAATTTTATCTTCTGATTCACCTATTCTCCCCTCTGCCTCTTCAATCTGTACTGTGGCCACCTCCATTTTATTTTGCACCTCACTTATAGCATTTTTTAATTCATCATGACTATTTTTTAGTCCCTTGATCTCTGTAGCAATAGATTCTCTGCTTGTCCTCTATGCTTTTTTCAATCCCAGCAATTCATTTTATGACTGTCATTCTAAATTCTTGTTCAATTATATTGCTTAAATCAGTTTTGATCAATTCTTTAGCTGTCTCTACTTCCTGGAATTTCTTTTGATGAGAATTCTTCCGTTTCATCATTTTGGTTAGTTTTCTGTCCCTTATGCATTTTAAAAGCTTGCTGTGTGCTCTCACCTGCAAGCACTTCTGTATTAAAGGAGGGCCATACACTGTCCAGGGCCTGGCCCTTCAGGAGGTGTTTTTCTGGAGATTGTTACTTGCTCTCTGTTGTTGTGACTTTGGTTATTTTATTACCCTACTCATAGTGATATTTTGGACCCTCCACCAGGTGCTCTTTGATTTGTTCCTTGGAGTAGCCCTGTAAAGGAAAACAGATAGACAAACAGGAGACAAAAACACACAAACACACAAACAGGTAACACAAACAAGCAAGTAAACAAAAAGAAAAAAACTAGACTAAAAACCACACCCCCCAAAAAACCGACTGTGAGTAAAGAAGGGGGGTGGAGTCAGTGCTGATGGAAGAGCACATACAAAGAGAGAAATGATAGGAGCGGGGAGGGGGGAGGGGAGAAAAAATAAACATTGACTAGGCAGAGAGAGTAAAAGTCTTAAACCAGAGAGAGAGAAAGGAAAATAAAGAAGGAGGTGGGGAAAACGAAACGAAGATAAAGTTACCCAGACAGAGAAACTATATGGCTTGGTTATTCTGGAGAGAGAGAAAGGAGTGTAAAGAAGGAGGTGTAGAACATGTGTCAAGACAATGGATTAAATATGTCTGTTTAGACAAACCAATAACCAGAGTAACCAGCCTAGGGGCAGGAAGAGATAAGGAGGAGAAACGGGGGGGGGGGGGGGATCTATCTATCATCTATCTATCTATCTATCTATCTATCCATCCATCCATCCATCCATCCAGAATTGACCAAGCAATGCTGCATTGCTTGTCAGGATGAGTTGTCTGCAGGGTCTGTGCCCCTCTGCTCTGGTGGACATGCAGTTACCCAGTGCAAAGGGGCATGGTTTTGTGTAGTTTGGGCCCACCTCCACTATGGGACCTGGGAGTGATCCCTGAGGCCCCTCCTTGGTGGTGGTGGTGGTGGGGGGGAATGGTGATCCCCCAGTCTCTTCTCCATGGAGTCGGACCCGGTGGACTCCATTTGAGTTGGCCTCACTGTGCTGCGGGCGTAGACAGGGCAGTCCTTCTCGCTCTGCCAACTCCCTTGACCCTGTGCTTGGCTAGGATTCAAAGTCCCGCTCTGTGCGCTCTGGCACTGGGGAAGTGCCTCTCAGTGTGGCCAGATATGTGGTCTCGGCTGGCTTTGGCTATGTGGCTGCACTTCAGGGGGGACCGCTTTCTACTGTGTACTGAGCCGCCACCCTCGCAGACGCAGGCAGACACAGGCAGGCTTTGTCTTTTCCCACAACACTCCAGGGAGGGGACCACTTTCTTCTACTGTAGACTATGCTTCCTACCTCACTGTGAGCCCCCCGGGGTGGCACACGCAGGCAGGCTTTGTCTTCTCCCACAGTACACCAGGGACACAGCAGCCTTTTCCTACTGCAGACCACACCCTTAGCCCAGTTACTGAGCCCGGGAGTGGTGGGCACAGGCAGGCTTTGTACTATCACACAGCCCTCCAGGGAGGGAACCACTTTCTCCAACTGCGGACTGAGCCCCTGACCTACCACCACACCCAGGCCTTGATTCTCCTCCTCCCAAGGTGCAGGAACAGGGAGGCGGCCCCAGTCCAAGGAAAGCCCCACAGTTAGAGATCGTATCCCTCTCAGTCTCAGTCCGAGGTCTTTCTCCTGTCCAGATACGGTCCTATACTTCCCTAGCTGCTCTTTCTCTTCCCTTTGTCTCTCCGCAGAAGGGGGTCCCTCCCCTCCATGCCCACACAGGCTTTTTTTAATCTCCCCCAGTTCACAGTCACCCACCTTTTTTCCCAGCTTTCCCATTTTCTTCCTGGTAGATTCAGTCTCTTTTCCTCCCAGGTTCTGGTGTTCAAAGTTCTTTGGCTTCTGCATTTCTTTGTTTGAAAGAAGCGAAGTATGGATCCCCCTCCTTCTCCGCCCTGTTGGCCCCCTTTTTTTAAAAAAATTTTAATGTTCATTTATTTTTGAGAAAGAGAGAGAGAGAGACAGAACATGAGTGGGGGAGGGACAGAGAGAGAGGGAGACAGAATCTGAAGCAGGTTCCAGGCTCTGAAGCTGTCAGCACAGAGCCTGGCATGGGGCTCAAACTCACAAACTGTGAGATCATGACCTGAGCCAAAGTCAGATGCTTAACCAACTGAGCCACCCAGGTGCCCCTCCTGAAGGCCTTCTTAACCAGGATAATTAAAACTTTTGTAATTATTTTATTGTTTTTTAAATTTTTAATGTTTATTTATTATTTTTGAGAGAGAGACAGAGTGCAAATGGGAAAGGGGAAGAGACAGAGGGAGACACAGAATCTGAAGCAGCTTCCAGGCTCTGAGCTGTCAGCACAAAGCCCTATGGGGGGCTTGAACTCAGGGTCGGTGAGATCATGACATGAGCTGAAGTTGGATGCTTAACCGACTGAACCACCCAGGTGTCCCAAAACTTTTGTCATTATTTTATGCAAGTGGGAGAGAGGTAGAGTGGATACTGTATTCATATATATATATATGAGTATATATAATACATATATAATAGACATTAAATATATACAATATATAATATATATTTGTATTAAATATATTATATATTTATTTTATTATTATATATTAAGATATATTTAATAATAGCCATCCTAATGGATATGAATTGGTATTTCATTGTGGTTTTGACTTCTATTTCCTGAATGATTAATGCTTTGAGAAATTGTACATGTGCTTGTTGGTCATTTGTATATCTTTGGAGAAATGTCTATTCACACCCTTTGCTTTTTTTTATTTTAAAGAGTTGGGGACAGAGGGAGAGAGAGAGAGAATCCTAAGCAGGCTCCATGCCCAGTACAGAGCCCAACACGGGCCTTAGTCCCACAACCCTGGGATCATGACCTGAGCTGAAATCAAGTTAAACCCTCAACTGACTGAGCCACTGAGGAACCCCCTCTTTGCCAGTTTTTTAACAAGGTCTTTAAAAATTATTATTAAGTTGTAGGAGTTCTTTATATGTTCTGGATATTAAGCCCTTATCAGTTATATGATAATCAGTTATATGATATAAAGATATTTTCTCCTATTCCATAAGTTGCTTTTCACTCTGTTCATTGTGTCCTTTGATAGACAAAAGTTTTAAATTTTGATACTTATATTATCTATTTTTTATTTTGTTTCATTTGCTTTTGGTGTCAATTGCAAGATATCAGTACCAAATCCAATGTCATGAAGGTTTTACCTTATGTTTTCTTCTAAAAGTTTTATAGTTTTAGCTCTTATATTTAGGCCTCTGATTCATTTTCAGTGAATTTTTATGTATAGTAAAGGTGAGGATCCAATTTTGTTTTTTGTACGTGAATATTCCATTTTCCCAGCACTATTTGTTAAAAAGACTATTTTTCTCCATTTATTGGTCTTGGCACCCTTCTCAAAAATCATTTGATCGTATATATGAGGGTTTATTTCAGGGTTCTCTATTCTGTTCCATTGGTCTATATGTCTTCTTCATACCAGTACCACACTGTTTTGATTACTCTAGCTTTGAAATCAAGAAGTGTGAGACCTTTAATTTTGTTCTTCTTTTTCAAGATTGTTTTGTCTATTCACGGTGTCTTGGGATTCCACGTAAGTTTTAGGATAGATTTTTCTATTTCTGAGAAAAAAATGCCATTTAGAATTTGATAGAAATTGCATTAAATCTATAGATTGGTTCGAGTATTATTGATATCTTAACAATAAGTTTTCCAATCCATGAATATGTGGTGTCATTCTATTTATTTGTGTCTTTAATTTCTTCTAGCAACTTTTTGTGGTTTTCAGTGTATAAATCTTTTGCTTCCTTGGTTAGGTTTATTCGTGTTTTGTTCTTTTTGATGCTATTGTAAATAAAATTGTTTTCGTAATTTTCTTTTTGGAATATTTATCGTTAATGTGTAGAAACATAGCTGATTTTTATATGTTGATTTTGTATCCTTCAATTTTGCTGAAATGTTTTACTGGTTCTAATATTTTGTGTTTGTTATCTTTAGGGTGTCCACATATATGATCTTTTTTCTGTGAACAGAGGTAGTTTTATTTCTTCTTTTCCAATTTGGATGCCTTTTATTTTTCTTGCCTAATTGCTCTGGCTAGGACTTCTAGTATAAAGATGAATAGAAGTTGTGAAAGTGGACATCCTTACCTTGTTCCAGACCTTAGTGTTAAGTATAATGTTAGCTGTGTGCTTGTCATATATAGCTTTTACTCTGTTGAGGTACATTCTTTCTGTATCTAATTTGTTGAGAGTTTTTATCATGAAAGGATATTGAATTTTGTCAAATGCTTTTTCTGCATCCATTTAGATAATCAAGTGATTAACTGTCCCCTTCATTCTGTTAATGTTATGTATCACATTGATTGCAATCCCAGGGATTAAAGCTTTGTATCCCTGAGATTAAATTCCACTTGATCATGTCATAGCATCCTTTCAGTGTGCTCTTGAATTTAGTTTGCTAGTATTTTTTTGAGGGGAGAGGGGCAGAGGGAGAGGGAGAGAGAGAATCCCAAGCAGGCTCCACGCCCAGTGTGGAGCCCAATGTGGGCCTTGATCTCATGATTGTGAAATCATGACCTGAGCCAAAATCAAGAGTTGGATGCTTAACCAACTGAGCCACCCAGGCGCCCTGGTTTGCTAGTATTTTATTGAGAATTTTGCATCTGTGTTCATAATTTCTTTTCTTGTAGTGTCTGGCTTTGATGCTGGAGTAATACTAGCCTTGTAAAATGAGTTTTGAAGTGTTCTTTACTCTTCATTTTTTGGGAAAGTTTGAGAAGGATTGGCATTAATTTCTTCTTAAATGTTTGGTAGAGTTCACCAGTGAAGCCATCTGGTCCTGGACTTTTCTTTGCTGAGTTATTTTTGATTATTGGTTCAATCTCCTTACTAGTTATAGGCCTATTCAGATTTTCTATTTCTTTATGATTCAGTCTTGGTAGACTGTATATTTGCTGGAATTTATTCATTTCTTCTAGGTTACCCAATTTGTTGGTGTATAAATGTTCATAGTAGTCTTTTATGAACATTTGCATTTCTGTGATATCAATTGTGATATCTCTTCCTTCATTTATGATTTTATTTTTTTGAGACTTTTTTCTTTTCTCTTAGCCTTGGTAAAGATTTATCAATTGTGTTTATCTTTTGAAAAAACAAGCTCTTCGTTGATTTTTTCTTTTGTCCTTTTAGTCTCTATTTCATTTATTTTTGCTTTGACCTTGTTATTTCCTTCATTCGGTCCACTTTGGGCTTAGTTTGTTTTTTTCCTACTTCCTTGAAGGTATAAAGTTAGGTTGTTTATTTGTGATATTCTTTCTTCATGTAGACACTTAATTGCTATAAACTTCCCTCTTATTAATGCTTTTGAAGCATCCCATAAGTTTTGTTATGTTGTGTTTCCATTTATATTTGTCCTAAGATCTTTTTTTGATTTCCCTTATTATTACTTCTTTGACCCATTGATTGTTTAGGAATGTGTCATTTAATTTCCATATATATGTGAATTTTCCAAGTTTCCTTCTATTATTGATTTCTACTTTCATATTATTATGGTTGTAAAAGATGCTTGATATTACTTCAGTATTCTTAGATTGGTTTAGTTTTGTTTTGTGGTCTGACATATGATCTATTCTAGAGAATGTTATGTGTGCACTTGAAAAGAATGTTTATTGTGCTGCTGTTGAATGGAATGTTCTGTATCTGTCTGTTTGGTCATTTGGCCTAAAGTCTAATTCATGTCTAATATTTCCTTATTGATTTTCTGCTTGGATGACCTATCCATTGTTGGAAGTGAAGTACTGAAGTCCCCTGCTATTATTTTTGTTGTTTATGCTTTCATATTTGTTAGTATTTGCTTAATATATTTAGGTATTCTGATGTTGGGTATATGTGTAATTATAGTTATATATCTTCTTGATGAATTGACCCTTTTTCATTATATAATGACCTTTTTTGTTTATTATTACTTCATTCATTCATTCATTCATTCATTCATTTATAAGCTCTGCACCCAGTGTGGAGCCCAACCTGGGGTCTGAACTCACGACCTTGAGGTCAAGACCTGAGCTGAGATCGAGTCAGATGCTTCACCAGTTGATCCATCCAGGCACCCCTATTATTACCATTTTTGACTTAGTCTGTTTCATGCAAAGATAGCTACCTTTGCTATTTCTGGTTCCATTTGCATGGAATATTTTTTCCCATTCCTTTACTTTGAGCCTATGAATGTCCTTAAAGCTGAAAGCAGTCTCTTGTAGGCACCATATTTTGGGCCTTATTTTGGAGTGGGGGGCGGTGTTTTATTTTTTATTCCATTCAATCTGTATTTTGATTGGAAAACATAATCCACTTATACTTAAAGTAATTATTAATAGGTAAAGACTTAGTACTGTCATTTTGTTGTTTGTTTTCTGGGTGTTTCATAGATCCTTTGTTCCTTTCTTCCTCTCTTGCTGCTTCCTTCCTTTGTGATTTGATGATTTTCTATAGTGGTGTGTTTTAATTTCTTTTTCTTTCTCTTTCGTGTATCTACTATAGGTTTTTGCTTTGTAGTTACCATGAGGCTTACATAAAACATCTTATAGTTATAAGGGTCTATTTTAAGCTGCTAACAACTTAACTTCTATTGCATACAAAAACTACTCTTTTACTCCTCTTTCCCCCATATTTTGTTTTTATATCACAATTTCCATATTTTTATATTGTGTATCAATCAACAAATTATTGTAGCTATACTTCTTTTTAATACTTTTGTCTTTTAACCTTTATGTTAGAGTGAAGTGAGTTTCACACACTATTCCAGTACTACTGTATTCTGAATTTGATTGTATACTTTCCTTTAACAGTGAGTTTAAACCTTCATATGTTTTCTTGTTACTAATTAACATCTTTTCACTTCATCTTCAGCTAAAGAACTCTCTTTAGCATTCTTCTAAGGCAGGTCTAGTGGCGATGAGCTCCCTCAACTTTTATTTATTTGAGAAAGTGTTTATATTTTCTTCTTTCCTTAGGACAGCTTTGCCAGGTGAGATATTCTTGGTTGACAATTAAAAAGCACTATATATTATTCCACTCACTTTTGGTCTACAAGATTTCTGCTGAGAAAGCCACTGATAGCCCTCTGGAGGTTCCCTTGTATGAGATGAGCTTCTTTTCCCTTGCTGCTTTCAAAATTATTTGTCTTTTATTTTTGGCAGTTTTATTATATTGTGTCTCAGTGAAGTCCCCTGGATTGAATCTATTAGGGACCTATGAGCTTCATGTATCTGGATATCTCTATTTCCCCCTAGATTTGGGAAGTTTTCAGCTGTTTGCCCTTCCTTCCTTCCTTCCTGCCTTCCTGCCTTCCTGCCTTCCTGCCTTCCTGCCTTCCTGCCTTCCTTTCTTCCTTCCATGTTGTACTGTTGTTTTTTTTTTTTTAAGTTTATTTTTGAGAGAGAGAGAGTGAGCAGAGGAGGGGCAAAAAGAAAGGGAAAGAGAGAATCTCCCCAGCAGGCTTTGTGCTGTCAGCGCTGAACCTGACGTGGAGCTTGAGTGAGATCATGACCTGAGCTGAAATCAAGAGCCAGATACTTAATCAACTGAGCCACCCAGGCGCCCCTCAGCTGTTATATCTTTAAATAAGCTTTCTGCCCTTTGACTCTCTTGTCTTCGGGGACTCCCATAATGTGAATGTTGTTTTGCATAGTGGTGTCTCATAATTTCTATAGGCTTTCCTCACTCTTTTCCATTCTTTTTCCTTTTTTCTCCTCTGGCTGGATAATTACAAATGGTCTGTTTTTGAGTTCACAGATTCTTTCTTCTGCTTGGTCATGTCTGCTGTTGATACTCTCTCCTTTTCAGTTTCCATTTAGTCATTGTATTCTTTATCTTGAGGATTTCCATTTGTTTTTTTCTTTAAAATAATTTGTCTTTGTTGAACTTTTCATTTTATTCATGTGCTCTTTTCTAGGTTTTGTTGAGTTGTCTACCTGTGTTCTCTTGTAGCATGCAAGGAATTATTTTGAATTCTTTGGCAATTCATAGATATCAATTTCTTTGTGGTCAGTTACTGGAAAATTATTGTGTTCCTTTTTGTTTGTTTGTTTCTCATAGCCTTGCATCGATGTTTGTGCATTTGATGGAGCAGTCACCTCTTCCAGATTTTACAGACTGGGTTTGATGGAGAATACTTTCACCTGTGGGTGGATGCAAGGGTGCTTGCTGGGCAGGATGTGGCAGTTCCAGCCCCATAGAAGGCCCAGCAGCATTGTCTTTGTGCAGCTCCATTAGCTGAGGCCCTCAGTGGTCAAGGATGTAAATGTCTGCAGTAATTATTGGGGTATTCAACCACTTGGATCCTCCTAATCTCTTTTTCTCTTACAGGGGTTATTATGGCTGGGAGGATCCTTCTTGGCACTGTATCCAACTTGTGAGTGCCCCTGAAGTAGTGGTGAGATTGGTGTGGATGACCATGTGGCTACCATGTAACAGGGACTGGAGTGCATGAAGGCAGTGGCTCCAGGTTTAGGGACATTAGATAGTCCACATTGGTGATGGCTGTGTTGCTCAGTTGCTGGCACTTGCAGAGGAGCAACAGACCCGGAGTCTGGAGTCAGGTGCTCACAGAACAACAGCGACTGTGGAGTCCTGGGCACTGGCTAGCCCACAATAGCAATGGCTCTGTTGCATGAGATGTGAGTACATACCAAGTGGCCACAGACGCATGGGTCTAGAACATGGGTGTGTGTGGAGCAATAATGGCTCTGGAGTCTGGGGTGCTGGCTGGCCCACAGCGGTGATGGCTCTGGGGCCTGAGACATGGGTGCATGTGGAATAGCTATGGATCTGTAGATTTGAGTGAGAGCACACACAGAGTGGCTATGGAATCCGGGTCTGAAGTGTGGGTACAGGCAGAGTAGCCATGACTCTGGAGTCTGGGACATGAATGAGGTTAAAGGAGGCTGGCAACCCTGGTCCTGGGGTGGTATAACAGCAGCTGGGTGATGTGTGGCAGCATCTCCCTGTTTTGTTGAGGGGGAGTTCTTCAGTTGCAATGGCTGTTAGTTACCATGTGTCAAGTTTCCTGTGTCCCTTGCAAAGCAGGTCACTGGGGTCTGTGCCAGTGAGCACTATGGGATTCTCCACTAAGAAAGCTGTAGGGAGTCTGCAGTTTTTGAATTAAAGTCTATTTTCTGATATTAGGATAGCCATGCCTATTCTCTTCTGGTTATCTTTTTTTTTTTCTTAAGTTTGTTTATTTTTGACAGAGACAGAGTGGGAGCATGAGCTGGGGAGGGGCAGAGAGAGAGGGTGACACAGAATCCAAAGTGGGCTCCAGGCTCCAAGCTGTCAGAGCCCAACGTGGGCCTCGAACTCACAAACCGTGAGATCATGACCTGGGCCGAAGTCGACACTTAACTGACTGAGCCACCCAGGTGCCCCTGGTTATCATTTTTTTTTTTAATTTTTTTTTAACGTTTATTTATTTTTGAGACAGAGAGAGACAGAGCATGAACGGGGGAGGGTCAGAGAGAGAGGGAGATACAGAATCTGAAACAGTCTCCAGGCTCTGAGCTGTCAGCACAGAGCCCGACGCGGGGCTCGAACTCACGGAGTGCAAGATCATGACCTGAGCCGAAGTCGGCTGCTCAACCGCCTGAGCCACCCAGGCGCCCCTGGTTATCATTTTTAATGGAATATCTTTTCCCATCCTTTAACTTTCAACCTATGGATGCAATTGGATCTAAAGTAAAGTTGGTAGAGCATGTGACTCTTGATCTTGGGGTCATGTGTTTGAACCCCATGTTGGGTGTAGAGATTATTTTAAAAAACAAATAAACTTAAAAAAAATAAAATGAATCTCCTACAGACACAATATAGTTGGATTCTATTTCTAACCATCTGTCTTTTAATTGGGTAGTTTATATTTAAAGTAATTACTGATAGGGAAGGACTTGCTATTATCATTTTGATATTTTTGCTGTATGTCATATAGCCTTTTTGTTTCTCATTTTCTCCCTTATTACCTCCCTTTGTGTTTGGTTGGCTTTTTTCAAAAAATAATTTTTTAGTGTTATTTATTTTAGAGAGAGAGAGAGAGAGCGAGCAGGGGAGGGGCAGAGAGAGAGGAAGACACAGAATCTGAAGCAGGCTCTAGGATCTGAGCTGTCAGCACAGAGCCTGGTGCGGGGCTCGAACTCACAAATTGTGAGATCATGACCTGAGCTGAAGTTTGATACTTAACCAACTGAGCCACCCAGGTGCCCCTGGTTGGCTTTTTATAGTGACATGTTTTGACTCCTTTCTCACTTGCTATTGCATATATTCTATAGATATTTTCTTTGTGGTTGCCCTGTGGATTACATAAAATATCCTAAAGTTACAACAATCTATTTTAAACTTAACTTCAATTGCATAAAAAGAACTCTACTCCTTTACAGCTCTGCAACACCCTCCCCCCATTTTATGTTATTGATTTCGTAAATTACATCTTTATATATTGTGTACCCATTAATGTAGATTTATAGTTGTTTTTGATGCTTTTGTCTTTTAAATCCTGTAATGCAGTAAAAGGTGGAGTTACAAACCAAAATTACAATAATACATGTTTTTATGTTTGTTCATATATTTATCTTTACTGGAGAACTATATAGTTTGTATGGTTTTTGAATTACTGTGTAGCAATAGGAAAGAAAGAAAAAGGAAGGAAGGAAGGAAGAAAGAAAAAGAAAGAAAGAAAGAAAGAAAGAAAGAAAGAAAGAAAGAAAGAAAGAAAGAACAGAATCCATTTCTACTAGCCTATCAGAGTACTAAGGGAACTTTAGACAGTTTTGGTCTCCTTCTTGAGAAGTATTTGAAAACTTCTGGCTTCTGTCATTGCTAAAGTAACTTTACAAGCATTGGGGTTTATTGATTAAAACCCTCCAAACCCCCAGGTAATTTAATGGATGTGAATCTGTTATGTTTTAGTCAGCCTCCATAAGACTTTGGTGAATACAATTTGTGGGCATGCACATAACAGCCTTAGATTCTTCTTTAATGTATATATTCCAAAAGAATTGAAACTGTATGAGAAATCTTTGAGTGGCAGGCACTAGGGCAGTTTTATAATAGTGTGTTTCTGGGGTGAGTTGAAGTTCATATTCTCAACCTGCCTGAACTAGTCTGATTATAATCTGAACTTCCTAAGGTTTATATGCCAAGTTGGGGTCATTGCTTAATATTCAACAAGGATTAAGACAGCAAAGCATTGCTGTAGGAAAACATCAGATATGTGAGGCAATTGGTGACTTGATTTGAGTTGCAGCATATTCTATCTGGCTATTGACCTCAGCCACCACACCTGCCTTCTATCTGTCTTCTGTGTCTGCATCCTTGGAAGTTTAGAACTTAGCTCATAGAACCTTAGTACCTGGGCAATGAGAACCTACAGTACAACCTCCTTATGCGATGGACAAGGAGTTGAGTGTGGAAGGGGCTTGCCCATGGCCAAATGAGTGAATGACAGATTGAAGTGAGACCCTCAGATCCAGACTCCTATGACTTCTCCCCAACAACACTGTTCCCTTCATTTTCCTTCATTTCCTCCATAATATCATGTCTGGTCTGATGTGGCTGTTTCCTGCTTTCCACTCTCTGACTTCTCCAGTGACTCTGTTTGTAGGTCACTCTGTGACTCAGAGACCCTCTGTGGCCTTTGACTACATTCTTGGAAGGAATGCTAAGCTGCAGTTTACAAAGCTGTTCTGGGTGAAGCTGACGGGAGGCCTGGGCCTTGTCCACCTGGGATCGTTGTCTTCTGGTATCTCTTTTCCATCTCCATAGGTAGCCCCTGCTTGAAAAGAGCTGTTCCAGTAGGTCACACATGACCCTTTGGCTGATCTTGGAGTTCTCATTCAAGCTGCTGCCTAGTTCCTTCCCCTGCATCTTTCATACTTTAGATATGTCCTGTTCCAACCCAGCAATTCTGTGTATTGTCTCCCTGTGGGGACTTTGCCTTCCAGGAATATGCTGAAATTCATGGAGAGACTTGCAAGCCCTTGGGAGTGGCTTGTAGAAGGCTCTGGAACAGGAGGTAAGGGCAGCATTAGCAATCAGCAGGCAAGGAAGGAATGGCTGAGCATAAAAAGGCTCTCACTGTCATCCATGGATTTGCAATATCTTCCTAAGCTCTCTGGCCGGGCATGGTGCTTGATGATGGAAAAATAAAAATAATTATACTTCTGTCAATGTTTCCAGCCCATTAGCTATTAATTTCATTCTTCTGAGATCTTTGGGGGTATATGCTCTAGGCAAAAAGCAGAAAGGAGAAGGAAAACTAACATTCAGTTATGTGTATTGGAGTAGATGTTTTTGGTGAGCCACACATATCCCTGAAGACAGTTTCCATGTTTCCTGTGCCTCAGGGACTGAGGATGCCCTCATGTACTTGGCTCGCTAAGGGACAGGCAGGAAGTGCTAGGCGTTAATGCCCAAAGCAGCACTCCTTCACAAATAAGAGGTGGGAAGACATCCTAGCTTCCCTTACCCTCAACATAGTTCTGAGGCACATTCTGCATAGTCACCAAAAGGTCCCCTGGGGGATTGAACTCCATTTTTCTACAACAGTGACCTGCTTGCGTATACCAATTCACATTCTTACCTTCCTTGAGTCATTTCTCCACCCTTTCAGAGTACTTCCTGGGATCACCCCCCAAATTAACTATTTACATCCAAATATCTAATTCAGGGTCTACCTCTGGAGAAAATTCAAACTAAGAGCCCTCTTATGTTCCAGAGATTTTACATGCATTATCTCATTTACTTTTTGCATAAGCCATGAAATATGCATCAAATCTTTTTTGGAGATGCTGAGGTTCAGAGAGGTTGAACAGATTCCTCGGGGTCACATAGCCAGTATCAGTAAATCATGATTTGAAACTATGTCTGTGTGACTTCTATGCCTGTTCCATTTCTGCCATTCCATGCTGCTTCAGGGGAAAGCCCGAGTGAGGGTCAGCAGATCTAAGCTCCAGGTTCAGTTCTTTCTCCACATCAATATGTGACCCTTGGGCAGACCCCTTAGTTGTTCTTGGTCCAAATCTCATTTACATTTTTACCTCAAGGCTTTTGTGTGGGATGGTCTTCCTCTCATTTATCTCTAAGTTAGGGGTCCTGAAGACCACATTCAAGTACAGTGATTTGCTAGAAGGACTCACAGAACTCAGTAAAGCTTTTATACTCATGGTTATGGTTTTCTCCAGGAAAAGGATACAGATTAAAATCAGCAAAGATAAAGTGAAATAAGTCAGGCAGAGAAAGACAGATAACATATGTTTTCACTCATATGTGGATCCTGAGAAACTTAACAGAAGACCATGGGGGAGGGGAAAGGGGAAAAAAAGTTACAGAGAGGGAAGGAGGCAAACCGTAAGAGACTCTTAAACACTTAGAACAAACTGAGGGTTGCTGGGGGTGGGGAGAGGGGAAAGTGGGTGATGGGCATTGAGGAGGACACCTGTTGTGATGAGCACTGGGTGTTGTATGGAAACCAATTTGACAATAAATTATATTAAAAAAATAAAATAAAATCAGCAAAGATAAAAAGCACATAAGACCCAAACTTTTAGTTGTCCCCTCCCAATGGAGTTGTACAGACAGCCCTGAATCTTCCTAGCAATCATGCATGACAGCATGTATGATGTGTTGCCAACAAGCGAAGCTCCCCTGAGCTTGCTGCCCAGGGTTTCTATTGAGGGTTGGTCATGTAAGTGTGGATTGCTTATGTGACTGACCTTAGTTATTCTGTTTCCAGCACCTCCAAAGGTCAAACTGATACAGCATGGCCCAAGACCTCTACCATAATTCACATTGTTGGCATAAACTATCTGGTATGGCCCAGATTGCCTAGGTATACAAAGACTCTCATATTAGGCAGCATATTCTTTTTTTTTTTAACATATGAAATTTATTGTCAAATTGGTTTCCATACAACACCCAGTGTTCATCCCAAAAGATGCCCTCTTCAATGCCCATCACCTCCCCTCCCCTCCCTCCTACCCCCCATCAACCCTCAGTTTGTTCTCAGTTTTTAAGAGTCTCTTATGCTTTGGCTCTCTCCCACTCTAACCTCTCTCTCTTTTTTTTTCCTTCCCTTCTCCCATGGGTTTCTGTTAAGTTCTCAGGATCCACATAAAAGTGAAAACATATGGTATCTGTCTTTCTCTGTATGGCTTATTTCACTTAGCATCACACTCTCCAGTTCCATCCACGTTGCTACAAAGGTAGGCAGCATATTCTAAGGGCTTAAAAGTTTTTCCCTTGAGCTGGTCAGGATCCTTTCTTTGGAATGTGTAGGGTTTGGACAACTTGGGCCTGCTGAGTTAACCCTTTACTGTATGTTCTTGTAGCTTTTTCTTGTTGTTTAAGACTCAAATATGATTTCCTCAGAGAGGCTTTTGCCAACCAGCCACCAATCACTTCCTGTGATTTTGCTTTTATTTTCATCATTGATCTTATAAATATAATCATTGATCTTATATTTTCTTGTTTATCATCTCCCTCTTCCTTATAGAATGCAAATTATTCAAGAGTAGGGACTTTGTTGATCATGTTGTATCTCAAATGCCAAGAACAGAGAATGGCAAACAATGAGCACTTAATAAACACTTTTTGACAAATAAAGGAATCTGGACAATGGACTGATTTATAATATTTTTTCTAGCTTTAAACCACCATTAATCAAGTGAATTGATTTATGTTTTTCTAATAGGATTTTGAATTCTTATAAGGAAAGACTTTTTCCTATGATTAGGCTACCTGAAAGTTCCTAGGTCTGTGTTAGGCAAGAAAAGATGCCTGAGGAATGCTTGTTCATGTATGGCTTCTTCCTTCCTTGAATTCTTTATGCTGTCCCGGGACTTTTTCTTCCCCTGCCTTCCCTCTTCTTCCCCTGTTTTGATACTATGATTTGTGAATCATGCCACTTACCTCACCTTGGTTTCTCCCATTTTCTGGAGCTCTTTTGTAATGAGCTGGCACTTCCTGAGATGACAAGCATGCCTCTCTTTTAAGAACTATGGCTGTCTGATGACCTTACTCTGGCAGGAAGTTCAGAAGGTGTCCACTGAAATGAGCCTTGAGGTTTTTTTGTTTTTTGTTTTTTGGCTACAGCAGGCTAGGGATGATGCTAGTATTAGTGCCCTTAGGGCTGCCATAGCAAATTACCATAAGTTGTTGGCTTAAAATGACATAAATTTTACTTGAGTGGCAAGGTCAATAGGGGATGGATCATTACTGGTGAAAACCAAATGTGGCCATCATCCCCTTTGCCAGTAATTGGTATAGGAGTGAATGTATGATGCAGTTCTATCCAATGAGACAAAGAGAAATCTTCTAGGAACTTCTGGGAAACATTTTCCTCCATGATAAGAGAGAAGTGTGTGAAGAGAGAATTCCTTTTACCTCCACCTTCCTTTCCTATGTTTTCCCATATTTATGTGAAGATGTGATGCTCAGAGCTGCCATTTTGCAACCATGAGGGGAGGTACTCTGAGGATGACAGAGTTGAAAGATTAAGGGAGTTTTGTCTTGAATGACCCCATTGCACCAATCCCGACACTACCTACTTCCAGAATCCTTTTTATGGGAGATAATTAAGTGTCTTTGTTACTATTATTTGTCTATTACTTGAAGCCAGATACATCCTTTCCAATATAATTGATATTCTGTGTCTCTTCACATTCCCACATATCCTTGAAATGAACTACCATTACCTAGGGTCACCTAAGCGTATCTCTGTTCTTTGCAATTTGAAAGAAACTAACTACAACCTATCTTTCTCTTTGTGTGCTGAGACCATGCATGAAGAATATTCAAGTCCTCTCATAGTATTGAAAGGGAGAGGCTATGTGTGGCCACATCTACTGATCTTGCCTGCCAACTTCTATTCTCCTTTCTTTGGAGGGGGAGAATAAAAGGGGGAGCACCCCTTCCCTACTCCAAGTTCATTTCTTATCAATAGATTGACTCATTCTTCTGCTCTGGGGTTGGGCAGGCCAATCAGAGTCAGAGTGACTGGCTTAGGAGTGAGCATGTGCCTGATTCAGACCAATGAGAGTATATTCCTCCCCCTTTTTGGATTACTAAACTATGAGAATGTGAGCTTGGAATTGCTGCTGGCCACCTTGCACTGTCAGGGGGAAACTGTTGGGGAGTGAAGCCAACATGGTTACTAGAGTCAGAGAATTTCTTTTTCCATTTATGCCCATTTATATTGGGTTTTTATTATTTGTGAAAGAAAGAGGCCTCTCTTGACAAGTAATGTCTTATTTTTCCCTTGTCTGTCTCCTAGGAACCCCCATTCTTTCTCCCTACTAGATTATGTTAGTGTTTCAGGTTGAGGAAAATATATTACATGAAAAGGGTTTGCAGTCTTGGCCCAGCATTTCACTCTTTGGTTTGTTGAGGATAATATTGTGTCTGGCCACCCAGCTACCCCTTCTTTTCCGTATAAAGGATACTTGGGCTAAGACAGCTTAAACCTGGCCCTTTGCAAATCACAGTGAGCAAGCAGGAGAGTCTACAATAGGAATACGATGCAAGTCACATAGGCATTTAAAATTTTCTGGTAACCGTATAAAAAAATGTAAAAGGGAAGAGGTGAAATTGATTTTAATAGTATATATTATTTACTGCAATATATCCCAAAGACTATCATTTTCAACATGTGATCAATATAAAAATTTATAATTAAATGTGTAACTTTTTTAATACTAAATCTTCAAAATCCAGTAAATTCATATAATTCTTTATAGCAAATCTCAGTCCAGAGCTCAATAACCCAGTGCTTACCATATTGGACAGCACAGGCCTAAGTTTATCTGGGGAAGGAAAAGAAGCTTGAAAAGGGGTCAAGAATTGAGAGAGGAAAAGTAATGGTCAGGGGGTCAACAGGCCCCCAGACTTAATTTCAAGAGTTTTTTGTACAACAGTTGATACCAAGTTGAAAAAGAGCCTTGCGTTCAGATTTTTGCTATCATGAGGAACATCTTCATGCAGATGACAGTGTAGTTCAGAGCACTTGCCCTGATCAATGGCCTGGGTTTGAAATGCACTCTAACATAGATCAGCTGTGTAATGTGGGGCAGGCAGTTCTTTTGCTATGGGGGAGGGGAAAGTCCCAAGGAGGGTCACATTAGTTTCAGGCACAGTGGTTCTGTTTTTGTATGCTCCACTCTTTTCACCCCTATTAAGTTATTCTCCTATGGGAATGAGGGGTGCCACATCAGCAGAAAAATGGTTCCATTTCCTGCAGAGATACAAAACTTTGGGGACAGCTGAACAGCTACCTCATTCGGAGTGAAAGGAGGAAATGCCCTCACAGGAAAATTGGCGATGCTGGGCATCAGTCACTCTCAGAAGCAGTATATTCTGCGAAAGGAGCTTGGAGCCATCTAGAGTATCTTGCATTATGTTCCACAGCATTCCAGAATTTTGATGTATTCAACCAGTGTCTGTTGAACTTCTGCTGTGTGCCAGGCATTATTTTGGTGTTGAGGATATGAGGGTGAACGACAGTCAAGGTTCCTGCCCTCCTCATGGGGTCACATCCCAGTGGGGAGAGAGACATCCAATAAGAAGGTAGATATAGCAATTAGATGTTGCTTAAGTGCCAAGAAGGAAACAAAGGTGGCACCGTGGTGTCAAGATTGCAGCTGGGGAATCTGATTAGCCTGGAGGGTCAGGGAGGGCCTCTCTGAGGAGATGATATTTTAATTTGAAACATGATGAATTAGGCCCTATGAATGGGCAGAAGAAGAGTATTTCAGCTGGCAGAAACAAGGAGTACAAAGGCCCCGAGGCAGGAAAGGGCTTGGCTTCATCTGACAATGACAAGACCCGTGTGGCTGGAGGGCAGAGAGTGAGGTAGGTAGTGAAAGGAGACATGGCTGGAAGGGTGGGCAGGAACTTCAGAGACCAATGGCAGGCATCTGATTTCTGTTAAGTGCATGGGGAACCCACCAGAGGGTCTTTGTGGGGAGTGAGACAATGTGCTTTCCCTGTGGTGGCAGC
Organism: Panthera pardus; assembly: GCF_024362965.1. Classification (NCBI taxonomy): domain Eukaryota; kingdom Metazoa; phylum Chordata; class Mammalia; order Carnivora; family Felidae; genus Panthera; species Panthera pardus. The sequence goes on along the minus strand of NW_026526969.1, from coordinate 9,602,956 downwards.
GTGGAGGCTGGCTGGGAGGGGCAGAGTGGGAGTGGGGGGCTAGGTATTCACGAGAAAGATGATGGCAGCATTGCCAGGACAACGGCAGTGGTGGTGGGTAGGAGATGCATTCTGTGGGAGAAATGGACAGTCCTTGAGGATGGATGGAGGTGGGGGAGGGAGAGAAAGAGATCAAGGAGTTCTGGCTTGAGGATTTTGCCATCACTCACACTGGTTTTCCTTCCAGCCTGATCCATACATTCCTGCTGTGCTTTGAGAGACTTAGATCTGATCTCTTTGGATGCCCTAGGAGCTCTCTATGAGAGGTAGTAAAATCCCAGAAAAGCTGTACTAGAGGCCAGATGTGGGAACTGGATTGTCCACTTCATGCTTGAATGTGTTTATTTAGCAGCTTCTCAGGCTTGTTTGGGCAACCTGAGCTCTTTGAGGTCAGTTTTAATGATTTCCTCCCCCTTTCTGTCATCCTCCAAGATGATATTGGGGGTTGGAACTTACGGGAATTGTAAGTTGGGCCACAGACTCATGTTTTGCTCAAGGCCTTGAAGATCTCTGTGATCAGGGGTGAGGTTTGTCTGGCTCCACCCTATGGCTTCACCCTAGAGGGAAGGTCATCCAGGATGAAGGGAAGGTAAGCTATTGACACCCCTCATTTAGGCGTCTAGGCATGGGAGGAGGCTGCTATCCAGGGTGAGCTCAGGGCTGTACAGGAATATCTCAAGTAAGCAGAGCATGGTTTGCAGAAACCATAGCTTCCTTACTTGCCCCCAGCCACCATGCTCCAAGTACGGTGACAGGGGCCCAGATGTACCCCTGTGAGAGAATGGATCTGTATTAATTTTGCTGGACTGTTGTAACAAAGTACCACAGACTGGGGAGCTTCAAAAACAAATTGTCTCACAGTTCTGAAGACTGGAAGTCCAAGATCAAGGGGTCAGCAAGATTGGTTCCTTCTGTGCCTCTCTCCATCACTTGCAGATGACCATCTTCTTGTGTTTTTACATGGTCTCCCCTCTGTGGATGTCTTGTCCTGATCTCTTATAAGGGCACCAGTCATGTTAGATTAGGGTCCATGCTAGTGACTGCATTTAATATTCTTTGCCTTCCTAAAAACCACGTCTCCAACTGCAGTTATGTTTTGAATTGCTAGGAATTAGGCCTTCAACATACAGATTTGGAGGGGTCACAATTCAGTCTATACTAGGATCTGTGGAGAGAGCCTGAGGGCCTGCACATGGCTGTCACAGGAGGGCTAGGGGACCTGTAGCAGTGAATGTGCACTCTTATCAAAGCTGGGTGGATGGTGGTGCTGGGTCCTGGGTGCCAGTGAGAAGGGCCTAGGTCAGCAGGGGCAACTCCCAGGCCTGATAGAACCTTGGACACAGCTTCAGATCATCAAGAACCCACTGTAGAACCAGGGAAGGGCGCAGGTGTCACCTGTAAGGCCCAGGGCAGAGAAAGGTTCTGAGGCCCACTTTCCCAGCCCAGAAGACATACCCCCAAACATCCTGAGCTCATTCTGGGAGGAGGAGAGAAAGGGCAGTAGGGAGGGACCATGATCTCATTTGAAAAGTTAAAAAGCTATATTTTCTTTGAGCATCTGTGCGTTTTCAACAGCACTGTGTCTCTTATATCTGCAAATGGTACCATAACACAGTTGATTGATTAACAAAGATGAAAGAATTACAGAGCTGGAAATAGTGTCACTGTTGGAGTCTAAGGCTTTAATAGATTTCTCATTTAATCCTCCTAACAGCCCTCTGAGGAAACTGAAGCACAGAGAAGTTAATGATGCCCGTGGTGAGAGAGTAGAAAAGGCAGAGCCTTCCAGACCTGTCGCCTCACTCATTATGCTGACCTATTTCCAGACAAGCTTATTAGTCTCACTGCTGGTTTGGAGGCCCCAGGCCCCAAAAGGCAGGGATAACTTTGAGGATAGTGTTGGCCCCACTGCTGTTCTCTCAGGGCCTACACACTGCTGAGCATAGAGCTGGACTTCAGTAAAATATCTTGTGGCTGTTTGGGGAACACATATTGGAAACAGCACATGGACTCTACCCAGTACCTCTCATTGTTTTGTTATTTGGGGATTTCCCAACACCTGCTATGAGGAGGTTCATCTGAACCTCACACATGCCTAGAAGGTCAGCAGGAAGCATATTTTTCTGACTTTTGTTCAGATCCACAAACATTTCCTAGGCACCACTCTGGATCAGGCAAGAGATGCCCCTGGTGGGGAAAAGTCAGACCCATGAACAAAATGATTCATAGAGGCAGGAGGTCATCCCCAGTGCTTTGGGAGCATAGAGAAGGTACGCTTGTTCCCAAAGGGGGTTGGGAGGAGCTGATACAGGATGTGAGACTTTTATTTCTTTACTTAAATGTTTCATTCATTTTTGGGAGAGAGAGCACAAGCAGGGCAGGGGCAGAGAGAAAGGGAGACAGAAGATCTGAAGTGGGTTCTGTACTGACAGCAGCAAGCCCAATGTGGGGTTCAAACTCACAAACTGTGAGATCATGACCTGAGCTGAAGCTGGATGCTCAACCAACTGAGCCATCCAGATGCCCCAAAGTGAGGCTTTTAAAAATCAAATGTTGGGGCGCCTGGGTGGCGCAGTCGGCTAAGCATCCGACTTCAGCCAGGTCACGATCTCGCGGTCCGTGAGTTCGAGCCCCGCGTCAGGCTCTGGGCTGATGGCTCAGAGCCTGGAGCCTGCTTCCGATTCTGTGTCTCCCTCTCTCTCTGCCTCTCCCCCGTTCATGCTCTGTCTCTCTCTGTGCCAAAAATAAATAAAAAACGTTGAAAAAAAAATAAAAAAATAAAAATAAAAATCAAATGTATAGATGTACATGCTTTAAAAAGTTGAACAGGTCTACAAGGTTTATAGCAAAACTAGCAGTGCCTTGCTCCACCTGCTCTCCACTCCAATTTTTCCCTCCAGAGTCCACTTTCAACCAGGTTAGTGATTTCTTCTGGTGATGATTGCCATGTCGTTAAATGACATGCTCATACTGCTACTTCTTGATTACTTGGAAGCTGAGAGTTCAGGTTGCTAATTTCCTCCTGTTTCATACCCATTTCCCACCTTCCTAAAACAGGGATGGGGACTTGATTCCTATTCACTGCCGCATCAGTATGATTTAAGTACTTGTTTTTCACAGTTGAGCCACATACATGTCTACGCTCCTGTTGCAGTTCTTAATGACTCTTAATTTTACTTGGAATCAATCATTCCTTTTTGTAAAATTTGATTTTTCTATGTCCCATCATCCATTTTCCACCAGAAGTGTCACTCCCTCTGCGTGGTCAAGCCCTCCTGAGGCTCTCTCCTTGCTTTGTTCTAGTCTGCTTACTCCCTGCAACTTCTGCAAATCCATCATCCTGGGCATTCTGTGCTGAATTACCTGTTCCCATGGCTTCTCTTTCTTGGTTTTCTCCCTCATTTTGGCAGGGGCCATCTCCTTGTAGCTTTCAGAGGAATGATGAAGACTAATACATCTTTTTTTTTTTTTTTTAAAAGAATGTGTGTGTCTGAATATATGTCCTATTCTCATGCTTGATTAATGGTTTGGATATAGAATTCTAGGTAGGCTAGAACTTTCTCTCTGAATTTGAAGACTTTTTTTTTCCTCCTCACCCCTGATCACTTGCCCTTGAAGACACAGGGTGTTGCTTCTGGTGTTGCTTTGAGAAGTTTAATGCCCTTCTGATGTCTGAGCCTTTGTATGTCACCTGTTTCTTGTACCCCCTCACCTCTATCCCATTTCTGGAAGCTTGGGGGATCTTCTTTTTGTCCCTAGTGTTCTGAAAGTTCATGACATTGTGACCTCACGGATATGCTTTCATCCATTATTCTAGGCAAGAGCTGTCCAAGAGAACTTTGTACAATGATGTACATGTCCTATATCTGTGTCATCCAATATGGTTGTCTCCAGCAGCATGAGGCTATTGAGCACTTGAAATGTGGCTGGTGTGACTGAGGAACTGTATGTCTGATTTTATCTAATTTTAATACATTTATATTAAAATATAGCCACATGTGGTTAGGGGCTACCATATTGGACTGTATTGACCTTTCAATCTCATTAGACTCTTTGCCCTTCAGTTCTGGGGAGTTGTCTTGAATTATTTCTTTCATTTTTTTCTGTTCTCTGCTCTGAAACCTCTGTTTGTTTGATAATAGAACTTGTGTAGTGATTCTTTAGCTTTCTTATATTTTCTCTCCCATTTTGAATCTCTTCGTCTTTTCTTTCCAAGTGAATTCCCTAAATTTACCTTCCTACCTTTCTACAGAATATTATATCTTCTATTATACTTTTTATTTCCAAACGTTCTTTTTTACTTTCTGCTTTGATTTCATGGGAGCACAGCTTTCAGGCTACTGTGGCTATTTTCCCAAACTCCTTTCCTTCCCTGCATTGTTTCTGTTCCTTTGAGCTCCTTTCCCTGATTGTTTTGGTCTTTGCCTTGAATGTCAGCCTGTCCTTTCCTGTCATGCTCATATATGGGAATGTCTGGGATTTGTCATTGTTAGGCTTGGAGACTCCCTAAATATCAGGATCAGTAGATCCTTAGGGCTGTTACATTTCCCAAGAAGGAGTTCTCTGGTCTTCTGTGCAGGAAGTAGAAGTGTGCTGTGATTGCTGGGTGGCAGAGGGTGATCAGAATCTTCTGGTTCCTCTTGCTTTCAGTCCTGTAGTCTGTTCTCCTCTCTGCCAGGAGTCCCAAGTCCAGAGTATTTCAGTGTGTGCAGAGAATAGTCCCTTGGTCTTCTGCAGGATAGACTAGATAGCTGCTGTAACAAAGCACCACAAACAACAGAATTGTATTCTCTCACAGCTTGGGAGGTTGAAAGTCTGAGCTCAAAGTGTGGGTGGGGTTGTTTCCTCCTGGAGACTCTGAGGGAGAGTCTGCTCCATGCCCCCTCCTGGTTTCTGGTGGTTGTTGGCAGTCCTGGGGGTTCCTGGGCTTGTGGTGGAGCATCCCTCCAATCTCTGCCTCCATCTTCACACAGTTGCCTTCCCTCTGTGTGTTTCTTTGTCTCTTCTTATAAGGATACCTGTCATTGCATTAGAGCCCACTCTGCTCCATTGTGACCTCCTCTTAACTAATTATACCTGCAAAGACCCTACTTCCAGAGAACACCACATTCTAAGGTTGCTGGTAGACAGTGACATTCCAGGGGAGCACTATCTAATGCTGTACAGCATGAAACCTGGACTCTTTGTTATATAGACTTTAAACAATCCTCTTCAGCCTTGTTCATACCTCCTGATTTCAGAGGTACCTGGTGCTTCAGTTCCTGAGTCTTTCTGGTTTTGCCTGCTTCAGGTCTCCCCAGTGCTGCAGGCTTCAGCTTTGTCTGTTGTGTCAAGTGAGTGACCTTTCATGGCAGACATGCAGTGGTCATGGCGTAGACTGTGGGACCAGACACCCTGGGCATACATCCTACCTCTGTGACCTGTGTAACCTTGCCCAAGTGAGTTAACCTTTCTGTGCCTGTAAAAGGTGATTGATGGTAAGAGTACCTACTACATAACGGTTTTTCGGAAGACTAAGGAGAGTGCTTAGAAAGATATCTGGTGCAAAGAGCTCATGGTGACTCTTGACTATGTGTACTTGCTAAGTTCAAGCCTTTGGTGGCTCTTGTCTCCTGTGAGATTATCTTTTTCCTTGTGAATTTGTGTCTTTTACAAAAACTTTTTACTGAATTTTACTGGGGCTTCTGGAGGCTTCAGAGATGAATGCTGTGTTCAACCCACCATGTTTAAGCTCTGGGAGGAATCTTAAAGAAGTGGAGGCATTCTAGAATAAAGCAGTTGGAGCAGCATGAGCAAAGGCACAGAGGCATGGAGGAAGCACAGGGTATGCAGATACCTGATGCAAAGACTACAGTGTGACATGTGGAGTCTGAAGAGGGGTGCTGGGAACGCAGCTGGGGCAGTCACCTCTCACACGGACTAGGCGCAGGCGGCACTCAACTGCAGGGGGTGTCAAATTTGGGAGCCCTGATTAGATGTGCAAAGCTTGCTTTCTGCAAGGAGATCAGCAGGAGGCTGTAGTTATTGTCAGGGTCAGAGATGAGGGTCTGACTAGGGCAGGGGAATGGGAAAATACTGCTAATAATTTCTTCCCCAATTTTTGTAATGACAGTTTTCAAATGTAGAAAATTTGGACAGAAAGATGGAAAAAATGTAAACACTTGTGTCCCCACCACCTGGATAGAATAATTAGCATTTTGTTTTATTTGCATTATTATCTGTCAGTCTATTTGGCCAACCATCAGTGCATTGTTACTTTTTGACACATTTTGGTGTAAGTTGCAAAATGAGGACACTTCACCCCTGAACACTGCAGCATGGGTGTCATTAACTAACTGGACCATGGTGTGTAGATAAAATTAATCTATAATCCTATCTTTATTTAAAATTTTGATATTTTGTCCCTCATTGATTTTTTTTGCATTAATAATGATTTTTAAAAATTTTTTAATTTTTAAGATTTACATCCAAATTAGCATATAGTGCAACAATGATTTCAGCAGTAGATTCCTTAGTGCCCCTTACCCATTTAGTCCAACCCCTCCCCTCCAGTAACCCTCAGTTTGTTCTCCATATTTATGAGTCTCGTCTGTTTTGTCCCCCTCCCTGTTTTTATATTATTTTTGTTTCCCTGCCCTTATGTTCATCTGTTTTGTCTCTTAAAGTTCTCATATGAGTGAAGTCATATGACATTTGTCTTTCTCTGACTGACTGATTTCACTTAGCATAATACCGTCCAGTTCCATCCACGTAGTTGCAAATGGCAAGATTTCATTCTTTTTGATTGCCGAGTAATAGTCCTTTGTATATATAGACCACATTTTCTTTATCCATTCATCCATCGATGGACATTTGGGCTCTTTCCATACTTTGGCTATTGTTGACAGTGCTGCTATAAACATGGGGGTGCATGTGTCCCTTTGAAACAGCACACCTGTATCCCGTGGATAAATGCCTAGTAGTGCAGTTGCTGGGTCATAGGGTAGTTCTAGTTTTAGTTTTTTGAGGAACCTTTATACTGTTTTCCAGAGTGGCTGCACAGCTTGCATTCCCACCAACAATGCAAAAGAGATCCTCTTTCTCCGCATCCTCCTCAACATCTGTTGTTGCCCGAGTTGTTAATGTTAGCCATTCTGACAGGTGTAAAGTGGTATCTCATTGATTTGTATTTCCCTGATGATGAGTGATGTGGAGCATTTTTTCATGTGTCGGTTGGCCATCTGGATGTCTTCTTTGGAGAAGTGTCTATTCGTGTCTTTTGCCCATTTCTTCACTGGATTATTTGTTTTTTGGGTGTTGAGTTTGATAAGTTCTTTATAGATTTTGGATACTAACCCTTTATCTGATAAGTCATTTGCAAATATCTTTTCCCATTCTGTCAGTTGCTTTTAGTTTTGCTGATTGTTTCCTTCACTGTGCAGAAGGTTTTTATTTTGATGAGGTCCCAGTAGTTCATTTTTGCTTTTGTTTCCCTTGCCTCCAAAGACATGTTGAGTAAGAAGTTGCTGCTGGTTTTTTAAAATTTAAATTTAGTTAACATACAGTACAATATTGGTTTCAGGAGTAAAATTCAGTGATTCATCACTTACATACAACACCCAGTGCTCATCCCAACAAGTGCCCTCCTTAGTACCAATCACCTATCTAGCCCATCCCCCACCCACTTCCCCTCCATCAACCCATAGTTTGTTCTCTACCATTAAGAATCTCTAAGGATGTCTGGGTGGCTCAGTCAGTTAAATGTCAGACTTCAGCTCAGGTCATGATCTCATGGTTCATGGATTCGAGCCTCGTGTCAGGTTCTGTGCTGACAGCTTGAAGCCTGGAGCCTGCTTTGTATTCTGTGTCTCCCTCTCTCGCTGCCCTCCCCTACTTGTGCTCTGTCTCTCTCTCTCAAAAATAAATGAGCACTAAAAAAAAAAAGAGTGTCTTATGCTTTGTTTCCCTCTCTCCCCCCTTCCCCACTTTCTAAATGTTTATCTGTTTTGTTTCTTAAATTCCACATATGAGTGAAATCATATGGTATTGCCTTTCTCTGACTGACTTATTTCGCTTAGCATAATACATTCTAGCTCCATCCATGCCTTTGCAAATGACAAGATTTCATTATTTTTGATGGCTGAGTAATATTCTTTTGTGTGTGTGTGTGTGTGTGTGTGTGTGTGTGTGTGTGTGTGTGTACACTACATCTTATTTATCCATTCATCAGTCAATAGACATTTGGGTTCTCTCCATAGTTTGGCTATTGTTGATAATGCTGCTATAAACATTGGAGTGCATATATCTCTTCAAATCTGTATTTTTGTATCCTTTGGGCAAATACCTAATAGTGCAATTTCTGGATCAGAGGGTAGTTCTATTTTTAGTTTTTTAAAATTTTATTTAAATCCAAGTTAGTCAGCATATGGTGTAATAATGGTTTCAGAAGTAGAATTTAGTGATTCATCACTTACCTACAACACCCAGTGCTCAGCCCAACAAGTGCCCTCCTTAGTGTCTGTTACCCATTTAGCCCATCCCCCTACCCACCTTCCCTCCAGCAACCCTTAGTTTGTTCTATGTATTTAAGAGTGTCTTATGGTTTGCCTCCCTCTCTGTTTTCATCTTATTTTTCCTTCCCTTCCCCTATGCTCATCTGTTGTGTTTCTGAAATTCCACATATGAGTGAGATCATATGGTATTTGCCTTTCTCTGACTGACTTAGCTCAGCATAATACATTCTAGTTTTCTAGTTCCATCCACGTTGTTACAAATGGTAAGATTTCATTCTTTTAGATTGCTGAGCAATATTCTATCATATATATATATACACACACACACACATACATACACACACACATATACACATACATACATGCACCCCATCTTCTTTATTCATCGATGGACATTTGGGATCTTTCCATAATTTGGCTGTTGTTGATAGTGCTGCTATAAACAATGGGGTGCATGTACCCCTTCAAATCAGCATTTTTTATATTTATCATTTGGATAAATACCTAGTAGTGCAATTGCTGCATTGTAGGGTAGCTCTATTTTTAGTTTTTTGAAGAAACTCCATACCGTTCTCTAGAATGGTTGCACCAGTTTGCATTCCCACCAACAGTGCAAGAGGGTTCCCCTTTCTCCACATCCTCACCAACAACTGTTGTTTCTTGTGCTGTTAATTTCAGCAATTCTGACAGCTGTGAGGTGGCAATCTCATTGTGGTTTTGATTTGTATTTCCCTGATGATGAATGATGTTGAGAATATTTTCTTTTCTTTTTTTTTTAAATTAACATTTATTTATTTTGGGGAGAGAGAGAGAGAGACAAAGTGCAAGTGACGGAGAGGTAGAGAGAGGGAGACACAGAATCCAAAGCAGGCTCCAGGCTCTGAGCTGTCAGCACAGAGCCCGATGTGGGGCTTGAACTCATGAACTGTGACATCATGACCTGAGCTGAAGTCGGACGCTTAACTGACTGAGCCACCCAGACGCCCCTCTTTTCTTTTTTTTTAGTTTATTTATTTTTTGAAAGAGAGAGAGAGAGAGCAGGGAAGGGGCAGAGGGAGAGTATGAAAGAGAACCCCAAGCAGGCTCTGTGCTGTCAGCACACAGCCTGATGTGGGGCTTGATCTTATGAACTGTGAGATCATGACCTGAGCCCAAATCAAGAGTCGAACACTTAACCAACTGAGCCACCCAGGCACCCCAGAGCATCTTTTCATGTGGCTATTAGCCAACTGGATGTCTTCTTTGGAAAATGTTTATTTCTGTCTTCACTCATTTCTTACTTAACTGGGCCCTTTGTTTTTTGGGTGTTGAGTTTGATAAGTTCTTTATAGCTTTTGGATATTAACCCTTTATCAGATCTGTCATTTGCAAATATCTTCTCCCATTCTGTAGACTGCATTTTAGTTTTGTTGATTGTTACCTTTGCCGTGCAGAAGTGTTTTATCTTAATGAGGTCCCAATAGTTGATGTTTGCTCTTGTTTCCCTTACCTTTGGCAGCGTGTCTAGTAAGAAGTTGCTGTGGCTGAGGCCAAAGAGGTTGCTGCCTGTGTTCTCCAGGATTTTGATGGTTTCCTGTTTCACATTTAAGTCCTTCATGCCTTTTGAATTTATTTTTGTGTGTGATGAAAGAAAATGTTCTAGTTTCATTCTTTTGCATGTTGCTGTCCAGTTTAACCAACACTATTTGTTGAAGAGCCTGTCTTTTTTCCATTGGATATTTTTTCCTGCTTTATTAAAGATTAGTTGGCCATATAGTTGTGGGTCCATTTCTGGGTTCTCTATTCTGTTGCATTGATCTATGTATCTGTTTTTGTACCAGTACCATGTAGTTCTGATGACTACAACTTTGTAATATAGCTTGAAATTTGGAAACGTGATGCCTCCAGTTCTGTTCTTCTTTTACAGAATTGCTTTGGCTATTTGGAGTCTTTTGTAGTTCCATACAATTTTAGGATTGTTTGTTCTAGCTCTGCAAAAAATGCTCGTGGTACTTTGCATTAATATTTATTTTTAAAAACATTGTGTTAGAATATAATCTGATTGCATTAGAACATTTATCTGCTAAGATTTTTGGCAATTTGGGGGATGGAATGCCTTACTCTCCTCACCCTGGTCACAGCCCTGCCTAGAAGTCCCAACTGAATTTTATAAACACACTGTATGGGGAGAGAATGAGCTCTCCCTACTCCTGTTTTTGGTTTCTTTGGAATTTACCTCTTCTTGGCCTAGTATGCATTACCTTTAGGATAACTGTTTAAAGACAAAATCTGCCCAGACTAGAAGAAAGAGGATGAGAGAGATCTCAACCAAATAGGGCTTTAGATCCTATGGGGGTGGGGAAAAGTGGGTTGTGGTGGTCCTGCTCCTGGCGCTGTGTTTACATAACTGGACAGACACTGCAGGCTCCTAGTAGAACCCTGGAAATGAAGTCTCTAAACATTTATGACCTCAGTGGCTCCTCACAGACCAGGCAGTAAAAAGAGCCATTTAAACATAATTGATAAGAAGGAATAATGTAAACAGTTCATATCCAGTAAACTCCCAACTTTCTAATTATTTTGGCCATTAAAACTTGAACTCACATTTCTTCCTCTTGCTCAAAGAAAATACATTACCCAATCTGGGGTTACTCTATAACTCTTGTCCTCTCTCAGCCACGAGTTGAACTGTTTATGAGTTTATACTGAGTCAACATTTGTAGAGGACCTGTGAGGGTCAGGTATCTGGTTGGCCAAGGTCACATGTTCTCTTAGTTCAAAGCCACTTTGAACCAGACTTGCAGATCTAGGCCCCAAGTCCCTGCAGGTCATGCCCTGGGCCTGGTCTGGTCCTCCTTTTGGAAGGGACATAATTATTAACAGGTTAGTTAGGTAACTGAGGCTGAGGGTGTTTAAATAACTCACACAGGGCCTGAGTATCAGTCAATTCTGTGGATCCCTATTTGCTGACTGTTTACACAATAGGGAGCATGGATATCCCTGGAGTCTACCGAAAGTTCAGGGCCCACCTAGGCCAGGTTCCCTATTACACCCTTCCTTGTCCCTCTCTATCTCTAGCATGTTCTCTCAGAATCTTTTTTTATTTAAATTCCAGTTAGTTAACATACAGTGTAATATCAGTTTCAGATGTACGATTTAGTGATTCACACTTAAATATATCATGACAAATGCCCTTTTTAATCTCCATCACATATTTAACCCATTCCCTGCACTCACCTCCCCTCTGGTAACCATCAGTTTCTTCTCTATAGTTAAGAGTCTGTTTTATGGTTTGACTCTCTCTTTTTTTCCCCTATGATCATTTGTTTAGTTTCTTAAATTCCGCATATGAATGAAATCATCTATTTGTCTTTCTCTGACTTATTTCACTTAGCATAATGCTCTCTAGCTCATTGCAAATGGTAAGATTTCATTCTTTTTTGTGGCCAAATAATATTCCAATTTGTGTGTGTGTGTGTGTGTGTGTGTGTGTGTGTGTGTGTGTACCACCTCCTCTTCTTTACCCATTCATCAATCGATGGTTGATGGACATTTGGGTTCTTTCCATAATTTCTCTGTTGTAGATAATGCTGCTATAAACATAGGGGTGCACATATCCCTTTGAGTTAGTATTTTTGTATTCTTAAAAAAAATTTATTTTAATGTTTATTTTTGAAAGACAGAGTATGAGCAGGGAAGGGGCAGAGAGAGAGGGAGACACAGAAACCAAAGCAGGCTCCAGGCTCTGAGCTGTCAGCACAGAACCTGACACGGGGCTTTAACTCATGATCCCCGAGATCATGACCTGAGCTGAAGTTGGATGCTCAACTGACCGAGGCACCCAGGTGCCCCAGTACTTTTGTATTCTTTAGGTAATTGCTGGACCATAGGATAGTTCTAATTTTAACTTTATGAGGAAACTCCATACTGTTTTTCTTTTTTTTTTTCCAATATATGAAATTTATTGACAAATTGGTTTCCATACAACACCCAGTGCTCATCCCAAATGGTACCCTCCTCAACACCCAAGTGACTGCACCAGTTTGTGTTCCCACTGACATACGAGAGGGTTCCCCTTTCAGGGCATCTGGGTGGCTCACTAGGATGAATGTCCAACTCTTGATTTCGGCTTAGGTCATGATCTCACATTTGTGGGATAGAGCCCCATGTTGGGCTCTGTGATGACATTGTGGAGCCTGCTTGGAATTCTCCCTCTGCCTTTTTCTCTGCCCCTCCCCTGCTTGTGCTCCCTCCCCCAGTCTCAAAATAAATAAATATTTTTTTAAAAAAACATTCCCCATTCTCCATTCTCCACATCCTTGCCAACACCTTTTGTTTTTGTTTTTTTTTTTTTAACATTTTGCAATTGTTTTATTTAAATGATGACATATTTTTCCCCTTCATATTGATCTACCTTTCTTTCTTTTTTTTTTTTTTTTTTTAATATATGAAATTTACTGTCAAATTGGTTTCCATACAACACCCAGTGCTCATCCCAAAAGGTGCCCTCCTCAATACCCATCACCCACCCTGCCCTCCCTCCCCCCCCCATCAACCCTCAGTTTGTTCTCAGTTTTTAACAGTCTCTAATGCTTTGGCTCTCTCCCACTCTAACCTCTTTTTTTTTTTTTTTTTCCTTCCCCTCCCCCATGGGTTTCTGTTATGTTTCTCAGGATCCACATAAGAGTGAAACCATATGGTATCTGTCTTTCTCTGTATGGCTTATTTCACTTAGCATCACACTCTCCAGTTCCATCCATGTTGCTACAAAAGGCCATATTTCATTTTTTCTCATTGCCACGTAGTATTCCATTGTGTATATAAACCACAATTTCTTTATCCATTCATCAGTTGATGGACATTTAGGCTCTTTCCATAATTTGGCTATTGTTGAGAGTGCCGCTATAAACATTGGGGTACAGGTGCCCCTATGCATCAGTACTCCTGTATCCCTTGGATAAATTCCTAGCAGTGCTATTGCTGGGTCATAGGGTAGGTCTATTTTTAATTTTCTGAGGAACCTCCACACTGCTTTCCAGAGCGGCTGCACCAATTTGCATTCCCACCAACAGTGCAAGAGGGTTCCTGTTTCTCCACATCCTCTCCAGCATCTATAGTCTCCTGATTTCTTCATTTTGGCCACTCTGACTGGCGTGAGGTGGTATCTGAGTGTGGTTTTGATTTGTATTTCCCTGATAAGGAGCGACGTTGAACATCTTTTCATGTGCCTGTTGGCCATCCGGATGTCTTCTTTAGAGAAGTGTCTATTCATGTTTTCTGCCCATTTCTTCACTGGGTTATTTGTTTTTCGGGTGTGGAGTTTGATGAGCTCTTTATAGATTTTGGATACTAGCCCTTTGTCCGATGTGTCATTTGCAAATATCTTTTCCCATTCCGTTGGTTGCCTTTTAGTTTTGTTGGTTGTTTCCTTTGCTGTGCAGAAGCTTTTTATCTTCATAAGGTCCCAGTAATTCACTTTTGCTTTTAATTCCCTTGCCTTTGGGGATGTGCCGAGTAAGAGATTGCTACGGCTGAGGTCAGAGAGGTCTTTTCCTGCTTTCTCCTCTAAGGTTTTGATGGTTTCCTGTCTCACATTCAGGTCCTTTATCCATTTTGAGTTTATTTTTGTGAATGGTGTGAGAAAGTGGTCTAGTTTCAACCTTCTGCATGTTGCTGTCTAGTTCTCCCAGCACCATTTGTTAAAGAGACTGTCTTTTTTCCATTGGATGTTCTTTCCTGCTTTGTCAAAGATGAGTTGGCCATACGTTTGTGGGTCTAGTTCTGGGGTTTCTATTCTATTCCATTGGTCTATGTGTCTGTTTTTATGCCAATACCATGCTGTCTTGATGATGACAGCTTTGTAGTAGAGGCTAAAGTCTGGGATTGTGATGCCTCCTGCTTTGGTCTTCTTCTTCAAAATTACTTTGGCTATTCGGGGCCTTTTGTGGTTCCATATGAATTTTAGGATTGCTTGTTCTAGCTTCGAGAAGAATGCTGGTGCAATTTTGATTGGGATTGCATTGAATGTGTAGATAGCTTTGGGTAGTATTGACATTTTGACAATATTTATTCTTCCAATCCATGAGCAGGGAATGTCTTTCCATTTCTTTATATCTTCTTCAATTACCTGCATAAGCTTTCTATAGTTTTCAGCATACAGATCTTTTACATCTTTGGTTAGATTTATTCCTAGGTATTTTATGCTTCTTGGTGCAATTGTGAATGGGATCAGTTTCTTCATTTGTCTTTCTGTTGCTTCATTGTTAGTGTATAAGAATGCAACTGATTTCTGCACATTGATTTTGTATCCTGCAACTTTGCTGAATTCATGTATCAGTTCTAGCAGACTTTTGGTGGAGTCTATCGGATTTTCCATGTATAATATCATGTCATCTGCAAAAAGCGAAAGCTTGACTTCATCTTTGCCAATTTTGATGCCTTTGATTTCCTTTTGTTGTCTGATTGCTGATGCTAGAACTTCCAGCACTATATTAAACAGCAGCGGTGACAGTGGGCATCCCTGTCGTGTTCCTGATCTCAGGGAAAAAGCTCTCAGTTTTTCCCCGTTGAGGATGATGTTAGCTGTGGGCTTTTCATAAATGGCCTTTATGATCTTTAAGTATGTTCCTTCTATCCCGACTTTCTCAAGGGTTTTTATTAAGAAAGGGTGCTGGATTGTGTCAAAGGCCTTTTCTGCATCGATTGACAGGATCATATGGTTCTTCTCTTTTTTTTTGTTAATGTGATGTATCACGTTGATCGATTTGCGAATGTTGAACCAGCCCTGCATCCCAGGAATGAATCCCACTTGATCATGGTGAATAATTCTTTTTATATGCTGTTGAATTCGATTTGCTAGTATCTTATTAAGAATTTTTGCATCCATATTCATCAGGGATATTGGCCTGTAGTTCTCTTTTTTTACTGGGTCTCTGTCTGGTTTAGGAATCAAAGTAATACTGGCTTCATAGAATGAGTCTGGAAGTTTTCCTTCCCTTTCTATTTCTTGGAATAGCTTGAGAAGGATAGGTATTATCTCTGCTTTAAATGTCTGGTAGAACTCCCCTGGGAAGCCATCTGGTCCTGGACTCTTATTTGTTGGGAGATTTTTGATAACCGATTCAATTTCTTCGCTGGTTATGGGTCTGTTCAAGCTTTCTATTTCCTCCTGATTGAGTTTTGGAAGAGTGTGGGTGTTTAGAAATTTGTCCATTTCTTCCAGGTTGTCCAATTTGCTGGCATATAATTTTTCATAGTATTCCCTGATAATTGTTTGTATCTCTGAGGGATTGGTTGTAATCATTCCATTTTCATTCATGATTTTATCTGTTTGGGTCATCTCCCTTTTCTTTTTGAGAAGCCTGGCTAGAGGTTTGTCAATTTTGTTTATTTTTTCAAAAAACCAACTCTTGGTTTCGTTGATCTGCTCTACAGTTTTTTTAGATTCTATATTGTTTATTTCTGCTCTGATCTTTATGATTTCTCTTCTTCTGCTGGGTTTAGGCTGCCTTTGCTGTTCTGCTTCTATTTCCTTTAGGTGTGCTGTTAGATTTTGTATTTGGGATTTTTCTTGTTTCTTGAGATAGGCCTGGATTGCAATGTATTTTCCTCTCAGGACTGCCTTCGCTGCATCCCAAAGCGTTTGGATTGTTGTATTTTCATTTTCGTTTGTTTCCATATATGTTTTAATTTCTTCTCTAATTGCCTGGTTGACCCACTCATTCGTTAGTAGGGTGTTCTTTAACCTCCATGCTTTTGGAGGTTTTCCAGACTTTTTCCTGTGGTTGATTTCAAGCTTCATAGCATTGTGGTCTGAAAGTATGCATGGTATAATTTCAATTCTTGTAAACTTATGAAGGGCTGTTTTGTGACCCAGTATATGATCTATCTTGGAGAATGTTCCATGTGCACTCGAGAAGAAAGTATATTCTGTTGCTTTGGGATGCAGAGTTCTAAATATATCTGTCAAGTCCATCTGATCCAATGTATCATTCAGGGCCCTTGTTTCTTTATTGACTGTGTGTCTAGATGATCTATCCATTTCTGTAAGTGGGGTGTTAAAGTCCCCTGCAATGACCACATTCTTATCAATAAGGTTGCTTATGTTTATGAGTAATTGTTTTATATATCTGGGGGCTCGGGTATTTGGCGCATAGACATTTATAATAGTTAGCTCTTCCTGGTGGATAGACCCTGTGATTATTATATAATGCCCTTCTTCATCTCTTGTTACAGCCTTTAATTTAAAGTCTAGTTTGTCTGATATAAGTATGGCTACTCCAGCTTTCTTTTGGCTTCCAGGAGCATGATAAATAGTTCTCCATCCCCTCACTCTCAATCTAAAGGTGTCCTCAGATCTAAAATGAGTCTCTTGTAGACAGCAAATAGATGGGTCTTGTTTTTTTATCCATTCTGATACCCTATGTCTTTTAGTTGGCGCATTTAATCCATTTACATTCAGTGTTATTATAGAAAGATATGGGTTTAGAGTCATTGTGATGTCTGTATGTTTTATGCTTGTAGTGATGTCTCTGGTACTTTGTCTCACAGGATCCCCCTTAGGATCTCTTGTAGGGCTGGTTTCGTGGTGACAAATTCCTTCAGTTTTTGTTTGTTTGGGAAGACCTTTATCTCTCCTTCTATTCTAAATGACAGACTTGCTGGATAAAGGATTCTCAGCTGCATATTTTTTCTGTTTAGCACACTGTAGATATCATGCCAAGCCTTTCTGGCCTGCCAAGTTTCAAAGGAGAGATCAGTCACGAGTCTTATAGGTCTCCCTTTATATGTGAGGGCACGTTTATCCCTTGCTGCTTTCAGAATTTTCTCTTTATCCTTGTATTTTGCCAGTTTCACTATGATATGTCGTGCAGAAGATCGATTCAAGTTACGTCTGAAGGGAGTTCTCTGTGCCTCTTGGATTTCAATGCCTTTTTCCTTCCCCAGTTCAGGGAAGTTCTCAGCTATAATTTGTTCAAGTACCCCTTCAGCACCCTTCCCTCTCTCTTCCTCCTCTGGGATACCAATTATGCGTATATTATTTTTTTTTTAGTGTATCACTTAGTTCTCTAATTTTCCCCTCATACTCCTGGATTTTTTTATCTCTCTTTCTTTCAGCTTCCTCTTTCTCCATAACTTTATCTTCTAGTTCACCTATTCTCTCCTCTGCCTCTTCAAGCCGAGCCATCGTGGATTCCATTTTGTTTTGCAATTCGTTTAAAGCGTTTTTCAACTCCTCGTGACTGTTCCTTAGTCCCTCGATCTTTGTGGCAAGAGATTCTCTGCTGTCCTGTATACTGTTTTCAAGCCCAGCGATTAATTTTATGACTATTATTCTAAATTCACTTTCTGTTATATTATTTAAATCCTTTTTGATCAGTTCATTAGCTGTTGTTATTTCCTGGAGATTCTTCTGAGGGGAATTCTTCCGTTTGGTCATTTTGGAGAGTCCCTGGTGTGGTGAGGACCTGCAGGGCACTTCCCCTGTGCTGTGGTGTATAACTGGAGTTAGTGGGCGGGGCCGCAGTCCGACCCGATGTCTGCCCCCAGCCCACCGCTGGGGCCACAGTCAGACTGGTGTGTGCCTTCTCTTCCCCTCTCCTAGGGGCGGGATTCACTGTGGGGTGGCGTGTCCCGTCTGGGCTACTTGCACACTGCCAGGCTTGTGTTGCTGGGGATCTGGCGTATTAGCTGGGGTGGGTAGGCAAGGTGCACGGGGGCTGGAGGGGCAGGCTTAGCTCGCTTCTCCTTAGGTGATCCACTTCAGGAGGAGCCCTGTGGCAGCGGGAGGGAGTCAGATCCGCTGCCGGAGGTTTGGCTCCGCAGAAGCAAAGAGTTGGGTGTTTGCGCGGAGCAAGTTCCCTGGCAGGAACTGGTTCCCTTTGGGATTTTGGCTGGGGGATGGGCGGGGGAGATGGCGCTGGCGCCTTTGTTCCCCGCCAAGCTGAGCTCTGCCGTCCGGGGGCTCAGCAGCTCTCCCTCCCTTTGTCCTCCAGCCTTCCCGCTTTCCGAGCAGAGCTGTTAACTTATGACCTCCCAGACGCTAAGTCGCGCTTGCTGTCGGAACACAGTCTGTCCGGCCCCTCCGCTTTTGCCAGCCAGACTCGGGGGCTCCGCTTGGCCGGCGAGCCGCCCCTCCGCCCCGGCTCCCTCCCGCCAGTCCGTGGAGCGCGCACCGCCTCGCCGCCCTTCCTACCCTCTTCCGTGGGCCTCTAGTCTGCGCTTGACTCCGGAGACTCCCTTCTGCTAATCCTCTGGCGGTTTTCTGGGTTCTTTAGGCAGGTGTAGGTGGAATCTAAGTGATCGGCGGGACGCGCTGTGAGCCCCGCGTCCTCCTACGCCGCCATCTTCCGGAACCCCCCCAACACCTTTTGTTTTTTGTGTTGTTAATTTAGACAACACAAAATGTGAGGTATCTCATTGTAGTTTTGATTTGTATTTCCCTGATGATGAGTGATATTGAACATCTTTTTCTGTTAGCCATCTGTATGTCTTCTTTGGAAAGTATCTATTCATGTGTTCTGCCCATTTTTAATTGGATTATTTGTTTTGGGGGCATGGCATTTTACAAGTTCTTTATATATTTTGGATGCTATTTTCTCTCATATTCTTAACCATTTTGGTTGCACAAAGTTGAGATCCCAGAAATTTTACACTTGATTAAACACTAGTGTGGTAGAGCCCCTCCTTAAGGAATGTGGTGAAAACCTCAAGACATGGGAGGGCAACCTGGCTATGTGTGCATATGTGACTCTGTAACATAGACCGCCCAATCAGGCTGTATGTCTGTATGTTACCATTTATGGGAGACAAAGACATAGAAATTGTGTAAAAGACTACACCCTACTGTGCTCGGGGCTCAGTTTTTCGGGTATGATCCCACTGAGCCTGTGCTGGCAGGAAGAACTTTGCTTCCTGGAAAGAAAAGCCTCAGTGTCACAATTCTTGGTCCTGTTACACTAGGATAGCTATAAAAATAAAAAAGGGGAGTGCCGGGGTGGCTCAGTCAGTTGAGCATCCAACTCTTCGTTTCACCTCAGGTCATGATCTCATGGTTTGTGGGATGGAGCACCATGTGGGTCTCTGTGCTGAGCATGGAACCTGCTTGGGATTCTCTCTCTCCCTCTCCCCCTTTCCCTTGCTCTCTCTCTCTCTAAAATTAAAAAAAAAGTTAATAAAAATAAAAAAATAAAAAAGGAAAATAGCAAGTATTGGTGAGGTTGTGGACAAAATGAACCCTCATACATCATTGGTGGGAACATAAGATGGTGTAGCCACTGTGGAATACAGTTTGGCAGTTCCTCAGAAAGTTAAACACAGAACTACTATATGACCCACCAATTCTACTCCTAGTTAAAAACCTAAGAAAATTGACAAGTTTCTCAAAGAAACATATCTACCTGTATGTTCATAGCAGCACTATTCACAAGAGCCAAAAGGTGGAAACAATGGAAATTAATGGATGAATGTGATGCAGGCTGGTTGGCTCGGTGGTTTCTGCACAGGACCAGCCAAGAGGGTCCTTGGCTTTGCTCAGGATGGAAATCAAACTTCAAGCCAAGAGGAAGTGAGAGCAGAGTTTATAAAAGACATAGAGTATAGTTACAGACAGAGTGGCCTAGAGACTCAGAAAGGAAAGAAGAGTGAGGCTCCTCTTTGCTTGGGGTCTGGGGTTTTATTGAGTATGGTGGTCCGATGCTGGAGTCTTCTTAGTAATCCAGGAACAAAGACGGGTGTCCTCCATAACTCACTGATACCCTGGAGCCAGGATTTTTGGTGAGTCAGTGGTCTTGGAAAACATTTATGATAACCCCACCCAGTCACTCCTTAGATATTATCTGTTGTGCTGGAAGACTCCAAGGAAATCATTAACTTCATGACCTTTACAAGGAGGACATTATCTGTTCTATAAGGCAGGCATATGTAAGATGGGGTCTAGATCCTAGCAGGAACAGAAGCAGGAAAAGGAGCCAAAAAGCAGTTTTTCATGGGGTCCTGTTAGTTTCCTGGTTTCAAATAGGTAAACAAATTGTGGTATATATGGTGAGAAATTGACATGATGAGTCATTTGAAAATGGAGCTGAAGCAGGCACTGCAGAGAAACTGCCTAACCAGCATAGTTTGAACTGGGCCAAAACCTCTGGACCAGGAAAAATGGCAGGTTTTTTTTAAATTTTATTTTTTTATTTTTTAAGATTTACATCCAAATTAGTTAGCATATAGTGCAACAATGATTTCAGGAGTAGATTCCTTAATGCCCCTTACCCATTTAGCTGATCCCCTCCCCACAATCCTTCCAGTGACCCTCAGTTTGTTCTCCATATTTATGAGTCTCTTCTGTTTTGTCCCCCTCCCTGTTTTTATGTTATTTTTGTTTCCCTGCACTTATGTTCATCTGTTTTGTCTCTTAAAGTCCTCATATGAGTAAAGTCATATGGTTTTTGTCTTTCTCTGACTAATTTCACTTAGCATAATACCCTCCAGTTCCATTCACGTAGTTGCAAATGGCAAGATTTCATTCTTTTTGATTGCCAAGTAATACTCCTTTGTATATATAGACCACATTTTCTTTACCCATTCATCCGCTGATGGACATTTGGGCTCTTTCCATACTTTGGCTATTGTTGACAGTGCTGCTATAAACATGGGGGTGCATGTGTCCCTTCGAAACAGCACACCTGTATTCCGTGGATAAATGCCTACTAGTGCAGTTGCTGGGTCGTAGGGTAGTTCTATTTTTAGTTTTTTGAGGAACCCCCATACTGTTTTCCAGAGTAGCTGCACCAGCTTGCATTCCCACCAACAATGCAAAAGAGATCCTCTTTCTCTGCATCCTCCTCAGCATCTGTTGTTGCCTGAGTTGTTAATGTTAGCCATCCTGACAGGTGTAAAGTGGTATCTCATTGTGGTTTTGATTTGTATTTCCCTGATGATGAGTGATGTGGAGCATTTTTTCATGTGTCGGTTGGCCATCTGGATGTCTTCTTTGGAGAAGTGTCTATTCGTGTCTTTTGCCCATTTCTTCACTGGATTATTTGTTTTTTGGGTGTTGAGTTTGATAAGTTCTTTATAGATTTTGGATACTAACCCTTTATCTGATATGTCATTTGCAAATATCTTCTCCCATTCTGTCAGTTGCTTTTAGTTTTGCTGATTGTTTCCTTCACTGTGCAGAAGGTTTTTATTTTGATGAGGTCCCAGTAGTTCATTTTTGCTTTTGTTTCCCTTGCCTCTGAAGATGTGTTGAGTAAGAAGTTGCTGTGGCCAAGGTCAAAGAGGTTTTTGCCTGCTTTCTCCTGGAGGATTTTGATGGCATCCTGTCTTACATTTAGGTCTTTCACCCATTTTGAATTTATTATTGTGTATGATGTAAGAAAGTGGTCCAGGTTCATTCTTCTTCATGTTGCTCTCCAGTTTTCCTAGCACCACTTACTGAAGAGACTGTCTTTATTCCATTGGATATTCTTTCCTGCTTTGTCAGAGATGACTTGGCCATATGTTTGTGGGTCCATTTCTGGGTTCTCTATTCTGTACCATTGATCTGAGTGTCTGTTCTTGTGGTAGTACCATACTGTCTTGATGACTACAGCTTTGTAGTACAGCTTGAAGTCTGGATTGTGATAAAATGCCAGTTGTTTTAAGCAATTGCTTAAGAAGTCAAAGGGATTGCAAGACTGATAGTTATGAACTTTCTGAAGATAAAACCATCAGTCAGTCAATATATAACTCAAAGTAGCCTAGCTTGTAAAACCCCCTAGAAAACTTTTTTTCCCCTTCAACTCATAAAATTGACCCCTTCTCTTTTCTCATAAAGCCCCCTTGCTTTCATCCTAAAGTGGGACTATGTTTGGGTTTCTACCTGAATCTGCTCTCCCTAAATTGCAGTTATCTTATCTCAAATAAACTCTGGTTTGCCTTTCACTGTGACTTGTTATTTTTAGGTTGGCAGTATATATCATAGGATGTGATTCAGCCATGAAAGGGATGAAGTACTGATACGTGCCTGAGCAGGAAGGAGTCTCATCCTCAGTAAAAGAAGTGCTCAAAAGAAACAGGACCCAATGGAGTCACTCATGTTAAACCCCACCAAGACTTAATACCAAATCCAATTGTAGTTTCTGCCTCTCCCAGGAGTGGAATTTTACACCAGTCGGTCTGGAATTTCCTGATCAGCACTGGTGAGGCCATCTGCCTGATAAAACTTCCTGCCTTCCCTTAAGGGAAGGTAACTTTGCCTAAAATAATACACTATTTTTTTAATGTTTATTTTTGAGAGAGAGAGAGCAAGAGAGAGTGAGTGCACAAGCGGGGAAGGGGCAGAGAGAGAGGGAGACACAGAATCTGAAGCAGGCTCCAGGTTCTGAGCTGTCAGCACAAAGCCTGATGTGGGTCTTGAACCCACGAATCGTGAGATCATGACCTGAGCCAAAGTTGGAAGCTCAATTGACTGAGCCACCCAGGCGCCCCTAAAATAACACACTCTTAACTTCCTGTCCCACATCCTTCTGTCTGAAAAATCCTTCCATTTCATATAGCTCCTGGAAGTTTACTTCTGTTTATTAAATGGGATGCTGCTGATTTGTGAATTGTTGAATAAAGCCAATTAGATCTTTAAATTTAAGTTAATAGGGGCCACATATTACATGACTCCATTTGTATGAAACCTTTAGTGTGGGCAAATCCGTAAAGACAGAATGTAGATCCATGGTTGCCAGGGGTGAGGAAAGGAGAAAGTGGGAGAATCTGCTTAATGGGCACAGGATTTTATTTTGGAGTAATAGAAATGCTTTCAGAACTAGATAGAGGTAGTTGTTGTACAGCATTGTGAATGTACTGTTAAAAAAATGAAATTCAACTGAGTAAATTTGAAAATCTCATTGGCTTTATTAAGCAATTCATGAATCTTCAGGCAACATCCTATCTAGCAAGTAGAGAGATTCTTTGAGGAGTTGTACAACATGGAAGATTTTTATAGGCAGGAGGTGGGCAAGGAAGTTATTAGCAAAAGAAAAGTTTGTTTCAGCAAGGTCATCCAACCTAGGGGAAAGGGCAGGGTCTTATTAGGTAGATTATCTCATCTTCCTCTGGGGATTCTAGAGGGGCCCATGTGACAGATTACCTCACTGGTGCTGACCAGAAGATTCCTGACTGACTGGTTAAGACAACGTTGCTTGGAGAGGTTGAAATTGCAGTTAAGATACATATTAAGCCCTGGTTTGGTGTCTTGGCCTAGCATAAATGACTCCATCTTGGGCTTGTGGTTTTTCCCTTAAGCAGTACTAGTGACACTGAATTGTTCACTTTAAAATGGTTAATTTTACATTATATGACTTCTACTTCAACAAATGTTTTGAAACCAAGAAATTACCCTAACAAGTGTAAGAAAGGTCACTGTGGTACCTGCCAAGCCCAGTGGCTTTTTCCTGAGGTCCTGCCCAGTCTCCAGCCCCCTGCTGACCAGAGTAGGACTTAGCCCTGGCCCTGAAAGCAAAGAATGCTTACCTGGGGCTGTGGTGTGATTAATTCCTTATTAGCAGCCATAAAAGTCAGCTTGATTTAGACACTGTACCTTGCAACCAAGAAATGACAAACATACTCAGCAATGATAATGATGGTAAGCTGGCCATTATAAAAGCCTGAAATGCCCTCTCTTTTCTTTCTCTGACCAAATACTTATCTGTCCCTGGTACAACATGTGCCACCTCCTCTGGGAACCCACTCCCTTCCTGCCCACCCCCTACTCCCGCCCCTGCCCCACATCCCACTTGTCTCTGCCTTCCCCAAGCTCCTGATGCCTTCTTTTGGAAGTGTCTGACTACAGTGGAGTACCCCACCTAGGGCCTTTGCGTAAGTGCCCTTTGTAATAGTCTTGTTCACACTTTGCCCCCATGGTGTGTCATAGCACTAGGTAGAATGAAGACTGATTCAGACTGATAGAGAGGTCTCCATGGCCCTGAGAATAACTACATGACCAACCAAAATTGGCTGGAGCTCGAGAGTAGGGTGCACTTGGTGAGGCAGGGTGTCTGGAAAAAATCAGTGAGCTTGGCAGCTACTCATGTATCTTTTGGAATTCCTTGGAACAACAGGCAAAAATGTTTGATGAGTGTTTATTTTCTAGGGAGATACGTCATTACTTTCATCTGATTATCAGAGAAGCCTGTGTTCTAACGAAAGATCAAGAACTCCAGCTTGTAAACCTAGATGATCTTGGCCAAAGGATTGGCCCTCTCCTCTGGTCCTCTCCTTTCCCCTCTGCCCATTGCTAGTCAGTTCAGGAAGTTTTACAAGGCAGAAAAAATATTTAATTTTTTCAGTAATTTTTGAACTGTTTACCATGGGATCCCCAGTCTGGGTTCTTGACAAAAACAAGTACTGATGTTTTTCCCATTTGCAGCAAAAAGTTAATTGATGAGATTTTCTTTATTTAAAAACAGTTACTATTTTTGAAAAGGCTGTATGTGCATAAAGTAAAACATTAAAGTGGTATAAGAAGAAAGTGCTTTTATACTATGAAGAGTGATATTTTCTGTAGGTTTTTTGGGAGATACTTTAATCATGTTAAGAAAGTTCCCTATTAGTACTTTAAAACTTTTTTTATATTATAAATGGGAGTTGAGTATTATCAAATACTTTCTCTAAAACTATTTTGATGATAAGACTTTTCTTATTTAATTTGTTAATGTGGAAACTGATATTTCTATTTTTCTCTATTAGCCACCCTTGAGTTTCAGGGTCAAATCCAACTTGGTCACAGTGTATTAAGTTTGCTGGCCAAGGGTCAGGCCAGTTAGGAGATCAACTATTGGGAGCAACTGATAGATGACCCATGAGCTGGACCCAGGCAATTGGAGGCTACTCACCCTCTCCTCTGTCCTTGGAATGTGTATTTTTCTGTTTTCCCCATTCCCAGAAATAGTCCCAAAGACACAGCCTTGACATAGTGATGTGGTACTGAGTCTATCTGGACCATACACATGACTGAACCCATCATAGCTGAGCATGGGTTTTTGAGGCAGATCAAAGAGTATTAGTTCCCACAGAGGTCTGGTTTCCAAGTAAAATAAAAAAAGCTTTGTGTTTAGGTGGAACTTTGTGTTAGGTAAGGCTTTGTGTTTATTAGCTTTATCAGGCATCAAGAGCATTAAGTTTTATCAAGCATCTAGAATTAGCAGATGACATGAATCTTTCCTTGTTTGCACATATTCTATGTACCTCTCTGCTGGGGAACATAGAAAGGGACATCCCACCCAACAATATTCTTAGTACCATCTTGACTAGCATCTGTTTTTCCTATTGAGATGAGGCAGAGTCCTGTGACCTGGAAGACAGAGAAGGCAGGTGCTTTCCATGGGTCTCCATCGATTAGGAACAGAATTATAACCAATTTGTTGTGGGTCTCATTATTTCCCGTAGTGACCCTTATTAGGGAAGGGCAAACGTTGATTATCAGTACGGTAGAGTGCAGAAGACTTTTCAGTCTCTATGTTCGCTTATTTACAATATATTCTTGTGATCAATAACTGTTGGGAAGCTAATTGCAGTCACTGAGTCTCAGTATCTATGAATGCAAACTGGAGATAATAGCATGACCCTTTGGAATGATGCCCAGTGAAGGCACCAAAAGGGGGAAGAAATATTTCAGAATTCCTGGGACTTTCTCTTCTACTTTTCCTGAGGATCATCTTCCAGCTCCCCATGTCTGTCCTGTGTTGGTATTCCAGCTTGGAGCCACTTCTTTCTTAATTACCTTTTTGTAGGGCTCCATTGTCTCAGAGAATCCAGAGGTATGCCACGCAGTCAATCCATGGTTTCTCAGGACACGCAGACAAAGAACATGGGTCAGATTGATGTTAATGAGCCAGTGTAATTTCTAGATGCCCTGTTTTCGATTTCTCCCATTAGGTATCTAGCATGGTCACTAACGATCCTCCCAGAAAGGATATACTGGAAGCCCAGTAATTTAACCTCTACCAACTCAACTCCATCAACCTTTCTGAATGCCCCCTGAGCATATAGCGCTTTGTTGGAGACTAAGGACATAATTTTTATGACTATTTTGACTGTGCCTGTGAGAAACTTTCTATCTGTAAGGCAAATAGGGGTGGAGACCAATGAGAGGGGTGGAGAGGACAGAGAACAAGAAAAGAACTTGGGCTCATAAGACAGAAATTTCCCAGAGAAGGAAGTGGTTATATCTGTTCAAGGAGATTGGTGAGGAAAAACCCCAAAATAGGGGCTTCTGTCGCAGCTGGATTTGAGGAGGAGTAAGATCCTTCTAGGATACACAGGGACATTTCTAGGCAGAGGAAACTACATGAGTAAACATGAGTAGACCCAGGTTGTTTGAAGGATTTCAAGTATTTTGGAGTGCAGGCAGCCATGAGGACAAGGACAGGTTAGAGACTTAAGAACAGTGACTTTACCTGAGTTTCTCAAACCTTTGAGATTACTGATAACACTGAGTTGTTTATTGATTTCTCGCAGAATATGAACTCAAAGGTCAAACTGGGAGTGTCCATGACGCTTTGCCAACACTTCGTGGGTGGGGAGGCACCTTCAGGTGGAGCACAGGTAGCTGTTATACCAGCTGGGGCTCCAGTCCCACCCCCTCTTCAGTATATACATTCCAGCCTCACTGAATCACTGCTGGTGGGAAGGAAAGCTCCACACGCACAGGCCAGCAAAGACTGGCTCACACTGCTGAAAGAGAGTAGAGGAGATTCACAGAGGGAAAGTGGCCATGGACCTGATCCCAAGCTTTTCCACAGAAACCTGGCTTCTCCTGGCTACCAGCCTGGTGCTTCTCTATCTGTGAGTAACTGTTCAGGCTCATCGCCTCTGGAACCTTGCTAATCAGCAACCTCTACCCCTTTTTCTTGTCTGTTCTGTGGATGAAGAGTTAACAAAAGGAAGTTCCTGAAGTGTTGGGTGCTTCAAACAAGCTAGAAACACATAAGGGGTTATTATTGATGTCCCTCAGATCTGCGGAAGGAGTACCCCCATGCCCCAACTCCAATTTCTGTAGTTAGGAGGGCTGAGAGATATTATTTGCTCCTGGCGATGATCTTCTGATTCAGCCCCTGTTGGGACCTAGACCCATCAAGCAGAATTCACCAGAGACAGATTAAAATCAATAGGCCCCTGTGCTCAGGGTCCTCATCCCCATCTCAAGATCTGGGGATTCTGGAGGCAGAGGACTGACTTGGGTCTTGTCTCATTATATTCACCTTCCTGCTCTGTGTCTGCTAAGGACACATGTAAAAGGATTGGGCCTGTGTCTCTCACGTGGCTCCTGCTCCCCTCCCTCTTACCACCAAGCATCATGTACACAAGTGCACCCAGACTTCCAGGGTGGCTGGACATGCCTCACCTTCCTCTTCAGAGTGGACTCTTCCCTCTTTTCTGTGCCCCTCTCCTGGCCACTCCCCGACCTTGTAATATGCAGAACTCCTTACCCTAAATGAGTACCTTTAGAGCTGAAGAGACTTGGCAGAAATCTTGAAATTTTATTCATTTCAGGTTTTCCTTCTAGTGTCTGGGATGTTTAGCATCAGTATAGAGATTTCTTCCTCCCTCAATATGAAATCTGCCAGCAGGCTGCAAAGACATAGCCCTGAAAGCAAATTTGGATATTAAATATGTTTTTTCCCTCTATGTTACAGTACAGGAGGAAAATCAAAGTCATTAGCAGAGGAATTCCTTTCAGTGGTGGGTTTCCCAGTATCCTGGAACAGGTTGGGAAAGGACTTAGTTTCCAACTTCAGTCCCCCTTCTCTGCAGCTCAAGAGAACCAGAATGTCTGACAACAGAGACTTACGTGGAGCTGAAAGCATCCCACTTTTCTATGAGGCCAGTTGAGGCTGGGATACAGTTTTAATTGTACAGAAATAAGAACACTGGTTGCTCCAGGCCTCTATAAAGATAGATTCAAGTAGGATCAGACCCCAGGGGCCCCTGAGTGGCCCCACTGGTTGAGTGTCCAACTATGATTTGCGCTCAGGTCATGATCCCATGGTCATGGGATAGAGTCCTGCATTGGGCTCTGTACCGAGTGTAAGATTCTCTCTCTTTCTCTCCCTCTCTTCCTTGCTCATGCTTTCTCTCTCTCTCAAAAAGAAAAACACAAAACAAAAAAGGACCCCAGACCCCAAATAGCAACAGGGACTACAAGGAAGGAAAAGAAGAAAGGTCTCTGAGCAAACTGTTAAGAACATTTTGATATAGACTCTCAGTAACCCTCTGTTACTGAGTGGATATAATTAAGCAAACTCTCATCATTGGAGCAGAAAAAATTTTTTCTCTT
Source organism: Panthera pardus (assembly GCF_024362965.1). Lineage (NCBI taxonomy): Eukaryota > Metazoa > Chordata > Mammalia > Carnivora > Felidae > Panthera > Panthera pardus. The sequence continues at coordinate 9,574,141 of NW_026526969.1, read as the reverse complement.
CCTTCCTAGAATGACAATCTCTAAAATCATGGAAGAGTCATTTACTAAATAGGCATGAATGAATTTCCTGGAAGAATTCAGCATGAACTTTTCAGGAGATCTCAAGTATGGAAACATTTTTCAAGTGTTCAGTCTAGGATTGGGACTGTTAAATTTTCAGCTGCTCTTAGCTAATCATCATCATTATTATTACTGTTTGGGGTCTACAGTGGAGAAGGGAAAGGAGATGATGAATGAATGTAACAATTGCCATTGAAATTGACGTTATTATTTCTTCCCTACGTGTTACCTCCTCTCTTACCTGTTCTGGTTCTGCATCAGTGATGGGCCAGTCCCTGCACCTCTTCCACCATCCCTGTGACTAGGCTTTCTCTTTAACTTTATAGATATGGGACCCACACACATGGACTTTTTAAGAAGCTGGGAATTCCTGGGCCAAAACCTCTGCCTTTTGTGGGAACTGCTCTGGGGTACCGTCAGGTGGGTGTTGTTTGAGCTCCCAGCTCCCTCTTTTGCTTCTTATGGTTGCAAATTCCAGCTTAGTTCCATATTAAAAATACTCCTCAGCAGGAAGTTCTTAGGTTTCAGCAGGAAGTTCTTAGGTTTCAGACTTTCCAGAAATGGTGTCATAGTCTCCACCCAGCATATGGCCAGGTGCACCCCAGGGCTCTCTCTTGTCTGTTCTTAGGAGCCTCAGGTTTCCCCTGCGCTGGCAGTCCAGATCTCTGGCTGATGCAGCACAGGACTTGCTATTCCAACTTGGAGCATCGTGAAGAGTTCTTTGGCAGGTGCAGTTTCCCATGAAGGCATAATTGTACTTGTTATTAGTTGAAAAGTGTCAAGGGGTTCCCTGGTGGCGACTCATTAGGCTCTGTATGCTAGAGTCAGACTTTCCTGTTCATAGCATGAGCTCTGAGTAGCCTTTTGGTTTTCCTGGATGGCTCTGGAACTTCAGTTTATGGGCAGCTCCAGATTCACCTTTGGGGAGTTTGCACATACTTGAATTCTCCTAAGAATTGCCAACCCCCTGCAGTTATTTTAATGACTCTAACCCATCATTTGCTAATGGTGACAGCTTTTGGGATTTGAGTAGTTGAACCAGAACTTTCTGTTTTACTTCTCTTCCTTCAAAGGAGATACCCTATGGGTGAGTCTGAGCAGGGAGGGGGTCTAACTGAGGCAAGACGTTGCTTGTCTATTGACTTCAGATTTTAACCTCCAAATGAATTGCGTGTGTGTGTGTGTGTGTGTGTGTGTGTGTGGGTGGGTGGGTGTGGGTGTGGGTGTGGGTGTTTTATTTTTCACACAAAGGTAGAACCACTCATACAAAATCACTAGAAAAGAGTTGTTTTGACAAAACTATTAAAGATTTAAAGTAACTGAATGGAATGTACTAGCAGACACACAGACTGAATGTTGAGGAGCCATATGGTTAATCCAGCTCTGATGCCTCATCCCAGGCCTGGCTCCTGAACAGAAGGTAGAAGCTCATCTCCAGAAGACAAGTAGGCGGAGTCTATATTACACACTGCTCTCTGCCTCAGAGTTCCTTTCCCACAGACCTGAGGCTTGTTCCTCAGATTCCACTTCTCCTGGCCTTCAGTGCCCAGTTATCGTTAAGAACTTCCTGGCCTTTTTCCTCTCTGAAAAAGCAATAATCTCCTTTCCACTTTTCCCAGATCAACTCCTTAGTACATGAACCCACATTTTGGACCCTGTTTTGCATAGTTAAAACATCAAAATTACTGCTGAAACATAGAGACAGGAAGTTTTGTTGTTTCCTGATTTCGAAGTGACATAAGTGAAAACTCAGAGCAAGTGTTTTAATTTGCACCATCTTTTGTGGATTGGTGGCACCGTCCCCTCTTTTCTGTGTGAGAACTGGAAGTGAGTCCACTTTGTCATTCCTCCATTCATCTCTCACTTTCTCACTCAACAAACACGTATTAGACTTCATGTAGATCTGCTAGACTGAAAGAGGGCACAGGTGTCTTAATTTCCTAAATCTTCTGGAAATCTAGTAAGGCTCATGAGATCAATGAACAAGGGGCCATGCTGACCTTCCCTCAGCTTCCATTTCCTCACATGTCCCTGAAGGTAATAATTCAGATGGTTATGACATTTAGAGACACCCATGCACAAGCCAAACATGTCAGAAAGACAGGTTACAGGGTCTTCATAGATGGGCTAAGATGTTCAGTATCTACAGTACTAGCAGACAACTCAAGAGAGACTTGAACTTCTCCATTTCATATCTGCTGTTTTCTCCTTTCCCATAAGATGCCTGTGAATAAGAGCTTCCCTCTATCTGCCAATGAGAGGTAGTAAGCCACATTTCATGTGATCTGAGTTGTTTTTGTGTCCTTTAGAGGTAGGGCTCAGTATATTTAATTTGTTTTAATATGTTTTGTTTCTCCTTGCAGGGTTTTTGTGAATTTGATGAGAAATGTTTTAGAACGTATGGAAGAATGTGGGGGTGAGTAATCTGGAAACTTCCAGTGGATAGGCTTGTTATGATGAGGCCCTCACAGTGTAGACAGTCTCAGTCGAGAGCCCCTTGGGATGAAGCCCTCTAATTAAAACTCCTGAAACCTCCCCTTCCCAGGATTGCATGTGTGACAAGGTGGACAAGTCCAAATATGAATCGGGTCTGGAGAGCTGCAGGGTATCCTTTATATTTTGGATTAATATGTGCTTTTGATAGAAGGGCTTTTGTAAACAGAATGGAAAACCATTTCTGCTCAGCTCTTTTCTTACTCTGTCTGCAAGTGTGTAGTTTGTTTTGTTTTGCATTTTAGTACTAAGCCAAGACTTTCCAATAGAACTATAGTCAAGTATTTCTTTTTCCAATTCTATAGACCGGAAGAGATGTAGGAAATTTCTAAAGCACAGTATTTCCCTGGTGGGCTGATGGACTTGGGATTTTGTAGTATGGCCTCGGCGGCTTGCAGTGGATGCTCCCAATGAGGTTGGCTAGAGGTTTGCTGAAGCAGTGTGAGAGGTATAGTGTGGTGCTGGGCTGCTCACAGCCAGTGTTGTACCTCTTTATCTTCTCTGGTCAAGTCCTCAGAATCCATAGGGCTCTGCTGAGTTGGTGTGGCCCATAAGCAACATGAAGGAATAGAGAGAACACAGATCTCTGGATTGCCACTGGTTTATCTCCAGTGTCCCTCCTACATTCAGTACTGGTCAGCTCTGGCTAGAGTCAGTAAATGGTTCTCATGCTTGGCTATGGATAAGGACCACCTAGGAGGGCTTGCTAAAAATGCATATTCTTGGTTTCCATCCTCCATTAACACAGAATTTGGAGGATGTGGGGTGGGGTGCAAGAATCCGAATTTAACTGGTAGTAGAAGTGAGATCATGAAAAGAGAGGGTAACTCCAAACCACTGTCCCTTGTCCACGCTTGTCTTGTTTTAACAAAGATGTAGGAATCACCCAAGAAAGATGATCAGGTTGATGGGAGAGCTGACCTAAGTGCCACTTCAGTAACTACTATCACTGCTTCAACACTAAGTATACTTGATTTGCACTGAAACCTTCTGAGTTTTAGAATACTTTTTGCAGATGGGGAGCATTTAGTGCAGTGGTTCTCCTCCATTTTTATATCTGATCACAAAGCATTTGAAGTTCCTCTGTGACATCAAAGGAAGAATAGGGGACTTATGGAAAATCTTCCATTTTGTTCTAACAAATGCAAATTATTTGTAGTAGAAAACACGATGCCAGAGAATGCTGTAATTAAGTGTAATCTAAACCTCATGCCAGTGGCTGGTTCCCATTAATGGGTCATATGGACAGTCAGGAGGTCAGGGTTAATTGGGATGGATCACATATAAGGAGTCAGCTTTGTGTGATACATGTGTCACAGTGGACTTGCCCTGCTACTAAGGGTTGTCACCTATATGGAGCCCAAGGGATTCACACTTGGGACCCACCTATAAATATAAATATAAGTAATAAAGGAAAATATATCTAAAATGAATTTACATGTTGCTTGTGTTTCTTTATCCTCTTTGTTTTTTTGTTTCAAATTTTTCTGAGTTAATGCTACCAAGGATTTCTCTTTAATATTTAAATAATATTTCCTTTAAAATGTAACTAGGAAGCATATTTTAGAAAATAGAGCAAAGAAGTAATTCATAATTTTGCCATCCCTTTTTGAGCATTCCAAGTCTCTTCATTTGCAGACATATCTTACATATTTGTGATCATTGTGTCTACAATTTTCATCTAATATTGTGTCATTTCATGTGTTCATTTCATGTATTGATATATCTTCAAAATTATAATTATTAGTGACTGAGTGGGTGGATTCTCCTTCATTATTTTTTTGTTCTTAGATAATTTACTTGCCCCCAGTTATTTACTAACCTAACTTCTTCTTTGATAATATATATAAAATATTTGAAATGTTTGAAGTACTTCTAAAATATTTGAAATATTTTTACCATACAAAAAATTATAGAGAATAGTCCCAGAAATACCCATGTAAACACATGGACTTAATAAAGGTTCTAATGTTATTTCTGACTGTGGAATGGATTAGGTAACATCAGGTTAAAAGTCTGGACTTCCAAGAGTGGCTGCCACTGCAGAAACTGGCACGTTAAATTTAATCAGCTCTGTTTTCCCGACATAGGTTTTATGATGGGCAGCAGCCAGTGTTGGCGATCACAGATCCGGACATGATCAAAACAGTACTAGTGAAAGAATGCTATTCTGTCTTCACAAACCGGCGGGTAGGCATGGATTTATTTTAAATTTACATAGTTATTTATAAAACTTTTATTTCAAAATAATAATGGATTTACTGGAAATTGTCCCAGGAGGTGTCATGTCATGTGGCCTTCAAGCTGTTTTCTCTAAGATAATATCTTGCTTAACTATATAGGACAGTATCAAAGCAGAATTTGTCATTGGTTCTAGCCACAGAGCTTATTCAGATTCCAGCAGTTTTATGTTTACCCATTTGTGTGTGTGTGTGTGTGTGTGTGTGTGTGTGTGTGTGTGTGTTGCTGTCTGAACATTTATCTTACTTGTAGATTAGTGTATCTACCACCACAATCACGTTACAGAGCTGTTCCATCACCAAAAATCTCCCTCTTACTATTCTTTTGTAGGCACAGTGTGTAGCTTGTCTATTCATTGTATCAGGGTCTTCAGCAGAGCAAACATTATTTTTTATTTTCATAAGGCCAGTTTATTCGTTTTTTCCTTTTATGGGTTATGACTTTGGCATCAAGTTTGAAAACTCTTCACCTAGCCCTAAGTTGCAAAGATTTTCTCCAAGTATTTAGTTTTATGTTTTACATATAAGTATATAGTTTTGTATAGTTTTGTGTTTTACATTTAAGTCTGTGATCTGTTTTGTGTTAATTTTAGTGTTAATTGTGAGGTGTGAAATTTAGGTCAAAGATCTTTGTTTTTGGCCCATGAATGTCTAATGGCTCCAGCACCAGTGTGAAAAGGCTGTACTTCCTCCACTGAATTGCTTTTGTACCAATATCAAAATTCAGTGGTGCCTCTGTGTGTGTGTGTGTGTGTGTGTGTGTGTGTGTGTGTGTGTGTGTTTCTCATTCCCAGTTCTGTTCTTTGATCCTTGTATCTATCCCTGCACCGGTGCCAGGCTATCTTGATTACTGTAGCCATATAGTACCTCTAAACATATGTCCAGTGATTCCTCCCATTTTATTTTTGTTAGAATTGTGTTAGTTATTCCAGTGCCTTTGCCTTACAGTACAAATTTATAACCAGCTTATTATGTTTATATAATATTTTCCAAGGCTTTGTAAGACATGATTTAATCCTATCAATCAATTTGTGGAAAATCTGTATCTTTACCTCGTCATGTCTCTCAATGTATGAACACAGTATGTGTTTATTTAGGTTTTCTCTTATTCTTTTCACCAACATTTTGCCCTCTGCATAGAGATCTCATACACGTTTTGTTAAATGTGCACCTAAAGTATTTTGCCTTCTTTGAGTGTTTATAATTGTTGTTGTGTTTTTAATGGGTTTTGACATATTCTTGTTATTATATAGAAATGTGATTGGTTTTTGTGTTGATTTTGTTTCCTGCAACCTAGCTTAGTTCATTTATTTGATGCAGTGGTCTTTTTTTCCTAAAGTTTATTTATTTTGAGAGAGATAGAGAGAATCCCAAGCAGGCTCTGCAATCTCAGCCCAGAGCCCAATGTGGGGCTCCAGTTCATGAACTGTGAGATCATGACCTGAGCCAAAATCCAGATCTGGACACTTAACCAACTGAACTACCCAGGTACCTTGAGGGCTCTTTTTTTTATATTCCTCAATATTTTCTACATTGACAATTATGTCACTTGAAATAAGGACACTCTGATGTTTATTTTTCCAATCTGTATGCCTTTTATTTCGTTTTGTCTTATTGCATTAGCTAGGATTTCTACTACAATGTTGAATAAGAGTGGTGAGAGTGAACATTTTTGCCTTGTTCCTGATGTTAGGAGGAAATATTCAGTCTTTTGCCACCTAAAAATTCAGATATATTTACAATGAAACTGTATATGTTTGTGATGTTTTGATTTATGTATTATTATGAAATGAGTATGACAAGTGAATTAATGTAACCATCACCACCCAGAGTTATTTTGTGTGTGTGTTAAGAACATGTAAGATGTATTTTTTTTAAGCAAATTTCAGGTATACAGTACAATGTTAATAATTATAATCACCATGCAGTATATTCAGTCTCTAGAACTTAGTCATCTTATAACCAAAAGTTTACATTGTTTGATTAGTATCTGTCCCTTGCCCTCTGACCCAGCCTCTGATAATTATCACCTACCCACTATACTGAGCTTGACTTTATTTTTCTAAATTTCACTTATAAGTGGGATCATGAGATACCTGTCCTTCTGTGTCTAGTTTTGTTCCTTTAGTATCTTGCCCATGCTGTCCAGATTCATCCATCCTGTTGGAAATGGCAGGATTTCCTTCCTTTTTAAGGCTAAGTAGTATTCCATTTTCTTTATCCATTCATCTGTCCATTTACACTTAAAGTAATTTTTTTTTTTACTTAAAGTAATTATTGATAGGTTAGGATTTACTGTTGTCATTTCAGCAGTCCAGATGTTTCATAGATCATTGTTCCTTTCTCCTGTCTTCCTTTGTGATTTTATGTTGCTTTTTTTTTTTACTAGTGGTATGCTTCTATTTTTCCTCTTTATCTTTTCTGTATCTACTCTAGGTTTTTGCTTACAAAAAACATCTACTCTAGGAGGCCTACATAAAACATCATATAGATACAGCAGTCTATTTTAAGCTAATATGAACTGAACTTTGTTCACATTAAAAACTCAATGTTTTTACTCCTCCACCACCAATTTTATGTTTTTGATGTCACAATTTACATATTTTTATATTGTGTATTTAACAAATTAACAAATTATTATTTTAATTATTTGTCTTTTAACCTTTCACTAGAGTTATAAGTGATTTGGCTATCACCAGTACAATATCACTGTGTTCTGAATTTGACTATATATTTACATTTACCAGTGAGGTTTTAGACTTTCATGTGATTTCATGTTACTAGTAAGTGTCCTTTTTTTTTCAGCTTGAAGAACTCCCTTTAGTCTTTCTTATAATGCAGATTTAGTGGTGATGAATTCTTTCCACTTTTGATTCTCTGGAAATATCCTTATCTCTCATTTCTTTTTTTTAAGTTTATTTTAATTTATTTTGAGAGAGAGAGAGTAAGCAGGAGAGGGGCAGAGAGGGGTAGAGAGAGAATCTGAAGCAGGCTCCATGCTAACAGTGCAAAGCCTGATGCTAGGCTCGATCGCACTAATCGTGAGATTGTGACCTGAGCCAAAATCAAGACACTTAACCAACAGATCCACCCAGGCACCCCAAATTCTCTCTCTTCAGAAGGTCTTCTTTTCTGGGTAAGTATTCTTGGTTGGTATTTTTTTTCAACACTTTGAATAAATCACCCACTAACTTCTGGCTCTCAAGATTTCTGCTGAGGAATCAGCTGATAGCCTCATGGATGTCCCCTTGTATGTGATGAGCTCCGTTTCTCCTGATTCTTTCAAGATTTTTTTAGTTTTTAATTTCTGACAGTTTTATTATAATGTGCCTTGGTGAAGTCTATTTTGGATTCAATCTTATAGGGGACTTTTATGCTTCATGTCTTAAGATCTCCATATATTTCCCTGGGTTTGGGAAGTTTTCAGCCATTGTTTCTTTAAAAAAAATTTTTTTTTAAACATTTATTCATTTTTGAGAGACAGAGAGAGACAGCACGAGCAGGGAAGGGGCAGAGAGAGTGAGACACAGAATCTAAAGGAGGCTCTAGACTCTGAGCTGTCAGCACAGAGCCCAACGCAGGGCTTGAACCCACGAACTGCGAGACCATGACCTGAGAGAAGTTGGATGCTCAACCGACCGAGCAATCCAGGCGCCCCTAGCCATTGTTTAAGTAAGCATTCTTCCCACTTTTTCCTTCTACCACTGAGTCTTCCATATGTGAATATTGTTTCACTTGATGGTGTCCTATAAGTCCTGTAGGCTTTTTTTCTCCAGTTATTTTCTTATCTTCTTCTTCTTCTTTTTTTTTTTTTTACCCTGCTCTGACTGGATAATTTAAACTAATCCAGGAGGGCATAGTTGATTAGGCAACTGGTGGCCATGTTAGCCACTGCATGTCATTGGCAGCAAGAGCAGTGGAGGGTTCTTTGTAGCTGCACAGCTGTTGGGGTCTTCAGTAGCACCACCAGATCCAGTGCCAGGAGATTGGAGCAAGCAGAATGTTGGCCAGAATTGGAGCTATGCATATGCTCATCTATGGAAGCTGAGAGCAGGCACATGCTCAAAACTGGGCTGGGACCACTGGTGGGGACCATGGCCAACTGTGGGTACAGAGGTAGCTTTGAGTGCCTGGGCTGTCTTTGGGCACTCAGGTGGCTTCAGGGGCTAGCTACTTGTTCATGCACAGCAGTCAGGGCTCATGACTGGAGTTCACACAGGCTGTGTAGTTTTACAGCTTCAGGGTTTAGCTCTGGTCTCAAGTGGTAGTGCATTCCAGTGACAGGAGTCAGGCCTGGCTCAGACACCTGAGAAACAGCTGGGGCCTGGGCTGCTTTGTACATATGCCCAGTCACAGAGGCCAGGGCTGGCTGCTGGTGCAGATTCCAGGCTCAGGGTGTTGGTGGTGACACTGGCTGAGGCAACTCAAGTGAGGGAAGATGGGGCAGAGCAGGACTCAGGGAGCTGGAACATACCAATGTGAAAACCTGTAGGACTCTCAGAAGCAAAATCTTTTGAAGGTGCACAGTGCTGTGCCAGCTGCTTGTTCCTTAGCAGCTAAGGTTTGCAGGGTCTTCTGCAGAGCAGGACACAGAGAACCATGCTTATTCATGCCACTTAGCTGATACTGGTAGTCCTGCCCTTTTTTGTTCCTAACTGTCTCTAGATGTGTCAGCTGTGTCAGTCTCCGGGAAGTTTGAAACCAAAGTGGGTCTCTTGTGCCATGCCCTGAAAGACTGGCGCCAGTGATCCCTTACCCTTCTGTCCGCTACCCAGCAGGGGCCCCTCTCAGTCTGAGGAGTGTCTTCCTGGTGCTGAGCAGTGCTGGCCTGGGGCCTGGGATGATGTAGGCAGAATGAAGCTATTCTCCCTACTCTTCCTGTGCAGTTATTCTCAGGAGTTTTGCTCTATGGTGAGGTTGAAGCTTCTTAAATGGACTCCAAAGCTCTTAGGCCTATTTTTGTTTGTGGATAGCTGTCTAATTCTTGTTCTTTGTGGGGTGACAGAGGCTGGCATGACCCATTCCATCATCTTGGTGATGTCGTATCAGTCTAACATCATTGAGGTGATGTTAGCTGTGGGGTTTTTTAGATGCTCTTTATTAAGTTGAGGAAGATTTCCTCTGTCCCTAGTTTGTGAGTTTTAAATGTGACTGGGTATTGGAGATATCTATATTAAAACAAAATATAGTTTTGGAAGATGGAAGAAAGATTTGAGCTGTTTGGCTTGATAGACCAGTCCCTACTGAGAAATAGAATTCTCTCACTCTTTTTCCTTCTGTCCCTTTAGGGAAATACAGGGGGAATAGTTTTCCATGTACCTGCATTATTTCTTCAGAATATCAGATAGATTCCTAATCTTTTTTTTAAGTTTATTTACTTATTTTGAGAAAGAGAGAGAGAGAGAAAGTGAGAGAGCTTGAGCAAGCGTGGGGGAGGGGCAGAGAGATGGAGAGAGAATCTCAAACAGACTCTGTGCTGACAGCAAGTATCCTGACATGGCACTTGATCCCACAAACTGTGAGATCATGACCTGGACCAAAATCAAGAGTCAGATGCTTAACTGACTGAGCCACTCAGACACCCCAGATTCCTAATATTTTTAGTGTTAACTATACTGTTTTTTTTTTTAAATCACCATATCAAGACATCTGTTTTTGAGTTGCTCCTGCTACAGATATATGTGAAGACAGAACTGGTCTGAGACAGCATACAGTTTGCCAGGGCTCTCTGGCTATCTCTACCAATCCATTTCTACTCTGCACAGTTTAGGAGAAGCACTAGTGTTAATCTTGTGTATGCCCCTGGAGGAGTAGTTTCCCTACCAGATTTCCCCAACTGCATTTACTTCAAAAAGAAGATTGGAATAGAAGATTGGAAAGAAGTCTGGAAAGCATATCAGGTGGCTGGACGTCTCCTTGAGCCTTGCAGGAAGCTAGGCATTTGGGATAAATATTTATTGAGCATCTGGCATAGGGCCTGCTACTAATTAGATAGGCAGTAAATATTTGTTGAATAATTTCTGCCCGCTTAACAAATTTTCCACATCCCTTGAGAGACCTTCAAAACTTATATAAGGCAAAATGTCTTTTGCTTTGACGCTAGAGTCTTGGTCCAGTGGGATTTATGAAAAGTGCCATCTCTCTGTCTGAAGATGAACAATGGAAGAGAATACGAACAGTGCTGTCTCCAACCTTCACCAGTGGAAAACTCAAGGAGGTAAGAAAGGGAGGACTTTCAATTAGGAAGTTAAGGAATGCACCTGGGCACAGATAGAAACTAAGACCATAGTCCATCTCTTAGGGGTAGTCTGCTGAATTTGGGCTTTTTAAAAGGGGTATTTTATTTTCATGTCCTAGAAGAGACATAATAAGATATGTTATTTAAAAAAATGACTGCTTAAAAAACACGACAAAAAACATTGTTCCATGTTTGTGAAAGCCATATCATTCTAGGACTTGATTTTCTGATTTAACTTCAGGCAGTATTGTATTTGTGTGTAGATGTTCCCCATCGTTGGCCAGTATGGAGATGTGTTGGTGAGGAACCTGAGGAAGGAGGCAGAGAAAGGCAAGCCTGTCACCTTGAAAGAGTAAGTAGAGCTGCACCTGCTGGGCTTCTGGCTCTGTCATGACACTTTCCAGCTGCTGACACAGAGCCAAACTCCCACTGTTGAGTTAGTCCAGCGAACAAACAGAAGTAGGCATGTGGTGCTACAAGTCCAGTGGGCCACCCAAGAAGAGGTAGCACCCCTCAAAAGGCAGGGAGGTCAGGAGAGAGAGGGTCTTCTTTTGTGTATGTGAGGCAGGATTAAGTTATCTGCTTGATTGTCCCCTTGGATATTCTGGAAGACAAAAATAACATTGTTTGAAAAGAAGAAACATAATTTGATGAATCATTGTATGTAGAGAGTATGGAATGGTGGGAGGAGAAGGCACTTTGTACATATTGGTGGGCAGTGGGTGGGACAGGGAAGTTATCATGTGGAACTTAGAACAACTTAAAGCCCTTCCTGATTTTGTTGAGGATATTAGCAAAACATTAAATATTAACTTTATGACCACTTGTCCTTCCTTCAATAACAAAGGAGAGAAGGCCCTGCACATGTTAGGGTAATATATATATATATATATATATATATATATATATATATATATATATATATATATATATTTTTTTTTTTTTTTTTGCCTAAACTGTGATATTTTTAAATTATGCAGGATGACCAGATGTACACTGGCACTGCCCTAGGAAAACTAGTGGAATATGATCACTTATCTATGACATCCCATAAATCAATATTGGAGTGATCTGGTATATATTTTTTGACCAGGAACATTCTTAGTTCTTATATTTTCCAGATATGAGTGTGTCCTCAGGGAAAGCTCTGATCACTGGAGTTGAGGAAGAGAGGGTCTTTCAGGAGCCTTAGCAGGGGTGTAGAGAAGAAGGGATGACATTCCTGGCAGCACAGATTGTGGTGTTGTTCTGTAATGTGCTGAAGAAGAATCAGCTCTGAGCATAGATACTGTGGTGAGAGAAGGTCCAGATCAGTTTCACCCTTCTTGACTCCCCTAGGAAGGGTTAATATTCCACCATTTACTCTGCCCAGACACAGTGCTAATCCGGCTTCTATTGTCCATGCTCGAAACACACTACTGTAATTTGCCTGACTCTGGGTTGGAGCTCATGACTGAGCTCATGGAGCTAAGAGGTGTGTCTGACTTGCCATAGTATCACCATCTTAGCACAGGGCCAGCTGCATCACTGACACCTTATGACCACTTCATGAGTGAGAGTGATCATATATAGACTCTTTAGATGATCCAGCAGGTGGTTCTGAAAGTGTGGCTCTTGTCTTGCCTGGGCATCAGAATCTACATGTACTTCCTCCTGTCTGTGTTGGATAAGGATGGTAAAGAGTTGCTGATTTTACGTATCCATGCCTTTCTTTCTCTACTCAGCATCTTGGGGGCCTACAGCATGGATGTGATTACTAGCACATCGTTTGGAGTGAACATTGATTCCCTCAACAACCCACGAGATCCCTTTGTGGAAAATACCAAGAAGCTCTTAAAATTTTCGTTTCTGGATCCATTTTTCTTCTCATTATGTACGTACACTACTATTTTTGCTTTTTCTCTTCCCTTTTTTCTTTCCTTCTTCTCCTCCTTCATCCCTCACATTCTCCCTTCCTACCATTCTACAACAATTTTATTGATATATAACTTCATTTAAAATATAATTCAATTGTTTTTATGGCTTGAGTTTCGTTGATAAAGGAATAGATAAAGAAAATGTGGTATGTATATTCAACAGCATCTTATTGAACCATAAAATGAAGGGAAATTCTGTACTGGACAACGTGGATGAATCCTGAAGGCTTTACGATAAGTGAAAAGAGTCAGAGAAAGATAAATACTGTATGATCTTAATACATGTAGAATCAAAAAACAACAACCAAGAACCAAAATCATACAAAGATGAGATCAGATTTGTGGTTACTAGAGGTAGGAGTGAAGGGGTAGGAATTGAATGAAGGTGATCAAAGGTACAAACATTCAGTTATAAGGGAGATAAGTACTTGACTGGTAATTTACAACATGATGACTATAGTTAACACTGCTGTATGATGTATTTGTAAATTGCTAAGAGAGTTGATTCTAGAAGTTCTCATCATAATGGAAAAATTTTTGGTTTTTTTAACTATATGAGATGATGGTTGTCAGCTAATTGCATTGTGATCATTTCTTTATATGTTTGTCAAGGAATTACGCAGTACACCTTAACTTATACAGTAGCTTAGATCTATTATAACTCAATGAAACTGAAAAAAATCGTTTTGGAACATTCAAAGATTCATGCAGCTTTTACTGCAGTCAGTGGTTAGAATATCATCCACTCAAATCCTGTAGTTTTTTAGTATCACATCCCACTTTCCTTAACCCTACACCACCATGAATCTACTTTCTATCTTAATTGATTTGCCTTTTCTGGACTCTATACAGATAGAATAATAGAATATGTGAATTTTGTGGCTGGCTTCTTTCATTAGTATAATGTTTTCAAAGTTTATTCTTGTTATAGTGTGCATAATTACTTCCTTTCTTTTTATGGCAGAATAATATTCCATTGTATGGACATACTGCATTTTGTTTTTCCTCCCATCATTTGATGGACATTTGGGATGTTTACAACTCTTGGGTATTGTGAATAGTGCTGCTGTGAATATTCGTATAAGTTTTTGTTTAGATACCTGTTTTGAACCTTTTTTTTTAGTTACTCAGGGGTGGAATTGCTAAGGTATGTAGTAACTTGTTATATGCTAAGGTATAATAAGTGTGCTTAACTTAATAAGGAACTGCCAAACTGTTTTCCACAATAGCTACACCATTTACATTCCCACCAGAAGGTATGAAGGTTCCAGTTTCTGACCATCCTTGCCAACATGTGGTTTACACTTGTCTACTGTTTTGATGATGGTCACCTTAATGGATGTGAAAGGGTATCTTATTGTGGTTTTGTTTTGCACTTCTCTAATGGCTAGTGAGGTTGAATAACTTTTTATATGCTTGTTGGCTGTTTCGTAACTTCTTTAGATAAATGTGTATTCAAATTTTTGCGCATTTATAGTTCAGTTTTTTGTCTTTTTGTTATTGAGTTATAAGAATTCTCTGTATCTTTTAGATACAAATTCCTTATCTGATACATGATTTGCAAATTTGTCTCTCATTCTGTAGGTGTTTTTTAACTTTCTTCAAAGTATTTTTCTGTAAGCATAAAATGTTTAATTTTGATGATGTACAGTTTATGTATTTTTCCTTTTATTTCTCTGCTTTTGGTGTCATATCTTAGAATTCCCTGGGAAATCTGAGAGCATGAAGATTAATCCCTTGATTTTCTTCTAAGAGTTATAAAGTTTTAGCTTTTAGGTTTGGGTCTTTGATCCATTTTGAATTTCTTTTATATGTGGTATAAGTTAGGAGTCCTACTTCTTTTTTTTTTTTTTTTTTGGCATGTGACCATCCTCTCTTGTCCCAGCACCATTTATTGAGAAGACTTTTTTTTCTCCACTGAGTGGTCTTGGAAACTTTGTCAAAATCAGTTGACCATAAACACGTGGGTATAATTTTGGACTCTAAATTCAATTCCATCGACCTTTATGTCTGTCCTTATGCCTGTACCACATTGCCTTGATCATTATGGCTTCATGGTAAGTTTTGAAACTGGAAGTCTGACTTCTACAACTTTATTCTTTTTTTTTTTTTTTGAGATTGTTTTGGCTATTCTGGGTCCCTTACAATTCCATATAAAATTTAAGTTTAGCATGTCATTTTCTACAAAGAAGCTAGCTAGGACTCTAATAGGGAATGCATTCATCTGCATTTCAGGAGTATTGCCGTCTTGACACTTGACAATATTAAGTTCTAATCCATGATCATTGGATGTTTTTCTATTTACATAGATCTTCTTTAATTTATTTCAATTAATATTTGTGGTTTTCAGAGTATAGTTTTGCTCTTCTTTTGTTAAATCTATTCCTAAGTATTCTGTTCTTCTCAATGTTGTTGTAAATGGAGTTATATTCATAATTTTGGTTTTAGATTTTTTATTGCAGTGTATTGAAACATAATTGACTTTGTATGTTGATCTTGTATCCTGAAACCCTGCTAAGCTGGTTTACTAGGTCCAATAGATTTTAATTCATTCCTTCAGATTTTCTATGTACAGTGCCATGTTATCTGATAATAAAGATGCTTTTACTTCTTTATTCCCTCAATGAATAGAGTTTCTTTATTTTTGTTTGTTTGTTTTGCCTACCTTTTCTGTCTAGAACTTCTAGTACATTGTTGAATAGAAGTGGCAATAGAGACAGCCTTGTTTTGTTTAATCTTAGGGGAAAGTGTTCAGTCTATTTCTATTAAGCATGGTGTTAGCTGTGAGTTTTTGTAGATGCCCTTTATCAGATTGAGAATATTCGTTTCCTAGTTTGTTGAGTGTTTTTGTTGCAAAAAGGTATTGGACAAAAATATTGTCAAATACTTTTTCTGCATGTATTGAGATGGCCGTATGGTTTTTTAGAAAAATTGTTATTGTTATGCTGTATTATATAACCTTGCATTGCTGGATAAGCTCCTCCTGGTTATGGTGTATCCTTCTTTTGATAATGTTGCTGGATTCAGTTTGCTAGTATTTTGGTGAGGATGTGTGCATCCATGTCATGAGATACGTTGGTCTGTGTTTTCTTGTTCTTTGCTATCTTTGTCTGGTTTTAGTATCAGGGTAATACTGGCCTCATAGAATGAGTTTGGAAGTGTATCTACCTCTTCTATATTTTGGAAGAATTTGTGCAAAATTGGTGTTGATTCTACTTTAAATATTTGCTAGAACTCACCTGTGAAATCATCTGGAGCTCAGCTTCTTTTTGTGGGTAGTTTCTTCACTACCAGCTCAATCTTTTTGTCTTTCAGATTGCCTAATTTTTTAATGTCACTTTCTTTTTTTTAATTTTAAAAAAATGTTTATTTTTGAGACAGAGAGAGACAGAGCATGAGCAGGGGAGGGGCAGAGAGAGAGGGAGACACAGAATCTGAAGCAGGCTCCAGGCTCTGAGCTGTCAGTACAGAATCTGACATGGAGCTCACGGACTGTGAGATCATGACCTGAGCCAAAGTCAGACGCTTAAACGACTGAGCCACCCAGGCGCCCCAGTGTCAATTTCTAGTTTGTGTTTTTCTAGGAATTTTTTCATTTCATCTAAGTTTTCTAATTTATTGGCATACAGTTGTCCATGGGATTCCTTTTTAGTCTTTTTTATTTCTGTAATGTCAGTAGTAATCTCTCCTTTCATTTCTGATGATAGTAATTTGAATCTTCTCTCCTTTTTGTTTTGTCAGTCTAGCTAAATGAATGACCAAGCATTCTTAGAATGAATCAGCTTTGTTTCATTGATTTTTATGTTGTTTTTATTCCCTAGTTTGTAAGTTTCTTTTTTTTTTTAACGTTTATTTATTTTTGAGACAGAGAGAGACAGAGCATGAACAGGGAGGGGTAGAGAGAGAGGGAGACACAGAATCCAAAACAGGCTCCAGGCTCTGAGCTGTCAGCACAGAGCCTGACGCAGGGCTCGAACTCATGGACCGTGAGATCATGACCTGAGCCGAAGTCGGACGCTTAAGCGACCGAGCCACCCAGGGGCCCCATCTAGTTCGTAAGTTTCTGCTCTTGTCTCTATTGTTTGCTTCCTTCGGCTTGCTTTGGGTTTAGTTTCCTCTTGTTTTTTCAGCATGTGTTTGACAGAAAGCTGGGTCCTTGATTTGAGATCTTTGTTCCTTTTAAATGTAGACATTTAAAGCAATAAAATTCTTCCTTGTCTGGCACAAAAACAGACACATAGACCAGTGGAATAGAATAGAAACCCCAGAACTAGACCCACAAACGTATGGCCAACTAATCTTTGACAAAGCAGGAAAGAATATCCAACGGAAAAGAGACAGTCTCTTTAACAAATGGTGCTGGGAGAACTGGACAGCAACATGCAGAAGAATGAAACTAGACCACTTTCTCACACCATTCACAAAAATAAACTCAAAATGGATAAAGGACCTGAATGTGAGACAGGAAACCATCAAAACCCTAGAGGAGAAAGCAGGAAAAGACCTCTCTGACCTCAGCCGCAGCAATTTCTTACTCGACACATCCCCAAAGGCAAGGGAATTAAAAGCAAAAATGAACTACTGGGACCTTATGAAGATAAAAAGTTTCTGCACAGCAAAGGAAACAACCAACAAAAGTAAAAGGCAACCAACGGAATGGGAAAAGATGTTTGCAAATGACATATCGGACAAAGGGCTAGTATCCAAAATCTATAAAGAGCTCACCAAATTCCACACCCGAAAAACAAATAACCCAGTGAAGAAATGGGCAGAAAACATGAATAGATATTTCTCTAAAGAAGACATCCAGATGGCCAACAAACACATGGCAAGATGCTCAACATCACTCCTCATCAGGGAAATACAAATCAAAACCACACTCAGATATCACCTCACGCCAGTCAGAGTGGCCAAAATGAACAAATCGGGAGACTATAGATGCTGGAGAGGATGTGGAGAAACGGGAACCCTCTTGCACTGTTGGTGGGAATGCAAATTGGTGCAGCCACTCTGGAAAACAGTGTGGAGGTTCCTCAGAAAATTAAAAATAGACATACCCTATGACCCAGCAGTAGCACTGCTAGGAATTTACCCAAGGGATACAGGAGTACTGATGCATAGGGGCCCTTGTACCCCAATGTTTATAGCAGCACTCTCAACAATAGCCAAATTGTGGAAAGAGCCTAAATGTCCATCAACTGATGAATGGATAAAGAAATTGTGGTTTATATACACAATGGAGTACTACGTGGCAATGAGAAAGAATGAAATATGGCCCTTTGTAGCAACATGGAGAGTGTGATGCTAAGTGAAATAAGCCATACAGAGAAAGACAGATACCATATGTTTTCACTCTTATGTGGGTCCCGAGAAACTTAACAGAAACCCATGGGGGAGGGGAAGGAAAAAAAAAAAGAGGTTAGAGTGGAAGAGAGCCAAAGCATAAGAGACTCTTAAAAACTGAAAACAAACTGAGGGTTGGTGGGGGGTGGGAGGGAGGGGAGGGAGGGTGATGGGTATTGAGGAGGGCAGCTTTTGGGATGAGCACTGGGTGTTGTATGGAAACCAATTTGACAATAAATTTCATATATTGAAAAAAAAAAGAGAGATACTCTAAAAAAAATAATAAAAAAAAAATTCTTCCTGGTCACTGCTTTTGCTACATCCCGTGAGTTTTGGTATGTCATGTGTTCATTTGTATGAGTTTCCACGTGATTCCCAATTACCCTTTGATTGCTTTTTTGAACCATTGTTTATATAGGAGTGGAATGTTTAATTACCACATATTTGTGAGTTTCCCAGTATTCTTTGTGCTCTTGATTTCTAACTATATTCCTTTGTGTTTGAAGGGCATCCTGTGTATTATTTGCATCCTGACGACAATTTCTTACAAAGCATGATTTTTTGCCTTTTAAAAAATGTTTATTTTGAGAAAGAGAGAGGGAGAGTGTGAGCAGGGGGAGGGGCAAAGAGAGAGGAGAGAAAGAATCACAAGCAGGCTACATGCTGTCAGCACAGAGGCTGATGTAGGGCTCGATCTCACAAACCTCAAGATTATGAGCTGAGCAGAAATCAAGAGTGGGTCTCTTAACCAACTGAGTCACCCAGGTGCCCCTTAAATAGCATGATTAATTAGAGTAGCATATTATGATCTTATTTATCCAAAGAGACTCTACTCCAAAAATAAAAGCTAAGATATCCGGGAATGCAATTCTGTTGCTTTGGTCACTGCAAAGAGGTGGAAGCGGACACTGATCTCACTGCTGTAGTGGTGACCCCTATGTGTGACTTGCCCTGGCTCAGCCGTTGTTTTAAAATTTCCAGTAAAGGTCATAAAGTTAATGACTCCTCGTGTCTTTTACTCCTCTGATTGGAAGAGCAAATTATAATTGTCCCAGGTAAATTTTGCATTTTCACTGTGCTTTCCATTGTTCTTTTTCCTTACAGTACTCTTCCCATTCCTTACCCCAGTTTTTGAACTATTAAATATCTGGCTGTTTCCAAAAAGTGTCATTAATTTTTTCACAAAATCTGTAAAAAGGATGAAGGAAAGTCGCCTCAAAGATAAACAAAAGGTAAATCCAGTGGTGGTTACATGTGGGTGTTCGCTTTTGATCTTTTATTGGGTTGTGTACATCTCATGTGTACACTTCTTTTTTTTAAATTTAAATTCAAGTTCGTTAACATACAGTGTAGTCTTGGCTTCAGGAGTAAAACCCCATGATTCATCTCTTATGGTAGACAGAGAACTGTAGAGTTTAGAGCAGGAGAGTTCTAACATTTCAGGGAGAATGAAGAAGGTGGAGGTTAGGGAAGGAGAGAAGAAAATGAGTCAGGGAATATTTAAAATTTAATAATAAGCATGGCAACTGGTATGTCACTGCACAGAATTTGGTGAGAGAAAAACTACCACTTTCCTTCATTAAATTGTGAAAGGGTAAAAAGTATTATGTAAAATCATTTTCCTGGTAGTATAATTTCTAAGATCTTATATGGACAAATAATCCTTTCAATTCCAAGCCTCTTATTTTACACCTTCTCCAATGGAAGATCCTATCAAGTACAGGGTGAAGCATAGTCTTTGTTAAACTTGAGGCTGCCATTTTCTGGAGTGGGCAGGAGTCTTCACTGGACACTCAGGCTGCAGGCTGGCTAAGCCAGTTTTGCCTTCATGAAGCTTGGTGGCCAGAAAAGAATGTGTGCTGGGTACTCCAAGATGTCAGTGAAGATTGTGCAGAGTTCTGAGAGGGTGGGGCACTGGAAGATGCTGACACAGAAGCTCTCCATGGAGTTTGCAGAGGTCAGGGGATTGATCTATGTGACCATTCAATAAGAATTAAGGCCATTGGTGCCTGGGTGGTTCAGTCGGTTAAGTGTCCGATTTCGGCTCAGGTCATGATCTCGCAGTTTGTGAGTTTGAGCCCCACATTGGGCTCTGTGCTGACAGCTCAGAGCCTGGAGCCTGCCTCGGCCTGGAGCCTGTGTCTCCTTCTCTCTCTGCCCCTCCCCCACTTGTGCTCTGTCTCTATCAAAAATAAATAAATGTAAAAAAAAAAAATTAAGGCCAGAGTTAAAAAGGACTGGCATCAGGGACTTTCTCCTGAGCAAGCAGGCATGACAGGAGAGGGAGCAGGCAATTCTTTGTCCAGGAAGCTGTGGTCAAAAGCCAGAAAAGCTGAAGGCAAGAACCAAAAAGCAGTGGGACACAATAGCTGGATTCCTTTCAGGGAAGCATCCTGTTCTCCAAGTTTGTACCTGGATGTTTTTGTTTAGTGATGACTCTGACAAAACTAGTGAGACCTTTGTGCATAAAGGGGCCATATTCTCAGGAAAGAAGTTAAGTCCTGCACCCCTGACTTAATTCTGACTTCACAAGTGACTTTTGTCATTGCAATTTCTCTTTCTGCTTTCAGCACCGAGTGGATTTGCTTCAGCTGATGCTTAACTCCCAGAATTCCAAAGAAACGGACACCCATAAAGGTAAGCAAGGAGAGCTTCAGAGGGCCAGCAATGGGGTGGATCAGAGACATGGGGTGGTTCTGAGATGTGGAGGAAGGTTTCCAATGGATGGAATTTCTTCAAATTGGAGAATGACACATGCTCAGATACAAATGGTAGCCAGGAACACTTTCCAGAAGCCCTCAGATCATTGAAGAGCAATGATAGACAAAGTAGTCAGTAGTCTGCCACAGGGGAGCTTGTTTCCAATGTGAATCCTCTGGCCTACTCCAGACCCACTGAATCAGAACCTCTGTCTGGAAATTCATATCAAGGCTTCATCACACCAGGAATCACATGGCCCCATTGTTGGTGACCTTCACTTGGGACACCTGGTTAAAGTTGTGTTCACTGGCTTAATCTATGGTAAAGTTTTTTTTTTAAATATTTATTTATTTTTGGAGAGTACAAGTAGGGGAGAGACAGAGAAAGGGGGACAGAAGATCTCAAGCAGGATCCATGCTGACAGTCTGACAGTGTAGAGCCTGACATGGGCCTCGAACCCACAAACCATGAGTTCATGACCTGAGCTGAAGTCGGACACTCAACTGACTGAGCCACCCAGGTGCCCCAATCTACTGTAAACTTTTATTTTTCCCTTTGTAATTAATAAGCAACTGGTGCAGGATGCCTTTGCAGTTGTATAAGTACTGCATTTCTCTTTAGACATTCACCTACTACTTTTATCATCCATGAATGGTATTTGACTAAAACCATTATTACTATGGTGGTTGCAAAATGATGAATTTCTAATTCTACCATTTCTTCCACATTTTGAGGAAAGTCCATTGTTAGGGTGATATTTCCATTCTCTCTCATTAATTAATTTATTTGTATATGTCAGTATGATCTCTTTTATTACTATCTTAGTCCCTGATATCATTCTTTAGTTATATCTTCAATTCTCTCAGATTTGCCCTCTGGAAGCACTTTCAAGTGGGCTCCTTTCCCTTTTCTTTTTTCTTTCTTCTTTTTTAATATTTTTAATACACTTTTATCACAGTTTTAGGTTCACTAAAATTGAGTGAAAGACACAGATTTCTCATATTCCCTCTGCCCTACTTACAGACAGCACTCCCCATTATCAAAATCCCTCACCATGTGGTACATTTGTTACAATAATTTTACCTACATTGACACATTATTACCATTCAAAAATTCATAATTTACATTACAGTTCACTCTTGGTGTTGTCCATTCTGTGGGTTTTGACACACACGTGTGTGTGTGTGTGTGTGTGTGTGTGTGTGTGTGTGTATAATATATATAATATATAATTTTATATATGTGTATATAATATATATTATATATATACACACACACATATATCCACCATTACAGTAAATAGAGTATTCTTTATCCCTTTCCCATATTATTTTTTTGAGCATTTCCTAGCATTCTGGTGTGAGACATTCCAGGCTTCTCTTCTGTTTCCTCTGATGAGCCTTGGAATCAGCCATTTCTCCAAGAATCTCTGTTTTCTTTTAGCGAGAATGGTATTTAGAAATCAAAATCTGGGCTCTAGGAGTGTTCATTGTTACTAGGGTTTCTTTGCTTCTATTTTCTCTCAGTAGACCAAATAAAAACATCAAATATATTCATATAGGAGTGATAAGCATAAATATTTCTATATCCACAGCCAATGATTATGCTGTGTCTAAAAGAAAAAGGGAGCCTTGGTTTATAGTTGTATCTATGACTGAAATAGTCCCATCATAGTTAATTTCAGGATATCTATGGTTTGACAACCATCTCACAGAATTTTTGAGTATTTAACAGTTGATTCTAGAGAAAAAGGAAGGATCACACTACTAAAATATATCTATACTGTGTCCATATCCTATCCTATCCTATCCTATCCTATCCTATCCTATCCTATCCTATCCTGTTTTATGGTATTCTATTCTATCTATCTAGTTCTACTTTCTGTGATGATGGAAATATTCTACATACTCCTGGTTCAGTATAGAACCACTATGCACAGGTGGTTATTGAGCATTTGACATGTGGCTAGTGTCACTAAAGAACTGAATCTTATATTGTATTTAATCTAGTTAATTAAAATTTAAGTATAAATAGCCACATTGGGTAAGTGTCTACCACAGCTCTAAAGATTATCATGGGGTTCATAATAATCAAAGGAAAGAATATGATAGTTGAATTTATCCACAGCAGCATCACAGAAGGTATGACTTGGAAATCAGAACTCTGTAGACCTTTTTTACACTCATTTTGTATTGTTCTTAGTTGTGAATTATGTGTTTGTGGCAGGTACCATGCTAATTTCAGTGCTCTAAGTATCTAATGGTCCTAATTCAGTTCTAATCAAAGTGATTAAAGCTTGACTATACTGAGTTCCTTCCAGGAGAAAATAAAAAGTTGGGTTATGATTCAGAGTGGGACCATTCTCTAAGGAAGGTGACATTCAGGCCATGATTGAATAAGCATTGCTAATTCCACTTACTATATTCTTTTTTTTAAATATAATTTTATTGTCAAGTTGGTTTCCATACAACACCCAGTGCTCATTCCAACAAGTGCCCCCTTTAATGCCCATCACCCACTTTCCCCTCTCCCCCACCCCCATCAGCTCTCAGTTTGTTCTCTGTATTTAAGAGTCTTTTATGGTTTGCCTCCCTCCCTGTCTGTTTGTAACTTTTTCCCTCCCTTCCCTTCCCCCATGGTCTTAAATTTCTCAAGTTCCACATATGAGTGAAAACATATGGTATCTGTCCTTCTCTGACTGACTTATTTCACTTAGCATAACACCCTCCAGTTCCATTCATGTTGCTGCAAATGGCCATATTTCATTCTTTCTCATTTCCAAGTAGTATTCCATTGTATATATAAACCACATCTTTTTTATCCATCCATCAGTTGATGGACATTTAGGTTCTTTCCATAATTTGGCTATTGTTGAAAGTGCTGCTATAAACATTGGGGTACAAGGGCCCCTATGCATCAGTACTCCTGTATCCCTTGGGTAAATTCCTAGCAGTGCTATTGCTGGGTCATAGGATAGTTCTATTTTTAATTTTTTGAGGAACCTCCACACTGTTTTCCAGAGTGGCTGCACCAACATTCTTCTCAAAGCTAGAACAAACAATCCTAAAATTTGTATGGAAACACTTACTGTATTCTGTTTGTCTATATGTCATGCTGGCCAATGTCCTTCTATTGATCATTGTTTCTCTGCTGTTTTAATGTGGTTGATTAGACTAGCATCAGACACAACTCTTCTAGCTTTTTGTCTGTGTTATAGTTTCTGTACATATCTGAGATCATCCATTGGAAGAGTTGTGCCCCAGGTCTTCTATTAGCTGAGACTTCTCAAGGGTATAATCCATCCTTCTCAAACTAGATTGTGCACACAAATCACCACATCTCATGAAGCTCGTATTTTGATTCGATAGCTCTAGGTGAAGTTTGAGATTCTGCATTTTTAATAAGCTCCCAGATGTTGCTGATCCATGAACCACACATTGAGGACCAAGAGTTTATCTGTAGCCCAACATTATTTTCTTCTTTCCTGCAAGTATGTTTAGATGAAAGATCATTTAATTTTCCTGACAATTAAGCCTTAGCATTAATTAAACTGTCAAAAAATTTAAGCTTATTTTAGCTGAAAGAATTTACATTTTCCTGGGGGAGAGCACCATCCCATATTACTTAGGCCTGGCATACTCTTAGGATTTTCTAACGGACAGACTGATAACACAGTGTATGTTAGACAGAAATGCCATCTCCTGAAATTACCCATCTGTGGTGGTGGGGAGGGTGGCATAACCAGAAACAGATGGCTAAGAATAGTATAGACTTTGGGAATAACCAGATCAAGACAACTTTTGCCTCTTTCTCACTGTGGAAGATTGAAATCAGAGTGAAACCACTCTGAGTTTGATTCCAAATTGCTTTTATATTTTTCTCCTGAGGGATTTAGGAGTTTCAAATAGATTTCTCATTATCTAAACTATGATGTTTTACTTACCTGCTTTAACTAAAATGTCTCTCTTCTCCTTTTAGCTCTGTCTGATCTGGAGCTCGTGGCCCAATCTGTTATCTTTATTTTTGCTGGCTATGAGCCCACCAGCACTTCTCTTTCCTTCCTTGTGTATGAATTGGCCACTCATCCTGATGTCCAGCAGAAACTGCAGGAGGAGATTGATGCAACTTTCCCTAACAAGGTGAGTGGTTCATACTGGCCAAGTGGGTCAGGATATGCTCGCTTATGCCTCAGTAACATATTAACTCTCAAATCTAGTGGGTTTTCATAACAAAGGTTTACTTGTAACTCATATTTGCATGTCCAGCATGGGTATTAGTGGAGGATGAGTCTCTGCTCCATATAGTTACTTGGGGATACAGAGCAAAGAGGCTCCACTTATACCTGATTATCTGGACCTTGGGGGCTTCATGTTGGCTGGGGAACAAGGAGATAGAGTGTTGCTCACTTGCTTTTCAGATGTTTGGCCCCAAACTCACATGCATCTCCTTAGTTCACAGCCCATTTTCAAAGTGGTTTCCCCTAAATTCACATAGGCTGGGAAATATGGGGGTCTACATGGATATTGGATAAGTAGTGAGTGTCTCTACCATCCACCCTCTGAAGGGTCAACTCTAAACATCTCTATGTAACAAGGCAGGAAGCTGAGCTACAGAGAGACAACATAACTTTCTTACACTATCACATAGCTAGTGTGAAGAAGCCAGGCTATGAGCCAGGGTGCCTGGATCCTGGTTGAACTCTTAACTTCTCCAATGTTGGCTCTTAAATACAATACCAAGCAATAGGCACATATTGCCCATGCTGTCTCAGATCTCTTCCAAAACTGGAATTCCTGTTTATGAAGACACCTGGCCTCTGGGGCTGGAGCGGTTTATTTGACGAACAGTGAAACCCCGAAGGGACAACTAGCAGACCCTTCCCACAACAGGAGGTGGGGCTTGAGAGTAAGGTTCTGATCCCCTTAACAACTTTCCCTAGAACTGAAATTGTGTGCTGCAGGTGGAAGGATTTTAAGCCCTACTTAGGGGATTGACCCAGCAGTCAGCCCTAGTCATTACTATTGCATACACATGGTAGGGGGCGATTGAGCAGGTCATGGGATATGGTAGACATTAAGATGTTCATATGCCATTTACTAAAATACATGCTTCTCAGGGGTTCCTAACAATTCAGTAATAGTGCATAGACTGAGCTGAACATTGATTCCAAATCTCAATTCATCAAAATCTGTTTCTTTCCTTCTAGGCACCTCCCACTTATGATGCTCTTGTACAGATGGAGTATCTTGACATGGTGTTGAATGAAACCCTCAGATTATACCCAATCGCTGGTAGACTTGAGAGGGTCTGTAAGAGAGATGTGGAAATCAGTGGTGTGTTCATTCCCAAAGGGACAGTGGTGATGGTGCCAACCTTTACTCTTCACCGGGACCTGGATCTCTGGCCAGAGCCTGAGGAGTTCCATCCTGAAAGGTAGAGGGAACCCTGGAAAAGGGAACACACCCTTATATGGGAAGATATTCTGATATTTCTTTGTATAGAGAACAAATATATGGTTGTACAGTTATTTATTTGCACATCTTTTTATTTGTAGGAGTATTTTTCTAATTACAAAATAATTGTCAAAATTTTACAAACTGCATTAAATGTGTCATTTGCTTTGGGTAGTATACACATTTTAACAATGTTTGTTCTTCCAACCCATGAGCATGAAATGCTTTTCCATTTATTACATCCTCTTCAATATCTCTCATAAATCTTTTATAGTTTTTAGAGTACAGAGCTTTTACCTCTTAGTTAGATTTATTCCTAGGTATTTTATTATTTTTGGTGCAATTGTAAATAGGATCAATGACTTGATTTCTTTTTCTGATGTCTCGTTATTAGTGCATAGAAATGCAACAGATTTCTGCACTTTGATTTTATATCCTGAGACTTTGGTGAATTCATGTATTAGTTATAGCAATATTTTGGTGGAGTCCTTTGTGTTTTCTACATAGAGTATTATGTCATCTGTGGTAGTGAAAGTTTGACTTCTTCATTGCTGATTTGGATGATATTTATTTATTTATTTATTTGGTCTGATTTGCTGTGGCTAAGACTTTCAGTGCTATGTTAAATAGTAATGGTGAGAGTGGGCATCCTTGTCTTGTTCCTGAACATAGGTGAAAGGCTCTCAGCTTCTCCCCATTGAGGATGATATTAGCTGTGGGTCTTTTGTACATGGTCTTTCTTTTTAAATTTTTTTTTAACCTTTATTTATTTTTTTTGAGACCAAGGGAGACAGAGCATGAACGGGGGAGGGTCAGAGAGAGAGGGAGACACAGCATCCGAAACAGGCTCCAGGCTCCGAGCTGTCGGCATAGAGCCTGACGCGGGCTCAAACTCACAGACTATGAGATCACGACCTGAGCTGAAGTCGGATGCTCAACCGACTGAGCCACCCAGGCGTCCCTGTACATGGTCTTTATGATGTTGCAGTATGTGCCATCTGTCTCTACTTTGTTGAGGGTTTTTATAAGAATAAATGCTGTATTTTGCCAAATGCTTTCTTTTCATCTGTTGACAGGCTCATATGGTTCTTATCTTTCTTTTATTGATGTAGTGTATCATGTTGATTGATTTGCAAATATTGAACCACCCCTGCAGCCCAGGAGTAAATCCCATTTGATCATGGTGAATAATTATTTTAATGTACTGTTGAATTCTATTTGCTGGTATCTTGTTGAGATTTTTTTTCTTTTTTTAATTTAATTTTTATTTTTTAAAATTTACATCCAAATTAGTTAGCATATAGTGAAACAATGATTTTAGGAGTAGATTCCTTAATGCCCCTTATCATTTAGCCCATCCCCCTCCCACAACCCCTCCAGTAACCCTCAGTATGTTTTCCATATTTATGAGTCTCTTCTGTTTTGTCCCCCTCCCTGTTTTTATGTTATTTTTGTTTCCCTGCCCTTATGTTCATCTGTTTTGTCTCTTAAAGTCCTCATATGAGTGAAGTCATGTGATATTTGTCTTTCTCTGACTGACTGATTTCACTTAGCATGATACCCTCCAGTTCCATCCATGTAGTTGCAAATGGCAAGATTTCATTCTTTTTGATTGCTGAGTAATACTCCATTGTGTATATATACCACATCTTCTTTATCCATTCATCCATCAGTGGACATTTGGGTTCCTTCCATACTTTGGCTATTGTTGATAGTGCTGCTCTCCCATTCTGTCAGTTGCCTTTTAGTTTTGCTGATTGTTTCCTTCACTGTGCAGAAGCTTTTTATTTTGATGAGGTCCCAGTAGTTCATTTTTGCCTTTGTTTCCCTTGCCTCCAGAGACGTGTTGAATAAGAAGTTGCTGTGGCCAGGATCAAAGAGGTTTTTGCCTGCTTTCTCCTTGAGGATTTTGATGGCTTCCTGTCTTACATTTAGGTCTTTCATCCATTTTCAGTTTATTTTTGTGTATGGTGTAAGAAAGTGGTCCAGGTTCTTTCTTCTGCATATCGCTGTCCACTTTTCCCAGCACCACTTGTTGAAGAGACTTTATTCCATAGGATATTCTTTCCTGCTTTGTCAAAGATTAGTTGGCCATACGTTTGTGGGTCCATTTCTGGGTTCTCTATTCCATTTATCTGAGTGTCTGTTCTTGGGCCAGTACCATACTGTCTTAATGATTACAGCTTTGTAGTATAGCTTGAAGTCTGGGATTGTGATGCCTCCTGCTTTGGTTTTCTTTTTCAAGATTGCTTTGGCTATTCGGAGTATTTTCTTGTTCCATACACATTTTAGGATTATTTGTTCTAGCTCTGTGAAGAATGCTGGTGTTATTTTGATAGTGATTGCATTGAATATGTAGAGTGCTTTGGGTAGTGTCATTTTAACAATATTTGTTCTTCCTATCCAGGAGCATGGAATATTTTTCCATTTTTTTGTGTCTTCTTCAATTTCTTTCATAAGCTTTCTATACTTTTCAGTGTATAGATTCTTCACCTCTTTGGTTAGATTTATTCCTAGGTGTTTTATGGTTTTTGGTGCAACTGTAAATGGGATCAATTCCTTGATTTCTCTTTCTGTTGCTTCATTGTTGGTGTATAGGAATGCAACCGATTTCTGTGCGTTGATGTTATATCCTGCAATTTTGTTGAATTCATGAATCAGTCTAGAAGTTTTTTGGTGGAATCTTTTGGGTTTTCCATATAGAGTATCATGTCATCTGCGAAGAGTGAAAATTTGACCACCTGGCCGATTTGGATGCCTTTTATTTCTTTGTGTTGTCTGATTGCAGAGGCTAAGACTTCCAATACTATGTTGAATAACAGTGGCAAAGGTGGACATCCCTGTCTTGCTCCTGACCTTGGGGGGAAAGCTCTCAGTTTTTCCCCATTGAGGATGATATTAACGTTGGGTCGTTCATATATGGCTTTTATGATCTCGAGGTATACTCCTGTCTCTACTTTCTTGAAGGTTTTTATCAAGAGAGGATGCTGTATTTTGTTAAATGTTTTCACTGCATCTATTCAGAGGATCATATGGTTCTTGTCCTTTTTTTATTGATGTGATAAATCACGTTAATTGTTTTGTGGATATTGAACCAGCCCTGCATCCCAGGTATAAATCCCACTTGTCATGGTGAATAATTTTTTAAATATATTGTTGGATCCGGTTGGCTAATATCTTGTTGAGGATTTTTGCATCCATGTTCATCAGGGAAATTGGTCTATAGTTCTCCTTTTTAGTGGGGTCTCTGTCTGGTTTTGGAATCAAGGTAATTCTGGCTTCATAGAAAGAGTTTGAAAGTTTTCCTTCCATGTCTATTTTTTGGAACAGCTTCAAGAGAATAGGTAACTCTTCCTTAAATGTTTGGTAGAATTCCCCTGGAAAGCCATCTGGCCCTGGACTCTTGTTTTTTTGGGAGATTTTTGATTACTAATTCAATTTTTACTGGTTATGGGTCTGTTCAAATTTTCTGTTAATTCCTGTTTCAGTTTTGGTAGTGTATATGTTTCTAGGAATTTGTCCATTTCTTCCAGATTGCCCATTTTATTGACATAAAACTTCTCATAATATTCTCTTATTATTGTTTTTATTTCTGCGGTGTTGGTTGTGATCTCTCCTCTTTCATTCTTCATTTTATTTATTTGGGTCCTTTCCTTGTCTTTTTGATCAAACTGGCTAGTGGTTTATCAATTTTGTTAATTCTTTCAAAGAACCAGCTTCTGGTTTCATTGATCTGTTCTACTGTTTTTTGTTTTTTGTTTTGGTTTTGATAGCATTAATTTCTCTAATTAATTTCTCTAATTAATTTCTCTAATCTTTATTATTTCCTGTCTTCTGCTGGTTTTGGGTTTTATTTGCTGTTCTTTTTCCAGCTCCTTAGGGCGTAAGGTTAGGTTGTGTATCTAGATTTTTCTTCCTTCTTTAGGAAGGCCTGGATTGCTATACAGTTTCCTTTTATGACCGCCTTTGTTGCGTCCCAGAGGTTTTGGGCTGTGGTGTTATCATTTTCATTGGCTTCTATGTACTTTTTAATTTCCTCTTTAACTTCTTGGTTAGCCCATTCATTCTTTTTTAAAAATTTTTTTTATTATATGAAATTTATTGTCAAATTAGTTTCCATACAGCACCCAGTGCTCATCCCAAAAGGTGCCCTCTTCAATGCCCATCACCTAGCCTCCCCTCCCTCCCACCTCCGCCATCAACCCTCAGTTTGTTTTCAGTTTTTAAGAGTCCCTTATGCTTTGGCTCTCTCTCCCACTCTAACCTCTTTTTTTTTCTTTTTTTCTTCCCCTACCCCATGGGTTTCTGTTAAGTTTCTCGGGACCCACATAAGAGTGAAACCATATGGTATCTGTCTTTCTCTGTATGGCTTATTTCACTTAGCATCACACTCTCCAGTTCCATCCACATTGCTACAAAGGGCCATATTTCGTTCTTTCTCATTGCCCTGTAGTACCCCATTGTGTATATAAACCACAATTTCTTTATCCATTCATCAGTTGATGGACATTTAGGCTCTTTCCATAATTTGGCTATTGTTGAGAGTGCTGCTATAAACATTGGGGTACAAGGGCCCCTATGCATCAGTACTCCTATATCCCTTGGGTAAATTCCTAGCAGTGCTATTGCTGGGTCATAGGGTATGTCTATTTTTAATTTTTTGAGGAACCTCCACACTGTTTTCCAGAGTGGCTGCACCAATTTGCATTCCCACCAACAGTGCAAGAGGGTTCCCGTTTCTCCACATCCTCTCCAGCATCTATAGTCTCCTGATTTGTTCATTTTGGCCACTCTGACTGGCGTGAGGTGATATCTGAGTGTGGTTTTGATTTGTATTTCCCTGATGAGGAGCGATGTTGAGCATCTTGCCATGTGCCTGTTGGCCATCCGGATGTCTTCTTTAGAGAAATATCTATTCATGTTTTCTGCCCATTTCTTCACTGGGTTATTTGTTTTTCGGCTGTGGAGTTTGGTGAGCTCTTTATAGATTTTGGATACTAGCCCTTTGTCCGGTATGTCATTTGCAAATATCTTTCCCATTCTGTTGGTTGCCTTTTAGTTTTGTTGGTTGTTTCCTTTGCTGTGCAGAAGCTTTTTATCTTCATAAGGTCCCAGTAGTTCATTTTTGCTTTTAATTCCCTTGCCTTTAGGGATGTGTTGAGTAAGAGATTGCTACGGCTGAGGTCAGAGAGGTCTTTTTCCTGCTTTCTCCTCTAGGGTTTTGATGGTTTCCTGTCTCACATTCAGGTCCTTTATCCATTTTGAGTTTATTTTTGTGAATGGTGTGAGAAAGTGGTCTAGTTTCATTCTTCTGCATGTTGCTGTCCAGTTCTCCCAGCACCATTTGTTAAAGAGACTTTTTTCCATTGGATGTTCTTTCCTGCTTTGTCAAAGATGAGTTGGCCATACGTTTGTGGGTCTAGTTCTGGGGTTTCTATTCTATTCCATTGGTCTATGTGTCTGTTTTTGTGCCAATACCATGCTGTCTTGATGATGACAGCTTTGTAGTAGAGGCTAAAGTCTGGGATTGTGATGCCTCCTGCTTTGGTCTTCTTCTTCAAAATTACTTTGGCTCTTTGGGGCCTTTTGTGGTTCCATATGAATTTTAGGATTGCTTGTTCTAGCTTCAAGAAGAATGCTGGTGCAATTTTGATTGGGGTTGCATTGAATATGTAGATAGCTTTGGGTAGTATTGACATTTTGACAATATTTATTCTTCCAATCCATGAGCAGGGAATGTCTTTCCATTTCTTTATATCTTCTTCAGTTACCTTCATAAGATTTCTATAGTTTTCAGCATATAGATCTTTTACATCTTTGGTTAGATTTATTCCTAGGTATTTTGTGCTTCTTGGTGCAATTGTGAATGGGATCAGTTTCTTTATTTGTCTTTCTGTTGCTTCGTTGTTAGTGTATAAGAATGCAACTGATTTCTGTACATTGATTTTGTATCCTGCAACTTTGCTGAATTCATGTATCAGTTCTAGCAGACTTTTGGTGGAGTCTATCGGATTTTCCATGTATAGTATCATGTCATCTGCAAAAAGCGAAAGCTTGACTTCATCTTTGCCAATTTTGATGCCTTTGATTTCCTTTTGTTGTCTGATTGCTGATGCTAGCACTTCCAACACTATGTTAAACAACAGCGGTGAGAGTGGGCATCCCTGTCATGTTCCTGATCTCAGGGAAAAAGCTCTCAGTTTTTCCCCATTGAGGATGATGTTAGCTGTGGGCTTTTCATAAATGGCTTTTATGATGTTTAAGTATGTTCCTTCTATCCCGACTTTCTCAAGGGTTTTTATTAAGAAAGGGTGCTGAATTTTGTAATAGGCCTTTTCTGCATCGATTGACATGATCATATGGTTCTTATCTTTTCTCTTATTGCGATGTATCACGTTGATTGATTTGCGAATGTTGAACCAGCCCTGCATCCCAGGAATGAATCCCACTTTATCATGGTGAATAATTCTTTTTATATGCCGTTGAATTCGATTTGCTAGTGTCTTATTGAGAATTTTTGCCTCCATATTCATCAGGGATATTGGCCTGTAGTTCTCTTTTTTTACTGTGTCTCTGTCTGGTTTAGGAATCAATGTAATGCCGGCTTCATAGAATGAGTCGGGAAGTTTTCCTTCCCTTTCTATTTCTTGGAATAGCTTGAGAAGGATAGGTATTATTTCTGCTTTAAATGTCTGGTAGAACTCCCCTGGGAAGCCATCTGGTCCTGGACTCTTATTTGTTGGGAGATTTTTGATAACCGATTCAATTTCTTCGCTGGTTATGGGTCTGTTCAAGCTTTCTATTTCCTCCTGAATGAGTTTTGGAAGAGTGTGGGTGTTTAGGAATTTGTCCATTTCTTCCAGGTTGTCCAGTTTGTTGGCATATAATTTTTCATAGTATTCCCTGATACTTGTTTGTATCTCTGAGGGATTGGTTGTAATCATTCCATTTTCATTCATGATTTTATCTATTTGGGTCATCTCCCTTTTCTTTTTGAGAAGCCTGGCTAGAGGTTTGTCAATTTTGTTTATTTTTTCAAAAAACCAACTCTTGGTTTCATTGATCTGCTCTATAGTTTTTTTAGATTCTATATTGTTTATTTCTCCTCTGATCTTTATTATTTTTCTTCTTCTGCTGGGTTTAGGCTGCCTTTGCTGTTCTGCTTCTATTTCCTTTAGGTGTGCTGTTAGATTTTATATTTGGGATTTTTCTTGTTTCTTGAGATAGGCCTGGATTGCAATGTATTTTCCTCTGAGGACTGCTTTGGCTGCATCCCAAAGCATTTGGATTGTTTTATTTTCATTTTCGTTTGTTTCCATATATTTTTTGATTTCTTCTCTAATTGCCTGATTGACCCACCCATTCTTTAGTAGGGTGTTCTTTAACCTCCATGCTTTTGGAGGTTTTCCAGACTTTTTCCTGTGGTTGATTTCAAGCTTCATAGCATTGTGGTCTGAAAGTATGCATGGTATGATTTCAATTCTTGTATACTTATGAAGGGCTGTTTTGTGACCCAGTATGTGATCTATCTTGGAATATGTTCCATGTGCACTCGAGAAGAAAGTATATTCTGTTGCTTTGGGATGCAGAGTTCTAAATATATCTGTCAAGTCCATCTGATCCAATGTATCATTCAGGGCCCTTGTTTCTTTATTGACCGTGTGTCTAGATGATCTATCCATTTCTGTAAGTGGAGTGTTAAAGTCCCCTGCAATTACCACATTCTTATCAATAAGTTTGCTTATGTTTATGAGTAATTGTTTTATATATTTGGGGGCTCCCGTATTCGGCACATAGACATTTATAATTGTTAGTTCTTCTTGATGGATAGACCCTGTAATATATAATGCCCTTCTTCATCTCTTGTTACAGCCTTTAATTTAAAGTCTAGTTTGTCTGATATAAGTATGGCTACTCCAGCTTTCTTTTGGCTTCCAGTAGCATGATAAATAGTTCTCCATCCCCTCACTCTCAATCTAAAGGTGTCCTCAGGCCTGAAATGAGTCTCTTGTAGACAGCAAATAGATGGGTCTTGTGTTTTTTACCCATTCTGATACCCTATGTCTTTTGGTTGGCGCATTTAGTCCATTTACATTCAGTGTTATTATAGAAAGATATGGGTTTAAAGTCATTGTGATGTCTGTATGTTTTATGCTTGTAGCGATGTCTCTGGTACTTTGTTCACAGGATTCCCCTTAGGATTCTTGTAGGGCTGGTTTAGTGGTGACAAATTCCTTCAGTTTTTGTTTGTTTGGGTAGACCTTTATCTCTCCTTCTATTCTAAATGACAGACTTGCTGGCAAAAGAATTCTCGGCTGCATAATTTTTCTGTTCATCACATTGAAGATCTCCTGCCAATCCTTTCTGGCCTGCCAAGTTTCAGAAGAGAGATCGGTCACTAGTCTTCTTGGTTTCCCTTTATAAGTTAGCCTGTTTATCCCTCGCTGCTTTCAGAATTTTCTCTTTATCCTCGTATTTTGCCAGTTTCACTATGATATGTCGTGCAGAAGATCGATTCAAGTTATGTCTGAAGGGAGTTCTCTGTGCCTCTTGGATTTCAATGCCTTTTTCTTTCCCCAGATCAGGCACGTTCTCAGCTATTATTTCTTCAAGTACACCTTCAGCACCTTTCCCTCTCACTTCCTCCTCTGGAATACCAATTATGCATAGATTATTTCTCTTTAGTGCATCACTTAGTTCTCTAAATTTCCCCTCATACTCCTGGATTTTTTTATCTCTTATTTTTCTCAGCTTCTTCTTTTTCCATAATTTTATCTTCTCTTTCACCTATTCTCTCCTCTGCCTCTTCAATCCGAGCCATGGTCGTCTCCATTTTATTTTGCAGCTCGTTTATAGAGTTTTTTAGCTCCTCCTGGCTGTTCTTGAGTCCCTTGATCTCTGTAGCAAGAGATTCTCTGCTGTCCTTTATACTGTTTTCAATCCCAGCGATTAATTATATGACTATTATTCTAAATTCACTTTCTGTTATATTGTTTAAATCGTTTTTGATCAGTTTGTTAGCTGTCGTTATTTCCTGGAGGTTTTTTTGAGGGGAATTCTTCCGTTTTGTCATTTTGGATAGTCCCTGGAGTGGTGTGGAACTGTGGGGCACTTCCCCTGTGCTGTCTTGAATAACTTGCGTTGTTGTGTGGGGCCGCAGTCAGACCTGATGTCTGTCCCCAGCCCACCGCTGGGGCCACAGTCAGACTGGTGTGTACCTTCTCTTCCCCTCTCCTAGGGGTGGGATTCACTGTGGGGTGGCGTGGCCCATCTGGGCTACTTGCACACTGCCAGGCTTGTGGTGCTGGGGATCTGGCGTATTAGCTGGGGTGGATCGGCAAGGTGCACAGGGGCAGGAGGGGCAGGCTCAGCTCTCTTATCCTTTGGTGTTCTGCTTCGGGAGGGGCCCTGTGGCACCGGGAGGGAGTCAGACCGGCCACAGGAGGGATGGATCCACAGAAGCACAGCGTTGGGTGTTTGCACGGTGCAAGCAAGTTCCCTGAGAGGAACTTGTTCCCTTTGGGATTTTGGCTGGGGATGGGCGAGGGAGATGGCGCTGGCGAGCGCCTTTTTTCCCCACCAAGCTGAGCTCTGTTGTCCGGGGCTCAACAACTTTCCCTTCCATTGTCCTCCAGCCCTCCCACTCTCTGAGCAGAGCTGTTAACTTATAACCTTCCAGATGTTAAGTCCCGCTTGCTGTCCGAACACACTCCGTCCAGCCCCTCTGCTTTTGCAAGTGAGACTCAGGGGCTCTGCTTAGCCGGCGGGCTGCCCCTC
Organism: Panthera pardus; assembly: GCF_024362965.1. Lineage (NCBI taxonomy): Eukaryota > Metazoa > Chordata > Mammalia > Carnivora > Felidae > Panthera > Panthera pardus. The sequence goes on along the minus strand of NW_026526969.1, from coordinate 9,537,921 downwards.
TGCCCCAGCTCCCCCCACCAGTCCGTGTAGCGTGCACCGCCTCTCCGCCCTTCCTACCCTCTTCCATGGACCTCTCATCTATGCTTGGCTCTGGAGAATCCGTTCTGCTAGTCTTCTGGCGATCATTTAGGCAGGTGTGAGTGCAATCTAAGTGACCCCCAGGACCCCCAGGACTAAGTGACCTCCAGGACCCCCAGCTCAGCGTCCTCTATGCCGCCATCTTCCCAGAAGTGTCTCTCAGCCCATTCATTTTTTAGTAGGATTTTCTTCAGTCTCCAAGTATTTGTTACCTTTCCAATTTTTTCTTGTGGTTGATTTTGAGTATCATAGCATTTCTGTCTGGAAATATGCACGGTATAATCTCGATCTTTTTGTACTTACTTAGGGCTGATTTGTGTCCCAGTATATGGTCTATTCTGGAGAACATTCCATGTGCACTGGAGAAGAATGTATATTATGCTGCCTTAGGACGAAATGTTCTGAATATATATGTTAAGTCTACCTGGTCCAGTGTGTCATTCAAAGCCATATTTTCCTTGTTGATTTTTTGATTAGATTATCTGTCCATTGCTGTGATTGGGGTGTATTCATTAGGAATATTGGCCTGTGATTCCAAACTTTGTCTCGTTTTGGAATCAAGGAAATGCTGGCTTCAGAGAATGAGTTGGGGAGTTTTCTTTCCATTTCTATTTTTTGGTACAGTTTGAGAAGAATAAGTATTAACTCTTTTTTCAATGTCAGGTAGAATTCTCCTGGGAAGCCATCTGGCCCAGGACTTTTGTTTGCTGGGAGATTTTTGATTACTGATTCAATTTCTTTGCTGGTTATAGGTCTGTTCAAATTTTCTATTTCTTCCTGTTTGAGGTTTGGTAGTGTGTGAGTTTCTAGGAATTCATCCATTTCTTCCAGATTGTCCAGTTTGTTGGCCTATAATTTTTCATAGTATTCTCTTATAAGTGTTTGTGCTTCTGTGGTGTTGTGATCTCTCCTCTTTAATTCATGATTTTATTTATTTGAATCCTTTCTCTTTTATTTTTGATAAGTTTGGCTAAGGGTTATCAATTTTTAATGCAACCCCTATCAAAATAACACGAACATTCTTCACAGAGCTAGAAGAAACAAACCTAAAGTTTGTATGGAATAAGAAAAGACCCCAAATAGCCAAAGCAATTCTGAAAAAGGAAAACAAAACTGAAGGCATCGTGATTCTAGATTTCAAGCTATATTACAAAGCTGTAGTCATCAAGACAGTAAGGTACTAGCACAAAAACAGAAACATAGATCAATGGAACACAATAGAAAACCCAGAAATGGACACACATTTATATGGTCAACTAATCTTTGACAAAGCAGGAAAGAATATCTAGTGGAAAAAAGTCGCTTAAACAAAAGGTGTTGGGAAAAGTGGATGACAACATGTAGAAGAATAAATCTGGACTGTTTTCTTTTTTTTTAAAGTTTGTTTCTTTGTTTGAGAGGGAGAGAGAGAGAGAGAGAGTGCATGAATAGGGGTCAGGAGACAGAGAGAGAGAGGGAGACAGAGAATCCGAAGCAGGCTCCATGCTGTCAGCTCAACTGGGGCTTGAACCCATGCATCATGAGATCATGACCTGAACTGAAGTAAGACATTTAACCAAGTCACCCAGTTCCCCCTGATTACTGTCTTACACTGTATACAAAAATAAATTCAAAATAGATGAAAGACCTAAATGTGAAACAGGAAACCATCAAAGTCCTAGAGGAGAGCATAGCCAGAAACCTCTTTGACCTTGACTGGAGCAACTTCTTACTAGACACATCACCAAAGGCAAGGAAAACAAAAGCAAAAGTGAACTACTGGGACCTCATCAAGATAAAAAGCTTCTGCACAGTGAAGGAGGAAATGAACAAAACTAAAAGGCAACCAACAGAATGGGAGAAGATATTTGCAAATGACATATATGATAAAGGGGTAGTATCCAAAATTTATAAGAAACATCAACACCAAAAAAAAAAAAAAACCCAAACAACCCAGTTAAGAAATGGGCAGAAGACATGAATAGACACTTTTCCAAAGAAGACATCCAGATGGTTAACAGACACATGAAAAGATGCTCGATATCACCCATCATCAGGGAACTACAAATCAAAATTACAATGAGATACCACCTCAAAACATGTCAGAATGGCTAAAATTAACAACACAAGAAGCAACAGGTGTTGGCAAGGATGCAGAGATAGGGAATCTTCTTGCACTGCTGGTAGGAATGCAAACTGGTGCAACCACTCTGGGGAACAGTATAGAGGTCCTCAAAAAACTAAAAGTAGAGCTGCCCTATGATACAGCAATTGTATTATAGTATTTGCCCAAAGGATACTAAAATACAGATTTGAAGGGGTACATACACCCCAGTGTTTATAGTAGCATTATCAACAATATCCAAACTATGGAGAAAGCACAAATGTCCACTGACTGATGAATGGATAAAGAAGATGTGTGTGTGTGTGTGTGTGTGTGTGTGTGTGTGTGTCTGCGTGCACGCGCACACACACACACACACACACACACACACACACACAATGGAAAATTATTCAGCCATCAAAAGGAATGAAATCTTGCCACTTGCAATGATGTGGATGGAGCTAGAACATATTATGCTAAGCAAAATAAGTCAGAGAAAGACAAATAACATATGATTTCAGTCATATGTAAAATTTAAGAAACAGAAAAGATGAACATAGGGGAAGGGCAGGGAAAAAGAGAAGAGAGGGTAAAAGAAACCACAAGGGACTTAAAAAAATTTTTTTAGGTTATTTGTTTTTTTAAATTTATTTAAAAAAATTTTTAAACATTTTATTTATTTTTGAGACAGGGAGAGACAGAGCATGAACAGTGAGGGGCAGAGAGAGGGAGACACAGAATCTGAAACAGGCTCCAGGCTCTGAGCTGTCAGCACAGAGCCTGATGCGGGGCTCGAACTCACGGACCGCAAGATCATGACCTGAGCTGAAGTCAGCCGCTTAACCGACTGAGCCACCCAGGTGCCCCTAAATTTATTTTTTTAATTTACATCCAAGTTAGTTAACATATAGTCAACAATGATTTCAGGAGTAGATTCCTTAATACCTCTTACCCATTTAGCCGATCACCCCTCCCTCAACCCTCCAGCAACCCTCTGTTTGTCCTCCATATTTAAAGGTCCCTTATGTTTTTGTCCCCCTCCCTGTTTTTATATTATTTTTTTCCCTTCCTGCATGTTCATCTGTTTTGTCTCTTAAAGTCCTCATATGAGTGAAGTCATGTGATATTTGTCTTTCTCTGACTAATTTTGCTTAGCATAATACCCTCTAGTTCCATCCATCTAGTTGCAAATGGCAAGATTTCATTCTTTTTGATTGCTGAGTAATACTCCATTGTATATATATACCATATCTTCTTTATCCATTCATCCATCGATGGACATTTGGGCTCTTTCCATACTTTGGCTATTGTTAATAGCACTGCTGTAAACATTAGGGTGCATGTGCCTCTTTGAAACAGCATACCTGTATCCCTTGGATAAATACCTAGTAGTACAATTGCTGGGTCGTAGGGAAGTTCTATTTTAATTTTTTGAGGAGCCTCCATACTGTTTTCCAGAGTGGCTGCACCAGTTTGCATTCCCACCAGCAGTGCAAAAGAGATCCTCTCTCTCCACATCCTTGCCAACATCTGTTGTTGTCTGAGTTGTTAATGTTAGCCATTCTGACAGGTGTGGTGTGGTATCTCATTGTGGTTTTGATGTGTATTTCCCTGATGATGAGTGGTGTTGAGCATTTTTTCATGTGCCAGTTGGCCATCTGGATGTCTTCTTTGAACCAAGACCATGAATAGCCAAAGCAATCTTGAAAAAGAAAACCAAAGCAGGAGGCATCACAATTCTGGACTTCAAGCTGTATTACAAAACTGTAATCATCAAGACAGTATGGTACTGGCACAAAAACAGACACTCAGATCAATGGAACAAACTAGAGAACCCAGAAATGGACCCACAAACATATGGCCAACTAATCTTTGACAAAGCAGGAAAGAATATGCAATGGAGTAAAGACAGTCTCTTCACCAAGCAGTGCTGGCAAAACTGGACAGCAGCATGCAGAAGAATGAACCTGGACCACTTTCTTACACCTTACACAAAAATACACTCAAAATGGATGAAAAACTAAATCAAGACAGGAAGCCATCAAAATCCTTGAGGAGAAAGCAGGCAAAAACCTCTTTGACCTTGGCCACAGCAACTTCTTACTCAACACGTCTCCGGAGGCAAGGGAAACAAAAGCTAAAACGAACTATTGGTACCTCATCAAAATAAAATGTTTTTTAAATATTTATTTATTTATTTTTTATAGAGAGAGAGGGGAGGGAGGGAGGGAGGGAGAGAGGGAGAGGGAGAGGGAGAGGGAGAGGGAGAGGGAGAGAGAGAGAGAGAGAGAGAGAGAGAGAGAGAGAGAGAGAGAGAGAGATAACAAGCAGGGAAGGGGCAGAGAGAAAGAGGGAGGCACAGAATCCAAAGCAAGCTCCAGACTCTGAGCTGTCAGCACAGAACCCAACGCAGGGCTCGTACCCATGAACCCTGAGATCATGACCTGAGCCACCTGACTGAGCTACCCAGGCACTCTACCACAAGAGACTCTTAAAGATAGAGAATAAACTGAGAGTTGATGGAGGGAGGTGGGTGGGAGTTGGTCTGGATAGGTGATGATGAGTAATAAGAGGGCACTTGTAATGAGCATTGGGTTTTGTATATAAGTTACGAATCACTGAATTCTACTCCTGAAACTAATATTGCACTGTATTTTAACAAAAATTTAAATTTAGAAAGTTCATAAAAATTTTACAAACTGTAGTTGAGAAGAAAGAATATAACATCATTGTCAGTCCCAATATGTCAAGATTATTAATGTATGTCCTTGTGGACACTTTTCTATGCATATATAGATTACTAAAAGGGTGGCATTATATGTTTTTGAGCTACTTAATGTAACAGTAAACTATAAGCAACATATTGTATTTGTGTTTGTGATTATATGCATATATCATAATCATCTTATTCAAGGAAATGGGACTTTTTTCCCTTAATGTTTTTCTGTCCACTCTAGCTCTCTGAATTCTCCCCCTATGTCCTCACATTCCATGTTTGTAAACCTTGGCCACCGTTTCTGCTACCTGTAGAGCTGAGAGGCTTGGAGCTTAGAGTCCTCATTCCTGGCAAGAGGAGCAACCTCATGAGGATGGGGGCGCACACAGATCCTGTGCTGTCTGTGGCTGCAGTCCTGTGCTATCTCCCACCTGTCTTGGTATCTGGGGTTCATCCAAAGCAAAGTCATCTGCTCTCTAGCCATCTGAGACATCCTCCTTGGAGGAGGGGCCTTGAGCTTTCTCTCTGGGAATCCAGAGCAGAGTTTGGCTTTGGGCACAGCTTGAATTCTGCAAAGAGTTGGTACTTTCCTGTTTATTGTATTGGTGAGAAAAAATTGGAGTGAACTTTGTAGGGATCCAGACTTTTAGCCCCTGACTCTAAGCTCCCTGATGGCTGAGCCCATGTCTTGTTGCATGGTGTCCCTAGTGCTAGCATTGTGTCTACACTTAGTACTTGCTGAAAGAAGTCAGAATTGACCAAGTCACCTGTTTTCTGGACCAGAAGACCTGGTGGTTCCCACAAGCTCAGCAGTCCCTGCTCCTGTAGCTTCTCAAACAGAAACCAGGGACTCCTGGTACTTCTGTGTGATTCACTCAGTCATGATATGAAGTGCTTACCTATGTGTGTCAGGGACTGTGCCAGACAGTGCCAAATCCACATATTAAAAATGTCTATTATGGAGAATTTTTGGCACATGCACAAGCATATTCTATAGACACAGTTCTATGAAATACTTTCAATACATCTATATGTGCCCATCACCTGCCCAACAACCACTAACCCATATCAGCTGCCCCAACCACATGCCATTACAATTCCTCATGTTATGCCGTATTACTTCAAGGCACATCATCTGTAAATATTCCAGAATGTTCTCCATAATATAAGGACTTTATTCATTCATTTAAAAAATATATTTATTTATTTGAGAGAGAGAGAAGAGCAAGCACAAGCGGGGGAGGGGCAGAGGGAGATGGAGAGAGAGAGACAGAATCCCAAGCAGCCTCTGCGATGTCAGTGCAGAGCCCAAGGTGGGACTGGAATTCACAAACCGTGAGATCATGAGCTGAGCCGAAATCAAGAGTTGGATGTTTAACCAACTGAGCCACTCAGCTACCCCAATAATATAAGGACTTTAAAAAAAAAATACTACTGACAATGTCATTATCACTTTCCCCAAATCCACATTTTCCTTTAATATAATCAAATATTGAGGAATCAGTTTTGAATAAAACATAGGACTAACCTTCAGGAACTTTTAGACTCATGAGACAGGTGACCAAGAATTCAGTGATTATACTGATTATACACATTAGTGAATATGATTAAAGTGGAGCAGCATCGTGTGCTCATGCAAATCTTCTGACCAGCTGGCCTGTCTTAGTGGTTGGGGGATTCAAGGTGGGAGGAGAGGGAAGAGAAGGGAAAAATAACAATCTAAATCATGGGAGGCATTTCTCCTGCTTCCTTCTCTCATGAGCACATGACCAACATAAGTCAGTGGAGGCAGGAACCTACCTTTCCTTCAGTCAGTCTCATTGCCTGCTTGCCTTTCAGACTGTGAACACCTCCCCATGCTGACTGTAATTCTAGTGTTTAAGATGACTCTTCCCGGGGCGCCTGGGTGGCGCAGTCGGTTAAGCGTCCGACTTCAGCCAGGTCACGATCTCGCGGTCCGTGAGTTCGAGCCCCGCGTCAGGCTCTGGGCTGATGGCTCGGAGCCTGGAGCCTGTTTCCGCTTCTGTGTCTCCCTCTCTCTCTGCCCCTCCCCCGTTCATGCTCTGTCTCTCTCTGTCCCAAAAATAAATAAAAAACGTTGGAAAAAAAAAAATTAAGATGACTCTTCCCTTCAACAACATTCATCTCATCTCAACAAGACTGACTGCTCCCACAGGGTAGGGGAATGCAGAGGATATGTAGCTTACAGTTGTCACCGCAGAATAAGCATGGCAGGATTTCAGTGACCAGCCCCCCAAGAGTGTCCTGTGTAGTCCTGGTTGAGAACCCCACACATGTGGCTCTTGTGGTTTTTATGTTTCACTAACTTGTTTCCAACTCGATTTGTGGAACCAGGTTCAGCAAGAAGAACAAGGACAGCATAAATCCTTATATATACCTGCCTTTTGGAACTGGACCCCGAAACTGCATTGGCATGAGGTTTGCGATCATGAACATGAAACTTGCCCTTGTCACACTCCTTCAGAACTTCTCCTTCAAACCTTGTGAAGAAACACAGGTCAGAGAACTTTCCACACAAAGAATGTTTTACTTTTTTTTTAAACTAAGAGATATGGTTTGTGTGTGTGTGTGTGTGTGTGTGTGTGTGTGTGTGTGTGTGTGTGTTTGTGTGTGTGTGTGTGTTTGTATGGGCTCATTTATCCTTATAATTTGTTCCATTGGCCAGAGAATCTATTTGGAGTCATCTGTGACCTTTAAGGGTCCTTCAGCTCTGCGTGCCACATGTGTGGTTTATTAGCACCCAATAATAAGGGACATCTAGTCAGGTCAACTATCATGACTGATTATGCACAGACTTTTGAACTTGACAATGTTTTAAATTTATTTCAAATCCCCTGAAAGGAAGGGAACATATTATGCATAGTCATGATGTGCAGTTATTAATGCAACATGACTTTTGAATGATGCTGTTCTCTACCACAACTTACAGATGCTCTCATAACCATGGTTCTCAACCCCTACTTGTACATTGGAGTCAGTGGGTTCAGGCCATCTCAGAAATTCTTACATAATTCACCCAGAGTGTGGCTTTAAAAGTGTCCCCATTGATTGTCATGTGCAAGCAAGGTTGAGAATCACTAGTGTGAAGCATGTCTGTCAGATGTGAGGGACTCCCATGGTCCAGACCATTGTGGTTATTTGGCCCCACCTTCCATGAACCCTTCTCCAGTCAAAGCTGTGTTCCCTTTCTATTGAAATCTGCTATCATGAATGGATATTTCCACTGGGAGAGATGAGAGGATGTTTAGCATTGAGGATGGCGATACAATAAAATGTGTAATGTCCACTCAGGATGACTTTGCAAGCTTCAACATATACAAAATTAACTGTATCACTTTTTAAGTGGCATGCCATAATGACTAAGAAACTGTTGTAAATTGTAAACACTCATCCTTTTAACCTAAAATTTAAATTAAAAAAGAACACAAACCAACATGAGATTGTGTCCAGCCTGGTACAGAGTAGACACTCAATAGATATCCTTTTGAATGAATGATGGATGAATGTTTCCACACTCCGGTCTTGACAGCTTACAGAGTAAGTTTAAAGAATATGAGAATATGAATTTAAATGTAGTATTTATATGTTTAAACTCTTACTCTCCTTCATGTATCTTGCCTGCTTTGCTTCTGTTGTCAATAGAACTTCATTTTGGTTTTCATATGCTTTTGTAACTGTTGCAGATCCCCCTGAAATTAAATGCTCAAGGTATTATTCAACCAGAAAAACCCATTGTTCTCAAGGTTGAGCTGAGAGATGGGAGTGTGAGTAGAGCCTGACTTTCCCTAAGAACTTCCCCTTTGTTCTTCAAGAACCTGTATCCCAGAACACCAGAGACTTCATTTTACTTTGTGAGTACAACCCAGAAATGAAGATGGGCTTCACATACTGCTTGTGATGGATGACGAGGGATTCCAAGCTTTCCTGGTATCTGCATGGAGCATTATATGTTGTGGAATGTGAGGAAGGTGACTAATAAGTGCCAGACACATAGACTCAGCCTATCCGGTCCCAGTTAGTACCATCTATTCCCCTGAGAACTGATCGATAATAAAAATTTCTCACCAGTTATATTAAAAAACTTTAATGAAACAATTTTTGTGGTGACCATAATAGTGACATTCATATCACACATCTTATTTTGAATATTATACATTAACTATTACACTGAGTGTGTCAATCAACATCTCTTTACCAACGTATTAACTGATGTCTTCCTGCACATTAAGGGGGAATCCATAGAACTAATGAGTGAGGGTCAATGACTGGATGTTTTTGACCATCACAGTCACTAGGTGGGTGGGGCTTGCTCAGAAGTCCAACATGTTATGTTAAGGTAGGTGAGAGTCAATACACTGTTACTTTGCCCACTTCTCAGAAAGTTTAATTCTTCCGGTTTTGGAGCACATATTTTTTTTTATAACACTCAATTGAGGCAGTTTTTATTACTAGTTTTGATATAATGTTTTCATTTCATCTGCCCTGGTGTTCTGCCAGACAGGGAACATGCTTTTTCTTTGTGACCCAACCTCAGCCCCCTACTGTACTAATACAATGAACATCAAATAAGAGATGGTTGATTGGTCAGTAGATTGGGCAGAAAAGCTAAAAGCGTTTGTCCAATTCAGTTGGTATGAGAAGCTGCACAGGATTCTTCCTTTTTCCCCCATTTACTCCCTTCCCCTTCTTTCCTTTCTCCTCTCTTCTCTTCCGTTGCCTTTCCTTCCTGGATAATTTAGTTTTAAACTAATAGGTGGTACACAGCCAGGTGGGCAGCCCTACCTTGGGGCTCCAGGGCAGAAAAAGAAGTCACAATGACTCAAAGACAGAGACAGAGTAGGGAGGGGAGTATGTTCACATACGGAAGCAGCCTGGCATGAATGTGGGAGCCCAAGCTTAGTGAGAAGAGTGTCCACACAGAGGGGCTGGTCTTGTGAAAGCCACCACATCCTAAATATGGATGGGCAACACAAGTAGTATGAGGAGGGGATGTTAAGTGATGGAGTGGGGATTAGTTACATAAAGGGGAACTGATAAAAGTAAATATATTAGGGATAAATGGAAGCCAGGTTTATCACTGTTGGAGAAGGGAGTCACTGATGGAAAGGGAGAAAACAGGAATGAGATTATGTATTCAGAGATTAGAACTGAGTATATCAGTGAAAAAATCCTGCTTTTCTAGAGAGATAGATGATAGGTAGATTGACTTAAAGATAAATAGATGTGTGTGCGTAGGTGAAAACACATATCCCCTACCTTTCTCCACAGACAGTTCTTAGAAACAGTGACACTGTAAAGGCAATGAGCACAACTTGTGCTCAAATCTTGGCTTATTAACATCATTTTCCACTGAAAGCAACTAGGGCTTTTCAGAGAAATGGCTGATCCAGGCTGGTGGAGCACATGATGAGCCTGGAGCATCTTGTCCTGAACAGTGATGGGGACACACCCAAAGGACACAGCCCAAGAAGTTTTATGGGCCCATCAGGCATGATTTGGGCATCATGATAACTAAGGACGGGAAGCGATTATGACCCATTGAATGAAACAGGAAAACACAATTACCCACAGGTATAATAAATACAGGATTGATTATAATTGATGAGGACACTGACACAGTTTCAAAGTACTACCACTCAAACACCCATGAGCTGCCAGAGGAAAGAGCAGTTCACACAGAGAGACCTGGCAAATGAATGAGTGGAATCGGGGAAAGGAGGAAGTGACGGCGTGTCACTTAATAGGATTTGGTGAAAAGAACTGAGCATCACCTCTGGGATATTCTTGCTGAAGAGGAAAACCTGAAAGAAATCCTGAAAAAAAGCCAGACAAACCTGACAGAGGAAAACCTACTCCTAATCTGTACCTGGTGTATAATCTTCAACAAAACCAAGGTCATGAAAGTGATTAAAAAAAAGAAACAAGCCCAGAGTGGAGTCACCTGCCTGCAAATTCCACCTCACAGCAAACCAAGGCTAATGACACTTTCAACCTATCCCAGGAAGGTGACCTTTTACCAGTCTGGCTGAAATTTCCTGATGAGTCATCTGCAAGGTAGAAACCCTGCAGGTCCTTCCCTCAAGAAGGGGTCCTGGCCTGAAACCATTGCTTTTCCTTCTAAGTACTTCCTGCCCCACCCTTCTTCCTCTAAAACCCTGCATCTTGTACACCTCCTGGGAGCATCTGTCTCCCTGTCAGGTGGGATGCTGCCAATTCATGAATTGCTTAATAAAGCCAATAAGATCTTCAACTTGACTTGCTGGAATTTTGTTTTTCAATAAAAGTCAGAGACACACTAAGGAAGTGTTCCAGACTGAACTACAGAAACCAAAGAGGAGTGACATGGAAACTCCAGTGAGTGGATTGGGTCCTTCAGCTGTAAAGGACATTGTGGGGACAATTGGGGGAATTGAGGGCTATGATGAATACATGGCAGTAATGTGTTAGTGTCCATGCCCTGACTTTGATGGAAAATGTCTTGTAGGAATAACAGATTATGAAATATCAGGTCAGCATTTACTCTGAGATTGATCAGGAACATAGTTCTTGGAACAGACTCTTCTGGAAGCTTGTGATTGTTCTTGGGAGAAGTGGTTCAGAACAACTGTGGATCTACACAGCTCTCCCCTTCCCTTGCCTTCGTCTGACTTGTATTATTTAATACAAGGAGGCAGCACCACACAGTGATTGAGAGACGGGGATCTCTGAAACTGGAATTCCTGAGTTTTGAATCCCAGCTCATCAGGACTGAGTCTTGATGAATCAATGGCTTTGGGTAAATGAGGGAAAGGTGCCACTTTTACATAGCTGGGCCCTTAGGGCTTGGGCTGCCTTTCAGCACCTGTATGCCCCTCAGCGAATACTACTGTGCACAAATTAGTTCAGGTTTAGTCATTGTCTCAGGCTGGGTTCCCTAAAAGCAGAGCCTGAGATGGGGGCTCTGAAGCAAATGTTTTACTCAGGGAGTGATCTTGGGGGAAAGGATTGAGGGAAGTGGGGTAGAGCAGGAGGAAAAGCTGAGTGAGTGTGGTCTTGGGGGAGCCTGATCTCATGATGAGCCCTGGGGCAGGAATTGTATTATAGAGTGGATGTCACTTTGAGACAGGAGATGGCATCTTGTACCCCATTGGTTGGTATTGGACTGGGCACTAATTCCCAGGTGAAATGGCTTCAGTTTGGTCAAGAGCGAGTCCCTGAGAATGGGACAACTGTGAGCTAATAAGAGCCAGTAGTCTCAGCCTTTGGGGAGTGAGTATGCTGCCCAGTGACAGAATTTGGCACCTTCCTCCTCTAAAGACACTTACACGTGGTGCCTTGAACTAATTACTTAACACCTTACTGCCTTGGTACTTAGAGCCTCAGATTCTGTAAAATAGGAGAATAATGCCAGTGCCTATCTGAAGTGATGATGGAATCAGATGATGTGTGTGTGTGAGGTACTTAGGACACAGACCAGGGAGCACGCAGCGAGCATGTAATCAATGTCAGCTATTACCTTCATGGCTGTATTATCTTCAGTCCTCAGGAGGCCATGTCAGTTTTGACATTTGGGCTCCAGCCTTGTCAACTCCAGCTTCCATCTGCCATTTTAGAAAGTAATCACATACATCATTCAGAGAGCTTTAACTATGAAGTTAGTGGTGTATCAGCCGATGCTGTTCAGGAGTTTTCCAAAGAGCAGTAGCAATATCCCCATTCTAGAAGTGCCTTTGTCATGTGAAAATTAGTCATGTGACCCCCACTGAAATGGAGTGGGGAGGTTTGGCAGGGGGCACTGTCACACCCTACCACTCAGACCCAATAGGAAGAGACAGACTTGACCTTGCACTACTTTACTATCCCAGCTGCAGGAAGAAGGGCTTCCCTTGTCACTATAACCCAGCAACCCTTCTCCACAACAAGAACTCTGCCAATGAGAAGACACCACACTTCAAACTCCCAGGTTACTCCATGCACTTCAGTTTATAACCCCCTTCCCAGCCTCCCCTTTTCTCCTGGAAAAAAGTATACCTCATCTTCATTCTTCAAACTTGGCCTAAGTTTTGCTACAGCTTGTTTGTCCTGGATTGCAATTCTCTTTTTTTCCCAAATAACACCCTTGTATGTGGTCAAACAACTGGCAGTTTTCATTTTAAAAGCTAAGAGTCATCACAACTAAGCATGGATGGTCTTGAGGGCAGGTCTTCACTGCAGTGACAGGAGGGAAACCTTCCCACTGCATTCAGTGGGCTTTCTCCAGTCCTCCCTTAAGATTGCTTTTCTGGTGCCAGAGTTCCGACCAGTCTGTCTGGTCATGTCCGGGCTGTTCAGTGTCCAGGATGCATGAAAAGCTGGGATGAGATGTGATTATCTCTTCAGGGGTCAAAAATAGGTGGGACCTGGAAATGCCAAGTCAACATTAGCTAATTTAGAGATTTGTTTTCTCTCCTGTGACAGACTGACTTCTGCAGAGTAGGTGAGTGTCCATGGGGCTGGAAAGCCCTGTTGAGTATGTGAACTTCCATATTCACTCCTTTAGGCCAAGAATTTTTTCAATCCAAGTAATCTTGTGTGAAGATGTTAATACATTTTTTGTAAGTGTAGTATTATAAGTCTGTATGTAAGTATATAGGATTCTATCTATCATCTATTTACCCGTTATATCTCTTTATCATCTATCCATATGTACCTATTTATCTGTCATGTGTATCTATCTATTCCATCTATCTATCTATCTATCTATCTATCTATCTAATCTATCTATCCCATCTGTCAATCATGTCTATCTATCTATCTACCTATCATCTGTGAATGTATCTATAAAGAAAGAAATGTCTGAGGAGCCTCTGGTATTCAGCCCCCAGCTGTTTGAGTCTCTCCAATGCAGATATGCAGATATATGAACAGAGCCTTCAGGATGACTTCAGCACCAGTCTGTCTGCAACCACATGAGACCCCGAAACAAGAGCTGCCCACCTGAATCTGGTCAACCCCAGATTCATGGGCAAAATAGATTGTTTAATCCTTTGGGGTGATCTGTCACACTACATTAAATCATTGGAATATCCCTCCTTCACTACAGTGGAAGAGAGATGACTATTGTGGGAATCTAGAGGAAGTCACCATCTTACAGTTCCTATGAATTGTGGAGGCAACTGTGGGGTTGTGGGTGAGCTCAGAGAAAAAAGTGATGAAGTCTAAGCAGGGCTGGCCCTTGGAGTCCCATGGGTCAGGACAAAGGGAAGAAAGGAAAATACTGACTTTACTGAGCCCCTGTCACATGCTGGGCCTCCTGGGCACCAAGGCAACAAGGGCTCCAGCATGCCTCTCAGTAGGACAACATTGTAGCTGTGGGGGGTAGCCAGCTTTGAAGAGTTCCCCAGTGTCTCCCTCCTACTGGTGTGTAGTCTCTGCCCCGTGAACAGGGCTGGCTTATGAAACCAGGAGGATATTGTGGGGCTGAGGGTGTGTGGCTTCTGGAGCTGAGTCATAAGAGATGAAGATGCTTCCACCTTGCCCCTCTCTCTAGGGAACGCCAGCTGCTATGTTGTGAGGATTGTTAAGTGGCCATGTGGCATGGACCTGAGACCTGCCACAATCAGTGCTGACCAGCCAGCTTCACAAGTGAGCTACCTTTGATGTAGGATATCCAGCTCAGTCCAATGTGTAGATGACGGCAGCCCCAGCCAACAGCTTGGCTGTAGCCTCATGAGAGACTCAGGTCAGAAACACTGAGCTAAATCACTTTTGAATTCCTCACCCACAGATTCCAAGATAATGGGATCATCATTTTATGCCACTGTGTTTTAGGGTAATTTGTTACAGAGCAAAACTAATACAGAGATCGAGGAGCTGGAACATCTTGGATGGTTGCAGCAGGAAACTCTGCAGACTGTCCAGGAGCATGACTGTCAGCTGGGTTTGCTGGGCAGGGAGCAGGTGGTGGTGGTGGTGGTAGTGGTGGTGGAAGTATGTCTGTGTCCATATGTGTATGTGTGTGTATACAGGTATGTATACAGGTATGTGTGTGTGTGTGTGTGTATGTGTCTGTGTGAATACATATGTAGTGTGTCTATACATATATAAAGAGTCAGGGTCCCAGCAGTTGTTCTCTGGGAGGCTGAAGATTACTGCTGGCATTAGGCTGTGCTGATTGAGGTGCAGACTCTCCTGGATTCATTAGCCATCTCTGCCACCTAAAGTTTGGAGGATCTAGTTATTCAATGCTGGGGAGACTCAGTTTCCCCACCTGTGATGCAGTGATGCATCTACCGTGGGGTTTTTGTAATGATCAAAGATGTTAATGCAGATGATGCTCTGACATGATACCAGACATGAAGTGAGCCACCTACAGTGCTGGCCAAGGTCACTGAGATTCATACTTGCTGTGCAGGCTCTTGTCAGCTGGAGAAGCGATGGAAATCGCCCAGTTTAGCACAAATCTATTTGCTGAAGAGCCAGCTTGCTGAATGACTCAGTCACTAGATTCCTGAAGATACTGAGTTTCAGTTCTTCCTCTACCCCTAAGCCTATGATATGAAGAAGAGGGTTTTCCTGTAAACACACTTCACTAATTTATATCAGGACTTATGCTGTGCCATGACACCTGCCCATCTCCTGCATTGTCCTTTCTTTGCCCCTCCCCCCACTGCCCCGATTCTGTGGGCACATCGGTGCTGTGGTGGCTTTCCGATAAGCCCACACTAGTGTTCTCTCTATTTTTATTGAACTATGTCTCTGTCTCTGACAGAGAAATGAGAGTGATGGAATATGTGAGGTCTAATATCTTGCTTTTTGGCAAATTGACTTATCTTGAATTAAGAGCAAGAAGGAAGCACTGGACTAAAAGCCAGCTCCTCCAGGTGTCAATGTTGTCATGGCTGTGGCCACATTGGCTAAAGCTTGACCCTTCCTTTTCCAGTGACTTGAAAGGGGTTTACATCATTAAGCCTCATGACCCTTTGTGTTATGCCACAACAACTGGTGCTCATGATTAATTAATTGGTCTATTTACAGAGTAATATGAACTTTGCACTCTCCACCTTACTGAAATTTGAAGGTGTTTGTTCAAAAAGATTATTCCATAATTCTTGTGTTGCTTCAAAATTACACCAGCTATAACCCTCTTAGCCTCCAAAAATATAGAAATAAGGAAGTTATGGCTCCCTTTCAGGAGGATCTCATAATTGCATTGGACATAGAGACAGAAACATAATTACTGTATAATCAGTGTTCCCCAGATTCCTTGTTCAAGCCCAATGAGATTGGATCAGTATTAATTTGCTGGGCTGTTGCAACAAAATACCACAGACTGGGGAGCTTCAACAACAGAAATTTATTCTTCCACAATTCTGGAGGCTGGGAATACAAGATCAAGGGGTCAGCAAGGTTGGTTCCTTCTGCAGCCTCTCTCCATGGATTGCAGATGGTCAACTTCTCCCTGTGTCTTCACATTGTCTTCCCTCTATGGATGTCTGTGTCCTGACTTCCTCTTCTTATAAGGGCACCAGTCATGTTGGATCAAGGCCCATGCTGGTGACCTCATTTAACATTCTTTTCCTTTTTAAAGACATTTCCAACTATGGTCATGTTTTTAATTGCTAGCAGTTACCACTTCAACATACAGAGTTGGAGAGGATACAATTCAGCCTATACCAGGATCTGTGGACAGCCTGTGGGCCTACAGGTGCCTGTCACAGGAGGGCTAGGGGCTGAAAGCAGTGAACATACACTCTCATTAAAGCTGGGTTGAGGGTGGGGCTGGGTCCTAGGTGTCAGTGAGAAGGGCCCAGGTCATCAGGGGCAACTCCCAGGCCTGATAGAAGCATGGACACAGCTGCAGACCATCAAGGACCCTCTGTAGAACCAGGGCAGGGAGCAGGTGTCACCGGTAAGTCCCAGGCAGAGAGAAGGTTTGAGGCCTACTTTCCCAGTCCAGAAGTCACACCCCCAAACATCCTGAGCACATTCTGGGAGGAGCAGAGAAAGGGCTATGGGAAGCAGGGTCAGAAGACTGAACTCAGAAAACTTGTTACTCAAGTGACCAAGAAGTTGTTTTATGGTGGCAAGAAATTCTCCCTCCCCAATCTTACTCCAGGAAGGGTCTCACGGTGTTGATGCTGTCATCTCTGAAAAATTAAAAAGTTACATTTTCTTTGAGCATTGTGTATTTTCAAAAGCACTGTGTCTCTCATATCTGCAGTTGGAACCATAACACAATTTATTGATTAACAAAGATGAAATGGAAAGACTGTCACTGTTGGAGTTCAAGGCTTTAGTTTTACAGATTTCTCATTAATCTTCCTAACATCCCTCTGAGTAAACTGATGCACAGAGAGGTTAATGACTTCCTCAAGATGAGAGGGTGGAAAAGGTGGAACCCTATGACCTGTGGCCTCACTCCTTATGCTGTGCTGCATCCAGACAAGCTCATTAGTCTCACTGATAAGATGGAACCCCCAGCCCACAAAAGGCAAAGATGACTGTGAGGATAATGTTGGCCCCATTGCCTTCCTCTCAGGGCCTACACACTGCTGAGCACACAGTAGGCCTTCAGTAAAATATCTTGAGGCTGTTTGGGAAACACGTATTGGAAATAGCACATGGACTCCACCAGTACCTCTCATTTTTTTTTGTCATTTGGGGATTTCCCAACACCTGCTATCAGGAGGTTCGTCTGAACCTCAAACATGCCTAGAAGGTCAGCAGGAAGGACTGGTCCTGGCTTTTCTTTAGATACACAAACATTTCCTAGATACTGCTCTGGATCAGTCCAAGATGTGCCCTATTGGTGGGGAAAAGTTAGACCCTTGAGTAGACAGATTTAATGTGGCAGAAGGTCAGTCTCAGTGCTTTAATTCAAGAGAAGGATCACTTGTCCCCAGTGGTGGTTGGGAGGAGCTGATACTTGATGGAGGCTTCTAAAAAGTTATCTTATTCAAAACTCAAATTTATAGATGTACATGCTTTAAAAAGTTGAACAGTACTATGGTAGTTTTAACAAAACTGGTTTTCTCAGCCTGATCTTTCTTGGTTTTCTCCCTCATTTCTGTAGAGACCATCTCCTTGTAGCCTTTAGAAGAATGATGAAGAGTGAAATTTTTTTAAGAATGCCATGTCTGAATATATCTCTGCTCTACCCTCATGCTTGATGGATGATTTGAGCATAGAATTCTAGGTGGGCTAGATGTTTCTCCATGAACTTGTAGACATAGAGACTTGTCTGTACTATCACTGCTGAGAAGATTCCTGCCCTTCTGGTTTCTGATTCATTGTATGTAACCTATGTCTTGCTCCTCTCACTCTTTCTGCAAGAATTTGGGGTTTTCTTTTTGTCCTTGGTGTACAGAAATGTTATGATGGTGTGCCTTCATGGATCTGCTGTCATCCATTATTCTAGGCAGAGTTGTCCAAGAGACCATTCTGCAATGATGCAAATGTTCTGTATCCGTGTTGTCCAATATGGTTGCCTCCAGTAACATGGGGGTATTGTGCACTGGAAATTTGGCCAGTGTGGCTGAGGAACTGTATTTCTGATTTTATCTTTTTTATTAAATTTATACTGAAATCTAACTCACCACATTGTGTTCAAAGGCTGTAGTGAGTGGTGCAGTGCATTGGACTTTCAATCTGGAAACTTTTGCTCTTCAGTTGTGGGAAATTTTCTTGAATTATTTCATTGTATGTATTCTCTGTTCTGAAACCTCTATTGGTCAGATGGTAGAATTCCTGACATTATTCTCTGGTTTTCTTATTTTTTTCTCTCCCATTTTTTGGGGTCAATTACTTACACAAAATTAACCTAGTGAAAAAAAAGGAGGGAGCACTTGGGTGGCTCAGTTTAGCGTACAACTTCAGCTCAGTTCATGATCTCCGTTTGTGGGTTCAAGCCCTGCATCAGGCTCTGTGCTGACAGCTCAGAGCCTGGAACCTGCTTTGGATTCTGTGTCTCCCTCTCTCTGCCCCTCCCCTGACCGCACTCTGTCTCTCTCTCTCAAAAATAAATAAACATTAAAAAAAATTAACCTAGTGAACATGTCTTTATTTTAAATTATGTTATTTTATCCTTTATTGATTTCTTTGCATTAATATTGATTTTATGTTTTTATTTCACTTATTTAAATTCTAGTTAGTTAACATATAGTATAGTAGTGGTGTCAGGAGTAGAATTTAGTGATTCATCACTTACATATAACACCCAGTGCTCATCACAACAAGTGCCCTCCTTAATGCCACTCAGCCTTTTAGCCCATCCCCTCTGCACTTCCCCTCCAGCAACTCTGTTTGTTCTCTGTATTTAAGAGTATCTTCTGGTTTGCCTCCCTCTCTGTTTTTATCTTATTTTTCCTTCCCTTACTCTATGTTCATGTTTTGATTCCTAATTCCACCTATGAGTGAAATCATATATTTGTCTTTATCTGACTGACTTATTTCACGTAGCATAATACACTCTAGTTACATGCACATTTTGCAATTGACAAGATTTCATTCTTCGTGATCACCAAGTAATATTCTATTGTGTATATATATACCACCTCTTGATTATCCATCCACCAGTGGATGGGTACTTGGGCTTTTCCCATAATTTGGCTATTCTTTGTTTTTGTTTTTTCTTTCTTTTTTAAATTATATATTTTTAAATTTACATCCAAATTGGTTACCATATAGTACAACAATGATTTCAGGAGTAGATTCCTTAGTGCCCCTTACCCATTTAGCCCATCCCTCCTCACACACACTCTACAGTAACCCTATGTTTGTTCTCCATATTTATGAGTCTCTTATGCTTTGTCCCCCTCCCTGTTTTTATATTATTTTTGTTTCCCTGCTCTTATGTTCATCTGTTTTGTCTCTTAAAGTTCTCATATGAGTGAAGTCATATGACATTTGTCTTTCTCTGACTGACTAATTTCATTTAGCATAATACCCTCCTGTTCCATCCACGTAGTTGCAAATGGCAAGATTTCATTCATTTTTATTGCCGAGTAATACTCCATTGTATATATAGACCACATCTTCTTTATCCATTCATCCATCAATGGACATTTGGGCTCTTTCCATACTTTGGCTATTGTTGATAGTGCTGCTATAAACTATGGGGTGTATGTGTCCCTTCAAAACAGCACACCTGTATCCCTTGGATAAATGCCTAGTGTGCAATTACTGGGTCGTAGGGTGGTTCTATTTTAATTTTTTGTGGAACCTCCATACTGTTATCCAGAGTGGCTGAACCAGCTTGCATTCCCACCAACAATGCAAGAGATCCTCTGCTCTGCATCCTCATCAACATCTGTTTTTGCCTGAGTTGTTAATGTTAGCCATTCTGACAGGTGTGAGGTGGTATCTCATTGTGGTCTTGATTTGTATTTCCCTGATGATGAGTGATGTGGAGCATTTTTTCATGTGTCTGTTGGCCATCTGGATGTCTTCTTTGGAGAAGTGTCTATTCATGTCTTTTGCCCGTTTCTTCACTGGATTATTTGTTTAAAGGGTGTTGAGATTGATAAGCTCTTTATAGATTTTGGATACTAACCCTTTATCTGATATATCATTTGCAAATATCTACTCCCATTCCATCGGTTGCCTTTTAGTTTTGACGATTGTTTCCTTCACCATATAAAAACTTTTTATTTTGATGAAGTCCCAATAGTTCATTTTTGCTTTTGTTTCCCTTGCTTCCGGAGACGTGTTGAGTAAGAAGTTGCTGCAGCCAAGGTCAAAGAAGTTTTTGCCTGCTTTCTCATCGAGGATTTTGATGGCTTCCTGTCTTACATTTAGGTCTTTCACCCATTTTGAGTTTATTTTTTGTGTATGGTGTAAGAAAGTGGTTCAGGTTCATTCTTCTGCATGTCACTGTCCAGTTTTCCCAGCACCACTTGCTAAAGAGACTGTCTTTATTCCATTGGATATTCTTTCCTGCTTTGTCAAAGATTAGTTGGCCATACGTTTGTGGGTCCATTTCTGGAGTTTCTATTCTGTTCCATTGATCTGGGTGTCTGTTTTTGTGCCAGTACCATACTGTCCTGATGATTATAGCTTTGTAATACAGCTTGAAGTCTGGGATTGTGATGCCTCCTGCTTTGGTTTTCTTTTTCAAGATTGCTTTGGCTATTCGGGGTCTTTTCTGGTTCCATACAAATTTTAGGATTGTTTTTTTTAGCTCTGTAAAGAATCCTGGTGTCATTTTGATAGGGATTGCGTTGAATATGTAGATTGCTTTGGGTAGTATTGACATTTTAACAATATTTGTTCTTCCTATCCAGGAGCATGGAATATTTTTCCACTTTTTTGTGTCTTCTTCAATTTCTTTCATAAGCTTTCTATAGTTTTCAGTGTGTGATTTTTCATCTTTTTTTGCTTAGGTTTATTCTTAGGTATTTTATGGTTTTTGGTGCAATTATAAATGAGATCAATTCCTTGATTTCTCTTTCTGTTGCTTCATTGTTGGTGTATAGGAATGCAACCGATTTCTGTGCATTGATCTCATGTTGTACAACTTTTCTGAATTTATGGATCAGTTCTAGCAGGGTTTTGGTGAAGCCTTTTGGGTTTTAGAGTATCACGTCATCTGCAAAGAGTGTATGTTTGACTTTCTCCTGGATGCTTTGGGTGCCTTTATTTCTTTGTGTAGTCTTACTGCTTGAGGCTAAGACTTCCAATACTATGTTGAATAACAATGGCGAGAGTGGACATCCCTGTATTGTTCCTGACCTTAGGGGGAGAGCTCTCAGTTTTTCCCCATTGAGGATGATATTAGAGGTGGGACTTTCATATATGGCTTTTATGATCTCCAGGTACGATCCTTCTATTCCTACTTTCTTGCGGGTTTTTAACAAGAAAGGATGCTGGATTTTGTGAAATGCTTTCTCTGCATCTTTTGAGAGGATCATGTGGTTCTTGTCCTTTTTTTAAATTGATGTGATGAATCACATTGATTGTTTTGCAGATTTTGAACCAGCCCTGCATCCCAGGTATAAATCCCACTTGGTCATGGTGAATAAGTCTGTTAATGTATTGTTGGATCCAGTTGGCTAGTATCATCTTGAGGATTTTTTTGCATCCATATTCATCAGGGAAATTGGTCTATAGTTCTCCCTTTTAGTGGGGGCTCTGTGTGGGTTTGGAATCAAGGTAACGCTGGCTTCATAGAAAGAGTTTGGAAGTTTTCCTTCCATTTCTATTTTTTGGAACAGCTTCAAGAGACTAGGTGTTAACTCTTCCTTAAATGTTTGGTAGAATTCCCCTGGAAAGCCATCTATCCCTGGACTCTTGTTTTTTGGGAGAATTTTGACTACTAATTCTATTTCTTTACTGGTTATGGGTCTGTTCAAATTTTCTATTTCTTCCTGTTTCAGTTTTGGTAGTGTATATGTTTCTAGGAATTTGTTCGTTTCTTCCAGATTGCCCATTTTATTGGCATATAATTGCTCATAATATTCTCTTATTATTGTTCTTATTTCTACTGTGTTGGTTGTGATCTCTCCTCTTTCATTCTTGATTTTATTTATTTGGGTCCTTTCCTTGTCTTTTTGATCAAACTGGCTAGTGGTTTATCGATTTTGTTAATTCTTTCAAAGAACCAGCTTCTGGTTTCATTGATCTGTTCTGGTTTGTTTGTTGTTTGCTTGTTTGCTTGTTTGTTTTGGTTTTGATAGCATTAGTTTCTGCTCTAGTCTTTATTATTTCCTGTCTTCTGCTAGTTTTGGGTTTTATTTGCTGTTCTTTTTCCAGCTCTTTAAGGTGTAAGGTTAGGTTGTGTATCTGAGACCTTTCTTACTTCTTTAGGAAGGCCTGGATTGCTATATACTTTCCTCTTATGACCACCTTTGCTGCATCCCAGAGGTTTGGGGCTGTGGTGTTATCATTTTCATTGGCTTCCATGTACTTTCTAATTTCCTTTTTAACTTCTTGGTTAGCCCATTCATTTTTTAGTAGGATGTTCTTTAGTCTCCAAATATTTTTTACCTTTTCAAAATTTCTTGTGGTTGATTTTGAGTTTCATAGCATTGTGGTCTGAAAATATGCATGGCATGATCTCGATTTTTTTTTACTTGTTGAGAGATGATTTGTGTCCCAGTATGTGATCTCTTGTGGAGAACGTTCCATGTGCACTGGAGTAGAATGTGTATTCTGCTGCTTTTGGATGAAATGTTCTGAATATATCCGTTAAGTCCATCTGGTCCAGTGTGTCATTCAAAGCCACTGTTTCTTTGTTGATTTTCTGTTTTGATGATCTGTCCATTGTTGTAACTGGGGTGTTGAAGTCCCCTACTATTATGGTATTATTATCAGTGATTTCTTTATGTTTCTGATTAATTAGTTATATATTTGGGTGCTTTCACGTTTGGAGCATACATGTTTACAATTGTTAGGTCTTCTTGGTGGATAGACCCCTTAATTATGATATAATGTCCTTCTTCATCTCTCATTACAGTCTTTATTTTAAAGTCTAGATTGTCTGATGTAAGTATGGCTACTCCAACTTTCTTTTGGCTAGCATTAGCACGATAGATCGTTCTCCATCCCCTTACTTTCTTTTATTTGTTTGTTTGTTTGTTTATCTAATATAATTTATTGTCAAATTGGCTTCCATACAACACCCAGTGCTCATCCCAACAAGTGTCCTCCTCAATGCCCATTCCCTTACTTTCTCTCTGAAGGTGTTTTTAGGTCTAAAGTGAGTCTCTTGTAAACAGCATATAGATGGATATTGTTTTCTTTTACATTCTGGTACCCTGGTACCTTGATTGGAGCATTGAGTCCATTGACATTTATAATGAGTACTAAAAGATATGAGTTTATCTCCATTATGTTGCCTGTAGAGTTGGAGTTTCTGGTGGTGTTCTCTGGTCCTTCCTAGTCTTTCTTGCTTTTGGTCTTTTTTTTTCCATCTCTTCTCCCCTCAGAGAGTCCCCCTTAAAATTTTTTGCAGGGCTGGGTTAGTGGTCCTTTAAGTTTTGTTTGTCTGGGAAACTTTTTATCTCTCCTTCTATTTTGAATGACAGCCTTGCTGGAGAGAGAATTATTGGCTGCATATTTTTCCGATTTAGCACATTGAATATATCCTGCCACTCCTTTCTGGCCTGCCAAGTTTCTGTGGTTAGGTCTGCTGCAAACCTGATCTGTCTTCCCTTGTGGGTTAAGGACTTTTTTTTTCCCTTGCTGCTTTCATGATTCTTTCCTTGCCTGAGTATTGTGTGAATTTGACTATGATATGCCTTGTTGATGGTCAGTTTTTGTTGAATCTAGGGGAAGTCCTCTGTGCTTCCTGGATTTTGATGTCTGTGTATTTCCCCAGGTTATGAAAATTTTCTGCCATGATTTGCTCACATAACTCTTCTCCTTTTTCTCTCTCTTCATCTTCTGGGACCCCTATGATTCTGATGTTGTTCCTTTTTAATGAGTCACTGATTTCCCTAATTCTTAAAACATGCTCTTTTGCCTTAGTTTACCTGTTCTTTTCCTGCCTCATAATTCCCCATAAATTTGTCCTCTATATCGCTGACTCACTGCTCTTCTTCATCCATCTTTGCCACTAGGGCATCCATTCGAGATTGCAGCTCTGTTATAGCATTTTTTATTTCACCCTATCTTTTATGTCTTTTCTCTCCAAAGAAAGGGATTCTAATCTAGTTTCAACACCAGTTAGTTTTCTTATTATCGTGAGTCTAAATTCTGGTTCAGGCATCTTGTTGTATCTGTGTTGCATAACTTTGGCTGTCATTTCTTCCTGTTCTTTCTTTTGGAGTGAATTCCTTCACATTGTGATTTTAAAGGAAGAAAAGGAATTAATAAGGTAAAAAACAAAGTTAAAAAATTAAAAACAACACAAAAAAATCAAATGATGCTATGTCCTAGGTGTGTTTTGGTCTGGTGTTGGAAGGAGGTTGAGAGATTAGAGAAAAAGGGGAAAGCTAAGAAAAGAAAAAAAGGAAAACATTTGAAAATTTGAAAAAATGAGTACACTAAAATAGAATAAAATGAAATGATGGAAGCAAAATAGAATTTACAAAATTTACAAAAAAGTAAAAAATATAGTAGAAAAAATTAAAGGAAATTATTTTTAATAAAAATGGGAAAAAAATTTTTCTTTCTGTATTCAAGAATGAAAGAAAAGAAAAAAATTGAATAGATGGACCAGTGAACAGACTGAAATACATTTGAAATTACATGGTTTTCGACTTGAAGTCAAACTATGAAGCACTTTATAATCTGTAAACTAAGCAGGCAAAGAGACTCGTAGTTTTCCTAAAGAGCGAGGTTGGCCCAGTGGGTGGGGCTTAGTGTAACATCTCTGTTCTTCACTAGATGGAGCTGCTTAGCTTACTGGGGTGGATTGTTGTGGCACACGTAGGTGTGTATGTGCATGCGCAGGAAGGGTGAAAATGGCGTCACCCAGCTACCCAGTCTCTAGTATCAGAACTCTGTTCTCCCCAATCAGCAATCACACACCCATCCTTTGTCTCCAGCTTCCATCCACTCCATGCTGTTATACTGTCTGTGACCAAGCCATCAGGTTGCCAGGCATCACCTCCCTCCTAAGTTTTATCCCAGATGCGTCTGTGTTTCCCAACTCCTCACTTCTGAGGGACTGTGGCTTTAACCTGTTTTGACCCTCTGGGGGTGGGTCTCACTGAGCAATGGTTGGGTGCCAGCCTGCCCCAGAAAAAGTGCACGCGATCATGTAACAGGACTGTTTCGGGGATTATGGTAAATCACAACACACATCTGGCACCAGGCTTCCCCCTTAACTTCCTTGTCCCAGCACTAGCAAATGTGGTTGTTCTCCAGGGTCCACTGGGACCTTTGCTGGTGGCCACACAGCCTCTACCAGTTGTCCTCCCAGCAGGGAACCACCTCTCACCGTGTGGCCCAAAGACCCTTCGGAACCTTCTTTCTGCTCCCAGGATTCGCCCTTTCCACCAGAGCACCACCAGGTATCAATCTGTGGAGTTTCAGACTCTGTGCTCTCCCTGTTTATAGAGTCTTAATGGAATTTAAACCTCTTCTTTCTCCTTTCTCCCTTTTTTGTTCAGTCCCTTGCATACTTTCTTTTCTCTCCATTTGCTTTCAGGAACGGTATGTGTGTGGATGCTTTCCTGTACTCTCCCCACTGGCTCTGTCCTCTCTGCAAGCAAAAACAGCTCCCTGCCCTCCACAGCTTCTCTCTTCCCCAGCTCACCTCTTTGCACCACATACCTGCCAAGTTCTGTGGTTCACATTGTGCAGATTGTTGTGTTAATCCTCAAGTCAGTTTTCTAGGTGTGCAAGATGGTTTAGTGTTGATCTGGCTGCATTTCAGAGCTGAGAGATGCAAAAAAAAATTTCCATGCTGTTGCACTGTCTTGGCTCCTCCCAGAGTTTAGCTTTTATTGACCTATCATGCACTCTACTTAGGGAACTGTTTAGAGACAAATTATGCCCACTAGGAGAAAGAAGACAAAAGGGATCCATCCTAGTGGAGCTTTACATCCTGCAAGGGTAGAGAAAAGTGAGGTGTGGTAGTCTTGTTCCCCGCTCTGTATTTACACAGCTGAAAGATACTACAGACTCCAATTAGAATCCAGGAAATGAAGTCTCTAAACATTTATGTTCTCAGACTCCTCACAGACCAAGTGATAAAAAGAGCCATTTAAACATAATAGGTAGGAAGATGGTGGTGTAGGAGGGCGCTGGGCTCACCGCGTCCTACTGATTGCCTAGATTCCACCCACATCTGCCTAATTTACCCCCGATAACCACCAGAAGACTAGCAGAACGAACTCTCCGGAGCCAAGTGTAGATGAGAGGCCCACAGAAGAGGGTAGGAGGGTGGAGAGGCAGTGTGCGCTACATGGACTGGCAGGAGGGAGTCAGGGCGGTGGAGGGGCAGCCAGCCCACCTGGCAAGGCAGAGCCCCCGAGTCTGGCTTGCAAAGCAGAGGGGCTGGATGGAGTGTGTTCTGACAGCCAGTGGGACTTAACATCTGGAATGTTATAAGTCAACAACTCTGCTCAGAGAGCGGGAGGGGAAGTTGTTGAGCCCCAGAGGACAGAGCTCAGCTTGGCGGGGAACAAAGGTGCTGGGAAGCGCCATCTCCCTCGCCCATCCCCCAGCCAAAATCCTAAAGGGAACCAATTCCCGTCACGGAACTTGCTTGCACTGTGCAAACACGCAAAACTGTGCTTCTGTGGATCCATCCCTCCCACGGGTCTGCCTCCCACCCGGTGCCACAGGGCCCCTCCCAAAGCGGACCACCAAAGGCAAAGTGAGCTGAGCCTGCCCCTCCTGCCCCTGTGCACCTTGCGTATCCACCCCTGCTAATACACCAGATCCCATCGAAGCAGTACCACAAGACTGGCAGTGTGCAAGTAGCCCAGACAGAGGCCATACCACTCCACAGTGAGTTCTGCCACTGGAGAGGGGAAGATAAGGTACACACCAGTCTGACTGTGGCCCCAGTGGTGGGCTGGGGCAGACATCAGGTCTGACTGGGGCCCCACCCACCAACACAAGTTACTCCAGACAGCACAGAGGAAGAGCCCTGCAGTTCCCCACCACTCCAGGGACTATCCAAAATGATGAAACCGAAGAATTCTCCTCAAAAGAAACTCCAGGAAGTAGCGACATCTAACAAACCAATCAAAAACGATTTAAGCAATATAGCAGAAAATGAATTTAAAATAATAGTCATAAAATTAACCGCTGGCCTTGAAAAAAGTATAGAGGACAGCAGAGAATATATTACTACAGAGATCAAGGGACTAAGAAATAGTCAGGAGGAGCTAAAAAATGGGATAAACGAGCTGCAAAATAAAATGGAGGCGACCACAGCTCTGATTGAAGAGGCAGAGGAGAGAATAGGTGAATTAGAAGACAAAATTATGGAAAAAGAGGAAGCTGAGAAAAAGAGAAAAAAATCGAGGAGTATGAGGGGAGAATTAGAGAACTAAGTGATGTAATCAAACAGAATCATATCTGTATCATTGGTATTCCAGAAGAAGAAGATGAGAGAGAGAAAAGGGCTGAAGGTGTACTTGAACAAATCATAGCTGAGAACTTCCCGGATCTGGGGAATGAAAAAGGCATTGAAATCCAAGAGGTACAGAGAACTCCCTTCAGGTGTAACTTGAATCGATCTTCTGCACGACATATCATAGTGAAACTGGCAAAATACAAGGATAAAGAGAAAATTCTGAAAGCAGCGAGGGATAAACAGGCTCTAAATGTAGACACATAAGAGTACTGGCAGAACTATCTACTGAAACTTGGAAGGCCAGAAAGGAATGGTGGGAAATCTTCAATGTGATGAACAGAAAAAATATGCATCCGAGAATCCT
The DNA here is from genome assembly GCF_024362965.1 of Panthera pardus. Lineage (NCBI taxonomy): Eukaryota > Metazoa > Chordata > Mammalia > Carnivora > Felidae > Panthera > Panthera pardus. Next base: position 9,509,726 of record NW_026526969.1, on the reverse strand, counting down.
TTATCCAGCAAGTCTGTCATTTAGAATAGAAGAAGAGATAAAGGTCTTCCCAAACAAACAAAAACTGAAGGAATTCGTCACCACTAAACCAGCCCTACAAGAGATCCTAAGGGGGATCCTGTGAGACAAAGTACCAGAGACATCACTACAAGCATAAAACATACAGACACCACAATGACTCTAAACCCATATCTTTCTATAATAACACTGAATGTAAATGGATTAAATGCGCCAACCAAAAGACATAGGGTATCAGAATGGATAAAAAAAACAAGACCCATCTATTTGCTGTCTACAAGAGACTCATTTTACGCCTGAGGACACCTTTAGATTGAGAGTGAGGGGATGGAGAACTATTTATAATGCTACTGGAGCCAAAAGAAAGCTGGAGTAGCCATACTTATATCAGACAAACTAGACTTTAAATTAAAGGCTGTAACAAGAGATGAAGAAGGGCATTACATAATAATTACAGGGTCTATCCATCAGGAAGAGCTAACAATTATAAATGTCTATGTGCCAAATATGGGCGCCCCCAAATATATAAAACAATTGACCACAAACATAAGCAACCTTATTGATAAGAATGTGGTAATTGCAGGGGACTTTAATACTCCACTCACAGCAATGGATAGATCATCTAGACACAGGATCAATAAAGAAACAAGGGCCCTGAATGATACATTGGGTCAGATGGACTTGACAGATATATTTAGAATGCTGCATCCCAAAGCAACAGAATATACTTTCTTCTTGAGTGCACATGGAACATATTCCAAGATAGATCACATACTGGGTCACAAAACAGCCCTTCATAAGTACACAAAAATTGAGATCATACCATGCACACTTTCAGACCACAATGCTATGAAGCTTGAAATCAACCACAGGAAAAAGTCTGGAAAACCTCCAAAAGCATGGAGGTTAAAGAACACCCTACTAAAGAATGAATGGGTCAACCAAGCAATTAGAGAAGAAATTTTAAAATATATGGAAACAAACGAAAATGAAAATACAACAATCCAAACGCTTTGGGATGCAGTGAAGGCAGTCCTGAGAGGGAAAAACATTGCAATCCAGGGCTATCTCAAGAAACAAGAAAAATCCCAAATACAAAATCTAACAGCACACCTAAAGGAAATAGAAGCAGACCAGCAAAGATACCCCAAACCCAGCAGAAAAAGAGAAATAATAAAGATCAGAGGAGAAATAAACAATATAGAATCTAAAAAAACTGTAGAGCAGATCAATGAAACCAAGAGTTGGTTTTTTGAAAAAATAAACAAAATTGACAAACCTCTAGCCAGGCTTCTCAAAAAGAAAAGGGAGATGACCCAAATAGATAAAATCATGAATGAAAATGGAATTATTACAAGAAATCCCTCAGAAATACAAGCAATTATCAGGGAATAGTATGAAAAATTATACACCAACAAACTGGACAACCTGGAAGAAATGGACAAATTCCTAAGCACCCACATGCTTCCAAAACTCAAACAGGAAGAAATAGAAAGCTTGAACAGACCCATAACCAGCGAAGAAATTGAATCAGTTATCAAAAATCTCCCAACAAATAAGAGTCCAGGACCAGATGGCTTCCCAGGGGAATTCTACCAGACATTTAACGCAGAGATAATACCTATCCTTCTCAAGCTATTCCAAAAAATAGAAAGGGAAGGAAAACTTCCAGACTCATTCTATGAAGCCAGCATTACTTTGATTCCTAAACCAGACAGAGACACAGTAAAAAAAAAAAGAGAACTGCAGGCCAATATCCCTGATGAATATGGAGGCAAAAATTCTCAATAAGATACTAGCAAATCGAATTCAACAGCATATAAAAAGAATTATTCACCATGATCAAGTGGGATTCATTCCTGGGCTGCAGGGGTGGTTCAACATTCACAAATCAATGTGATACATCACATTAATAAAAGAAAAGATAAGAACAATATGATCCTGTGAATTGATGCAGAAGAAGCATTTGACAAAATTTAGCATCGTTTCTTAATAAAAACCCTCGAGAAAGTGAGGATAGAAGGAACATACTTAAACATCATAAAAGCCATTTATGAAAAGCCCACAGCTAACATCATCCTCAATGGGGAAAAACTGAGAGCATTCCCCCTGACATCAGGAACACGACAGGGATGTCCACTCTCACCGCTGTTGTTTAACATAGTGTTGGAAGTTCTAGCATCAGCAATCAGACAACAAAAGGAAATGAAAGGCATCAAAATTGGCAAAGATGAAGTCAAGCTTTTACTTTTTGCAGGTGACATGATATTATAAATGGAAAACCCAACAGACTCCACCAAAAGTCTGCTAGAACTGATACATGAATTCAGCAAAGTTGCAGGATATAAAATTAATGTACAGAAATCAGTTGCATTCTTATACACTAATAATGAAGCAACAGAAAGACAAATAAAGAAACTGATCCCATTCACAACTGCACCAAGAAGCATAAAATACCTAGGAATAAACCGGACCAAAGATGTAAAAGATCTGTGTGCTTAAAACTATAAAAAGCTTATGAAGGAAATTGAAGAAGATATAAAGAAATGGAAAAATATTCCATGCTCATGGATTGGAAGAATAAATATTGTCAAAATGTCAATACTACCCATGCTATTTACACGTTCAATGCAATCCCAATCAAAATTGCACCAACATTCTTCTCGAAGCTAGAACACGCAATCCTAAAATTCATATGGAATCACAAAAGGCCCCGAATAGCTAAAGTAATTTTGAAGAAGAAGACCAAAGCAGGAGGCATCACAATCCCAGACTTTAGCCTCTACTACAAAGCTGTCATCATCAAGACAGCATGGTATTGGCACAAAAACAGACACATAGACCAATGGAATAGAATAGAAACCCCAGAACTAGACCCACAAACGTATGGCCAACTCATCTTTGACAAAGCAGGAAAGAACATCCAATGGAAAAAAGACAGTCTCTTTAACAAATGGTGCTGGGAGAACTGGACAGCAACATGCAGAAGGTTGAAACTAGACCACTTTCTTACACCATTCACAAAAACAAACTCAAAATGGATAAAGGACCTGAATGTGAGACAGGAAACCATCAAAACCCTAGAGGAGAAAGCAGGAAAAGACCTCTCTGACCTCAGCCGCAGCAATTTCTTACTTGACACATCCCCAAAGGCAAGGGAATTAAAAGCAAAAATGAACTACTGGGACCTTATGAAAATAAAAACCTTCTGCACAGCAAAGGAAACAGTCAACAAAAGTAAAAGGCAACCAACGGAATGGGAAAAGATATTTGCAAATGATATATCAGACAAAAGGCTAGTATCCAAAATCTATAAAGAGCTGACCAAACTCCACACCTGAAAAGCAAATAAGCCAGTGAAGAAATGGGCAGAAAACGTGAATAGACACTTCTCTAAAGAAGACATCCAGATGGCCAACAGGCACATGAAAAGATGCTCAACATCGCTCCTCATCAGGGAAATACAAATCAAAACCACACTTAGATATCACCTCATGCCAGTCAGAGTGGCCAAAATGAACAAACCAGGAGATTATAGATGCTGGTGAGGGTGTGGAGAAATGGGAACCCTCTTGCACTGTTGGTGGGAATGCAAACTGGTGCAGCCGCTCTGGATAACAGTGTGGAGGTTCCTCAAAAAATTAAAAATAGATTTACCCTATGACCCAGCAATAGCACTGCTAGGAATTTACCCAAGGGATACAGAAGTGCTGATGCATAGGGGTACTTGTACCCCAATGGTTATAGCAGCACTCTCAACAATAGCCAAATTATGGTAAGAGCCTAAATGTCCATTTAGTGATGAATGGATAAAGAAATTGTGGTTTATTCACACAATGGAATACTACGTGGCAATGAGAAATAATGAAATATGGCCTTTTGTAGCAACGTGGATGGAACTGTAGAGTGTTTTGCTAAGTGAAATAAGTCAGGCAGAGAAGGACAGATACTGTATGTTTTCACTCTTATGTGGATCCTGAGAAACTTAACAGAAGTCCATGGGGGAGAGGAAGAAAAAAAAAAAGAGGTTAGATAGGGAGGGAGCCAAAGAATAAGAGACTCTTAAAAACTGAGAACAAACTGATGGTTGATGGGAGGTGGGAAGGAGGGGAGGGTGGGTGATGGGTATTGAGGAGGGCATCTTTTGGGATGAGCACTGGGTGTTGTATGGAAACCAATTTGACAATAAATTTCATATTTTAAAAAATAATAATAATAAATAAAAAATAAAATAAATTAAATGTCTTAAATGAGGAAGCACATTTTAGAAAATAGGGCAAAGAAATGATTCATAATCCTACCATCACTTTTTGAACATTCTAAGAATTTTTCAGTTGCAGCTACATCTTACATATCTGTGATCAGCGTGTCTACAATTTTCATCTAATATTCTATCATATGCCTTTCATGTGTTTGATATTTCTTTAAAATTATAATTCTTTATGTCTGAGTGGGTGGACTCTCACTCATAATCTTTTTGTTCGTAGATAATTTACTTGCCTTCATTATTTACTAGCCTAACTTTCTTTTTGATAATACATAAAAATTATTTGTAATGTCTAAAACACATCAAAAATATTTGAAATATTCTAAACGTACGAAGAATTATGGAGGATGGCAGGGGAAATACCCGGATACACATTCCCTAGAGTTAACAAATGTTCTAATGTTATTTCGAATCATGATGTCAGAGTTTGGATTATGTAACACATCAGGATAAAAGTCTGGACTTCCAGGAGGGGCTGCAGCTATAGAACCTGGCATATTAAGTAATCAGTCTTTTTCTGCCACAGGTTTTATGATGGGTGACAGCGGATATTGGCTATCACAGATCCGGACATGATCGAAACAGTACTAGTGAAAGAATGTTATTCTGTCTTCACAAACCGGCGGGTAGGTAGCAGTTTATTTTTAAAGCACTTATTTATTTGCAAAATTTTCATTTTGAAATAATTATAGATTCACTGGAAGTTGTCACAGGAAATCCTATGTCATGTAGCCTTCAAACTATTTCCCCCAAGGAACGTCCTGAAGAACTACAGTACAGTTTCTAAGCACATATTGCCATTGGTTCTAGCTACAGAGCTTATTCACATTTCAGCAGTTTTGTTTACCCCTGAAATGTGTGTGTGTGTGTGTGTTGCTGTCTGAACATTTATCTTACATGTAGATTAGTGTATCCACCACCACAATCACGTTACAGAACTGTTCCATCACCAAAAGTCTCCCTCTTGCTATTCTTTGTAGGCACAGTGTGTAGCTTGTCTATTCGTTGTATCACGGTCATCAGCAGACCAAACATGTTTTTATTTTGATAAAGCCAATTTATCCTTTTTTCCTTTTATGGGTTATGACTTTGGCATCAGGTTTGAAAACTCTTCACCTATAGAGAAAGAGAAGACCAAGTGAAGAAAAATGAAAGAAAGAGAATGGGTAAAGCTCTCCTCTTTGAAATTAACAATTTAGAATTTCTTTTAAATTTCTTAATTAAAATGGGTATCTATATACAGATGCTTCTTACTTTGTAAACATATTAGTTTCTTATCAATAAAGTGTTTGTTAGGCCTATTTGTTTTTAAGTTCAAGTCCAGAATATATTTGTGTGAACTAGGTTAGTAAGTGAGTTCTTCAAAGGTTTGCATTTTTGCATATTCCATCCCAATGATGTCTCTCTTGTTAGGGATATTTTTACAGAATCGTTTACTGGTATACATTTTGTTATTAACAGTAGTAATCTGCATACTGTTATCATATTTGAATCCATAATACCAGATAAAAGTTATACTTGTGATGAAAATTTTATCAATGGTATTTTACCTGATTAGCCTTTAATTTTTCAAACTCCTATATTTCTCCTGAATTAAAAGTAGGTTTTTTCATTAAAAAAAAAAAAAAGAAAACTCTTCACCTAGTCCTAAGTCCCAAGGATTTTCTCCAAGTATTTAATTTTATGTTTTACATTTACATGTATAGTTTTATGTAGTTTTATGTTTTACATATATAATGTAAATCTTACATAATTTTATGTTTTACATATAATTCTATTACCGATTTTGGTTTGATTTTTTGGTGTTAATTGTAAGATGTAAAGTTCAGGTCAAAGCTCTTTCTTTTTGGTTTTGTTTGTTTTTGACTTATAGATATCTGTTTGCTCCAGCACCACTTGAGAAAAGACTGTAGTTCCTCCATTTAATTGCTTTTGCATTGATTATCATTAAATCATCAAAAATCAGTTTGGCCTATGTGTGTGTGTGTGTGTGTGTGTGTGTGTGTGTGTGTCTAATTCTCATTCTCTGTTCTGTTCATTGCTCTCTGTAACTATCCCTCCACTGGTGTCAGGCTATCTTGATTATTGTAGCCATATAGTACTCCTGGACATCATGTCCAGTGATTCCTCCCATCTTATTTATTTATTTTTTAAGGATTGCATTTTTAAGTAATTTCTACATCCAACATGGGGCTCAAACTCACAACCTTGAGATCAAGAGATGCATACTCCACTGACTGAACCCAGTCAGGCACCCTAAGTTTTATTATTATTATTATAAATGTTTATTTATTTTTGAGATAGAGTGAGAGATAGTGCAAGCAGAGGGGTGGGGGGTGGGCACAGACAGAGGGAGACACAGAACCCGAAGCAGGCTCCAGGCTCTGAGTGGTCAGCACAGAGCCCGATGCGGGGCTCGAACTCACAAACTGTGAGATCATGACCTGAGCTGAAGTCCGATGCTTAACTGACTGAGCCACTCAGGCGCCCCAGGTTTATAATTTTTTTAGAACTACTTTAGGGATTCTAACTCCTTTGCCTTTCCATACAAATTTAGAATCAGCTTATCTATGTTTACAAAAAATTTTCTGAGATTTTGATAAGAATTAATTTAAACCTATAGATCAATTTGTAGAAAATCTATATCTTTACGATATCATATCTCTCAATGCGTGAATGCAGTATTTGTTTATTTAGGTATTCTTTGATTCTTTTCACCAATGTGTAGCTCTCAGCACAAGAAAAATATACATGTTTTGTTAAATATACATCTAAAGTATTTCATCTTCTTTGAGTGATTATAATTATTTTGTATTTTTAATGTGTTTTGACATATTCCTATAATTGTATAGAAATGTGGTTGATTTTTGGGTGTTGATCTTGTTTCCTACAACCTAGCTTGGCCCATTTATTAGATGCAGAAGTGTTCTTTTTTATATTCCTCAAGATTTTCTTTAAAAAATTTTTTTGACGTTTATTTATTTTTGAGAGAGAGAGAGACACACACACAGAGCACAAGCAAGGGAGGGGCAGAGAGAGGAGACACAGAATCTGAAGCAGGCTCCAGGCTCTGAGCTGCCAGCACAGAGCCCGATGTGGGATTTGAACTCATGAACTACAAGATCATGACCTGAGCTGAAGTCGGACACTTAACCAACTGAGATATCCTGGTGCCCCAAGTTTTTCTACATTGACGATACATCACCTGAAACAGGGACATTCCTATTTTTATCTTTCCAGCCTGTATGCCTTTTATTTCTTTGTTTTGTTTTATTGCACTAGCTAGGATTTCTACTACAATGTTAAATAAGAGTGGTGAGAGTGAACATTTTTGCCTTGTTCCTGATGTTAGGAGGAAATATTCAGTCTTTCACCATTTAAAAATTTAGATATATATTTTTACAACAAAAACTGTACATATTTAAGTGTGGTATTTTAATTTATATATATATTTTTTTTTTTTGAAGTGATTATGGCAAATAAATTAACATATCTGTCACCATCCAGAGTTGCTGTGTGTGTGTGTGTGTGTGTGTGTGTGTGTGTGTGTGTGGTAAGAACATGTAAGAACTACTTTTTAAGCCAATTTCAAGTATGTAGTACAGCAGTAATAATTATGATCACCGTGCAGTATATTTGGTCTCCATCTTTTAACTGAAAGTTTGTGCCATTTGATTAAAATCTGCCCTTTACCCTCCTCCCCAGCCTCTGATAACTACCATTCTACCTTCTGTTATTGAGCTTGACTTTATTTTTCTAGATTCCACTTATAAGTGAGATCATGCTATACCTGTCCTTCTGTGTCTGGCTTAGTTCTCTTGTCATCTTGTCCATGTTGTCCAGGTCCACCCATGCTGTTGGAAATGGCAAGATTTCCTTCCTGTTTAAGGCTTAGTAATATTCCATTTTCTTTGTCCATTCATCACTCCATTTACATTTAAAGTAATTTTTAACAGGTTAGGATTTACTATTGTCATTTCAGTAATTCAGGTGTTTCATAGATGAATTATTCTTTCTTCCTGTCTTCCTCTGTGATTTCATGGTATTTTTTTTATAGTGGTATGCTTTGAATTTTTTCTCTTTATTTTTTCTGTATCTACTCTAGGTTTTTGCTTTGTAGTTACCAGGAAGCTTACATAAAACATCTTAGAAGGGCGCCCAGGTGGCTCAGTCGGTTAAGTGTCTGACTCTTGATTTCAGCTCAGGTCAAGATCTCACAGTTTATGAGACAGAGCCCCACATTGGGCTCCATGCTAACAGTGCAGAGCCTGCTTGGAATTCTCTGTCTCCCTCTCTCTCTGTCCCACCCTCACTCACATGTATACTCTTTCTCTCTCAAAATAAATAAATAAATTTTAAAAATAACCAGATTTAAGACAAACAAATCTTATTGATATAGCATAGTCCCTTGATCTCTGTAGCAATAGATTCTCTGCTGTCCTCTATGCTTTTTTCAAGCCCAGTGATTAATTTTATGACTATTATTCTAAATTGTTGTTCCATTATGTTGCTTAAATCGTTTTTCATCAATTCATTACCTGTCGCTACTTCCTGGAGTTCCTTTTGGGGGGGATTCTTCCATTTCATCATTTTGGGTGATCCCGGTGGTAGCTCCAAACTGCAGGGCACTTCCCCTGTGCTGTCTGGAGTAACTTGTGTTGGTGGGCGGGGCCACAGTCAGACCCGATGTCTGCCCCCAACCCACCACTGGGGCCACAGTCAGACTGGTGTGTACCTTCCCCTCTCCCAGTGGCAGGACTCACTATGGAGTGGTGTGGCCCCTGTCTAGGCTGCTTGCACACTGCCAGGCTTGTGGTGCTGCTTCGATGGGATCTTGCCAAGGGCGTGTTAGCTGGGGTGGATCCGCAAGATGCACAGTGGCAGGAGGGGCAGGCTTAGCTTGCTTTGCCATTGGTGGTCCCCTGCAGGAGGGGCTCTGCAGCACCAGGAGGGAGGCAGGCCCGTCAGAGGGATGGATCCACAGAAGCACAGCATTGGGCATTTGTGCGGTGCAAGCAAGTTCAGTGATGGGAACTAGTTCCTTTGGAATTTTGACTGGGGAATGGGAGAGGGAAATGGCGCTTGCCAGTGCCTTTGTTCCCCCGCCAAGCTGAGCTCTGTCTTCGGGGCTCAACAATTCTCCCTCCTGGCGTCCTCTCACCCTCCCCACTGTCTGAGGGCAGAGCTGTTGACTTTTGGCATTCCAGATGTTAAGTCCCACTGGCTGTCAGAACTCACAGAGTCTGGCCCCTCTGTTTTTGCAAGCCAGACTTCGGGGGCTCTGTGTTGCTGGGCAGGCTGCCCACCACAGCACGGGCTCCCTCCCACCAGTCTGTGTAGCACACAAGGCCTCTCCGCCCTTCCTACTCTCTTCTGTGGGCCTCTCATCTACACTTGGCACCAGAGAGTCTGTTCTGCTAGTCTTCTGGTGGTTTTCTGGGTTATTTAGGCAGATGTGGGTGGAATCTAAGTGATCAGCAGGACGAGGTGAGCCCAGCGTCCTCCTACGCTGCCATCTTCCATGATCTCTCCAGCCATTCATCATTGAGATGAGGTTAGGTGTAGAGTTTTTCAATGCTCATTATTATTGAGGATGGTGTCCTCTGTTCCTAGTTTGTGAGTTTTTAATATGAATGGGTGTTAGAGATATCTGTATAAACAAAATACAGTTTTGGAAGATGAAAGAAAGATTCAAGCTCGTTGGCTTGATAGGCCAGTCCCAAACTTAGAAACAGAATTCTCTCTCTTTTTCCTTCTGACCTTTTGGGGAAAGTTCAGGGGAAAGGAGTTCCATGTAACTGCATCATTTCCTCAGAAATGGCAAATAGATTCCTAATCTTTTTAGTGGTAACTACTATTTTTTTAAATGACCTTATGAAGACATCTGTTTGTGATTTTTCTCTTGCTGTAGATATATGTAAGACAGAACTGGTCTGAGGCAACATGCAGCTTGCCAGGGCTATCTGTCTATCTTCTACCAATCCAATTCTATTCTGCATAGATTAGGAGAATGAACTAGGTGTTAATCCTGTGTATTCCCCTGGAGGGGTAGTTTCCCTGCCAAATTTTCCCGTTCCATATTTAGTTAAAAAGGAGATTGGAATATAAAGGGTGGAGAGCACATCAGGGGGCTGGATGTGTCCTTCAGCTTCACAGGAAACTAGGCATTTGAGATGAATATCTATTGAGTATCTGACATTAGGCTTGCTGCTAAGTAGAGAGTCGCTAAATATTTGGTGAGTAATTTATGCCTATTTAACAAATTTTCTAATGTGTGGAGATACCCAAAACTTATGTAGGGAAAAATGTGGTGTTTTTTTTTTTTATTTTTTTATTTTTTAATATATGAAATTTACTGTCAAATTGGTTTCCATACAACACCCAGTGCTCATCCCAAAAGGTGCCCTCCTCAATACCCATCACCCACCCTGCCCTCCCTCCCACCCTGCCCTCCCTCCCACCCCCCATCAACCCTCAGTTTGTTCTCAGTTTTTAACAGTCTCTTATGCTTTGGCTCTCTCCCACTCTAACCTCTTTTTTTTTTTTTTTTTCCTTCCCCTCCCCCATGGGTTTCTGTTATGTTTCTCAGGATCCACATAAGAGTGAAACCATATGGTATCTGTCTTTCTCTGTATGGCTTATTTCACTTAGCATCACACTCTCCAGTTCCATCCATGTTGCTACAAAAGGCCATATTTCATTTTTTCTCATTGCCACGTAGTATTCCATTGTGTATATAAACCACAATTTCTTTATCCATTCATCAGTTGATGGACATTTAGGCTCTTTCCATAATTTGGCTATTGTTGAGAGTGCCGCTATAAACATTGGGGTACAGGTGCCCCTATGCATCAGTACTCCTGTATCCCTTGGATAAATTCCTAGCAGTGCTATTGCTGGGTCATAGGGTAGGTCTATTTTTAATTTTCTGAGGAACCTCCACACTGCTTTCCAGAGCGGCTGCACCAATTTGCATTCCCACCAACAGTGCAAGAGGGTTCCTGTTTCTCCACATCCTCTCCAGCATCTATAGTCTCCTGATTTCTTCATTTTGGCCACTCTGACTGGCGTGAGGTGGTATCTGAGTGTGGTTTTGATTTGTATTTCCCTGATAAGGAGCGACGTTGAACATCTTTTCATGTGCCTGTTGGCCATCCGGATGTCTTCTTTAGAGAAGTGTCTATTCATGTTTTCTGCCCATTTCTTCACTGGGTTATTTGTTTTTCGGGTGTGGAGTTTGATGAGCTCTTTATAGATTTTGGATACTAGCCCTTTGTCCGATGTGTCATTTGCAAATATCTTTTCCCATTCCGTTGGTTGCCTTTTAGTTTTGTTGGTTGTTTCCTTTGCTGTGCAGAAGCTTTTTATCTTCATAAGGTCCCAGTAATTCACTTTTGCTTTTAATTCCCTTGCCTTTGGGGATGTGCCGAGTAAGAGATTGCTACGGCTGAGGTCAGAGAGGTCTTTTCCTGCTTTCTCCTCTAAGGTTTTGATGGTTTCCTGTCTCACATTCAGGTCCTTTATCCATTTTGAGTTTATTTTTGTGAATGGTGTGAGAAAGTGGTCTAGTTTCAACCTTCTGCATGTTGCTGTCTAGTTCTCCCAGCACCATTTGTTAAAGAGACTGTCTTTTTTCCATTGGATGTTCTTTCCTGCTTTGTCAAAGATGAGTTGGCCATACGTTTGTGGGTCTAGTTCTGGGGTTTCTATTCTATTCCATTGGTCTATGTGTCTGTTTTTATGCCAATACCATGCTGTCTTGATGATGACAGCTTTGTAGTAGAGGCTAAAGTCTGGGATTGTGATGACTCCTGCTTTGGTCTTCTTCTTCAAAATTACTTTGGCTATTCGGGGCCTTTTGTGGTTCCATATGAATTTTAGGATTGCTTGTTCTAGTTTCGAGAAGAATGCTGGTGCAATTTTGATTGGGATTGCATTGAATGTGTAGATAGCTTTGGGTAGTATTGACATTTTGACAATATTTATTCTTCCAATCCATGAGCAGGGAATGTCTTTCCATTTCTTTATATCTTCTTCAATTACCTGCATAAGCTTTCTATAGTTTTCAGCATACAGATCTTTTACATCTTTGGTTAGATTTATTCCTAGGTATTTTATGCTTCTTGGTGCAATTGTGAATGGGATCAGTTTCTTCATTTGTCTTTCTGTTGCTTCATTGTTAGTGTATAAGAATGCAACTGATTTCTGTACATTGATTTTGTATCCTGCAACTTTGCTGAATTCATGTATCAGTTCTAGCAGACTTTTGGTGGAGTCTATCGGATTTTCCATGTATAATATCATGTCATCTGCAAAAAGCGAAAGCTTGACTTCATCTTTGCCAATTTTGATGCCTTTGATTTCCTTTTGTTGTCTGATTGCTGATGCTAGAACTTCCAGCACTATATTAAACAGCAGCGGTGACAGTGGGCATCCCTGTCGTGTTCCTGATCTCAGGGAAAAAGCTCTCAGTTTTTCCCCGTTGAGGATGATGTTAGCTGTGGGCTTTTCATAAATGGCCTTTATGATCTTTAAGTATGTTCCTTCTATCCTCACTTTCTCGAGGGTTTTTATTAAGAAAGGGTGCTGGATTTTGTCAAAGGCCTTTTCTGCATCGATTGACAGGATCATATGGTTCTTCTCTTTTTTTTTTTGTTAATGTGATGTATCACGTTGATCGATTTGCGAATGTTGAACCAGCCCTGCATCCCAGGAATGAATCCCACTTGATCATGGTGAATAATTCTTTTTATATGCTGTTGAATTCGATTTGCTAGTATCTTATTAAGAATTTTTGCATCCATATTCATCAGGGATATTGGCCTGTAGTTCTCTTTTTTTACTGGGTCTCTGTCTGGTTTAGGAATCAAAGTAATACTGGCTTCATAGAATGAGTCTGGAAGTTTTCCTTCCCTTTCTATTTCTTGGAATAGCTTGAGAAGGATAGGTATTATCTCTGCTTTAAATGTCTGGTAGAACTCCCCTGGGAAGCCATCTGGTCCTGGACTCTTATTTGTTGGGAGATTTTTGATAACCGATTCAATTTCTTCGCTGGTTATGGGTCTGTTCAAGCTTTCTATTTCCTCCTGATTGAGTTTTGGAAGAGTGTGGGTGTTTAGAAATTTGTCCATTTCTTCCAGGTTGTCCAATTTGCTGGCATATAATTTTTCATAGTATTCCCTGATAATTGTTTGTATCTCTGAGGGATTGGTTGTAATCATTCCATTTTCATTCATGATTTTATCTATTTGGGTCATCTCCCTTTTCTTTTTGAGAAGCCTGGCTAGAGGTTTGTCAATTTTGTTTATTTTTTCAAAAAACCAACTCTTGGTTTCGTTGATCTGCTCTACAGTTTTTTTAGATTCTATATTGTTTATTTCTGCTCTGATCTTTATTATTTCTCTTCTTCTGCTGGGTTTAGGCTGCCTTTGCTGTTCTGCTTCTATTTCCTTTAGGTGTGCTGTTAGATTTTGTATTTGGGATTTTTCTTGTTTCTTGAGATAGGCCTGGATTGCAATGTATTTTCCTCTCAGGACTGCCTTCGCTGCATCCCAAAGCGTTTGGATTGTTGTATTTTCATTTTCGTTTGTTTCCATATATATTTTAATTTCTTCTCTAATTGCCTGGTTGACCCACTCATTCGTTAGTAGGGTGTACTTTAACCTCCATGCTTTTGGAGGTTTTCCAGACTTTTTCCTGTGGTTGATTTCAAGCTTCATAGCATTGTGGTCTGAAAGTATGCATGGTATAATTTCAATTCTTGTAAACTTATGAAGGGCTGTTTTGTGACCCAGTATATGATCTATCTTGGAGAATGTTCCATGTGCACTCGAGAAGAAAGTATATTCTGTTGCTTTGGGATGCAGAGTTCTAAATATATCTGTCAAGTCCATCTGATCCAATGTATCATTCAGGGCCCTTGTTTCTTTATTGACTGTGTGTCTAGATGATCTATCCATTTCTGTAAGTGGGGTGTTAAAGTCCCCTGCAATGACCACATTCTTATCAATAAGGTTGCTTATGTTTATGAGTAATTGTTTTATATATCTGGGGGCTCGGGTATTTGGCGCATAGACATTTATAATAGTTAGCTCTTCCTGGTGGATAGACCCTGTGATTATTATATAATGCCCTTCTTCATCTCTTGTTACAGCCTTTAATTTAAAGTCTAGTTTGTCTGATATAAGTATGGCTACTCCAGCTTTCTTTTGGCTTCCAGGAGCATGATAAATAGTTCTCCATCCCCTCACTCTCAATCTAAAGGTGTCCTCAGATCTAAAATGAGTCTCTTGTAGACAGCAAATAGATGGGTCTTGTTTTTTTATCCATTCTGATACCCTATGTCTTTTAGTTGGTGCATTTAATCCATTTACATTCAGTGTTATTATAGAAAGATATGGGTTTAGAGTCATTGTGGTGTCTGTATGTTTTATGCTTGTAGTGATGTCTCTGGTACTTTGTCTCACAGGATCCCCCTTAGGATCTCTTGTAGGGCTGGTTTCGTGGTGACAAATTCCTTCAGTTTTTGTTTGTTTGGGAAGACCTTTATCTCTCCTTCTATTCTAAATGACAGACTTGCTGGATAAAGGATTCTCGGCTGCATATTTTTTCTGTTTAGCACACTGTAGATATCGTGCCAAGCCTTTCTGGCCTGCCAAGTTTCAAAGGAGAGATCAGTCACGAGTCTTATAGGTCTCCCTTTATATGTGAGGGCACGTTTATCCCTTGCTGCTTTCAGAATTTTCTCTTTATCCTTGTATTTTGCCAGTTTCACTATGATATGTCGTGCAGAAGATCGATTCAAGTTACGTCTGAAGGGAGTTCTCTGTGCCTCTTGGATTTCAATGCCTTTTTCCTTCCCCAGTTCAGGGAAGTTCTCAGCTATAATTTGTTCAAGTACCCCTTCAGCACCTTTCCCTCTCTCTTCCTCCTCTGGGATACCAATTATGCGTATATTATTTTTTTTTTAGTGTATCACTTAGTTCTCTAATTTTCCCCTCATACTCCTGGATTTTTTTATCTCTCTTTCTTTCAGCTTCCTCTTTCTCCATAACTTTATCTTCTAGTTCACCTATTCTCTCCTCTGCCTCTTCAAGCCGAGCCATCGTGGTTTCCATTTTGTTTTGCATTTCGTTTAAAGCGTTTTTCAGCTCCTCGTGACTGTTCCTTAGTCCCTCGATCTTTGTGGCAAGAGATTCTCTGCTGTCCTGTATACTGTTTTCAAGCCCAGCAATTAATTTTATGACTATTATTCTAAATTCACTTTCTGTTATATTATTTAAATCCTTTTTGATCAGTTCATTAGCTGTTGTTATTTCCTGGAGATTCTTCTGAGGGGAATTCTTCCGTTTGGTCATTTTGGAGAGTCCCTGGCGTGGTGAGGACCTGCAGGGCACTTCCCCTGTGCTGTGGTGTATAACTGGAGTTAGTGGGCGGGGCCGCAGTCCGACCCGATGTCTGCCCCCAGCCCACCGCTGGGGCCACAGTCAGACTGGTGTGTGCCTTCTCTTCCCCTCTCCTAGGGGCGGGATTCACTGTGGGGTGGCGTGTCCCGTCTGGGCTACTTGCACACTGCCAGGCTTGTGTTGCTGGGGATCTGGTGTATTAGCTGGGGTGGGTAGGCAAGGTGCACGGGGGCTGGAGGGGCAGGCTTAGCTCGCTTCTCCTTAGGTGATCCACTTCAGGAGGAGCCCTGTGGCAGCGGGAGGGAGTCAGATCCGCTGCCGGACATTTGGCTCCGCAGAAGCACAGAGTTGGGTGTTTGCGCGGAGCGAGCAAGTTCCCTGGCAGGAACTGGTTCCCTTTGGGATTTTGGCTGGGGGATGGGCGGGGGAGATGGCGCTGGCGCCTTTGTTCCTCGACAAGCTGAGCTCTGCCGTCCGGGGGCTCAGCAGCTCTCCCTCCCTTTGTCCTCCAGCCTTCCCGCTTTCCGAGCAGAGCTGTTAACTTATGACCTCCCAGACGCTAAGTCGCGCTTGCTGTCGGAACACAGTCTGTCCGGCCCCTCCGCTTTTGCCAGCCAGACTCGGGGGCTCCGCTTGGCCGGCGAGCCGCCCCTCCGCCCCGGCTCCCTCCCGCCAGTCCGTGGAGCGCGCACCGCCTCGCCGCCCTTCCTACCCTCTTCCGTGGGCCTCTCGTCTGCGCTTGGCTCCGGAGACTCCGTTCTGCTAATCCTCTGGCGGTTTTCTGGGTTCTTTAGGCAGGTGTAGGTGGAATCTAAGTGATCGGCAGGACGCGCTGTGAGCCCCGCGTCCTCCTACGCCGCCATCTTCCGGAACCGGGAAAAATGTGTTTTGCTTTGACTCTAGTCTTTTGGTCCATTGGGACTTATGCAAAATGCCATTAGTATGTCTGAGGATGAACAATGGAAAAGAATACGAACAGTGCTGTCTCCAGCCTTCAGCAGTGGAAAGCTCAAGGAGGTAAGAAAAGAGCTTTCATTTAGGAAGTTAAAGAATTCACCTGGGAACAGATAGAAACTAAGATCATAGTCCATCTCTTAAGGACTATCTCAGTCTGCTAAATTTGGGTTTCCCAAAAATGGTCTTTTAGCTTCATGTCCTGGAAGAGACATGTAAGATTTGTTATTAGATGTCCCTACTGCTTCATGCTTATGAAAGCTGTGTAATTTTAGGTCTTCATTCTTGGATTTAAATCAGGTGGTGTTGGGGCGCCTGGGTGGCGCAGTCGGTTAAGCGTCCGACTTCAGCCAGGTCACGATCTCGCGGTCTGTGAGTTCGAGCCCCGCGTCAGGCTCTGGGCTGATGGCTCGGAGCCTGGAGCCTCTTTCGGATTCTGTGTCTCCCTCTCTCTCTGACCCTCCCCCGTTCATGCTCTGTCTCTCTCTGTCCCAAAAATAAATAAAAAAACGTTGAAAAAAAAAATTTAAATCAGGTGGTGTTGTATTTGTGTGTAGATGTTCCCCATCATTGGCCAGTATGGAGATGTGTTGGTCAGGAACCTGAGGAAGGAGGCAGAGAAAGGCAATCCTGTCACCTTGAAAGAGTAAGTAGAGCTGCACCTGCTGGGCTTCTGGCTCTGTCATGACACTTTCCAGCTGCTGACACAGAGCCAAACTCCCACTGTTGAGTTAGTGCAGTGAATAAACAGAAGTAGGCATATGGTGCTACAAGTCCAGTGGGCCACCCAAGAAGAGGTAGCACCCCTCAAAAGGCAGGGAGGTCAGGAGAGAGAGGGTCTTCTTTTGTGTACATGAAGCAGGATTAATTTATCTGCTTGATTGTCACCTTGGATACTCTGGAAGACAAAAATACAATTAAGGCCATATATATATATTGAGACTGTCCTGGGAAAACTAGTGGCATGTGATCACTTAGCTATGGCAACCTATAAATCAATTTTGGAGTGATTTAATATGTATTTTTCAACGAGTTCTTACATTTTCCAAATATGAGTGTGTCCTTAGGGCAAGCTCAGATTGCTAGAGTTGAGGAAGAGAGGGTCTTTCAGGAGCCTTAGCAGGGGGTAGAGAAGAAGGGATAACATTCCTGGCAGCACAGAATATGGTGTTGCTCTTCTGTAAAGTGCTGAAGAGGAATCAGCTCTGAGCATAGATACTGTAGTAAGAGAGGGTCCAGATCAGTTTCACCTTTCTTGACTCCTCTAGGAAGGAAGGTTTAATTATTCCACCATTTACTCTGCCCAGACACAGTGCTTATCTGGCTTCTATTGTCCATGCTCAAAACACACTACTGTAATTTGTCTGACTTTAGGTCTCTATCCCTCCATGACTGAGCTCATGGAGCTCAGAGGTGTGTCTAACTTGCCATAGTGTCACCATCACCCTTAGCACAGGACCAACTGCATCACTGACACTTCATGAGCACTTCATGAGTAGAGTGATTGTATATAGACTCTTCAGATGATCCAGCAGGTGGTTCTGAAAGTGTGGCTCTTCTCTGGACATCAGAATATACATGTACTTCTTGCTGCATGTGTCGGATGAGAATGATAAAGAGGTGCTGATTTTACATACCCATGTCTTTCATCTGTACTCAGTATTTTGGGAGCCTACAGCATGGATGTGATTACTAGCACATCGTTTGGAGTGAATATTGATTACCTCAACAACCCACAAGATCTCTTTGTGGAAAATGCCAAGAAGCTCTTAAAATTTGAATTCCTTGATCCATTTTTATTATCCTTAAGTACATGCACTATTGTTTTTTTCTTTTTCCCCCTCTCTTACTTTTTCTTCCCTTCATTCCTTCCTCCATCACCTCTTCCCTTCCTACCTTTTTACAATTTTATTGAAATATGACTTCACATAACTTATAAGTCCCCCTTTAAAGTGTACAATTCAGTTTTTATGGCCTCATTGTTCACTGACCATGGAATGAATAAAGAAAATATGGTATGTATATTCGATGGAATCTTATTGAGCCACAGAAATGGAAGGAAATCTTGTTTTTAGACAACATGGATGGATCCTGAGGGCATTACTGTAAGTGAAAAGAGTCAGCTAGAGAAAGACAAATACTGAATGAGCTCAATTAAGTGTGTGTGTGTGTGTGTGTGTGTGTGTGTGTGTGTGTATATATATATATATATATATATATATATATATATATATATATATATAAAACAACAACAACAACCAAGAACCAGTCAAGGAGATCAGATTTGTGGTTACCAGAGGTAGGGGTGAGGGGGTAGGAATTGAATGAAAGTGAGCAAAGGTATAAACTTTCACTTACAAGGTAGATAAGTACTGGGCTGATAATATACTACGTAATGACTATAGCTAACACTGCTGTATGGTTTACAAATAGGCTGTATGCATACAAATATGTATGCAGTATTTGTAAATTGCTAAGAAAGTAGGTTCTGGAAGTTCTCATCATAACAGAAAAAAATTTTTTTGTAACTATATGAGAAAATGGATGTTACTAACCTTACTGTGGTAACCATCTCTTTATATATGTACGTCAAGTAATTATGCAGTATACCTCAACTTACATAGTACCATTATGTTTATTATAACTCAATGAACTGAAAAATGGTTTAGGTGCTTTCAAAGATTTGTGCAAATTTTACTGCAGTCCATGGTTAGAATATCATCCACTCAGAAATCCTGTAGTATTTTAGTATCACATCCCACAATTCTTAACCCTAAGAGACCACTAACCTACTTTCTGTTTTAATAGATTTGCCTCTTCTGGACACTTCATACAGAGAGTTATATAATATGTGATCTTCTGGCTGGCTTTTATTAGCATAATGTTTTCAAGGTTCATCCTTGTTGTATCATACATCATTACTTCTTTTCTCTTTTTAATTTTATTTTAGAGAGAGAGACAGAGAGAACGCATGCCTGGGGGAGAGGAGAGAGGAAGGGAGAGACTTTTAAGGAGGGAGCACAGATCCTGACTCAGGGCTCGATCCTGCGTCCCTGGGATCATGACCTAAGCTGAAATCAAGAGTCAGATGTTTAACTGACTGAGCTACCAGGAGTCCCACTTTCTTTCTTTTTATGGCAGAATAAGATTCCATTGTATGGGCATACTGTATTTTGTTTATCCTTCCATCACTTGATGGACATTTGGGATGTTTACAACTCCTGGGTATTGTGAATAGTGCTGCTGTAAACATTCATATAAGTTTTTGTTTAAATACCTGTTTTGAACCTTTTTTTAATTACTCAGGGGTGGAATTGTTAAGGTATGTAGTAACTTGCTATATGCTAAGGTAAAATAAGTGTGTTTAACTTAATAAGGAACTGCCAAACTGTTTTCCACAATAGCTACACCATTTACATTCTCACCAGAAGGTATGAAGGTTCTAGTTTCCGACCATCCTTGCCAACATGTGGTTTACACTTGTCTACTGTTTTGATGATGGTCACCTTAATGGGTGTGAAAGAGTATCTTATTGTGGTTTTGTTTTGCACTTCTCTAATGGCTAGTGAGGTTGAGTAACTTTTTATATGCTTGTTGGCTATTTTGTAACTTCTTTAGATAAATGTGTATTCAAGTTTTTGCCCATTTATAGCTCAGTTGTTCATCTTTTGTTTTTGAGTTGTAAGAATTCTCTGTATCTTCTAAATAAAAGTCCCTTATCAAATATATGATTTGCAAATTTATCTCTCAAACTGTAGTTGTCTTTTCACTTTCTTCACAGTATTTTCCTGTAGCACAAAATGTTTAATTTTGATGATGTACAGTTTATGTATTTTTCCTTTTATTTCTGTGTTTTTGGTGTCATATCTTAGAATTTACTGCAAAAGCTCAGATCATGAAGGTATATCCCTTGGTTTTCTTCTAAGGGTTATAAAGTTTTTGCTTTTAGGTTTAGATCTTTGATCCATTTTGAATTTCCTTTTATATGTGGTATGAGGTAAGAATCCGACTTCATTTTTTTTTTTTTTTTTTTTTTTTGCATGTGGCCATCCTCTCTTGTCCCAGCACCATTTATTGAAAGACAATTTTTCTCTATTGAGTGATCTTGGAAACCTTGTCAAAATCAATTGACCATAAACACATGGGTATAATTTTGGACTCTAAATTCAATTCCATTGAACTTTATGTCTGTGCTTATGCCTGTACCACATTGCCTTGATCATTATGGTTCATGATAAGTTTTGAAATTGGAAGCCTGAATTCTACAACTTTATTCTTTTTTTTTTTTTTCAAGATTGTTTCAACTGTTCTGGGTCCCCTACAATTCCATAGGAATTTTAAATTCATTATGTCATTTTTTTTTTTACAAAGAAGACAGCTAGGATTCTGATATGGAATGCATTCATCTGTAAATCAACTTGAGGAGTATTGCCATCTTGGCACTATTAAGTTCTAATCCATGATCTTTGGATCTTTTCCCACTTAAATCTTCTTTATTTCAGCAATATTTGTGGTTTTCAGAGTATAAGTTTTGCACTTCTTTTGTTAAACCTATCCCTAAGTATTTTGCCCTTCTTGATGTTATTGTAAATGGAGTAAAATTCCTAATTTCATTTTTGGATTTTTTTTGCAGTGTATAGAAATATATAGATTTTTGTATATTGATCTGGTATCCTGAAACCCTGCTAAACCAGTGTATTTTTTAAGTTATTGATTGATTGATTGATTTGTTTGTTTGTTTGTTTTGAGAGAGACAGGGACAGCATGAGTTGAGGAGAGGGAAAGAGAGAGGGAGAGAGAAATCCCAAGGAGGCTCCACGCTGTCAGCGCAGAGCCTGATGCAGGGCTTGAACTCATGGACCATGAGGTCATGACCTGAGCCAAAACCAAGGGTCGGAAACTTAACTGACTGAGCCACCCAGACATCCCTAAACCGGTGTATTAATTCCGATAGCTTTTAATGCATTCTTTCAGATTTTCTATGTATGACATCATGTTATGTCTTTTTAATTTAAATCAAGTTAGTTAACATATAGTGTAGTATTGGTTTCAGGAGTAGAATCTAGTGACCCATGACTTACATATAACACCCAGTGCTTATCCCAACAAAGGCCCTCCTAAACCCAATCACCCATTAGACCCATGTCACCACCACCCCCCCCCACCCCCCGTCCAGAAAACCCCAGTTTGTTCTCTGATTTTAAAATCTCTTATGGTTTGCCTCCCTTTCTGCTTTTATCTTATTTTTCCTTCCCTTCCCCTATGTTCATCTGTTGTGTTTCTTAAATTCCACCTAGGAGTGAAATCATATATTTGTCTTTCTCTGACTGACTTATTTCACTTAGCCTAATACACTCCAGTGATATGCAGAAGAATGAATTTGGACCATTTTCTTACACTATACACAAAAATAAATTCAAAATGGATGAAAGACTTAAATGTAAGACAGGAAACCATCAAGATCCTGGAGGAGAAAACCAGCAGCAACCTCTTTGACCTCAGCCATGGCAACTTCTCATTAGACATGTCTCTGAAAGCAAAGGAAACGAAAGCAAAAATGAACTATTGGGACTTCATCAAGATAAAAAGCTTCTGCACTGTGAAGGAAATAATCAGCAAAACTAAAAGGCAACCAATGGAATAGGAGAAAATATTTGTAAATGACATACCGGTTAAATGGGTTAGTATCCAAAATCTATGAAGAACTTTTCAGACTCAACACCCCAAAGGCAAATAATCCAGTGAAGAAATGATCAGAAGACATGAATAGACACTTTTCTGAGGAAGACATCCAGATGGCTAACAGACACATGAAAAGATGCTTAACATCACTCATTATCAGGAAGATACAAATCCAAACCACAATGAGATATCATCTCACATCTCTCAGAATGGCTAAAATTAACACCTCAGGAAACAACAGGTGTTGGCAAAGATGTGGAAAAAGGGGAACCCTCTTGCACTGTTGGGAATGAAAACTGGTACAGCCACTCTGGAGAACAGTATGGAGGTTCCTCAAAAAGTTAAAAATAGAACTACCTTCTGACCCAGCATTTGCACTACTAGGTATTTATCCAAAGAATACAAAAATGCTGACACGGGTACAGGCAACCCAATGTTTATAGCAATGCTATCAAAAATAGCCAAATCATGGAATCATGGATAGAACCCAAATGCCCATTAACTGATGAATGGATAAAGAAGAGGTAGTACACACACACACACACACACACACACACACACACACACACACACACGAATATTATTCAGTGATCAAAAAGAATGAAATCCTGCTTTTTGCAACAATGTGGATGTAACAACATCTTTTTATCTTTTTTAAATGTTTACTTACTTTGAGAGAGAGGGTGAGAGTGTGAGCATGGGGAGGGGCAGAGACAAAGGAGAGAGATAATTGCAAGCAGTTTCCATGTTGTCAGCTCAGAGCCCGACGTGGGGCTCAAACCCACAAACTGTGAGATCATGACCTGAGCTGAAATCACAAGTCAGACGCTTAACCGACTGAGCCATCTGGGTGCCCCAACAACATCATGTTATCTAATAATAAAGATGCTTTTACTTCTTTATTTCCTCTATGAACAGTTTTGTTTCTGTTCGTTTGTTGTTTGTTTTGCCTATCTTTCCTGGCTAGAACTTCTAGTACAGTGCTGAATAGAAGAGGCAATAGAAACATCTTTATTTTGTTTAATATTAGGGGAAAGTGTCCCAACTATATCTGTTAAGTATGGTGTTAGCTATGAGCTTTTCATAGGTGCCCTTTATCAGGTTAAGGATATTCCTTTACTATTTCTAGTTTGTTGAGCGTTTTTATTGCTAAATGGTGTTGCATTTTTGTCAAATTCTTTTTCTGCATGTATTGAGATGACCGTGTAGTTTTTAAAAAAGGTTTTGTGGGGCACCTAGGTGGCTCAGTCAGTTAAGTGTCCAACTTTGGCTCAGGTCATGATCTCACAGTTGGGGAGTTCGAGCCCTGCATTGGGCTCTGTGCTGACAGCTCAGAGCCTGGAGCCTGCTTCGGATTCTGTGTCTCCCTCTCTCTCTGTCCCTCCCCTGCTTGTGCTCTGTCTCTCTGTCTCTGTCTCTGCCTCTGTCTGTCTCTCTCTTTCTCAGAAGTAAATAAACACTTAAAAAATTTTTTTAATGTTTTGTTGTTATACTGTATTATGTAACCTTGCATAACCTCTTAGTTATAGTGTATCCTTCTTTTGGTATGTTGCTGGGTTCAGATTGCTAATATTTCGATGAGGATATGTGTATCCATGTCATAAGATATGCTGGTTTGTAGTTTTCTTCCTCTGTGATATCTTTCTCTGGTTTTAGTATCAGAGTAATACTGGCCTCATAGAATGAGTTTGGAAATGTTCCTACCTCTTCCGTTTTTTGAAGAATTTGTGCAAAATTGGTGTTGATTCTACTTTAAATATTTGCTAGAACTCACCTGGAGCTGAGATTCATTTTGTGCATAGTTTATTCACTACCAGTTCAATCTTTTTATTTTTCTTTCAGGTTGCCTGTTTTTTTTATTTGTCACTTTCTAGTTTGTGTTTTTCTAGAAATTTTTTCATTTCATCTGAGTCATCTAATTATTGGCATACAGTTGTTCATGGTATTCCTTTTTAGTCCTTTTTATTTTTGTAATTTCTGCAGTAATCTCTCTCTCATTTATGATAATAGTAATTTGAATCTTCTCTCCTTTTTGCTCACCTGTCTAGCTAAGTGTCTTTGAAATAATGAGCTTTGGTTTCATTGATTTTTCTATTGTTTTTTTTTTATTCTCCATTTCATAAGTTTCTGCTCTTGTCTCTATTAAGTGCTTTCTTCTACTTGCTTTGGGTTTAGTTTTCTCTTGTTTTGGGGGCATGTTTATGATAGAAAGTTGAATCATTGATTTGAGATCTTGGTTCCTTTTTTTTTTTTTTTTTTTTTTTTACATTTTTTTTTATTTTTAAGTAATCACTATACCCAACATGGGGTTCAAACTCACAGCCCCAAGGTCAAGTGTTGCAAGCTCTACCAACTGAGCCAGTCTGGCACCCTGAGATATTGGTTGTTTTTATTTATTTTTTTTGTTTTTTTTGTTTTTTTTTTGTTTTTTTTTTTTAATATATGAAATTTATTGTCAAATTGGTTTCCATACAACACCCAGTGCTCATCCCAAAAGGTGCCCTCCTCAATATCCATCACCCACCCTCCCCTCCCTCCCACCCCCCATCAACCCTCAGTTTGTTCTCAGTTTTTAACAGTCTCTTATGCTTTGGCTCTCTCCCACTCTAACCTCTTTTTTTTTTTTCCTTCCCCTCCCCCATGGGTTTCTGTTAAGTTTCTCAGGATCCACATAAGAGTGAAACCATATGGTGTCTGTCTTTCTCTGTATGGCTTATTTCACTTAACATCACACTCTCCAGTTCCATCCACGTTGCTACGAAATTGTGGTTTATATACACAATGAAATACTACGTGGCAATGAGAAAGAATGAAATATGGCCTTTTGTAGCAATGTGGAGATATTGGTTGTTTTTAAATGTAGTCATATATAACAGTAAACTTCTTCCTGGTCACTGTTATTGCTACATCACATGAGTTTTGGAATATCATGTCTTCATTTTTGTAATCTCCAAGTAATTCCTTAGTGCCCTTTTGATTTCTTCTATGACCCACTGGCTATATAGTAATGTAATGTTTAAGGTCCACATATTTGTGGGTTTACCAATGTTGTTTGCATTCTCAATTTATAATTTTATTCCATTGTGATTGAACTGAATGCTATGTATTATTTGCAACATGACAACACTTGCTTAAAAAGCATGATTAAAGTATCATATTATAGTTTGTTTGTCCAGAGACTCCGGTCCAAAAATAAAAATCTAACAGATCCAAGAATGTCATCCTGTTCCTCTAGTTACCCAGAGATAAGGAAGAGGGCACTGATCTCACTGCTGTAGTGGTGGTTCCTGTGTGTGATTTGTCCTGGCTCAGCGATTGGCTTGAGGTCATAGAGGGAATGACTCCTGGTTTCAATGACTCCTGGTGTCTTTTACTCTTCTGATTGAAGGGAAAGTTATAATTATTCCAGGTAAATTTTGCATTTTCACTGTGCTTTCCATTGTTCTTTTTCCTTACAGTACTCTTCCCATTCCTTACCCCAATTTTTGAACTATTAAATATCTGGCTATGTCCAAAAAGGGTTCCTGATTTTTTCACAAAATCTGTAAAAAAGATGAAGGAAAGTCGCCTCAAAAATAAACAAAAGGTAAATCCAGTAGTGGTTACACGCGGGTGTTCGCTCTTGATTTTTTATTGAGTTGTGTACATCTCACGTGTGCACTTCTATGTATGTTTTATGGTAGGTAGAGAACCGTAGGGTTTAGAACAGGAGAGTTCTAACATTTTAGAAAGAATGAAAAAGGTGAAGATTAAGGAAGGAGATGAGAAAATGAGTCACAGAAAGAATTTTTATTTTTTTTAAATACAATTTATTGTCAAATTGGTTTCCATACAACACCCAGTGCTCATCCCAACAGGTGCCCTCCTCCATGCCCATCACCGACTTTCCCCTCTCCCCCACCCCCCATCAACCCTCAGTTTGTTCTCATTCCTTAAGAGTCTCTTATGGTTTCCCTCCTTCCCTGCCTGTAACTTTTCCCCCTTCCCCTCCCCCATGGTCTTCTGTTAAGTTTCTCAAGATCCATATATAAGTGAAAGCATATGGTATCTGTCTTTCTCTACCTGACTTATTTCATTTAGCATAATACCCTCCAGTTCCATCAAAAGTTGCTGCAAATTGCCAAGAGAAAGAATGTTTAAAATTTAATAATAAGCATGGCAATTAGTGTGTCACTGCATAAAATTTGGTGAGAGAAAAACTACCATTTCCCTTCAACTATTTGTCAAAGGGTAAAAATTACTGTGTAAAATCATTTTCCTCATAGTAAATTTCCCAGATCTTATGCTGCAAAGAATCCCTTCAATTCCAAGCCTCTTATTTTAGACATTCTTCAGTGGAAGGTACCATCAGCCACCTACCTGGTGGAGTATAGTCTCTGTTAAAATTGAGCTTGTCATTGTCTGGAGTGGGCAGGAGTCTTCTCTGGGCACTGAGGCTATAAGCTGGCTAAGTCAGCTCTGCCTTCATGAGGCCTGGTGGCTCACACAAGGATGTGTGTACAATAGGGAGACAGGGCTGGGTACCCCAGGATGTCACTGAAGATTGTGCAGAGTTTTGGGAGGGTGAGACATTGGAAGATGCTGACACAGTAGCTCCCCATGGACTCTGCGGAGGTCAGAGGATTGGTCTATGTGGCTAAACATTAAAATAAGGCTGATTTAAAAAGGACTGGCATCAGAGACTTTCTCCTGAGCAAGCAGGAATGAGAGGAGAGGGAGCAGACAATTCTTTGGCCAGGAAGCTGTGTTCAAAAGCCAGAGAAGCTGAGGATCAGAGGGAGCAAGAACCAAGAAGCAGTGGGACACAATGGCTGCATTCCTGTCAGGGAAACATCTTGCTCTCGTAGATTTGTAGCTGAAAGTTTTGTTTTGTTTTGTTTTGTTTTGTTTTGTTTTGTTTTGTTTTGTTTTGAGAGAGAGAGCGCGAGTAGGGGACAGGTGAAGGGAAAGGAAGAGAGTAGGCTCCACACTCGGGGTGGGGGAGCCTGAGGACCCTGGGATTATGACCTGAACTGAGATCAAGAGTCAGCCCTTTAACTGACTGAGCCACCCAGGCACCCCAGTAGCTGAATGTTTTTGTTCACTGATGACTCAGACAACACAGGTCAGACTTCTGGAAGTAAAGAGGCCATATTTTCAAGAAAGAGGTTAAGTGCTGCACCTCTGATTTATTTCTGACTTCCCAAGTAACTTTTTGTCATTGAAACTTCTCTTTCTGCTTCCAGCACCAAGTAGATTTGCTTCAGCTGCTGATTAACTCCCAGAATTCCAAAAAAAAAAAAAAAAAGACACCCATAAAGGTAAGCAAGGAGAGAGTCAGAAGGTGAGTGATGAGGTGACTCAGAGGCAAGGGGTGGCTCTGAGATGTGCAGGAAGGTTTTTACCAGATTTAATTTCTGCAAATCAAAGAATGACACATGTTCAGTTACAAACAGTAGCAGAAGCACTTTCCAGAAATACGCAGACACAACTTTGTTCAAAGTTTAAAGGGTAACCATAGACAAGAAAGTCAGTTCTCTGTAGATCACCTAATTCAGAACCTTTGGGGAGCTTGTTTCCAATGTCAATCCTCTGGCTTAATCAAGACCCACTGAATTTGAACCTCAATCTGGAAATTCACATCAAGACTCCATCACACAGGAGACACATGGCCCCAGAGTTGGTGACCTTAACTTGGAACACTTGGTTAAGGTTGTGTTCACTGGCTTAATATACTGTAAAGTTTTTATTTTATTTTATTTTATTTTATTTTATTTTATTTTATTTTATTTCACGTTTATTTATTTTTGAGAGAGACAGAGAGAGAGAGAGAGAGAGAGAGACAGAGTGTAAGTGAGGGAGGGGCAGAGAGCGAAGGAGACACAGAATCCAAAACAGTCTCCAGAGTCTGAGCTGTCACACAAAGCCTGACGTGGGGCTTAAACTCACGATCTGTGAGATCATGACCTAAGCCAGTCAGCCGCCCAACCAACTGAGCCACCCAGGCACCCCTGTAAAGTTTTATTTTTTATTTTTTGTAATTAATAAGTAACTTGTTCAGGATGCCTTTCTGACTGTGTAAATACTGTGATTCTCTTCAAATTTTCACATACTGCTTTTATTGTCCATGGATGATATTTGACTGAAACCATCATTACCATGATGGTTCTAGAATGGTGACTTTCTAATTCCATCATTTATTCTATGTTTATGAGTTAATGTTTCATTGTTAATAAGCTTTTCATTCTCTCTCAATTAATTTATTTATATATGTCAGTATGATCTAATGTATTACTAATTTAGTCTCCTACGTCATTTTTTATTTAGCTCCTCAGTTCTCTCAGATTTGTCCTCTGGAAGACTTTTCAAGTCATCTCCTGTGTATTCTTTTTTTTCTTTCTTCTTTTTTTTTAGGTTTTTAATAGACTTTATTTTTTATAGCAGTTTTAGGTTCACTGCAAAATTGAGTGAAAGGCACACAGCTTTCCCATATTTCCCGCTGCTGCCACCTACAGACAGCATCCCCCATTAACAAAATCCCTTACTATGTGGCACATTTGTTACAATCAATGTCCCTACAGTTACCCATTATTACCACCCAAAATCCATAGTTTCCATTATAGTTCACTCTTGGTGTTGTGCATTCTATGGATCTTAAAATACATATAATGATGTCTATCCACGATTACAGTACATGGGGTATTCTGTATCCTTTTCCCATATCTTTTTTTGAGCCTTCTGATGTGAGACATTCCAGGTTCTTTTCTGTTTCCCCTGATGGAGCCCTGGAATCAGCCATTTCTTCAAGAAGCCCTGTTTCCTTTTAGTGAGAATAGTATTTAGAAACCAAAATCTGGGATCTAGGAGTGCTCCTTGCCACTATATTTATTTGCTTCTATTTCCTCCCAGTGGACCAATATAAGAACATCAAATGTATTTACACAGGACTGATAAACATAATCATTTCCATATCTATCCATAACCAGTAATGTAATGATGGTCTCTGTGTCTGAAAGAAAAAATAGCCTTCAGGGAATTTGTTTCTATGACAGAAATATTCCCATCATGGTTAATTTCAGGCTATCTATGGTTTGACAACCATCTCATAAAACTCTTGAATATTTAATAGTTGATTCTAGCGAATAAGGATGGGATTATGCCATCACACCACTAAAATATATCTCTACCTATATATACATCTCCTTCTATCCGTCTATCTCTTTCATTCTACCACTTTCTGTGATGAAGAAAATATTCTATATATACCTATTTCAATACAGAACCACTAAACACAAGTGGTTAAATGAGCCCTTGACATGTGACTACTGTCACTGAAGAACTAAGTCTGTTATTTAATTTAATTACTTAAAATTTAAATATGAATAGGCACATCTGGCAAGTGGTTACCGTACTAGACAGCAGAACTATAAAATTTGATTATCATGGAGTTCATGGCAATCAGGGGAAAGAGTCTGATAGTTGAGTTTATCCACAGAAGTATCACGGAAAGTAAGTCTAGGAAATCAGAACTCTGTATACCTTTCTTACACTCATTTTTTATTATTTTGAATTGTAAATTACATGTCTGTGGCAGATGCCATGTTAACTTCAGTGCTCTAAATATCTAAAGGTCCTACTACAGTTCTGATCAAATAGATTAGAGCCTAACCATGCTTAGTTTCTGCCAGGAGATATCCAAAGGAAGGCCAACTTGTATTCAGGGTGGGACCATTCACTAAGGAAGGTGACATTCAGGCCATGTTTGAATAAGCACTGCTAATTCCACTCACTGATTCTGTTTGTCTATATTTCAGGCTGGCCAATGTCCTTCTATTGATCATTTTTTCTCCTACTGTTTTTGTTTTAAATTTTTTATTTATTTTTGAGAGAGAGACAGAGACAGGGTGTGAGTGGGGGAGGGGCAGAGAGAGAGAGGGAGACACAGAATCCAAAGCAGGTTCCAGGCTCTGAGCTGTCAGCACAAAGCTTGATGTGGGGCTTGAACTCGCATGTGAGATCATTACCTGAGCCAAAGACAAATGCTTAACTAACAGAGCTGCCCAGACATCCCTCTCTTAATGTTTTAATGTAGTTGATTAGACTAGGATCAGACACCACTCTTTTAGCTTTTTGTCTGTGTTGTAGTTTCTGTACATATCTGAGATCATCCATTGGAAGAGTTGTGCCCCAGATCTATTAGCTGAGACCTCCGGAAGGTATAATCTGGGCCTCTCAAGCTAGGTTGTGCACACAAATCCTCACATCTCATGAAACTCAGATTTTGATTTGATACTTCTAGGGTGAGGTTTGAGATTCTGCATTTCTAATAAGCTCCCAGATGCAGTAGATGCTGCTGGTCCATGGGCCACACTTTGAATAGCAAGAGTTTATCTGTAGCCCAATATTGTTCTCTTAAGTTCATGCAATTTTCCCACATAAGTTTCCTTATGTTTAGGTGAAAGATCATTTAATTTTCCTGACAATTAAGCCTTAGCATTGTAAACTCTCTCTCAAAAAAAAAAAAAAAGCTGTATTTTAGGTAAAAGAGTGTAATTTTTTCATGGGGAAGAATGCTACTTATTGGTAAATATTTTAAGACATTACGAGGATACGCTAAACACAGTGTGCATTGGACAGAAATGCCATTTCTGAATGAAATTACCCACATCTGTTGGTGGGGGGGGGGGGGCATAAGCAGGAACCGTTGGCCAAGAATAGTATAGGCCTTGGGAATTACCAGATCAAGACAACCTTTGCCTCTTTCTGACTCTGTAAGATAGACATCAGAGTACAAACCTCTCCCAGTTTGATTCCCAGTTGCTTTTACAATTTTATCCCTGCGGGATTTGGGCATTTCAAATGGATTTCTCATCATCTAAACTGTGATGTTTTCCATTCACCAGCTTTGGCTAAAATGTCTTTGCTCTCCTTTTAGCTCTGTCTGATCTTGAACTAGTAGCTCAATCTGTTATCTTTATTTTTGCTGGCTATGAGACTACCAGTACTTTCCTCTCCTTCCTTGTGTATGAATTGGCTACTCACCCTGATGTCCAGCAGAAACTGCAGGAGATTGATGTGACTTTCCCCAACAAGGTGAGTGGGTCACTCCTTTAGAGGGAGTCAGGGTAAGGTCAGTTATGCCTCAGTGACAGATTAGTCCTCAAATCTAGTGGGTTTTGATAACAAAGCTTTATTTCTAACTCACATTCATACATCCAACATGGGTGTTAGTGGAGGATGGGAGTCTTTGCTCAGGGATACAGGATAAAGAGGCTCTACTTTCTTATCCCTGCATTATCTGGATCTTGGGGAACAAGAACTAGAGTGTTGTTCATTTGCTTTTCAAAGTGGTTTCTCCTAAGTTCATGTAGGATGGGAAATATGGGGATCTATGTGGATATTGGATGAAGTGTCATCTCTAATTATCTCAATGTAACAAGACAGGAAACTGGGCTACAGAGAACAACATAATTTTCTTTTTTTATAAATTTTGTAAATGTTTGTTTATTTTTGAGAGAGACAGAGCATGAGCCAGGAATAGATAAAGGGAGACACAGAATCTGAAGCTAGCTCCAGGCTCTGAGCTGTTAGCACAGAGACTGATGTGGGGCTCGAACTGTGAACCATGAGATCATGACCTGAGCTGAAGTCAGACACTTAACCAACTGAGCCACCCAGTTGCCCAGAAAAACAACATAATTTTCTTACACTATCACATAACTAGTGGTGAAGAAACTAAGCTAGGAGCCAGGGACCCTGGATCCTGATCAACCTTTAACCTCTACAGTGTTGGCTCTTAAATATAACAGCAAGCAAGCAATGACATATACTGACCACATTGTTTTCAGATCTCTGCCCAAAGTTGAATTCCCTGCTTATGAAGAGACCTGGCCTCTGGGGTAGAGTGACTTATTTTGTGTGCAGTGAAACCCCAACATGACAACTATGAGATCCTTCCAGCAACTGTGGCTGAGACTAGGGTTCTGATCCCCTTTACAACTTTCCCTAGAACTGAAATTGTGTGCCCACAATTGGTAGGATCCAATCCTACCCTTCTCTTGCCATATTTGGGTTGAAAGAAACTAGTGTCTCTCCAAATTATTTATAGTTTTTACATAATATGGTGTTTTTCTCCAAATATTATATATATAACTGAAGATCTAGGAAGCAGGATATTTCAACTAAAAGAGTTTATGTGGATAGGGGATATTCTCTGTTACATGTTCTCCTTTCTTGGTACGGATGTGTGGCCCCTGTTTTAAAAAGAAACAATGCAGTCAACATATTTCACTTAAGAGTAAGGGTTATAGGGGCACCTGGGTAGCTCAGTTGGTTAAGTATCTGACTCCTGATTTTGGCTCAGGTCATGATCCCACAGCTGTGGGATTGAGCACCACAGTGGGCTCTGTGCTGACAACATGGAGCCTGCTTGGAATTCTCTCTCTCCCTCTTTCTCTCTCCCTCACTCTCTTTCTCTCTCTCAAAATAAATAAATAAACATTTTTTAAAAAAGAATAAGGGTTGGGCGACTTGGTGGCTCAGTTAATTGCGTGTCTGACTTTGGCTCAGGTCATGATCTCCCATTTTGTGAGTTTGAGCCCTGCATTGGGTTCTGGGCTGACAGCTCAGAGCCTGGAGTCTGCTTCAGATTCTGTGTCTCCCCCTCTCTCTGTCCCTCCCATGCTCATGCTCTGTCTCTATCTGTCTCTCGATAATAAATAGACATTAAAAAAAATTTTTTAAAGAGTAAGGGTCACAGAATATTAGTGATTACTGTTCATATGAGGAAGAAAAACCACTACATGATAGTGGGAATGATTTCAGGCCCTACTTAGGTTATTATCCCATTGGTTTTCCCTAGTCATTACTATTGCACACATATCAGTGGGCCGTTGAACAGACCAAAAGACATGGTAGATACTAAAATGTTCATAAATGCCCTTTACCAAAACAAATGATTCGTAAGTGTTTCTAACACTTCAGTAGTACTGCGTACACTGAGTTGAACATTGTTCCCAAATCTCAATTTATCAAAGTATGTTTCTTTCTTCCAGGAACGTCCCAGTTATGATGCCCTTGTACAGATGGAGTATCTTGACATGGTGTTGAATGAAGCTCTCAGATTATACCTAGTCACTGGTAGCCTTGAGAGGGTCTGTAAGAAAGATGTGGAAATCAATGGTGTGTTCATTCCCCAAGGGACAGCGGTGATGGTGCCAACATTTATTCTTCACCAAGACCTGGGTCTCTGGCCAGAGCCTGAGGAGTTCCATCCTGAAAGGTAGAGGGATCCCTGGAAAAGGGAACCCACCCTTCTACTGGAGGATATTCCACTATTGCATGGTATAGATGACAAATATGTGATTGTACAATTATTTATTTATTACAGTATGTCAAAATTTTACATACTGTAGACTAGATAAAAGAATATTAAAGTCGTCCTCAGTACCAATATGTCAGGATTATTAATAATGGTATGTAATGTCCTTGTGGACATTTATCTAGGCATATATAGATTACTAAAATTAGGATGGCATTATATATTTTTTAAACAACTTACCTAATGTAACAGTAAACTAATAACTTACTGTATTTGTGTTTATCTGATTACATGAATATGCCATAATTTACTTACCACTATGTTATTGAAGGAAATAGAATTTTTTTATCCTTTAAGTTTTTCCTGTCCTCTCTACCTCTCTGGATATACCCCCACCATATGGCCCCATGTTTGTAAACCTTGGCTGGCATTTCCACCAGCCCTAGTGGGAGAGCAGAGGCTGTGGAGCTGAGAATCATCTCCCTGGCAGGAGGAGAAACCTCATGAGATGGGGGCACACACAGGTCCTGTGCTGTCTGTGGCTGCAGTCCTGTGCCAGCTCCCACCTCTCTTGGTATCTGGGGTTAGTCCAAAGCAAAATCATCTGCTCTCTAGCCATCTGAGACATCCTCCTTGGAGAGGTCTTGAGTTTTCTCTCTGGGAATCCAGAGCAGAGTCTGACTTTGGGCACAGCTTGAATTCTGCAAAGAGTTGGTGTTTTCCTGTTTATTGTATTGGTGAGAAAAAATTGGAGTGAACTTCGTAGGGATCCAGACTTTTAGTCCTGATTCTAAGCTCCCTGATGGCAGGGCCCTTGTCTTGTTGCATGGTGCCCCTAGTGCTAGCATCGTGCCTGCATATAGTACTTGCTAAAAGAAGTCAGAATTGACCAAGTCACCTGTTTTCTGGACCAGAAGACCTGGTGGTTCCCACAAGCTCAGCAGTCCCTGCTCCTGTAGCTTCTCAGACAGAAACCAGAGACTCCTGGTACTTCTCTGTGATTCACTCAGTCATGACATGAAGTACTTACCTATGTGTGTCAGGGACTGTGCCAGACAGTGCCAAATCCATATATTAAAAATGTCTATTATGGAGAATTTTTGACACATACAAGCATATCCTATAGACACAAGTCTGTGAAATACTTTTAATGCATCTATGTGTGTCCATCGTCTGTTCAACAACCACTAACCCATATCAGCTGCCCCATCCACACACCATTACAAAACCTTGCCTGATTCCCATATTACTTTAAGGCACATCATCTGTAATCATTCCAGAATATTCTCCATAACCTAAGGACTTTATAAAATTAGCTACTGACAATGTCATTATCACTTTCCCCATATCTGCATTTTTTCTTATACAAATATTGAGGGATGCATTTTGAAGAAAATATAAGTCTAAATTTCAGGATATCCTGATGGAACAGACAAGAATTCAGTGATTATACTGGTGATACACATCAGTGAGTATGATTACAGTGGAGCAGAATTGTGTGCCCATGTAAATCTTCTGACAGGCTCCTCTGGGGAAGTTCTTGGGGGTATACAAGCAGGGAGGGGAGGGAAAAGAAGAGAAAAATCACAGTGTAAATCATGGGAGACATTTCTCCTGCTTCCTTCTTGAGCATTTGGCCACTGTAAGTCAGTGGAGGTAGGAACCTACCTTTCCTTCAGTCAAGCCCATTTCCTCCTTGTCTTTCAGACTGTGAACATCTCCCCCCACCCCCCACCTGTAATTCTAGTGTTTAAGATAACTCTTTCTTTTGACAACATTCATCTCATCACCTCAACAAGTCTGACCACTCCCACAGGGTAAGGGGAAGGCAGAGGATCTGTAGCTTACAGTTTTCACTGCAGAATAAGCCAGGCAAGATTTCAGTGACCAGCCCCCAAGAATGTCTTGTGCAGTCCTGTTGAGAACCCCACACATGTGGCTCTTGTGTTTTTTATGTTTCACCAATATTTTTACAACTTCTTTTATGGAACCAGGTTCAGCAGGAGGAACAAGGACAGCATAAATCCTTATGTATACCTGCCTTTTGGAACTGGACCCCGAAACTGCATTGGCATGAGGTTTGCAATCATGAACACGAAACTTGCTGTAGTCAGAGTCCTGCAAAACTTCTCCTTCAAGCCTTGTAAAGAAACACAGGTCAGACAGAGAACTTTCTGCATAAAGAATGTGGTTTTTTTAGATGAAAAGATACAGAATAGATGTGTGTGTGTGTGTGTGTGTGTGTGTGTGTGTGTGTGTGTGTGTGAGAGAGAGAGAGAGAGAGAGAGAGAGAGAGAGAGAGAATGGGCTCATTTATCCTTAATAACTTGTTCTATTGGCCAGAGATCTATTTGGAGCCATCTGTGAACTTTTAAGTTTCCTTCAGCTCTGAGTGCAATGTCTGTAAATTATGAAAACCCAATTATAAGTGTCATTAGAGTCAGTGCAGTTAGCGTGACATGATTATGCAGACCTTTGAACTTGAGCAATGTTTTTTTCTTTCAAGTCCACTGAAAGGAAAGGAATGTATTATGCACAGTCGTGATTTGCAGTGATTACCACAACGTGACTTTTGAATGATGCTGTTCTCTACCACAACATACAGATAGTCTCATGACCATGGTTCTCAACCCCTGCTTGTACAGTGGAATCTGTGAGTTCTTTAAAAATCCTGATGCTCAAGTCATCTCATAAATTCTAATATAGTATGTATACCAATTTGACAACAAATTATATTTAAAAAAAAGAAATTCCAATATAATTCACCCACAGTGTGGCTTAAACATGCACCCATTGATTCTCAAGTGAAAGCAAGGTTGAGAATCACTGGTGTGAAGCATGTCTGCCAGATGTGAAGGACTCCCATAGTCCAGGACATCCTGACTACTTGGCTCCACCTTCTGCGAGCACTGCTCCAGTCAAATTGTGCTTTCTTTCCATCCCAATCTGCCATCATGAATGGACGTTTCCACTGGGAGAGGTGACAGAATGTTTAGCCATGAGGGTGGCCATACAATAAAATGTGTAATACCCACTCAGGGTGACTTTGCATATACAAAATTCACTTCAACATATACAAAATTAACTCTGTATCATTTTTCAAATGGTTGCCATAATGGCTAAGAATCTGTTCTCAATTTTAAAGACTCATCCTTTTTACTTAAAATTTCAATCAAAAAAGGACACAAACCAACATGAGTTTGTGTCCAGCCTGGTACAGAGAAGGCACTCAATAGATAGTCTGTTCAATGAGTGATGGGTGAATGTTTCCACAGTGCAGTCTTGAAAGATTACAGAGTAAGTTTAAAGAATCAGAGATATATGATGCTAAAAGTAATATTTATATCTTTGTAGTGCATTATTGTCCTTCATGTATCTTGCCTGCTTTGCTTCTTTTGTTTGTCAGGGCTTCATTCCTGGTTCTCATATACTTGTTTAACTGTTACAGATCCCCCTGAAATTAAGTGCTCAAGAGTTTATTCTACCAGAAAAAACCATTATTCTCAAGGTTGAGCCAAGAGATGGGAGTGTGAGTAGAGACTGACTTTCCCTAAGGACTTCCCCCTTTGTTCTTCAAGAAGCTGTGTCCCAGAATACCAAAGACTTCAATTTACTTTGTGAGTAAAACCCAGAAATAAAGGTGGGTTTCATGGACCACCCATGACGGATGACTAGAGATTCTGTAGCTTTCTCAGTGTCTGTATGGAGCATTATATCTTGTGGAGAGTAAAGGAGGTGACTAATAAGTACCAGACATGTAGACTCAGCCTATCTGGTTCCCATAGACCATCCCCTGTTATACCATCTACTCCCCTGAGCACTGATCAAGAATAAAAATTTCTCAACAATTTTATCAACAAACTTTCATGAAACAAGAATTTTTGTGGTGACTGTAGTAGTGACATTTATATCACACATCTTATTTTGAATATTACACATTAACTACTACACTGTGTCAATCAACATCTCTTTACAAAACTATTAACTGATAGGGGGCGCCTGGGTGGCTCAGTTGGTTGAGCGTCCAACTTCAGCTCAGGTCATGATCTCACACTCTGTGAGCTCGAGCCCCACTCGGGCTCTGTGCTGACAGCTCAGAGCCTGGAGCTCGCTTCAGATTCTGTGTCTCCCCCTCTCTCTGACCCTCCCCTGCTCATGCCCTGTCTCTCTCTCTCTCAAAAATAAATAAAAACATATAAAAAATTTTTAAGTATTAACTGATGCTTCCTGCACATTAAGGTGGAATCTGTAGAACTGATGAGTGAGGGACAGTGACTGCATGTTTTTGACCATCATAGTCACTGGGTGGGTGGGGTTTGTTCAGAATTCCAACATGATATGTTAAGATAGGTGAGAGTCAATCCACTGTGAATTTGCCCACCGTTCAGAAAGTATATTCATAATTTAATTCTACTGGTTTTGGGGCACATGTTTTTTATAACCCTTGACTGAGGCAGTTAGTATTATATTATTAGTTTTGATATAATGTTTTCATCTCATCTGCCCTATTGTTTTGGTAGTTAGGGAACATGCTTTCTCTTTGTGTTCCATCCTCAGCTTTCTACTATCCTGACACAGTGAACATTGAATAAGAGATGGTTGATTGGTCAGTAGCTTGGTAAGAAGAGCTAAAAGCATTTGTCAATTTCAAGTTGGTATCAGGAGCTGAACAGGATATATCATTCTTCTCCTCTCTGATCCCTACCCCTTCTTTTCCTTCTCCTCTCTTCTCTTCCATTGCTTTTCCTCCTGGGATAACTCAGTTCTGGCAACACAGCCAGATTTGCAGCCTCACATTGGGGTTCAGTAGCAGAGAATGGAGGCACAGTGACTCTAAAGTAGAGACAGAGTAGTGTGGGAAGGGTGTCCACATGGAGGAGCAGCCTGGCAAGGGTGTGGGAGCCCAAGCTGAGTGAGAGAGCTGTGCACACAGAGGGGTGATCTGGCAAGATCCAGAGCCTAAATATTATCTGGTAAGAGCCAAGTCATATGAGGAGGGCATCCATGAGTGTTAAGGGGTGGTGTTGGGATTAGTTACATAAAGGAGGATTGATCAAATAATAAATATAATAAGAATAATGGAAGCCAGGTTTCACACTGTCAGGATGGGACTCACTGATTTGGAAATGGAGAAAGCCAAATGAAGCCTATGTATTCAGAGATTGAATCTGATTGTCAATGTAAAGTCATGCTTTTCTATAGATAAATGATAGATTGATAGAAAGAGATAGAAATGTGTGTGTGTGTGCACGCACACGCACACATGTGTATGTGCAAAGACACATACACCCTACCTCTCTCCACAGACAGCTCTTAGAAACAGTGACCAACTGTAAGACCAATTAGCACATCTTATGCCCAGAACTTGGCCTATAAACATCATTTTCCACTGAAAGGACCTAGGGCTTTTCAGAGAAAAGGCTGATTCCAACCTGGGGGAGCACATGATGAGCCTGGAACATCTTGTCCTGCACAGAGATTGGGCCATGTCCACAAAACAAGGAGCCAGCCTGAGGGGCTTCACCGACCCATCAGGCATGATTTGGACATCAGGAAATCTAATGATAAGAAGGGATTAAGACCCACTGAATAAGACAGGAAAACACGAGTACCCACAGGTGTAATAAATACAGGATTGATTACAATTGATGAGGACACCGACACGGTTTCAAAGTACTACCACTCAAATACTCATGAGTTGCCAGGAAGAGAGAACAGTTCACAGAGCAGAGACCTGGCAGATGAATGAGCATCATCAGGAACAGGAGTAAGTGATGGTGTATCACCCAGTAGGACTCAGCCAAAAGAATCAAGCATCACCTCTGGGATATTCTTGCCAAGGAGGCAAACCTGAAAGAAATCCTGAAAAAAGACAAACCCAAACTGAGGAATATCTACTCCTAATCTGTAACTGGTGTGAAATCTTCAACAAAGTCAAGGTCATGAAAGTTATTTAAAAAAAGAAAAAACAAGTCCAGATTGGAGTCACTTGCCCACCAATCCCACTTCAGAGCAAACCAAGACTAATGATGCTTTCAACCTATCCCAGAAAGGTGATCTTTTGAAAGTCTGGCTGAAATTTCCTGACGGGCACTAGTGAGTCATCTTCAGGATAGAAACCCTGTGGGTTCTTCCCCCAGAGAAGGTGTCCTGGCCTGAAACAATCATTGCTTTTCCCTCTAAGCACTTCCTGCCCCACCCTTCTTCCTCTAAAACTCTGCATCTTGTACACCGCCTGGGATCATCTGTCTCCCTGTCAGATGGGATGCTCCCAATTCATGAATTGCTTAATAAAGCCAATGAGATCTTCAACTTGACTTGCTGGAATTTTGTTTTCCAACAAAAGTCAGAGACAGACTAAGGAAGTGTTCCAGACTGAACTAAAGAGACTAAAGAGTGGTGGCATGGAAAATCAGTGCGTGAATAGGGTCCTTCAGCTATAAAGGACATTGTGGGACAGTTGGGGGAATTGAGGGCCCTGATGGATACATGGCAGTAATGTGTTAGCGTCCATGCCCTGACTTTGATGGAGAATGTCTTCTTAGGTATTACAGGGGATTATGAAATATCAGGTCAGCATTTACTCTGAGATGGGTCAGGAATGTAGTTCTTGGAACAGACTCTTCTGGAAGCTTGTGATTATTTTCAGGAGAAGTGGATCACAAAAGGAGCTTGGGCCTACACAGCTCTTCCCCTCCCTTACCTTAGGCTCGCTTGTATGATTTAATACAAGAGGTATCACCACAGTGATTGAGAGATAGGGAGCTATGAAGCTGAGATCCTGAGGTTCGAATCCCAGCTTAGTCCAGGACTGAGTCTAGACTGACTGGTGGCTTTGGGTAAATGAGTAAAAGATGCCCCCTTTGCACGGCTGGTCTCATAGTGCTTGGGCTGCATTTTGGAACCTGTATGTCCTTCAGCTGAATGCTACTGTTCACAATTAGCTCAGGCTTGATCATTTCCTCAGGTTGGGTTCCCTCTGCTCTAAAAGCAGAGCATGAGATGGGGGTTCTGGAGCAAATGGTTTACTCAGGGAGAGGATTGACAGGAGCTGGGTAGAGCAGGAATAAAAGCTGAGTAAAGTTGTGGTCTTGGGGGATCTTGATCTCATGAGGAGCCTTGGAACCAGAATTGTATTACAGAGTGGATGTCACTTTGAGGCAGGGGGATGGCATCTTGTACCCCATCGGTGGGTCATGGACTGGCATCCCAACCCCAAGAGGCACAAACTCCCAGGTGAAATGGCTTCAGTTTGGACAATGGTGATTCTTTTGAGAATAGAGCAATGGTAAGAGCCAGTATTCCCAGCAACTGGGGAATGCGTATGCTGCCCAGTGACAGGAATCTAGTACCTTCCTCCTCTATAGACACTTATACCTGGTGCCTTGAACTAATTACTTAACACCTTACTGCCTTGGTACTTTGTGCCTCAGAGTCTGTAAAATAAGGGGTAATGCCAATGCTTATCTGAAGCGATGGTGGAATCAGATGATGCAGGGCACAGTCCATGGGGCATGCAGTGAGCAATAATCAATGTCAGCTATTACCTTCATAGCTGTATTATCCTCAGTCCTCAGGAGGACATGTCAGTTTTTGATGTTTGGGCTCCAGCCTTGTCAACTCCATCTTCAATATGCCATTTTAGAAAGTAATCACATATATTCTTCACAGAGCTTTAACTATGAAGATAGTGGTGTGTCAGCTCTTGTTGTTTAGGAATTTTCCACAGAACAGTACCAACATCCCCATTCTAGAAGTGCCTTTGTCATGTGAATTGACCCCCACTGAAATAGAGTAGGGAGGTTTGCAGGAGATGCTCTCATGCCCTACCACTCAGACCCAACAGGAAGAGATGGACTGACCTCACAGGGACTTGATCTTTCACTACTTTACTATCCCAGCTGCAAGAAGAAAGGCTTTCCTTGTCACAGCTCAGCACCCCTTCACCCCAACAAAAGCTCTGCCAATGAGAAGCCATAACACTTCAAAATCCCAGGTTATTTCATGGACTTTAGTTTATAACCCCCTTCCAAGCCTCCCCTTTTCTTCTGAAAAAGGTGTACCTCCCCTTCATTCTTCGAACTTGGCCCAGGTTTTGCTACAGACTTTTTTTCCTGGATTGCAATTCTCTTTTTTACTTAATAACTCTCTTGTGTCTAGTAAAACAACTGGTAGTTTTCATTTTAAAGGCTAAGAGTCATCACAACTAAGTGTGGATAGTCTTGGGGGCAGGGCTGCACTGCAATGACAGAAGGAAAACCCTCCCACTGCATTCATGTGAACTCTCTCCAGCCCTCTCTTAAGATTGCTTTTCTGGTGCTAGAGTTATGACCAGTCTTTCTAGTCACCTCCAGGTTGTTCAGTGTCCAGGATGCTTGAAAAGCTAGAATGAGACATATTTATCTCTTCAGGGGTCAAAGATAGGCAGGAACCAAGAAATGTGGAGTAAACATTAGCTAATTCAGGAATTTGCTTCTGTCTTGTGACAGATTGGTTTTTGTGGAATAGGTGAGTATCCAGGGGGCTGGAAGTCCCTGTTGAGTGTGTGAACTTCATATTCACTCCTTTAGGCCAAGAATTGCCCTCTCCCAGATATTTTGTTTGAAGATGTAAATACATTTTTGTAAGTGTAGTATTGTAAGTCTGTATGTAAGTATATAGGATTCTATCATCTATTTACCTGTTATATCTCTTTATTATCTATCCATATTTACCTACTTATTTGCCATCTGTATCTATCTATCATAACATATCTATCTATCTATCTATCTATCTATCTATCTATCTACTATCTATCTATCTACCTACCTACCATCTGTGAATGTATCTATAAAGATAGAAATGTCTGAGGAGCCCCAGACATTCCAGCCCCCAGATGTTTGAGTCTCTCCAACCCAGACATATGAATAGAGCCTTCAGGATGATCCCAGCCCCAGCCTCTCTGCAACCACATGAGATCCCAAGCAAGAGCTGCCCAACTGTGCCTAGTCAACTCCATATTCATGGGCAAAATAAAAGATTGTCCATCCTTTGAAGTGACCTGTAACCACATCCAATCGTTGAAATATCCCTCCTTTACTTCAG
Source organism: Panthera pardus (assembly GCF_024362965.1). NCBI lineage: Eukaryota > Metazoa > Chordata > Mammalia > Carnivora > Felidae > Panthera > Panthera pardus. The sequence continues at coordinate 9,467,017 of NW_026526969.1, read as the reverse complement.
TGGAATCAGATGAATAGGATCCTTAAACAGACGACAATTGCAGGGAACTGAAGGAAACCATCACTTTCAGTTCCTGTGACTCATGGAGGCAGCAGTGAGGTTGTGGGTGAGCTCAGAGAAAGGAATTCTGATGCCTAATCAGGGGTGGTCCTTGAAGTCCCATGGATCAGAAAAAAGGGAAGAAGGGAAAGTACTGACTTTATTGAGCCCCTGTCACATGCTGGGCCTCCTGGACATCAAGGCTTTGTGCCCCAGAATGCCTCTCAGTAGGGCAACATTGTGGCTGCAAGGGGTAGCCAGCTTTGAAGAGTTCACCAATATCTCCCTCCTACTGGTGCGTAGTCTTCACCCCATGAAGGGCCAGCCTATGAAGCAAGGCAAGGAGGATATTGTGGGCCTGGCTGGTATGTGTCTTCTGCAGCTGAGTCATAAGAGACAAAGATTCTCCTACCTTAACCTTCTTGGTCACTAGCTCTGGGGAGTGCCAGCTGCTAGGACAGCCAAGCGGCCATGTGGCATGCACCTAGGACCTCTGGCCACAATTGATGCTAACCTATCAGGCCCATGAGTGAGCTACCTTTGATGTAGGATATCCAGCTCAGTCCAGTGTGCAGATGACGGCAGCCCTAGCCAACAGCGTGGCTGCAGCCTCATGAGAGACTCAGGTTGGAAACACTGAGCTAGTCACTTCTGAATTCCTCACCCACAGATTCTGAGATAACGAGATCATCATTTTATGTCACTGTGTTTTAGGGTAATTTGTTACAGAGCAGAAACTAATACAGAGGATGAGGCACTAGAACATCTTGGATGACCATAGCAGAGAACTCTGAAGACTGTCCAGGGGCATGACTGCCATCTGGGCTTGTTGGGCAGGAAAGGAGGTGGTGGTGGTAGTGGTAGTGGTATGTGTGTGTATCCAGATGCGTGTGTGTGTGTGTGTGTATGAGGGTTTGTGTGTGTGTGTGTGTGTGTGTGTGTGTGTGTGTGTGTGTGTACTGGTATATGTACAGGTGTGTATGTGAGTATAGGTATGGAGTATGTGTACACATATTAAAGGGGCAAGATCCCAGCAATTGGTCTATGAGAGGCTGATAATTACTGCTACCAGTGGGCTGTGCTGGTTGTGGGGCAGACTCTCCCTGGATTCATTAGCCAGTTCTGTCACCTAAAAGTTGGGACATCTAGTTATTCAATGCTTGGGAGCCTCAATTTCCCCATGTGTGATGCAGGGATACACCTACCGGGGGGTTTTTGTGAGGTTTAAGGATATTAAAGTTTATGATGCTCTGACGTGATACTAGGCACCAGACAAGTCACTGACAGCGCTGGCCAGGGTCACTGAGATTCATACTTGTTGATCAGATTGTTGTTGGCTGCAGAAGAGGTGGAAGTTGGGCAGAAGAGGTGGAAGTTGGCCAGTTTAGCATGGATCAATTTGCTGAAGAGCCAATTTACTGAATGACTCAGTCTCTGGATTCCTGAAGATACTTTCTGAGGTTTCAGTTCTTCCCAACTCCCAAACTCTGTGATATGAAGAAGTGGGTTTTCCTGTATACACACTCTACTATTTTTATATCAGGACTTAGGTCCTTTCATGACACCTGCCCATTCCCTGCTTTGTCCTTTCCTTGCCCCACTCAGTGCCTCCATTCTTGGGCACTTTGGTGCTTTGGTATGATTTCCCTTGAGTCCACTTTATGTTCTCTCTATTTTTGCGTAGTTATGTCTCTGTCTCTGACAGAGAAATGAGAGTGATGGAATGTGCTGGGTCTAATGTGTTGCAATTATGGCAAATTGACTTATCTTGAGTTAAGAGCAATAAGGAAGCACTAGCTTAAAGCCAGCTTCTCCAGGTGTCAATGTTGTCATGGCTGCAGCCACATTGGCTAAAGCTTGGCCCTCCCTTTTCCAGTGACTCTCAAAGGGCTTGCATCATTAAGCCTCATGACCCTTTTTGTTATGCCACAAGAACTGGTATTAATGATTAATTAATTGGTCTATTTACAGAGAAATTTGACCTTTGCACCATCTTACTGAAATTTGAAGATGCATTTTCAAAAAGGAGATTATTCCATCATTCTTGTACTGCTTCAAATCACCACACCAACTATAGCTCTCTTAGCACCCTAGAATATAGAAATGATAAGGTTATGGCTTCTATCCAAGAGGATCTCCTAATTGAATTGGATGGAGAGACAGAAACATAATTACTATACAATCAGTGTGCCCCACATCCCCTGCTCCAGCCCATGAGAGAAGAACAGATCAATATTAATTTGCTGGGATCCATAACAAAGTACCACAGACTAAGAAGCTTCAACAACAATAATTTATTCTCTCACAATTCTGGAGGCCAGAAGTCCAAAATCAAGGAGTCAGCAAGGTTGGTTCCCTCAGAGGCCTCCCTCCATGGCTTGTAGATAGTCAACTTCTTCTTGTGTATTCACATAGTCTTCCCTCTGTGCATGTCTGTGTCCTGATCTCCTCTTCTTAGAAGGGCACCAGTCATGTTGGATTAGGGCCCATGCTAGTGACTTCATCTAACATTCTTTTCCTTCTTAAAAGCAACATCTCCAACTGTGGTCATGTTTTGAATTGCTGGCAGTTAGAACATCAGCATGCAGATTTGGAGGGGACACAATTCAGCCTGTACCAGGATCTATGGAGAGACTCCATGGACCTGCACATACCTGTCACAGGAGGGCTAGGGGACCTGCACTCATCAACACTGTGTGGAGGGTGGAACTGGATCTTGGGTGCCAGTGAGAAGGACCCAGGTCATCAGGGGCAACTCCCAGTCCTGATAAAAGCATGGACACTACCACAGACCATCAAGGATCCTCTGTAGAACCAGGGCAGGGAGCAGGTGTCACCTGTAAGGCCCATGGCAGAGAGGGGGTCTGAGGCCCACTTTTCCAGTTCAGAAGTCACACTGCCAACATTCTGAGCTCATTCTGGGAGGAGCAACGGGTTATGAAGGGTATGATGAAAAAGACTGACGTCAGAAAAGCACATTACCCAAGTAAGACCAAGAAGTTGTTTTATGGTAACAAGAAAGTTTCCCTCCCCATTCTCATCCCAGGAAGGGTCTCATGGGAATGATGATGTCATCTGTGAAAAGTTGAAAAGTCACATTTTCTTGGAGCATCTATACATTTTAAAAAGCACTGTCTTTCATGTCTGCATTTGGAACCATAACACAGTTGATTGATTAACAAAGATGAAATGGCAGAATCAGAGAGCTGGAAAGAGTGTCACTGTTGGTATCCAAGGCTTTAATTTTATAGATTTCTCATTAATCCTTCTAATAGCTCTAAGAGGAAACTGAGGAACAGGGAGGTTAATGACTTCCTCAAGGTGAGAGAGTAGAGAATGTGGAGACCTCCGACTTGTGGCCTCATTCACTATGCTGTGCTGCTTCCAGACAAGCTCATTAGTCCCACTGATGAGATGGAGCCCACAGGCCCACAAAGGGCAGGGATGGCTTTGAGGATAACGTTGGCTCCACTGCTGTATTCTCAGGGCCTACACACTGCTGAGCACACAGTAGGCCTTCAGTAAAATATCTTGTGGCTGTTTCAGAAACACATATTGGAAACAGCACATGGACTCCACCAGTACCTCTCATTGTTTTGTCATTTGGGGATTTCCCAACACCTGCTATCCAGAGGTTCATCTGAACTTCAAATATGCCTAGAAGGTCAGCAGGAAGGTTCTTGTCCTGGCCTTTGTTTAGATCCACAAACACTTCCTAGGTACTGCTCTGGATCAGGTCCAAATGTGTCCTGTTGGTGGGGAAAAGTGAGAATCTTGATCATAGATCTTCTTTCATCCATTATTCTAGGCAGAGCTGTCCAAGAAACCTTTCTGTAATGATGCAAATGTTCTGTATCTATGTTGTCCAATATAGTTGCCTCCAGCCACATAAGGGTATGGTGCTCTTGAAATGTGGGGAGTGTGGCTGAGGATCTGCATTTCTGATTTTATTGATTTTTAATAAATTTATATTTAAATGCAACTTGCCACATGTGTCCAAGGATGGTGTACTTCAGAGTGCATTGTATTGGCCTTTCATTTTGAAGACTGTTGCTCTTCATTTCTGAGAAATTTTCCTGAACCATTTCTTTCATTTTTTCTATTGTTTGGAAACCCCTATTGATTAGATGATGGAACTCTTGGGTTTATTTTCTAGTTTCCTTATTTTTCCCCTCCCATTTTTTAGAGTGAATTACTTACATAAAGCTAACCTAGAGAACATGTCTTTATTTAAAACTTTGTGGGGCGCAGAGTGGCTCAATCAGTTAAGCGTCCAACTTCGGCTCAGGTCATGATCTCATGGTTCGTGAGTTCGAGCCCCACATCGGGCTCTGTGCTGACAGCTCAGAGCCTGGAGTCTGCTTCAGATTCTGTGTCTCCCTCTCTCTCTCTGCCCCTCCCCCAGTCATGGTCTGTCTTTCAAATGAATAAACGTTAAAAAAATAAAATTTTGACGTACATTCCTTATTGATTTCTTTACATTAGTATTGATTTCTTTAAAAATATTATTTTCCAATAAAGTGTGTAATTTGTATGATTACTGAGACTGTTGGCAATTTTGATCTCATGTGGAATGCCTCACTCTTTGCTCTTGTCCCGGCTCTGCCCAGAAGTCCCAACTGAATTTTATAAAAACACTGTGTTGGTAAGGAGGGAATGAACTCTCCTTACTCCTTTGTTTTTGCTTTTTGGAGGTTTAACTTTTATTGATCTACAAGGCACTCTGCTTAGGTAACTGTTTAGAGACAAATTCTGTGAACTAGGAGGAAGACAAGAAAGTTCTCATCCTGGTGGATCTTTAGATGGTACAGGAGTGTGGAAAAGTTGTGGTGGTCTTGCTCCCTGACCTGTGTTTACACAGCTGGACAGATACTGCAGGCTCAAATTAGAACCCAGGAATTGAAGTCTTTAACATTTATGACCTCAGTGGCTTCTCACACATTTGCACATAATTGATAAGAAGGAAAAGAATAAACAGTCCACATCCACCAAACTGCCAACCTTTTAATTATGTTTCACCTAAAACTTGAAATCAAGTCTCCTCCTCTTGCTAAAAGAAAACACATTGCATAATTGATGTTACTCTATAACTCTTGTCCTCTCTGAGCCTCGAGTTAAACTATTTTAAGAGTTCATATGGAGTGAAAATTTCTAAAGGGCTTGCCAAAGGCCAGATATCTGGCTCAGCAAAGTTACCAGATATATCAAATACCATTACTTTATAGCAGGTGTCTTGATTTATAGCTCAATATTTGTTTGGTTACTGGTTTAGTGTCTCTCTCCCCGTTGGAGTGTCAGGTTCATAAGGCAAGGATTTTGACTATTTTCTATTTAGGCTTGACTCAGGAACTGAATAAATCTGATGTAGAGCCCACCCAACATCTAATGACAATGGGAGAGGTGACCACCTCCTCCAAAGCCAGGATGTCCAAGACCTGTCACTTTTCTCACCACTCCCACACCAACCATTGGGCTACCAAAACTTAGATACCACCTGGTTACCTGGAGTGTCAATATCAAGTTTGGCCTCACTAAGAATAATGGGAACCTGACACTTAGGAACAGAACTTAACATTTCTTTCCTTTTTGCACACTTGACATTGAGACTCATGAGATTTGAATGTGATGCACAAATCATTCCAGAGCAACCTCCCACCACCCCACATAGTGAGCAGTTCAGTTGGCCAGTGAAAATCAGGCCCAGCTTTTTGTTGTTGTTGTTGTTGTTGTTGTTGTTTTGCATTTTTGGAAAGTTCTTTTTATTACTGGCATAACATCAATTTTCTATCTTTTCTGACTTTCTTGTAGAAAACCTCTGTAATTTAAATATTACATAATAAGGCTGGAGGGGCCGAGATGGTGGAACAGCATGGAAAGTTTTTTTTTAAGTCTCTCATCTCTGAAATGCAGCTAGATCAACACTAAACCATCTTGCACACCTAGAGGATTAACACAAAAATCTGCACAGCCTGAAACACAGAACTCAGCAGGTACACAGTGCAGAGAGGTGAACAGGGGAAAAAGAAGCTGTGGAGGGCAGGGAGCTGTTTTTGCTGGTGGAGAGAGGATGAAGATGGGGGGAGAGTATGGGAAAGCATTTCCCCCACACAACGAAAGCAGCTGGAGAGAAAAGAAAGAGTATGCAAGGGACTGAACACAAAAGGGAGAAAGCAAAAGGAGAGGTTTAAATTCCATTAAAACTCTATAAACAGGGGGAGCACAGAGTCTGAAACTCCACAGATCGATACCTGGCAGTGATCTGGTGAGAAGGGTGAATCCAAGGAGGAGAGAGCAAGGTCCAAGTGGTCCTCGTGCCACACGGGAAGAGGTGGTTCCCCTTCTGGGAAGCTGTGGAGCCACCCCACAGGCAAAGGTCCCTGCAGACCCTGGAGAACAATCACATTCATTGGTGCTGGAACAAGGAAGTTAAGGGGGAAGCCTGGTTCCAGATGTATGTTGTAATTTACCATACTCCCTGAAAATCGGCTGTTACATGATTGCGTGAACTTTTTCTAGGGCGGGCTGAAACCCAGCCACGGTCTCTAGGCAGCAGCAGCAGTACAGTCTCGCGAATGTTACTGGGGGCAAACCGACACCTGGCCATTGCTTGGTGAGACCTTTCCCCAGAGGGTCAGAACAGATCAAAGCCGCGGTCCCTCAGAAGTGAGGGGTTGGAAAACACAGTTGCATCTGAGATAAAACTCAGGAGGGAAGTGCTACCTGGCAAACTGATGGCTTGGTCGTGGCTAGTGTAAAAGCAGGGAGTGGACTGAAGCCAGAGACAAAGGAGGGGTATGCAATTGCTGGTTGGGAGAGCACAGAGTTCTGATACTAGAGACTGGGTAACTGGGTGACGCCATTTTTACCCCTACCATGCAGGTACATACACTCCTACATGCACCATAACAATCCACCCCAGTAAGCTAAGCATCACCATCTAGTGGAGAATGGAGCCATTACACTAAACCCTACCCAACTGGGCCAACCTCGCTCTTCAGGAACACTACAAATCTCTCTGCCTGTTTAGTTTACAGATTATAAAGTGCTTCATAGTTTGACTTTAAGGGGAAAACTATGTAATTTCAATTGTATTTCAGTCCGTTCACTGGCCCATCAATTCAATTTTTTATTTTTCTTTTATTTTCTTATTCTTGAGTACAGAAAGAGAAAATTTTTATTTTTGTTCATTTTTATTAAAAGTGTTTTTTAAATTTTTTCTACTATATTTTTTAACTTTTTGGAAAATTTTCATATTCTATTTTGCTTCCATCATTTCATTTTACTCTATTTCATTGTATTCATTTTTTCAAATTTTCAAACATTTTCCTTTTTTTTCTTTTCTTATCTTTCCCTTTTTAACCTAATCTATCAAGCTCCTTTCAGCAACCAGACCAAAACACACCTAGAATCTAACATCCTTTATTTGATTTTTGTGTTGTTTTTAATTTTTTTAATTTTAATTCTTTTACCTTATTAATTCCTTTTCTTCCTTCAAAAGGGCAAAATCAAAGATTTCACGCCAAAAGAAAGAACAGGAAGAAATAACAGCAGGGACTTAATCAACAAAGATCCAAGCAAGATATCTGAACCAGAATTTAGAATCACATTAATAAGAATACTAGCTGGGGTTGGGGCACCTGGGTGGCTCAGTCAGTTAAGTGTCTGACTTCGGTTCAGGTCATAATCTCACAGTTCGTGGGCTCAACCCCATGTCAGACTCCGCACTAACAGCTGAGGCTGGAGCCTGCTTCAGATTCTGTCTCCCTCTCTCTCTGACTCTCCCATACTCATGCTCTATCTCTCTCTGTCTCTCAAAAATGAATAAACGTTAAAAAAATTTTTTAATAAAGGACTCTTCTATTAAAAAAAAAGAATACTAGCTGGGGTGGAAAATAGATTAGAATCTCTTCTGCAGAGATAAAAGAAGTAAAAGCTAGTCAGGATGAAATAAAAAATGTTGTAACGGAGCTGCAATCTTGAATGGATGCCACAGCGGCAAAGATGGATGAAGCAGAGCAGCGAATCAGCGATATAGAGGACAAACTTATGGAGAACAATGAGGCAGAAAAAAAGAGGGAAACTAAAGCAAAAGAGCACGATTTAAAAATTAAAGAAACCAGTGACTCATTAAAGAGGAATAACATCAGAATCACAGGGATCCCATAAGATGAAGAGAGAGAAAAAGAAGTAGAAGGTTTATGTGAGCAAATCCTTGTGGAAAACTTTCATAACCTGGGGAAAGACACAGACATCAAAATCCAGGAAGCACAGAGGACTCCCCTTAGATTCAACAACTGACCATCAACAAGGCATATCATAGTCAAATTCACAAAATACTCAGGCAAGAGAGGAATATGAAAGCAGCAAGAGAAAAAAAAAAAGTCCTTAACCTACAAGGGAAGACAGATCAGGTTCACAGCAGAACTATCCACAGAAACTTGGCAGGCCAGAAAGGAGTGGCATCATATATTCATATGTGGCACCATATGAATATACTAAATTGGAAAAATATGCAGCCAAGAATTCTCTATCCAGCAAGGCTGTCATTCAAAATAGAAGGAGAAGTAAAAAGTTTCTCAAACAAACAAAACTTAAAGGAGTTTGTGACCACTAACCCAGCCCTGCAAGACATTTTAAGGGGGACTCTCGGGGGTGGGGGTGGGGAGACAAAACAAAACACAGAGACCAAAAGTGAAAAAGGCTAGAAAGGACCAGAGAACACCACCTAGAATCTCCAACTTCATAGCCAACATAATGACAATAAATTCATATCTTTCAGTAGTCACTCCAAATGTCAATGTATTAAAGGCTCCAATCAAAAGACATAGGGTAACAGAATGGATAACAAAACAAGAGTCATCTATATGCTGTCAACAAGATACCCATTTTCAACCTAAAGACACCTTCAGATTGAAAGTATAGGGATGGAGATACATCTATCATGCTAACACTCACCAAAAGAAAGCCTGAGTAGCCATACTTACATCAGACAATCTAGACTTTAAAATAAAGATTGTAACAAGAGATGAAGAAAGGCATTATATCATAATTTAGGGGTCTATCCACCAAGAAGATCTAACAAGTGTAAACATTTATGCTCCAAATATGAAAACACCCAAATATATAACTCAATTAATCACAAACATAAAGAAACACATTGATAATACTATAATAGTAGGGGACTTCAACACTCAACTTACAGCAATGGACAGATCATTAAAACAGAAAATCAACAAGGAAAAAATGACTTTGAATGACACACTAGACCGGATGGACTTAACAGATATATTCAGAACATTTCATCCTAAAGCAGCAGAATACACAGTATTCTCCAGTGCACATGGAACGTTCTCCACAATAGGTCACATGATGGGACACAAAGCAGCCTTCAACAAGTACAAAATGATGGAGATTTTACCATGCGTATTTTCAGACCACAACGCTATGAAACTCGAAATCAACCACCAGAAAAAATGTGGAAAAATAACAAATACTTGGAGACTAAAGAACATGCTACGAAAGAATGAATGGGCTAACCAAGAAGCTAAAAAGGAAATTAAAAAGTACATGAAAGCCAATGAAAATGATAACACTGCTGCCCAAAACCTCTGGGATTCAGCAAAGGTATATAGGAAAGTATAGCAAAGGTAAAAGGAAAGTATATAGCAATCCAGGCCTTCCTAAAGAAGGAAGAAAGGTCTCAGATACACAACCTGACCTTACACCTTAAGCAGCTGGAAAAAGAACAGCAAATAAAACCCCAAACCAGCAGAAGAATGGAAATAATAAAGATTAGAGCAGAAATCAGTGCTATCGAAACCAAAACAAAAAACAAAACAGAACAAGACAAAAAAAAAAAAAACCTAGTAGAACAGATCAATGAAACCAGAAGCTTGTTCTTTGAAAGAATTAACAAAATTGATAAACTGCTACCAGTTTGATCAAAAAGAAAAAGAAAAGGACCCAAATAAATAAAATCAAGAATGAAAGATGAGAGATCACAACCAGCACAGCAGAAATACAAACAATAATATTATGAACAATTATACACCAATAAAATGGTCAACCTGGAAGAAATGGAAAAATTCCTAGAAACATATAAACTACCAAAACTAAAACAGGAGGAAATAGAAAATTTGAACAGACCCATAACCAGTAAATAAATCAAACTAGTGAGAGGGAATTTGGAGGCGTAGGAGGACGCTGGGCTCACCACGTCCTGCTGATCACTTAGATTCCACCTACACTGGCCTAAATAACCCAGAAACCCACCAGAAGACTAGCAGAACGGAATCTCCGGAGCCAAGCACAGACAAGAGGCCCATGGAAGAGGGTAGGCGGCGAGGCCGTGCGCACTACACAGAAAGGCTGGAGGGAGCCGGGGTGGAGGGGCGGCCTGCCAGCCAAGCAGAGCCCCCGAGTCTGGCTCGCAAAAGCAGAGGGGCCGGACAGAGTGTGTTCAGACAGCAAACGGGACTTAACATCTGGGAGGTTATAAGTTAACAGCTCTGCTCGGACAGCGGGAAGGCTGGAGGACAACGGGAGGGAGAGTTGCTGAGCCTCAGGACAACAGAGCTCAGTTTGGAGAGGAACAAAGGCGCTCGCCAGTGCCATCTCCCTCGCGCATCCCCCAGCCAAAATCCCAAATGGAACCGGTTCCTGCCAGGGAACTTGTTTGCACCGCGCAAACACCCAATGCTGTGCTTCTGTGGAGCCACCCCTCTGGCGGCGGGTCTGACTCCCTCCCGCTGCCACAGGGCCCCTCCTGAAGAGGATCACCAAAGGAGAAGGGAGCTAAGCCTGCCCCTCCCACCCCCGTGCACCTTGCCTATCCACCCCAGCTAATACGCCAGATCCCCAGCACCACAAGCCTGGCAGTGTGCAAGTAGCCCAGATGGGCCATGCCACCCCACAGTGAATCCTGCCCCTAGGAGAGGGGAAGAGAAGGTACACACCAGTCTGACTGTGGCCCCAGCGGTGGCAGGGGCAGACATCAGGTCTGACTGTGGCCCTGCCCACCAACTCCAGTTATTCAAGACAGCACAGGGGAAGTGCCCTGCAGGTCCTCACCACTCCAGGGACTATCCAAAATGACCAAACGGAAGAATTCCCCTCAAAAGAATCTCCAGGAAATAACAACAGCTAATGAACTGATCAAAAAGGATTTAAACAATATAATAGAAAGTGAATTTAGAATAATAGTCATAAAATTAATCGCTGGGCTTGAAAACAGTATAGAGGACAGCAGAGAATCTCTTGCTACAGAGATCAAGGGACTAAGGAACAGTCAGGAGGAGCTAAAAAACTCTATAAACTAGCTGCAAAATAAAATGGAAACGACCACGGCTCGGATTGAAGAGGCAGAGAGAGAATAGGTGAACTAGAAGATAAAATTATGGAAAAAGAGGAAGCTGAGAAAAAGAGAGATAAAAAAATCCAGGAGTATGAGGAGAAAATTAGAGAACTAAGTGATGCACTAAAGAGAAATAATATACGCATAATTGGTATTCCAGAGGAGGAAGAGAGAGGGAAAGGGGCTGAAGGTGTACCTAAAGAAGTAATAGCTCAGAACTTCGCTGAACTGGGGAAGGAAAAAGGCAATGAAATCCAAGAGGCACAGAGAACTCCCTTCAGATGTAACTTGAATCGATCTTCTGCATGACATATCATAGTGAAACTGGCAAAATACAAGGATAAAGAGAAAATTCTGAAAGCAGCGAGGGATAAACGTGCCCTAACATATAAAGGGAAACCTATAAGACTCGTGACTGATCTCTCTTCTGAAACTTGGCAGGCCAGAAAGGAATGGCAGGAGATCTTCAATGTGATGAACAGAAAAAATATGCAGCCGAGAATCCTTTATCCACCAAGTCTGTCATTTAGAATAGAAGGAGAGATAAAGGTCTTCCCAAACAAACAAAAACTGAAGGAATTTGTCACCACTAAACCAGCCCTACAAGAGATCCTAAGGGGGATCCTGTGAGACAAAGTACCAGAGACATCACTACAAGCATGAAACCTACAGACATCACAATGACTCTAAACCCATATCTTTCTATAATAACACTGAATGTAAATGGACTGAATGTGCCAACCAAAAGACATAGGGTATCAGAATGGATAAAAAAAACAAGACCGTCTATTTGCTGTCTACAAGAGACTCATTTTAGATCTGAGGACACCTTTAGATTGAGAGTGAGGGGATGGAGAACTATTTATCATGCTACTGGAAGCCAAAAGAAAGCTGGAGTAGCCATACTTATATCAGACAAACTAGACTTTAAATTAAAGGCTGTAACAAGAGGCGAAGAAGGGCATTATATAATAATTACAGGGTCTATCCATCAGGAAGAACTAAAAATTATAAATGTATATGTGCCGTATACAGGAGCCCCCAAATATATAAAACAATTACTCACAAACATAAGCAACCTTATTGATAAGAATGTGGTAATTGCAGGGGACTTTAACTCTCCACTTACAGAAATGGATAGATCATCTAGACACACGGTCAATAAAGAAACAAGGGCCCTGAATGATACATTGGATCAGATGGACTTGACAGATAAATTTAGAACTCTGCATCCCAAAGCAACAGAATATACTTTCTTCTCGAGTGCACATGGAACATTCTCCAAGATAGATCATATACTGGGTCACAAAACAGCCCTTCATAAGTATACAAGAATTGAAATCATACCATGCATACTTTCAGACCACAATACTATGAAGCTTGAAATCAACCACAGGAAAAAGTCTGGAAAAACTCCAATAACATGGAGGTTAAAGAATACCCTACTAAAGAATGAGTGGGTCAACCAGGCAATTAGAGAAGACATTAAGAAATATATGGAAACAAACGAAAATGAAAATACAACAATACAAACTCTTTGGGATGCAGTGAAGGCAGTCCTGAGAGGAAAATACATCGCAAGCCAGGCCTATCTCAAGAAACAAGAAAAATCCCAAATACAAAATCTAACAGCACACCTAAAGGAAATAGAAGCAGAACAGCAAAGGCAGCCTAAACCCAGCAGAAGAAGAGAAATAATAAAGATCAGAGCAGAAATAAACAATATAGAATCTAAAAAAATGGTAGAGCAGATCAATGAAACCAAGAGTTGGTTTTTTGAAAAAAATAAACAAAATTGATAAACCTCTAGCCAGGCTTCTCAAAAAGAAAAGGGAGATGACCCAAATAGATAAAATCATGAATGAGAATGGAATTATTACAACCAATCCCTCAGAGATGCAAACAATTATCAGGGAATACTATGAAAAATTATATGCCAACAAACTGGACAACCTGGAAGAAATGGACAAATTCCTAAGCACCCACACTCTTCCAAAACTCAATCAGAAGGAAATAGAAAGCTTGAACAGACCCATAACCGGCGAAGAAATTGAATCAGTTATCAAAAATCTCCCAACAAATAAGAGTCCAGGACCAGATGGCTTCCCAGGGGAGTTCTACCAGACGTTTAAAGCAGAGATAATACCTATCCTTCTCAAGCTATTCCAAGAAATAGAAAGGGAAGGAAAACTTCCAGACTCATTCTATGAAGCCAGTATTACTTTGATTCCTAAACCAGACAGAGACCCAGTAAAAAAAGAGAACTACAGGCCAATATCCCTGATGAATATGGAGGCAAAAATTCTCAATAAGATACTAGCAAATCGAATTCAACAGCATATAAAAAGAATTATTCACCATGATCAAGTGGGATTCATTCCTGGGATGCAGGGCTGGTTCAACATTCACAAATCAATCAACGTGATACATCACATTAATAAAAGAAAAGATAAGAACCATATGATCCTGTCAATCAATGCAGAAAAGGCATTTGACAAAATTCAGCAACGTTTCTTAATAAAAACCCTTGAGAAAGTCGGGATAGAAGGAACATACTTACACATCATAACAGCCATTTATGAAAAGCCCACAGCTAACATCATCGTCAATGGGGAAAAACTGAGAGCTTTTTCCCTGAGATCAGGAACACGACAGGGATGCCCACTCTCACCGCTGTTGTTTAACATAGTGCTGGAAGTTCTAGCATCAGCAATCAGACAACAAAAGGAAATCAAAGGCACCAAAATTGGCAAAGATGAAGTCAAGCTTTCACTTTTTGCAGATGACATGATACTATACATGGAAAATCCGATAGACTCCACCAAAAGTCTGCTAGAACTGATACATGAATTCAGCAAAGTTGCAGGATACAAAATCAATGTACAGAAATCAGTTGCATTCTTATACACTAACAATGAAGCAACAGAAAGACAAATAAAGAAACTGATCCCATTCACAATTGCACCAAGAAGCATAAAATACCTAAGGATAAATCTAACCAAAGATGTAAAAGATCTGTATGCTGAAAGCTATAGAAAGCTTATGAAGGAAATTAAAGATATAAAGAAATGGAAAAACATTCCCTGCTCATGGATTGGAAGAATAAATATTGTCAAAATGTCAATATTACCCAAAGCTATCTACACATTCAATGCAATCCCAATCAAAATTGCACCAGCATTCTTCTCGAAGCCAGAACAAGCAATCCTAAAATTCATATGGAACCACAAAAGGCCCCGAATAGCCAAAATAATTTTGAAGAAGAAGACCAAAGCAGGAGGCATCACAATCCCAGACTTTAGCCTCTACTACAAAGCTTTCATCATCAAGACAGCATGGTATTGGCACAAAAACAGACACATAGACCAATGGAATAGAATAGAAACCCCAGAACTAGACCCACAAACGTATGGCCAACTCATCTTTGACAAAGCAGGAAAGAACATCCAATGGAAAAAAGACAGTCTCTTTAACAAATGGTGCTGGGAGAACTGGACAGCAACATGCAGAAGACTGAAACTAGACCACTTTCTCACACCATTCACAAAAATAAACTCAAAATAGATAAAGGACCTGAATGTGAGACAGGAAACCAGCAAAACCCTAGAGGAGAAAGCAGGAAAAGACCTTTCTGACCTCAGCCGTAGCAGTCTCTTACTTGACACATCCCCAAAGGCAAGGGAATTAAAAGCAAAAATGAACTACTGGGACCTTATGAAGATAAAAAGCTTCTGCACAGCAAAGGAAACAACCAACAAAACTAGAAGGCAACCAACGGAATGGGAAAAGATATTTGCAAGTGACATATTGGACAAAGGGCTAGTATCCAAAATCTATAAAGAGCTCACCAAACTCCACAAATAACCCAGGGAAGAAATGGGCAGAAAACATGAATAGACACTTCTCTAAAGAAGACATCCGGATGGCCAACAGGCACATGAAAAGATGCTCAACGTCGCTCCTCATCAGGGAAATACAAATCAAAACCACACTCAGATATCACCTCATGCCAGTCAGAGTGGCCAAAATGAACAAATCAGGAGACTATAGATGCTGGAGAGGATGTGGAGAAATGGGAACCTCTTGCACTGTTGGTGGGAATGCAAACTGGTGCAGCCACCCTAGAAAACAGTGTGGAGGTTCCTCAAAAAATTAAAAATAGATTTCACCTATGACCCAGCAATATCACCGCTAGGAATTTACCCAAGGGATACAGGAGTACTGATGCATAGGGGCCCTTGTACCCCAATATTTATAGCAGCACTCTCAACAATAGCCAAATTATGGAAAGAGCCTAAATGTCCATCAACTGATGAATGGATAAAGAAATTGTGGTTTATATACACAATGAGGTACTACAGGGCAATGAGAAAGAATGAAATATGGCCCTTTGTAGCAACGTGGATGGAACTGGAGAGTGTGATGCTAAGTGAAATAAGCCATACAGAGAAAGACAGATACCATATGGTTTCACTCTTATGTGGGTCCTGAGAAACTTAACAGAAACCCATGGGGGAGGGGAAGGGAAAAAAAAAAAGAGGTTAGAGTGGGAGAGAGCCAAAGCATAAGAGACTCAAAAACTGAGAACAAACTGAGGGTTGGTGGGGGGTGGGAGGGAGGGGAGGATGGGTGATGGGTATTGAGAAGGGCACCTTTTGGGATGAGCACTGAGTGTTGTATGGAAACCAATTTGACAATAAATTTCATATATTGAAAAAAAAAGAGAAAAAAAAAGAAATCAAACTGGTAATCAAAACTCTCCCCAAAAACAGAGTCCAGGGCCAAATGGCTTTCTATGGGAATTCTACCAAACATTTATTTATTTATTTTTAACTTGTTTTATTTTTTATTTTTTAAATTTACATCCAAATTGGTTAGCATATAGTGCAACAATGATTTCAGGTGTAGATTCCTTAGTGTCCCTTACCCATTTAGCCCATCCCCCTCCCACACCCCCTCCAGTAACCCTCAGTTTGTTCTCCATATTTATGAGTCTCTTCTGTTTTGTCCCCCTCCCTGTTTTTATATTATTTTTTCCCTTCCCTTATGTTCATCTGTTTTGTCTCTTAATGTTCTCATATGAGTGATGTCATATGATATTTGTCTTTCTCTGACTGACTAATTTCATTTAGCATAATACCCTCCATTTCCATCCACGTAGTTGCAAATGGCAAGATTTCATTCTTTTTGATTGCCAAGTAATACTCCGTTGTGTATATATACCACATCTTCTTTACCCATTCATCCATCAGTGGACATTTGGGCTCTTTCCATCCTTTGGCTATTGTTGATAGTGCTGCTATAAACATGGGGGTGCATGTGTTCCTTCGAATCAACACACCTGTATCTCTTGGATAAATGCCTAGTAGTGCAATTGCTGGGTTGTAGGGTAGTTCTACTTTCAGTTTTTTGATGAACCTCCATACTGTTTTCCAGAGTGGCTGTACCAGCTTGCATTCCCATCTACCAAACATGTAAAGAAGAATTGACATGTATTATCTTGAAGCTGATTCAAAAAATATAAGTGGAAGGAAAACTTCCAAACTCTTTCTATGAAGCCAGCATTACCATGATTTCAAAACTAGACAAAGACCCCACTAAAAAGGAGAACTACAGACCAATTTCCCTGATGAACATGGATGCAAAAATCCTCAACAAGTTACTAGCCAAGTGGATCCAACAATATATTAACAGACTTATTCACCACGACCAAATGGGATTTATACCTGGGATGCAGGGCTGGCTCAATATCCGCAAAACAATCAATGTGATTAATCATATCAATAAAAGAAAGGAGAACCACATGATCCTCTCAACAGATGCGGAGAAAGCACTTGACAAAATATAGCAACTTTCTTGATAAAAACCCTCAGAAAGTAGGGATGGAAGGATCATACCTCAAGATCATAAAAGCCGTATATGAAAGACCCACCTCTAATATCATCCTCAATGGGGAAAAACTGAGAGCTTTCCCCCTAAAGTCAGGAACAAGACAGGGATGTCTACTCTCACCACTGTTATTCAACATAGTATTGGAAATCTCAGCCTCAGCAGTAAGACTACACAAAAGGATAAAAGGCATCCAAATTGGCCAGGAGGAAGTCAAACTTTCACTCTTCCCAGATGACATGATACTCTATATGGATAACCCTAAAGATTCCACACAAAAAAAACTGCTAGAATTTATTCATGAATTCAGCAAAGTTGCAGGATATAAAATCAATGCACAGAAATCAGTTGCATTCCTATACACCAACAATGAAGCAACAGAAAGAGAAATCAAGGAATCGATCCCATTTATATTTGCACCAAAAACCATAAAATACCTAGAAATAAATCTAACCAAAGAGGTGAAAAATCTATACACTGAAAACTATAGAAAGCTTATGAAAGAAATTGAAGAAGACACCAAAAAATGGAAAAATATTCCATGCCCCTGGATAGGAAGAACAAATATTGTTAAAATGTCAATACTGCCCAAAGCAATCTACATAGTCAATGCAATCCCTATCAAAATAATGCTACCATTCCTCCCAGAGCTAGATAAAACAATCCTAAAATTTGTATGGAACCAGAAAAGACCCTGAATAGCCAAAGCAACCTTGAAAAAGAAAACCAAAACAGGAGGCATCACAATCCTAGACTTCAAGCTATATTACAAAGCTGTAATCATCAAAACAGTATGGTACTAGCACAAAAACGGACACTCAGATCAATGGAACAGAATAGAGAACCCAGAAATGGACCCACAAACGTATGGCCCACTCATCTGTGACAAAGCAGGAAAGAATATCCAATGGAATAAAGACAATCTCTTCAGCAAATGGTGCTAGGAAAATGGACAGCGACATGCAGAAGAATGAACCTGTACTGCTTTCTTACACAAAAGTGGACCACTTTCTTACACAAAGGTAAACTCAAAATGGATGAAAGACCTAAACTTAAGACAGGAAACCATCAAAGTCCTAGAGGAGAAAGCAGGCAAAAACCTCTTTGACCTCAGCCGCAGCAACTTCTTACTCAATACGTGTCTGGAGGCAAAGGAAACAAAAGCAAAAATCAACTATTGCGACCTCATCAAAATAAAATGCTTCCTCATGGTGAAGGAAACAATCAGCAAAACTAAAAGGCAACCAACGGAATGGGAGAAGATATTTGCAGACGACATATCAGATATAGGGTCAGTTCGAAAATCTGTAAAGAACTTATCAAACTCAACACCCCAAAAAACAAATAACCCAGTGAAGTAATGGGCAAAAGACATGAATAGGCACCTCTCCAAAGGAGACATCCAGATGGCCAATTGACACTTGAAAAAATGCTCAACATCACTTATCATCAGGGAAATACAAATCAAAACCACAATGAGATACTACCTCACACCTGTCAGAATGGCTAACGTTGACATCTCAGGCAACAAAAGTTGTTGCTGAGGATATGGAGAAGGAGGATTTCTTTTGCACTGCTGGTGGGAATTCAAACTGGTGCAACCACTCTGGAAAACAGTATGGAGGTTCCTTGAAAAATTAAAAATAGAACTACCCTATGACGCAGTAATTACACTACTAGGTATTTATCCAAGAGATACAGGTGGTTTGTTTCAAAGGGGCACATGCATGCCAATGTTTACAGCAACACTATCGACAATGGCCATAGTATGGAAAGAGCCCAAATGTCCATCAACAGATGAATAGATAAAGAAAATGTGGTCTATATATACAATGGAGTATTACTCAGCAATCAAAAAGAATGAAATCTTGCTATTTGCATTTGTGTGGATGCAACTAGAGAATATTATGCTAAGCAAAATTAATCAGAGAAAGACAAATATCATATTACTTCACTCATATAAGGAATTTAAGATACAAAACAGATGAACATAAGAGACAAGAAGCAAAAATAATATAAAAACAGGAAAGGGGCAAAACATAAGAGACTCTCAAATATAGCAAACAAACAGGGTTGCTGGAGGGGTTGTGGGAGGTGGGATAGTCTAAATGGGTAAGGGGCATTAAGGAATCTACTCCTGAAATCATTGTTGCACCATATGCTAACTAACTTGAATGTAAATTAAACAATAATTTTCAAAAAAAAATAAATTTAAAAAAAAAGAATTAAGGCTGAGTTAAAAGGACTAAAGTCAGGAACTTTCTCCTGAGCTAGGAGGCATGACACAAGAGCGAGAAGGCAATTTTTTGCCCAGGAAGCTGTGTTGAAAAGCCAGAGAACCTGAGGATCAGAGTGGGCAAGAACCAAAAATCAGTTTAACATTATGGCTGAATTCCTGTCAGTGAAACATCCTGTTCTCCCACATTTGTAACTGGATGTTTTTGTTCACTGATGACTGAGACAACACTAGTCAGACTTCTGGATGTAAAAGAGCCATATTCTCAAAAAAGAAGTTATGTGCTGTACCCCTGATATATTTCTGACTTCACAAGTGGTGTTTTGTCATTGAAATT
Organism: Panthera pardus; assembly: GCF_024362965.1. Classification (NCBI taxonomy): domain Eukaryota; kingdom Metazoa; phylum Chordata; class Mammalia; order Carnivora; family Felidae; genus Panthera; species Panthera pardus. Next base: position 9,447,163 of record NW_026526969.1, on the reverse strand, counting down.
TCTCTTTCTACTTCCAGCACCAAGTGGATTTGCTTCAGCTCATGATTAACTTCCGGAATTCCAAAGAAATGGACACCCATAAAGGTAAGCAAGGAGATCCTCAGAGGGCCAGTGATGGGGAAGCCCAAAGACATGCAGTGGTTTTGAAATGTGCAGAAAGATTTCCAATGGATGGAATTTCTGCACATGGAAGAAAGACACATGTTCAGATACAAGTGGTAGCAGAAGCACTCTCCGGAAGCCCACAGCCTCAGGTTTGTTCAAAGCTTGAAAGGCATCGATAGATGCCTAAGCTGTCAGTGGTCTCCCACAAGGGAGCTTGTTTCCAATGTGAATCCTCTGGCCTACTCCAGATCCACTGAATCAGAACCTCTGTCTGGAAATTCACATCAAGGCTTCATCACACCAGGAGGCACATGGTGCCCATGTTGGTGACCTGCACTTGGAACACCTGATTAAAGTTGTGATAACTAGCCTTGGGTACTGTAAAGTTTTTTATTCCTTTTGTAAATAAGAAGTAACTGGTGCTGGCCACCTTTGTGACTATATAAATATTGTGTTTTTCTTCAAACTTTTACTTACTACTTATATCGTCCATGGATGGTACTTGACTGAAACCATTATTAGTATGATGGCTTCAAAATAGTGACTTTCCAAATCCGTCATTTCTTCTATGTTTACGAGTTAATGTTCCATTATTAGGGTGAGCTCTGCATTCTTAATTATTATTTTATTTATTTACACATGTCAGTATGATCTCATATATTACTAACTTAGTCTCTTACATTGTTTTTTATTGAGATCCTCAATTCTCTCAGTTTGTCCTCTGGAAGCCCTTTCTAGTGGGCTACTCTGTGTTCTTTTTTTTCTTTCTTCTTCTTTATTTAGGCTTTTAATAGACTTTATTTTTTATAGAAGTTTGGGGTTCACTGCAAAACTGAGTGAAATACAAAGAGATCCCATATTCTCCCTGCTTCCACCTACAGTCAGCATCCCCCATTATCAAAATCCCTCACCATATGGTACATTTGTTACAATAAATATACCTAAAATGACACAGTATTACTGCCCAAAATCCATAGTTTACATTACAGTTCACCCTTGGTGTTATACAGTTTATGGGTTTTCAAATACGTATAATGTCTATCCACCATTACAGTACATAGAGTATTCTGTATCCTTTTCCCATATCATTTTGTGAACATTTTCTTGCATTCTGGTATGAGACATTCCAGGTTTCTCCTCTGTTTCCCCTAATGAAGCCCTGGAATCAGCCATTTCTCCAAGAAGCCCTGTTTCCTTTTAGTGAGAATGGTATTTAGAAACCAAAATCTGGGGTCTAGGAGTGCTCCTTGCCACTCCTAGTAACCAGAGGGTTTCTTTGCCTCTGTTTCCTCTCAGTGGACCAAGATAAGAACATCAAATATATTTACACAGGACTGATAAATGTAATCATTTCATTCTATCCATAACCAGTAATGTAATTATGGTCTCTGTGTCTGAAAGAAAAAAAAAGAGCCTGGATGTAGTTTGTTTCTACGACAGAAATAATACCTTTATGGTTAAAGGATGGGCTTACTCCATCACACCACTATATATCTATCTGTTTCATTCTACCACTTTCTGTCACTGAAGAACCAAATCTTATATTTAATTTAAGTAATTAAAGTTTAAATATAAATAGGCACATCTGGCAAGTGGCTAACATACTGTACAGCAGAACTATAAAATTCGATTATCATGGAGTTCATGGCAATCAGGGGAAAGAATCTAATAGTTGAATCTATCCACAGCAGTATCACAGAAAGTATGCCTGGGAAATCAGAACTCTGTAGACCTTTCTTACCCTCCTTTTGTATTATTTTTAGTTGTGAATTTCATGTCTTTGGCAGATGCCATGTTAATTTCAGTGCTCTAAATATCTAAAGGTCCTAATATAATACAGTTCTGATCAAATAGATTAGAGCCTAACCATGCTTACTGCCAGGAGATATCCAAAGGGAGGCCAACTCGTATTCAGAGTGGGACCATTCGTTAAGGAAGGTGACATTCAGGCCATGTTTGAATAAGCATTGCTAATTCCACTCACTGTATTCTGTTTGTCTATATTTCATGCTGGCCAATGTCCTTCTATTGATCATTGTTTCTCTTACTGTTTTAATGTGGTTGATTAGACTAGCACCAGACACTACTCTTCTAGCTTTTTGTCTGTGTTGTAGTTTCTGTACATATCTGAGATCACCTGTTGGAAGAGTTGTGCCTCAGGTCTCCTATTAGCTGAGACCTCTGGAAGGTATAATCTGTGCTTCTCAAGCTAGATTGTGCACACAGATCATCAGATATTGTAAAGCACATATTTTTCTAATAGTTCTAGGGTGAGGTTTGAGATTCTGCATTTCTAACAAACTCCCGGATGTAATAGATGCTGCTGGTCCATGGGCCACACTTTGAGTAGTAAGAGTTTATCTTAGCCCAATATTGGGCTTAAGTTCTTGAAGATATGTTTAGGTGAAAGATCATTTATTTTCAGGACAATTGGGTGTCAGTTATTGCAAATATGCTTAGGTGAAAGATCATTTATTTTCAGGACAATTAAGCCTTATTATTATAAACTCTCTCAAAAAAATCAAACTGTATGTTAAGTAGAAGAATGTAAAATTATTCCTCAGGGATAGTGCTACTAAGGGGTAAAGTAATTTTAGACTCTCTGGGAACAGACTGATAACACTATGCACGTTAGACAGAAATGCCATCTCCTGAAATTACCCACTTTGTTGGTGGGGATGGTGGCATAACCAGAAACAGTTGGCCAAGAATAGTATAGGCCTTGGGCAGATCAAGACAACTTTTGCCTCTTTCTAACTCTGTAAGATAGACATCAGAGTACAAACCACCCCGGTTTGATTCCCAGTTGCTTTTACATTTATTCCCTGAGGGATTTTGGCATTTCAAATGGATTTCTCATCATCTAAACTGATGTTTTATACTCACCAGTTTTGGCTAAAATGTCTTTCCTCTCCTTTTAGCTCTGTCTGATCTGGAACTTATGGCTCAATCTATTACCTTTATTTTTGCTGCCTGTGAGACCACAAGCACATCTCTTTCTTTCCTTGTGTATGAATTGGCCACTCACCCTGATGTCCAGCAGAAACTGCAGGAGAAGATTGATGCGACTTTCCCCAATAGGGTGAGCAGGTCACACCTGCGGAGGGAGTGAGGATAGGTTCAGTTTATGCCTCAGTAACAGATTAGCTCTCAAATCTAGTGGGTTTTCATAACAAAGTTTTACTTCTAACTCACATTTACATGTCCAACATGGATGTTAGTGGAGGGTGGGAGTGAGTCTGCTGCATATATTTACTTTGGGATACAGGGCAAGAGGTTCCACTTTTTTATACATGCATTATCTGGAACTTGAGGACTCCATGTTGCCTGAGGAATAAAGAACTAGGGTGTTGCTCACTTGCTTTTCAAATGTTTAGCCCTAACCTGACATACATCTCCTCACTTCACAGCCCATTTGCAAAGTTGTTTCCCAAAAGTTCATGTGGGATAGGAAATATGAGGGTCTACATGGATATTGATAAGTAGTGAGTGTCTCTACCATACACCTATGAAGTGTCAACTCTAATTATCTCCATATAATGAGGCAAGAATCTGAGCTACAGAGAGACAACATAACTTTCTTATACTATCACATAACTAGTGCTAAAGAAGCCAGGCTAGGAGCCTGGGTCCTGATTGAACTCTTCACCACTACAATGTTGGCTATTAAATATAATACCAAGATGTATGCACATATTGCCCATACTGTTTTAGATCTCTTCCCAAACTGGAATTCTTCCTTATGAAGAGACTTGGCCTGTGGGGCTGGAGTGGCTTATTTGACAATGAAACCCTGAAGCAACAACTAGGAGACCCTTCCAGCAACAGAGGGTTGGGCTGAGAGTAGGATTACAATTCCCTTTACAATGTCCCCTAGAACTGAACTTGTGTGCCCACAATTAGAAGCATCCAATCCTCCCTTCTTTTGCTTTATTTGGTTTGAAAGGAACTAGTGTCTCCCCAACTTATTTACAGTTTTTATATAATATAGTGTTTCTCTCCTAATATTGTATATATAATTGAAGAACTACAAAGCAGGATATTTCCACTAAGAGTTTATATGGGTAGGGAATATTTTTCTGTTGCACATTCTCCTTTTAATGGTACAGGTGTGTGGCCTCTCTTTTGAAAAGAAACAGTGACTTTGACATATTTCACTTGAGTAAAGTGGGTGGGGGATGGGCTAAATGGATGATGGGCATTAAGGAGAGCACTTGTTGGGAGGAACACTGGATATTGTATGTAAGTGATGAATCACTGGGTTCTACTCCTGAAACCAATGCTACACTTTATGTTAACTACCTTTTATTTAAATAAATAATGTACTCTTAAAAAAAGAGTAAGGATCATTGTGTATTAGTCACACTTGCTCACATGAAGCAGAAAAACCACTACATGGTTGTGGAAAGGATTTCAGGTTCTTTTTAGGGAAATGTCCCAGCTGTCTCCCCTAGTCGTTACTATTGGACACTTGTCAGGGGGGCATTGACCAGGTCAAAAAAACATGGTAGACATTAAAATGCTCATAAATGCCCTTTACCAAAACAAATGATTCTTAGGGGTTCCTAACACTTCAGTAGTACTGTGTACACTGAGTTGAACGTTGATTCCAAATTTCAGTTTATCAAAATCTATTTCTTTTCTTCCAGGCACCTCCCACTTATGATGCCCTTGTACAGATGGAGTGCAGAATGAAACTCTCAGATTATACCCACTTTCTGGTAGACTTGAGAGGATCTGTAAGAGAGATGTGGAAATCAATGGCGTGTTCATTCCCCAAGGGACAGTGGTGGTGGTGCCAACCTTTATTCTTCACTGAGACCTGGAACTCTGGTCAGAGCCTGAGGAGTTCCATCCTACAAGGTACAAGGAACCCTGGAAAAGGGAGCCCACCCTCATATTGGAGGAGATTCTGATATCTCAGTATAGATGACAAATGTGTGACTGTACAGTTATTTATTTGTACATTTTTTTGCTCTTAGTTTTTTTTTATTATTCAATGATCATTCTTTGTTGTCTGTATTTATAAACTGTAGACTAGACAAAAGAAACTAGACTCATCCTCAGTCCCAATATGTCAAAATTATTAATATTTCATGTGTGTCCTTGTGGACATTTATCTAGCATATAAGGATTGCTAAAAATAAGGATGGCATATTTTTATGAACAACTTACTTACTGTAACAGCAAACAATAACAGCATACTACAATTGTGTGTGTCTGATTATATGCATATACCATAACTTACTTACCCACTATTTCATTTAAAGAAATAGGCCTTCCTTTAAGTGTTTCTGTCCTCTATAGCTCTCTGAATTATCTCCCTACTCCCCTACAATTCCATGTTGTAAACTTTGGCCACCCTTTCCACTAGCCCTAGTGGGAGAGCAGAGACTGTGGAACTGAGAGTCATCTTCCCTGGCAGGGGGAGAAACCTCATGAGATGGGGGCACACACAGGTCCTGTGCTGTCTGTGGCTGCAGTCCTGTGCCAGCTCCCACCTCTCTTGGTATCTGGGGTTAGTCCAAAGCAAAGTCATCTGCTCTCTAGCCATCTGAGACATCCTCCTTGGAGGAGGGGTCTTGAGGTTTCTCTCTGGGAATCCAGAGGAGAGTCTGGCTTTGGGCACAGCTTGAATTCTGCAAAGAGTTGGTGTTTTCCTGTTTATTGTATTGGTGAGAAAAAATTGGAGTGAACTTTGTAGGGATCCAGACTTTTAGTCCTGATTCTAAGCTCCCTGATGGCAGGGCCCTTGTCTTGTTGCATGGTGCCCCTAGTGCTAGCATCGTGCCTACATATAGTACTTGCTAAAAGAAGTCAGAATTGACCAAGTCACCTATTTTCTGGACCAGAAGACCTGGTGGTTCTCACAAGCTCAGCAGTCCCTGCTCCTGTAGCTTCTCAAACAGAAACCAGAGATTCCTGGTACTTCTCTGTGATTCATTCAGTCATGACATGAAGTGTTTACCTACGTGTGTCAGGGATGGGGCAAGGAAGTGAGAAATCCACATGTTAAAAATGTACATTATAGAGAATTTTTGATACATGCACAAGCATATCCTATAGGCACATGACTATGAAATACTTTTTTAAAACAATTTTTTAAGTTCTTATATTTATTTTGAGAGAGAGAGAAACAGTGTGAGCAGGGCAGGGGCAGAGAAAGAGGGAGAGAGAATCTTAAGCAGGATCCACACTATCAGTGAAGAGCCAACCTGGGGCTTGAACCCACGAACCATGAGATCATGACCTGAGCTGAAATCAAGAGTTGGACACTTAACCTACTGAGACACCCAGGCACCCCTATGAAATACCTTTAATGTATCTATATGTGCCCATCATCTGCTTAACAACCGCTAACCTATGTCAGCTGCCCCATCCACACACCATGGTAATTCATCTGATTTCCATATTACCTTAAGTACATCATCTGTAATCATTCCAGAATGTTGTCTGTAATATAAGGACTTTATAAAAATACCTCACCACAATGTCATTATCACTTTCCCCAAATCCACATTTTCCCTTAATATAATCAAATATTGTAGAATCAGTTTTGAATAAAACATAGGGCTAACCTTCAGGGACTTTTAGCCTCATGAAACAGGTGGCCAAGAATTCAGTGATTATACTGATTATACACATCAGTGAGTATGACTACAGTGAAGCAGCATCATGTGCCCATATAAATATTCTGACAGGTGGCTCTGTCAAAGTGGTTGGGGGGATTCAAGGTGGGAGGGAGGGAAGAGAAGGGAAAAATTACAATCTAAATCATGGGAGGCATTTCTCCTGCTTCCTTCTTCCATGGGCACATGACCAATGTAAGTCAGTGGAGGCAGGAACCTACCTTTCCTTCAGTCGGGCTCATTGCCTGCTTGCCTTTCAGAGTGTGAACATCTCCCCATCCTGACTGTAATTCTAGTGTTTAAGATAACCCTTCCTTTTAACAACATTCATCTCATCTCCTCAACAAGACTGACTGCTCCCACAGGGTAAGAGTAATGCAGAGGATCTGTAACTTACAGTTGTCACTGCAGAACAAGCATGGAAGGATTTCAGGGATCAGCCCCCCCCCCCCCCCCCGAGTGTCCTGTGTAGTCCTGGTTGAAAACCCCAAACATGTAGCTCTTGTGGTTTTTATGTTTCACTAACTTGTTTACAACTTCTTTTATGGAACCAGGTTCAGCAAGAAAATCAAGGACAGCATAAATCCTTATATATACCTACCTTTTGGAACTGGACCCAAAAGTTGCATTGGCATGAGGTTCACGATCATGAACATGAAACTTGCCCTCATCAGAGTCCTGCAGAACTTCTCCTTCAAGCCTTTTAAAGAAACACAGGTCAGAGAAATAACTTTCTGCATAAAGAATGTTTTTCTGGTGTTTTTTTTAAATTAAGGGATATGGAATGGGTGTGGGTGTGGAGGTTCACTTACCCTTAATAACGTGTTCCTTTGGGCAGAGATTCTATTTGGAACTGCAACCTAAGGGTCCTTCAGACTTGAGTGCCACACTGTGGCTTATGAACAACCAACCATAAGGGTTACCTAGAGTCAGTCCAGTTAGCATCACATGATTATGCACAGACCTTTGAACTTGAGCAATATTTTAAATTTCTTTCAAGTCCACTGAAGGGATGGGAAAATGTTGTGCACAGTCATGAGGTACAGTGATTACCACAGGAATTTTGAGCAATGCTCTTCTCCACAACTTACACTCACATGACTGTGGTTCTCAACCCCTGGTTGTATATTGACATCAGTGGCATTCTTTTAAAAATCCTGATGCCCAGGCCATCTCAGACACTCTAACACAATTCACCCAGAGTGTGGCTTTAAAAGTGCCCCCATTGATTCTCATGTACAAGCAAGGTTGAGAATCACTGGTGTGAAGCATGTCTGCCAGATGTGAAGGACTCCCATAGTCCAAGCCATCCTGCCTACTTGGCTCCACCTTCCATGAGCCCCACTCCAGTCAGGCTGTGCTCCCTTTTCATCCCAGTCTGAGCTCTGTGAGTGCTCTGCCCACTCTCCTCTCATCTATTCTCATCCTTCCAGTCCTAGTCAGTCCCCAGACTCCTCCCTGATACCTCCCCATGCACCAGAGCCCATTCCCTCCTCTGTTATGTTGTCAGTTACTACACGCTGCTGTCAAGGGTTGTGGCACTGAACTGAACACTTTGTCATTAATTCATCCAGTCAGTTCTATGTTTTCTTTGTACCCAAGGGTGTCTTTAGCGCTTCATTTTATTCCTTTCTTAAACTCCCACTTGTCACTTTCAGTCATCCAGGAAAATTAACAAGTGATTTGCAGTTGATTTAGAGCTCTGGGATGCAAATTGTAAACAATTTTAATTTTAAAAACTTTGCAAGTAACAATTGTGTAGCTGTTTGGTGTGTGTGTGTGTGTGTGTGTGTGTGTGTGTGTGTGTTTCTGCAGGAGATATATATATACATGCCACGTAAAATTTAAAAAATAACAAGGATCTGGAATCTCCTCTGAAGAGCATAAAGAATAGTTGCCACTGGGGGCGCCTGGGTGGCTCAGTCAGTTAAGCGTTCCATTTCGGCTCAGGTCATGATCTCGCGGTCTGTGAGTTCAAGCCCCGCGTTGGGCACTGTGCTGACAGCTCGGAGCCTGGAGCCTGCTTCAGATTCTGTGTCTCCCTCTCTCTCTGACCCTCCCCCATTCATTCTCTGTCTCGCTCTGTCTCAAAAATAAATAAACGTAAAAAATAATTAAAAAAAAAAAAAAGAACAGTTGTCACTGATTCATAGCCAGCAAGGCTGTACAATAAGGCTTAATTCTAGGACTCCTGCATTTAATATACAGCCCCTGTCTTTAAGTAGGCTTTCTGAGGGAAGAAGAGGAGGATAGAGATGGTCTCCATCTTATTTGTGGCTTTAGGGCACCTGTGTAGCAGACTCGTAAGTGTGTAAAAACAGCGACTCTCCCTGAGAGAAAGCAGGGGTCTGGCTGGGACAGACACTTCCTGAAAGCTCCTGGCCCTCACAGGCTGGCACTTCTCACCTTCCCGAACAATTTGCTTGCCCTTCAGTCAACTGAGATTAAAAGGTGACTCTGCTGGTGGCTCCCCCAAATTTTAGGAGTCACTGGATGAGAATGGGGCTAAAAGTTCAGTCAAAATAGTATTGCTCTTCGGGGTACCTGGGTGGCTTAGTTGGTTGAGCGTCCGACTTCAGCTCAGGTCATGATCTCTCAGTTTGTGAGTTCCAGCCCCGCGTTGGGCTCTGTGCTGACAGCTCAGAGCCTGGAGCCTGCTTCAGATTCTGTGTCTCCCTCTCTCTCTGACCCTCCCCTGCTCATACTCTGTCTCTCTCTGTCTCTCAAAAGTGAATAAACATTAAAAAAATTAAAAAATAATAATAATATTGATCTTGAGAAACTCACCATTTGCACTACACTTGTGAACCAGAAGATGCTAGAGAACAGGCATCATGCTTCATAAAGACTTCCTGCCACCATGAATGAATGGTTCCACTGAAAGAGGTAACAGGATCTTTAGCAGTGAGGTTGGCCATACAATAAAATGTGTAATACCCACTCATGACGACCCCACAAGCTCCAACATATACAAAATTAACTGTGTATCACTTTTCAAGTGGTATAATTTGATGACTAAGAATCTGTTTTAAATTTTAAACACTCATCAATTTTACCTAAAATTTAAATCAAAAAAGAACAAAAGCAAACATGATTTGGTCCAGCCTGGTACAGAGTAGGTGCTCAATAGATATTCTGCTGAATGAGTGATGGATAAATACTACCATGCTCCGGTCTTGACAGCTTATAGAATAAGAGTAAAGAATCCAAAGGGTGGTGGGATTGTAGGCAGATGGTCAAAAGGTACAAATTTCAGTGGTAGCTGAAAGATGTTAAGAGAGTGGATGCTAAGCATTCTCATCTCAAGACAAAATATTTTTTAGGTAACTAAACTTATTGTGGTAATAATTCCATGATATATGTAAGTCAAATCATTATGCTGTATACCTCAAATTTATATACTGTTGTGTGTCAATTATATGTCCCACTAAAACTGGAAAAAAATAACTTAGAAAAAGGATAATAAGGAAACATTACAAAAAAACTTTATATATTTTTCTTTTTTTTAATGTAAAGTGACGATTTATTTTATTTTTTTTTCAATATATGAAATTTATTGTCAGATTGGTTTCCATACAACACCCAGTGCTCATCCCAAAAGGCGCCCTCCTCAATACCCATCACCCACCCTCCCCTCCCTCCCACCCCCCATCAACCCTCAGTTTGTTCTCAGTTTTTAACAGTCTCTTATGCTTTGGCTCTCTCCCACTCTAACCTGTTTTTTTTTTCCTTCCCCTCCCTCATGGGTTTCTGATAAGTTTCTCAGGATCCACATAAAAGTGAAAACATATGGTATCTGTCTTTCTCTGTATGGCTTATTTCACTTAGCATCACACTCTCCAGTTCCATCCACGTTGCTACAAAGGGCCACATTTCGTTCTATCTCATTGCCATGTAGTACTCCATTGTGTATATAAACCACAATTTCTTTATCCATTCATCAGTTGATGGACATTTAGGCTCTTTCCATAATTTGGCTATTGTTGAAAGTGCTGCTATAAACATTGGGGTACAAGTGCCCCTATGCATCAGTACTGCTGTATCCCTTGGGTAAATTCCTAGCAATGCTATTGCTGGGTCATAGGGTAGGTCTATTTTTAATTTTCTGAGGAACCTCCACACTGCTTTCCAGAGCGGCTGCACCAATTTGCATTCCCACCAACAGTGCAAGAGGGTTCCCGTTTCTCCACATCCTCTCCAGCATCTATAGTCTCCTGATTTGTTCATTTTGGCCACTCTGACTGGCGTGAGGTGATATCTGAGTGTGGTTTTGATTTGTATTTCCCTGATGAGGAGCGACGTTGAGCATCTTTTCATGTGCCTGTTGGCCATCCGGATGTCTTCTTTAGAGAAGTGTCTATTCATGTTTTCTGCCCATTTCTTCACTGGGTTATTTGTTTTTCAGGTGTGGAGTTTGGTGAGTTCTTTATAGATTTTGGATACTAGCCCTTTGTCCTATATGTCATTTGCAAATATCTTTTCCCATTCCGTTGGTTGCCTTCTAGTTTTGTTGGTTGTTTCCTTTGCTGTGCAGAAGCTTTTTATCTTCATAAGGTCCCAGTAGTTCATTTTTGCTTTTAATTCCCTTGCCTTTGGGGATGTGTTGAGTAAGAGATTGCGACGGCTGAGGTCAGAGAGGTCTTTTCCTGCTTTCTCCTCTAAGGTTTTGATGGTTTCCTGTCTCACATTCAGGTCCTTTATCTATTTTGAGTTTATTTTTGTGAATGGTGTGAGAAAGTGGTCTAGTTTCAACCTTCTGCATGTTGCTGTCCAGTTCTCCCAGCACCATTTTTTAAAGAGACTGTCTTTTTTCCATTGGATGTTCTTTCCTGCTTTGTCAAAGATGAGTTGGCCATATGTTTGTGGGTCTAGTTCTGGGGTTTCTATTCTATTCCATTGGTCTATGTGTCTGTTTTTGTGCCAATACCATGCTGTCTTGATGATGAAAGCTTTGTAGTAGAGGCTAAAGTCTGGGATTGTGATGCCTCCTGCTTTGGTCTTCTTCTTCAAAATTACTTTGGCTCTTCGGGGCCTTTTGTGGTTCCATATGAATTTTAGGATTGCTTGTTCTAGTTTCGAGAAGAGTGCTGGTGCAATTTTGATTGGGATTGCATTGAATGTGTAGATAGCTTTGGGTAGTATTGACATTTTGACAATATTTATTCTTCCAATCCATGAGCAGGGAATGTCTTTCCATTTCTTTAAATCTTCTTCAATTACCTGCATAAGCTTTCTATAGTTTTCAGCATACAGATCTTTTACATCTTTGGTTAGATTTATTCCTAGGTATTTTATGCTTCTTGGTGCAATTGTGAATGGGATCAGATTCCTTATTTGTCTTTCTGTTGCTTCGTTGTTAGTGTATAAGAATGCAACTGATTTCTGTACATTGATTTTGTATCCTGCAACTTTGCTGAATTCATGTATCAGTTCTAGCAGACTTTTGGTGGAGTCTATCGGATTTTCCATGTATAATATCATGTCATCTACAAAAAGCGAAAGCTTGACTTCATCTTTGCAAATTTTGATGCCTTTCATTTCCTTTTGTTGTCTGATTGCTGATGCTAGCACTTCCAACACTATGTTAAACAACAGCGGTGAGAGTGGGCATCCCTGTCATGTTCCTGATCTCAGGGAAAAAGCTCTCAGTTTTTCCCCATTGAGGATGATGTTAGCTGTGGGCTTTTCATAAATGGCTTTTATGATGTGTAAGTATGTTCCTTCTATCCCGACTTTCTCAAGGGTTTTTATTAAGAAAGGGTGCTGGATTTTGTCAAAGGCCTTTTCTGCATCGATTGATAGGATCATATGGTTCTTCTCTTTTTTTTTTTTTTTTTTTTTTTTTTTTTTTGTTAATGTGATGTATCACGTTGATTGATTTGCGAATGTTGAACCAGCCCTGCATCCCAGGAATGAATCCCACTTGATCATGGTGAATAATTCTTTTTATATGCTGTTGAATTCGATTTGCTAGTATCTTATTGAGAATTTTTGCCTCCATATTCATCAGGGATATTGGCCTGTAGTTCTCTTTTTTTTACTGGGTCTCTGTCTGGTTTAGGAATCAAAGTAATACTGGCTTCATAGAATGAGTCTGGAAGTTTTCCTTCCCTTTCTATTTCTTGGAATAGCTTGAGAAGGATAGGTATTATCTCTGCTTTAAACGTCTGGTAGAACTCCCCTGGGAAGCCATCTCGTCCTGGACTCTTACTTGTTGGGAGATTTTTGATAACCGATTCAATTTCTACACTGGTTATGGGTCTGTTCAAGCTTTCTATTTCCTCCTGATTGAGTTTTGGAAGAGTGTGGGTGTTTAGGAATTTGTCCATTTCTTCCAGGTTGTCCAATTTGTTGGCATTTTATTGTTCATAGTATTCCCTGATAATTGCTTGTATCTCTGAGGGATTGGTTGTAATAATTCCATTCTCATTCATGATTTTATCTATTTGGGTCATCTCCCTTTTCTTTTTGAGAAGCCTGGCTAGAGGTTTATCAATTTTGTTTATTTTTTCAAAAAACCAACTCTTGGTTTCGTTGATCTGCTCTACCGTTTTTTTAGATTCTATATTGTTTATTTCTGCTCTGATCTTTATTATTTCTCTTCTTCTGCTGGGTTTAGGCTGCCTTTGCTGTTCTCCTTCTATTTCCTTTAGGTGTGCTGTTAGATTTTGTATTTGGGATTTTTCTTGTTTCTTGAGATAGGCCTGGATTGCCATGTATTTTCCTCTCAGGACTGCCTTCGCTGCATCCCAAAGCGTTTGGATTGTTGTATTTTCATTTTCGTTTGTTTCCATATATTTTTTAATGTCTTCTCTAATTGTCTGGTTGACCCACTCATTCTTTAGTAGGGTGTTCTTTAACCTCCATGCTTTTGGAGGTTTTCCAGACTTTTTCCTGTGGTTGATTTCAAGCTTCATAGCATTGTGGTCTGAAAGTATGCATGGTATGATTTCAATTCTTGTATATTATGAAGGACTGTTTTGTGACCCAGTATATGATCTATCTTGGAGAATGTTCCATGTGCACTCGAGAAGAAAGTATATTCTGTTGCTTTGGGATGCAGAGTTCTAAATTTATCTGTCAAGTCCATCTGATCCAATGTATCATTCAGGGCCCTTGTTTCTTTATTGACCGTGTGTCTAGATGATCTATTCATTGTTGTAAGTGGAGTGTTAAACTCCCCTGCAATTACCACATTCTTATCAGTAAGGTTGCTTATGTTTATGAATAATTGTTTTATATATTTGGGGGCTCCGGTATTCGGCGCATAGACATTTATAATTGTTAGCTCTTCCTGATGGATAGGCCCTGTAATTATTACATAATACCCTTCTTTGTCTCTTGTTACAGCCTTTAATTTAAAGTCTAGTTTGTCTGATATAAGTATGGCTACTCCAGCTTTCTTTTGGCTCCAGTAGCATGATAAATAGTTCTCCATCCCCTCACTCTCAATCTAAAGGTGTCCTCAGGCCTAAAATGAGTCTCTTGTAGACAGCAAATAGATGGGTCTTGTTTTTTTATCCATTCTGATACCCTATATCTTTTGGTTGGCGCATTTAATCCATTTACATTCAGTGTTATTATAGAAAGATACGGGTTTAGAGTCATTGTGGTGTCTGTATGTTTTATGCTTGTAGTGATGTCTCTGGTACTTTGTCTCACAGGATCCCCCTTAGGATCTCTTGTAGGGCTGGTTTAGTGGTGACAGATTCCTTCAGCTTTTGTTTGTTTGGGAAGACCTTTATCTCTCCTTCTATTCTAAATGACAGACTTGCTGGATAAAGGATTCTCGGCTGCATATTTTTTCTGTTTAGCACACTGTAGATATCGTGCCAAGCCTTTCTGGCCTGCCAAGTTTCAAAGGAGAGATCAGTCATGAGTCTTATAGGTCTCCCTTTATATGTGAGGGCACGTTTATCCCTTGCTGCTTTCAGAATTTTCTCTTTATCCTTGTATTTTGCCAGTTTCACTATGATATGTCGTGCAGAAGATCGATTCAAGTTACGTCTGAAGGGAGTTCTCTGTGCCTCTTGGATTTCAATGCCTTTTTCCTTCCCCAGTTCAGGGAAGTTCTCAGCTATTATTTCTTCAAGTACCCCTTCAGCACCTTTCCCTCTCTCTTCCTCCTCTGGGATACCAATTATGCGTATATTATTTCGTTTTAGTGTATCACTTAGTTCTCTAATTTTCCCCTCATACTCCTGGATTTTTTTATCTCTCTTTTTCTCAGCTTCCTCTTTTTCCATAACTTTATCTTCTAGTTCACCTATTCTCTCCTCTGCCTCTTCAATCCGAGCCATCGTTGTTTCCATTTTGTTTTACATTTTGTTTAAAGCGTTTTTCAGCTCCTCCTGACTGTTCCTTAGTCCCTTGATCTCTGTAGCAAGAGATTCTCTGCTGTCCTCTATACTGTTTTCAAGACCAGCGATTAATTTTATGACTATTATCCTAAATTCACTTTCTGTTATATTATTTAAATCCTTTTTGATCAGTTCATTAGCTGTTGTTATTTCCTGGAGATTCCTATGAGGGGAATTCTTCCGTTTGGTCATTTTGGATAGTCCCTGGAGTGGTGAGGATCTGCAGGGCACTTCCCCTGTGCTGTGGTGTATAACTGGAGTTGGTGGGTGGGCCACAGTCAGACCTGATGTCTGCCCCCAGCCCACCGCTGGGGCCACAGTCAGACTGGTGTGTGCCTTCTCTTCCCCTCTCCTAGGGGCGGGATTCACTGTGAGGTGGTGTGGCCCATCTGGGCTGCTTGCACACTGCCAGGCTTGTGGTGCTGGGGATCTGGCGTATTAGCTGGGGTGGGTAGGCAAGGTGCACAGGGGCAGGAGGGGCAGGCTTAGCTCGCTTCTTCTTAGGTGATCCACTTCAGAAGGGGCCCTGTGGCAGCGGGAGGGAGTCAGATCCTCTGCTGGAGGTTTGGCTCCGCAGAAACACAGCGTTGGGTGTTTGCACGAGCAAGCAAGTTCCCTGGCAGGAACTGGTTCCCTTTGGGATTTTGGCTGGGGGATGGGCGAGGGAGATGGCACTGGCCAGCGCCTTTGTTCCCCACCAAACTGAGCTCTGTTGTCCAGGGGCTCAGCAGTTCTCCCTCCCTTTGTCCTCCAGCCTTCCCATTTTCTGAGCAGAGCTGTTAACTTATGACCTCCCAGACGCTAAGTCGCGCTTGCTGTCGGAACACACTCCATCCGGCCCCTCCGCTTTTGCCAGCCAGACTCGGGGGCTCTGCTTGGCCAGCAGGCTGCCCATCTGCCCCGGCTCCCTCCCGCCAGTCCGTGGAACACGCACCACCTCGCCGCCCTTCCTACCCTCTTCTGTGGACCTCTCGTCTGTGCTTGGCTCTGGAGACTCCATTCTGCTCATCCTCTGGCGGTTTTCTGGGTTTTAGGCAGGTGTAGGTGGAATCTAAGTGATCAGCAGGACGTGCGGTGAGCCCAGCGTCCTCCTACGCCGCCATCTTCCCTCCCTCCTCTCAAAACTTTATATATTTTTGACTGAAATTAAATAGACCACTTCTCTGAAAGACACATGCTATTAAAATTTGTTCAAGGGAAAATAGATAACATGACTGTTCCTACTTCTATTAAAGATGTTAACTGGGGGGCACCTGGGTGGCTCAGTCAGTTGAGCGGCTGACTTCGGCTCGGGTCATGATCTCGCGGTCCGTGAGTTCGAGCCCCGCGTCGGGCTCTGTGCTGACAGCTCAGAGCCTGGAGCCTGTTTCAGATTCTGTGTCTCCCTCGCTCTGACCCTCCCCCATTCATGCTCTGTCTCTCTCTGTCTCAAAAATAAATAAACGTTAAAAAAATTTAAAAAAAAAAAGATGTTAACTGGTAGTTAAGAAAAAGAATCACAGACATACGATGCTGAAAGTAGTATTCATATGTTTGTAATACATTCGTGTCCATTGTGTATCTTGTCTATTTTGCTTCTGTTGTTAGCAGGGCTTCCTTTATTGGTTATCTTTGCACATTTAACTTTTGCAGATTCCCCTGAAATATAGCAGTCAAGGGTTAATTCAATGAGAAAAACCCATTGTTCTCAAGCTTGAGCTGAGAGATGGGAGCGTGAGTGGAGCCTGACTTTCCCTAAGAACTTCCCCTTTGTTCTTCAAGAAGCTGTGTCCCAGAACACCAGAGACTTCAATTTACTTTGTGAGTACAACCCAGAAATGAAGATGGGCTTCGTGTATTGCCTGTGATGGATGACTAGGGATTCCATAGCTTTTGCAGTATCTCTGTGGAGCATTATATAATGTGGAGAGTAAAGAAGGTGACTAATAAATGCCAGACATGTAGACTCAGCCTATATTGTTCACATGCCTATCCCCAGTAGTACCATCTACTCCCCTGAGCACTTATCAAGAATAAAAATTTCTCAACAATTTTATCAACAAACTTTAATGAAAATAAGAATTATTGTAGTGACCATGGTAATAACATACCACGTGTCTTATTTTGAATATTATGTATTAAATATTACACTGCGTGAGTCAATCAACATCCCTTTAGAAAAATATTAACTAATTGGGGTACCTGGATTTTTCAGTGGGTTAGGTGACTGACTCTTGATTTCAGCTCAGGTCACAATCTCATAGTTCATGAGATTGAGCCCCATGTTGGACTCCCTGCTGACAGTGCAGATCCTGCTTGGGATTCTCTCTCTCCCTCTCTCTCTCTGACCCTCCCCTGCTCACTTGCTATTTCTCTTGCTTTATTTATTTATTTATTTATTTATTTATTTATTTATTTAGTATTAACTGATTGGCTTCATGCATATTAAGGGGGACTCTGTAGAAATGAGAAATGATGAGTGAGAGGCAGCGACTGAATGTTTCTGACTATCACAGTCACTGAGTGGGTGGGGCTTGTTCAGAACTCCAACAGTGATAAAATAGGTGAGAGTTAATCCACAGTGACTTTGCCCATTGTTCAGAAAATATATTCATAGTTTAATTCTACTGATTTGGGACCACATTTTTTATAACACTCGATAGGGCAATTACTATTGTATTACTAGTTTTGATTTAATATTTTCATCTCATCTGCCCTGACGTTCAGATAGGTAGGGAACATGCTTTCTCTTCGTGTTCCAGTCTCAGCTCACCATTGTCCTGACACCATGAACATCGAATAAGAGATGACTGATTGGTCAGTAAATTGGGCAAAAAAAGCTAAAAGCTTTTCCATTTCAGTTAGTATCAGGAGCTGTACAGAATTTGTCATTTTCCTCCTCTTCCCTCCCTGCCCCTTCTTTCCCTTCTCCTTTCTTCTCTTCCATTGCCTTTCCTCCCTGGATAACTCAGTCCTAAAGCCAGTAGGTGAGGCACAGCCAGGTTGGCAGCCCCACATGGGCTCCAGAGACAGAGAAAGGAGGCAGAGTAGAGTGGTGACGGTGTCCACATGGAGAACATCCTGGCATGGGTGTGGGAGTACAAGCTAGGTGAGAAGGGTATCCACACAGAGGGGTGGCCTAGTCAGAAGCCAGAGCCTAAATATGGTGTGAACAACCCACATAATATGAAGGGGGTATCTGTGAGGGTTAAGGAATGGAGTGGGGATTAGTTACATAAAGGGGGATTGATCGAATAATAAATATAATAAGGATAATGGAAGTCAGGTTTCACAGTGATGGAAAGGGAGAAAACTAGAATGAATTCTGGAGCCAGAATTACATCGTTGTATTACAGAGTTTATTCCACTTTGAGGCAGGGGTCAGCCATTTGTAACCCATCAGTTGGTCATAGACTGTGCTCCCACACCAGGATGCATAAACTACTAGGTAAGTAGCTTTAGTTTGGCCAAGGGCAATTCTTCAGAGAAATGGAGTAGCTGTGAGCTCATAGCAGACAATACTGTCAGAAACTGGGAGATGAGTGTGTGGCCCAGTGATACCCATCTGATGCCATCCTTCACCACAGACGCTTACAAGTATGGCTTGAACATGTTACTTAATACCTCCATACCTTAGTATGTAGTGCCTCAGATTCCACATCTGCAACCACCATTCTGCTTTCGTCTCTATAAATTTGAATACTCTAAGTACCTCATAGAACTAGAGTCATATACTATTGGTCCTTTTGTGACTAGCTTATTTCTCAGCATAATATCCTCAAGGTTTATCTATTTTGTAACATGTGTCAGAATCCCCTTCCTTTGTCAGGCTGAATAATATTCACCTGACTGCCATTTTCTCAAGTAGGGGTACATGGTCTTGCTGGTGATTGTAAAGTATATGGAACATTAGGTACCCTTTGGAGGCCTTACAGGGCACAGTCATGACTGCTGTGGGCCCTGGACGTATGAGGATTACAAGCCCTGGAAAGGTCCTTCTACCTTGAGTTTTGGGGAGCATGATGTTGGGACTAACTTAGATGATCCCCAACACTGAAATTAGAGCTCTTCCAATCTTGTGTGGGCTTGGCATATTGACACAGCTACTTCAGAAGGGGATGGTCCCTGTGATGTTCTCCAGGGCCTTTGATGAAATCATAGGGCCTAAGGCTGAAATGGGTGACATACAAACATATTTTTTTTCCTGGCATTTTTCACATGAGCACAGAGGCTCAGATGTGCAGCCTCAGGATACAGATGGTCCCCAAATCCTAAGGGGCTGAGAGAGACTCGATGTCTCTCTAATTCACAACAAGGCCACCGAAGGTGTCTCCTAGAAATGTCTATATATACTTTGTGCCGCCATGTTTTCCCTGGCCTTAGATATGGACCCAAGACACTGAGTTCACTGTATTTCCTCAAGAAATGGAAAGCTTACCATCAGCTTTATTTTCCTAGGCAGAGGTCCAAGGATGCTGACTTCCTCCCAGCTCTGCCTTTTCCCTCAACACAGACTTAGGATTTCAGTTGTAATTTATGGAGATGTTTTTGTAATGATCTCTCTGATTTTTGTCTTTCTGGTCCTTTATGGCTGTGTAGTTGTTTTTTGTTTAATTTTTTTAAAATTTATATCCAAGTTAGTTAGCATATAGTGCAACAATGATTTCAAGAGTAGGTTCCTTAATGCCCCTTACCAATTTAACTTATCCCCCCTCCCTCAACCCCTCCAACAACCCTCTGTTCTCTATATTTAACAGTCTCTTATGTTTTCTCCCCCTCCATGTTTTTATATTATTTTTGCATCCCTTCCCTTATTTTCATCTGTTTTGTATCTTAAATTGCTCATATGAGTGAAGTCATATAATATTTGTCTTTCTCTAATTTCACTTAGCATGATACCCTCTAGTTGCATCCACATAGATGCAAATAGCAAGATCTCATTCTTTTTGATTGCTAAGTAATACTCCTTTGTGTATATATACCACATCTTCTTTTTCTCAAATATAATTTATTGTCAAGTTGGCTAACATACAGTGTGTACAATGTGCTCTCCGTTTTGGGAGTAGATTCCCGTCATTCATCGCTTATATACAACACCCAGTGCTCATCCCAACAAGTGCCCTCCTCAATGCTCATCACCCATTTTCCCCTCTCCCCCAACCCCCTATCCACCCTGTTTGTTCTCTGTATTTAAGAGTCTCTTATGGTTTGCCTCCCTCCCTCTCTGTAATTATTTGTCCCCCTTCCCTTCCCCCATGGCCTTCTGTTAAGTTTCTCAAGATCCACATATGAATGAAAACATATGACATCTGTCTTTCTCTGACTTGTTTCACTCAGCCTAATACCTTCCAGTTCCATCTATGTTGCTACAAATGGCATGATTTCATTCTTTCCCATTGCCAAGTAGTATTCCATTGTATATATAAACCACATCTTCTTTACCGATCCATCTGTCAATGGACATTTGGGCTCTTTCCATACTTTGGCTATTGTCACTAGCGTTGCTATAAACATTGGGGTGCATGTGCCCCTTCAAAACAGCACACCTGTATCCCTTGGATAAATACCTAGTAGTATAATTGCTGAGTCATAGGGTAGTTCTACTTTTTAATTTTTTGAGGAACCATCACACTGTTTTCCAGAGTGGCTGCACCAGTTTGCATTCCCACCAACAATGCAAAAGAGATCCTCTTTCTCTGCATCCTTGCCAACATCTGTTGATGCCTGACTTGCCAATGTTAGCCACTCTGACAGGTGTGAGGTGGTATTTCATTGTGGTTTTGATTGTATTTCCCTGATGATGAGTGATGTTGAGCATTTTTTCATGTGCCAGTTGGCCATCTGGATGTCTTTGGAGAAGGGTCTATTCATGTATTCTGTCTATTTCTTCACTGGATTATTTGTTTTTTGGGTGTTGAGTTTGATAAGTTCTTTATAGATTTTGGATACTAACCCTTTATCTGATATGTCATTTGCA
This sequence comes from Panthera pardus, assembly GCF_024362965.1. NCBI lineage: Eukaryota > Metazoa > Chordata > Mammalia > Carnivora > Felidae > Panthera > Panthera pardus. Next base: position 9,426,113 of record NW_026526969.1, on the reverse strand, counting down.
AATATCTTCTCCCATTCCATCAGTTGCTTTTTGGTTTTGCTGATTGTTTCCTTCACCACACAGAAGCTTTTTATTTTGATGAGGTCCCAAATAGTTCATTTTTGCTTTTGTTTCCCTTGCCTCCGGAGACGTGTTGAGTAAGAAGTTGCTGTGACTGAGGACGAATAGGTTTTTGCCTGCTTTCTCCTGGAGGATTTTGATGGCTTCCTGTCCTACATTTAAGTCTTTCATCCATTTTGAGTTTACTTTTGTGTACAGTGTAAGAAAGTGTTCCAGGTTCATTCTTATTCATGTCACTGTCCAGTTTTCCCAGCACCATTTGCTGAAGAGACTGTCTTTATTCCATTGGATATTCTTTCCTGCTTTGTCAAAAATGAGTTGGCCATACATTTGTGGGTCCATTTCTGGGTTTTCTACACTGTTCCATTGATCTGAGTGTCTGTTCTTTTGCCAGTACCCTACTGTCTTCATGATTACAGCTTTGTAGTATAGCTTGAAGTCCGGGATTGTGATGCCTCCTGCTTTGGTTTTCTTTTTCAAGATTGCTTTGGCTATTTGGGGTCTTTTCTGATTCCATACAAATTTTAGGATTGTTTGTTCTAGCTCTGTGAAGAATTCTGGTGTTATTCTGATAGAGATTGCATTGAATAGATAGATTGCTTTGGGTAGTGTTGACATTTTAACAATATTTGTTCTTCCTATCCAGGAGCATGGAATGTGTTTCTTTTTTGTGTTTGTCTTCTTCAATTTCTTTCATAAGCTTTCTATAGTTTTCAGTGTATAGATTTTTCAGCTCTTTGGTTAGATTTATTCCTAGGTATTTTATGGGTTTTGATGCAATTGTAAATGGGATAAATTCCTTGATTTATCTTTCTGTTGCTTCATTTATTGGTGTATAGGAATGCAACCGATTTCTGTGCATTGATTTTATATCCTACAACTTTTGCTGAATTCATGGATCAGTTCTAGAAGTTTTTTTGTGTGATCTTTTGGGTTTTCCATACACAGTATCATGTCATATGTGAAAAGTGAAATTTTTACTTCCTCCTGGACTATGTGGATGCCTTTGATTCCTTTGTGTTGTCTGATTTTTGAGGATAAAACTTCCAATACTATCTTGAATAACAGTGGCAAGAGTGAATATCCCTGCCCTGTCCCTGATCTTAGAGGGAAAGCTTTCAGTTTTTCCCCATTAAGGATAGTATTAACATTGGATTTTTCATATATGGCTTTTATGATCTCGAAGTATGATCCTACTATCCCTATCTTCTTGAGGGTTTTTATCAAGAAAGGCGGCTGTATTTTGTCAAATGCTTTCTCTGCAACTATTGAGAGGATCATATGGTTCTTGTCCTTTCTTTTATTGATGTGATGTATCACACTGATTGTTTTCTGGATCTTAAACCAACCCTGAATCCCAGGTATAAATCCCACTTGGTCATGGTGAATAATTCCTTTAATGTATTGTTGGATCCCATTGGCTAGTATCTTGTTGAGGATTTTTGCATCCATGTTCATCAAGGAAATTGGTATATAGTTCTCCTTTTTAGTGGGGTCTTTGGTTTTGGAATCAAGGTAATGCTGGCTTCACAGAATGAGTTTGGAAGTTTTCCTTCCATTTCTGTTTTTTGGAACAGCTTCAAAAGTAGGTGTTAACTGTTTTTTAAATATTTGGTAGAATTCCCCTACAAAGCCATCTGGTCCTGGACTCTTGTTTTTTGGAGATTTTTTATTACTAATTCAATTCCTTTACCGGTTATGGGTCTGTTCAACTTTTCTATTTCTTCTTGTTTCAGTTTTGATAGTTTATATGTTTCTAGGAATTTGTCCATTTCTTCCAGAATGCCCATTTTATTGGTGCATAACTGTTCATAATATTGTCTTATTATTGTTTGTATTTCTGCTGTGTTGGTTGTGATCTCTCCTCTTTCATTCCTGATTTTGTTTGGGTCTTTTCCTTTTTCTTTTTGATCAAACTGGCTATGGGGTTATCAATTTTGTTAATTCTTTCAAAGAACCACCTCTGGTTTCATTGATCTGTTCTGATTTTTGTTTTGTTTTGTTTTGTTTTGTTTTGTTTTGTTTTGTTTTGATAACATTGATTTCTGCTCTAATCTTTATTATTTCCCATCTTCTGTTGGTTTTGGGTTTTATTTGCTGTCTTTTTCCAGCTTTTTAAGGTGTAAGGTTAGGTGTAAGGTTGTAAGGTGTAAGGTTTAAGGTGTAGGTTGCATATCTGAGAACTTTCTTCCTTCTTTAGAAAGGCCTGGATTGCTATAGACTTCCCTCTTATGACCGCCTTTACTGTGACCCAGAGGTTTGGGGCTGTGGTGTTATCATTTTCATTGGCTTCCATGTACTTTTTAATTTCCTTTTTAACTTCTTGGTTAGCCCATTTATTCTTTAGTAGGATGTTCTTTAGTATCCAAGTATTTGTTATCTTTCCATATTTTTTTCTTGTCGTTGATTTTGAGTTTCATAGTGTTGTGGTCTGAAAATATGCACAGTATGATCTCGATCATTTTGAACTTGTTGAGGGCTGATTTGTATACCAATATGTGATCTATTCTGGAAAATGTTCCATGTGCCCTGAGAAGAATGTGTATTCTGCTGCTTTAGGATAAAAATGTTCTGAATATATCTGTTAGGTCCATCGGGTCCAGTGTGTCATTCAAAGCCATTGTTTCCGGGGCGCCTGGGTGGCGCAGTCGGTTAAGCGTCCGACTTCAGCCAGGTCACGATCTCGCGGTCCGTGAGTTCGAGCCCCGCGTCAGGCTCTGGGCTGATGGCTCGGAGCCTGGAGCCTGTTTCCGATTCTGTGTCTCCCTCTCTCTCTGCCCCTCCCCCGTTCATGCTCTGTCTCTCTCTGTCCCAAAAATAAATAAAAAACGTTGAAAAAAAAAATTAAAAAAAAAAAAAACAAAAACAAAAAACAAAGCCATTGTTTCCTTGTTGATTTTCTGTTTAGATGTCCATTGCTGTAAGTGAGTTGTTGAAGTCCCCTACTATTATAGTATTATTATCAATGAGTTTCTTTACATTTGTGATTAATTGATTTATATATTTGGGGGTCTTCCATGTGGGGCCATAAATGTTTACAATTATTAGATCTTCTTAGTGGATAGACCCCTTAATTATAATACAATGCCCTTATTCATCTCTTGCTACAGTTTTTATTTTAAAATCTAGATTGTCTTGGGTACCTGCGTGGCTCAGCCATTTCATTGTCCAACTTCAGCTCAGGTCATGATCTCACAGTTCATGGGCTCGAGCCCCTCATCAGGCTCTTTGTTGACAGCTCAGAGCCTGGAGCCTGCTTTGGATTCTGTGTCTCCCACTCTCTCTACCCATCCTCCACTCATGCTCTGTCTCTCTCTGTCTCTCAAAAATAAATAAACATTAAAAAAATTAAATCTAGATTGTTTGATATAAGTATAGCTTCTCTGGCTTTCTTTTGGTGACCATTAGCATGATAGATGGTTCTCCATCCCCTTACTTTTGATCTGAAGGTGTCTTTAGGTCTAAAATGGGTTCTTGTAAACAGCATACGTAGATAGATTTTGTTTTCTTATCCATTCTGTTACCCTATGTCTTTTGATTGGAGCGTTTAGTTCATTGACATTTAGAGCAAGTACTGAAAGATATTAATTATTGCCATTGTGTTGCCTGTAGAGTTGGAGTTTCTGGTGTTCTTTAGTCCTTTCTAGTCTTTGCTGCTTTTGGTCTTTTTTTGTTTTGTTTCATCTTTTCTCCCCTCAGAGAGCCCCGTTAAAATTTCTTGCAGGACTGGTTTAGTGGTCACGAACTCCTTTAGTTTTTGTTTTTTGGGAAATTCTTTATCTCTCTTCCTATTTTGAATGACAGTCTTGATGGATAAAGAATTCTTGGCTGCATATTTTTCTGATTCAGCATGTTGAATATATCCTGCCTCTCTTTTTGGCCTGCCAAGTTTCTGTGAATAGGTCTGCTAAGAACCTGATTTGTCTTCCCTTATAGGTTAAGGACTTTTTTTTCCCTTGCTGCTTTCATAATTCTTTCCTTGTCTGTGTATTTTCTGAATTTGACTATTATATGCATTGTTGATGGTTTTTGTTGAATATAATGGGAGTTCTCTGTGCTTCTTACATTTTGATGTCTGTGTCTTTCCCCAGGTTAGGAAAGTTTTCCACTGTGATTTGCTCACATAAAACTTCTACCCCTTTTTCTCTCTTCTTCTTCCTCTGGGACTCCTATGATTTGGATGTTATTCCTTTGTAGTGAGTCACTGAGTTCTCTGATTCTTATATTTTGCTCTTTTGCCTTAGTTTCCCTCTTTTTTTCTGCTTCACTATTCTCCATAATTCTGTCTTCTGTATCACTGATTCCCTTCTCTGCTTCATCTATCCTTGCCACTGTGGCATCCATTTAAGATTGCATCTCTGTTATAGCGTTTTTAATTTCATTCTGACTAGATTTTACTTCTTGTTTCTCTGCAGAAAGGGATTCTATGCTTTTTTAAACCCCAGTTACTATTCCTATTACTGTGATCCTAAATTCTGGTTCAGACATTTTGCTTATATCTGTGTTGATTAAGTTCCTGACTGTCATTCCTGTTCTTTCTTTTGGGGTGAATTCCTTCATTTTGTCATTTTAGAGGAAGAAAATGCATTAATAAAATTAAAAATTAAAATTAAAAAGATTAAAAACAACACAAAAAAATCAAATAAAGTAAGCTAGATCCTAGGTATGTTTTGGTCTGGTTGTTGAAAGAAGCTTGATTGAACATCTCCAAAGGCAAGGGAATTAAAAGCAAAAGTGAATTACTGGGACCTTATGACGATAAAAAGCTTCTGCACAGCAAAGGAAACAACCAACAAAACTAAAAGGCAACCAACGGAATGGGAAAAGATATTTGCAAATGACATATAGGACAAAGGGCTAGTATCCAAAATCTATAAAGAGCTCATCAAACTCCACACCCGAAAAACAAATAACCCAGTGAAGAAATGGGCAGAAAACATGAATAGACACTTCTCTAAAGAAGACATCCGGATGGCCAACAGGCTCATGAAAAGATGCTCAACGTCGCTCCTTATCAGGGAAATACAAATCAAAACCACACTCAGATATCACCTCACGCCAGTCAGAGTGGCCAAAATGAACAAATCAGGAGACTATAGATGCTGGAGAGGATGTGGAGAAACGGGAACCCTCTTGCACTGTTGGTGGGAATGCAAATTGGTGCAGCCGCTCTGGAAAGCAGTGTGGAGGTTCCTCAGAAAATTAAAAATAGACCTACCCTATGACCCAGCAATAGCACTGCTAGGAATTTATCCAAGGGATACAGGAGTACTGATGCATAGGGGCACTTGTACCCCAATGTTTATAGCAGCACTCTCAACAATAGCAAAATTATGGAAAGAGCCTAAATGTCCATCAACTGATGAATGGATAAAGAAATTGTGGTTTATATACACAATGGAATACTACGTGGCAATGAGAAAAAATGAAATATGGCCTTTTGTAGCAACGTGGATGGAACTGGAGAGTGTGATGCTAAGTGAAATAAGCCATACAGAGAAAGACAGATACCATATGGTTTCACTCTTATGTGGATCCTGAGAAACGTAACAGAAACCCATGGGGGAGGGGAAGGAAAAAAAAAAAAAGAGGTTAGAGTGGGAGAGAGCCAAAGCATAAGAGACTGTTAAAAACTGAGAACAAACTGAGGGTTGATGGGGGGTGGGAGGGAGGGCAGGGTGGGTGATGGTTATTGAGGAGGGCACCTTTTGGGATGAGCACTGGGTGTTGTATGGAAACCAATTTGATAGTAAATTTCAAATATTAAAAAAAAAAAAGAAAGAAGCTTGATTGAATAGAGGGGAAAAAAGGAAAGAAGAGAAAAGAAAAAAAAAGTAAGAAAGCATTAAAAAAATTTTAATCTATACAGTGAAATAGAATAAAATGAATTGAAGAAGGTAAAATAGAATAAAAAATCAGTTCACAAAAAAGTAAAAAATATAGTAAAAAAAATTTTAATGTATCTAAAATCAGAAAATAAAAAATAAATGTCTTCTCTTTCTATATCCAAAAATAAGAAAAGAAACAAATAAAGAAACAAATAGATGGACAAGAGAACAGTATGAAATCTGGATGAAATTACATCCAGTTTCCCCTAGAAGTCAAACTATGAAGTACTTTATAATCCATACACTAACCAGATGAAGAGCCTTGTAGTGGTCCTGTAAGGCTTCATTGGTAAAGTTGGACAGCGCTTGGTGTAATGGATCCATTCTCCAATAGGTGGTGCTGCTTACCTTACTGGAGTGGATCGGTGTGGCATGCGTGGTCACGTGTGCACATGAATGGGAAAGCTGAAAATGGCATCACTCAGCTTCCCAGTCTCCAGCTCCAGAACTCTGTGCTCTCACCTACTGACAATCAAGCACCCCTCCTTTTTCCATGCCTTCCACCCACTCCTAGCTTCCTCACTGTTTGCATCCTAGCCATCAACCTGCCAGGCAGCACCTCCCTTCTGAATTTTATCTCAGATGGGGCTGTGTTTCCAAACCCCTCACCTCTGAGGGCCCTGTGCCTGGAACATGCTCTTGGCCCTCTGGGGCACAGTCTCATAGACCAATGGCTGGGTGCCAACTTACCCCAGGAATGTTCCTGAGATCGTGCTGCTGCAGAGGTTCAGAAGTTGTGGCTGGGTGTCAGCTTGCTCCAGAATAAGTTCATGTGATCGTCTAGCAGTAGCGGTTCAGGTAAATCACAACACACAACCAGCACCAGGTTTCGCCGCACCCTGGCGTCTTTGTTCCAATACCAGCAATCATGTTCTATAGGGGCGTCTTTGTTCCAATACTAGCAATCATGTTCTATAGGGTCCGCTGGGACCTTTGCCTGTGGGAAGGCCATATGGCCTCTACCACATGCCCTGATAACAGGGGAACTGCTTCTCCCCGTGTGGCCCATGGACCTCTTGGATCTTGCTGCCTGCTCCTGGAGATTTGCCCTTCCCACCAGAGCACTACCAGGTAATGAGCTGTGAAATTTCCGACGCTGCTCTCCCCTGTTTATAGAGTCCTAATGGTATTGAAACCCTCTCCTTTCTCCATTCTCCCTTTCTTATTAAAGTCACTTGTGGGTGTTTCCACTCTCTCTTTCTCTCCAGCTACTTTCAGGGGGAGTGTTTTTCCTGTACTCTCCCCCCTTTCTCTGTCCTCTCTACACAAATACAGCTCCCTACACTCTGCAGCTTCTCTCTCCCCCAGTTCACTCTCTGCACCCTGTACCTGTCAAGTTTGTGTCTCAAGTTATGCAGTCTGTTGTGTTAACCCTCAGATCAATTTTCTACATGTTCAAAATTGTCTGATGCTGATCTAGCTGCACTTCAGGGATGAGAGAAGAGAGAACTTCCATGCTGCTCTGCCATCTTGGCCCATCCTCCTCTAGGACTCTTGTTTAAATTTTTTTAAATGTTTATTTATTTTTGAGAGAGAGGCAGAGCACGAATAGGAAGGGGCAGAGAAAGCAGAAGCCACAGAATCCAAAGCAGCCTCCAGGCTCTGAGCTGTCAGCACAGAGCCCAAAGTGGGGCTCGAACCCAAAAACCTTGAGATCGTGACCTGAGCTGAAGTCAGATGCCCAACCAACTGAGCCACCCAGGTGCCCTTCTAACACTCTTATTTAAAAACAAGGAGGGGGCACCTTGGTGGCTCAGTCAATTGAGCATCTAACTTTGGCTTGGGTCATGATATTGCAGTTCATGAGTTTGAGCCCCACATCAGGCTCACTGACATCAGTGCAGAGCCCACTTTGAATCTTCTGCCCCCTCTCTCTCTGCCCCTCCCCCATTCATGCTCTCTCTCTCTCTCTCTCTCTCAAAAATAAACATTTTTAATAAAATAAAAAATAATAATAATAAAAACAAGAACAAGACAAAAATGATCATTTTGCCACAATTTGGTAATGTCAATCTCCAAATAAGTATATGAAATAGTTTTTCAATGCATAAGTAATAACCATATTAAATATATAGCATTAAAAATATTCTAATAACATAACAACACATTTAAAATATTTATTAATAACCCACAAGAAGTGTGCAAGTCTAATATAAAGAAAAATTCTGATTTAATTATGAATATAAAATAGTTTTTGAATAAACAAAGGGCTTACATTATTTACTGATAAGAAAACTCAGAAATGGAAAGATACATAAACTAAGTTAATTTGTAAGCTGAATACATTTCACATTGAAATTTCATTGAGGGGCTCCTGGGTGGCTCAGTCAGTTAAGCATCCAACTTTGGCTCAGGTCATGATCTCACAGTTCTTGGGTTCAAGCCCCACGTTGGGCTCTGTGCTGACAGCTCAGAGCCTGGAGTCTATTCACATTCCACGTCTCCCTCTCTCTCTCTGCCCTCCCCTGCTTATGTGCTCGCGCTCTCTCTCTCTGTCTTTCTCTCTCTGTAATAAATAAATAAATAAACATTAAAAAAAAGAAACTTCATTGAAAATGAAGACCTTTACATAATATAAGGTTGACATACAGAATAATTTAGAGAAAATATTGAAAGATAATTTTAACAGATGGGAGACTTTTATTGCCAGATATTAAAATGTATTTTTAAACTTTAACAATAAAGAAATGAGATACTACACAAAAATACACATTTATATATGGAACAGAACATATAGTTGAGAATTATGTCTAATAACAAATCAATAGGCAAAATGACTAATAATATCAAACATTTGTATCCTATTTATTAGGTGCTAGGCACAGTTCCAAATGCTTTCATACTCATTCTTTTTTTCATTAAAAAAAAAAAAAACCCTACGGGGGTTAGTGTTATCATCATTACCATTACTTAGAGTTTACTATGAGTATAAGTTTTTAAAAGTTAAACCCATGACTCAAAAATATAGAGTAAACACATCAAAGATTTTATTCAGCTAATTAATTAATGTGGGATCAATGAGAGAAAATGACTTCCAAGAGCTTTTGTAAAACAGGTTTATATAATTAATCAGTAAAAGCATTTTTGACAACACAACATCAATGAAAGAATGTTAGAATAAGATTTCTAAGTCAGATAGAAAAATGGATAGAAAAATGTCCTACAGGACAATAAAACCATAATCTTTGGGTTTGTCTTTCTCCCAGACAGAAATCAGGCTAACAGGTAACTTCACAGTGAGTTCTAATCAATAGTAACTCGCAAAGTCAAACAGATACATTCTGTTAGATAAATAAATAAGCCATGTGTTGTCTTGTTAAACAATGCTGCAATATGTCATTGAATGGGCATTCAGCCATCCCTTTAGGTTATTTCCACATTTTGAATCATTTTTTATTAACAAAATTAATTAGTAAGATCAAACTCCTAGTAAATAGACAAGCCTGAATTTGAATATTGTTCTAAATCCAAATCTGGTTCTCTTCTAAATAAGCCACACTGCCATTGAACATCTCCAGCCTAGTGATATAAGCAGGCAAGTAAAGAAAAAGTGTAATAGAGTGTAAAAAGTAATTATAGAAATATAAATAGGATGTTTTGGGGAAATATGTAGTATATAATCCTTAAATGGGCAAGGCATGCTTCTCAGGTGAAATAATTCAAGCTCAGTTAGAGACAGGTGTTTATAATTAGTCAGTCAGGTATAGAAGGGAAGAAATGGTGTCCCAAGAAGAGGAGAAAGTATGTGTTATACACCCAGGTATGAGGATAATGGAGCATTTTGAGATTTAAAGATAGATTTCTTTGAAGATTTTGATATAATGTTGAAAGAAACAGACTCTTAACTATAGAGAGCAAACTGATGGTTACCAGAGGGAAGGGAGTGGGAGGATGGGTAAAAATAGGTGATGGGGATTAAGGAGTGCATTTGTTGTGATGAGCACTGAATAATGTACAGAAGTGTTGAATCACTGTATTGTAAACCTGAAAGTAATATAACACTGTATGCTAACTATACTGGAATCAAAATTTTAAAAACTTAATAAAAACTAAAGATATCGAAGGGCTACCCACCCCCAAAATGCAGAAGTTCCAGGCAGGTTTACATGGGAATTCTATCAAGCCTCCAGGAAACTGGTAAGTTTCACTCAATTTGAACTCTACCGTAAAATTAAAGAGAAAGAAAGGTTCAGGAATTTTGTTGTTTTTATTTATTATAATTCAATATAAAATTGATGCCAGGGTACCTGGCTGGCTCAGTCTGAAGAGCATGTGACTCTTGATCTTGGAGTCGTGAGTTCGAACTCCACGTTAGGTGTAGAAAGTACTAACAAAAAATAAACTTCATTTTTAAAAACCCTCCATTTTCTAAATAAATAAATAAATAATAAAACCGATGCCAATATTTGAACTACTTTGAACTCACTTCTTCCTGACTCTAAGTTAAATGTTCTTTCAAGTTATTGCGTTTGAAAACATTGAAAAACTCCCAGTTGACTGTGGTGTGCTGTTTCTTTAATATACTTGATGATATTTTCTAATATTTAAAATTAACTTATTAGCATTTTATAAGTGAGGTTGGCCTGTAGTCTTCTTTTTAATAATAAATTTATTATATTAAATCTTGAGAAATTCCTCTTCAGAAAAAAAATACAGAGACTTCTCTAAGTCCTATAATTCTAAGAATCACAGCTTTGTCAGAGAAAAGGCTGTAGTGAATATTAAAATTCGCAAAAGATGTGTAATGAAAAATCCCAGGCTTTGGAGTCGGACAGTCCTGAGTAGGGCCAGGACTAGGGCAAGGTGAGGTGCCTGGGGTACAAAATTTAAGTAGGCACTCACTCTCCAGGTCCTGCAAGGGCACAAGTGGCACCTGAAAGTGAGCCCCTCTGGCGTCTCATTTGCTTTACCCTGGTCAGACCCCCTGGATCTTAGCCCTGCCTTCACTACCTCCACGATCTTAGGTGAGTTACTTGAGCTCTTCAAGCCTCAATTATTTTGTTCTGCAAAATGGGTTTGATACTATCTATCTACCTCACAATACTGTGTGAGAATTAAGTGAGATATATGATATATCAAGCAGACTGCCTGGAATATTACAGGTGCACGTCCAATTTAGTTTCTTTATCCTCTCCACCTTACCATCTCAAAAATGGTGTTACAGGGGAAGCAGGTAGAACCCAAATAACAATGAACCTGTTATGCATTATTAGGAGTTTAGACTCTCTCTAGAACAGTGGTTCTCAAACCTATAGCAACAGCATCAGCATCATTTTGGGATTTACTATTAGAACTGTAAATTCCGAGTTTCTGAATCAGAAACTCCTGTGGTAGGATCCAGCAAACTGCTTTAACAAGCCCTCCAGATGATTCTAATACTCATTAATGTTTGAGAGTTGCTGCTCTAGCTGAACATGGGAATGATTGTGGGATTTTTAAGCAAGAAAGTAATATGAAAGAAACATCAGTAGGTGTTGATTGAATGGATGAGAGATGAGAAATAGTTAAGACAAGATAGGGAGACTCATCAGGGAGTTGTTTTGTTAAAATAGAAACTATTCAAATTAGTGGAAGTGATAATGGGAGGTAGGTTTTCAATTACTTGGATAGCAGAAATAATGTAAATTTGAAGCTTCATAAGTGAGAATTTTTGTCTTGTCATCTCTATATCTACAGAACTTGGGATATTAACTGTGTCACTGTAGGTTATCAATAAATGCTTGTTTCTGAGTGACTGAATCCAGGATATGTCCTACTCTACCTATATTTAAGTGATATAGTTGGGTGTGATTTTTCTTTGTAAGAAAAAACTTGTTTCCTTGCATATGGGAGATGAACAAAAGAGGAGATTTAGGGCTGCTTGGTCCTTGATATACCAAGAAAAAATAGACATCGTTAACCTGGAGTTTTTCTTTCTGAAGCATTCCTTTATTTGGTGTACAATTGTAACAGTTTGGCCAAATACGAATATGTGGGAAGCTCATGAGATTCACTGAATCCAAGATTATGGCACGTTGTTTTTATTGGCAGATATGAAGCAATATATAGTGTCCGAACAATCAATACCCAAATAGTGGTCGAGATCATTGCCTCTCAGAGATTGTGACTTTCTTGTGCTATGAAGATCTTATGGGGATGATACTTGCCTGTGCAGCCCTTTGTCTGTCTGTCCTTACAGCTGTGGTTCTTGGGATTTTTATGAAATATAGAGAAACTCTCATAGTCAAAGCTAATAACTGAGCTCTTAGCTACATCCTATTCATCTCCCTCATCTTGTGCTTCTCTGCTCCTTACTCTTCATTGGCCATCCCAACACTGCCAGCTGCATCCTCCAACAGATAACATTTGGAGTCAAATTCACTGTGGCTATTTCCACCATTTTGGCAAACCATCACTGTAGTTCTGGCTTTCAAGATCACAACACCAGGGAGAAATGTGAGGCAGTAGTTACTATCTGGGGCACCTGATTCTATCATCCCCATCTGCTTGGTGATTCAAGTGACTTTCTGTGTAGTCTGGTTGGGAACCTCTCCCCCTTTCGTTGACCTAGGTGCACAGTCGAAGCCTACCTTCCCTATTGTGTGCACTAGGGCTCTATCATTATGTTCTACTTTTCCTTAGGTTATTTGGGTTCCTTGGCCCTTGCAAGCTTCACCTTGATTTTCCTGGCCAGGAGGCTGCCTGACATTTTCAATGAAGCCAACTTCGTGACATTCAGCATGTTGGTGTTCTGTAGTGTCTGGATCACATTCCGCCCTGTGTATAATAGCACCAAAGGGAAGGTGATGGCAGCCGTGGAGATCTTTTCTATCTTGGCTCCCATTGCTGGGTTACTAGGATGCATCTTTGCCCCAAAATGCCATAATATTCTTCTAAAACTAGATAGGAATACCTTGCCAGAATTAAGGGGTAAAAACAAACTCTAGGGGAACACAAATTTTCTAAGGCTCTACTTCATGGACTTCATAAAACATTTAGAAAGGTCGAAAATTAAGCAATACTATAGAGTCCTCTCCCCACACCTTGCCATGGATACATAAATGTTCTAACATCATTTTCCCCTGATTTGAGACACTGTGGTTGTTACAAACTAAATTTCTGTATATAAATCTGTGTGTTTTGGGTTCACTATTCTTTCACTGATTCTTTCCCTGAATGAATACCACACTAATTTCTGGATTTCATAGCATGTTCTGACAGCTGATAGCACCTACTCTTCATTGTTGCTCTTTTTTAGTTATTTTGTGCTTATTCTTGCAGATTTTCTCTTTGACCTAACTTTTTGATTTGTCTTGCCAAATTTCACAATGCATACTAAGAAATTTAGATTATAATAATTTTTAATTTAAAGATTACTTTGTAAAGAACTGACCCCTTTGCAATAAAGTTTCCCACGTAGGAATGTGCTTTATCTCCATTTTCATTTTCATTTTATTTATTAATGTTTTGTTATATTTTTTGACTTGTTCTTTGAGCTAAGTAATGTATTGTTTTTTGTACATTTCTTGAGCTTACTTGTTGGTTCCAATTAATTGTAAGTTGATTCTCTTGGATGTCTGTGGTATGAAAATTAATATAATAAAATGTTTCTGCTCGTTTTATTATTTCTTATTATATTGGCAAGATTATATAATGCTTAATAGTAGTAGCAGTTATGGGCTTTGTATTGTTCTTGGCTTTAGTGGGAATGTTTCTGATATTTTTTAGATTAAAATTTACATTGTGGTAGGTTTTAGAATCATACTTTTTAAAATCCAAATAAATATTTCATTAATGATGAAAGTGCTCTGTATTCAACCTAACCTAATTTTTTACATAAGTTTTAAAAATTATATGGAAATGCACATAACAGAATTTACTACCTTAACCATTTTTAAATGTTCAGTTCAATGGTGTTAAGTATTTTCATATTGTGTGCCATGTATCTCCATAATTAATGGACATAATGCCGGCCAGGTCCAACCATGTTGCTGCAAATGGCAGGGTTTCCTTCTTTTTATGGCTGAATACTATTCCAGTGTGTGTGTGTGTGTGTGTGTGTGTGTGTGTGTGTGTGTACGTGTGTACATTTTCTTGATCCATTAATCCATAGATGGACTTTTAGGTTTTTTCTATGTCTTGGCTATTATAAATAATCTGCAATGAACATGGGGATACAGATATCTTTTTGTGATAGTGATTTCACTTCCTTTGGATATATACCCAGAAGTGGAATTGCTGGATTATATTGTAGTTCTATTTTTAAGTTTTTTAGGAACCTCCATACTGTTTTCAATTGTAGCTATACCACTTTACGTTCCCACCAACAGTGCACAAGTGTTCCCTTTTCTCATTTTCTCCACATCCTCACCAGCACTTATCTCTTGTCTTTTTGGTAACAGCCATTGTAACAGTATGAGAGAGTATCTCATTGTGGTTTTGATTTGTGTTTACCTGATGCTTAAGGATGTTGAGTACCTTTTCATGTACCTGTTGGTCATTCATATATCTTCTTTGGAAACTGTTTAGTTCTTCTGCCCATTTTTATTTTTATTTATTTTTTTAACTTACATCCAAGTTAGTTAGCATATAGTGCAACAATGATTTCAGGAGTAGATTCACTAATGTCCCGTACTCATTTAGCCCATCCCCCCTCCCACAACCCTCCTCTGCCCATTTTTAAATCAGATTGTTTGTTTTCTTGCTATTGACTTACATGAGTTCCTTACAAATTTTGGATGTTAACCTCTTATCAGATATATGATTTCCAAATATTTCCTCCCACTCTGTAGGTTGCCTTTTCATTTTGTTGATAATTTTCCTTGCTGTGCAGAAGTTTTCTGATTTAATATAGTCCCACTTGTTTGTTTTGCTTCTGTTGCCTTTACTTTGTTACCAAATCCAAAAACCCATTACCAAAACTGATGTCAAGGAGACCACCCCCTATGTTTTCTTCTAATAGTTTTATGGTTTCAGGTCTGACTTCCAAGTCTTTAATCCAATTTGTGTTGATTTTTTTCCTAATCATATCCCTAATGATTAGTGATGTTGAGCATCTTTTCATGTGCTTATTGTCTATTTGCATAACTTGCTTGGAGAAATGTCTATCCAAGTCCTTTACTCATTTTTTAATCTGGTTATTTTGTTGTTGTTGTTGTTGTTGTTGTTGTTGTTGTTGTTGAGTTGTAGTCATTCTTTATACATTCTGAATATTAACTCCCTTCAGATGTATGGCTTATAAATATTTTCTCTTATTTCATAGGTTGACTTTTCACTCTGTTGATTGTGTCCTTAGGTGAATAGAAGTTTTAAATTTTGGTGTAGTCCCATTTACCTATGTTTACTTTTGTTGTTTGTGCTTCTTGTGTCATATCCAAAATATCATTGGTAAATCCAATGCCATGAAGCTTTCCCCCTATGTCTATTCTACAAGTTTTATAATTTTAACTCTTAGATTAGGTTTTTGATACATTTTTAGTTAATTTTTGTATATGGTGTAACTTAAAGGTCCAACTTCATTCTGATTACAATAGCAATCAAAAATAATACTTCAGAATGGACTTAAACAAGAAAATGAAAGATTTGTACACTGAAAAATATAAACCACTCCTGAAAGAAATTAAAAAGACAAATAAAAAGATACCTTGTGTTCATGAATTTGAAGACTTGATATTTTAAGACATCCATACTACCCAAAGTGATCTACAGAGTCAATGCCATCGCTATCAAAATCCTAATGACATTTTTTTTCAGAAATAGAAAAATCTATCCTAAAATTCATATGGAATCAAGGGACCCCAAATAGCCAAAACAATCCTGAAAAGGAATAAAACTGGAGAAATCACACTTCCTGATTTCAAAAGTTACTACAAAGTTATAGTTATCACAAAAGTGTGATACTGGCATAAAGATAGACATATAGACCAATGGGACAGAATACAGAGCACAAGAAGCAACCCTCAGATACATGGCCAAATGATTTTCAACAAGGATGCCAAGATCCTTCAATGGTGAAAAGACAGTCTTTTCAATAAGTGATGCCAGGAAAACTGGATATTCACATGCAAAAGAATGAAGTTGAACCTTTACCTTACACCATATACAAAATTTAACTGAAAATGTATCAAAATTCTAATGTAAGACTTAAGACAATAAACATAAGGGGAAACCTTCATGATATTTGCCAATAATTTCTTGGATATGACACCCAAAGCACATGCAACAAAGGTAAAAATAGGTAAGTTGGAATACCTCAAAATTTAAAACTTCTGTTCATCAAAGGACACAATTAACAGAGTGAAAATGCAACCTATGGAATGAGAGAAAATATTTATAAGCCACATATCTGAAAAGGGGTTAATATCTGGAATATATAAAGTGATGATAATAATGTAGTGTTAAATCTCTTCTCAAGGGGAGCCTATATAAAACTATGTTATTTACTTTTGACAGGTGCTAGCATTGCATGAATACCCTCCATAGAGTTGGCCTAAATTGTTTCATTCCCAAATAATCTTATAGCATCCCTGACAAGGCCATAGTTGTATGTGTAGAAAGAGAGGTAGCAGAACAACCACCTCTAGCTAATTGGGATTGTGAACTCACTGTTTGTGCAAAACACTTGAGCCTTCAGAAACAACCCAGGCACAGTTTCTATAAAAATCAATTCCACTTGGGGTGCCTGGGTGGCTCAGTCGGTTAAGCATCCAACTCTTGGTTTCAGCTCAGGTCATGATCTCATGGATCGTGAGTTCGAGCCCCATGTCAGGCTCTGCACTGACAGTACAGAAACTGCTTGAGATCCTCTCTCTCTCTCTCTCTCTCTCTCTCTCTCTCTCTCTCTCTGCCTCTTCCCTGCTCTTTCTTTCTCTCAAAATAAATAAATAAACTTAAAAAAATCATTTCCACTTGATACTGGAATGTTACAAGGTAAATCCAGTCTTAGGGCTAGATGGATAAGAAGGCACCCAACTGGTGGCTCATCTTATAGAATGCCAAAAAGCTGTTTCTGAAAAGGAAAATACTTTCTTGTGAAAAAAAGGCATAACTTTGCTCTCAAAGTGTTATTCTTCTTGAAGATGGTCCCAGGGCTTCACGACTTTTTTCAACTAATAAGGAAGTAAGATATAGAAATTTTCCTCACTTTGGAATCCCTCAGATCATTAGATCTCAGAAAAATTCACTGAGATGTCAGATCTCTTTGCATTTGCATGGGATTAACATCTGGCTGTCTGAAACAAATGAGTCTTGCCAAGCCATCTACTGTATTATTCATTTTTATAATCTCTTCCCCTTTCTGAGTTAAATATCATTAATGTCATGTGAGATAGTTAAAACAATCTACATTCTTTTCATTTATTAATTTATGCAACAAATAGCTGTTGCACACTTACTTCATGTCAGGCTCTTTTCTTGGCTCTACTGAGACAATAGTAAACAAAGTAAAGTCCTTGCCCTCGGTTTCTCATGTTCTAGTAAGACAAACAATAAGTATAATATAATATAATATGCAAAATTATGCAAAATAGTATTATAAAGTTGAAGCAGGGGACAGAGGATGCAGACTGCTGTTTTAGATATGGTAGTCAGGGAAGCACATTTTGGCAAGGCTACATTTTTAAAGAAATCAAAAGGAAATGAGGGAGCGTCTAGTAATTTCAAGAGTTGATCTTGGATTTCTTAGCCTCCAGAACAATGAGAAAATAAAATGCTTGTTGTCTAAGCTGCCTAGTGTATGGTATTTTTGTTATAGCAGCCCAAATGGGCCAAGATAGTGCTCTACAGTGCTTAGGTGCCTGAGACCACAAGAATACTGGAATTATATGCTAACCACTTGATTTTGGCAATAGTCATCAGGTATCTGGAGCCTTGAAAAGTCTTAGAGGTTTACACAGATCGGCTAAGGAGTTTATCCCATTCCACTCTTTTTTTTTAACATTTTATTATATTTTAAAGCTTATTTATTTATTTTGAGAGAAAGTGTGAGAAAGAGTAAGACGGGAAAAGGATAGAAAGAATCCCAAGCAGGGTCTGTGCTCTCTGCCCCAACACAGGGCTCAATCTCATGAACCGTGAGTTCATGACCTGAACTGAAATCAAGAGTCAGAGGCTTAACTGACTGAGCCACCCAGCACCCCCCATTCCACTCTTATACTCAGGATAACTGCAATTGCCATCTCTGAGTGAGAATCTCCCTCCCCATCACTCCTCTCAGAGCCTTGGCTACATCCTTATTCCGGAGAGTATAAATCAAAGGATTCAGGGTAGGAGTAATGATGCTATAGAACACAGAACCAACTTTGTCTTGCAGTGGAGTTCTCTGGGACCTGGGCCTCATATATGAGAAGACGCAGGCACCAAACCAAAAGGAAACCACAATGAGGTGAGAGCTACAAGTGGCAAAAGCATTTCTCTTACTCCCAGCTGAACGCATCTGAATGACACTGTGGAGAATGAAGGCATACGATGTAGAAATGAAGAGGGTGGGGAGGAGGAGAAGTACAATGCTGATGATGTACACTATGGTCTCATATACAGTGATGTCTCCACACACCAACTTCAAAATAGCTGGAAACTCGCAATAGAAGTGGTGGATTTTTCGAGACCCACAGAAAGGTAAGTGCATCAAGATCACTGTGTGAATTAGAGAGTTTATGGATGCTCCCAACCACGACATGACCACCATCATCAGTCCCACCTTTCTGTTCATGAGAACAGTATAGCGAAGTGGATGACAGATGGCAACATAGCGGTCATAAGACATGAGAGCTAAGAGAAGACACTCAGCACCACCCAGAGACAAATACAGGAAGTGCTGGGTTGCACAGCCCACAAAGGAGATGGTCTTCTTGCCAGATAGGTAGTTGGTAGCCATCTTGGGGATGGTTGTGGAGACATGCATCAGATCCATGAGGGAGAGCTGGCTGAGCAGGAAGTACATGGGTGTATGAAGCCGAGCATCAGCACAGATGAGGAGAATAGTGAGCATGTTGCCACTCACCGCAATAAGGAAGACCACTATGGTTAAAGAGAAAAGGAAAAGATGGGTGAGAGAGTCATCAAAGAGCCCTTCAAGGATGAAGTCTGCCAGAGAGGTCTGATTCCTCTGCCACATGTCCCCTTTCTCAATCCTGGGGAAAGAGGAAAGAGATGAGTGTGATATCAGAAATACCGGGGTTCAGCACACCTGACAGTAAGCACCTTTTAATCTAGCAAAGAATTTGAGAAGAGAATTTTTTTCTATTTCTGATTATTCAACAGCTCTAATTATTGAAATAAACTTTTAGAAAAAGAACTCAAATCTCTCTTCACAAACGTGATTAACTCTGAAAATCCAGAATATCTACATTCTGTTAAGTGCCATTCTTCAAAACAGAGTCTCTCCTCATTAAGGAAGAAGTGTGTGTATGTGTGTGTGTGTGTGTGTGTGTGTATACACATAAGGAAGAAATATATATATATACACATACATGTGTATATACACATATATTTTTATACACATATATGATGTATATTTTATATATTTTATATACCTCATATACGTGTATTTTTATACACATTATATATGTGTATATCTTTACACACATATGCTTTTATATGTGTATATATACTTTATGTGCACTAAATTTTATATACTTTATATAGATACTTATGAGCATGTGTACTTTTTTATAAGTATAAATATAAACATATACATTTAGTGGATTGTACAAAAATTTGGCCTTACACAGTTGTGAAAGCTGGTTAAGCTGTCTATATAAGGTTGTCACCTTTGTGTCTGATCGTGGAACTTGAGGTCTGTAGGGCAAGTGGTAAGGAAGGGAAAATGGATGTAAAGGGTGGTAGATCAAGGGCAGACTGGAATATACAAGCCTGAGCTACAACCGCACAAGGGCAGACTGAAACCCATGTCAGTTCTTGTTGTCTCTGGAATTGGGGGATGTGGTTATTTGGAAGAAGCAGGGGCTCTTCCTAATGAGGCTAAACATGCACACCTGGCCCAGAAATCAGAGAGGATAAGTTAGGAGGATCCAGGGAAACACAGAGCAATCGCGGGCCCAACAGCTGCTTTCACACCAATGAGATTAAGTCAGCAGATCAGCAACCACATATGTAAACTACAAAATGGCTACTTCCTTTATGCCCTCTAAATCTCCCTTAGAATCTCTCCTATGGCCCATCTTCACCAGAAAAGCACAAAAATGGGAATTCTGGGAAGTATAATTCACCCTAGCAAAGAGGACATATTACAAAACCACCAGAGCCCACCCTCTGTTGGCTGGACATTCATACACATTTCCTTAAAGCCAATGAACACAACAAAGTCATTCTTCTTCCTAACATAACTATCCTGCATACAACTAAAAATGTGCAAAATATTTGTATAAAAATAGGGAAGAAATACCCATTACTATCGTCCACAAAATAAGTCATCCTATCCAAGCACCAATGCATTCTGTGGACCACAGTTAGCACTTTCAGTCACTCCTGTTCATGTCAATGGACTCACAAGCAAAGTAGCCATGGCAACAGGGATGGTGGTTATGCATGGGCTCAGCAACATGGACCTCTACTCACCGAAGCGGGTCTAGCTACAACCACTGCTGGGTGCCCAGTCGGCCAACAGCAGAGACCAACACGGAGTCTCTGATAAGGCAGCATTCACCAAAGGAATCAGCCAGCTACCTGGTGGCACACTGATTATGTTGGACTGCTTCCAATGCGGAAGGGACAATACTGTGTTCTTACTGGAATAGACACTTACTCTGGATATGGTTTCATCTTTCTTGCCTATAGTGCTACTGGCACAACTACCACCTGCAGACTTATAGAATACTTTATTCAACATGATGGTATTCCAAGAAGCATGGCTTCTGAATAAGAAATTCATTTCACAATAAATGAAGTGTGGGATTGGGGCCATGCTCATGGAATCTACTGGACTTACCACAGTTTCCACCATCCTCAAACAACTGGCTTGATAGAATGGTAGAACAACAGCCTTTTGAAAACTCAGTAACAACACAATGGAGCGATGTCCTCCAGAATGTGGTATGTGCTCTAAGTCTGCATCCAGCTTAGAGTGCTGTTTCTCCTATTGCAAGGGTTCACTGGACCAGGAATCAAGAGGTAGAAATGGGAGTGAGTCCTCTCACTATAATGTCTGTAACTGTTGTCCCCCAGCAAAATTCTTGCTTCCTGTCCTTGCACTTTTAGACTTTGCTGGTTTAGAGGTCTTAGTTCCAAGGGGAAGAATTCTTCCACCAGGTGACACAACAATGATTCCATTTACTCAGAGTTGAGACTGTCACCCTGCCACTTTGGGATCCTCATATCACTGAATCAACAAGCAAAGGAGGTTACTCTACTGGCTTGGTGTGATTGATCCTGACTAGCAAGGAAAAACTGAGTTGCTACTGTACCATGGGGATAAGAAGGAGCACATCAGGGATGTAGGATATTTTCTATGGTGTCTCTCTATACTCAAATGTCCTGTGATAACAGTCAGTGGAAAACTGCAACAACCCAATTCAGACAGGACTGCTAATGGCCCAGATCCTTCAAGAATGAAGGTTTGGGTCACTCCACAGGCAAGGAAAAATGACCCTGTGGAAAAAGGAAATATGGAATGGGTAGTGAAAGAAATAGTTATAAACACCAGCCATGACCATGTGACCAGCTGTAGAAACCACAAGTGTAATAGTCATAAGCATTTCTTCCTTATTTTAATATGAACATTTTGTACATGTATATTACCCAAATATTTTTGTTTTCTTCCCCTTGGCCATCCCTTTTTCTAACAAAAGATATATTAATATAATTAATTTCATATCTCAGTATGAATTTAACTATATTAATATAGTTAAATATTAAATATCTCAGCATTTAAGCTATAGGACATAAAAGCAGGAGTATAATCAGATAGGAGTATAATGAATTTTAGCTAAAGACAAAAAGGATTTTGTATCCTCTTATGGGGAAATGCTTGATGTGTTTTATATTCTCCTCTTGGGAAAAGGTTAACATGTTTTTTCATTATACATGGGATAGTTGTATCATGTTAGGTGGAAGGGTAACTTGGTATTGTCTTTATTGGGAAGTTAAGTATAAAGAGTTGTGTATAGGTGCCAAGTAAACACATAACAAAGCCACCATATTTATGTACCTGAACACAAAAAAAGATATGTTCTGGGTAGACCTGAGAGCCTTCAAATTGGACTGATAAAACTAGGATTATGAAATTTAATCATCCAGATTTCCCAATCAGCCCTTTATCTAATTTTTATGTGAATACTGACCAGATAGTTTGGTCTCCATGGGAAAGCTCAACTCAGCAGAATAATAGTCCAAATTGATCCCCAGCCATCCCTCTTTATGTTTTTCCTCCTGAACATTTCCTTAGATCTTTATACATTCCAGATTATCTACTTACTTTTTAAAGCAAATAACTCAGAATTCAATGTATTCTTTAAAATATAATTTGACCACTAAGAAAGAGGTCACATTTTCTCTCTCCAAATTAATGCAGTCTGGGATTATCTATCTGGTCATCCCCCTCACATTGCCATTTCAAACTCGCCTCTTGTGGATTAAGAGCCCAACCTTCCCCATGCTCTCTCCAGTCACTCCAACCCAGTCAAAACATCCACATATTTCTCTTTTACTTAGATATCCATACTTTTCCCCATCTCCTTCCTTCTTGGTTTCCATCTTTCTCTGTAAGTCTCCACAGTGTAAATTTTTCCATCACCTGATTCATGTCCCTTCCTCTCTTAGGCAACTTTCCTAATAATTTCGCATTTTGATTTGTGGCCCTCAAGTGACTTTTTTTTCTGCCATTTCTGGCAACTTTGTTCACAAACTGTCCAAATATCACCCTTTGACTAAAGAGATGGGGAAATAAGCTGACAATACCAGAGGATACCCTAACTTCTAATAAAGATTTCCTAGGTACCTCAAGCCCCAGCATTACCTTACCCGGAATTCCTTCTGCAGAGACTTGTGGGCAGAACAAATACAGAAGTGGAATAGAGAGGGCTGGATAGGTCCACACTGACTCACACAGTGGCTACTGATCACTCAGGTCTTTTCTGAGGTGCTCATCACACTTCCTTGTCTAATCCTGGAAATCGCCATTCAAATTCCAGTGGGATGGCATAAAAGATATTGTCCTACACAGTTACCATTGTTGACACTAATTATCCTAGTGACAGAGTATCACCAGGAACAACAGTAACTGTAATTCTGTAATGCTCTTGCAATCTGTCCTCAGATTTTGAACTCAGCAGTGCACATCATGACAGATTAAGTAACTGAACTTCTTTAACCTCTACTAGTGGGGCCTTTGAATCATGCATATATTTCCTCTGCCTCTAGACATGTATCTGAGCCACTGCTCTATCCCAAAATGGAAATGCAAGCTTGGACAATAAAAATTTCCATTAATGTGACCTGATTAAGAAGCTGCATTTAATACTAGATTAATCTTCAATGAGTCCAGAGTCAAAAGAACATCTGTTTTGGATTTTCCCCTATTTTGAATCACCCAAGGCACTCTCTTCTTAGCTTTATTCTTCCTTTTCTGCTTAACTAGAATTTTTTTTTCTAGCACTGGTGTTTTTAGAATAAGCCCCTTCCTAACTGCATGAATCTTTTCTCAGCAGCAATCATAGGGGTGAGAATGAGGATAGACTTGTCCTGACATGAACCAATCTTGAGGACAGAGGAGCAGCATCTGTGAGAAATAGAACATCCCTCTAATCCAGAAGACCTATGATGTCATCTGAAGCAAACTGAGGACACTAAATATATGGCATCAGGGATCCCAACCCAGGGGACATATCCTGAATCTTTTCTGGAAACCATTACTCAAGATGCCAATTAGACTTGCCATATGAATTGAGATAAGCATTCCCAAAGGGCTTTGCTTAAAGTTTACTTGTAGGGGTCAGGGGAATGAGATATTTTGAGGAGTGTAGATCTGAAGATAACATGGGAGTATCTTCTCCAAGGGCCAATTAACTATGGAGACAAATAATCCCGAGAGTCCCTAGCTTGTTTTTCATCTTAGAACTCAGATCACCCTAGCCCCTTTCCATCCAACCCTTTTGAGAGCACAATCTGAGAAAGATCTAATCCCTATTGCCCACAACACACTTTAGAAGGTTTCCTCATGTGCCATATCATAGAAAAGAAGTCAAGGAATGGAGGCAGGCAATTAACCACTAGACTTTCCCACCCTGACTATGGGTCAAACTCCAATTTTACAGACTACATTAATATAATATGTGAAAAGATTTCAGATACAAAAGTTAAAAAAGAAAATGGCGTATCTGTTTATCTTCTTTGTATTTACTACCATATCATCCTCATATCCTACTCTTCCTCTCCATTATAGGGATATGTTGAACTATCCTTTGTTTCTCTATCTCACCTCAAATACTAAAATGTCTTACTTCACTGAACTTACCTTGTTGTTTATTCTTTGAGTAGATTGAATGTATCATTATTTTCTTCAAAACCTACTGTCTAATACTTTAAGCTGGTGCTCTCTTTCTCACCAGAATATAATCTTTCTCTAATTAAGGCATATATGGTACTTATATAATTCACTAACTTATTTGACAAATATATGATAAGCATCTGCTATATCCCAAGCACAATACTGGGTGCCATGTGTACACTGATTAACATGCAAGCGTAGTGTCTTCCCTCATGGGATTTACAGATACAACAAACAAACAAATATAACATATCATGTTAGGCTAAAAGTTTGTATTGATCAGTGCTCTTGTGACAATACTCAAGTGATATAAAAGAAAACTTATACTATCTTAAGAGAAAGGTGTGAAATCACAGCAATGAATACGGTTGAACGGATCTCAGAATCAGCTAGATTCAGTAGCATGAATAATGTGTCTTCTTTTCCCATCTTTCATCTTGGCTTGGGTCTCTGTGTTGATCTTATTCTCTCAGGCATTTTTTTTTCTTTTCCAATTTTTATTTAAATTCTGGTTAGTTAACATACAGTGCAATATTGGTCCTAGGAGTACAATTAAATGATTCATCACTTACATACAACACCTAGTGTTCATCATAACAAGTACCCACCTTAATACCCATCACCCATCTACCCCATCCTGCACCCACCTCCCTCCATCAACCCTATTGTTAAGGGTCTCTTATGGTTGGGGAGCCTGGTGGCTCAGTCAGTTAAGGATCCAACTCTTGATTTTAGCTCAGGTCATGATCTCACAGTTCATGAGTTCAAGCCCCAAGTCAGGCTCTGCACTGGCAGTGCAGAGATTCTGCTTGGGATTCTCTCTCTCTCTCTCTCTGCCCCACCTCTGCTTGCCTGCTTTCTCTCTCTCTCTCAAGATAAATAAATAAACTCTTTTTTAAAAAGTCTCTTATGAGTTGTTTCCCTCTCTCTTTTTCCCCCTCTGATATGTTTATCTGTTTTGTTTCTTAAATTCCACATATGAGTGAAATCATATGGTATTTGCCTTTCTCTGACTGACTTATTTCACTTGGCATAATACATTCTAGCTCCAACCATGCCATGGCAGATGTCAAGATTTCATTCTTTTTTATGGCTGAGTAATAGTCCATTGTGTGTGTGTGTGTGTGTGTGTGTGTGTGTGTGTGTGTATGTGTGTGTGTGTGTATACCACAATCTTCTTTGTCCAGTCATCAGTCAGTGGACATTTGGGCTCTCTCCATAGTTTGGCTATTGTTGATGATGCTGCTATAAACATGAGGGTGCATGTCTCCCATGGAATCTGTATTTTTGAATCCTTTGCATAAATACCTAGTAGTGAAATTTCTGGGTCATAGGTTAGTTCTATTTTTAACTTTTTGAGGAACCTCCATACTGTTTTCCAGAATGACTGCACCAGGTTGCATTCCCAGCAACAGTGCAAGAGAGTTCCCCTTTCTCCACATCCTTGCTAACGCTTGTTGTTTCTTATGTTGTTAATTTTAGCCATTCAGACAGGTGTGAGGTGATATCTCACCATGGTTTTGATTTGTATTTCCTTGATGATGAGTGATGTTGAGCATCTTTTCATGTCTGTTAGCCATCTGAATGTCTTCTTTTTTTTTAATTTTTTAATGTTTAATTTTGAGAAAGAGAGAAACAGTGTGAGCAGGGGAGGGACAGAAAGAGAGGAAGACACAGAATCTGAAGCAGGCTCCAGGCTCTGAGCTGTCAGCACAGAGCCCAATGCGGGGCTTGAACTCATGAACCACGAGATCATGACCTGAGCCAAAGTCAGACGTCTAACTGATGGAGCCACCCAGGCGCCACCATCTGGATGTCTTCTTTGGGAAAGCATCTATACATGTCTTCTGCCCATTTCTTCCCTGGATGATTTGTTTTTGGTGTTGAGTTTGATAAGTTCTTTATAGATTTTGGATACTAGCCCTTCATTAGATATGTCATTTGCAAATATCTTCTCCCATTCCATAGGCTGCCTTTTAGTTTTGTTTCTTCCTTCACTGTGCAGAAGCTTTTTATCTTGATGAAGTCCCAATAGTCCATTTTTGCTTTTGTTTCCCTTGCATCTGGTAATGTGTCTAGTATAAAGTTGCTATGGCCAAGGTCAAAGAGGTTGCTGCCTGTGTTCTCCTGTAGGATTTTGATGGTTTCCTGTATTACAATTAGGTCTTTCATCCATTTTGAATTTATGTTTGTATATGGTGCAAGAAAGTAGTCCATTTTCATTCTTCTGCGTGTTGCTGTCCAGTTTCCCCAGTACCATTTGTTGAAGAGACTATCTTTTTCCCATTGGATATTCTTTCCTGCTTTGTCAAAGGTGAGTTGACCATATAGTTGTGGATCCCTTCCTGGATTTTCTATTCTGTTCCAATGATCTATGTTTCTGTTTTGGGGCCAGTACCATCTCGTCTTGATGACTACAGCTTTGTAATATAGCTTGAAATCCAGAATAATGATGCCTCCAGTTTTCTCTTTTTCAGGATTGCTTTGGCTATTTGGGGTCTTTTGTGAATCCATACAAACTTTAGGATTGTTTGCTCTACATCTGTGAAAATTGCTTAGCGGTATTTTTTTTAAGTTTATTTATTTATTTTGAGAGACAGAGCATGAGCATAACATGAGTCAAGCGGTGTGTGCAGAGAGAAGGAGGAAGAGAATCCCAAGCAGGCAATGTGCTGTCAGGACGCGGGACTCTTATCTCACCAACCAATATGTGATCATGACCTGAGCCAAAATCCAGTCTGAGGCTTAACTGATTGAGCAACCTGGGCGCCCCCTGGTGTCATTTTATAGGAATTGCATTAAATGTGTAGATTGCCTTGGGTAGTACAGACATTTTAACAATATTTGTTCTTCCAATACATGAGCATGGAATGTTTTTCCATTTCTTTGTGTCCTCTCAATTTCTTTCATAAGTGTTCTATAGCTTTCACAATACAGCTCTTTTTTACCTCTTTGCTTAGGTTTATTCCTAGGTATCTAATTGTCTTTAGTGTGATTATAAATAGCATCAATTCCTTGATTTCTTTTTCTGCTGCTTTGTTATTGGTGTATAGAAATGCAACAGGTTTCTGTACATTGGTTTTATATCCTTCAACCTTGCTTCCGCATTTTTTTAAGTTTATTTATCTATTTTGATAGAGAGAGAGAAAGGTAGAGAGAGGGGGAGAGAGAGAGAATCCCAAGCAGCTCTATGCTCAGCACAGAGCCCATCACAAGGCTCGATCTCACAACTGTGAGATCACGACCTGAGCCAAAATCAGGAGCTGGCCACTCAACCATCTGAGCTACCCAGGTCCCCCTGCTCTCAGGCATTTTTATATAGAGGGTACACATACAGCTGGAAACTTTGGTGCCATATTTATGGCTTAACATCTAATACTCCATCACCTCCAGTTTAAAAAACTCTGGAAAAGAATTCTCTTCAACAGTTTAGCCTGGTGGCCACTCTTTAGAGCAATCACTGTGTGCCAGGAGCCTGCAGATAAATGATAGACTTGCCTAGGACCAGTGCCTGTCTCTTGCAGGGGTTGGAGAGGTAGGGTGGTAACAGAACCACCAGAATCACATGGATCTGGATCAAAGTAGTATCACAAAGAAACCATGGTTTGAAGGGGTGACTTTAACAGAAGTAGGGAAAGAATCCATAAAGGACAAAACAGTGCATACACCTACTAAAGTGTGATAAAAGAAGAATTCACTATGCCAGAGTAAAACAGAGAAGTTGCTATATTAGACTGGGTCATAAGGGAAAGCCTCTTTAAAGAAGTGGCATCTAAGCTAAGATCTCTAAATTAGGGTAAGTGTTAACCTGGTAACTAAAAGCAAAAATAGGTTCAGATAAAGGCAAAGACATGTTAAAAATCCATGAGTTGAGAAAATGTGTGGTGTACTTGAGGAGCTGAAAGGAAGCCAAAGTGACAGGAGCTACAATGAGGAAAGAGGTAGGAGATGATGTCAGGGAAATAAGCATGAGTCCAAAAAGAGAAAAAGCAAGGCCTTGAAGATTTCATACAGAGTCTTTAGAAAGCTTCTAAGCAAGGGAATATCAAGATAAAATTTACATGTTTTAATTTACACTAGATGATGCAGGAGGGTGGACATATACCAGTGGTAAGGACAGAAGCAGTGTGGCCACTTATGAAGTTGCTGCTCCATTCCAAGGAGAAACAATAGTGCTTTGGACTAAGGCTGTAGCAGGGAATGATTTCAAGATATTTTCAGAGGATGTCATTAACATAACCTGAAGATTCATTTATTTATTTAATTGAATTCGAATTTTTTAAATGTTAAGATCAAAATCCTTACTGAGGATAAAGGACTGTCATGATAGAAGACTAGTAAAACTGCTTTTAGAAACAGAAGTTTAAAGGTGTCATGTAAAATTAATTATGAAGGAAAATACTAGGATAAAAATATACAACTTTCTTAAATTTCAGAACTATTTAAAAGGAAAAAAGTAGATATATGTATAAAGATTTTAAAAATAAGAGCAGAAAACATATGAATACAATGTGACAGAATACAGGACAAAGATAGCTGAGCTATTAATAAATGTAAATGGACTTAATCCAGTTATTCACTGAAAAATATTTTCAAATTAGGTCACAAAGAAAAATTGAACTCTATTGCAATTTTTTAATGTAAGTCTAAAAAAAGTAGTTCATAAAGCTAAATATAAAAGGATGGGCAGAGCTAAATTAACATTTTTAAAAATAAGGATTTTTATCTTAGCATCTAAAAAATTCAAATTCGATTCCAAAGGCATGAAAGACAAAGAAAATACTGTAATGTTAAAGGGTATTCTCTGAAGTGTATATAACATCAACATTGAAATCTATAAGAGACTGTAAAAATGGATGCAATCTATAATGAAAACATAGTAGTTATGAAATGTAAGTACCAACACAGCAACAACACTCAATTAAGCAAATTATAGGAACTACAGGAGAAACAGAGATTCACTGTTGGAAGAAAACATTAATCCACCTCTCAGTCTAAAAAAGATTAGGTGGACAAAAATACAATTCAAGACTGAAGAAAAGAAAGATTCCTAACCACATAGTCTGCTGAGAGAACCTGCCTGGTGCAGTGATTAAGCGGAGGAATATGGGGCCCAGAGATCCTGAATTCAAATCCCAGTTCCAGTACTTACTGGCTATGTGGTCTCAGGCTAGTTACTTCAACAGCTATGCTTATTTTCTCTTTTGAAAAATGGTGGTAAAAATAATATATACTTCACAGGATTTTATGAGAATTCAATAAGTTAACATGTTTAAAACATACAGAATAGTGTCATGGTGCCTGTTACATAATAAGTTCTATGTACGTGTAAGCTATTATTATCCACAAGAATGTAGCTCTACAAGGGCAGAGCTACATTCTGATTTGTGCAGAAGATGTTTTCTTCACTGATGCATTCTCATTACCTAAAACAGAATTTGAGTTTTCTGACCACAGATAATTTTATGTAATCATATTACCAAGATAGGTTTGGAAAAAAGCCAGAAATTTAACACATCTGTTTTAATTTCTCTGTTCATAAATCCACATTACTTTATAATAATGTATATTAAGCATTCAAGTTATACAATTAGAATATGACAAGTATTAAGGTACTCAAAAATTCCAATTAAGTAAAACGTGTTGTCTAGTGAAAATAAAATCAGAACGAGAGGTAGAGATGGTTTGAGTGTGAGAAAAATTCTTTTCTAATTGCTTAAAACATACTTGTAGGGACTTCTGGTTCTAAAGATGGAGTAACACAGGTGGGATTTTCCCTTCTGCCTGAAATTACTAAAAAATGCACAAAATGTATGAAAAAAACAATTTAAGATACAAAACATCAGATTTCTTAAAAGGACAGTGATCCCTACCCTAAGAGTTTCCAGGTTTCAGTGCTAGAAGAAACCAGTGGAAGCAAACCAACTCCCTGAATTAAGAATATGGAGTTGATAGTCTGAAAATTCCATGCTTACTGGAATTTGTTGGTCAGAGTATGCTAGAGAGAAAAAAAAGCTGCACAGAGAGAAAAATCCAGAGATGTGCAGGAGCTTTCCCTCTTGTATTTAGCAGAGTATTGAGCAGCATATGCACTTGATGCAACTACCCAACGCTTGGAAAAAGAATTACCTGAAAATATTGGGGGAACAGTACCTGGATCTGGACCAGGCCAGGAGCGGTGCCTGTTACCACCACCAAACCAGAAAAACAGTTTTAGAGTATTGGGTGCAATATGCAGAAGGGTCTTGAGGAATAATTAGACCTAGACTACACCCTGCTATGGTTCTGCCTAACAAATCCTAAAAAGCAAGATCCAAAAGGATTCAATTCACAATAATTTAACTGTATTCCAGAAAAAAAGCTCAAGAATATTTGTAGGAATACAAAAATATCCAGAACATGGCAAGGTAAAATTCATAATGTCTAGCATCCAATAAAAAATTACCAAGCATGCAAAGAAACAAGAAAATATTACCCATCATTAATAGAAAAAAATATGTGACTTGAAACCAACCCAGAACTGATACTCAATATACCAATTTAAGGTATCTTATTGATTATGTGGTTTGGAGCAGACAGAATTAGCAAAGACATTGCACATATTACAACTGTATTCCATCTGTTCAAAATGCTAAAGGAAATATTAGGCATGTTAGTAGAGACAAGAAAGATAAAACACAAACACATATACATGTTTCTAGTGTTGAGCGCCTGGGTGGCTCAGTCGGTTGAGCGGCCGACTTCGGCTCAGGTCATGATCTCGCGGTCCGTGAGTTCGAGCCCCGCGTCGGGCTCTGGGCTGACAGCTCAGAGCCTGGAGCCTGTTTCAGATTCTGTGTCTCCCTCTCTCTGACCCTCCCCCGTTCATGCTCTGTCTCTCTCTGTCTCAAAAATAAATAAACGTTAAAAAAAAAAAAAGAAAACTATAGTGTCTATGATGAAAAACACTCCAGAATAATTAGCAGCAAATTGGACATTGCGAAAGAAAATACCAGTATATGAAGACAGCATATAAACTATTCAGAATGAAACAAGATAGAAAAAAAAGTCTAAAAAATAATGAACAGAGCATCTGTGATCTTTAGGATAACCTCAAACCGCCTAATATACATATAACTGGAGTCCTGAAAGAGCAGAGATAGAAGGGCTAAAAAAAATTTTTTCAGGTGGGCGCCTGGGTGGCTCAGTTGGTTAAGAATCCTACTGTTGATTTTGGCTCAGGTTATGATCTCATGGTTCATGGGATAGAACCCTGCGTCAGGCTCTGTGTTGACAGTGCAGAGCCTGCTTGGGGTCCTCTCTTGCCTTCTCTCTCTGCCTCTCCCCCTCTCATGCTCTCTCAAAATAAATAAACAAACTTAAAAAAAAAAGAGGGGTGCCTAGGTGGTTCAGTCAGTTAAGCATCTGACTCTTGATTTCAGTTCAGGTCATGATCTTAAGGTTCACGGGTTCGAGCTCCATGTCGAGCTCTGTGCTGACAGTTCAGAGCCTGCTTGGGATTCTCTCTCTCTCTCTCTCTCTCTCTGCCCCTCCCCTGCTCATGCTCGCTCTCTCTCTCTCTCTCTCTCTCTCTCTCTTTCTCTCAAGAATAAAAGTAAATTAAAATTAAAATTAAAGTTAAAATAAATAAAAGAATGAATGAATGTTTGAGGAAATAATAAAACACTATTAGCTAAATAGACCAAATTGGGGGTACCTGGGTGGCTCAGTCAGTTAAGCTTCCGACTTTGCCTCAGGTCATAATCTCACAGTTCATGGGTTCAGCCCCGCATCGGGCTCTGTGCTGACAGCTCAGAGCCTGGAACCTGCTTCGGATTCCATATTTCCCTCTCTCTCTCTCTCTGCTCTTCTCCTGCTCACACTCTGTCTCTCGCTCTCAAAAATAAAAAAAATAAACGTTAAAAAAATATAAATAAATAAATAGACCAAATTGACACTTGTAGAACACTCCATTCAACAAAAGAATAATACACATATTTCAAGTGCATATGGAACGTTTATCAAGATAGACTATATTCTGTGCCATAATAAAATCATCAGAAAATTTTTTTAAGTTTATTTATTTTGAGGGGGGAGAAGGGCAGAGAGAAAGGGAGAGAGAGAGAATCCCAAGCAGGCTCCACATGAGCCCGACGAGAGGCTTGAACTCACAAACTGTGAAATCAAGAGTCAGACACTTAACCGACTGAGCCACCCAGACACCCCAACCATCAATAAATTTTAAAAGAATTTAAGTCATACAAACTATTTTTCAGGTCACAATAGAATTAGAAATAATAACAGAAAGATCTCCAGAAAAATCTCAAATATTTCTTAATAGCATAACTCTAAATAGTGTATATCAAAAGATAAATCAGAGGAGAAATAAGTAGGTATTTGTTTTATTTAAACCACTTTATTGAGGTATGATTGGCATACAAAAAGCTATACATATTTAATGAATAAAACTTGATGAGTTTGGGGATAAATGTACATACATTAAACTATCACTATAATCTATGCCATCTATACCCATCACCTCCGAAATTTCCTCCTGCCTTATTATTTTTTTGTGATAAGAACACTTAACGTAGGATCTCGTACCAAAATTTTATGTATACAATACCATATTGTTAACTATAGTATGTATGCTGTACAACATATCTCTAGGACTTATTCCTCTTGTATAACTGTAACTTTATAACCATTAACTAATACTTCCCATTTCTGCCTCCCCCCTCCCCAGTCCTTTGCAACCAGCACTCTAATCTGTGCTCCTATGAGTCTGACTAGTTTAGATTACATAAATGTGTAAGTGGTATCATGTAGCATTTGTCCTTTTGGTTCTGGCTTATTTCATTTAACTGATGTCCTCCAGATTCGTCCATGTTGTCAAAAATGGCAGGACTTAAAGGCAAATAATATTTCACTGCATGTACATACCATTTTCTTTATCTATTCATCATGATGTCCATGATCTGATGGACATTTAGTTTTGCTTCCATGCCTTGGCTATTGTGAATAATGCTGCAATAAACATGAGTTTATTAGTATCTCAAAGATTATTCCTTGAGATATTGATTTCAAGTCTTTGGGATATATAGTTAGAAGTGGATTTCTAGCTCATATGGTAGTTCTATTTTTAATTTTTTGAGGAACCTCCATACTGCTTCCCATCTTTTGCTTTCTTGATAATAGCCATCCAAATAAATGTGATGCTATATCTGCTGTTGCAGATTTGATTTGCATTTCCCCAATGATCAGTCATGTTGAGCACTTTTTCATGTACCTGTTGGTCATCTGTATGTCTTCTTTGGAGAGATGTCTATCCAGAGCCTTTGCCCCCCCCCCTTTTTTTTTAATAGGATTATTTTATTTTTGGTATTGAGTTGTAGAAATTCCTTATATATTCTGGTTATTAACTCTCTATCGGATCACGGTTTGCAACTATTTTCTCCCATTCCATAGGTTGCCTTTTCATTTTGTTGATCATTTACTTTGCTGTGCAATGTTTTAATTTGACCTAATACCATTTATTTTGCTTTTGCTGACTGTGCTTTTGGTGTCATATCTAGGAAATGATTGCCAAGGCCAACATCAAGGTTTTACAGTTGCAGGTTTTACATTTAATTCTTTAAGCCATTTCACGTTTTTTGCATAAGGATCCAATTTCTCAAAAACCACTTCTTGAAGAGCCTATAATTTCCCCATTCTGTATTCTTGACACCCTTGTTGAAGAACAGTTGACCAAAATGTCAAATTTAAACTATTTTATTTTATTAATTAATTAATTTATTTATTTATTAGAGAGAGAGAGAGTGCATGCAAGCAGGGGAGAGGGACAGAGGGGAAGTGAGACAGAGAAAGGAGATATTAAGGAGGCTCCACACTCAGTGTGGGGCGCAACAGAGGGCTCGATCCCACAACCCTGAGCTCAAGACCTGAACCAAAATCAAGAGTTGGACACTCAACCAACTGAACCATCCAGGCGCCCCTAAAATCTTTTATTTTTTAATAGAATTATAGCTCTAAAGTGATCCAAAAGCTGAAATGAAATAAAACTTATTATTTTATTAACTCAAAAGAAGACAGGAAAATAGTATTAGATTAAAAGCAGAAAGGCAAAATTTAAAACAAGTTCATAGATTTAAACTCAACTATATCAATAATTTCATTAAATATAAATGGACTAAACAGTTCAACTAAAAGCGGTTCTAAAAGAGATTCTTACAATGGGCAAAGAAGAAAGACCTGAAAGTGTATGTCATGCTAAATGAGAAACCAAAAATGGGATGACATGTCAATAAGCATTCCACACATCTACACTATGACACTGATAATGGTAAAACTAAGGAAAGACAAACTGTAACCTTCAATTTTTTTCAGAGAACTCTGATCCCTTTGACTCTGGAAATCTTTTCCATTTAAGAGTTATCTATCCGGGCGCCTGGGTGGCTCAGTCGGTTGAGCGGCCGACTTCGGCTCAGGTCACGATCTCGCGGTCTGTGAGTTCGAGCCCCGCGTCGGGCTCTGGGCTGATGGCTCAGAGCCTGGAGCCTGCTTCCGATTCTGTGTCTCCCTCTCTCTCTGACCCTCCCCCATTCATGCTCTGTCTCTCTCTGTCTCAAAAATAAATAAACTTAAAAAAAAAAAAAAAAAAGAGTTATCTATCTTTGGAGTGCCTAGGTGGCTCAGTCGGTTAAGTGTCTGACTCTTGATTTTGGCTCAGGTCATGATCTCACAGTTCATGAGATCAAGCCCTACATCAGGCTCTGCACTGACAGTGTGGACCCTGCTCAGGATTCTCCGTCTCCCTCTTTCTGCCCCTCTCCCCCTCAAAATAAACTTAAAAAAAAAGGGAATTATCTATCTTCTGCATTCTTTCTTTTAACCCTGAAAATAGGCCAGGTCATTGAAGAATAGAAGGCTAAAGTGTCAACATCTAGATTCTGGAGCTGTGATTTTCTCTTTCCTGAGTCTCTTTGGCTGCAGGAATGTAGTCTATAAGTTATAAGTCATTTTTCCAAAATCTCTTGAGTCTTCAGTTACTTGGGTTTATTCATTGTGTCTCCTTTCCACCTTTCTGTGTTGTTGTTGTCAGTTCATACCCCCTTACACTTTCAACATACCAGAAGATGTTTAAAGCAAGTGTTTAAAACATTAAAAGTAACAATGTATTGGGTTTTTATTGCCTCCGAAAAAAGTGAAATGTATGATAACAATAGAACAAGGACTGGAAAACAAGTTCTACTATTATAAAGTCTCTTTCTACACATTAAGTGACACGTTACTTGAAGGTAGATTCAGATTTTTTCAAAATGTATACTGTAAATCCCATGGCAATGACTAAAAAGGTTTTTAAAAGAAGTATCAATAATAAGTAGAGGAGATAAAATGAATTTTATTTTTTAAATATACAATAAAACTAGAGAAAGCAGAAAAAGGAAAAAAACTTAGAAAAAATTAAATAAAAGAACTAGCAAAATAATATATTTTCATCCAACTATATCAAACAATAACTTTTTCTGTTGCAGTTTTATACGTTTATTTGACAATCAGTGGTTAGTTCTCATCCACATCTATTACTTGTAGATTTTTGAAAGTGATGATGGGTACATATGTAACCAATGTGTGAAGCCTGTTTGATGAATCTTCATCCTTGCTGTTTTTTGGACAACCACACATGGACATGGTATGAAACATTCCTTATTCCTTTGGCCCACATTGGTATCAATGTGCACATCTGAAGTTCACATCTCCTTCATGGCAAATTTCCAAATTTCTTTGAGTACCCAAAGGGCACACTTCTTGAAATCCACTCCATGGATACTTGTGAATATTGATGGTGTATTCTCTTGTCACTACCTTGATGATAGAAGAATAGCCCTTCCTCTCACCACCCTTCTCTGTGGGAGCTATTCTGCTGGGCCATGTTGGAAAGAAACAATAACTTTAAAGGTGAATAGTTTAAGAATAACAGTTAAGAATGGAAAGACTATTTGATTTAAAAAAAAAAAAAAAAAAAAAAAAGCAAGGGGTCCTCCAGAAAAACAGAACCAATAAGATGGATGGATCACTGGCCATTGGCTCACGTCACCATGGAGGACAAGAAGTCCCACAATCTACTGTCTGCAAGCTGGAAACTCAGGGAAGCTGGTGCTGTAATTCAATCCAAGTCCAAAGACCTGAAAACTAGGAGAACTAATGGTGTAAGTTCCAGTTGGGGTCCAGAGGCTCAAGAATCGGGGATCAATGGTATAAGTCCCAGTCCACATCTGAAGGCCCAAGAATCAGGAGCGCCAATGTCCCCGGGGCAGATGGATGTGCCAGCTCATGCAGAGGAGAAACTTGCCTTTCTGTTCTATTCAGCTCTCCACTGATTGGACAATGTCTACCCACTTTGGTGAAAATGATCTTTTTTTTTTACTCAGTGTATCAGTTCAAATGTTAATCTCTCCTGGAAATACCTTCACAGACACACCCAGAAATAATGTTTTACCAGCTATCTAGGCACCCTTTAGTCGAGTTGACACAATTAACCATACAGAGGTCTCACAAGAAGTCTATTTTAATATTATGATATATTATGACAGACTTGCAGTTTCAGCTCCTACATGTAAAGAATTGGGAAGCCCTAACTCACATCCTTACAAGAAAAAGATGAGAAAACTGAAAAGTAATGGCTTTTCCTGCACTCATCAGAGAATTTAGGTTGCATGGCAAACTGCCACCCCAAAATCTGGATAGACAAGCAAATCCACAGAGGCAAAGCTAAGACCTCCTTACCTGAAGCAAAATCCAACAGAGCTATAAACTTATAGGAATAAATAATGGTTTTGATGAAGATTGAGTGTGAGGTTGAGTGTGGGCTAGCTTAAGGGTGAGAAACTTCTTGGAGCTGCAGGGTTGGGCAGGGGGCTGGAGAGCATATATTCATGGGTTTAACTCCAGGAACTCCACCAAATTCTCAGAATTAAAAGTTGAGGAAGATCTCCTCCTACCAGAGTCAGGAGGGGGGAGGAACAGAAATCACTGGAAAATGTGCCTAGAATGCTCTACATAACAAAAGCCCAGTCTCCAGGGGAAAAGATCTTAGCAGAGCCTTATCCACTGTCACACAGTGTAGACATTGGTGCTTACAGCACCAATGCATATACCCACCAACTTTGAGGGCGAGGCAGTGCAAGTCTAGGTTGAAATCTGAGAGAGTCAAGACCATCTGGAGAAAGTGTAGGATAGTTATTGCCAAACCATCTTCTGGAAAGTCTCTGAATTAGTCCCTCAGTTAGTTTCTGTGGTGAAATAAGCTTGAGAAATCCTGTGTAATAAATACCTCTTCCAATATGTCATAACATGTTAACATAGTAAAGACTCAGAAAAATCCCTAAGTAACACTGAAAACTATTACAGTCCTGTTTGAATATCAGAAGCATCATGAGTTTACTTCATTTTTAGTAAATATGATACCTGTGTCCCAGCTCATACCTGAGGGGAGCCAATATCAAGACTCACAAAAGAAGCAAAAAAAAAAAAAAAAAAAAAAAAATATATATATATATATATATATATATATGTATGTATTATATACACGTGTGTGTATATATATGTGTATATGTGTGTGTATATATATGTGTGTGTGTGTGTGTGTATATATATATATATATATATTAGGTGGAGTAAGAGAAGAATATTTTTCTCTGTAAAAGATGCAAGTTCTTTAATAATAGTGAAGGAAACCAGAATGTGTCAGCCCAAAATATGCCTCTTTAGCATAAAAATTATTTTGAGCTGAAGGCAATTAAGAGCAGAAAACCCAGAAAAAGCTCCCCTTTTTCTGCCTGCAGACAAGATATACATTCTCCTTTTGCTGGAGACAACACCAAAGAGGAATCTGCAAACATTTCCTCCATTAGTTTCCTCACATGCATTTACCTTCCCACAGACTGCCACACCTGGAAGGCTAAGACGTTCCTCCTGCGTCCTCCACAAATGTATTGTTCTTTATTAAAGGTACTATGTAAACCAGAATTCTAAGCCTCCACTTTGAGTTGCTCTTCACTTTAGGTTTCTCCTGCATGGTGTGTGCTGCGTGTGTTAGTAAACTGTTTTTCTCTTGTTAATCTGATTTCTTGTCAGAGGCCCAGCCAAAAACTTAAGACAGGTAGAGGTAAAGTTTGCCTCCCCTACGGTAGTATGACAGGGCTCGTGGAGCCTTGAAAGAGGAGGAAATGGTCTGGAATCACTGCCACCAAAAATGTAAAAGGAAGTCAAGGGATGAAAAAATAAAGTTTGTTCACCAAGGAGTTCAAATAGCCCACTTGAAGTCAGAGAGCAAGACTCTGTAGCAGAACCAGTCAACCTGGCTCAACAGCCCAGGAGGAGGATGGAGGAAGGGTAGCAATGAGTTTCCCAAGGACCGGAAACGAACAAGGCAGACACTGGGGGAAGTCCTGATGGGCAAGTGTATTTGCTTCCTAGGGCTCTGTGACAAGCCACAAACCAGCGGCTTAAAATAACAAAAGTTAATCATCTCACAGTTCTGGAGGCTAGAGGTCCCAAATCAAGGTGTTGGCAGGAGCATGCTCCTCCGGAAGCTTCTAGGGAAGGGTTCTTCCTTGCCTTTTCCAGGTTCTAGCAGCCCTCAGCTGGCTTGTGGCAGCATGACACCAATCTCTCCCACAGTCATTTTCCCTGTGTCTTCACACGTCACCTCCGTGTGCACCACAGATTATTATTACTATTATTATTAGGGTGCCAGTTACATTGGGTTAGGGCCCACCCTAATGACCGCATCTTAATTTCCAAATAAGGTCATATTCACAGGTAGGACTTCAACCTATCTTTCTAGAGGACCCAGTGCAACTCCTAACAGCAAGTACTTTAGAAAGTTAAGGAGAATTCAGCAGAAATCACTGAATGAGGGGGTTGCTCAGGCTGAAGAGAAAGACAAGCCAGGATGGGCAGAGACACAGGAGGGGAGGAGGGGTTAGGGAGGGTGCTATTAAATCACTGCCAGAAAGTCTACAGAAATCTGGGAGGAAACACATTAAAATGTTAGAAGTGGTGAAATTACCAATAACTTCCAGCTTTTTATACTTTTTGTATGTTCCGAATTTTCTACCATAAGTGGACAGCTTTTACAGAGAGAAACAATCATTATTTTTAAAATAACTACCCAGTTCCTGTCACAATCCTGAGAGCTTATACTCTAGAAAACAAAGATAAAATGAGGGAAAACACATATAAATGGATAAAAATGTGTAACAAAGTAAAAACCCAACACGGAGATGTTGCTGACATGCAATCTGCGTTCAATAAATGCTCACAAAGAGCGTTACAAAAACCAGAAGCTTACAAAGACCAGAAAAGGGCACAGGCTTTTACCTCAGACTGATCTGGATTTAATCCCAGCATTCCCGTTTGCCAGCCAAACAGTGCCGAGTGAGTTACCCCAAAGGTCTGTTTTCTTACTTGTAAAAAGAGGATTTTAATTGCCATGTCACACCAAGCTTCTCAGGAGTCGTACAAGAGCATTAATGAAGAGGCCAGAAGTGCAGTGTGCATACTTGGCAAGTGCCTCCCAATGTTTTAGATGTGACGTGAATACGTTGCATACACAACAGTAAGAATTTGACAGTTGGAAACATGATCAACACTTGAGGGCGTAGGCGTGGTCGGGTGAAAAAGAGTCATAGCCTGGGCAGAGTAAGGGAAGATTCCCTCAACTTTCTGACCGGGAGGTATCGGTACTTACTGGAGAGTAGAGGAATTATGTGACCGAGCAGAAACAGTCTACAAATCTGTCAAGTTTCAGGAAAAGAGACCATCCTATACAAAAATGCAACCTGAATTGCCTTGTACGGTGAGGGAGCAGTAACCTCCTCTGACAAGAAATTGGGGATTAAGGAAATTCCAACAGTTCAACAATGCTAGCAAAGCCCACATTCCCTCTTCCTTTCCACTGTCACTGTGCTCTCCTCAGTTCCAAGACAGCCACTAACGTCAGAAGAGGGGCTGTGTCTCCTTAAACACCTCTTTTTTAAAGCTACATGATCTTTCCCCAGAAGCATCTTGGAACATTTCTCATCCCAGCTCATTGGCCAGAATTGCCTCGCATTGGGGAGAGCTGCCTCTCCTGAAGCACAGGGAGGGTGCACACCAAACAGCTCAATGAGGAAGAAGCAGAAGAGGAGGAGGGACATGGGGCAAGTGGGTGCCGGAAAGGCCACCAACGGGCTCCACCATACTTTCTGTGCACAGCACACACAGGGAGCTGAACAAGACATCAAACTAGAATCTGAATGGACAGTACTGATGTGCTACCTGGACCAGTATGTACAGAGTGAAAGAAGAGGGCCAAGGGATGCATGGCCCCAGGCTAGGGTACAGGCAAAGATTCCTGGGTGGGGGAAGACTCATTTCCCACCAGTCACTGCTGGGATGACTAAAGATGCTAACGGACTCAACCAAAAAAATGGCCGGAGGCAGGAGACGTGAGGACAAGAGAAAGTGTGTAGATGAGCTCCATCCACAGCGCTGTAGAAGGAGATGTCCCCAGCCTCGTGATCTAGGAAAACTCCCACCCGGTGAAGAGCAGGCTCTTGCTTGGTAGGACTTACAGAAAAGCTTATTAGGGGCCGGTAGCCAGCAGAACTCCAACAAATAGCCCAGATTCCCACATGGGGGGACATTTTTGAACTATCAACAATCCCCATGATGTCCTCCCGACATACCCCCACGGCAATCTCCAGGCT
Source organism: Panthera pardus (assembly GCF_024362965.1). Taxonomy (NCBI): domain Eukaryota; kingdom Metazoa; phylum Chordata; class Mammalia; order Carnivora; family Felidae; genus Panthera; species Panthera pardus. The sequence goes on along the minus strand of NW_026526969.1, from coordinate 9,384,951 downwards.
ATCTCGGCTCTCAACTTCCCAGTAATGTTTCCCTGAAGTGAAAACGTTTTTTCCCAAAACACAGGGTAAGTGCTGAAATCTTTCCACAGACTGTGTGGTCTTCGGAGGGGTCCTCCATCCACTAACATAGTCCCACGCTGAGGAAAACAATGGCCAAGAACTGGCTGATGCTCCATTTTTCACATATCTCCCTTCCTGGGAGAAGACAAGTTTGGGATGGGCCGTGTCTTCAGCTAGATTTACAGCCACTGCAGAGAAAATGAGAGCAGAGATTTATAATGTGACAACTTACCACCAAACCTCCTCCAGAAATACCCCTCTTTTCCAGCTTCACCCCATCCTTCTCCTGACAAGAACTGTTAGGGATGAGATACCCCACTGCCTCTCAACTGATCCTCAGCTGGGTGTGGCCTTAAGCAAAGTGAAATCTTCGTTTCCCTTCTGCTCTAAAAGATTAAGACCTAAAAACAGGGGGCTCATTATTTCATGGCCCCAAGTCTTCACAATCAGCATAAAGTTGGGAAAACACTAACAATTCTGACTTGTTGAATCAGGACCAGACAAAGATGGCTGACAGGCTGGTTCTTTGCCCTGGGACACAGAAAAGTCATCGTTAGCAAGTTTACTCTTTCCTGGTTCCAGCTGTTCACTGGGAAGCTCCACAGGCCCCTAACAGATCACTCAAAATGGAACTCACTATTCTGTGCCTTTCCATCCTCTTGAGACGAATACCCCTTCACATGCAGACATCTTGTCTTCTGTGTTCTCTGTGGTGTAACAGCACTACCTTCACCCAGACAACTCACACTTTGAAATCTTGAGGTTATCTGACTCCTCTCTCCCTCTGACCTTTGATGGCTTATTAGTCACCAAGTCCTATCAAATCCACCTTTGGAAATACCACCCAGGTTCCTTTCCTCCTCTCTGTCTTCACTGCCACTGTCTTCACTCAGACTTTCAGCACCTTCCACTTTAACGGTGTCTCTAACTTCCTCCCTGGCCTCCCTGCCTCCCAATTCTCTTCCCTCCCAGACTCTCCATGTCTCTCTAGTTTCTCAAGAGGATTTTTTTAATCAGAAATGGATGTTAGGTTTTGACAAATGTTTTTTCTACATCTACTGAGGTGATCATATAGTTTTCCCTTTTTCAGTTTTCCAATGTGGTGAATTACACTGATTTTTCAAATGTTAAACCAACCCTGCTTTTCTAGAATAAAACCCATTTGGTTGTGACGCATTATCTTTCAATATGTCGTTAGGTTCGATTTGCTAAAATTTTCTTTAGAATTCTTCTGTCTGTGTTCATAAGGGACGTTGATCTATAGACCTTTTCTCTCATAATGTCTTTGTCTGATTTTGGTATCATGATAACGCAGGCCTCGTAGAATTATTTTTGAGAGAGAGAGAGAGAGAGACAGGGAGACACACAATCTGAAGCAGACTCCACGCTCTGAGCTGTCAGCACAGAGCCCGACACGGGGCCCGAACTCACAAACCATGAAATTATGACCTGAGCAGAAGTTGGACACTTAACGGACTGAGCCTCCCAGGTGCCCCTGGAGATTTCTTTCTTAAATGTTTGGCGAATTCAGGGAAATATGATGTCATCTTTATTTTTCCATTGTAAGTAACATCTTTTTTCTCTTCTTGCTTTGGAAATTTTCTCTTAACACTGGTTTTGGTGTAGTTTCCATCCTATTTCTTATTCTTTAGGGCTTGCTGAGCTTATGCGATCTGTGGACTTAGGGTCTTCATCAAATTTGGAAAATTTTTGGCCATTATTTCTTCGGATATTTTTTCCTATCTCATCCCTATCCTGTTCATCTATTCAGGGACCCCAATTACCACATGTAAGGCTGCATGATATTGTCCCCCAGCTCACCAATGCTTTTTTCATTTTGTAAGGTTTTTTTCCTGAGCATTTCATTTTGTAGTTTCCACTGCTTCATCTTCAAGTTCACTCACCTATTTCTCTGTAATATCTAATCACGTATTAATCTCAACCAGTGTATTCTTTGTCTCAGTCACTGTGGTTTTATCTCCAGAGGTTTGGTCTGGGATTTTTTACATCTTCCACGTCTCCAAATGCCTCTTTACAGGATAGTTATAATAACTGTATTATAAAGTCCTTCGGAGCTTATTTTAATATCTGGATCAATCCTGGTCAGTCTCAATCGATTATTCTTATTATGGGTCATGCCTTCCTAACTTTTTGCATACCCGGTAATCTTTGATTGGATACCAGGCATTGTGAACTTAGATTGTTAGGTACTCATTTTTAAAATTCTCATGGTTTGTCTCAGGATAAAGTTACTTGGAAATAATGTGATCCTTTTGGGTCTTAAACTCATGACTTTTAAGGTGGGCCCAAAGCAGTACTCAGTGTAGGGTTAATGACTCTCTACTAATGAGGCAAGATTTCCCCAGGAATTAGGAGTTTTCCAGTCTGGCTGGTAGGCACAGGCATTGTCTAGGCCCTGTGGGAGCACCAGGAACTGTTCCTTCTAATCATTTTGGAAACGGCCTTCCTCAGCCTAAGGTAGTTTTTCACAAGCATATGCTAAGCATTACTCTGCTGAATACTCAGGGGGCACCTCCATAGATCATCAGGGTTCTCTCTATAGACGGCCCTCTCCTCACCAGTACTCTGCCCAGTACTCTGCAAGTTCTCACTGCTTTGTTCTCCCTGGACTCAGCCCCATTCCTCAGCCTGGCTCCACCTCCACTACCCCTCCCTGCAGTAGCCTGAAAGCTCTTTCAAGGCTAGAGGCTGGAGCCATCATAGAGCTCACCTCATTTGTTTCACATTTTTCAGGGGTCCTTGGCCTGCACTGCCTGATATCCTGGGTTGGGAAAACTGTTCTCTTCATGTACTGTATCTGTTTTATTTTAGTTTTCTTAGTTAGCTAAGTTTTAGGCCGAGGAGTAAATCCAGTCCCCATTACTTCATTTTAGCTGGAAGTAGACACCTACCACATGGTTCTTCATCAGAGATGTGCACGTGAGAACCGGCTATGTAGTTCTGACAACACCTATGTGCCTTGGTGCTTCCCTGGAGATCCGGTAAGTTTATCTTCAGACTTTCCTATGCTCATCTTCTCAACCTCAGCTCCTGCCTTTTCCCACAATGCACCTTATGGTTTAGTCACATTGGATACCCTCCCCTCCATTTCCTCCACACCTTGGCTCACACTGCTCCCTCTGGTTACATGAATATGCCTCCATTTTCTACTTGGCAAACTCCTACTCACGCCTCAAATCCCAGATCAATGTCACCTGTGTGTGAAAACCCCCCCACTTCACCCCCAACAGAGCTCTTTCTCTGTACTTCCATAATATTTTATTCATACCACCATAAACAGTACATCCCACTATGTTACAGTAAGTGATATGGGTCTGCCTCTCCAGTTTGCTTAAATTCTTAGGCCTTTTTCTTTCTGTATCACTGGCACCTTATAACCCACAGTATATGTTAAGTAAATGCTTCTTGAATGAAGCACATATCCATGTATTCCTAAGTAGTTTTTACCACTTTTCCTGCTAGCTGTATGCTCTGTTTCCTCTTTCCTTTCCAGACTTTTCTCATTGCTTATTCTCTTATTTTAAAGATTTCTAGGGAGCTCCAACCTTGCTCACCTTGGAATCGCTTCAGCATTTCCTTCATCATGGGTATCTTGCACACAGTCTTCACTGTTAGAACTTCAGGGGAATAGTTCACATCCTGGTTCTCACTCCTAAGAAAAGTACAGAGGGTTGCTCTTCTTAAAGGGGACAACTCAGGCAGCCAAGACCCCCAACTCCTGCGGAAGGTTCCAAGCCCAAAGCTCACACCACCACTCTCCCATTCCCCCTTGCAAAAGTCAACAGTAAAATCCCTCCTCCATGGACTCCCAGGGTGTGCCCAGACTGTTCTATGGACCCCAAGCCTGTTTCCCCTCTCCTCAGCCTGTATCTTTACCATTCCACTCAGGCCCCATAAGAAAGCAGCCGCTCATACCTGGTCAACACATCTTTTGGATTCTGTGAAGAGAAGAAAAACATAAGTAAGTTATGCCCCTTCCTCCTGAGATCTGGTACTCAACTTCGGGAGCAGGTATTTTTCTGTCAACCGCTTTTGTCAATGTCATGTATGCTCTCATGCTGCCAAAGCCAATGGACTGATACATGGAGTCTTTTTCTTCATGTGACCTCTCTGCACCATCTGACAATGTTAACCAATCCCTGAAACCCTATTCTTTCTCCTTTGCCACCATGACACTAACTCTCTCCTGGCTTTTTGCCTACTTCTCCATCTATTCTCTTTCAGACACAGACATTAACAAGTGTTGCTTGAGGACGTGGTAGGAACATAAAATGGTTCAGCCACTTTGGAAAACAGTTTGGCAATTTCTAAAGAATTAAATATAAATATATGACACAGCCCAACAATTCTGCTCCTACTATCTACCCAAGAGAAATGAAAATGTACGTCCACACAAAGAATGTCAGGCAAATGTTCACGGCAGCATCATTCCTAATAGCCAAAAGGTGGAAACAACCCAAATGTCCATCAACTGAAAAGAGAAACAAAACGTGGTATAGTCTACAATGAAATACTATTCAGGGATAAAAGAAAAAAAAGGAATACAAATACAATACTAATATATGCTATAACATGAATGAACCTCAAAGACATTATAAATGAAAGATTCCATACACAAAAGACCACATTATTATATGACTCTGTTTATATGGTATATTTCAAAAAGGGAAATCTATAGAGTCAGAAAGTAAGTTGTCTAGGGGCTGGAAGCAGGAACAGAGATTAACTATAAATAAGCACAAAGTGATCTTACTGGGGTGATGGAAATGCTCTAAAACTGGACTTTGGTAAGGTTTCCACAACTAGGGAAAATTATAAAAATCACTTATTTAATGATAAAAAGTACACTTTTAAGTGTATGGGTATATGTGTGGGTGAATTATAAGATATGTACATTACACCTCAAGAAAGCTTTAAAAAAAAACAACAAGTGTATCAAAATGGTTAATTACCACATGAAGAAGTGCTCAAGCACATTAGTCATTTGCAAAATTCATCTACCCTTTGGAAGGAGGAAAGGGGTGCTGACTGAGGGCCTGAGCTAACATTCTATACCATTCAGCTAAAAGTAAAGAGCTGACAATTCTAAGCACTGATGATCACACAGAGCCACTGATCTCTCTCACACTGCAAGTAACAGTGTAAACTGATACAATCACTTTGGAAAACAGTTTGGAATCCTCCGTTTGGAACCAACAGATGCCCTGTGACTCGGAATTGCTTTCACAGGTACATAACTGACAGAAATGTGGACACATGTACACCAAAAAAGACACGCTCATAACTGCTTTTTTGTAACAATAAAAACTAGAAACAACCCAAATTTTGCTAACAGTAGAGTGAATGGTGTTTTTGGTATATTAGTACCATGGGATACTACAGAACAGGGCCTTCAACCTGGCACTATTAACATTTGGGGCTGGAAAAGTTTTTGCTGGGAGCTGGGGGGGAGGTGTCTTCTGTGCATCATAGGATGTTTAGCAGCATCTGTGGCCTCTACACGCCAGACGCCGGTAGTAGCCACCCTCACGTTGTGACAACCAAAAATGTCTCCAGCACTGCCCCCTGGGGGAGCAAAATCCCTCCTGGTTGAGAAGTTGTACACAGTGATGGAAACAAATGTCTGCTGCCACCTACGACAGCCTGGGTGAACTTCACAACATAATGTGGAGCAAAAGCAGCAAATGCTGAAAGAGTAGTACTCAGAAACAGACAGAACAGTGTGAGAAGTCTGGAGGGAGAACACCCTCAGGGAGAAAGGAAGGGGTGTTGACTGGGGCACGCAGAGGGCGCCTGGCAAGCTATTCATGTTCTATTACGAGACTTGGCCGGTGGTTCCGTGGGTGGGTCACTTGGTGATAATCTGTCAGGTTTATGATTTATGCATTTTTCTCTATGGATGTTATACTAAAATGTTTTTAAACATGTTTATTTTGTTATGACAGTAAAAATGATGTTGCCCGAATCCATGGACACAAACGATACTTAAAGGTGAAAGTATAGTTTAAAAACATTTACCGGCAGGGGCACCTGGGTGGCTCAGTCAGTTAAGTGTTCAACTCTTGATTTCAACTCACAGCTCTTGAGGAAATCAAGCTCTACATCGGGCTCTGTACTGACAGCACAGAGCCTGCTTGGGATTCTCTTTCTCCCTCTCTCTCTCTGTCTCTCTGCCCCTCCCCTGCTCACACACACACACACACACACACACACACACACTCTCTCTCTCTCTCTCAAAATAGATTAAAATAAACTATAAAAAATATAAATAAATAAATAAATAAATAAATGAATGAATGAATTTACCAGCAAACAAAAGGGTCAATGTAGATGAGCTAGGCATGCCAGCTCCAGAGGCTGAGAAAGAACTATAGAGCAAACCCAAGAACTAATAAAAAAAATAAAATAAAAACAAAAACAATAAAAGCAGATATTAATGATTTCACTGCATTATTTGTAGTGGTAATGGTGTTGGGGCAACCTGGGTTTCCAACTTTGGAAGAAGGAACTGACAAAATGTGGTAGGTAGACACGTGGGTTCAACGTACTGTATAGACAGCGACAGGAATGGATCTTAAAACATAGTACCTAAGGGGCGCCTGGGTGGCTCAGTTGGTTAAGCGTCCAACTTCGGCTCAGGTCATGGTCTCACAATTCGTGGGTTTCAGCCCCACATCGGGCTCTGTGCTGACAGCTCAGAGCCTGGAACCTGCTTCAGATTCTGTCTCGTTCTCTCTCTCTCTCTCTATCTCTGCCCCTCCCCCTCACGCTCTGTCTCTCAAAAATGAATAAATGTTAAAAAAAAATAAAAGAAAACAAAAACATAGTGCCTAAGGAAAGAAGCAAGAGATGGAATGCAGCAAGATTAAATCATTGCATAAATTAAAAATACATAAACCAAAGCAATACTGTACATTGTATAAGAACACATTCAAATGAAAAGATAAAAATTAGGTACAACAGAATTTTTTTTCAATGTTTCCACAGTTCTTTTTTTTAAGGTGTCTATACAGTTCTAAGAAGAAAAGAAGTGAGTTATAGGCTAAAAATGATGAAATAAAGGAAAAATAGATGGATAAGTGAATAGATTAGTAAAATAAGTTCTCTCAGGCTGAGATTCTATAATCCAGTTCTGTCTTCTTTAATCATTTCCCTACCGTTGCACTTATGTTGGCTGATATATATTTTGTAAGTATTCTGCTGGTTCATGCATATCTTTGAGGTTTCAGATTCTGAGTAGATATTAAACCTCTATTTAAAAAATTATTCCAATGTGTTATTTCAAAGATTCTGCTGAATATACATTTGGATATGTAACTGAACATCGTGGCTTAAGCAAGCTGTAAAAGTTGTAGACAATTCTTGGAAATCATTACATTAACATAAGCTATACCCTTCCCCTAGCAATTTCTTGCTGAAAATAACTGGTGAGTGGGTCCATGTGTCTCTCTTCCTTAAAGGTAGAGCAGAATGTTGTATCCTGGTGAGGAAAAAAAAGTAATCACAGACTGAAGCGCTCTTCAGCAATTCTTTCCTCCTCAGTCACGTGATGTGGAAGAGAGAGTCTGAGGAATCTAAGACAGTTACAAATATTGGATCCTATCCAAAAACTGAAAGAACCTATAAGGATACTTTACTTGCTGAGGATATAAAGGTAAAGATTATATAATAAACTGCCTTAAAGTTCCAAATCTAAGTGCTAATGAATTACTTTTTTTTTTTTTTAAGGAGGCTTCATGCCCAAATGGGGCTTGAACTCACAGCCCTGAGATCAAGAGTCACATTTTCTACTGACTGAGCCAGCTAGGCGCCCCTAAGTGCTACCAAATTAGAATTATAACTTTTTAACAGTTGCTAGATATTAGAAATTATTTAAATGAATGTACCTATCAAAATCTGAGGCTAAGAGCAAAGTTATTATCAAGCTATGATTATAATGATTAAAAATTAGTAAGGAAGACAAATTTACCTTAAAAACTACTGATACAGTTATCTCCTTGGTGATTGTAGGTTTGCTTTATTTTACTATTTTAACAAAGAGTCATAAATGTATAAGTAACATGAATGGTAAAGTCTTAGATGTGCTTCAGACCCGAGGCAAACCGAGTGAACCTGGGTATCTCCACAGCACCTGAGCTCAGCATACCTAAATGTTGCGTTAATTTCCTCTGAATGGTGAATCTTTGACTCTTTAACTGTATAGTGACAGTAGTACACAATTATCAACAGAGAGAACACATTTCCTCTATTAAACCCACTCACCAGGAAAGACAAGAGGGAGTTCAGTGTGTGACTGTCTCACCTGCAGCAACTCCAGGGTGGGGCTCTGGCTCTTCCTCCCGACCTCTAAGATGAGCTGCTTCAAGGAAGTGATCATCTGATGGAGCTTTAACGTGTTCTCATTCTGTTTCTTCTTCGTCTCTTCTTCTTCTTTGCTCAGTCTCTGAAGAAACAGTTGCTCTTCTTCGGCCAGGAAGTGGTGCAGCTTAGCAAACTCTGCACCGAATCTCATTCGCTGGTTCTTCATCTTCTCCTACGGCCACATGACACTTGCTCAGTCCTTGTCCTGCCCTTGCTCCTAAATTCCATGCACGTGACTCCCCAACAGTCCATGGCCCCTCCATCCCAATCACCTCCTCCAGAAAGCCCCTGCCCACCCTCCACAAATTCCCGCTAATTTATTTATACTCACTTGGTATCTTTGTACTGGCCTGTATAGTATTAGTTCACTCTTTGTGACACTTGAGGCTCTACTACTGACAGCAATGCCTTGTTTGTGTACTTTTTAAACTAAAACACACTTTCACATCTATTACTCAGTTTAGCCTCCAGAACACCTACTGTTTGGTCTCATTAAGCTTTGGATGTGCTTCTGTGTGTGCACATCATGCCTCCCAACTAGACCAGTATCTCTGAAAGCAAAGTCCATTTACTTTCCACGATGCCATGGACTCAGACCACCCATAACCTAGGGAGTATATTTAGGAAAAAGTGGAAAGGAGAGGGGTACCACCTTAGAGAGATGGGGATGAAGTATGTGGTACTCCCATCGCCCAAAGCCACAGGTCAGTACAGACACACACTTCCTGATCTATCACCTTATCTGCAAGGGGCCTGACCACTCTTAACATCATGCAAGCTCCTCCCAACAATTACCGAAGGGTCTCAGGGGCAAGAAAGGCTCAACCAATTCTGCTATTACCTTCCACTCAGTAGCATTTTTCACTTCCATGTCCTGCAAATGCATGGCTTTCTTCATCTTGGCCGTCAGACTACACTGAGTCTCAAGAAGTTTCTCCTGCCAGCAGAAACACATATCAGAAAGCATCTCCGCAAACATCTTGCTTGTTCAGAGCTGAACAGGCAATGAGATTGAGAAAACGTTGAAGACAGTTACAGAATTAGGCATAAAAAGTATTCTGATCTGAAATCTTTGCAATACTCTATAGAGCCTGCCTATTAAGTTGGCAAAAAATGAAAACTGTTAGAGGCGTAATAAATACCTTGTACTGGTGAGGGAGGCCTCTGACACTATAATAGTAGGAGACTTTTGTAAAAAGGTGCCATCCTTTTGAAGGGCAACTGACAGGATTTAAAACCATCTGAAATGTGCATAATCCTACTTCCAATAATCTGTGCAACAAGACACTAGCAAAAATAATATGTATAGGAATGTTCACTGCAGCAGTATTCATTATCCATTCATGGGGAATTATTAAATAAATTATGGTATATTGATACTCTGTGCCAATCTCAGGTAGTTCTCTCTATATATTGATGTGTTTTATTAAGTAAAAAAACTATACTGTAAAACAATAGTATTGTATAATTGTTTTGAAAAGAACAAATACACATGTATCTGTGCATGATGTGTGTATTTAAATAGAAGAAAAATCTGGAAGAACATACACCTAAAGATTAACACTGGTTATTTCTGGGGAATAGAAATGGCTTGGAAGTTTGGGAGGGTGGGGACTAAAACTTTTATGAATTTCGGTCTTGATTTTAGAATTTAACAACCTGAATGAGCTATTAAAAAGTAAAAGGAGTCGATCAGCATTAATAAAAATGGCTGTGGAGGGACAGCACCTGGTAGCATAAGGTCAGACATGACCTCAGACAGAAGCACACAGGTTAGACACACACACGCACGCACACACACACACACACACACACACACACACACACGAGGAAAACCAGCAAGAACAGATGACCAAATGGCTGTGAGAGAAAGGAGTCCAGATTTTGCCCCTGGGTTCCAGCTTGACAACTAGAAGGACTGTGGTCTATTTACCAAATAAGGAAATACAGGGAAATGAGCAGTATGTAAATGGAAGGGGGAGAATTAAATTCGACTTTACTAAATTGAGTTTGGAGGGGGGTGTCCCTGATGAGTACACTTAACAGTTAAGGGTCAAGAGATCTGAGCTGCAGAAGTAGATTGAGGGGGGAGGGTTAGAGCACAGGCAGCAGGTGCAGCCAGGGTATGAGTAAAATCCCCCAGTAAGAGTCTATCAAGAAGGCAATACAGGCTGGAACAAGGAACAACCACACTTAAGGGGTGTGCAGAGGACAAAAACCCTGCCAAGAAGCTAAGCTGAGTGGTGGTTGGTGAAAAACCCAGAGAGGATGGTTTCTCACACACCAAAGGAAGAGAAAATTTAAATAAAAACCAGTGAATACCGTCAAATGCTGAAGAGTGGCCTAGGGCAGCTTTCTGGAAGTGTAAATATGTGTCAAAATAAAAAGCTAAAAGGAAAAAAAAAATGAACAGAACTAAGAAATAAGCAGGGCAAGTTTTTTTTTTTCTTCCCTAGGAGAATAATGAAAACCAGTCGGTGTCACTTTTCTTCCCACACTTACAAATGACAATGTCTACAGCAAAATGAAGTCATTGGAAAGAGCGACACCACCAAAACTGGTGAAGGTGTGGAGCTGCCAGAGCTCCCCCACGGCCACATGGTGCTGGTGGCTGTGCGAAACAGAACCACCACTCTGGGAAAAGGTCCGGCGTCAAACTAAGCATACATCAACTTCTAGATACGGGAAACATGAAAGTGTGCATCTATAAAAATACCTCTATGAGAATACTCATACCAGCTTTATTCATAAAAGCCAAAAACTGGAAACAACCCAGGTATGCAGTGATGGAAAGATGGATAAGCCAACTGCGGTATGTTCATAAAATGGAATACGACTCAGCAGGAAAAAGAAACAGGCTACTGATACACACAAAATGGGTGAATCTCAAAATCGATACGCTGGGCAAAAGGAGCCCATATAAAGGAGTACAGACTATTCTTCCCACTTTCATGTTTGCTTGGAAATTGCATAGTGAAATGTTGGAGGGGGCAGATGAAACTAGGTTGCAAAGGGATTCCATTCACATGAAGTTCCACAACAGGCCAAAATAATCGTCAGTGCAAAAAGATTAGAACAGTAGCTGGGTTGGGAAGAGGGAGCAGATTAACTGGGAGAGAGGATGGAGGAGCTTTCTGCAGTGATGACAATGTTCTTTTTTTTTTTTTGTCTTAAGATTTAAGTAAGCACCACACCCAATGTGCAGTTCGAATTTACAACCCTGAGATCAAGAGTTACATGCTCCCGTGACTGAGCAGCCAGGCACCCCAGTAATCTTTATCGTCTTTATCTTAAGAAGGGCTTAGGGTGCCCAGGTGTATGCATTTGTCAAAGCTCAGCAAATGTACACTAAAGATGTGCATATTTAATTATATTAAATGTGACTTCAAAAACCACCACTAATGCTGAATGTGGTTGGTTGGCGGTAAGCATGCTAAAGTATAGGAGGAAGTGGACTATCTGCAATTAACTTTAAATGCCTCAAAAGGAAACAAGAATTGATGGATGCAGAGAACAGACAGATGGATAGATAGGTGATAAACAGAGTAAAATGCTAATGGCAGAACCTAGATGTGGGTATACTGGTATCATAAACTTCGTCAAACATTCATGTTTGCTTGGAAATCGCATAGTGAAATGTTGGGGGGTGGATAAAATTAGGTTGCCAAGGACTTCCTATAGTTCTGTTATACGTCACAAAATCACCTGTGTTATTTTCTTTCTAACACTATGTTTTCTAATATTATATAATCTACTTATTACCTCTAGTTGTTAAACAGGTATATAATCCTGCTATTTGGAAAGCTATTTCAAGTAATTTTATTCCTCTATCAATTATACAACTGCCACTCTGTAATCACTGTCAACTTCGATGTATATGGGAGGACTGCAATCAGATAAGTAGTTCTTTTGAATGTGATCAAGATTTTTTTTTAAGTTTTCACTTTTGTTTAATAATGAAAAAAATATTGGGGTGCCTTGGTGGCTCAGTCAGTTAAGCATCCAACTTCAGCTCAGGTCATGACCTCACGGTTCATGACTTCAAGCCCCGTGTCAGGCTCTGTGCTGACAGCTTAGAGCCTGGAGCCTGTTTCAGATTCTGTGTCTTCCTCTCTTTGCCCCTCCCCCACTCGCACACTGTGTCTTTCTCTCTCCAAAATAAATAAACATTTTTAAAAATGTTTAAAAATAATAATGAAAAAATATTTTAAATAGAATTTTTCAATTTTTAAAAGCCCTTAACAATTCCAGTATTTGTGAATTATCCTGTATTGCTGGTTGTATTCCAAGATTCTACCTCTTTTTGTTTTGTTTTGTTTTTTGTTTTGTTTTTACCTAAGTCTTTTTGAATCCTACCACAACTGAGATCTGAAAAGGGGCCCCTGAATGAAAATGGTAATTCCAGGGAGATTAGAAAAATCCTTCCCTACAATAACAGAAACTGCCAGGAGGTGGCAGGAGGGCAACACCAAGCAGTTCTCCAAACTTAACTGCCACCTTCCTCTCTCCCTCTACCCTCCAAAAATATTAAGCAACTTCCAGTCCTCTCACATTGATCACATGCCATTCCAAGCAGCCATGCTGAATATGCTGTTCCTTTGGCCTGAATATCCTCTCCTTTACCTATCATACTCACCCGTCAAAAGTGAGTTCATGTTCAACTCCGTGAAGCCATTTCTCCTCAGACCTTCCATGTACTCGATACAAACTTGAATAACTCACTTACACACTGAACTTATTGGTCTACATGCTTATGTACCCTACAAGACAAGGCTCCTGTCCTTATCCATTTATGTCCAGATTCTAGAACAATGCCTGGCCTACAGTAAGCATAAATAAAGGTTACTGAGTGAAGGGGTGGATGTATAGTTCATAGTGCTACTTTGCATATTTCCTGTTTGTAGTCAGTTGATAAAACTGTATGGCATTTTATAGTTTACAAAATACTTTAAGTTGTATCGTTAAACTTGTGTTTTCAACCAGTACTTACTAGATACCAATTCTGTTGGAGACCACTGGAGTTACACCATCAGTATAGAAGGGGGTAGGGCTACTCTGGAAAGGATGATGAAGGAAGGTCTTCAAGCTAAAAGCTAAAAAGATGTAAAGGATGGAAGGTGTGGGTAGAGAAAGAGAACAGACTTGAAACAAAAGAAGGCAGTGTGGCTGGAGTAAAGTAAGATAAACTGCTTTATTCAACTGAAGCGCCTTAATCCATAAAATAGGCAGGACAGATTAATCTCCAAATTCAAACAGTAAGTGATTTTTCCCAACTGATGAAGGAAGCTAGTATCAAATCCCGGCCTCGCACTTCAAGCCAGCTTTTCCCAAATCATCAGTTGTCTATAAACCCTGTGGATATACACCTGCACTGTCTAATACAGCATCCATTAGCCAGGTGAGCACCCAAACTGTGGATAGTCCGAATTGACATGTGCTGTAAACGTAAACACAGATTTCAAAGTCCTATTACGAAAAACGTAACTAAAATGTCTCACTGATAACTTTTCATAGCGATTGATGTCAAATGATAACACTTTGGAAAACTGGGTTAAATAAAACATATTATTAAAATTAGCATCACCCGTTTCTTTTAACCACTAGGAAAGTTTTATTACATCGTGTTTCTATTGGGCGGCACTGGTATACACCCCCTCGGTATGACTGTCTTAAACTAGAAGCTCCCAGAGGCCAATACTTTGAAAATTCTATGCAGACCCTCCCCATCTCAGTTTTAACCCCAACTCTGAGATCTGTGTGTCGCTTAATTTCTTCGCACAGGTGGTGGGGGGCGGGGGAGGTCGTACTTCCAATGGGCATTGCAGCCACCTCGTAGGTCTCTCATGACAATGGCCTACGACATGGCATGACAATGGTATTCCGGGAATACCGGCAGCCCCGCTACGGCCGGCTCACCCGGTAGCTGGCGAAGGCCTCGTCGATGGGCGCCATGGTGTGCGTCTGGTGCTCCTGCGACTCCCTGCACACCAAGCACACGGGCCGCTGGTCGTCCTCGCAGAAGAGCCGCAGCGCTTCCCAGTGGCGGCCGCACAGGCCGGGGGGCACGGGGCCCTGACGCCGGCGCCGCGTCTTCTCCGTCAGCCGGGCCAAGGCCCAGTTGGGCCGCAGCGCCGCGGGCGCCGACGGCTGCCGGCACTCGGGGCAGGGGAACGCGCCGCCGCCCGGCGCCCAGCTGCGGTGCAGGCAGCCGCGGCAGAAGTTATGGCCGCACTCGATGGACACCGGGTCCTCGAAATAGTCCAGGCAGATGGAGCAGGTCAGGTCTTCCTGGAGGTCTTCGGCTTCCATGCCGATTCTCCGCCCCGGGGTCGGGGTCCGACGCGAGGCGAGGGAGTGCGGGCGGCGGGGAGGGGAAAGTGCCGTCCCTCCTCCGGGGCCTCGGGACCAGTCCCGGCGCGCGCTGGCCAACCGGCGGCCCCTCTCCGCGCGCGCCGCGGGGCCCGAGCGCGAGCCCGGCCGCCTCGGGGTTTCGGCTCCTCGAGGGCGCCGCGGGGCACGACGGGACGCGGGCTGCCCCTCGGGCCAACAATAGAGATGCGGAACTTGCTCCGGGACGCCTAGAGAGGACCGGAGGAGCCCTCGCGAGCCGAAGCTGGAGGAGCAAAGCGAGGCGGCGCTAAGGAGTTTGGCCTGTCCTTCACGTTGGAGAGGTGAGGTCAAGTTCTGGCGTCCTTGGCGAGCTGCAGTCGGGCGGGCGTTCTGGGAGTGCTGCAGCGCCAGGGCCTGGGGTGAGGGAGGTCTGTGCAGCTGGGCGTGGAGTGGGGGCGAATGAGGCGCCGGGCCAGTTTAGGCTTGCTCTCCCTGAAGTCCGTTCTTTCCATTCAGCCTTCATTCTTGGCCTCCACCCTCAAGAGCTAGTCGAGTTCTTGGAAAGGCAGGATTTCCTGCTGCCCCCGCGAAGCCCACCTACTCTCCTGGTGTTGGGTGAATTGGAGAGCCAGTATTCCAGGACGGGAGCAGGAAAGGGAGCGTTTAGCCGCCCACGAGCTAGTGGGGTGATGGCTGGTCGCCCTGCCACCCTGATTTCCCTCTCTTTCTTCCCAAGCACCCGAGACAAACACCAGGTAAAGGAAGCCCATTCTTTGAGCATCGGACACGTTCACCCAGCGCAGATGGGGCTTCTAACAGTTAAGGCAGGGTAAAGAATCTCGGGTTAGATGATCTTACCCACATCTGAGACTTCCCACCGGTGTCTTCGGTGGTTGAACTCCTAGGAGGTCTGTGGGTATGGGATGCGCTAAGCCAGCTCGGGGCGATCCGCTGAGTGGCTGTTATCTAAGATGCTAGAAAGGAGCAGATCCTGTAGCTTCAGCCCCAGCTGCCGGAGCCTGAGGAGGTCAAGACCAGGTGCCAAAACAATGCCTGGGGAGTGGAGCTGGAGCTGTCATAAGGAGGACATTATAAAGGATCTGCTGGGATGAGAAAAAATGAAATATGGCCTTTCGTAGCAACGTGGATGGAACTGGAGAGTGTGATGCTAAGTGAAATAAGCCATACAGAGAAAGACAGATACCATATGGTTTCACTCTTATGTAGATCCTGAGAAACGTAACAGAAACCCATGGGGGAGGGGAAGGAAAAAAAAAAAAAAAAAAGAGGTTAGAGTGGGAGAGAGCCAAAGCATAAGAGACTGTTAAAAACTGAGAACAAACTGAGGGTTGATGGGGGGTGGGAGGGAGAGCAGGGTGGGTGATGGGTATTGAGGAGGGCACCTTTTGGGATGAGCACTGGGTGTTGTATGGAAACCAATTTGACAGTAAATTTCATATATTAAAAAAAAAATAAAAAAAAAAGATTGCCACCTTAAAAAATAAAAATAAAAAAAATAAAAAAAATAAAACTTCACATACTTGGAAAAAAAATTTAAAAAAAAAAAAAAAAAGGATCTGCTGGGACCAGAGAGTGGGTGGAAAAGAGATCAAGTTTTTTAAGTGGGAGTGATTAAGATTCAGAAGCATGGATATATCCCTTTTGGTATCCAACTTGTAGTACAGCAACCATTTTTCTACCTCAAGAAACATCCATTGAGGCTTTCAACAAGCAAAATGCTTGCCTATTTCAGGGAATTGTCTGTTTCCCTTTATTGGATTTTTTATTTTATTGTTGTCTATTCCTTTTCTTTTCAATGCAAGTTTAAATTCTTCTTGCATCCCAATATCAGATACTGCCTTCCCCATAATATGCTCAGTCAGTAGTTACCGAATGTCCAATTAAATGACTTGGAAAGGGGATTCCTGTGATCCGTTTTGGGATTTTTGACAAAAGCCCAACGGAAAATCTACTTTTTTAAATGTTTCAAAAAATATAAATAATAAATAAATAAATAAATAAATGTTTAAATTACACAACTAATAAATGCATTTTCTATGAAAATTAGAATACTGTATTGAGAAGGAATCTGAATCTTAGTATGGACCAAGAAGAAAGAAATGCTCTCATCAGTTATTGATGTTTGCCATGAGTGTGATATAAGTGCGTATGTGTCTATATGTCTTCCTGTGTACTGAATGACAAACGTGAGGTCCCATGACACCTTAAGGTTCTTATGGCTTCTATCCTGCCATATGCCTGAGATAAACTTCCTTCTTTACTAAAAATAGTGAGCCCCGCTAACTTGCCATTTTATTCATACGGAATTTCAAGCGACCCCAAGGAGCCAAACAACCTTGAAAAGAAGGATTCACACTGCCCAATTTCAAACCTTATTACAAGTCTACAGCAATCAAAACATGTGATACCAGGATAGGGATAAACATATAGATCAGTGAAATAGAATTGAAAGTCCAGAAATAGTGCCATACATCGACAAGCAATGGGTTTTCAACAGGGATGCCAAAAACCATTATATGGAAGAAAAATGGGCTTTTCCATAAATGGTGCTGGGACAACTAGATATCCATGTGCAAAAGAATGAAGTTTAACCCTTATGCCATATATAAAAATTAATTCAGAATCAATTAGACCTAAATGTAAAGCTAAAACTGTAAAACTCTTAGAAGGAAATGCTGGTGTAAACCTTCACGATCATGGATTAGGCAACGGTTTCTTAAATATGACACCAAAATCACAAGCAACAAAAGAAAAATTGATAAATTGAATTTCATCCAAATTAAAAACTTATGCATCAAAGGAGACTAACAGTGAAGTGGAAGACAACGCACTGAATGTTGAAAATATTTGGAAATCATATGTCAGATAAGGACCTAGGAGCCAGAATATATAAAGAACTCAACAAAAAAAATACAAACAACCTAATTTAAAAATGGGCCAAGGATGAGTAGACCTTTCTCCAAAGAAAATATACAAATAGTCCATAAGCATATGAAAGATGCTCAACATTGTTTGGGAAATGCAAATCAAACCACAGTGGGATACCTCTTTACCTCACTAGGATGGCTACAGTTTTAAAAATCAAATAAGAAAGAAAAGAAGAAAACAAAAAGAAAAAAAATACCAAGTGTTGGCGAAGATGTGGATAAATTGGAACCCATTTATACATTGCTGTTGGGAATGTAAATAGTACAGCTGCTGTGAAAACAGTTTGGTAGTTCCTTAAAAGGAGTTACCATATGCCCCAGCAATTCCACTCTTAGGTATTTACCCAAGAGAGGTGAAGACATAGTCACACAAAAACTAGTATATGAATGTTCATAGCACCATTATTCATAATAGCCAACAAGTGGAAACAATTCAAAAGTCCATCAACTAAAAATGAACAAAAAATGTGTGGTGAAGCATACAATGAAATACTAAACCATAAATGGGAATGTAGTACTGATTCGTGCAACATGGGTAAACTTCAAAAACATGGTGCTGGGGCACTTGTGGCTCAGTCAGTTAAGTGTTGACTTCAGCTCAGGTCATGATCTCACAGTTTGTAGGTTCGAGCCACACATCAGGCTCTGCACTGACAGCACTGAGCCTGCTTCGGACTTTCTGTCTCCCTCTCTCTCTGTCCCTCCCCTGTTCACACACTCTCTCTCTCTCTCTCTCTCTGTCTCTCTCTCTCTCCAAAATAAATAAATAAACATTTTTAAAATAAATTTGCATATGTTTATAAAAAAACAAACAAACATGGTGCTAAGTGAAAGAAGCCAGTCCCAAAGACCATATATTGTATGATTGATTCTATTTATATGAACAGTCCAGAATAGGAACATCTATATAGAGAGATTATATTATTGGTTGTTTATGTTTGTTGGGGGGGGGGGGGGGGAAGCATGGAGGATTGCGGGTAAAAGCTAAGGATAACAGGGTTTCTTTCTGAGTTGATGAAAATGTCCTAAAATTGTATTAACAGATGTGCAATTCTGTGACTACTAAAAGCCATTAAATTGTATGCTTTAAATGGGTGAATTATATGGCATGTGAACTATTTCTCAATAAAGCTATTTCAAAAGGGTTATCAAAGAGGAATTATGAATGATGACATTTGCTTTTTTCCATCCTTGGTCACTTGGCTGGACTCTGGTTACAGTAGATGAGGGATTCTTTATAAAACACTTGTATAGCAGAAAGAAAAATTATTAATTTTCTAGTTGCTGCCAAAATGTCCCCTGGGGGACCAAATAGCTTTCCTTAGCAACGAGCCTTCCTACTTTACCTAAGGATAATTTGGGATTCAGAAGGAGAAAACAAAACTAGGTAGCTGCTCTTGTTGACAATTTGAAGGCAAGGAAGGAGGGAGGGGAAGATGTTTCTGCAGGAAGGTGACAGGCTGGAATACCCTTGGGCAGACTTGACAGAGAGACTCCAGAAAAGAGACGCTTGATATTTAGCTTTATGTTATCTGCTACCATGATGTAAACCTCCCTTCCTGAGTCAGCAGCAAAACTCTCCTGTCTTTTCTGTGTGGAAATGAGGGGAATGAGTTTAAAAAGTAGCAATTTGATGGGGATTGAGCCTGGGTGGCTCAGTGGGTTAAGCATCTGACTTCAGCTCAAGTCATGATCTCACAGGTTCATAGTTCAAGCCCCACATCAGGCTATCTGCTGTCAGCACAGAGCCCACTTTGGATTCCCTGTCCCCCTCTCTCTCTGCCCCTCCACCCCAAAATAAATAAATAAATAAACATTAAAAAAAATAAAGGACATTGGGTTAGATATGCATGGAAGGCCAGTCTGAATATGGCATATGCTGCAGGGCTGGGGGCATCCATAGGTTACAAGACTTCAAAGTTGGGGGGAGCAGAGAAAGTGGAAGAACAGAGGACAGGGAAGTAGAGTCACTATGACAGGAAAGTCGCATTCAGCCACAGGAATGCCAACAGCAGCGGTCAGAATTTATTGCGCAGGACAGGGGAGAAGCACAGCTTTACGGAGGCTTCTGCTGGCTAAGTCTGGAACCAAGCCCATGATCATTGTAAAGCTGATGCCAGAGGATTCTGGCAGGAAGGCACAAGGGGGAAATTTCCCAGGAAGACTTAGGCAGCGTGGCCCACCATGGCCCTTAGAGATGCTTCAACGGCCTCTCATTTGTCACAGAAGTAAATCCCCACTCACTGGATGTTCGGAAGAAGATCCAATCGCAGAGTTCCCTTCAGAGGCGAACCAGGTGGCTTCATAACTCTGCAAAGTAGAGAATCAAGCAGGAGCTGAGACTTTTTCTAAGTGGGAAGAAACCTAAAGGGAAGAGCAGGAGGTACAGCTGGCTAAGAACCCTGGTCCTGGTTCATTGGAAGGAATCGGCAAACGGAGGGGGATGAGGGTTGGGAGATGGGTCAGCAGCAGCGGTCAGAAGACATCTGCCTCGAACCTGGTTTTCTATTTTGTAACACGTAGGAAGTGTGCCTCCCAGAGGTCCGGGGACCTGCCTTGGGAGGTCATCAGGACAGAGACCTCAGGAGCAGGAAGAAAGAGGGACATCAGTGCTCTTCTCACCTGCTTCTCGGAACGGCTCTTTGGTCTCCACCGCTGGGAAGTTTTCAGTCGGTTCCTTGTGTCTTCTGGTGCTCTCTGAAGTTGGGGAGTAGTTAGAAGGGGGAGATCTGTGCTTCCGGGCCCTCCACCATCGCCCCAGGCCCAGGAGCACAAGTTCCAAAAGCGTGAACAAGAGACAGAGCCCACTGACCCCAAACATGGTCTTTAGGAAGATGGTCTTCTCAAACGGGCGGGACAGGTAACAGGTTATACTACCAAGGCAAGGCTCTCGGCGACATGCAAAGGAGCTGGGCACCTTGAACCCATACACATGGTACTGCACCCCCAAGGCTGTCCCCTCAAGGACCAGCCGCACACCCAGCTGTGCCACATAGGCCCAGAGCAGCCTGGGGCTTCCAGGACCGGAGGCATCTCTGCTCTTCTCCCCTCGGCGGATCAGAGTCTCCTCCTCCTTCCCCTTTCCTGACTCTTCCCAAAGCCAGATGACATGATACAAAGTGAGACCCATGTAGAGGGCGCTGGGCACAGCCACCAAGATGACCTGGAAGACCCAGAAGCGCAGTGGGGAGAAGGGGTGGAAGGCATCGTAGCAGGCGGCCTTGCAGCCTGGCTGCTGGGTGTGACACACGAATTCACTCTGCTCGTCGCTGTAGACCCCGGCCCCGCTGGCAGCCAGCAGCACGAGGCGGAACCCCAGGAGCACGGGGAGCAGGAGGCGTCCCACGGAGGTGGAGTGCCGGCTCTCCTCAGCCACCAGCTGCCTCAGGAACCGGCCACACATCCTGTTAGGGAGCAGAGGGCAATAATGAGTGTGAGTGTACTGCTCCCTGATCTTGAGGAGGCGCATGGGGCCACCTCTTCACTGTGAATCCAAGGATAGATAAGGCAAGCCTTCGCGCGCCTCTCCAAGGATCTGGTTGGTTTATTACCAAGACTTTGATGGCGCCTGTTTATAGGTAATGGAGTCATCATGGAAAATAGCGAGGGGGTGTGGGTGTGGCTGTCTCTTCTGCCCCCTTCTGTACCTGGCAGTGGAAAGCCAGGATCCATCTTTCCCTCTCTTTCCCTCCCTCTGTCTGTCCCTTTCCCAAAGGCTAAACAGCCAGAGAGTCCAGAGTCCTCTGAAAACTACTGTTTCCCCCATTGATGGCCACCAGGCCTGGTGCTACTGTCACTGGCACCTGAACAGAATCGGTGCCGACCCCAGAAGGGAACGTGCATTCTCTTGCTCTCTGCTTTTCTCTTGCACCAGGCCTTGGCTGCTCATAGGCGTGCGGTCTGGCCTCCGCTCCCATTGCAGTGGTAAGATTGAGATTCAGTTAGCTTACGGGCCCCGGTGCGGGTCAAGTGAACAGTGAGTGTCAAGGCCCGCTTCAGTCTGATGTTCTTTAGACCTAACCAGCTTGGGAAAAGGAGAACATTTTAAAAGAAACCCAGCAGAATTTACTGATTGAATGTAATGGAGTACGGGGCCAAAGCCAGAGATGACTGGATAAAAATTGGAAATTCCTCTCTGCTTTGTAATTGTCCCTTGGGCTCATCTCTCCCACACTGTGAGAGGTGACCGTGCTCAGGGACAGGCTTCAGAAAATTTCTCACTTCTCTGGAGAGAGTAACACCCTGCTATAAGCCTGTGTGTCATCTTTATTTATCTTTTATTGAGGCAGCCTCCTCAATGCCCAGCTGCTGCTTCTCACTGCCTGTGTTTGGCCTAAACTCTGACATGCCTGCATCCCCTCATTGAAGGGTCTAGAAGACCTTGCAAACATTTTACTCCACGGGGAATATAAAGACTCTTTGCTGGGGAGCCGCACAGCCCCGTCTTGTCTACATGCTGCTCCCTTCTGTAGCATCTTAAAGAAGTGGTCTAGCATTTACCCAAGGCCACTCTCCCTCCCAGATCCATGTCCTTGGGTCTCTCCAGCTGCTTCAAGGACTTGACCACCCTCATTTCCTCCCTGAACCTGCTTAAGTCTCTCCCTTTCAACTCTAGTAATAATAAACTGAATTTCTAACTCTTTGACATGGCAGCAAATGAGACATGCCCAATTTGCCTCGTATCAACTTCCCTATTATAAGACCCAGAGGGGTGCCTGGGTGGCTCAGTTATTAAGTGTCTGACTCTTGGTTTCCACTCAGGTCATGATCTCATGTCTCATGAGTTTGGGCCCCACATCCCACATCAGGCTCTGCACTGACAGTGTGGAACCTGCTTAGGATTCTCTCTCTCTCTCTCTCTCTCTCTCTCTCTCTCTCTCTCTCTCTTTCTCTACCTCCCTCCCTCTCTCTTCTGCCCCTCCCTCACTTGTGCTCTCTCTCTGTCTCCAAAAATAAATAAGCTTTAAAAAAGCTACATATAATATTCAGAAAGATGCACAAAGCAATTTAAGTGGGGATTCGTGCCATAAATAAACTACAGTTGTTTGACCCTTGAACAATGTGGGGGTTAGGAGCGTTGACTCCTACACAAAAAAACCCATATAACTTTTGGCTCCCCCACATAAAAAACACTTAACTACTTAAGCTTATTGTTGAGTGGAAGCCTTACCAATAACACAGTCAGTTAACACATGCTTGTAGGTTACTAGAAATTCATAAGGAAGAGAAAATACATTCATAGTACTGCATGTATATTGAAAAAGAAACCCATGTATAGGCCAGATGGCAGGGACAGGGGCAGCTGCGGCCACTCATGAATGTGCTGGCCTCCAGGAAGCTGCCTTGAGGAGGGATCAGTACCTGGTAGGGAGGAGCCCAAGGCCCACAGCTGCCCTGGCACAGCCCCGAGACCCAGGTGTTCTACCTGATCACCCCAACAGCACACTGGACGACCTGCGGCCTGACCAGTACCCGGGCCTCTTGGGGGCTGCGGACGTCGTCAGGTCTCCCCAGGTGCTCAGGTCAGCAGTCTCGACTGCCCGAGTAGCCTTCTGTTCAGTCCCATGGAGACAGGGTGCACAGCTGTAAATAAATGCCTTGTGGCCTTTTCCTGTCAACTCCCTTAAAATCCACTGGAGAGGCACCTGGGTGGTTCAGTCAGTTAAGCGTCTGACTTTGGCTCTGGTCATGATCTCACGACTCATGGGTTCAAGCCCCATATCAGGCTCTCTGCTGTCAGCACAGAGCCTCCTTCGGATCCTCTGTCCCCCCCCCCCTCCCCGCCCCTCCCCTGCTCATGCTCTCTGTCTCTCTCTCTCTCTGTCTCTGTCTCTCAAAAGTAAATAAACATTAAAAAAAATCCACTAGGGCACCTGTCTGGCTGGGTCCATGGAGTGTGCCACTCTTGATTGCAAGGTCATGAGTTCTAGCCCCACATTGGGTATAGAGATTGCTTTTTCAAAAAATCCACATATGAGGGGGCACCTGAGGGGCTCAGTTGGTTAAGCATCCAACTTTGGCTCAGGTCACTATCTCATGGTTCATGAGATGGAGCCCCAGATCAGGCTCTGTACTGACAGCTCAGAGCCTGGAGCCTGCTTCTGATTCTGTGTCTCCCTCTCTCTCTGCCCCTCCCCTGCTTGTACTCGTGCTTGCTCTCTCCTTCGCTCTCTCTCACTCACTCAAAAATAAAAATAAATAAACAAAAAATAAATAAACATTAAAAAATAATGAAAAGTAAATAAGAATTCACATATAAGTGGACCAGCAGGGCTCAAACCTGTGTTGTTCAAGGGTCACCTGTATAGATAAGAACAGTCCATAGCACCAAAGCTGAGGTGGAATGGTCACTTCTATGCAGTCGGAACAGATGGATTGAGATGCTTCCAAGGGACTGTTGTAAAGGGCTTAATTGACCAGAGAACCATGTCACCACCCATCAACTGTGAGAGACCATGTTTTGAGTCACTAGCGATCAGAATTTGAACCTCTACCTGCCTGTCTGTCCCTATCTTTCTGCCTCCCTCATAGACTGTGAAGACTCCGAAGTCTGTCAGGCCACTGAAAATTATTCTCCATAAAATTGGGTTAAAATTTTTAGAAGAAATGCATTTTCCGTCCTTAGAAAGATGTGAAATCGGTCTCATGATTAAAAGATGGCAGATTGAAGATGGATATTTACCCCCTCTCATTCCTGAGACTCCTCCAAAATGAGAGTAAATGGATCTTTAAGTGTATAAACCCACTACACGTGGAAGGGAAAGATCACCGGTAGCACAACTAAAAATCCACTTTGAAAGCAAGAGGATAGACAAGAAATTCAGATTGCGGTGCTGGCGAGCACACTGGGTAATTCTTCCAGAATTCAGAGAAAGAAGATAAATCCTTGAAAATAATAAAAGGTGACTAGATAAGGAAAATCTATATCCTAATTTGAAAATCAAAGACCACAATAAAGCAAAATCCCTTGTCTGTTTATTGGATGAGAAAATACTTAGTGAAGTGCCTGGGAAAAAGAGCAGTTTCTCCATAAATGTTTAACCAAGTTTTGTTTGGAGAGATACTGAGTTCCATAGAGGACCAGAAGGAAGGTCAGCTTCCAGTGCTGGCCCTGGGTTTCTCAGCCTTGGCACCATTGATATTCGGGGACTGATCGATCATTTGGTTTGGGGGCAGGGAAGGCTGTCGTGTGCGTTGTGAGATGTTTGGCGGCATTCCTGGCCTTCATCCACCAGATACCAGTAGCACGCTTCTCCCCTCCACCCCCAGAAGCCCCCAGACACTGCTGAATGTCCCCTGGGGTCAGATTCACCCCTGGTTGAGAACCACCATCTGAGGGTCACACCTGTCCATCACCTCTCCACCCATGGCTTCAGTCACCAGCTCTGTAAAGCAAGACATTCGTGCTGGAGCATCTCAAAGGGTTTTAATTTGGTGGGACGTGATGATCGGCCCATTTCCAAGCTGCCTTGCGCATCCTCCCCTCAACAAGCTCCATCTGTGAGGAAGCCTGCAGGCCCTATGGGGTCCTTGCACTTAGGGGAGGCACCCCCAGGTTCGGTGGGGGAGGGGGGGTCCGCCCTGGTTGTCCTGGAGCATTGAGAGACTAGAGACTGATTTGGTAAATTCACAAGTCTGGTTCTCAGCCTCATCTTGTTTCAGAGTGGAGGCCCAGCACACTCTAAACACATTTCCAGCACATTCCCAGCAGACCTGGAATTTAACCCAGAGCAGGCTTGGCATATTCCAATGTTGGGAATTTGAGGAATTCTGAGAGGCCCTATAACTGGTTCTTCTCTCTCTCCTGCCCACCCAGACCTGTAGCCAGATACCCAGTGTCCTCTCAGAGGCTCTAGGAACTGAACTGGGGACTTCAGAGCTCGCCACAGAGCTTTGGAGATTTGGGAGAGAGCGTGGAAAAAGCAGGATGAAAGGACTTGCCCAAGAACTCCTTGGTTTGGAGCTCCCATATTAAATTCTGAGCACCCTTCTGTGTCCTCTGCCCTGTGGCTGTTACAACCAAAACAACACTAATTCTGGGACTTCCTGAAAGATTCACACAAAATCATACTCCATCTCCTAAAGTCTGCAGACCAAAGGCAATTTCTTATACAAGTGGGGCCTCAACACAGGCAGGTCTTTCCTCCTCCCTCCTCCCCTGCTTTCATGTGGTCTCCCCCATCTCTTCTAGCTGTCCCCAGCCTTCCAGGCTCACTCTTTGAGACCAGCATCCCACAAACATCTGCAGCTTTGCACAAGGGCACCAGAGCCCCCAAGCTAGAGTCAGACCAGGGGAGCTGAGAGCTCAGCATTGTTTTCAAAGCTCAAACTCCAGGGAAACCACTCTGCTCCCGGGAGTGGAGAAATCATTTGCAAATAAATCTTTTGGGAAGGAGTTGGTGGAATCTGAGCCCTGTCAAGATTTTCACTGGTGAAGCAATACCTGTGAGCTCAAGATTTGGGGGAGGGATGGAGTGCCTGGGTGGCTCAGTTGGTTAAGCATCTGACTTCAGCTCAGGTCATGATCTCTTGGTTCACAAGTTCAAGCCCAGCATTGGGCTCTGTGCTGACTGTTCAGAGCCTTGAGCCTGCTTTGGATTCTGTGTCTCCTTCTCTCTCTGCCCCTCCCCTGCTTGCATCCTCTCTCTCAAAAATCAATAAGTATTTTAAAAAAGATTTGGGGGAGGGAGGAAAGCCCAGCATGTGAGGGGATTTTTCAAATATGTAAATAGATTTTTTTTTAATTTCATCATGATTTTGGTAAGAATCTTTCTAAGCATCTCTATTCTATGGGAGAAAAATTTCAAGATTCCATGGGTGGCAGAACTCATCTCAGCCAGTGAAGGCACAAGGGAGGGATGTCCACCGAGGGCAGTTCTTGACCCGGCTCTCTGCTCCCGTCTCAGCCCACCTGGCCTGGAAAACGTTCTAGATTCTTTTACCTAAAGTGTGATCCCTGGATGCACTGGCAGCACCAGGAAGGCAGAACCTCAGGCTGTATCCCAGGGTTAGCAACTCAAATCTGAATTGTAATAATACCCCCAGCTCACTGGTGTGTGCAGCCCTGAAGCCCACTGTCTCTCACCCTCCCACCCCTGCACCCTGCCCCAGCCCAGCCACTCTCCTCCCCGGCACTCACCTGGCAGCGCCTAACAGAAGCACCAACAACACAGGGAAGAGTTAGGGAAGAGTCCTCAGGCTGCAGCCAGCAGGGTCCCAGCTCTCTCTCCCCCAGGCCCTGCCTCCTGCCACCACCCACGTCTTCTCCCCTCCCCTCTTCATTCCTGGCAGCCTTAGCAAAGGGTGAGAGAATGGCAGCTGGAGGAGCCCGTAGCCCTGCTATTAAAGAATGGGGTCTGGAGAATAACCCTCTGTTGTTGAGGGCGAGGGGTGCCTCTTATAAGTGAACTGAAACAAGTTTTGAAATCAACCGAAAGGAGAGCAATGGCCTCTGCATGTTTCCAAGTGGGGGGTGGAGGCAGCACTCACAGGCAACAACAGACAGAATTTCTGTAAGTTTACATCTCTGTTAAGCCCCCCACTCTCCTGGCCAAAGTACCCAAAGCACAAGTTTACCCACAAAAGTGTGAGTGTGTGTGTGTGTGTGTGTGTGTGTGTGTGTGTGTGTGTGTGTGTGTGTGTTTGCACGCGTGCGCTCTTGGCTGGGAGAAACAGCACAGGCTTCCCCTCATCTGTTCCCTGTCCCTCAGCATCTCTGGGAGCCTAGCGCCTCTCCACCAGGCCCGGTGAGAACTGTGACACCTGCCTATACCCATTCCTGTCCCCATGGCTCAAGCCAGGATCCCCTCCAGAGGAAGGAAGGGGTGAGGCTGAGCAAGCGGGTGGTGGGTGAGAGCGCAACTCACCACTGCAGAGTTTTGACCAGAGTCAACCCTGCACTCCTCAAGGAGGAGAGCTGGAGGGACCCTGGGTTCCAGATGCTGCCCCTGTGGGTCTTAGCACATCATTCCACTGTCTTCTAGCACGTAGCATTGTCAGGGAGACATTTAAGTCCAGCTTGATAGTCTTCGAAGCTTAAGTTATTTGACCTTCTTGACAGTTGCCAACTGGATTTTTTTTTATGATCCTTGGAGCCTGTTCACTCCTACAGGGGATTCCATCAAGCAAGGCATGAGATAAGCTGGCACTGCCTCTCTCCTTGGCATGTTCGCATCTGATCCACAGGCCAGTTCCAATGCAGCCATATGTCCATCCATTCATCTGCTGGCTCACCCATCACTTGCCTTTTTGATTTTTCAAGCAGGAGTCAATAGACCTCTTTGAGTCCCTCTCTCTAGGCTTGAGATTAAGAAGGCGGCACCCTCACCTCTTGCCCTTGAGAACTAATAGCATATCTCTTTCCAAAGAAATCCTCTCTCCCTCTAATTTCCAACAACTCTGCCAATTGTATACAATTCTGATGTGGGCATAGAGTTTAAGAATGATATGCCCATGAGGCACCTGGGTGGCTCAGTCGGTTGGACGTCCGGCTTCGGCTCAGGTCATGATCTCACAGTTTGTGAGCTCGAGCCCTGCGTCGGGCTCTGTGCTGACAGCTCGGAGCCTGGAACCTGCTTTGGATTCTGTGTCTCCCTCTCTCTCTGCCCTTCTCTCTCTCTCTCTCAAAAGTAAATAAACATTTTTAAAAAATTTTAAAGAATGATATGCCCGTTATTTATTGATTTGGCACTTTTTTTCCTTTGAAGTATTTCATCTCAGATTAGCAAATCACTTTAGAATGTCCTATGTGTTGTATTTTCTAAAACATGATATCTTGAAATCCTAGTCAGATTTTCCGATTTAATATCCTGTTACACTAGCACTTATTCAGTACTTAATAAGTGACAAATATTCTAAGTGCTAGAGGACTACTAACTTGCTTATCCCCCATAGCCACCTCATGATGTAAGTCTATTATCATCCTCTGTTACAGAGGAGAGAGATGAAGAATAAGGCAGTTAAGTAATTTATTCGGGGGTGAACAGCTAGTGAGTGGAGAAGTTGGGATTTGAACAAGCATCGTGGCAGCAGGTGGCAGACCCTTAAATGCCACAACATGGCTAGCTTCCCCGTTATTCAGATTATCAGCCTTTAAAGAACTTTTGATTGTAAACCCATTGTAATTTCATACCCGCAAGAAAATAAAAATCCTCTGCTTACATGTCACACTTCTTAATGACTAACTTCATTATCCACCCTGGGTCCCAACCAAAACCTTGGGTGTCCTCATGGACAACCCTTCCTTCATTGACCACGTCTTCCCTGCTGACCAGTGGCACAGATTCTGCCCCTTGAACTAAGATGGTGTTTTAGTTCAAGAGTGAATGACCACCCTCATGGCCCTGCTCCTAGATGTGTCCCACCTCTAATCCATTCTGTGCATTGCAAACAATGTTTAACTCAATTCTTATTTAGATTTAACAAAAAACGTGTTTCACTGTTTCTTGGCTCAGTGTTGCTTTTTGAACCCCGTACCTTCCTTCTGCGTTAAATTTTCTTCTTTTTTTTTTAACATCTTAATCATTTTAAGTGTGCAGTTTAGTAGTGTTAAGTGTACTCATGTTGTTGTGCAGCACACCTCCAGAATTCTTTCATCTTGAAAAACTGAAACCTCATAGCCATTTATCCCTCCCTTCAGCCCCTGGCGACACCATTCTACCTTCTGTTACCATGAATTGGACTACCTCATTGGATTCACTGGAATCATACAGCATTTGTCTTTTTTTTTCTTTAATTATTTATCCAGAGAGAGAGAGAGAGAGAGAGAGAGAGAGAGAGAGAGAGAGAATCCCAAGCAGGTGCCACACTGACAGTGCAAAGCCCAGTGTGGGGCACAAACCCATGAACTGCGAGATCATGACCTGAGCCAAAATCAAGAGTCAGATGCTTAACCAACTGAGCCATCCAGAGGCCCCACAGCATTTGTCTTTTTGTGATTGGCTTAGCTTAATGTCTTCAGCATTCATCCATATTATAGTTATCTATCAGAAATGTGTTCCTCTTTAAGGGCAAATAATATTCCTTGTGTGTATATATGTATATACCAAATTTTGTTCATTCATTCATCCACTGATGGACATTTGGATTGCTTCCACCACTTGGCAATCATGAATGGTGCTGTTGTGAACACAGTGTGCCAAATTTTCTTCTTCTTAAAACACAACCTTCAGTAGTTTTTCTACTGGGGAACTGTTGGGAGTAAACTCTTTTGATCCTCTTTGGTCTCAAAGTGCTTTCATTTTATCCTCAATCTTGAATTGTTATTTAGTTGGCTAGAGAATTCTTGGTTGATGATTATTTTCTTTCAGAACTTTAAAGGTATTATTTAATTGCCTTCTACTATCTAGTGGGTTTATAAGTCTTTTATGTAAAATGCCTATAGAAGATCACATAATGCCACCTAAGGTATCCACGTCGTCATCCTCAGAAGCTTGAATGTTGCCTTATATCAGAAATGGGACTTTGCAGGGGCACCTGGGTGGCTTAGTCAGTTAAGCGTCTGACTTCAGCCCAGGTCATGATCTTGTGTTTCGTGGGTTCGAGCCCTGCGTCAGGCTCTGTGCTGACAGCTTGGAGCCTGGAGCCTGCTTCGGATTCTGTGTCTCTCTCTCACTCTCTGCCCCTCCCCTGCTTGCACTCTCTCTGTCTCCCCAAAATAAATAAATATTTTTTAAAAATTTAGAAATGGGACTTTGCAGATGTGATCAAGTTGAGGATCTTGAGATGGGGACACACATGGTCTTAGTGGGCCTGATGACATCACAGGGTTCCTTATAAGGAGAGAGGAGGTCAAAGGGTATGATAAGAGATGTGATGACTGAGGTAAGACTCTGGAGCCGTATGTGGAAGAGGCCACGAGCCAAAGAACACAAATGGCTGGGAAAGGCAAGGAAATTGATTGTCCCTGAAGTTTTCGCAAGGAATACAGCCAAAACCTTGATTTTAGACTTCTGTGTTGTTGGGTTTTTTAAATTTTTTTTTTAATGTTTATTTATTTTTGACAGAGAGAGACAGAGCATGAGCTGGGGAGGGGCAGAGCAAGAGGGAGACACAGAATCCGAAGCAGGCTCCAGGCTATGAGCGGTCAGCACAGAGCTCCACATGGGGCTCCAACTCATGAACCACAAGATCGTGACCTGAGCTAGAGTCGAACGCTCAACCACCTGAGCCACCCAGGCACTCCTATGTGTGTTGTTTTAAGCCGCTAAGTCTATGGCAACTTGTTACAGCAGCAATTGGAAAAAAGTACAATGCCTGTTCTTGACTTTTGCCCAAATTTTTATTGGGTTGTTTTCCTTAGGGATTTGTAGGAGGTTTTTGTATTTTGAATGTGTTATTTTTTGGTCAGTTATATATTTTGCAAATATCTTCTCCCAGTTAGTGATTTCCTTTTTCACTCTTGTCACGGAGGCTTTTGATAACAGATTTCTTCACACAGTCAAAGCTTCCCATTCTTTTTATCAATAGTGTGTACTTTTTGTCTTAAGATATTCTTCCCTATCCAGATACGATACTTTTGATTTGTAGAATTTTTGTCATCCAGCTTAAAGTATTTTTTAATTTTCCATCATTATTTCTTCTCAACTGCATGGATGGAATGTTTAGAAGTATGTTTTTAAATTTCTAAATGTATTGGAATTCTCTGCTAATCTTCTTGATGTTAATTGCATCGTGGTCTGAAAGAACATAATTTCTGTAATACCAGCCCTTTAATTTTCTTGAGACTTACTCTGTGACTTAACATGTGCTCAGTTTTCTTTAATACTCTATATATATGCTTAAAAATATTGTTTTCCTCTGATTACTGAGTACAGTGTCCCCTATAAGATCACTAGATTAGTGTTGTATTTTGTTCTGTGTCTATACTACCCAATATGGTAACCATAAGCCACATGGGGCTGTTGAGCATCTGAAATATATCTGGGACAACTGAAGGAATGGAATTTTTAAGTTTTGCTTATTTAAGTGATCTCTGCACCCAAAGTGGGGCTTGAACTCATGACCCCAAGATCAAGAGTCAGATGCTCTACCAACTTAGGGCCCCTGAAGAAATGGATTTTCGTTTTATTTTTTAAATTACCTTTTTAAAATGTTTATTTATTTTGAGAGAGAGAGAAAGCAGGGGAGGGGCAGAGAGAGAACGAGAGAGAATCCCAAGCAGGCTCCATGCCATCAGCGCAGAGCCTGATGGAGGGCTTGAACCCATGAACTACGAGATCATGACCAGAGCCGAAATCAAGAATCAGATGCTTAACTGACTGAGTCACCCAAGCACCCCTGGAAAGGTATTTTTAAATTCATCTAAGTATAATTAATTTATTTAAATTTAAAAACTGAAACCCCATAAAATACTTTTCTGTTAAATACTGCTTTGTTGTTTTAGTAGGACAATATTGCCTTTAACCATGCATTGCATAAGATATTATTGTTACATTGTTGTGCAAATATCAGGAATGTGCATTGTTTCTGGTAATTCACATAAACATATCACTGATATGCCAATAGATTAATTCACTTCAATGATTCAATTTAATTTTCTACTTACCAATGTAATACACAATGTATTTATTTATAGTGGTAGTTAAATTGAAGTACTTTATTTTATTTATATATATATATATATATATAGTATTTAATTATAATATAATTAAATTATTTTACTAGTTTTTTGTTTTTTTTTTTAATTTTTTTTCAACGTTTTTTATTTATTTTTGGGACAGAGAGAGACAGAGCATGAACGGGGGAGGGGCAGAGAGAGAGGGAGACACAGAATCGGAAACAGGCTCCAGGCTCTGAGCCATCAGCCCAGAGCCCGACGCGGGGCTCGAACTCACGGGCCGCGAGATCGTGACCTGGCTGAAGTCGGACGCTTAACCGACTGCGCCACCCAGGCGCCCCTTACTAGTTTTAAAAAAAATAAATGGGAGGGGCGCCTGGGTGGCTTAGTCGGTTAAGCGTCTGACTTCGGCTCAGGTCATGATCTCGCGGTCTGTGAGTTCGAGCCCCGCATTGGGCTCTGTGCTGACCGCTCAGAGCCTTGAACCTGTTTCAGATTCTGAGTCTCCCTCTCTCTCTGACCCTCCCCCGTTCATGCTCTGTCTCTCTCTGTCTCAAAAATAAATAAACGTTAAAAAAAATTTAAAAAAAAAAATAAATAAATAAAAAATAAATGGGACAACATGCATGTGACTCTTGATCTCCAGGTTGTGAGTTCAAGCCACACACTGGGTGTAGAGATTACTTAAAAATCAATCAAGGGCCACCTGGGTGGCTCAGTTGGTTGAGCATCTGACTCTTGATTTTCCTCAGGCCATGATCTCACAGGTTCTTGAGTTTGAGCCCCACATCAGGCTCTGTGCTGGCGGCATGGAGCCTGCTCAGGATTTTCTGTTTCCCTCTCTCTGCCCCTACCCCACTCACTCTCACTCTCTCTCTCTCTCTCAAAAATAAATAGACATTCAAAAAATAAAAATAAATAAAGTCAATCAATAAAAATAGGGATCAATTTTTAAATTTAAAATGAAGGCACACTACTGATATAGAATCAAGTGGAGATAAAGAACTTAGCATTTTACTTAATTGTAGAGAATAATCTGATGATGTCTGACTCTTGATTTGGTTTGGGTCATCATCTCATGGTTTGTGAGATCAAGCCCTCCATTGGGTTCTGTGTTAACAATGTGGAGCCTGCTTGGAATTCTCTCTCCCTCTCTGTCTCTCTGCCCCTCCCCTGCAAACACACCTGTGCTCGCTCTCTCTCTTTCTCTCTCTCTCTCAAAATAAATCAGATGAATCATGTGATAAAAAGAGACACTACCCAATTAATATTTTGGGTACATTTCATCTCAGTATACTTCCAAATTCATGAAAAAATATTGTCAAGTCATGGCCTAAAAAAAAAATCAAACTTTCAGCATAGATATTTTATAGTCTTTTACAACTATCAAAGAAGAATTTCAGCTAGAAATTAAAAAAATATATATTTACTATCACAATGGACAGTTCTCTAGATGTTTCCCTTGTGTTTTGTTTCACTGTGTGATACATATTGAAAATATTTGTGTTCAGTTTTCCGAAGCAGACTCTAAGAAAATCATCATGGGGGCGCCTGGGTGGCTCAGTCAGTTGAGCATCCGACTTCGGTCCAGGTCATGATCTCACAGCTTGTGAGTTCAAGCCCCATGTCGGGCTCTGTGCTGACAGCTCAGAGCCTGGAGCCTGCTTTGGATTCTGTGTCTCCCTCTGTCTCTGCCCCTAACCCACTCGCATCTTGTCTCTGTCTCTCTCAAAAATAAATAAACATTAAAAAAATTTAAAAAAAAAAAAAAAAAAAGAAAATCATCATGAATACAGTTGATAAATCCACTGAATATAATGTGCAAATACTGTAAGTCATCACTGGTTTGTGGAACGGCTGTAATAAATAGAAGAAATTAATTCAATGATCTTGTACTCTTTGCTAATGCTTATTGGTTGAGCCGTGGAAGAGTTTTGCAAAGATTTACCATATTGATAATGCTAATGTAAGGTTTTCTTGAAACAAAAGAAATGCTTGCCAAAGATTCAATAATCAAAGACCAAAATAATGGCACTGTGATTCATGCTTCCCCACTGATATCATACCACAGATGAACAAACTAATTTTGAAGCTCCAAATAAAAGAAAAACATATTTGTGAAATAGCCAGAGATATGAGAATTCATGTCAGTTTAAACTTTTTGAAATCTAATAATGATTTTACACATCATATATACACATATATATACATATATATACATATATGTATACACATATATGTATATATATGTGTATATGTGTGTGTGTGTGTGTATATAATTTTAATTCCAGGACAGTTAACATACAGTGCTAATATTCGTTTCAAGTGTACAATACAGGGATTCAACAATTCTATACATTACTCAGTGCTCATTGTGATAAGTATTTTACACATTTTTCTAACATTGAATCAGTATGGACACTTAATCAGATCAATAGCTATTTACCACATAAGAGAAGCTGTGTTATTTTGCTCTACTAAAATATACTACATCTGGCCCAGTGGCTAAAATCTGGGACTCCTACTTAGTTAATTCTCCAGTGGTCTACCATCATCTGCCATTATCCATTCTGTCATCCATTATCTAGGGCCCAAACTAGTGAATTCAATGGGAATTTTATGGAGACCACCCCCATGCATTCCTTAACGAATTGGAGATGCTACCGATTTCCATTTCTCCTAGGATACAATATTGTTTTCTTTTATTTTTTTTAATGGTTACCTATTTTTGTGAGAGAGAAAGAGAAAGAGAGAGCATAGGCGGGGAGGGGGCAGAGACAGAGGGAGACAGAGAATCCCAAGCAGGCTCCCCACTGTCCACACAGAGACTGCTGTGGAGTTCAAATTCACAAACTGTGAGATCATGACCTGAGCCTAAATCAAGAGTCAGACACTTAATCTTCTGAGCCACCCAGGTGCCCCAATATTGTTTTCTACTTACTGTCTTGGCCTAGTGTGTGTTTGTCGGGAGGAGGGTCCATTTGGCCTATGCTACATACATTTGACCCTTGAACAACACAATGGTTAGGGACACTGACCCCTGCGCAGTCAAAAAATCCATGTAGGACTCTCCAAAAACTTAACTACAATTAGAACTGCAAGAGGTCGCTTTTTATTGCAATATACAATGTTCTGGAGAGACAAACTGCTCCCTGGGAGATGCTTAGCACCCCACGTTTTAAGCAGATGCTCACTCACACTTGAGCTCACTGCAGTAGCAACAGGAAGTGGCTGTGAAATCACTACAGAACAACATGTACTACAGTTAATTTTATGCAGTTAGGATTTAATGCTACACCTTTACATTTATTTACATTTCTTTCAACGGCAAATAGTACCATTTACAGTCTGTAAGTGTGTGCATATTTTTTGATAAATTTTAACTTTTTAAAATAAGATTTGTGGGGGCACCTTGCTGGCTCCATCAGTAAAGCATGTGACCCTTGATCTTGGGGTTGTGAGTTCGAGCCCCACGTTGGGTGTAGAGATTACTTAAAAATAAAATCTTTTAAGAAAATAATAAAATAGGGGCACCTGGCTGGCTCAGTCTGTAGAGCATGGGACTCTCAATCCTCAGGGCCTTGAGTTCAAGCCCCAAAATGGGCATAGATATTTATCTTTAAAATAAAATTTAAAAAATAATAATAATGAAATAAAAGATAAAATAGATTCATGTATTTTTATGGTGATAAATGATAAAGTATATTTGTATCTACACATATTTTATGCATCCCTTTTTATTTAAATTTTTCAATGTTTCTAGGCTACATGGTTTTTCTGTGGCTTTTTTCAAATTGTTGCAAATCTCCAAAAAATTTTTCCAGTATATTTATTGAAGAAAAGCCACATAGAAGTGGACTCACACAGTTCAAACCCAAACAACATGGGTTTCAGGGGTTTCCTTCCTTTTTATAGCTGAAAAATATTCCTGTGTGTGTGTGTGTGTGTGTGTGTGTGTGTGTGTGTGTGTATCACATCTTCTTTATTCATTCACCAAGATGGACATTTAAGTTGTTCCCACACCATGGCTATTGTAAATAACGCTGCAGTGAACATGGGAGTGCAGATATTACACTGTGATCCTGATTTCATTGTCTTTGGATATATACCCAGATGTGGAATTGCAAGATAATAATGTACTTCTATTTTTAATTTTTTTGAGAAACTGCCATACTTTTTTCCATAGTGGCTGTACCAATTTAAATTCCCACCAACAGTGCACCAGGGTTCTCTTTTCTCCACATCCAAACCAACATTTATTATCTCTTGTCTTTTTCATAATAGCCATTCTGACAGGTGTGAAGTGATATCTCACTGTGGTTTTTATTTGCAGTTCCCTGATGATTAGTAATGTTGAGCACCTTTTTAAAGAAATGTTTACTTATTTATTTTTGAGAGAGACAGAGAGATCACAAGCAGGGGAGGGGCAGAGAAAGAGGAAGAGAGAGAATCTCAAGCAGGCTCCACACTATCAGTGCGAGCCTGTCGCGGGGCTTGAACTCACGAACTGTGAGATCCTGACCTGAGCTGAAACCAAGAGTCAGACATTGAACCAACCGAGCCACTCAGGCACCCTGAGCACCTTTTGATATATTTGTTGGCCATTTGTATATCTTCTCTGGGAAGAAAAAAGTCTATTCAAGTCCTCTGTACTTTTTTAAGTTTATTTGTTTTGTTTTGTTTTTTTTAGTAACCTCTATACCCAACGTGAGGCTTGAACTTACAACCCCGAGATCAAGAGTCGCATGCTCTTTCAACTGAGTCGGCCAGGCACCCCACCCCTGCACATTTTTAAATTGGATTGTTTGGGGGCGGTGGGGGGGTTGTTCTAAGTTACATGACTTCCTTGTATATTTTGGATATTAACCCATTATCAGATAGATTGGGTTTGCAAATATTTCTTCCCATTCCATAGGCTACCTTTTCATTTTGTTGATTGTTTCTTTTGCTGCACAGAAACCTTTAAGTTTGATGTAGTCCCACTTATTTATTTTACTTTTGTTACTGGTGCTTTTGGTGTCACATCTGAAAAATCATTGCCAAGATAAACATCAAGAAGATGGTGCTCTATGTTTTCTCCTGGGAGTTCTATAATTTCAGGTCTTATGCTTAAGTCCTTAATTCATTTTCAGTTAATTTTTGTGAGTGATGTAGTAAGGTAAGGAAAGGTCCAGTCTCATTCTTTTGCAAGTGAATATTCAGTTTTCCCAACACCATTTATTAAAGAGACTATCCTTTCCTCATTGAGTATGCTTGGCTCTCTTGTCAAATATTAGGTGGCCATAGATGCATGGGTTTATGTCTGGGCTCTTGATTCTGTTCCATTGGTCAACGTGTCTGTTTTTAATGTCAGTGCTATATCTTTTGATTACTATAGCCTTGTAATATAGCTTGAAATCAGGAAGTGGGAGGCCTCAAGCTTTGTTCTTTCTCAAGATTGCTTTAGCTATTTGAGGTCTATTGTGGTTCCATACAAATTGTAGCTTTGTTTTTTTCTATTTCTTTGAAAAATGCCATTAGAAGTTTGATAGGGATTGCATTGACTGTATAGACAGATTTGGGTAGTATGGACATTTTAACAATATTAACTCTTCCAATGCATGAACGTGGGATATATTTCCAATTATTTGTGTCTTCAGTTTTATTTATCAAAGTCTTACAGTTTTTGATATATAGACCTTTCACTTCCTTAGTTAAATTTGTTCATAAGTATCTTATTGTTTTTTATGTTATTGTAAATGGAATTGTTTCTTTATTTCTTTCTCATCTAGCTTGTTGTTAGAATCTGGAAACACACTGATTTTTGTATGTTGATTTTGTATCCTGCAACTTTACTGAACTCATTGATTAATTCTAACAGTTTTTTGGTGGAGTCTTTAGGATTTTCTATACACAAGATCATGTTAGCAGCAAACAGAAACAGTTTTACTTCTACCTTTCCAATTTGGATGCCTTTTATTTCTTTTTCTCGCCTAATTGCTCTAACTAGGATTTCCACTACTGTGTTGAATAGGAGTAGTGAGATGACATCTTTTTCTTGTTCCTGGTGTTAGGGGGAAAGCACTCAACCCTATCACTGTTGAGTATGATGTTAGCTATGGGTTTGTAATATATGGCCTTTATTATGTTGAGATGTGTTCCTTCTATGCCCAATTTGTTGAGAATTTTTATCATGAAAGGACATTGAATTTTGCCAAATGTTTTTTTCTTTATCTATTGAGATGATCATATGATTTTTGTCTTTCATTCTATTAGTGTGGTTTTATCACGTTTATTGAGTTGCATATGGTGCATGAGCCTTGCATCCCAGGGATAAATCCCACTTGGTCTTGGTGTTTAATCCTTTTAATTTGCTGTTGAATTCGGTTTGCTAGTATTTTGTTGAGAATGTTTGTATCTATTTTCATCAGAGATATTGGTCTATAGTTTTTTCTTGTAATACCCTTACCTGGTTTTGGTATCCAGGTAATGCTGACCTTGTAAAATGAGTTTGGAAGTACTTCCTCCTTTTCTATTTTTTGGAAGAGTTTGAGAAGAACTGACATTAATTTTTTTTTTTTTTTTTTAATTTTTGGTAGAATTCACCCATGAGGCCATCTGGTCCTGGGCTTTTTCTTTTTTTTTTTTAATGTTTATTTATTTTGAGAGAGAGACAGAGAACATGAGCAGAGGAGAAACAGAGAGAGAAACACAGAATCCAAAGCAGACTCCAGGCTCTAAGCTGTCAGCACAGAGCTTGATCAGGGCTCGAACTCACAAACCATGAGATTATGACCTGAGCCAAAGTCAGATGCTCATCAGACTAAGTCACCCAGGTGCCCCATCCTGGGCTTTTTATTGTTGGGGGTGGGGTTTCTGATCACTGATTTAATCTCCTTACTTATCTCCTTATGTATCTTACTTATTAGTCTGTTCAGATTTTCTATTCATGATTCAGACTTGGTAGGTT
This sequence comes from Panthera pardus, assembly GCF_024362965.1. Taxonomy (NCBI): domain Eukaryota; kingdom Metazoa; phylum Chordata; class Mammalia; order Carnivora; family Felidae; genus Panthera; species Panthera pardus. The sequence goes on along the minus strand of NW_026526969.1, from coordinate 9,345,725 downwards.
GTCTGTTTCTAGGAATTTATCCATTTCTTCTAGGTTATCCAATTTGTTGATGTATAATGGTTCATTCTAGTCTCATATACTCCTTTGTATTTTTGTGGTATCAGTTGTAGTATCCCCACTTTCATTTGTAATTTTATTTGAGTTCTGTCTCTTTTTTTCTTGGTAAGACTAGCTAAAGGTTTGTTAATTTTGTTTATCCTTTTTTTTTAAAAAAAAAAGCTCTTAGTTTTCATTCATCTTTTCTATTGTGTTTCTGGTCCCTGTTTCATTTATTTCTACTCTGAAAGAGGCAGGATGGGAACTAAGGGTGGCTCTAGGGTCAGACTCTTAGTCCTCTGCCAAACCACTTCTCAAGGAGGAGGAGCTACTGAGTCAGGTGCCTTTTGCACATCTTTGCATACTGCTTGTAATCATCTCCTTGGAAACCAAGAGCCGTGACCCCACATTCAGGGTTATACAGATGGTCCGCCAGAGTGACCAAAGTCCTTGTTTAAATGTCTGAAGTGGGGGTGGAAAGTGGGGAGGTGCACAGAGCCTGGGGAATAGGGACACTTTTCAAAGTTGCATGAATTTCTCCAGATTCTTCAATGGCTCCATTTATAAATGTCCCCAGTGCCCGGGTCAGTGTGGGTATCAAGGGAGGAGACTAAGTTTGGTGCAGGGCCGGGGGGAGTAGTAGGAGAAGGGGGTTTTTGCCTAGTTATTTCTAAACTTCTGACAAGATCCTAAAGCACCAAGACAAACTTCTCTTTCACAATAAGTTTCTGAGGGTTGGTGCCAAGAAAGAAGCCCCTGAGGGTCGAGAGAGCTCTCCTCCCACTTCTTTATTCCACCAAACAATGCCTTCTTTGTCTCTCCTCTTCCCACCAAAAGAGACCAGCCTCCTCCCACAGCCGTATGTTGTTGACATGTGCCATGACCTGGAGCAGCAGGGTGCAGGGATCACCCAAGGGTAGGGAGTAAAAAGAAGTTTGGAGGCCTGGCATCTCTGTAACCCACCTCTATGGGAGGAGAAACCTTTCTTCTCTCCCTCCCTCCTTTGTTTTCACAGTTGGATATATCTATCTGGTTTGGAGGAGTATGAGAGGTCACCAGGAACAAGGGTTGAGGAGGGGTCAGCAGAAGTAAAGTATCAGAAGAAGAAGGAAAACATCTCCCCCAGAGAATTGAATACGGCAGCACTGGACCTAAGAGACCTGGAAAGAAGAGAGCTAAGCTAGTCCCGGACCCATCATCACAATGAAAATCTGGAGGAAACAAAAATATAAACCAACAATTTCTTAAGATTGTGCAGGTTTAAAATCTTTAACATTTACAAATAGTCAACAAATGTATTTCTCACCATTATGGAAAGAACTCAACTTAGCAACAAGTTTAACTCAAGAACTGATGATATAGAGGCAGCATCCTGGTTTTATTCCATGCTGATCCCATCTGGCTCATTTCTAGAATTTCTAGAAAATCCTCCTTCCTGCACTTTGTACTACGTAAAGGCAAGCTCTTGCCCATGCAAGAATGCAACGCTGAGAGATGGACAGGAAGGAAAGCCTGGAGACCAGAGGCCATGGTCAGCTGTTGATCCCGATGACCAAGTTTTTTCCTCCTTGATCTTCTGCTACCTCACAAAGGGACTCACAGTTGACCCATACCTCAAAATCCTCTCCACCTTGGTAGCTCCTTAGTCTGTGACTTTCTCTATGCCAGATTTTCCAGGCCTAGTGAAGTCTTTCCCAGGTTTTAGGTCACTGCCTGCTCCAACAATCAGGCCTTCTTTCTCCATGATTATAAAAGCAGAAATCCCCTGGGACTCTAGTGCCAAGTGGTAGGGATGGAGAACGAGAGGAAGGCCAAGTTCAGAAGACTAGAAAAGACATCTTTGAAAGACATCATGGACTATTCCAAGGTCAGAGAAGGCCAGTAGAATGAATGCTATGCTGTGTTCACAGCTCAAGGGATAATCCCTCGTAGGCATGAAGAGGGAAGTTAGCAAGAAGGCAATATCAGAGCCCCGAAAACCAACAAAAGACACAGTAGAAATACGCAGACACAACTCATCTACTTTCCTCCTCCCATCCTCACCCCCAGGCCTTAGCTCTCACACAAGAAGTGGTGTCAGAGCCAACTTTCATCCACGCACATCTGACTACACCCCTACCCATCTGAGGCTGATTCCACTTTAGAAAGCATCAGACTCACCCCTGCCCAGGGTTGTTGGGTGGAAAATGAGCTGACTTTGGGGTCATTCTGACCAAGGTTCACATGGTGGCTCTGCTACTCACTAGATATTTCATAGTGGCTTCATCAGGTGACTTAATCATCTGGACTGCTTTGTATCAACAACTCCTCTCATGGTTATTGTGAGAATTCCATTTTTAAAACCTAGCCTATGTAAGCTGCATGGGGACAAGGGATAGTGTCTCTTGATCTGCCCTGTTCCCCCGTTGCCAAGGACATTACTCGGCATTTAGAACTTACTCATTAAATATGGTCCATAGTTCATAGTCCATTTGTGGTTTTTACTGAATGTTTTCCTTGCCATTGACTGTTACAGTCACGTGGAACCCTAAGGATCCTCCAGGCCATTTTACATAAGAGGAAGCAGACCCAGAATAAATCGTTTCTGTAGGTCATACAGATTGCAAGATGCAAAGCAAGAGGCCAGTTCCTCATACCCAGTAAACTATTGATACCAAGCACAAAATTAGAGACTAAGAGTGGGAGTAGAGAACAAAATGCCCCAAAAGCTGCAGGGAATCTGGAATCTCCAGGAGGATGAACCAGAAAAAGAGCCTGGATCATAAGTAGGAGTGATTAGGGCACAGAGGACTGGAAAGGACATTACCTGGAACAGAAAACTTGTGGTCAGAAGTCATGAGTAATAGATGATAAATAAAGAGAGGAAGAGGGGGCCCCAAGGTAATTATAATAGATGGCATTTATTAAGCAAGTGCTATGTACCAAGTACCTGTGATCTTATTTAATTCTCACCAAAAAACACATCAGAGATAAAACTATTACTATTAATATCCATTTTAACAATGAGGAAATTGAAGCAGAGAAGAATTAAGTAATCTCCTCAAGGTCACAAATGTAGCAGGTGATGGTGGCACTGGGGATCAAACCCAGACATGCTTTCTGTAAAACCTGGATCATTGACCAAAACTCTCACCATATTAGGAGTTATTGTTTTGAGTAATCAGAAGGAGGGAGGAGGAAGCCCTAGGTAGGGATTATATTGATCCCAGAGACTGGCTACTCAGAGAGGATAAAACAAAGGGGCATTGTTGAAAATGGGTGGGGGAGATGGGGACATTCGGAATTTGGGATAGGGCCAGTAAAAAAATAAAGGAGCAGACATAATCACTGCACAACCATAAAACTGAACAGTTGAAATCTTACGTTGAATGGAAAGAAAAATTGCAAATAATATAAAGACTAAAAATAATTTTTATTTGGTTCTGGAATACCTACAAATGTTGTGTCTGGTGCTCTCAGCAGTCACAAGATATCCAAAGAAATAAATTCTGTTCAACTGACTCAAGAGCATCCTCAGATCTGATTTTCCTCTCCCAGCCCACCAATAAGCTCTCTCTTGTGGCAAATGGGAGATTACCTTTAAGACTCAAGAAACACCAACCCAAGTGGAAATGTCTGACTTGGACCTTAATGATGTGGGGATATTAGGTTTATAGGTCTACTGCAGTTACAGAAGGCCAGCAGTGAGGACTGGATCATCCTGTTTGCCCTGCAGTGGTAGACCAGCTTTCCCAAAATTGCACCAGCATGTCTATGCAAAAGGAGCCTTCCCTGCTCAACCCCCCTCCGCCAAGACTGGAGTACACAGGCGGGTTGATCACCTTGGCACACAAAATCCCCTCTGCCAGTGGGAATCCACATGCAGACAGGAGGGGTGTGGGACCATCCCTGAGGCAGGTGCTTGTCAGAGTCTGGAATTTAGCCCTACTTGCAAGCCCATAAATTAACTGTTACTATTTCGTGGATGCTGGCAGAAGACAGGAGAACCTTCGGACACAAAGGACTGTTGGTCATGGCACATCAGGCAGTATGAACATCACATTGGCCAGAGTTACCCTGTGCCCCTAAATCCCAGGCAGTATCTCTGAAGGACCCAGATGGATGTTATATAAGCAGTAGGCTTGTGTACGTTACAGTCAAGGAACACTGAACTTGGGAAAGGCATGCTTTTCTCATGAACTGTCTTGAGCCTGATCTTTTTCCAAAGGGCATCTCTTGAGGTTGCTCACTGCAAACACTACCCTGCGAAATGGCCCAGGTGGTGACCACACAGGGCTTGGCATTCTTGACATGCCCGGTAAGAACATGCAAGAAGCTCAAGCTCAAGACCCATGGCAGATTGCCCTGCCCAGCAGACACCCCTGAACCCCCCTACCTCTGCACTGGGTTGACCAGTTGTCGCCATGAGCTCTGCAACTCACAAAATGATTGCTCTGCTGGCAAGGCAGGATTGTATCCCAAAGGTACTGACACACTGATCTTTGGCAACTCTCTGCATGTGTTGCAATGAGATTAATATGATTGGTGAGGAGTTTGAAGTTGAATAAGAACATAGAAAAGTAATGACTTAGCGGCTCCATTGAAAACAAAAGTTTGTGTGGAAAAGTAAAATAATTATAGTTGATTGCATAACAGAGCTGTAAAGGTATTACATAGTCATAATAATGAAAACAATGAATATAGATCTAACCTAAGTTCTCATATATAATATTTATATTAGGGGGATGGATGATGGGAAGTGGGTGTGTGTGATGGAGGCTGGCAAAAGAAAGAAGGTAAATCATCTCTTCCAGAATATCTAGGATATCTATATACATCTATATAATGCCTGACACTGAAATATCAAGAAAGCATTTTATTCAAAAACATGGAGGTATACATCTCCAAAATAACCAGCTAAAAAGATATGAAAATCATTGAATGAAAAATAAAGAAAAAATATTTTGGAAATCATTTTACTTTGCATAAACCAGGCATTGAAAAAATACTTACTGTCCTTAAGTAAAGAATTTTCACTGGGAATGGTTGACAGAAAAGAGAAGAACTGCAGAAAGATCATGCAATTGGAAGTAACAATGTGGAAATTTCATTTCTAAGTAATCTCTATACCCAACGTGGGGCTTGAACTTAACCCCAAGCTCAAGAGTTGAGCACTCTACAAACTGAGCCAACCAGGCACCCCTGGAAATTTATTTTGAACACAAATTTGACTCAATCCTCAACTGCTTTTATAGCTTTATAGGATAAAATCAATAATAAAAACTAAAATAAAATAAAATAAAATAAAATAAAATATAAAATAAAAAAATATGAAGCCAGACTAGCTGGCTGTGTATGGAGGCCCTACCTTCAGGGTCTCACACCTTCCAGGGAATGTTGGGTTGAAAGCTCTAGAGTAAAAACAAAGAAAAAAAGACATCAAATTCAACAAAGAAATCCCAGCCTGAGCACCCTTGGACCCTGTAGCCCTGGACAGCAGTAAAAAATGGGAATCAGAGAACATCCCAGTGAAGTGGCTGAGGTCTACCTGGAGGCGGAGTACTCTGACCTGTTCAGAGTGAGCGCCTACTACCTGGACTAAGCATTCACTGCTTCTTATGTTCTACTCGCCAGCAACGAGCATGAGAAGGACCAAGGAACCTCGAGAAGAGAGGACACAGCACGCAGAAGACCCTGCAGAATAGAAAGAGGGCTTAGAAGTATGCAATGGTGTTCCTCAGAATCCTACTTTAGCCACTATACGTATTCTCAAAAGCTCTGGGTTCAGGACGAGAATGGGGACAGGGAGAGACATTGCCAGCCAGCACACTCGTGAGACTCAAGGAAGGTGCCTAAGTTCAGATTCTGTCCTTATCCTGAGCTCCCTAGGGAGAAACTGGCCTGGATAAGCCAGCTCCTTCAGATCTCTTGCCCAATAGTACTTTCTCTTACACCGAATTGGGTGAGCCATATGCAAAAATACGGTCTTTGATATTTAGTCATGGAAGAAAACCCAAATAACTCAGAAGGAAATAACTCAGCCAGTGATATGTCAAAGCAACTTTGGGCTCTTTGAACAAATTGAAAGAACACATGACAAAAGAAAAATTTCAGATCAATAAGGAAACCCAAAGTCCACAGAACAGGCCAGGGCTAAGGCAGACTGAAATGTGAGACCCCGTCCCACCCAGGACAGGGGACATAGGCTGGGGGTCGGCCAGGAAAGGGAACCTTGGAAGACCCCAGTCCTGGCCAGCTGTGGGGGAAGGGGAGAGGAACACAGAGCCACTCAGACACCCAGAGAAACTTCCTGGAGGGGTTCAGATTTCAGAGGAGGTGTGAAAGCCAAGACAGCTGGCCAAGAAGAGGTAAAAAGATTGTTCCTGACCAGTCAGGCATGAGACGGCTGAGTGGAGGGTCACAGGGACCTGACAAGGGACATGACTGAGAGTGGAGCTGGGCCATGGGCACCCCCAGGCTCACCAGGGAGGATAAGGTGCCCAGAGGACCAAATGTGTGTCCTTCCCTGAGCACCTCCCACCTGCCCAACAGAGAACCAGCAACAGATCCTCCTGCAGGCAGAACCAAGTTCAAGCACACTTTAAAGATGCCCCACCCCAGGAGGGCCTCACTGCCACACGCTGTCTCCTTCTTGGCAGTTCCTCAGTCCCTTAGTACTCCCTTGTCTCTTTGGCAGATTCCTCTGGGGACAGAGAGATAGGGAGGGAGTCAGGGATGTGAATGTCCTCCAGACAGAACTCTGGGATGCTGGGTGTGAGAGAGAGAGAGTCATACCCTAGATGGGCTCTGCCAGGGGCCCAGGCTCTGGCCAGGTGCAGAGCTTTTCCAGAGGTGGTCTGACAACACCCAAGTCCCCTCCCCGCACCCACAGTGAGCCTAGGGTGGGTCATGATAGACTGCAGAGGCATTTGCCACCTGATACCCCCGGCCATTGGCATTCTTTCACCTGGGGGATACACAGACTTTCAGCCTGCAGATCGGCCGTCTCAGCTCTCGATTTGCACACTGTCTCTGAGCTCACTGAGTGCAGCCTCTGCCCAGGGTGGCTTGTGCATCCTTCTCTCTCACTGTCAGGGGAGGAGCCTGTCCTGCACTCTCATTGGCCTGCAAAGTTGCCTTCCCTGGGCCGGGCTCAAAGCCCAACCATTCCCATAACTACACCTGGCTTTATCTCCAAGTAGTCTGCTCTGAGCTCCAGGACCCAAGGCAGTCCAGAACCTTCCAGTCAGGCACAATGGGCACAATGGTGTCTGTCCTGCTGTCCCTGCTGCTCCTTCTGGGTCCTGCAGTCCCTCAGGAGACCCAAGCTGGTGAGTGAGGAAGTAAGGGTGGCTCTGGAGAAGAACGGAGGGGAAGTAATAAATGGAACAGGTGGGCTGGAGAAGGGCCCCTCCTACAGCTGTGATCCACAAGTAGACTGTGTGAATGGGAGGCCAAGGCTGTCAGCTAACTCAGCTCAGAAACTTCTAGAAGCACTGAGGGAGCCTCTGGACCCATGCTAAATGAGGCTGTAAAGATCTGAAACCCCTTAGTTTACAAATGAACAAAACTAAGACCAGAGAGGTGAAGTGACCTGGCCAGAGTCATACAGCCAGGACGGGGCAGGAGCCACACAGGTAGAACTTCTTGTTCTTTTCTTTCTTCCAAGGGCTGGAGGAATCTGTCTGACTCTCAGGGAAGAGAGAGCAACCCCAAGGGGCAGATATGAAGGCAGGTTAACTGGAGGGTTCTAGAAAGAAATCTGTCCCCTCCCCCCACAGTGCCACTGTTAACCCTGAAGGCAAGTTACTGGGAGAGAGGCCAGCTGGAACCTTGAAAGAACCAAAGTCAACTCTAGAACAGGAAAATGAGGCTGTTTCTCAGCCAAAAATCTCAGGAGGAAGAAATATAAGCCAAAGTGTGCATGTTTTAAGTTTGCTACATTTACAAACTATGAGAACATAGGTTTTATTTGAGAATGTTAATCACACCCTACTCCAAAATTTGTATTAGCCAGGGTTGTCCAGAGAAACAGAACTAATAGGATGCATATCCAGACAGAGATTGACTTTAAGGAATTGGCTTGCACAATTGAAATTCACAGGCTAGTTCAGCAGGCAGAGACCCAGAGAAGAGTCGGTGTTGCCATCCTGAGACCAAAGGAAGTCTGGAGGCAGAATTACTTCTTCTTTGGGGGACCAGGCTTTTTTCTTGTGGCCTTCAACTGATTGGGTGAGGCCCACCCACATTATGAAGGGTAATATGCTTTACTTGAGGTCTACTGAATTAATAATGTTGGTAGTCATGTGGCAGATTCCTAGTTCAAGTACTGAAATTATTCTTGCTAATTAGTTTCTAAATGTGATTAACATTTAACACCCCTGTGAGTTGTATCATGAATTAATTATGGCAATGTCCTCCTCTCCAAGTCCCTGCCTTATACCAAAACATAAGGCACAGCCCTGGGAATTCTGAGCTCTAGATCCATTCTAGGTCATTTCCTGAGTTTTCTGGTAAATTCTTCCTACACATTCGAACTATATGTATTAGACTAGGTTAGACTAGGTTGTGTTCCAGTAACAAAGTTGTTAGTGGCTTAACCCAACACATTGTTTATTTCTTACTCATGTAAAGTGAATACAGATAAGGCAACTTTCCTGTCTTCCGTGGGGTGACTCGGGAATCCAGGGACTCCTGTTTTATCCTGAGGCCTCCACAGTCATCACCTAAATAAGAGACAGAGACAACAAACCAGCTAATAGGGCCTGAGACCAGAAGAAAGACATCACTACAATTCACATCCCCTTTTGGCAGAACTCAGTCTCATGATCCCAATATACCTACAAGGGGGCTGAGAAGTATTGTGTTGTCTCGTGCCAAGACAAGACAGTGTAGTGAAGCTACAGAATGGTCTCTGAAATGCCATCCCTAGAATTGGGAGGGCCCTTTCACTCGAGCGAGCCTCCAGTGAGGTGAGGCTGTGGGCTGCAGAGGCCAAGGCCCAGTGACCACATCCCCCTTCCTGGCCCTCTGCTGCCCCACGTTGGGCCTGCATGGACCCCACACTTCAAAGTCTCTTCCTCTTTTTCAGGGTCTTACCGTCTCAGCTTCCTCTACACCGGGGTGTCCAGGCCCACTGACAGCCTCCCCAGCTTCCAGGCCACTGCCCACCTCAATGACCAGGTCTTCTTTCACTATGACAGTAAAAGCAGGAAGGCCATACCCCTGGACCCATGGAGCCAGATGGAAGGAATAGAGGACTGGGAGAAGGAGAGTGAACTTCAGCAGGCCAGGGAGAGCATCTTCATGGAGACTCTGCAGGACATCATGGACTATTACAAGGACAGAGAAGGTCAGTGGACCAAGGAGGGTGGGGTGGAGGGTCTTAGCCCTGCAGGTGTGAGTGGAAAGGGATCAGCAGGATGGAACTAATCCCCACCCCTAACAAGGAACAGAAAGCAGAGTAGAAATATGTAGACATTCTGCATCTCCCCACCCCCACCCCACAACGCAGCTGCTCTCCGCCTGCCCCGTCATGTCCCCATCCTCACTCCCAGACCTCAGCTCTCACAGGAAGTGATGTCAGAGTCAGCTCTCACCCAGGCACATGTGACCTCTCAGCTCCACACCCCAATCCGTCTGGGGCTGCTGGCTGGCACTTCAGAAGGCATCAGACTCCCCAGCCCAGGGATGTCGAGCAGAGAGTGAGCTCACCCTGGGGTCGGTCAGACGTGGGTTCACATCGCAGCCCAGCCAGTCACTAGCCATTTCACAGTGAACGCATCTTAATGCCTGGTCTGAATCGGCAAAACTGGAATCTCCAAGAGATTCCATCAAACTTACCTATGTGAATTCCACAAAGGCTAGAACTTCATCTGTCTTGATCACCCCTCTAGTCCCATCCCCTAGGATAGCCAGTAACACCTGCTCAAATGAAATGTGTTGCATGACTGAGAGAAAGTGCCTGGCACCAACCATGGCCCATACCGGGAGCTAGTGGGGAGTGAATTCAAAGCCACATGCTGTTAGAGGTACAGGGAATCCTAAAGGCCCTCCTCTCCATGAGGGCTCATCTGGACATGTGGTAGGAGGCATTTGAAGAGCCAGGACAGTGCAGGGCACCAGGACTGGCTCCCATGTGTCCAGTCCACTACGCAGTCCTGCACACTGCCCACTCCCCAAGTCAGCCAGTCACAGGCTGGCAAACTGTTGATGCTAAGTCATTGCAGGGCGGGCATCGAAAGATGGGTTTCTGAGTACAAAAATGCCTAAGAAGCTACACGGAACCTGAAAGTTTCCTAAAGGAGGCCAGAGTTTTGCAGAAATCTGAAGGATAAGGAATGGGAAGCCCGGGTAAGGAAAACAGCCCAGTGAGTGTGTCAGAAGTAGGACAGGGTGATTGATGCACAGTGCCCAGAGACGCCAGCAGACATTTCACCAGCTGGAATAAAAATGTTGACACGAGTAATTATGAGGAAAGAGGGTAAAGAGATGAACACAGGGTGGCAGAAAAAGGATGGGGGCGAACACTTATGGAGCACTTGCTAGGCACCAGGCACGGGTGTTAACACTTGTCATGCTTGTGCTCACCCTCTAAAGTAGTACTGTCACCATCGCTGTCTCCAAGATGAGAAAACAGAGGCCCAGAGAGGTTAAAGGCCCAAGTTGGTGCACAAGCCAGGTGGGGGTGGGGAGAGAGCTGCCACTTGAGGCCAGGGAGCTTGAGATGAGAACCTGTGCCCTCGGCGCTAATCAGTATTGGGTAAACACCTCCCTTTATCACCAAAATGAAGACATGTGTCCCCTTCCCTAAGGAGGATGATTTCCAAGGCTTGTGGCTCGCTGGGAAGAGAGGGGGCCTCCGAGATTTGTAATGTAGACATCAAACTCTGGAGAAGAGGGAGTGGTGACGTCAGCTCCACTTAGAAATGAGAGGGGGAAATGGGGGAAATAATCTGCATAAAACTCTAAATATGAAATTCTATTTCACTCAGAGACAGCACTTCAGTGTGGTTGTGTCAGGTTTCTAAGAGCTTCCGATGGGGCACCTGGGTGGCTCAGTGGGTTAAGCGTCCAACTTCAACTCAGGTCATGATCTCGCGGTTCATGAGTCAGAGCCCTGTGTCAGGCTCTGTGCTGACAGCTGGGAGCCTGGATCCTGCTTTGGATTCTGTGTCTCCCTCTCTCTCTCTCTGCCCCCTCCCCACTCCAACTCTGTCTCTCTCTCTGTCTCTCTCTGTCTCTCTCAAAAATAAGTAAAACATAGGAGCTCCTGGGTGGCTCAGTCAGTTAAGTGTCTGACTTCAGCTTAGATCACGATCTCATGGTTCATGAGTTTGAGCCTCACATCTGGCTTTGCACTGACAGCTCAGTGCCTGGAACCTGCTTGAGATTTTGTGTCTCCCTCTCTCTCTGCCCCTCCCCCACTCTCTGTCTCTGTCTCTCTCTCTCTCAAAAATAAACATTTTTAAAAATTACATAAATAAATAAAACATTAAAAAATGTTTAGTAAAAGAATTTACAAAATATAAAAAGAGCTCCCAGTGCATTCACAGTTCACTAAATGGGATGATGCACAGGGACTAGACATCCTGTGCCTAGTCTCTAGCTCCCTGATACTCCCCAGCTGGGAAGAATGTTTCTCTGCTCAGACGGGCCTAAAACCCAAAGCAAAGCAACTTTCCCTGTCTCTGTCTGCTGTATGTCTGGCTCATAACCCATTTGTCAAGATAAAGGGACCGTGTGCTTAGGTTTCCAAAACCACTCTTCCTGCTGTTTTTGCAAACTGTGTAGGAATAGCAGTTATTAAGACAGAGTTGATGCCAGGCTGACTGACTTCCTGGGGGCCCGGGGAGGGTACAGGGTCTCACACCTTTCAGGGAAGGTTTGGCTGTGAGCTCCTGAATAACAAAAGCAGTGGAGCATTCTGGAAGTATGCCTACGATGGACAGAACTTCATCGAGTTCAACAGAGAAATCCCAGGCTGGGTCCCCCAGGACCCAGCAGCTCTGAACACCAAGAGGAAGTGGGAGGCAGAAGAGGTCTACGTGCAGCGGGCCAAGGCCTATCTGGAAGAGGAGTGCCCGGCGATGCTGCGGAGGTACCTGCAATATGGCAAGGCCTTCCTGGACCGACAAGGTACCCCCCACTTCCTGTGCCCTGCTCCTCCCGAGCTGAGCTGAGAAGGACCAAGGTGATCTCAGGCTGGGAACCCAGGGAATATCTCAGGCACATCCCATGGTGGTGTCTCTATGCTGATGCCTCCTGGCTTGACACTGGATGGAGGCAGGCATGTAAAATGCCTGCCTGCGACAGGACTGGTCGGCACAAGCTAACACGTTGGTTTGGGAGGCGATGAGAATGAGGGTCCTACAGGATACAGCAGGGAAGGGTCTGATGGACAGAGCCGCAGGCAGAACTGAGGCCTAGAGCTGAGCCTGGGAGAGGAGAGAGCCCCAAAGCCCACTCAGAAGTTTGGGAAAAAATAAAAACTGTATGGAGGCATTCACAATTTCTTGCCATCAGATGTCAGTACATGGTGGAGGGACAGGGGAGCAAGAGGGTGGCCACAGTCATTCCATGATCCAACATGGGAACCCTCAGCCTTCCCTGATCTTCGTAAAGCTTCCCTGGGGAGGCAGACACAAAACTTGGAGTTCTGCTCATCACCAACACCCAGAGAGTGGAGGGAAGGGACACGAGCAGGGAGTCATCTAGGGCACACCCTCCATGTCCACACTCTGTCCCCCCGCAGATCCCCCATCTATGTCCATCACCAGGACCCCAGGAGAAGATACGATCAAGTGCTGGGCCAGTGACTTCTACCCACAAGATATTGATCTGCACTGGATTCAGGGGGGCAATACAGTAGAGGCTGAGGTGAGGGGAGACCTTCTCCCCAGTGGAAACGGCACTTACCTGTCCTGGGTGTCGTTGACAGTTTCCCCTTGGAGAACTAGGAACACAGTCTTCTGTCGCATAGTGCACAGCAGCCTGGACCAGCCCCTCACTGGGCTGTAGGACAAGAGGCAGGGAACCAGGGCTGACGGCTGCAAGGGGACTCAGGTGCAGCAGTCACCCTTCCTGCAGAACGCCAGAAGATGAGCTCTAGAAACCACCGTCAGCATCACCAGTGGGGCCCAGGGAACAGTGTGAGAAGTCAGGGGACAGAAGATTTGAATGCCAGCCACTGAGCTGACTCACTGCTAAATTCTCTTGCAAAACCCCATTATCTAATCTATAGAATCAAATCAACAGTAATCACCTTGCCTAGCACACAGTGTAGGAAGAGATTTTTCAACTGCAATGGAGTAAAAATAATGAGTACATGTTACCATTCGTCCTGTGCTCCTAAGCCTCTGATTCATCTGAAATTCTCGGCATCGACTCAAAGCAGCGTTTCTGGGCATCATGACCTGGGATGTCAACTGTAGCGTGGCGTGGACCACCTGGTCCGTTGGGCCTTGTTCAGGAGCCCACTGTGGATGTCCCATCTGTTGTGAGGCTGGAGAACCTCTTTAATACAAACCCAAGCCTCCTCTGTGCCTCAGTTGCCCCAGACCTCCCTCCTCCCTGTGAAACACTGCCCTCCATTCCAGTGCTCCACCATTCCCACACCATTTTGCCTTGGAGCCACACACCATAGCTCATTCGAGAGGCTTCCTCTCTCCAGGACACACTCCCAGGAAAGCAGGAATCTGATGTTCACTTGTATGCGCGCGCGCGCGTGTGTGTGTGTGTGTGTGTGTGTGTGTGTGTGTGTGTGTGTTAACCAGGTTACCCACCACCATCCACAGGTTTAAACCCAAAAAGACAGAGCAGAGCTCACACTTGACCTTTTCATTAAGCTAATCTCTATGACGAGACTTTCCTTTCCTTCCCAGCCTCAGCCTCTACACTGGATTTCTCCAAGTGAAATGAGCTGAGCTGAGCTCATTAAGCATTCAGAATTCTAAGCTGACTCTTTTATTTTTCTTGAAACTCTAAATTTTAAGATTATACTTTTTATTTTTGATACTTTGACCAAGTTTGGAAATCAAAGCTGAGAAATAGCTTCTTCAGTCTATGTGAAATCCATATTCCTCTCCTCCAAGACAAAAACACAAACAAACAGTATAGGGCTACAGGTGGGGATATCCCAATAGTCAAGAGGGAAAAATATAGCCATTGATATTTCAAACCACATGACACTGAACAAATAAAGAAAACCACGTGATGGGAGAATTTCAGATCAATAAGGAAACCCAAAGTCCACAGAACAGGCCAGGGCTAACGCAGACTGAAATGTGAGACCCCACCCCACCTAGGACAGGGGACATGGCTTGGGAGTGGGTCAGGAAAAGGAACCTCAGAAGACCCCAGTCCTAGCCAGCTGTGGGGGAAGGGGAGAGGGACACAGAGCCACTCAGACACCCAGAGAAACTTCCTGGATGGATTCAGATTTCAGAGGAGGTGTGAAGGCCAAGACAGCTGGCCAAGAAGAGGTAAAAAAATCGTTCCTGACCAGTCGGGCATGAGATGGCTGAGTGGAGGGCCACAGGGACCTGACAAGGGATGTGACTGAGAGTGGGGCTAGGCCATGGGCATGCCCAGGCCCACCAGGGAGGATAAAGGGCCCAGAGGACCAAATGTGTGTCCTTCCCTGAGCACCTCCCACCTGCCCAACAGAGAACCAGCAACAGATCCTCCTGCAGGCAGAACTAAGTTCAAGGGCACTTTAAAGATGCCCCCCCACCCCAGGAGGGCCTCACTGCCACAAACTATCTCCTTGGCAGTTCCTCAGTCCCTTAGTACTACCTCATCTCTCTGGAAGATTCCTCTGGGGACAGTTCACCAGCTAGACTGCAGGGATGGGCAGGAGATGCCAAAGGGCTACAAGACTTAACCCTAGTCTCTGTTAAGGTCCTCTTCAGTTTGGCTGAACGCTGCTTTTTCAGCCTAGCGTGCTACTAGATCTTGCTATGCCAGCCAAGTAGACCTGATTGTCAGATATGTTTAGTGTTTTCTCCTGTTTCTTTTGTTTATTTATTGGTGCATTCACTCAAGAATTCTATACTGAGTATCGATTTTCTGCTTGGTACTCTAATAAGCATTGGAGACCAAGCAGGACAAGTAGGTACCACCCTTTCCTGCCTGGAGCTTGCCCCAATTCTGTTTATTGAAACAATACCCTCCATCAAGGTTCAACCCAAACCTTACCTCCTCCCGTGACCACTACCATGATGACTAATTCCAACACATACTCCTTCTATGCTATCAGATAGAAAAATCAGGGAAGATTTCCAGAAAGACACTGAGGGAAGCTAATTTCCACACTATCTAAGCATCCCACACCACCCCATCACCTCATCTCTTTTTTGTCCCTTTCCAAGTGAAAGGAAAGGAATCAAAGATGGGAATAACCGGGGGGAAGAGCATTTGGGGCAGAGGGCACAGCAAAGACCAAGTCCCCAGGGCAGGAACAATCATGGTGCTTGAAAGGCAGAATAAAGACCAGTGGACTCCAGCATCATGAACAAGAGGAGAGTCATAAGAGAAGATGTTGAAAAGACAGACAGCAGCCAGATTGTGTAAGAGCTTTGTCAGCCTTGGGAAGGAGTTTCTACTGCAAACGGCACTGCCTGGTAGGTTTTAACAAAGATGGTGATATGATTTGATTTAGGTTTTTAAAATATCCCTTTGGGGTGCCTGGGTGGCTCAGTGGGTTGAACCTCAGACACTTGATTTCAACTCAGGTCATGATCTCGCAATTCATGGGTTGGAGCCCGACGTCTGGCTCCATGCTGACGGTGCAGAGCCTGCTTGGAATTCTCTCTTTCCCTCCCCCCCCCCAAAATAAATAAATAAACTTTAAAAATACAATATCCCTTTGGCTGTTATGTGAAGAACAGACCATGGCGACGCAAGAGTGGAAACAGGGAGACTAGATACAAGGCCGGGGGAAGGACTTGGATCACAGTCGTAGTAGCTGTCAAGATAGGCAGCCAGAGTCAGGATATATTTTGGGAATCAAGCCTATGGGGACTTGCGGATGGACCCGATGAGCACTGAATTTGCTGAGAGGTTGGCTATGAGCTGTGGGGTAGAGTCTGATCTGAGTCACTTCTGGCAGCACGCTCCTCCCTAGGCTGTCATGTCCCACGCAGGCCTCCTGCTTCAGCCCCCTTGATTGCTCACTCCACCTGATCCCTGCTGCTGGAGCATCTGGAAGCTTCCTGCTTCTCATCCAAGGAAGAATTTTCAAGATGATCCACCTCCAATAGTATTGCCTGCACTCCCAGCGTAGCTGCTCCCAAGACCAGCCTCCAAACCGATCCGTGCTGTTCCTTTCTGCGTCTTTCCTCGCTCTTACAGCTCAGACCTCATTCGTCTCTCCCTCTAGCCCCCTTACACGGCCCCACCCTGCCTGCGTACCCTGGGTGAAGAGCCTCCTCCCAGACCTTCCTCTCAAGCGCTCCAGACGCAGCTTCAGCGTTGCTCGCGCGCCCCCTCGTGGTCCAAAGGCAAAGGTGCAGGCTGGCCGCGCGCACCTGGGCCGGGTCTCCTCCTGCCTAAGTACCAGGAAATGCGTTAGCTCCCTTGGAACCTAGGAAGCCAAGGTGGCTGGATGTAGATCCCCGACAGCAGGAGAGCTCCAGGAAGTGGAAATGCTTTCTACCTGAGAGGTGAATAATTGCTATCGACCATTCCTAAACGAAGAGCTGGCAGAGAGAAGAAGGAACCCCGGGTGGCCAAACTGAAAAGACCCGACTGAATGCTTCTCCTAAGCCCCGCTGGATCTGCTTCTCCCCCGTGGCTGCCCCAGAATTTCTTCATTGCTGACCCGATACTCCTAGCTCTCACCTGCTCTGGCTCAAGGGCTTGCATTTGGCTTTGAACTGCAACTCCCAGTGCCTACTTTAGGCAAAAAACTCAGAATAAACTAGTGACAGAAGGAGGCTTCCTGCACAAATGTGTCATTTAGGAATGCCCCTCAGCTGCAAGGAATATCGTATTTGACTGCAGATGGCTCAAACGAGGGATTTTTCTCTGGGCACAACAGCCCCCCTTCTCTATGGATTTGGGGTCGCCCCCTACTGGTCACAATAATAACTGCAGCAGGTGTTAGGTGTTAGGAGACAGAAGCCTATTTCAGCTCAAAGTCAGGACTCACGGCCTTGAGATAATGGGCTAAATTCTTCCTCCCACAATTCATGCCTTTTATCACCGAGGAAAACCTTCCTAGGAAGACAGACCCACCCACCCCCAGCCGACCTCCCTTTACATCTCACCGACCAAAGTCAGTTTCATGCCACAGGCTGAGCCCCTGAGATTAAGAGTTTTCTGTCAATTCCTCTCAAAATCAGAGGGCATTTTTTAGCACAGAAGAAGGAGGAAGATTATTTGGAGGTAAGCGCCAACAGTTTCTGTTACCCTGGAAAAATATATACAATGTTAAAAAAAAAAAAACAAAAACACCAGCTCCCATACTTCTACGAAACATTAGCACATTCCCATTCATGTCAGGAATATCACGAATGCCTATTTCCACAATTATTCAATATTTTTCTAGAATTTCTAAGTTAATTCCTTAAGACAAGAGGAAGTGAGAAGTTCAAATATTGACAGTCATGAAATGAATGACACTTATTAGCAGAGGCTACGTCTTCCTACCTAGAAAACTCAAGAAAATCAATGGCCACTTCACTAAAATAGAGTTCAAAAATGTGGGTGACAAGCAAATACATGAGATCAATAGATTTCCTACACACCAACAACAAATAGTGGGAAATAAAAAAAGAAACCCAGCCACATTAGCTTTAAACAGAATAAAAACAAAATAGCCAGGAATGAATACATGTTTTCCTGGGGGTTGAGCAGGATGTCCCAATTTATATAGCTTATTGTTTGCAGCAGAGTTTCCCACCTTTGACCTTGAATCTGGTACTTGCCACTCCTCTTTAGGAACTCTCCCAGCCCTTCTGTCTCCAGCTTTCAGGCATATCCCACATCCCATCCACACTTCCTCTCTACCCAGGCTGTGTAAGGGGTCTGGAGAACCAAACATGGGCCAGGCTGCAGTGGCCTGAGAACAATTTGTCTTTAGATATGGGAATAAGTTACTAATATAATACTAAATACCCCTCCAAAAATATATATAGACAAAACAGAGTACACTGAGTTAGTATGGCCTACTGGTTAAGCAAGCAGATTCTGGAATACAATTGAATGGTTTTGACTGGAATTTATAACTGCCATTTATAACTGTATGATCTCTCTACCTGTTTGCTTGTCTGTGAAATAGCACCAGTGTGGAAAATATCCCACTTGAAGAGGGTCAAGTGGGCTAACACAGGTAACGCTCTTTAGTAGCAGGTACATAGGAAGCATTCAAACATTATTAGCTATATTAAGTATTACTATCATGGTTGTTATTGAAAGAAAGGCATTCTTAAGCCAAGTGCTGTTCAAAACTCTATTAATTTATTCACTCCTCAAGACAACAGAAGTGTTCCATGCACTTCCCAGGTCAGGCCCTTACAGGGAAGGGGTGAGCCATCCTCCCCCCTTTGGTCTTCCTCTTCCTGCTCCTTGGGAATGGATATGGTACCTGGAGTTCAATCTTGGACTGTAACATTGAGAACCACACCCTGGGGATAGGAGAGCAGAAAGCTGGAAGGGATCAGGGTACCAGGTGCCAGTGGAACCACCAATCCAGCCCTGAACTTTACAAACGTGACAAAAATAATCCTCTGTCTTGCTTAAGCCGCTCTCATTTGGAATCTCATTAACTATAGTCAAACCTCATCCTGATACCGCCTACCACCGGGAGGTCTCTGCCATTTGGGACATTCTGGGTGTAGTATGAAATAAATGTGCAGGGGCGCCTGGGTGGCTCCGTCGGTTAAGCGGCCGACTTCGGCTCAGGTCGTGATCTCGTGGTCCGTGAGTTCGAGCCCCGTGTCGGGCTCTGTGCTGACGGCTCAGAGCCTGGAGCCTGTTTCGGATTCTGTGTGTCCCTCTCTCTGACCCTCCCTCGTTCATGCTCTGTCTCCCTCTGTCTCAAAAATAAATAAACGTTAAAAAAATTAAAAAAAAAAAAAGAAAGAAATGTGCAGACTTCTGAAATGACCTTTCCCTAACTGTGACAGGGCCAGTTAGAAGGAGATAAGAGGCACAAAGCACGGGGTTCCAGGCTGCCTCAGTCAGTGGAGCACACAGCTTTTGATCTCAGGGTTGTGAGTTCTAGCCTCACATTGAGTGTGGAGTGTACTAAAAACAAAATAAAAAAATAAAAAAATAAACAAGAAAGAAAGATTAAAAAAAGAAAGAATGTTTTTTTTAGGTAGTTTGTTTTCCAGGTAGTTCTGTTTCTTAGGGACCACCCAGGCAGATAATTTATTCAAACTAAAGCTGCCTGGCTGGAAAATTAAATATTGATTGTTGTACATTAATAGTTGAAAGTAGGGGCACCTGGGTGGCTCAGTTAGTTGCGTCTGACTTAGACTCAGGTCATGATCTCACAGCTCATGAGTTCAAGCCTGGCATCGGCATGGGCCTCTCTGCTGACAGCTGAGAGCCTGGAACCTGCTTCCGATTCTGTGTCTCCCTCTTTCTCTGCCCCTCTCCTGCTCACGCTCTGTCTCTCTCCCTCAAAACTAAACATTAAAAAATTTTTTCATAAAATAGTTGAAAGGAAATGTGGAACCATGAGGGTGACCCCAAAATAATTTCAATATACACACTGTTCTCATTTAACTACACCCCTTTGACCTTGCCTTTCTCCTCCATCTGTCCACGAACCATTCCTACTGTGCTCACAGGTGCCTCCTAGGCTCACAGCACTTACTGAGCGAGCAGTCAGCTTCCCTGGACCCTTGAGCACCCAGTGTTTACATGAGGATCTTAAAACAGTGTGTGAGTCAGTGTCAGATTTCCTTCAGCTAAGGGACAGAACTGCCACCTTCAGGATTCAGAAAAACATTTCCTCCCTAGCTTGTAGGCTCAGCTGCAG
Organism: Panthera pardus; assembly: GCF_024362965.1. Lineage (NCBI taxonomy): Eukaryota > Metazoa > Chordata > Mammalia > Carnivora > Felidae > Panthera > Panthera pardus. Next base: position 9,325,717 of record NW_026526969.1, on the reverse strand, counting down.
TTGCACCTTATTGTCACCAGAGGGCACTATGTACCATGCTAACGGATTTGGAGAGGTTCTCTCAGCAGCTTTAGGAAGTTGTAGGGGCTGGGGTCGCCTGAGTGGCTTAGTCAGTTAAGCCTCCCCACTCTTGGCTTATGCTCAGGTCATGATCTCACAGTTCGTGAGTTCGAAAGCCAGCTTGGAATTCTTTCTCTGCCCCTTCCCCGCAAGTGTGGGTGCACTCTCTCTCTCAAAATAAAAAACTGTAGGGCTGCCAGGAACCCTGGGTGGCATTTCCTTTCAACTGTGTTTGCTGATCCCTCTTATAATTATTGTGTCATCTCACACCGCTTTCACACCTGTCCCCCAGCATTTCCACCTGAATGTCCTGAAGACCCCTCAGAATCAAGAGTTCGGATTCCAGCTTGATCCCCCCCCCCCCCCCCCCCGCCGACCCCATCCCCAAAGAAAACCAAAACAACCTCTCTTCCCTCTACCTCCTCTCCTTCCTTCAGATTTTTCTTTATCCTCCCAACCATCCAAAGCTAAATTATGCTGTCACTCTGGTCCTTTTCTCCACCCAGATTGCTCCTGTCTAAATGTGTCTGCATCCAGTAGTGCACAGTCCTCCCAGGTCACCTGTCTTTCCAGTCATCCCTGATGCTCTGACAACACAGGTGAGATTATGCCATTTCCTTCTTTAAAGGTCAAGAAAAGTGAAATCAACCCAAGTGTTCATCCAAGCGTGAATAGATAAACAACGTGTGGTCTATCCACACAATGCAATATTATTCAACCTTAAAAAGTAGGAAATTCTTTTTCTTTTTTTTTTTTGTAGGTAGGCTCTATGCCCAATGTGGGGCTTGAACTCACAACCTTGAAATCAAGAGTCACATGCTTTACTGACTAAGCCACCCAGGCACCCCAGAAAGGAAATTCTGACACATGCTACAACACAGATGAAGCTTGAGGTTATTATGCTAAGGGACAGGAGGGCTTGGATTCATCCAGAACTGACTGTTGGACCCAGATACTTGTATCAATAGGCCTGGCTTTTGAGACAAAATCCCAACACGTGGCAAATGGTATGACAGAGGGATCTACTTCTAACATATGAAGTAAACCTTTAAATCAGCTATTTCTTCAGTCTCTAATTTCCTTTTTTTTTTTTCTAAGTTTATTTTGAGAGAGAGAGAGAGGAGTGGGGGAGGGGCAGAGAGCAAGGGAGAGAGAATCCCAAGCAGGCCCCAAGCTGTCAAAACAGAGCCTGACACAGGGCTCAAACCCACAAACCGTGAGATCTCTTGAAATCAAGAGTCAGATGCTTAACTTACTGAGCCACCCAGGCACCCCTCCAGAGCAGCCTTTCTAACATTTCTTTTGGCTTGAGTTAAACTGGAAGCATTTCCACCTTTGCTAGGATTTCTGACCAACATAAATTCTCAGATGTATAAGAAATCCTAATAAATGCCTTGGAGTTTGGCCACACTTACTACTTTCCAGAGGGTCCTGATTTGAGTGCCTCTTGTGAGACTAAACAAGATTTGGGCATTGCCTAAAATTTTTCCCAAATTAATTCCTGTCTTAGGGTTTTCCTCTAATGTGATTTTTTTTTCTAATGTGATTATTTTTTATAGGCTCCACACCCAACATAGGGCTTGAACTCATGACTCTGAGATCAAGAGACCCAGGCTCTACCAACTGAGACTGACAGGCATCCCTTTTGTGTGATTTTTTTAAATAGAATAGATTCCCCTCTTTCCTTGAGGTATAATTAACATATAATACAATGTAAGTTTAAGGTGTACGGTGTGACCATTTGATACAATTACATATTGTAAAAGATTACCATAGTAGGATCAGTGTCAAACTTTCCCTTCCTTTTTAAGGTTGAATCATATTCCATAGTATGTATGTACTGTGTTTTGTTCATCCATTCATCGACGGACACTTGGCTTGCTTCTACTTTGGGGCTATCCTGAACAATGTTGCTATGAACAAACCCATACAATATCTCTTCAGGTCCCTGCTTTAAATTCTCTGGGGTCTATACCCAGGAGTGAAATTGCTTGGATAACATGGTAATTTTCCTTTAAATTTTTTGAGGAGCTGCCATACTGTTTTCCACAGTGGCTGCACAGATTTTACATCCCCACCAGCCATGCTGGTGGACAAAGGTTCCAATTTCTCCACATCCTTTCCACCACTTGTTGTTTGTTTTGTTTGGTTTTTTTTTTTTTTTTTGTTAGTAGCCATTTTAACGGGTATGAGATGGTCTTCTCTGAACTCTTGCACACTCCACTTGATCGGTTTTTGACACTGTTTGAGGTTTCCTGCCATTTTGAACTCGTAGGTTTTAATTTTCAGTGTTCATTTCAGATGAGAGGGAGCCCCGGGCAATGGCAAGTGCACAGGCCACGGTGGCACAAGTCCTGGGTTCTGCCTTAAATCTGTCACCGGGAGACCCTGAGCAGGAGAGAACCTTCTCTAGGCCTCATTTCCTCCCCATCCTCCTCCCCCCCTTCCCCTCCCCCTCCCCCTCCTCCTCCCCCCCTTCCCCTCCCCCTCCCCCTCCTCCTGGGGCAGCCACCGTGATAAAGAATACGCTGTGCTCCGACCCCTCAGCTGAAACTCAGGCCTGGATACATTTTAAGGGGACATTCGCTCTCACGACTTGCTGGATTCGGTCTCCAGGTTTTTGTTGTCGTTGTTTTGTTTTGTTTTTCTTGTAACTCATTTTGCTGCCCCCGGAGTTGGGAACACGCCCTGGGAGTCCGGGTCTAGGGCATGGCGCTACCGGTACGCGTCCCGCTGGCCTAGAGAACCACCGAGAACTGGGGCCTCCTGAGTCCTAGAGAGGTCGCCTCCACAGGCCAGCTCGGGCGCACTTCCGGCCTTTGTGTGGCTGCGGGAGACGGGAGACTGCGGCCCCGGGCGGGCCGGAGCGTCAGTGCGCTCTTTACGTGACTCGGTGTTCCCCACCCCCACCCCAGGGCAGAGGCAGGGGTCACCCAGACCGCAGCGCGGCCTGTGGGGTCCGGAGAAGGCCCGGCAGTGCCCTGCGGGCACCGCGTCTCCACCTGTGCGCGCATTCGGGTCTCGCCTTCCCTTTGTGCCCCGGGCAGGCGAGGAACTTAACAAAGACTTGCGCGGGTTGGGGGGGGAGGGGGCGGTGTCCACGGTTACCCACGCACACACACCCGTTCCGCCTGGCTGCAGAATTCAGGCCGACCGCGCTGCCTCCCAAATCCGTGTTGCTCCACAGGGAAAGTCCTTTTGAAAATGAAGTGGTGGTTGAACTGCGAAATGCGCCCTGGATCCGTCAGCTTTGCGTTTTCTTCTTCAGCGCACACAGTAACCCGAGCGCTGGGCTAGCAGTAGGGGGAGGGAGGATTCAGGCCAGATTCTCGCCTGCCCCACTCGGGGACACTCGAGCAAGGGAGCTGACGGGTGTGCTCCTGACACAACGTGAGATACCCGAAGCACAGGTGAAGACCTCACCCCCCACCCCCCACCCCTCCCCGCCGGGCCCCGCCACTTGGCAGGGATCCGAACAGGGAAGACTTTGCAAGGGGGCTGCTACTGCAAGGAGGGGTAGGAGCTGGGTCTGGGGAAATGCCTACCAGCCTGGAACGTTCCAGATAGAGCTGGAGCAAAAGCACAAAGGTGAAAAGGTGGGGAGAGCTGCCGGGAGCGTGGTAAATATTTCAACACCATCCTGATAAATGTTTATTCTGTGCCGGGGTTGTGGAGATTAAAGAATCGTGTGTGACCACAGATCCCTGCCCTGGAGATTGTTTAACCACTTCTGCAAGAAATAGCCAAGCCCCTTTAAAAAAAAAAAAAAAAAAAAAGGAAAAAAAAGTACAAAAAACCCTGGGTTTGTTTTCTAGAGATAATATAGCAAAATGATATCTGAATGCCACTTACCAGCTGTGTGACCTTGGGCAATTTTCTTAACCTTTCTGACCCTCAGATTCTTTGTTTCTAAAGGAGGGATAATAGTAAGATTTAAAAGGGACAAGTGAATGAGGTAAAAGCACCCACCTCAATGTGTGTGGCAGGTACCACTGAGTCCTCTGAAGATAGGGTGGAATAGGTTATAGGATAGGTTAGGATGTGCAGGTATAGGATAGCGAAGTGTAGGATAGTATAGTCCCTCTGTATCTTTCTGCGCTTGATTTGAAGTGGTGTCACTCGTTACTTTTTTTTTTCTTTTGTATCGGCTCAGACATCTGGCACTTTTCTTGGTGTCTTCACTTGTCCTCAGTTTCCTCAGTTTAGATTTGTTTCTATTCTGCTTTTTAAGACTTTTGTTTGTTCCTGGGGCACCTGACTGGCTCAGTTGGTGGAACATGCGACTCTAAATCGTGGGGTTGTAAGTTCAGCCCCACGTTTGGTGTAGAGATTACTTAAAATCTTTACAAAATAAAATAAAGGAAAATAATAGGGGGCCCCTGGCTGGCTCAGTTGGTGGAGCGTGTGACTCGTGCTATCAGGGTCATGAGTTCAAGCCCCACATTGGGCACAGAGATTACTTAAAAAAAAAAAAAAAAAACAACCTATAAGTAAATAAAAGGATAGACATACAAATGACCAACCGGTACGTGAAACGATGTTCAACAGCACTAATCATCAGGAAATGCAAATCAAAACGACAATGAGATGTCACCTCACACCTGTTAGAAGGGCTGTCCTCAGAAACATAAGCAATAACCGATGCTGGTGAGGATGCGGAGAAAAGGGAGCCCTTGTGCAATGTTAGTGGGAGTGTAAATCAGTGCAGCCACTAGGAAGGACAGAGAAGTATGACGGTTTTCTCAAAAGACTTAAAATAGCTACCTACTTTTACTATATGATTCAGCAGTTCCACTTCTGGATATTTATCTGAAGGCGATGAAATCACTATCTCAAAAAGATACCTACACCCATATGTCCATCACAACATTATTTACAATAGCCAAGACGCGGAAGCAACCCAGTGTCCATCTGTAGATGAATGGATGAAGAAAATGTGAGATATATAGATAATATATTTAAAATGGAATATTAGGGGCACCTGGGTGGCTCAGTCGGTTAAGCGTCCGACTTCAGCTCGGGTCATGATCTCGCAGTCCGTGAGTTCGAGCCCCGCGTCGGGCTCTGGGCTGACGGCTCGGAGCCTGGACCCTGCTTCCGATTCTGTGTCTCCCTCTCTCTCTGCCCCTCCCCCGTTCATGCTCTGTCTCTCTCTGTCCCAAAAATAAATAAACGTTAAAAAAAAATAAAATAAAAAATAAAAAAAATAAATAAAATAAAATGGAATATTAATCAGCCATTAAAAAAAAAAAAGGAAATCCTGCCATTGGCAATAACATAGATGGACCTAGATAGAGGCATTATGCTAAATAAATCATACACAGAAAGGCAAATACCATATGATCTCATTTACATGTAAAACCCCCCAAAATCTCATAGAAACAGAGACAGATTGGTGGTTGCCAGAGGCTTGGGATTGGGGAAAATGGGTCAAAGGTACAAACTTTCAGGTACAAGGTTAATTTCTGGGAATGTGATGTATATGTATAGTATGGTGCCTATAGTATTGTATATTTGAAAGTTGCTGAGGGAGTTAATCTTAAAAGTTCTTATCACAAGAAAAAAACTTGGGGGGCACCTGGGTGGCTCAGTCAGTCAAGCGTCTGACTCTTGCTTTTGACTCAGGTCGTGATCTCACTATTCATGGGTTCAGATCTCTGTGCTAACAGTGCAAAGACTGCTTGGGTTTCTCTCTCCCTCTTTCTCTGTCCCTCCCTGGCTTATTCTCTTTCTCGCATTCGCTCTTGCTCTCTCGCTTTCAAAATAAATTTAAAAATTTTTTAAAAGAAAGGGGCGCCTGGGTGGCGCAGTCGGTTGAGCGTCCAACTTCAGCCAGGTCACGATCTCGTGGTCCGCGAGTTCGAGCCCCGCGTCAGGCTCTGGGCTGATGGCTCGGAGCCTGGAGTCTGTTTCCGATTCTGTGTCTCCCTCTCTCTCTGCCCCTCCCCCGTTCATGCTCTGTCTCTCTCTGTCCCAAAAAATAAATTAAAAAAAAAAATTTTTTTTTTAAAAGAAAAGAAAAAAACTTGTTACTATGTATGGTGATGGATGTTAACTTATTGTGGTGACTATTTTGCAATATATACATATATCAAATCATTATGTTGTACACCTTAAACTAATACAATATGTCAATTATATACCAATAAAACTGGGAAGACCATTTAAAGTAAAAGGAGCAGGTAGGGGATTCCTGGATGGCTGAATCGATAGACCATGTGACTCTTGATCTTGGGGTCGTGAGTTCAAGCCCACGATGGGCACGGAGCCTACTTAAAAAAAAATTTCTTTAAGTGTAAAATAAAAGGAGCAGGTAGCTGAGATGAAAAAGGGAGGCCTTTGAATCAGGGAAATATGGGCAAAGCACAAAGATTCAAGCCCACCGTGCAATAGCCTTTCCAAAATAAAGCCTGTAACCACCTGAGCTACCAGAAAGAAAGAAGGGTGTTTGCTGTACTCCAATGCCTCACAGCTCGCTGAATTCAGCTTTGTTAGTTTGCTTTGCTTTGGGGGGCTGTTGCCTAGCAGCGCAAAACATTAACGTGCTGAGAAAACTTGTGTACAAAACAACGTGACTTCACATTCCACTAATACCGTTCCCCCCGTCTACCAAGTGTCTATGCACCGTTCACATCCCAGGAATGTATTCTAGCTGAAGCAGACTATCTGGTCACCACTTTCTTCTGGACCTTTTATAACCTCTCAAGCTACATTTTTTCTTAACTTCTCAGGAGCGGGTATGATGGATAATAATTTCCACTTCTAAAGCAGAGGTGCACGGTTGTCAGAAACTGGGGAAACGTGGGGGAAAGCGGGGTGAGTGGAGGAGATTGAAGTGTATACAGTACAGGGTAATCCTTAAATTACTAGGACCTGCTTGACAAATGTTGTATAAGGACAGTAGCCAGATGCACCTGCCACCTCCTTTCCCATCTGACCCCCAACCCCCCTTCACACGCCCCTACCCCTTCCCATCCACAACCCCTGAAAGCTTTGACCAGGAAGCAGGAGTTGGGCCGGACGTGTCTGAGCTGGCACGTCTTCCTCACCACCCAAGGGAAACCATGCACTCAGCACCACTCTTTTCTACCCGTCACTGCCCACCATTCAGGGGTGCCACGTCAGGCAGTTCCCTCTCTGTGTCCCTGCAATAGGGACATTTTTCATCACCTGGCTTTACCTTAGGAAAGTTACTGTCCTTTTCCATCTCACCCTTTTCATTCCACTTATGAGCCTAAGAACAACACTAATCATGGCTGATTTGAGTAACAGTTAATCAGAGATACAAGCATATTAAGAAAAGAAGAGACAATGGGGTGCCTGGGTGGCTCAGTCAGTTTAGAATCCGACTTCGGCTCAGGTTGTGATCTCACGGTTCATGAGTTCAAGCCCCATGTCCAGCTCTGTGCTGACAGCTCAGAGCCTGGAGCCTGCTTCGGATTCTGTGTCTCCCTCTCTCTCTCTGTCATTCCCCTACTCATGCTCTGTCTCTCAAAATTAAATAAACATTAAAAATTTTAAAAAGAAGAAGAAAAGACAAGGCACACCTGGGTGGCTCAGCGGTTAAGTGTCCGACTCTAGCTCAGGTCATGATCTTGGAGTCCATGAGTTCAAGCCCCACGTCAGGCTGTGTGCTGACAGCTCGGAGCCTGGAGCCTGCTTCGGGTTCTGTGTCTCCCTCTCTCTCTGCCCCTCCCCCACTCATGCTCTGTGTGTGTGTGTCTCTCTCTCAAAAATAAATAAACACTAAAAAATTAAAAAAAGAAAAAAGAGAGACCATATAACTCCCAAGTGAAATGACACGGGTGCTCATTCAGAACCTCTCCAGTTGTCTTGTTCAACTCCTCCAATACGAGACCCAAAATGAATACTGTTTCTAACCCAGCTGTATTGTTTTCCCTTTGTACTTAGATGCCAGAACTGCAATAACATCTTCTGCTATTTTCCACCGCAGGTATATGGCATTTTGGCTACATTCTGTTTTGGCTAAGCTTTTGTGAGAACATAACTGATGCTTACAGCACTGTTTCATTGGAAAAATAAGCTCCAAGTTCCCAAGAGCCAATCTATAAATGGACTATTGGAATGTATTTGTGTTGTTTATTAGAGATAACCATTTATATGTTAGTATTTTACTCTTGTAATATTTTACAGTTGTAAATAATTTTTCTGCTTCCAACCCTCATTTATTGGCTTCTTCCTAATGTTTTGAGAAATAATACTTCTTTTTTTTTAATGTTTATTTATTTATTTTGAGGGAGAGCACGCACTGCGTGGAGAGAGTCAGAGAGAAGGAGAGACAGAATCCCAAGCAGGCTCCATGCCATAAGCACAGAGCCCAACACGGGGCTGGAACTCACAAACCGTGAGACCAAGACCTGAGCTGAGATCAAGAGTCAGACTCTTAACCAACCCAGCCACCCAGGTGCCCCCGAGAAATAACACTTCTAATCACTCTGCATGGAAATCTTTCTAAAATGTATGACACTTGGGGCGCCTGGGTGGCTCAGTTGGTTGAGCATCTGACTCGTTATCTCTGCTGAGGTAATGATCTCACAGTTCATAGGCTCAAGCCCCACCCCAGGCTCTGCACTAACAGCTCAGAGCCTGCTTGGGATTCTCTCTCTCTCTCTCTCTCTCTCTCTCTCAAAATAAATACATTAAAAAATGTTTAAAAAAATAAAATGTATGACACTTTCCTATGGGGATATGATTTAACTCATTTTTCCTGACTTGGTCAACATAATGAACATCCTTTACACAATGAAATGATCCTACCTAAGAAACCTCTCTTAGGTTTTCTGTACATTTCTTTTTCAAAGAAAAAGTAAACAGAAGCCTCATATACACCGATAATTTGCTCAATTAATGACATGAATCTTGCTTTCATGTCAGTTATTATAACAGTCTCTGAGGTTTTTAACATGATTTCTAAGTGACTCAAGTCTAAATTTGTTTAAAATTCCATCCTTGGAACAACCCATTCCATAGGCCATTTTAAAAACACGGTTTGACACAAATATTTACTTTGTAATGTTTAAAGAGGAACTCTAAGCCTCTTTAAAAATAAAAACAAACAAAATCTGTCCTTTGCTTGGACTAAGTCCTTATTTCTCAAACCTTATTGCAGACTACTACCCTGACATTTCTTACCCCATTTATGTAGTGATTTACAAGACTGAAGTGATTCATACACACTTGTTTTCCAATTTCTTTTTGGGCGATGGTTATACAAACATTATTTCATGGATCCACTCTGTCTCCTGTCATCACTTATCCCTCTGGTCCCACCTGGAACATTAAAATGCCCTCTTTCTGGGACCAGGTCCATAATCACAGTCTGTTTTCAACCACATGGTTTGCTGCTGTAAAGGTGGAACTGGAGGTAAAACCACTGGCAGATGATTGCTCTTTCAAGGAAGTTCACTTCCTAAGGGCTCTTTCTGTGTTAGAGCATTGCCCAATAATGCTATGCCCCAAAGGAGCCACCCCATAATACTAGCCTGTTGCTGAGCTTTGGTTTGTCTGTTTTTATTATTTAAAAAAAAATTTTTTTAACGTTTATTTATTTTTGAGACAGAAAGAGACAGAGCATGAACGGGGGAGGGTCACAGAGAGGGAGACACAGAATCTGAAACAGGCTCCAGACTCTGAGCTGTCAGCACAGAGCCTGACGCAGGGCTCGAACTCACGGACCGCGAGATCATGACCTGAGCTGAAGTCGGCCGCCCAACCGACTGAGCCACCCAGGCGCCCCAATTATTTTTTTAATGTTTATTTATTTTTGAGAGGTAGAGAACATGAGCAGGGAAGGTGCAGAGAGAGAGGGACAGAGGATCCAAAGAGCACAGAGCGTAACAAGGGGCTCGAACTCATGAACCATGAGATCATGACCTGAGCCAAAGTCAGATGCTTAACCAACTGAGCCACCCAGGCACCCCTGTCTGTCCTTAAGTAGGACATAATACTTGAAGGATCAATGAGCCAGGACAGAGGAAAGCCCTGGGAAACTATGGAACAGTAACACGTATAACAGCCACAAAGTGTCAAGCACCTGCTGGCAACCACGGATTCTACTAGATATTTTGTATCCATGATGCCATCAATGTTTAAACTCATATCAGCTCCCCAAGCTTGGAATTACCATGCCTGAAACCTTAAGGAGGAAACAGAGGTAGAGACAGTTGCCAACGTTCGGCAGCTACAGAATGGCAGAGTCAAGTCCACTCAGGTTCAAAGCTCAGGCTCTTTTCACTAAAATCCTTCTCCAGATAGAGACTCTGCTTTTCCTCTCTGGAATGAAGACAACAGCTGTGTTTCAAGTTCTTAACCGCCAATGGATGGGACGACAGGACTAATTGGGCTTCAGCATGGCTGGCTAGAAGCACCCCAGCTCTCCCAGGCCTGCGCTTTGCATTTTATAATAGGCCCCAGGCCGACTGGAAAGCCCAGGAGCTCTGTGCATTTGGGGGAGTTTCACTACATAGTGTAAAAAAGGGAAAATAGAGTGTTTAAGACAAAGTAGTGTGATCTTGCATTCAGGGATAGCCAGAGATGACAGAATATTCTTTACAGGAAGTTCTGTCTTCTTCCTATTACCAAATAGGTGCACGGATGACAAATGACATGGGAAACCATCAGGACTTGATTGCTTTTCCAAAACAGCCTCTTCAATCACCGCCTCTTCAAATGAACTAAACTGGCCTACCGTCAGGACCAAGACTTGCTCAAGGAGACCAACTATTTGCCAGCTCAACTTGTAACATGTGGAAGTTTCAGGAAAGTTCCAGATGGAGGAGTTGAAGGGGTGCAGGATGAGACACCCCAAAATGTGCCACTTTGGCATAAAGATTATTCCAAGTTAAAATTAATAAAAATCCAGCAGATGCAGAAAAAGCACTTTGCCTCCCCCATAACCGTGTAAATTCACATTGGAAAGGAAAACCTGCACTGGGCAGAGTATTAACAGCCACCCTCCCAACCTTTACCAATGGAGCTCATGTGCCCAAAAGAGCCATCTAGTTTTTCCAAACATCTCCTTTCACCTTCTTGCTGTTGACTTTTCTCCCCTTTGTGTCCTCAGACCCTTACCTCTTTCCTGAGCTCATAGAAGCTTCATGTGGCCTCCCTGTCTTCAGAATTTCCTATCTGTGTGGATTCCCCATAAGTATACCTATTAAATTTGATTTTGTCTTGTTTTAAAAAAAAAATAAAACCGCCAAACAACAACAAAACAAAAAAAGGCGGTGGGGAGTGGTTTAAGAAATGCAAAAGAGTCCTTTTCCATAGGAGCTAAAATGTCTTTTTTAGGTTTTGAGAACAGTTTGATCTATAACCTGAGTACAGCCATGTATGTTCCTCTTTAGAAAAATCCTGGAGCCCTTTTGGGGCACCTGGCTGGCTCAGTCAGCAGAGCATGTGACTCTTGATCTGGGGGTTGTAAGTTCAAGCATGCTGGGTGTAGAGATTATCTAAAAATAAAATCTTTTTTTTTTAATGTTTATTTATTTGGGGGGGGAGCAGAGAGAGAGGGAGACAAAGGATCTGAAGTGGGCTCTGTGCTGAAAGCAGAGAGCCCAACACGGGGCTCAAAGTCACAGACCATGAGATCATGAGCTGAAACTAAGTCAGACAGTTAACCGATTGAGCCACTCAGGCACCCAAAAAATAAAAATATTTTTAAGTTTTTTTTTTTAAGTTTCTGTATTTATTTTGAAGGAGAGGGAGCACAAGTGGGGGAGGAACAGAGAGAGAGAGAGAGAGAGAGAGAGAGAGAGAGAATCCCAATCAGGCTCTGCACTGTCAGCACAGAGCCCCATGCAGGGCTCGAACCCATGAACTGTGAGGCCACGACCTGAGCTGAATTCAAAAGTTGGACGCTCAACTGATTGAGCCACCTGGATGCCCCATAAAATATTTTTTTTTAAATAGGGAAAAGATAAATCCTGGAGCTCTTTCTTCTTGCTCCCCAATGACCTGGCTGCTGTCCCAGCTGCCACACACCTGTCACCTCAGGACACCTGTCTCCCATCAGCAGCACCCCAGGGAGCCCTGGACCCACACCCAGCCCCACCCCATGCTGGGTCTCCTACTGCTGCCGGATCCCATTTCTCTCTCTCTTTCTCTCTCTCTTTTAATGTTTGTTTAATTTTGAGAGATAGAGACAGAGCACAAGCAGGGGAGGAGCAGAGAGAGGGGGAGACACAGAATCCGAGGCAGGCTCCAAGTTCTGAGCTGTCAGCACAGAGCCCGATGTGGGGCTCGAACTCTGGACCAGCAAGATCATGGCTCAAGCCAAAGTCAGACATTTAACTGACTGAGACACCCAGGCGCCCCCCTCCCCCACCCCGGCAATTTCTCTCTTGAGTACACCTTCTTTGGCTGACACACATCCTTCCATAAACTTCCTGAGACAGTGTGCCCATAGAGTAAATATTTTGAGACTTTGCATAACTGAAACTTCCCTTTTGCTGTCCTCGTTACTCTTTCTTTAGTTTGGGTATAAAATTCTAGTTTTGATATTATTCTTCCTTGGAATTTTGTCTTCTAATTTTCAGTGTTGCAGTTAAGAAATCAGGAGCAGGGGCACCTGGGTCGCTCACTCGGTTAATCAGACTCTTGATTTTGGCTCAGGTCGTAAGATCAAGCTCTGCATGGGGCTCTGTGCTGGGTGCCTACTTGGGATTCTGAGTCTTAGTCCTTTAGATGAGACCTCTTTTGTTTGTTTCTGGATACTTTGGGGTAGTAAATTTCACATCGGTGAGGTTTTGTTTCTTTCTTTCCCAAATTCCTTCTTGCTAAGCATTCAGCAGGCTGTACGTGTTCTGTATTTCTGTGACATTTCCCTACACTCTTTTGTTGATGATTTCCCCCCACTTCACTTTCTTCTCTCTCCAAAATTCCTGAAATTCAGCTGTGGAACCTCCTGGGTTGACTTTCTAATTTCCACATGTTTTTCACTCACATTCTCAGTATATGTGCTGAAGAGAGCGCTCACTCATGTTTTCAATCTCTTTGTCTTTTTGTTCTATTTGCTGGCATATTTCCTTAACCTTCTCCCTCTCTCTTTTTTTAAGATTTTATTTTTTTATTAAAAATTTTTAATGTTTATTTATTTTTGAGAAAGACGAAGACACAGAGCGTGAGAAGAGGAGGGGCAGAGAGAGGGAGACGCAGAATCTGAGGCAGGCTCCAGGCTCCAAGCTGTCAGCACAGAGCCCAACGTGGGGCTCAAACTCATAGACCGTGAGATCAGACCTGAGCTGAAGTCAAAGGCTTAACCAACTGAGCCACCCAGGTACCCCTTAAGATTTTACTTGTAAGTAATCTCTACATACAACCTAGGGCTCAAACTCACAACCCCGAGATCAAGAGCTGCACACTCCACCGACTGAGCTAGCCAGGCGTCCCCTTAACCTTCTCTTCTAATGAACTTTTCATTTTTGCACTAACGTTATTTCCAAGATACTCTTTCTGTTTTCTGACTGTTCCTTTTTTAGAGCATCCTGCAATTTCTTCTCCTATCTCTGCAGACATTAACCGCAGAGGTTGTTTGATTAAATGTTTCCTTCTGCTCCCTCATTATCACAGGTTTCCTGGTCTTTCTCTTGCTCTGCCGGCTGTTCCATAAATAAGCTAAAGATGGCCCCTGTGTTGTTTACTTCACAGCAGGCTCAAAGCCCACCGGTGCTAAACTCAAATTCTTACACATCCTATTGCTTTAAATATAGCCCGCACAAGCATATTTTTAGCCATGTAGGGCCTGCCTGCTTTGTAAAACTGCACCCAACACCAGCTAGCCATGGATAAGACAAACCCAGGGGCTATAAAAAGCCACCAGGTCAATGCTGCTCTTAGGGGATTCTGACCCAGAATCTCCCCACCATGCTGCTGAGCAATGTCACCTAGACATGCAAGTCCTCTGTCCTAGACCCCTCTCTCCTGAGTGGTCCTTTGCCTTACCCCCCCTCCGGGGGCTGCCACTGTCTCTGTAAGGCCCCTTTCATGCAATCCTGTGCAAGCTCCACCCAGTAAAACATGTGGTGCAACACTGCCACGTCTCTGTCCTGTGTTCCTTGATGGGTCCCAAAACCTGGACCTCACCACACCTAGCCTTAAGATAGGGCTTTCCTGGGGTACCTGGCTGGCTCAGGTGGAAGAGCGTGCGACTCTTGATCTCAGGGCTGTGAGTTGAGCCCCATGTTGGGTGTGGAGTTTACTTAAAAATTAAATCTTTAAAAAAAGATGATAAGGGCTTCCCTCAAACATCTTGGCTCTCCATTCACACGTCAGTGCGGGACTCTGGGAAGCTCCGTGGAAGGCTCTGCACGTGGGCAGGATTTGTCCACAATGAGCTTCCCTTAGAGGGCCTGGTGGGAACTAGACTCGACTGTCAGCGTCTAGATCTTGTCTCTTGGTTAGTGTCTCCAGGGGAAAACCCTCCAGTCTCCCTCCTGAGGAGCCCAAGCCTGACTACCAGCACTCTGGAGGGGGAGGAAAGGACTTGACTTTTGAAGGGTTCGGCAGAGGAGGCCAGGTCTGACTACTCATTCACCGACCACAACCTACCTCCTCCGGTCTGAGAGCCCACACCCCTCAGGCTACCAACCAGACCTAACTGGCCCTGGGGACCCCAGGCACAACTGAGATGAGGGAGTCAATAAGTTGTACCTCCAGAATGGTGATGCCCTCCCCCCAGGCACATGCTTTTTCCTAGAACAGGAGATAGCAAACTTCTCTTTTTTTTTTCTTTTTTGGAAAGGGCCAGATGGTAAATATTTTAGGCTTTTCGGGACACATGGTTGATGTCACAACTACTCAACTCTGCCACCGTAGCACAGAAGCAACCACAGACTCTATGTAAATGAAGGCATGTGGCTGCATTCCAAAATCACTTTATTTATGGACACTCAAATTTGAATTTAACGTAATTTTCACATGTCACAAACAATTCTTCTTTTTATTTTTTTTTCCCAACAGTGTAAACACATAAAATTCTTAGATCTCTGGCTGTACAAAAGCAAGTGGCAAGCTGCGTTTGACCCAGTGGCAGAAGCGTATGGATCCCCTTCCTGGAATATGATGGTCTAGAGATGTCTGTCAAAATCCTCTGAAGCTGTCTTCCCCTTCCCCTTAGCAAAGCCTCCCAGCGCTCATTTTTGCCTGTAGGTATAAGGGCTGCAGGTCCTCTCCCTCCCTCATGCAGCCTCCAAAATGTGCCATGGAAATTTAGACACTTAGGAATTGCCTTGGAACAGAACTGGTGGTAACAGCGACTCTAGGATTTGCTGCCAGTTTCTCCCCCCCGCCCCGCGAGTGGAACAAGTTGTTGATTGTTCTCTTTCCCTGGATTTTAACCAAGGTGATAAATGAGTCCCAGAGGAAGAGACCTCGGGGAAAGGTGGCTGCTCGGAGCCAGAGCCCTGACTCCCAGGCCTTGCGCTTATCTGCGTAAGAACCTCTGTTTCCAGCAATAAAGACTGTTCTAAGCGGTCCAGTACCTGCCTAGTCTCCGCTTTCACATCAAGGAAAGAAGTCCTGCCTTTCTTAGTTGCAGGGGCTGAATGGGGGGTTGGCAAAGAGAAGACCTACTTCCCCCACGTCACATGCGTCTTGGCGCGTCAGCTCTGCCAGCCAGTCTCGCTTTCTTTATCTCTAAAGTGGTGACAGTCATTCCCACCTCACTGGGTAGTTGGGTGGACTGATAAATTAACATTACCAAAGTCTCTGTCACATCGAGGGGCTCCAGATATGGCAATTAGTATAATTCTAATTTATCCAGGCAGGAAACTCAAGAGAGGTTAAGGTATCACCATCCAGAGGGCACACAGCTCATTCATTAGGGGTGGAGACAGGAGTAGTTTGTTTTTCAACTCCCAAACTAATATTCTTTCTTCTATCCTGCACTGCTTTTTTCTTTAAAGTTTACTTATTTTGGAAGGGGGTGCAGGGAGATCCGGGGAGAGAATCCCAGTGCAGAGTTCGAACTCATGAACCATGAGATCATGAGAACCTCTGAGCTGAAATCAAGAGTCAAAGGCTCAATCCACTGAGCCACCCCCATCCTGCACTGCTTTAAGAGGGGGGCTTAGTCCTTTTTATTTATTTTTTTTAAGTTATTTATTTATTTTATTTTATTTTTTTTTTTTTTTTGAGAGAGCAAGAGTGAATACAAGAGGGGCAGAGAGAGAAAGAGAAAGAAAATCCCAAGCAGGCCCTGCACTGTCAGTGTGGTGCCCAATGAGGGGCTTGAACTCACCAACTGTGAGATCATGACCTGAATTGAAATCAAGACTGAACCGCCCAGGCTCAGTCCTTTTTTTTTTTTTTTAACCACACCTGAAATGCTACAGTAGGGAAGGTGTTGGGGCTGGGGGATATTAGCTCTGTTGCCTCCCTTAATTTCAGCCCCCGGGTTTGTGCTGCAGGTGACAGACCCTCTCCTCTGGGGGTTAGACAGAGCAAAGCTGTGCCATCAAATGGCACAGGGGATGTTGTGGACACCGCCCCTGGGCCTCCCCCAGCACCCCCGGCTCCACCCTGGCCCCCTCCCAGCGCAGGCTCCCTTCCTCTGGGCTGAGCCACTCCACTGGACAGTTACAAAGATTCTTTGTAATTTGTTTGCACCGGGAGGAGTGAGAGGAGGGCCCTGGCTATACTCAAACCACATGGGCTGCCAGCCCTGTTTACACAGAGAAGGAGCCAAGACAGATGATCCTGTGGCTTGGGGGCCCTGACTGAAAACACAGCCCAAGCCTGTGGATCAGCCTCCCTGTTTCTGGGCTACACCACACAGAAGCAGCATGGAGGCACCTCTTTACCCAGGGAGGCCTGTTTACTCGGCTGGGTGAGAGGTGTTTGCACAGGAAGGGAGGTGGCAATAGCCATCTGGCTGTTCTCTGGCTGAGCAGGAGAGCATTTGCAGGTCAGGCACTGTCTGTGTTTCAGGGCCTCTGGGGAGGCAGCCCCTGACAGTGAGCTTGCTGGGATGAGTGTCTCTTCTTTCAGAGTGAATGTGGACAATTTGGAAAAAAAAAACTGTTTAAAAAAAAATACTGTTATTTTTGTTTTCCTTTAATCCAGACCCACACCAAATAAATGGTCCAGGATCTTTCCCCCAGCTATAGTTTGCAAGGTAGGGAGAAATGCAGTTTTCAGCATTTAAAGAATGGTGAGGTTTGCCACTTATTAGGTACATTGTGGTTTAAAAAGCATTGCCAGGGGTGCCTCAGTTGATACAGCATGCAACTCTTAATCTTGGGGTTGTGAGTTTGAGCCCTATGTTGGGTGTAGAGATCACTTAAAAAATAAATTTAAAAAAATAATTGAGGGGCGCCTGGGTGGCTCAGTCGGTTAAGCATCCGACTTCAGCTCAGGTCATGATCTCGCGGTCTGTGAGTTTGAGCCCCGCGTCGGGCTCTGTGCTGACCGATCGGAGCCTGGAGCCTGTTTCGGATTCTGTGTCTCCCTCTCTCTCTGACCCTCCCCCATTCATGCTCTGTCTCTTCTGTCTCAAAAATAAATAAATGTTAAAAAAAATTAAAAAAAATAATAATAATTGATAAAGCTTGTCATATCTACCAGTCTGCATGATCCTCAAGACAGCGGAGTGGGTAGCCATGGCCAGAATCATCCCTATTTCACAGATAAGGAGTAGACGGTTTGAAAGGTCAAGTTGCTTGCACAAAACCACACACCCAGTAAGAGGCAGAAGCCAAGTGACTCCAGTTTGCATGTTCTTTTTTCATGGAGTCCGCTTACCTCCCCATCTGTCTGTAAAGAGAGATACACAGAGAGCTTATTCCAACATGTGACCACCTCACCACAGTGGCTTCTGGGAGGCAGCCTTGCATCTCAGTGACGTGGCGGAAACCACAGGGGATGAGGCGCTGAGCCTCAAGTGTACTATGCAGGGACCATGGACCGGTCCCTGGGTATCCCCGATGGGGCATTCCCCGGGGTCCAGTGAATAGAGAGGCTGGGGACCAACTGCGTGAAGTCATGTGTAACATACACACTGTACTGCCACCAGTGAAGTCATGGAGGCAAGGGAGGGAGTTACAGAATCACTGAAACTTTCCTCCAAGCTCCTTCACCGCCGTCTCCTCTTGGGCTGTGGCTTGCTGCATCCAAACGGGCAATGTGTCTCCCTGAAGCCACTGCCTGGGTTCCACCTACCATCCTCCATGCTTCTTCCTAGCTCATTAGCCTCCCTTTGATAACCCCAAACACCAACCACCCAAGTGGGCGTCATGCTCAGCTTCCCCCTTTCTCTCTTCACCTCTGTCCCTTAAGTCCTGCCCAATGCAAATTGCTGTGACCTGTGTGACTGATTAAAACTTCTCAGCTCTGTTTCCACCACCCTTAGCCCAGCCCCTGCAACTGACCGGGCCACCACACTCAACTTCTGGTCTTTTCTTTCCTGCCACGATCAAATCCTGGCTCTTCTCTCTTCTTGCCGATCTATCCTTCAGTGACCACCCTTCTATAATGACCAATGTGTTGCTGTGTTTTGCAGCAAAGTACTCTTGCATACGTACATGCTGACATACTTTCACACAGAGCCCCATTCTGAAGTTAGCTCCCCCTCCCCACCAGATCTCCGTTCATCTCCTGCCTAAACTGCGTAAACTGTTTGGTTTTCTTTTGGTCTTCGTGTCAAAGGCATCTGAAGTCTGCCTGCCATCATTCTTTCAACCAACCTGCCTTTCCTTACTTTCCTGATAAAATGCTATTTGTAAGTTTTCAAGTGTTCTTCCTATTGCAAAGTCCTCTAGAAATTCCAATTAGCCCTCTACTGTGTCCTGCCTTATTCTCTCTTGACATTCAGTGCCTGTCATCGATTGTTGAAATCAGACTGTGACTCCTGGAACTGTAAGCTTAAGGACCACGTGGTCACGAATGACAGTTCACTCCATGGCCAGCCACCCCGTGCTGCCTGGACGTGTCTATACATCCACAATGTGTTTCTTTACGCTGCAATTCTCTTGCAGCGATGAGGATCCTCCTCCTTTACACACTACTCAGATGTTTAGAGGAAGCCCTGGGGTTAGTTCAGCTGCTCCCCAGGTTCTGGCCCAGCTCTGAGATCCATCTCTGTGCCATATATCTCTCTCCTCTGCCATTTGGCCTTTACCAAAGGTAATCTGGGGGAGGCACTGCTATAAATGACTCTCAATTTGCCAGTGATTGACACTCCAATGATCAGAGAAGTCTTAGTAACATGTTGTATGGTTGAGTCCCGGAATTTCAAAGAAGGTCATGCAAAATTTGCATATGAATTGGGCGAATGAAAGCAAGACCCGGGAACACAGCCCAGTGGTATCACTGTCTTCTTGACTTTGGTTCTTAAAGGGTGAGGAAGGCCACCCTGTCCTGGCTGGATGCCTGTCAGAGCCACTGGAGTTGTACCGAGCTCTCCTATATATCCCTGGCACCTTTGTGTGCTGTATGTAGACAGAGATGCCTGGGCACTGACATACAGGCAGGAAAGAGCTGGCAGATGGGCCTACACGTGCAGCCTAGTTCAAGGATCATTCAACAGCCCAGAGCCCTGAACTCATCTTGTGTCCCATGTGAGTGAGTCCAAATATATAATCACCGTAACAATGGCATTACTAGTTAACCACAATAGTTCACGGCATGCCAGGCACCTCACCAGTGGCTTTATACCAGTCAACTCAACTAGAGCCTCTTGACCACCTGATGGAGTAGATGCAGTTATAATTAATCCCAGTTTTACAGAGAAACTGAAGCCCCAAGAGGTTACATAACTAGACTGAGAGTGCATAGTACACACAAGGTTAGAACCAAGGCCATCTGAATCCTATAGTGACCTTCCAGTGTGATCTCTGCTGAGATCCAGTGATCATATCCTTCCCTGATATGAATAGGCCTGTAAACAGGGGGGGAGTTCACTTGTAGGAGGATCATCAATGGTCCCAGCTGAGCAGAACCAAGCTGGACTTGACTTCCTCCTCCCTCTAGTCACCTTGCTACAATTCAACCACTGTTTTAAGCATAAAGACAAGAATCCCTATGTTTAAAATTTAAAACTAACTCTAAAAGATATCTACACCCCCATATTCATTTCAACATTATTTACAATAACCAAGACATGGAAATAACTTAAGTGTCCACAGGTGGATGAATGGATAAAGAAAATGTGATGAGAGAGAGACAGGCAGACAGATAGACACAGTGGAATACTATTCAGGCATTAAAAAGAATGAAATCTTGCCATTTGGGACAACGTGGATGAACCTCGGGGGCATTATACTAAGTGAAATAAATCAGACAGAGAAAGACAAGTAGCATATGTATGATCTCACTTCTGTGTGGAATCTAGGGAGTGGGAAGTTCATAAGTACAGAGAACAGATTGGTGGTTGCCAGAGAGGGGCAAAGCAGGGGGTTGAGCAAAATGGGTGAAGGGGATCAATGGTACAGGCTTCGAGTTATAAATAAGTCATGGGGACATGATGGACAGCATGGCAACTATAATTGCACTATACTGACTATTTCAAAGTTGCTGAGAAAGTAGATCTTAAAAGTTCTCATCACAAGAAAAAAAAATTGTAACTATGGTGACAGATGTTAGACAGGCTTATTAGTGTGATCACATTGCAATATATACCTATATCAAATCATTATGTTGCACACCTGAAACTAATATAATGTCCTATGTCAATTATATCTCAAAGATTACTTAAGGACAGGGGCTGGCTCAGTTGATGGAGTCTGTGACTCTTGGTGTTGGGGTTGTAAGTTTGAGATTACTTTTTTTTAAGTTTATTTATTTATTTTGAGAGAGAGAGAGAGAGAGAACCAGCAGGGGAGGGGCAGAGAAAGAAGGGACAGACGATCTGAAGCATGAAGCAGGCTCTGTGCTGAAAGCAGTAAGCCTGATGCAGGGCTTGATTCACAAGCCATGAGATCATGACCTGAGCTGAAGTTGGACACTTAACCGACTGGGCCACCCAGGTGCCCCTGGGTGTAGAGATTAGTTAAAAATAAAATCTAAAAAAAAAAAAAAGTCACTGGGTGAGCCCTAATCCAATAGGACTGGGCTCCTTAAAAGAAGAGGACATTAGGGGGTGCCTGGGTGGCTCAGTCATTTGAGCATCTGACTTCAGCTCAGGTCGTGATCTCATGGTTCGTGGGTTCGAGCCCTGCTTCAGGCTCTGTGCTGAACGTTTCCTCAGAGCCTGGAGCCTGCTTCGGATTCTGTGTCTCCCTCTCTCTCTGCCCCTCTCCCGCTCTCTCCCTCTCAGAAACAAATAAACATTAAAAAATTAAAAAAGAAAGAAAGAAAGAAGAGGACATTGGGACACAGACACACAAGGGAAGGCCATGTGAAGACAGATGGACAGGAAAGACAGAAGACAGGCATCTATAAGCCAAGGAATGAATCCTGTTGACACCTTGATCTTGGATTTCTAGTCTCCAGACTTTATACGATGCATGTCTGTTGTTGAAGCTGCCCAGTTCATGGTACTTTGTGGTGTTTTGTTTTGTCTTGTTTTGTTTACTGTTTATTTATTTTTGAGAAAGAGAGGGACAGAGCACGAGTGGGGGAGGGGCAGAGAGAGAGGGAGACACAGAATCCGAAGCAGGTCCCAGACTCTGAGCTGTCAGCACAGAGCCTGATGTGGGGCTTGAGCCCATAGAACCGTGAGATCATGACCTGAGCCAAAGTTGGATGCTTAACCGACTGAGACCCAGACACCCCCACACCTACCCATGGTACTTTGTCATGGCACCCCAGCAGACTAACCCAGTCTCCCTCAGAGGCTCCCCATTCAGCCTAAGCCGACCTTGAACTTCTGGCAGAACCCTAGGGGAGAAGCTTCCATTGCCGCTTTCCCGTGTTGCTAACCCTCCTGCCCTGCACTCTGGCTTGTTCTGGTGCCCAGAAGGCAAGGCCCTGCACCCAGGTAGCCTGACCATTGTGGAGGTAGGTCACTTCATGGTCCACTTCATGTGGACCTCTCACTTCATGTTCGGACTCTGTGCTGCTGTCCACGGAGCCCAAGAGCTGCTCAACTGTTACTGAACCACATTCTTGGCTCATTTGGAGTTTACAGTCCATGGAGAGCCCCGAGCCTTGTTCACCACTCTTGCTGTCAAAAAGCCACATCTTCCACATCCAGTCCTTTCTGACTTATTTTTTCCAGGCTGATGTTCCGTCTTGGATGGTGGCCACAGGGATGTGTTGTAGACTTTTCCATCTGGATGCAGAACATTTGGCTCTGTTAGATTTTAACTCACCCATTCCCTATTTGGGGTGTGGGTGTAGGGCTTGCTTTTCCACCTTCAACACGCAAGTTAACACTGTTAGCCTCGGTCATACACAAATCTAACTTTCTGTCACCAACATTCCTATATATAACATTGGTAAAACAGGAAACAGTTCGTATACAGCATATATAAGAGGATCCCGTTGAATAGGAAACAGGGCGGAACCCAGTAGTAGCTGCTCTGGAGGGTGCATTCAAAGTTGCTGTGAATTTGTAAGGGGCGCCTGGGGGGCTCAGTCGGTTAAGCATCCAGCTTCAGTTTCGGGTCATGATCTCATGGTTCACGAGTTTGAGCCCCGTGTCAGGCTCTGTGCTGCTGGCTCAGAGTCTGGAGCCTGCTTCAGATTCTGGGCCCCCCTCGCCTTCTTCCCCTCCCCCGCTAGTGCTCTGTCTCTCTCTCTCGAAAATAAATAAAACATTAATTTCTTTTTAAGTTGCTGTGGATTTGCCAATATAACTTGGGTCTGGTTATTCAACCAACTAAAAACCCCATCCGATTCTGCCCTTACCTGCCTCCCATTCATTTTGCAAGCACTCACGGAGGGCTTGTCCCCTTGGAATAAGATCCATAAACACACTATCTTCTCTATAAAAGCAGAATCTCCAGGTATTTTTCCTTTGTACCCTGCTCGAGCCTCTTCATTTTAGTGTTCCGAGATGTAATCATCAACCCTGTTTTACTCCAGGCACGCCATCTATAATTTTTCAGACTTGCAAGTCTTAAATATACATCCTCCTGGACTTCCCCTTCTGGCCATATGGCAGCCAAGATGAGCAGAGAAACCCTCCCCATATAGCACACTGACAAATGATGGGTTCCATGCAAAAAAGCATCTTCTACTAACGTGTGAATGGGCTGGTGGGAAAGTAAGGGAATCCCTTGGAGGCCAGAAAAAAATGACAGCAGCAATCCAGAGGGATAAGCACACTGTAGAGTGACTTTTCCCTAGAGTGTCTGCTCATCTCTGGTGCCCAGAACATGGGTTTTAACAGGTGACACACCAGGGGGATAGGAGACAAAACCAGGGACCTGAGCCTTCTGCCTAAAGCTAGGAACCTCTAAGGACAACACCCCGAAAGGTGAATCGAGGCACCTGGGTGGCTCAGTCGGTTGAGCATCGGACGTCAGCTCAGGTCATGATCTCCTGGTTCGTGGGTTCCAGCCCCGCGTCAGGCTCCGTGCTGACAGCTCAGAACCTGGAGCCTGCTTTGGATTCTGTGTCTCCCTCTCTCTCTGCCCCTTCCCTGCTCATGCTCTGTCTCTTTCTGTCTCTCAAAAAGTAAAATAAAATGTTTAAAAAAAAAAAAAAAAGAGTAAAATCCACACCAAAGAAGAAAACCATGGGGATATGTGGCTATTTGGGCCTTGGAAAATTCCTCAGCACAATGCCACCCTCACAAAGATTTGGTACCTGAAATCACACTATCTGGGTGACCCAAAAGATCTCTAGCTAAAAAAATTTTTTTTTAATTTTTTTTAAATGTTTATTTATTTTTGAGACAGAGAGAGACACAGCATGAACGGGGGAGGGGCAGAGAGAGAGGGAAACACAGAATCGGAAGCAGGCTCCAGGCTCTGAGCCATCAGCCCAGAGCCCGACGCGGGGCTCGAACTCGCAGACCGCGAGATCGTGACCTGAGCTGAAGTCGGACGCTTAACCGACTGAGCCACCCAGGCGCCCCTAGCTAAAAATTTTTTAATCTTTTTTTTTTAAGATTTTATTTTTAAGTAATCTCCACACCCAGTGTGGGGCTCAAACTTACAACCCCAAGATCAAAAGTTGGGTGCTCCACCAACTGAGCCAGCCAGGCATCCCGCTAGCTAAATCTAGTTTATAGTGACCCCAATGTATTAATATTCCTGGGTATAAAACTGAATCAAACAGATTCTCACTATAAACCCAGGGCACACCTGGCCCCCACAGGGACAACCCTGAGGAGCTCACGACAGGATGTCACTAGACTTTCATTTGAGGAAACACCCCCAAGGGCCCTAGTGCCTAGTGTCAGCAGCCTGTTAGGGATGCCCCCCATTAGTCTTAACCCCACCAGCTTTCACATCACAGAAGTCAACCTTGGGAGCCCACAGTTTCTGGAGAGCTCTTCAGAAACTTTTATTTGTTCAGGGCAGCCTGCCAGGCCTTAGGTACGGTATTGCTTTGTAATAGTAAATCATTACATTTAGCGGTACTTGGAGTTCTTTCAAAACCCTTGTACGGATGTCATCTGATCTCATTAGCTGAGGTCACTTGCCAACAGCAAACTTAGGGTCACCAGCACTATTTCATGTAGACCCTCTGACTATTTGTGGGCCTGGCAACCCTCATTTCTTGGAATCTGTCCTTAGGAAATAATCAGAGAGGTCTTCAATGATCATGAACAAAGATGTTTTGCCTTTCCCATAGTGCCACTGGGAAAGGGTCTTCTTGGATTATTTACTTGTCTCTTTTCCCCCATACTGATGTAAGTGCCATTATTCCCTCTTCCAGTTAAGATTATGATTAAAAGAACAATATGGGGTGCTTGGGTGGCTTAGTCGGTTAAGGGTCCGAACTTGGCTCAGGTCATGATCTCATGGTTTGTGGGTTTGAACCCCGCATTGGGCTCTGATAGCTCAGAGACTGGAGCCTGCTTCAGATTCTGCGTCTCCCTCTCTCCCTCTGCCTTCCCCCACTCATGCTCTGTCTGTCTGTCTCTCTCTCTCTCAAAAATAAAAATAAAAAAAGATAAAAATAACAGTAATCAGGATAAGCAACATGCATTGAGTGTTCACTGTGTGCCAAATGCTTTGCTATCAGACACTTACCTCCCACAGAGACGTTGTGAGGTTAGTATCACCATTATCAGCTACCAGTTATTATCAATCAATAATTATCAGTTATTAACTATCATCATTTTAGAGATGAAGAAACTGAAAGCTTACAGATAGGTTATTAAGAAGCCCCAAACACATAACTAGTTAATGGTGGAGTTGAGACTTGAACTCAGCTCCATTTGACTCTAATTTGTACACGTGGAATAAGTACACTATGCCTGGTATCTGGTGAAGCTTAAGAGGAATTCAGCAGATTCTTTTTTTTTTTTTTTAATGTTTATTTCTGAGAGAGAGCGAGAGAGAGAGAGAGAATGAACAGGGGAGAGGCAGACAGAGAGAGAGACAGAATCCAAAGCAGACTCCAGGCTCTGAGCTGTCAGCACAGAGCCCGACATGGGGCTCAAACCCACGAACCACGAGATCATGACCTGAGCCGAAGTCAGACACTTAACCCACAGAGCCACCCAGGTGCCCTGGAGTTCACCAGATTCTTCAGTCATCCCATGGATTAAACAATGTCTCAGAGAAGAGTGTTCTAGATATTTAAGCTTCATGTCCAGTGGGGCAGAACCTGTTGGTCAGTACTCAAATTTCTGCCCGTTCTGCCCTAAGGAGCTCAGCTGTCCTATTTTTCTCCCTGTTGGCTACTTTTGCTCAGGTTCTTACCTTCCATACAGCTCACAGATACCATGCCCCAGGTAGTGAATCTTCATACATCTTAGCCAATCATGGTTGGCTAGTTCCATCCTCTAAGCTCTGATGGTTCTTGGCGTGGCTATGTGATTCTCTTTCTAGCTGAAGAGATGTGAAAGTCTGCTGGGAATGGGGGTGGGGGCAGAATTATGAGATTTTCTAACACGAGAGAAGGCAGCCCAGTCTCTTTTGCATCTCTGACATCTCAATTCTGTGTGGCTTCTGGGAAATGTTTTCCATATCTTTGGGAAGGAGAAAGGTTTTTCTCTTATCCACAAACCTGTCTGCATCACTCCCATAATCACACACATCTGACAGGTGCTTCTGGAAGGTTTCTCTCAGTGAAACCTGCATTCTCACAGTGCAATACATTATTTGAATAGCAAATATTTATCAGAAGTACTTGTGGGCACTGGGGGGGGGGGATTGAGGTGGGGAGGATTGACATACATAAAGAGAAGTCGATGCTCAACGGAATAAAAACTCTGAGAGATTGTTAGGATCCTAGAAGAAAGGGGATGAAAAGAAGATTCTGGACAAAGCAGAGAACTTCAAGTGGGGATAAGCATTAGAGAGCTGGCTGGGGAATAATCCCTAATGGCTGAGATGACTGAAAATGTTAAATATTCACCTTGAGTTGATTCCAGTCTGCACTGTTATAATCTCCTTCATTTATTCAGAAACTGAAGGTTAAATCTATTGTGCACAACGATTTTATGTGTCATGGACCTTTCGTAGGTCTGGAAACTGAACAAGAGGCTGTTCCAGGCCAGAGGACCCAGCAGGCAGTGGCACTTAGGGGCAGAAGAGGTGGGGGGGTGGGGGGGGGTGGCAACAGAGCTGACCTCAGAGCAGGTTTGAGACAACTCCCTCTTCTACTAGCAGAGAGGGACCTCTCTGCAGAAGAGGGACCCCACACAACCCTTCCTGCTTCCCTGAGAAACTTGCAATCAGGCCAGAAAAATGTGTTTATGTGCCTCTGGATTTATGCACCTTTTCACTTTGTATTTTGGTGACCCACACCTTAAGTCTAGTGTCTCCTACCGGACTTCTTGAAAAATTCTTGAAGACCAGCTCAATGTCACTTTTATATCCTCCAAAATCAAGCATAATACTTGATACATAATAGGTGATAAATGGCTATAAATAAAGTCTGCCATAAGTCTGTGGTGCGGCCCAATAAATTAAGCATGGTCAATAGAAGGGCATTTGTCATCCTTCTGGTGTAAGTAACTTAGCTGCAGAACAAAGATAAGAATTAAATCTCTTTGGGGAAAAAATATGGTAATATATTTTTAAAGTTCATACCTATTAACTCAATAAACCCACTTGTAAGAGCCCGTCGTAATTAAATAATTCAAAAGACATTTGCATAAAAATCTTCATTCAAATGTTTCTTCGACTAGTAAGACATTAGAAGTATTCTACATGTCTAGAAATAGAGAAATTCTTTTTTTTTTAATTTTTTATTATTTCTTTAAAGTTTATTTTGAGAGAGAGAGAGATAGAGAGCAAGCCAGGGAGGGGCAGAGAGAGAGGGAGACAGAATCCCAAGCAGGCTTCGCACCCTCAGTGCAGAGCACGACACAGGGCTCAAACTCGCAAACCGTGAGAACATGACCTGAGCCGAACTCAAGAGTTGGACACTTAACAGACTGAGCCACCCAGGTGCCCCATTTTTTTTTTAAAGTAAGCCCTACACCCGAGATCAAGAGTTACAGGTTCTACTGACTAAGCCAGTCAGACGCCCCTAGAAATAGAAGAATTCTAAATAATTAATGGTACAGTTGCTCAATGGAATACTATATAGCTATTAAATGATAATTATCCATTCTGTGAGACAAAATGTGAAATGTTAATGATATGATATTAAGTGTTTTTAAATAGTACACATGAGGGGCGCCTAGCTGGCTCAGTTGGTAGAACATGGCAACTCTTGATCTCCGGCTTGTGAGTTTGAGCCCCATGTTGGGCATAGAGATTACCTAATAAAAAAGATTTTAAAAAAGTAAATGGTACACATGATTTCACATCAATCAGACTGGGCTATTCCAGGTGGCAAGAAACAAAGTTGGGTTCTTTTGTTGGCAAAGGATTTATTGTAAGGACACATGGAGACATAGGGCCACCAGGTGCACTGACCTCTGCAGCAAAGTCGAGCAATCTCAAAGACAAAATGTTGTTTGGGGCCTGAAAGTTACTCAGATTGTCACCTCATTCTGCTGTGGACCCTCAGCACTAGATGGCCCTCCTCTGTGAGCTCTGCCATTTGGTGCACCAGCCCCTCATTGTCTTTGTTTCCATGACTCAGTTTTTCTCTCTATTCAAACCTCTGTTTACTCATGTCTTCTATGCTTCTATCACCTAATGGCTTCGGCTTACTGATTTCTTCTTGTGCTGATTTTTTTTTTTTTAAGTGAACACTGTGCTACACTCACAGCATTTTTTTAAGTTTATTTTCTTTAGTAATCTCTACATCTAACATAGGACTCGAACATATGACTCTGAGATCAAGAGTCACATGCTGTTTCGACTGAGCCAGTCAGGTACCCCGTGCCCTCCTTTCTGATTGTTTCAATATGTATCTCCCATTTAAACTCCCCCAAGAAAGGGAATCCAATGCTTTACTTCCCTACTGTTCCATTAGAACTCTGAGGCCGGGCTGCCTCCATAGTTCCAGTGGTCAGAGTATATCCAAGCTCAGCTTCCATCACATGCCAGACCTGATCCATTCAACTCCGGTGCAAAAAGTGGTGACACAGCATTAATGTGGCAGGTACTTCAGGCTTCCCAGTCACCTATCCAATACAACTGTAGTTCTGAACGATGTTTAAAATAATAAATGAAAAAGGTGTACCTGGGTGGTTTAGTCGATTAAACATCCAGCTCTTGATTTCTGTTCAGGTCATGATCCCAGAGTCATGAGATGGAGTCCCAAGTCAGGATCTGTGCTGACAGCACAGGGCCTGCTTAGGATTCTCTCTCTCTCTCTCTCTCTCTCTCTCTCTCTCTGTCACTCCCCCATGCACGAGCTCTCTCTCTCTCTCTCTCTGTCACTCCCCCATGCACGAGCTCTCTCTCTCTCTCTCTGTCACTTCCCCATGCACGAGCTCACTCTCTCTCTCTCTCAAAATAAATCAATAAACTTTAAAAATAATAATAAATAAAAAAGATATGATATGTATGAAAGCAGAGAGGAAAGGGATAAATTAAAGCCATCACATTCTTGTTAGGGTAGAGGGATTACAAGTGATTTTTTTTTTTTCCTCCACTTTCCAATTTTCATTTAATGATACTGTAACTGCCTCTTAGTTTTCACGGGTTTTGTTTTGTTTTGTTGAGACAGAGAGAGAATGAGTGGAGGAGGGGCAGAGAGAGGAGAGAGAGAGAGAATCCTAAGCAGGCTCCATGCTGAGGTGGGAGCTGGAGACCGGGCTGGATCTCACCTCACCACCATGAAATCACGACCTGAGCCAAAATCAAGAATTAGATGCTTAATCCACTCAGCCACCCAGGCGCCCGATCAAGTTTTTTTGTTTTTGTTTTTTGTTTGTTTTTCTTTTAAGTAATCTCTCCCAAGCAATAGGAGTCGTGCAACCACTACTAAGTTCAGTCTCTGTCATGAACCTGACTTGGAATATAGAATAAAGTTACAACCATTAAAGCCTGTGGTCACCCTTACACAGAAGGCAGAGCAAGGTTGACTTTCCCAGCTAAAGGTGAAGTGAGAATTATTGTAGGTTGTGAAAGTACCCTGAAGGCAAAAGTGTCTGTTATTACTCTGAAAACTCCCCTTAAACTGCTGTAATACCATATGCCACATGAGCAAAACACAGAATCTTGTAACTACTTTAATTATGGAAATACGTCCTTTGTGCACAGGCCAAATATTGGAAAACCCCACGCACTTAATTGACTGTCATCTCCAGGGTCAGAGAGAAGCTACCATGGCAGTTTTATGAAACCAGCCACTCCTGGCTTCACTTTGATCTTCCTCTGTTTACATACCCCTGTTTCAGCTCCTTGGCCACAGACATACAATTACTAAGAATTATTATTGCTTGATAAGAACTATAATTACTACAATGACTGCCCGAAATGGAAAGGGCAGGAGAGAAATCGAATTATCATATGGACTGGTGTCTGAGCTGGGCCGTTTGTGTCTCGTAAGCCTGAACCCCGCCTCCGGTCCATTCCCTGAATTAACTCCCGGCGCACCCGCCGAGCGCGGTAACCTTCAGACTGGAGGCTTGAGCACCGAAGGCAGGAGCGGGATCCAGCGATTCGGGAATCGAGATGCAAATTCCTCCTGCGCTCCTAGAGAGGACCCGGAAGCGCAGCGCAGTCCCGGAAGGCGAGATGCTGACACACTTCCTGTCTTTGTGACTCATTGTGTCTGTGTCGAGGCGTCGGGAGGGCCTAGGTCCGTGTGCAGCGCCGTTCTGCCGGCCTGAGCCCCAGAGTCAGCTCCCCTTTCTCGCCCAGCGCCCCCAGGCTGCTCCCGGGGCTCACGGTGAGACTTGGGGCCGGCCTCTGGGGAGGGCGGGCGGCGCCGCAGGGTGTGTGCGTGAGGGTGGGCTCTGCAGCTGCGGCCCCGGGGGTCCCTCCAGGCGGCCCGGGGGAGTGTGGAGAAAGTCCAAGCCCCTGGCCCGACGGTTGGAAGCGCCGTCCCCCGGGAGACGTCCCGCCCCGCCCCGGGGTCCAGGCGGGGAGGGGGTGAGGGTCTAGTGGCCGGGGGTACCCGGAGCCCTGGGGAGAAGCCGTCTGCGGGCCCCTTCCGGGCCCCTAGTCCGCAGTGTCGTCATCGTCCTTTGACGTTTCTGAGAACCGGGTCGCGAGCGAGCCGACCCCTGTCTGATTTTACTGCCCGTCCTTCGTCGCCATTTGCTTTGATTCCAGTGAGAGACTTTTTTCGGGGTCCTTCAGGACCTCGAGGTGAAAAATGAGGAAGGCCGAGTAATGGACACGTTTTGAGGTGCCGCTTACGTGTTTCCAGATCACCTGCTTCTCATCCCACTTCCACCCGCGAGCGGTGATTAAAGGATATTGGAAGCTTAGAGTGGAGAAAGACGTGGTTCGGATCTAGTAGAGATTTTGTACATCCCACTTTCTCTTTCTGCCTTATGGAATATTTTTGAAGACTTTTAAAAATGATCTGTTCGGAAGATTACGTGGTTCCCCCAACCCCCTCGGTTCTGGGTAGTTAACTCTGCTTGTCTTCGAGTGGGTGAAGAGTGAAGGGAATTTGTGGAAATTGCACCAGGCCATCGGGGAGACTGGTTGCCCGAGTGACCTTGTATTAGTGACCTAATACAGGACTCTTCTCCAGCTCTCAGTTTTGTCATCAGTAAAATTAACTCGATTTTCTCAAAAGGCCTTCCCACTTTGAAATTACTTGATTTGGCCAGTGCAATCGAAAAAAATTGAGCTACAGTTTAGCCTGAAGCTGTGCCCCTCCCTTCTCTTTCCTGCTGTGCCTCCAGGACACAATAAGATACTTTCATTTTAGAGAGTGGCTGTTACATGGCCTGGGACCAAAGAAAGCATTTATTGTACAGGCCAGTGCTAGGCGGATTGGAGGTGGTCAGTAAATACTTGTTGAATTGAATTGTGGAGAATTCATTGTAACCAGATCAACAAAGTACTGTTAGCATATATGCTGGCCATATGTGGAGAAATAGCTTTATTACAAAGGGAACCATAAGGATAATTTGCCCCAGAACATATCTCCAAGTTTATATTGTCTCTGAATCACTGTGCAAGATACCCATTCATTATTTCAGGCAGTCTTCCCCAGTCTTAAAGTACCAACAAGGAAGCTAGCTACTTAATACACATAGTCTTTTGCCGATTCTCTACTTGATCTAAACATTAATTTTTTTTTCTAACTTTATATTGCATCTAAATACAGGTGAGTGCTATGTTAAATTTTACCTTTTCATTCTGGAGTAGTATTGGTATTCTTTGGGTAGCTGGCTGTCTTTTAAAGGGAGCTTTTTCATGTTAAAAAAAAAAAAATTAGGGGCACCTGGGTAGCTCAGTCGGTTAAGCATCTGATTTCGGCTCAGGTCATGATCTTGCGTTTGTGAGTTCGAGTCCCATGTCGGGCTCTGTGCTGACAGCTCAGAGCCTGGAGCCCGCTTTGGATTCTGTGTCTCTCTTTCTGCCCCTCTCCTGCTCGTGGTCTGTCTCTCAAAAATAAATAAATGTTAAAAAAAAAAAAATTAAAAAATTTAGGGCGCCTGGGTGGCTCGGTTGAACAGCTGACTCTTGATTTTAGCTCAGGTCATGACCCCAGGGTCGCGCGATCGAGCCCTGCATCGCGCCCCATATCAGGCTCCAGGCTGAGCGTGGAGCCTGCTTAAGATTCCCCTCCACCGTGCAGACGCATTTTCTTACCCTGTGTCTCTAAAAAATAAAAAAAAAATATGGAGTGCCTGTGTGGCTCAGTCGGTTAAGCATCTGATTTCGGCTCAGGTCATGATCTTGAGCTTCCTGAGTTCAAGCCCCGCGTTGGGCTCTTTGATGTCAGCACAGAGCCCACTTCAGATCCTCTGTCTCCCTCTCTATGTGTCCCTCCTCTGCGTGTGTGCTCTCTCTCTCAAAAATAAACATTAGAATTAAAATAATAATAAAGTAAAATAATTTTTTAAAAAGCTTAACAAAACTTAAAATTTAAAGCTCTGTTCAAAAAAGGGAAGAGAGGGTGCCATTTGTTTAAACTTTCAAGACTATGCTCTGGAAAAGATACTGACCTGCTTAGAAAATAGCCTTTGGAATAAACCGAGCTTGTAACTCCAAGCCCTTTTTGTAAGAAAATCGTTGGTATTTGTCCTTGGTGACAACCGGTGGCTGGGGGTAATCTTATCTAAATCGGATAGGGTGTCAGAATGTTTTTCAGCTCAGAGGGACCCCAGAGGTAGTTTTCTACTCCCCTCCCCCATTTGACAGATAAGGATACCGAGTGCCAGAGAGGTTGAATAATTCACTCAGGGATGTGTAACTTATTTGTGGGAGACTAGAGTTTAGGTATTCCAACCTGTGCTGCTTTCACTGTTACAGGAATTCTGTTGCTTAATGTTTTAAGCAGGCTGAAAATTGGAAGGTACAGTCATAGCTCTTAAGTTTGTGGAAAACAAGGTACTCCTCTACCGCTTACTGAATGCCAGACACTGTTTAAAGAGCTTCATATATGTTAACTCACGTAATCATCACGACAACTCTGTGAGGAAAATTTTTTTTATTCCCATTGCGCAAATGCAGAGAGATATTAACTTACTGAAAATGATCAGCTGGTAAGTGGTAGGGTAGCTTATTGAAGCTTCTCCAAATAGCCCCTGGGGCTAATCTGAGGGCAGTACTGAGTGCTGTATGAGTGGGCAGAAAAATACCACACTGTAAATTCAGCAAGTATTTCTTTAAAACTAGGTGTTTGCAAGGAATCCTACCAAGTGGTCTAAGAGGTACAAAGAAACATTCCCTTGGGTGCCTGCCTGGCTCAGTTGGTGGAGCCTGCGACTCTTGATCTCTAGGTGGTGGGTTCGAGCTCCACGTTGGGCATAGAGCTTACTTTAAAAAATAACAATTAAAAAAAATGAAGAAACCTACTTTAGCAATTAGTCCAGTTGAGGAGGAAGGCGTGAACAATTACATTACAGAGAAAGAAATACAACTTCCATGGCAGATGCTTGGCAGAGAGCATTTGGGCCAGAAGTTTAGAGAGAGAAGAAGAGGTTGTTTGCTCAGATCATTTGAGAAACCCGAAATAAACCCAGCCCTTCCCACTGCTGTTGTGACTTTTCTCTTTGCCTAAGTAGGAGCACAAATGTTGAGGGATGGGGGAGAGGGCCTCATAACTGGGGGAAGAGGGAATGTGCCTATGCCCTCATCTCTGCCCCTTTGGGTCTCACTTCCTCCTCAGAGTCTCTTCCTGTTGAGTCCCACTGACCCAATAAATATCCCACCTTCCCCCCACCCCCCAAGCAAGCTCTGTGCCCAACGTGGGCCTTTGAACTCAACAACTCCGATGTCAGGAGTCACATGCTCCACCAACTGAGCCAGTCAGGCACCCCAAGAAGTATCCCAGTCTTTAAAACTCTGGCCTAGGTGTGGGCGCAAATCAAATTCCTTTCCTTTAGTCTCCTTCGTATAGCTGAGACAAGATAAAATTTTCATGAAAATATGAAAATTTTTCTGATGCTAGACTAATTTCTACACCAGTCCTGCTCAGTTGCCCCTGGTTAGATTTGAGATGATTCCTACTTGTGTCTCCTGCTGTGTCTCCTTAGCCACACAGCTCCCTGGTGAAAACAGATGGCAAATGAGGCCCATTCCTGGGTGGTGATCCTTCACAGGCACCTTCAGAAGCCTTTCCTCTGGGAAAGAACCTGTGTGCACACAGAAGTTCTTCCTAACCCCACGTGTTGGGACAGAAGGAGTTTGGCATGATGGCTAGAGCTTCAACTGAGGGTTCCTAATACCAAATCCTACCTCTGCCCTTTAATTGCTGTATGACCTTGGGTGTGTTAATTTAACGTCAGTAAGCCTTAGTTTTGTCATTGTAAAGTGATATGATCATCATAGCTCCCTGCTAAGATTGTTCTGTGAAACACTTAATATCTGGTCCGTGGAAAGCACTCAACGAATATAAGTTCTTATGCCCCTGAATGAATGTTCTTGAACAGTGATGAGGGGCAAGTGGCATTTTAGCTAAGCTCTAAAGGATAAGTAGGATTTGAAAAGGCCAGAAGACTGGGAGAGGAAATCCCAGACATCGACTGTGATGTGAGAATAGGATGGTGATCAGAATCCAAGGCATATTTAGGAGCTACTCCTTCTGTGGATGGAAAAGGTTCATGCCGGAGAGGGAAAGAAATTGATGCTGATGGTGAACTTGAGAGGAAACTGGGACCAGGTACTGGGGACTGGTGACTGGAAAGCTGTAGAGGTTTAGGGGTTCCTTCGGTGGCCCAGTGGCTAAGCGTCCGACTTCAGCTCAGGTCATGATCTCACAGTCTGTGGGTTCGAGCCCCATGTTGGGCTCTGTGCTGATAACTCGGAGCCTGGAGCCCGCTTGGGATTCTGTGTCTTCCTGTCTCTCTCTCTGCCCCTCCCCCGCTTGCCCCTCATTGGGCTCTGTGCTGACAGTGGAGAGCCCACTTTGGAACTTCTGTCTCCCTCTCTCTCTGCCTCCTCCTCTCACACTCTCACTGTCTCTCTCTCAAAAACAAACATTTTTTAAAGAGAGAAGAAAGAAAGAAAGCTATAGAGGTTTATGAAGTAGGGGGAAGGGGAATAAAGGCAGGAAACCAAAGAGCGGAAGCCAGACCTGACAGAACTAGGTAATTACTTCTTCCTGGTGCTTGGAGACTGAATGCCTGTAAGGAGAGGAATCCAGAAAGGTGAGATTCTGAGCTTTACTGAATGAGGCATTAGTAGAATATCTGATCGCTAATTGCCACTAAAGGGAAACAAGAAGTGGCAGGGGAAATGGCAATATTTTGAGTAGCTCCTCTTTCTCCTCAGTTTAGCAGAAATAAACTGCCAGGTTCTCTAGCAGATAAGTGCAAAGAAGTCAAGAGTCTTTGTCTTTCAGGGGCTTAAATTTTAGTTGGGAGGTGATGGGAACTGCAACCGAAATAACGATAATGCAAGGAGAATATATGTGGCATAACTAGGAACAGAGAAGGCATTGAGGGTGTTCAAAAGAGGAAGGTATCTTAGTTAATCTGGAACGGCAGACGTTTTACATCTGGAAGAGTACGTCAAAATTTGACCAACGAGGTTGACGTGGTCGAAACTGTTCACAGCGAAGGTGTGACGATGGGATATCCCACCCTGTGCTTGGGGAACATGAATGGCCAGAGAGGCTGAAACACAGGACATCACGACGAAGAAGAGCGGGGGGGGGGGGGGGGGGGCGGGGGGGTGGAGGGGGTGGAGAAGACTGGAAAAGTAAAGTAGGGTGTGTTCTTTGAACACTAAGTTGGCAGATAGCAAAAATTCACAGGCGCTAATTGAGGATAAAGAGATGCCCGGAAGCGTACTTTGGCAATACGGCAGTGACCTCGCTTGGTTCCTACTGGACCTGGGAGAGATGGAAGGTAGAGAGACTATGGCACTGTGGCGCAGATAGGGAGCCGGCCTTAGGGTGGTGGGAAATAATTGTGGGGGGCACAGAAGGACAAGGTAGTGTTTCTTCTGAGTTTTCAGAATGAAATTGAAGAAACTAAGGCTTTTAGGAATTATTTAGCCTCCAGTTGGGAAGACGCTAGCCAAAGGAGCCATCTGTTGGACTGCCTGTCCTACTGCCTCTTCCTGTGGGGGCAGCTTTCCTAACGAGGTCTTGGCTGTTCTGATGCCCTGGCTTCAGGGCTGTCTCTTCCCAGACAACGGCCTTGTTGACACACCAGTTACTTCCCTGGCTCCTCTAGTGCTGATGTTGAAACTTCCTTAGAACAGTTGGCACCTTCTGCTTTGTATTGAAATTATTTGTGTAAAAATGGGAATCCTGCTTCACATCTTTGTATCCCCCTCCGTCTAGGAAGGCACTTGGCATATTGTAGCCTTGGAGAGGGAGATGTTTAAGAATTTAGTCATAAGGACTTTACCAAGGCAGCTCTGAAGTTGTAAAACGTATTTACTGCAGCAAGGAGGGTGGGGTGCAAAACCGTTCTGAAGGAGATCAGCGGGAAGGGCTGGGGGGTGGTTTGCACTGGACTTGACCAGCTTAAAATCACAGAAAAAAAAGTGACTGAATTCCCACATTTCTGTTTATTTCTATGTCTGTAGAAAGCCTTTTTGAATATAACGTTCTTTGTTGTTCCTAGAGTCCGCTACTTTAATAAGGATTTTGATTTTACTAAGGACAAAAAAAAGTTAAGATAGAAAAACCAACCCTGTGAGAAATCTCAGATTAAAACAGCCATCGCCAGTGCTCGCTTTGGCAGCACGTGTGGTCAAATTGGAACGATGCAGAGATCAGCATGGCCCCTGCACAGGGACAACGCAAGATGCTGAAGCGTTCGATTAAAAAAAAAAAAAAAAATCACCTCCCAGCTTTTTTTTTGGACACATTCCTATCTGTAAAAATTATTTATAAAAATTGTATACATGTAGTATTATACCAGTATTTTATATAACAAAACAAGGATACATTTAATTGTGCTATTCAAAAAATACTTTTGTGTTTTAATTGTGCATGATCCCTTTTCTACCAAAATTACCAAAAAATTTTTTAATGAGAGCCATGTAATTAAAAATGCTTTCTAGCTTAAAGTTCTTGGCTTTGGATGATAGAGCAGTTGAATGCTCTGTCTCTAAAACTTGAATTTGATGCTGTTGAGACGAAAAAGATACCTCACAAAGATTTGCCAGTTCAGATGGAAGAAACACATTGTCAGCTCTGCTTAGTAACTATTGGTCCTATCCACCACGCAAAATTTTTGTTGTTGAAATTCAGCTAGTACATTTCCATTTTTCAGACCCTTAAATCATCTGTTCTTAAAAACTAATCAAAAGGTGGCATGCCTAGCTGGTTCAGTCAGCAGAGCATGATCTTGGGGGTTGTGAGTTCAAGCCTCATGTTGTGCATAGAATCTACTTTTAAAAAAATCAAGGGGTGCCTGGGTACCTCATTCGGTTAAGCATCGGACTCGATTTCGGCTTAGGTCATGATCTCACAGTTGATGGGATTGAGCCCGTGTCGGGCATGGTGCCACTGTTAGCGCGGAGGCTCCTTGGGATTCTGTCTCTCCCACAGTGCCTCTGTCTTTCTCAAAATAAATAAATTTTAAAAAAGAATCAAAGGTGTTTTAAGTGTTTTTTTTTTTAATTTATTTTGAGAGCAAGCACATGCACGTATGCAAGCAGGGAGACAATGGCGGTGGGTGGGGGGGTGGATTATCCCAAACAGGCTCCACCGACGGTGTTGTAGGCATCGACTTGAGGCTCAATCCCACGAACCGTGAGATCATGACCTGAGCCGAAATCAAGAGTCTGATGCTTAACGGACTGAGCCACGCAGGCACCCCTGTTTTAGGTTTTTAAAAAACAGACTTTTGGGGGCACCGGGGTGGCTCAGTCCGTTAAGCATCAGACTCTTGATTTCGGCTCAGGTCATGATATCATGATGGGATTGAGCCCTGCACTCACAGCATGGAGCCTGCTTCAGATTCTCTCCCTGTCTCTCTGCCCCTCTCCCTCTTGTGCACTCACTTGTTTGCTCTCCTCAAAGTAAATAAACATTAAAAAAAAAGAAAAATCTTCTTTAAAAACACAAAAACAGACTTTTAAGATCTTAAAATTCTTCATTTGGAAGATTTTATACAGTGTAGAAAGTATAAGGTTTTTAAATATTAACAGATGATTAGGTTTGTCCAGGATACTTAGTATCATCTCTGGAAGTTACAATTACATAACAATGTCGGCGCCCCCCCCCCCCCCATGCACTTTTTTTTTTTTAAGCAGCTGCCCTGTCACTTATTGGTTGATTTCTTGTTGAATTAGTTTGACATTCGTTCTTACCCACTAATCTGCGTGAGTGAAACCTCGCAGTAGGTAGAAGCTTCATCTGTGCCACTTTCTTAACGTGTGTTTCCACTGTTTGCGTTTCTTCGAATTGTGCTTTTTCTGTTGGAGTCTTTAAGCTGCTGGTCTTTTTTCTTCTTTTCTTTTTTCCAGATGTAATTGACATATAACATCATATTCCAGGTGTACAACATAATGGTTTGATATTTGGGCAAAACGATCACAACAAATCTAGTTAACATCTGTCACCACAATTACAATTTTTTTTTCTTGTGATGAGGGTTTTTAAGGGCACTTAGCAACTTTCAAGTATGCAATACAGTGTTATTCACTGTAGTCCCCTTGTTGTACATTATGTTCCTATGACTTCTTTACGACCTGGAAGTCTATCATTTGAGCCCTGTCACCCAGTTTGCCTGCCCCTGTACTTGTCTCTTTTATGAAGACAAGATTAGTTCAAGCTGGATAAAATAATCCATTATTCCACATAACTGGTCTCAGGTAAACTGGGAGATATCACAGTACCTAAAAGCGAACAGGTGAAATGAGGAAATTTTGGCAGCCCTCTGTGTGGGGGAGGGAGGTTCCCACTTTTTCCTTGGGACGTACCCTGTGACGTGTGCCGGTTCGACATTTAACCAAGGGCGGGTGTTAATGTCAGTTTGTAACATGCCGTCTGTAGAATGGCACTGGCGGTCGTGCCTCCCTGCAAGTGCTGTTGTGTCCGGAAATAAGATGACGTGTGTACTGCTTGAAGCCTGGTACCTGGCGCCCTGCTGACACTCAGCTCTCTCTGGGACGAGCACTTAGAAGCATGGCGTCGTAACCTGCTGTCCTGGAGGTTAGGTGTTCAGACTCAGGCACACACCCTAAGGGTGTTATTGGCCTGTTGGACGTTTCTCTCTGCACGCCTTTTTTTTTTTTTTTTTTATGGGGGCACCTGGGTGGCTCAGTCAGTTAAGTGCCTAACTCTTGATTTCAGAGTTAACTCTTAACTCAGTCGGTTAAGTGCCTAACTCGTGCAGGTCTGATCTCTCGGTTCATTTGTTCAAGCCCCACCTTGGGTTCTGCATTGACAGTGTGGAGCCTGCTTGGGATTCTCTCTCTTCTCTCTCTCTCTCTCTCTGTCTGTCTGTCTCTCTCTCTCTCTCTCTCAACAAACAAAAAAACTTAAAAAGAATTTATTTTTAAGTAATCTCTACACTCAACATGGGGCTCAAACTCACAACCCCGAGATCGAGAGTGTGCCACCTGCTCTACCAACTGAGCCAGCCAGGCACCCCCTCTCTGTAAGCCTTAACATATAAAATGACGGTGAAAACAGTGTGACTCTGGAGGTTTTGTTTTTTCTTTTGCTTTTCAGAGGCATTTTCAGTGCCTTGATGTGCAGCCTTGTGTGAAGTGTTGACACAGGTCACTTTTCATAAAGGTACTAATAATTATGTTTACTATGTCAGGAACAATACCGAAACATATCAGAAAACATCTAGAACAGAAAGGAGAGCACAGACCCTGTTTGGATCAAGTCAGCTCCCTGAGCCTGAATGATGACTGCAGAATCCAGGGAAGCCACAGGTCTGTCCCCCCAGGCTGCCCAGGAGAAGGATGGTATCGTAATAGTGAAGGTAGAAGAGGAAGATGAAGAAGACCACATGTGGGGGCAGGATTCCAGCCTGCAGGAGACGCCGCCTCCCGACCCAGAGATTTTCCGCCAACGTTTCAGGCACTTCTGTTACCAGAACACTTTTGGGCCTCGAGAGGCTCTGAGTCGACTGAAGGAACTTTGTCATCAGTGGCTCCGACCAGAGATAAACACTAAGGAGCAGATCCTGGAGCTGCTGGTACTGGAGCAGTTCCTCTCCATCCTGCCCAAGGAGCTCCAAGTCTGGCTGCAGGAATACCGTCCTGATAGTGGGGAGGAGGCCGTGACCCTTCTGGAAGATTTAGAGCTCGATTTGTCAGGACAGCAGGTAAGAAGAAGGTGAAACCTATTCTGTATAAGCAGCACTTGGGCTGTAAGCCTGGAGCAAAGAGAGAGTTGCAGTTTGAAGCTGGCACTGGTAGTCTTTGTGGTGGTTATTCTTCTCCGCTCAGATGCTAAGAGGTGCTCTGGCCTCCTTCGCCTGCATCCACTCATTATACGTACCCTCTTTCTGTTCATTTAAACTCCTGTGTAAAAAATGATTTACCCATAAACCCACCATTTGTCCTCAGGTCCCAGGTCAAGTTCATGGGCCTGAGATGCTTGCCAGGGGGATGGTGCCTCTGGATCCAATGCAGGAGTCCTCAAGCTTTGACCTTCATCATGAGGCCACCCAGTCCCATTTCAAGCATTCATCTCGGAAGCCTCGCCTCTTGCAGTCACGGGGTAAGAAAGAAGCAAGATTTCATGTGGGGGAAAGCAAACTGTCCGGGGTGGGAGTGCCCTCTCTGTGTTGCTGAGGGCCTGTAATAAAAAAAATTTTTAAGCATGCTTTTTTTTTTTTTTTTTTTTTTTTTTTTTTTTTTTTTTTTAATCATTACACTTTATTGTCATTATTAATAAATATTGGGGGAAATGAAACTTACAGCTCAACCTCAGGAGTTAACGTTACTGAGATGGTAAATAAAATGTGCATCTTGAACTGGGGTGGACATTACATTATTCTTGGAATGGTTAGCCTTTTGGATGTCCAGATTTTTTTTACAGGAAAGTGCTAGGAAGTGGTAATATATTTCCGGTCTGGGTTTTAAGACACTCTTGTTAATGTCCTAAGTTGCCTTGAAAAGGATCAGTTTTTAAAATTCATTTTATTTCAAAAAAAAAAAAAAAATTCATTTTATTTCAGATGTGTCAGAATGTTGTAGAACGTCTTTTTCTAGCTTCCAAAAATTTCAAACAGTGTGGAAAGGATGGGAAAAATATTTTGGTTTTTTGTGAGGAACATGAGGAAAAAAATCATTTCAGGGTCATGT
Source organism: Panthera pardus (assembly GCF_024362965.1). Lineage (NCBI taxonomy): Eukaryota > Metazoa > Chordata > Mammalia > Carnivora > Felidae > Panthera > Panthera pardus. The sequence goes on along the minus strand of NW_026526969.1, from coordinate 9,284,369 downwards.
AAATGAAAATCAGTTTAAGTATTTTTTCCTTTGAGGGAAATATTAATGTCTTTATCCAATTTAAAAATCAAAGTAGGTATGTAGACATCTCTAAAAACAGTAACATACTAAAAGTCGTTGTTCGAGAGGAGTTGATAAAGGAATGTTCCTTATCCAATGTGTTTATTTGTGATGGCATTTAAGGCGTGAATATTAGAGCTGCAGAAAACGTTCTCTGCGTGCTGGAGAAATCCATGTAAATCAGTGCATTGTGATGTTTGATTCACCACTGTCCATGAAGTCCCAGCCATGTCCTATCTAGGACTTGCGAGGTCTCTCTACCCTTCACGTGGGGGAAGCCAGGAAATTGAAGAGGGTATTTTTAGTTTTAAGTGCCAGATTAAGAGCTTTTTGTCCCCAGAGTTAGCAGTTTTAGAGACCCTGACACCTACCCTTGATGCTTACTAAATAGATCTCCAGGGAATTCAGCCATTTGCATTTATCCTCAATTCCCTCTTGGCACTACCCCTCTTCCAGAGTCTTTCCTAATTCTCAGAAGGTTAAAATGCTAGATACTTGGGTCTTTTTTGCACATTTTGCTTTAGCTTCTCTTTTAACCACTTGGTCTGAAATAGTTACAGGGTTTAGTAATTCAGTTTCAAGTTCGTTTCTCTTCTGTCTTTGCAGCTCAGTAACATCATCTGTTTATCCAGTAATACTTCCAAATCTCACATTACTTGGCAAGGGAAGATTTTAATTTTGCGGTTTAGAAATTTGTGTAGTTGTTCTTACATATTGCAGTTAGTGTGATCATCTGATCGATGTCTTGTATTAGATCCGTGTCAACCCACGCTTTTATATACTTGTGAATGTCTTGTCGACATCTGAAGCATGTATGCATTTTGTCAGAAAACTGTGGCTGAGGGAGAAAAGTAGAAGCACAAAAAACAGCCAGAATAGATTCCCTTGTTACTCTGAGTAATGTCTCTGTTCTGAGACATTACTACGGAAGATTGTTAGCACTCATGTTATAGTGTTCATAACTCAATGAAATTCTGATGCTCTGGCTCTTTGGACTGCGGAAAATTAAATTGTGAGCCAAACTTGAATCATGGACTGAATTAACCCATATCTGTAGCTGAGAATAGGAAGCTGGCTCTGCCATTCTTAACTGTGTGACATTAGACAAGTCATTTACCCTCTCAGGGCTTGGATTCCCCCTCATTAAACTAAAGGGATTGGACCAGGTGATTTTAAGGACCCTTTTATGACACCTTGTGACTCCCACCTAAAAGTCTTTTCTTTGTTAAGTTCTCCGTAGTTAACTATTCTGTAGTTAAGCACTGAACATCGAACATGCTGGTGCAGGAAAGAGAGTGCCCCGGGCCCTTCTTGGAGGGGAGGCCCAGCACAGAGCTGGTTTCACTCACAGCTCCTTTCTCCTCCCTCAGCTCTCCCTGCCACCCACGTTCCTGCCCCTCATCACGAGGGGAGTCCCAGAGACCAGGCGATGGCATCTGCACTATTCACAGCAGATTCCCAGGTGAGCTGTGGGCCCCTCTGCCCTCCTGAGACCCTCGTGTCTGCCTCTCTTCCTGGAGCTCTTTTAGCTCTCTCCACCCAGGACACAATCTTGATGCCCCAACCCACAGAGTAGCCCCACTCCTCCTGATCCCATTCACCAGAGCCTTATGGTCACCTTTTCTTTCCCAGCATCCTGTAGGTTTGCAATCAATTCTGTCCCTGACTCCAGGTTTGGGTGATGGGGTTGTCCCTGAGCTTTGGGAGAACTGAGTGTGGGGCTCTCATATTATTTCAGGCAATGGTGAAGATCGAGGACATGGCCGTGTCCCTCATCCTGGAGGAATGGGGATGTCAGAACCTGGCTCGGAGGAATCTCAATAGGGACAACAGGCAGGAGAATTATGGGAACGTGTTTTCCCAGGGTAAGACTAATGCAGGATTGTTGTCTGAGATTGTTTTGCATCTTTTTTTGTTAGTTGTGGAATTTCTGATGTGGTCAGCTGAGAGTTGACAAGGATTGAGAGACTACTGAGCCCCCCCCCCCTTTTTTTTTCAGACCAATTAGAGAAGGAGCACAATTATATTTACTTAGCCCCCAAAGCCTGATACTGTGATTCCCTGATTCCAAGTGGATTTTTTACCTTTCAGTAGTTTTTGCTGTTAGAAATCAGAAATACTCTTGTGTTCTGAGTCCTCACCTCTTCAACCAATCTGATCCTAGGATTCTTCTCCGGTCCCCTTGGGTTGCAATGTAGGTGCCTCTGTCGAGGGGGTAGAATCTGTATTTCCTATTAGGTCCATGTGAGACCTGATCATTGGTCTAGTCCTAACCTAGGACCACATTCCTGGAGTTACCAAGCATCCTCCCCTGGGCTTTCGGTCTTTTTCCATCCTGCGAGCACAGCTCCACAATAGCTTTATTTAATTCATGAACTTGCGCCTGTTACCTCCCTTGTGATTAGGATTCCCAGTTTCCAAACCCAGTGCTGGTCTTCTGTGGAGAGGTCTGTTCCTGAATGAGTAGTAGGAACAAAAAGAAGTTCTAAGAGACATCATCCAGATAAGATAAGGTGACACAAGTGACAAACATTCCCATTTGTCCCTGCAAGACCTCAAGCCTTGAAGACAATACTGGACAGCAGCTCCCAAATAAATAGTATCATGGGGGGTTCACAGTGAGACTTCTGCCGGGGTGGGGTGAGGGGGGGTAGGGAGGAGGGTCACTGAAGGGGACTGAAGAAGGAACCTCAGGTTTTGTCTTGAACCATAGATATAACCGGGTGATAATTTCCTGGTTAAGCCAAGGAACTGATCTGTGTTTATGAGCTTGGTATTACCTACCCCATGATAACTTCAAAAAGCAAACAAACAAAAACAGTACAGTCTGGGAACTATCCAGATAACCAAGGACTTTGGCTTGGAATTCAAAAGAAGTGGACTGATGTCCTCAGTATTTATGGCGATTTCATCACTAAAATCAGAGGTTAGATACCGTTCAACTCTCTGTAATTTCTTTTGGAGGTCTGTTTGGGATAGTGCAGACCCACTTGGAAAGGGTTCTTAAAGCCCAAGTAAATAAAGAATAGGGTTGAGATATCTTGGGTCTCTCCCTAGATGATTGTAGAGATAGATAGATAGATAGATAGATAGATAGATAGACAGACTCTACATACACACATTATAGATATATATATATATATATAGATATATAGATATATATATGTAGATATAAATAATACTGCATGGTTTTTGAACAGTTTTCAATCTCTATTTAAAAATAACGACATGCAGAATTTAGCAGTCTACAATAAAGGTGTATTCCAGTGTTTTACCAGTGCGCTGGTTGCTACACAAGAGCGTCAGCCTTGTGTTTGTAAAATTTGGGATTTTTACATTCTCTCTGTCATGGGCCATATACAGAATTGTTTTCAGTTTCTTTTCTGTTCTCCGTTATTCTCAGTGGTCTGTCAGTGAAGGTTCTAGTTACGTTTATTAATGCCCCAACCAGCTGCTTCCCCCTTGTCTCTGATACCTGAGCACTGTCAGCTCTGTGCTGCTCTCACTGGAGGAGATAATCTCCTGTGTCTCAAAGGCCTATGTAACCTGCCAAGTCCAGAGCTCCTTGTTTTGTCCGTTAACCATGGACTTGTAAAAAGCTCACAGAATTGGAGGAGTATTCACTTTTCCTTTATTAACTATGTGTATGCCTTTCTTTGTGCTAATACCACTTACTGTTTTCTAGGAGAGACCTGTCCATTCTTTTTTCAAACTCATACTTTGTTAGAAATGGAAAGTGATTTTTTTTTTTATGTTTATTTATTTTTGAGAGAGAGACAGAGTGTGAGCTGGGGAGGGACAAGAGAGACAGGGAGACACAGAATCTGAAGCAGGCTCCATCCAGGCTCTGAGCTGTCAGCACAGAGCCTGATGCAGGGCTCGAACTCACAAACCGTGAGATCATGACCTGAGCCGAAGTCGGACGCTCAACTGACTGAGCCACCCAGGCACCCCTGGAACGTGATTTTTTTAAACATATATTCCTTCAAATTAATTAGGGGGTGACCAGTCATACAACTGTGAATGATGACCTCCTGCATTCCTCATTCCTTCCTTCCCTAACTGGTCCTGCTCCCTCCGCTCTTCCCAGGTGCACGCTCCCATGCTGTCAGCACACTGCCCCTGCTGTCCTCCCGCTCTGTCTGCCCTCTCCTCCCCCAACTCTGCTCCCTGTTATCCCCATTTTCTTCCCCTGATTTTCTCATATTTCATCCCTGTGGATACTGTGATGCCACTTTACAGGCATGTAGAAGCTTCCTGGAGAACAGTGTCACTTGATTGATTACCCCACAGGTTGAAAAGAAAATGTTGCTATTTGTATTTTCTGTTGTGTCAGGTTGTGAAAACAGGAATGAGAATGAGGAGTCAGCCTCAAAGGCTGAAAACGCAGAAGACTCAGCATCACGTGGGGAGACAACAGGAAGATTCCAGAAAGATTTTGCAGAGAAACGTGAACAGCAGGGCAGAATAGTAGAAAGGCAGCAAAGAAACCCTGAGGAAAAAACCGGAAGAGAAAAAAGAGATTCGGGGCCAGCTACAGTCAAGGAAAAAAAACCCACCACGGGAGAGAGAGGTCCAAGGGAGAAGGGTAAAGGATTGGGAAGAAGCTTTAGTCTGAGTTCAAACTTCAACGCCCCCGAAGAGGTGCCGACGGGAACGAAGTCCCACAGATGTGATGAATGTGGAAAATGCTTCACGAGGAGTTCAAGCCTTATTCGCCATAAAATAATCCACACTGGAGAAAAGCCCTATGAATGTAGTGAGTGTGGGAAAGCCTTCAGTCTTAACTCAAACCTTGTCCTGCATCAGAGAATCCACACCGGAGAGAAGCCTCATGAATGTAACGAGTGTGGCAAAGCCTTCAGTCACAGTTCAAATCTCATTCTCCATCAGCGGATCCACTCTGGAGAGAAACCTTATGAATGTAATGAGTGTGGGAAGGCCTTCAGCCAGAGCTCAGACCTTACTAAACATCAGCGGATCCACACGGGGGAGAAACCCTATGAATGTAGTGAGTGCGGAAAAGCTTTCAACCGAAACTCATACCTTATCTTGCACCGGAGAATTCACACACGAGAAAAGCCGTACAAATGCACCAAGTGCGGCAAGGCCTTCACCCGGAGCTCGACCCTCACTCTGCACCACAGAATCCACACGAGAGAGCGAGCCCCCGAGTACAGCCCCGCCTCCCTCGATGCCTTTGGAGCATTCCTGAAAAGCTGTGTGTAAGGCAAGGAGTTGTCAACAAGCCATTTCCCCCTTCTGTTTCCAAAATTACCTTAGAGACGTGTGCCCACGGAGGGGAAAAAAGGCAGCCTCAACAGATTATAAAAGTCACACTTAAGGATCCTTGTAGCTACATCAGCAGTGTTCTGCCTTTGCATAGTCTGTGGGCATGTAATCCCTCCACACAGCCCCTGCAGGGGAAAGCTAGTCACATGGAGAATCCTCACGATACTTCCGTACAAGACGAAAGCACACATCACGGCAAAACGTCAAGCTTTTCAGTAATGAGGATACCTTTTAAGGTGCTCTTGGCCCAAAAAACCACAGTACAAAATTGAAAGATTAAGATTGGCCCCGTGAAAACGATACTGAGGTTTAAAGCTGCTTGCTGCAAACAAACCCCACTTGGCCAGCATCTTGCTATCCCGTATTTCTCAAAAAGAGGAACAGTTGAAACAAAAACTGCATTGGGACATGCTGCTCAAACTAGTTCTAGAGGTGATAAGTTATATATGTGATCACTGGTAGCCTGCCAAAGCTATAGAAATCTAGGACTGTGCTGATCAGTATCAAACCAAAGATTTCTGGCTCTTCCTGAACGAGGGTACGTGCACCAGTCTACAGTTCCAAAGGACTGCAACAAATGTAGATGGCTCTATCCTCATCACTGAGATAAATCCTACTGAAATGGCAACAATGATTCAAAACCCTTCTCTCCCTTCTCGAAATCCCTAAAGCACTATGGCACTCCTAAATGCATTTCTCCACAAGCTAGCACTTGATTGTATACTGTCTTTTAATCCACCATTGTTTCGTGTATGAAAGTTTTCGTCCTGCCCCCTGCCACACCCCAGCAAAGAGATGCTTCGATCGTCAGGGGATATATTTACATCCCCGTCAGCACTGGACACAGTGCTGAACACCTAAGACGCACTCATTATACCTGACTTCTAACAGGACTTTCTATGCTTATGATAAAGTCCTGTGTGAATCACGAGTACCTGAAGTATGGTAGCCTGGCCCAACTTTTGAAGAGGACCTTCGGAATCCGAGGCATGCTAAAGCTCTGGGGTCTGATGCTGTTTTTATCCTGAATATAAAAGAAAGGTGCTGGCCAGCTGCCTGCATAGACTCTTCCTAAACACAGATCTGTGAGTAAGTACCATGGAATGTCAGAAGTGACTTTATTGTCATCATCTTAAAAATAGGAACATTTACTAAGGCCAGTTTTTAACATCTTTCTGTTCCAAAAGATCTTAGAATTCTCTTCAGTCAGCTGTTGAACGTGATCATTTAGGCACTTTCTGAGTCATTTGTAACTAAATATAGTTCAGAAGCTATAATTTGTGTTCCTTTTCAGAAAAAGGAAACCTGTAGAGTGCATTCCCCCCCACACACACACACACTTTTCCAGAAGCTTTGCAAAAGCATTTGATATTGTTAGCTGGCAATTACCAAACAAGTTTGTTGCTCTGAGGAGTTCACCAACAAGCTGAGACGTGGTTGGGTGTATCATAGTTGAACTGCACAGCATCTCTTCTGTTTCTCACCCCTGAAGACTGAGGGGAGGTTCTGAAACTCATCTTTTCCATCGTCTGTGCAGGAGGAAGCAATTGGCTGCCTAGAAACTAATGGCAGACGTTTTTCAGATACACATACGGGAGACGCAGGTAGCATGGGCTACATAGGCAGTCCTCAGGGACTTGGGTAGAGATGACTTTGCTCCTGAGAGTGTGCAAATGATGGTGGACAGCCCTGCACGAACTTAGAAACAGACTAAGAGCAGACCCGAAGACTCCCCTTCCTGGGGGAACCCACGTAGAGTTTGAGGTTTTCCATCAAGAAACAAAACTATCATTGACCAGTTGTTCAGTGACCCAGCAGCTCAAGCCTGGGAGACAGCATGGCTGTATGGGGAACCAGTAAGGTGGGGACAACTGTGGCCTCAGTTCCAGACCAAACTAGAAATTCTGCACAGCAGTAATTCTTTGGCCTCTCTTTAGAGCTGGGACTGACCACAGCTCCCCTGTAGCTTCTAAACAGTCCTGTCAGTGTTGGCTGAGGAAACTTCAAGGAAGTCTGCAGGTGACCAGACTATTTCTGTCCGTCCAGTTTCAGACCAACAGAAGAGATAGTCCAGAAGAATATGCCTACATAGCTTTTTATAGTCCGTGAAGGTGGAAGAAGTGCTTTTAAGGTTTTTTTTCAGAGAGGACGCCACGGTGGAGGCTTCACGGCTGGTGCTCATCAGCAAAGACTTGCCACTGGGGAGCATCAGGAGCAGCAGGCCGCTTAACCCCAGGCACTGATCAAAGCACTGACTGTTCTGGAGAGGGAACGAACTTGGGTTGGTTCCACATTGGTCCTTTTTTGTTGTTGTTGTTGTTTTTAGCCATAACTCCATGCTGACATTAATTCAGCCATCGTTTTGGGGTTTTTTGTTTTGTTTTTGTTTTTGTTGTTTTGTTTTGAAAAGGAAAGTTCAGTCCAGCCTGTGCCCTCCTATTTCTCTTCCTTGCCGACCACGGGGGAGCCACAGCGGTTGCCTCAGATCTTCAGCAGGTGCACTTCTGAAAGCAGCCATTTGAAAATGCATTTTCTGGGGGCCGGGGGGGACAGGCTATGGCTGTTCACGAAAACCTTTCACATTGGTCCATTTATCAGCTGCTCAGTGTAGAGTGTAATTGGGTCACGGTCAGAAAGGCTCACCACATCTCATTAGTGTGTCAGGACACTCAGAAGTTCTTGACTGGCCGAAGTCTATTAACAAACAGTTTAAGTACTCCATAGTTAACCATTAGCATGCTAGTTGACCTGATGGAAATTTTTGAAGGGTTTTTAAAGGATATACCTTAAATACACCTGCCAGGAAGATAAGTAAAATTCTTCAGATTGTGGGGGGGATTTGTCTGTATTCCAGCCTGGCAGGCAAGGCTCCAGCCTGAAAAGACAGATCTCTGAGCATCTTGATATGTAAGACACTTCGTGTTTGATCAAAGGCATAAAAGTGAAACTGTGCTAAATGTGTACAGACAGCTCGCTGCATTTGATACGTGAGACCATTGACATCTTACATACATCAGAAAACTCATTCCAGGAAAGAAACTCGAGAATGCGATAAATATGGCAAAGCCTTTCATCACATCTCAGCCCTTGGCATCCAAAAGCTTACACTGTAAATAAACTTTATTAATATTGTATGTGAGGAAAACTTTCACGTATACCACTCGTTGCTTTGGACAGAAAATGAATTCCGTCAGTATGTTCCAATCATGTAATGAATTTCAGAAACACTGCAGAGGAAGCTTGATCCACTCCAGAGGATCCACAGAAGAAAAAAAATGTGGGGAAATGCTAAAAAGAAGGCAAAAATTGTTAAAAAATTGTTCATGTTGGGTACTTCTATATATTTTGTATGACCCACAATGTCAATGTCTGTGTTTTGTACCTTCAACCCCGGTTGTGATTCTGTGTATTCCCTGTAAACAGATAATGTATTTTATTTTAATCTATTTGACAGAACACATCACTCCAAAAGAGCAAAACTTCTGGAGTGAGTAGTGAAGGAGTTGATGTGGGTATAGACAAAAAGTCGGTTTACAGAACGGAGGAGGGGGAAGAGGAGAGAAAACCTTTAGAGTTTGGTGCTCACCAAATCAGAAGAGATTAGTAGATTCCTTAGGAGAGACAGGTCAATAGGCCTCTAAAATGGAACAGTTCCTATAAACATCTGCAGCTTCCTGCGCGTTTTCTCTTCAAAGCCAGGAAGTGGACCTCTTAGCTGCCAGCTCACCATTTCAGGCAAAGAAAATGGGTTCTCTGAGCTTGCGAGGTGGGGGAAGAGAGGCTTCTCCAGGAATCAAGAGTAGGGAGTGCACTGGAAAGGCCCATTGGGACCCATTAACCTGACCAGGTCATATAAACTATGGCCCTGCTTCCCCCACTAACTCTGTTCTTTATGCTTAGGCAATTTGGGTTAGCAGAACGCCGGGATGGGCCCTTTCCTGGAAAACCGGCATCCAGTTCCTGGCATGGCAGGAAGTTTTTCTGATAAGGCTTGAGAAGCGTTTTGCAGTATTTGCTTTGGCTGTGCTCCTGTGTAGCTTCCCTGCTCCCACTTACTTCCCGTGATTATTAGAAGGCTTGTGAAGATTCATAGCTGTGAAGGAATTTTTTTCTTCCTTTTTATCCTAGAGTTGATCACCTTTTATTCCAGGGTCTGGTCACCCTGATGTCCTCATCTGAAGCTAGCTAACCAGGTTCATCCTACCATCCTCATGGAAGATTCGTTATGTGAATTGGAGTAACAGTATTAAAATGTAGTCAAACGGTGACAGCAATACTTGCCAGAGGAGCCATATTTTTGTGTGTCCAACTCTGAGCAACTTCTCAGAAATATTTATGAGGGGGCTGGGTTCCCCATCTGGGAAACCAAATGAAGGTCTGCAGGTTGTGAAATGAAATGTAGAGTCAGAAGAAGAAACTAAGTGGTATAAATAGATCTTTTCATAGAAGTTAGAGTAGATTTTTTATTTCAACTACTACTGGAGAGTTTAATAAAAAGCATTATTTGCAGAGTTTTCCTAACCTAGGTTTAGATTTTGTTTTTAGAATGGACACACTACTGTACATTTAAAAGCAGTTACTTATTTTGCTATTCAAATTAATTTTTTATTATATCTGAAGATGAAATTATCTGTTTTACTTTTCAAAGCTTTGTAAAACAAACTTGAAGTTATAGGGAGGCTAAGCCATCTCCAATTCTGCAGGTCAAATAAAAGTTGGAGAAATAACTTTGGGCATATCATACAACAGAATGTGTCAATGTGAGAACTTAGTTTCATATTGTTCTGTTTGACAGTGGATGGCACAAACCTCATGTTTTCCTCTTATCCTGAAACAGTGGAAGGTAAGGAGAGGCATGAGGCTTCTAAACACTGTTATTTTAACAGCTTTTTTTTTTTTTTTAATGTTTTGAGATTTCTCCCCTCTGTTTACTTAAAGAATTATGGCCCACTTAGAATTACATGGTAATTAGCAAAACTAATTGGTCTTCAAGTTCAACTTTCTCCCTTCAGCAAGCACTCATGAAGCAGTGAGGCCGAGTGGGTGTCTTAAGAAATAAAAAAATGAGACCTGCAAGTGATTGAAAGGTGGTAATAAAACTCAGATTTCATTCCAGTTTCAGATTTGGGTTTTAAGTTTCTTGAGTCCAGGGAAGGGACTAGGCAAGCGCAGTCGCCCCGACTCAGGTGTGTGTGTTACTGCTTGCTCGCCTTCCTCCTCACCTCAGCCACTGACCAGTGTAAGTAAGGTTTCTTTCTGCCCTAGCAAGGACAAAGCATGTTAGGCTCCGACCAGCTTCTGCCAGTAGCAGGGGTTACATGAAAACAAATAATTGGGGGGAGGGGGGAGGGGGGGGAGAAGGCGGATGGTGATTGTGCAGAAAAATCTTGTTCTAAAACAAAACGAGTGTGAGGGTAAGGGTGGGGAGGGTTACAAGCAAAATCAGCGATTATTTTAAAATGAACATATTGTATTTTTATTAACTTGTAGTTAAATATAGGTTATTACAACCAGGTCAACATGATAAGCCTAAATCTATATAGAGAGCTAACTCAGGCATTGTCTTGTTTATCTGTAGACTGGATAAGACAAACCTTTCCTGTTCTGTCAGTCCCTAGTTTCTTAGTTTAGAATAAGTTAGATCGAAAGAAGAAAGTGTGTCTTTGTAATACCCGCAGAATTAAGTTCTTGCTGTTGAAACCTGGCTTCTCATTTCACTAGTCTTAGGAGAGTCCAGACGCTTGGTAGATGTTCAAGAAGTGATTTTTAAATTGCATTTGTTCCTTTAAAATCCTCATTAACCTTTCTAGGAAGGCTTCTTTGAATAAATAATGGGATCTTAGAGGAAAAGTGGTTTGTTTTTTTAAAAGCTAGGGAACTCCTCTATTGAAAATCATTTGAAAACTTGATTGAGGACTAAAGTTTCCATTATGAGAAATGGCAGCAAAATGACACTTACATGCATTTATAGTCAATGGTCCATTGTAGGTGGCCGGTGGTGTCTGATGAATGTTAGAGCAGTGAGGTTGGGGAAGGAGATTGTGGGGAATTGTAATAAATATCTCTATGTTGTTTCTCTTCTGGGTCATGGTAAAACAATAAATTCTCACCTCTAGGTGGCAGTGTTGGTGGCGTTTGCTTTTTGTCCTCCTTCGTTGCATAAATACACATTTTGGGTGAAGGAAAAAGTATAATTTCAAAGTTAAAAACAACTACACCCCTGCAGACCATCTTCGCAGCCGTGAACGTGCTGTAAGTAACTTCACAGGAGCACGTTCCAGGCGGCCTTTCGAAGGCAACCAATGAAAACCTGTGGTGTAAAGTAGCTCTTCCCGATACCCCAAAACAATTTTCTCAGAAGACGGAACCATTAAAACAACTTTGACCAATTTATGACACTCCAAAAAAACCTGAACATCCTGACGGTTGGTGCAGCAGGTGATCTGTTCAGATCTTCACACTGTGACTTCTCCCCTGATAACCTGGTTCTGTTATTGTGCAATGTAGTGAAACAGACTCCATTTGATTTTTTTTTCTTACTTTGTCTCATTTAAGTGCTTTATACACCCTATTTAGAAACCAGAATCGAGGCGTGAAACATTCTATCTGCTTCCGTTTCAGGGTTCTTAAGGACTACTAACTCCTGCCCTGCCTGCTCTAGTGGAACATGCAAACTCTTTTTAAAGTAAATAAAAGAAGTAAAAGGTGGCACATGTGAAAAAAAAAAACAAAACAAGTTTTTTATGCATTGATCTTCACAATAAAATCCCTATTCAGGGGAACTTTGCCCTGTCCAAGGGTCTTAGCACCCGCTCCCCCCACTGCCCAGAGAGCAGAACCTGAGCTGAGGGCTTGTGTGCAGATGATTTATTTGGGGAAGTGATTCCAAAGAACTGAAGTGAGGGACGGGGTAGGCCGAAATGGGAAGAAATCCAATCTGTTATTGAACTTGGTCACTGCCGTGGAGGATGGACCCTATGGCAAATTCCGGCCCTGAGCTAATAAAATCGGCCTTGGGTAAGCAGGGGACCGGAACCTTACCACACCCCCGCCCCTCCCCCAGGGCAAACTGGAGCTCCAAGAGCCAAGGGTCAGGGTTTCTTCCGGAAGCTTCTCAACTTTTTACTCTGCAGTCCAGTTCAAACCCTGGTGGCTGCCTTGCCTTCCTCTCTTCACAGCCGCAGGAGGGAAAGGTGGATGAGGCCACCTTCCTTCCACCCTTACCTTGGTGGACAACCCTATTCGCTGCCAGAGTCTTGGGTTCCCAGTGCAGGTGTCTTCTGCTCTCCAGTCCCCTGTGCTAGTCACAGCTTCACTTCACCCTTTCTCAGCAGATGTCCCTCAGTATTCTTTCCCAAGGGCCCAAGTCCACCAGGACGTGCCTCACTGCCTGGTCCTTCCTGGTCCCTGGAGCCTCTGGCCTTGCTCTCTGGTGCTTCCATGCCCCTCACCCGTCAACACCTGTTCTATGTTTAAACAAACACACCTATAGTTATAAGGAGCAAAAGCAAATTCTGAAAATCTTTGGACTTTGTCCTTTCCTTTTGGGCTACCAAATTCCTCTCTCAAGTGGACCATGACCACTCTTCTCATAGGTGCTGATCTCCCTCCTGTACCTCAGCTCTTTCCCAACCGTTTAAATGGAAGATCACAGGTGTTCTTGACAGAACATTTTCCCTCGTCTTCATTCTCCCTTATCTAGAGCACTTGGCCATTTCCTTGAAACTCCGTCAGTGGCTTGTATTATGCTATCCTTTGGCGGCTCTCTCTTCACTCATGAATAATAAACATCAATTTTTTCTAATCCACACATCAATTTTCCAAAAAAACCAGTTGACTCAAAAGTGCAGAAACAGGCCTAGAAAATGAAGTGACTTACCCAGTAAATGGGAGAGCAGGATTTTATTTCTAAATTTTTATTTTGAGAGAGCATGAGCAGGGGAGGGAGAGAGAATCCCAAGCAAGCTCTGCACTGTCAATGCAGAGCCCGACTTGGGGCTCAATCTCATGAACAGCAAGATCATGACCTGGGCTGCAATCAAGAGCCCTAAGCTTAACTGACTGAGCCACCCAGGTGCCCCCACTTTATTTTTTTTTAATTTATTTACTTCCTTTTTTTAAATTTTTATTTATTTTTGAGAGAGACAGCATGTGAGCAGGGGAGGAGCAGAGAGAGAGGGAAACAGAATTCAAAGCAGGCTTCGAGCTGTCAGCACAGAACCTGATGCAGGGCTTGAACTCACGAACTGTGAGATCATGACCTGAGTTGAAGTCAGACACTCAACTGACTGAGCCACCCAGGCGCCCCTATTTACTTCCTTATTTTTAAGTAACCTCTCTACCCAACATGGGGCTTGCACCCAACTCCGAGTCGCATGCTCTTCTGATTGAGCCAGCCAGGTGTCCCCAGAACTAGATTTTAAAACCAGGTGTGTGACTCTAGCAACCGTTCTGTTATGAGCTCAATTCTCCCTCCTTCATAAATCACTTACATGATCCCACAACTATGTTTATGGAACAGCCTCGCACAATGGTTAAACGTACACAGGCCTTGGAGGGAGCCAGTTTGCCTAGGATCAAACCCTTCATCCACCACTTACTTGCTGTGTCTTAGTTACCTCATGTGCAAAATGGGCAGAGAGTTCCTATAAGCATTAAATGAGCCATTACATGTAAGTCATGTGTAACAGTGCCTGACATAAGTGTTCCAAAAATAGGTCACCTGTTATTTCCTCCATGGGCCTCTCGATCTCTCCTGAATATTTATTTAGCCCTCACAAAAGTCACTTTTTTTAAGTGAAACATCCTGGCATGTCCTCCATTCCATGAGTCCCTAAAACACATAACCCTGAAATCAGCTCCTTGTGAAACTGGGGACCCTGGCTCTGGGCCCATTTCAGTCCCAAATGTTATGTGCAAAAATTTCACAAGGCCTCTGTGATTAAAGTTGCCTCACTCCTTCAGCTGATGCAAGTCCCTTTGCAATCTCAAATCCTCCAGTGAACCAGAATTTCCCCTGGAGGTGTGAAAATTGCTTCCCAGGCTTAAAGGAGCCCTTCCTTGCTTGTCCCAAACTACCCATGTCCCTTTGCCAGTGGACTTACTGCCTCCAAGTCTTCAGCGTGGCCTCTACTCCGGATGCTTGAACACAGGAGGTGGTAGTCTGACTCTACCCTACCTGGGTTAAGTTTGTCGCGTGCCCTACATTTAGTTCTGGATTGCACATTTGAAAAGAGAAACAGTCCAAGTGCTGGATAATAAAAGCAACACCACCTCGTGTGTACAATAAACGGTTTTTTTTTTTTTTCTTGGTGAAGAGAAAACTCGCGGGGAACTTGGTCTCTTCCCTCAAATACCTAAAGGCCTGTCATGATAAAAGAGGGATTTAATTTGTTCTGCGTGACTCCCAAGACATAGAACCCAAAAGCCTTTGCGACAAACACTGACAGGCCGTGTGCTAGGAATAAGAAAAGGAAAGAGCGACAGCAGTGAGTAAGGCAGATGAGTGAAGGGGCTCTGCCTGGCTGCTACCAGGACAAATGAGAAAAAGGCACCCCTTCCTCAAGACACTTAGTTGACTGCCTTCTGCCGGCAAGTTGTGATAACCACACAACCTACTGATAACTCCCAGATAATAAGGTGAATGGTGGCCCCTGGGGTGGTGCGGGGTACAAGTTGCATAACTGGAGTAGCCCTTGTGGAAGCCACTGGGAGAAGAAAGAACCTTGTTGCAGGGCCAGCCAGAGCTGTAAGAATTCAGGCACTCAGGTATGGCTGGGGGACTCTCAGAGGCAGGGGGCAGGCAGAAAGGGATTTTGCATTGGGGAAGGCTGGGCCAGATGCCCTTTGTGATCTCCTTCTATTCTGACATGATGCACATTTTTTTCTGGGTTCTTCCAGAAACTAGGGGAACAACTTGCAACCTGCTCTTTTAAAAGTCTTGGCAGGAAACTTCACCTTCTCTTATTAGGGAGAAGGCAGGTGGCTCCTTCCAGAGAGGGCAGAATTGAAAAAAGTGCCTGTGATGGGTAGAGCCACATCTGTCCCTGGGGAAGGGAGCATGGAGGCTAACATTAAACCAGAGAGGGGATCAGAAATAATATTGTAGCCAAGAACACTTAGTGATAGAGAACAAACTATAGGTTGATGGAGGAGATGGGTGGGAGATGGGCTGGATGGGTGATGGGTACTAAGGAGGCCACTTGTTATGATGATCACTGGGTGTTGTATGTAAGTGAATTCAGAATCACTGAATTCTACTCCTGGCACCAATATAGCACTGTCTGTTAACTAACTAAAATTTTAAAAATAAATAAAATGATCAGGTTAAAAAAATAATACTGTTACCAAATAAACATTTTACTTTTTTAAATATTTTCTTAAAGTTTATTTTTTTGAGAGAGAGAGAACAAGAGCTCCAATGAGCATTGGGGAGAGGCAGAGAGAGGAGAGAGAGAATCCCAAGCAGACTCTGTGCTGTCACCACAAAACTCAGCACAGGACTTGATCTCATGAACTATGAGATCTTGACCTGAGCCGAATCAAGAGTCAGATGCTAAAACCTACTAAGCCACCCAGGCACCACCCAAATAAACATTTTTTCTTTGAAAATTTTAATGTTTTATTTATTTTTCAGACAGAGAGAAACAGAGCATGAACGGGGGAGGGTCAGAGAGAGAGGGAGACATAGAATCTGAAGCAGGCTCCAGGCTCTGAGCTGTCAGCACAGAGCCCGACGTGGGGCTCGAACCCACGGACCATGAGATCATGACCTGAGCCGAAGTTGGATGCTTAACGGACTGAGCCACCCAGGCGCCCCCCAAATAAACATTTTAAATGATTAAAAAAATATGCGTCCGACTTCAGCCAGATCACGATCTCGCGGTCTGTGAGTTCGAGCCCCGCGTCAGGCTCTGGGGCTGATGGCTCGGAGCCTGGAGCCTGTTTCCGATTCTGTGTCTCCCTCTCTCTCTGCCCCTCCCCCGTTCATGCTCTGTCTCTCTCTGTCCCAAAAATAAATAAAAAACGTTGAAAAAAAAAAATATACTGTAGCCAAAAGTGATGAAGACTAGAAGTCTCACTGTTGGTATAGTCAGTTACAAAGCCAGTGCACTTTTGTGTGATCCAAACACTTGAAGTTGTCAGAGAAGGTGGGGCACCTGGCTGGCTCAGTCAGTAGAGTGTAGGACTCTTGATCTCAGGGTTGTGAGTTTGAGCCCCACACTGGGTGTAGAGACTACTTAAAGTTGTCAGAGAAGGTACTATTATGCCCATTTTCCTGATAATCAAATTGCAGATCTAAATCTCCCAAGGCTCATTGGCAACGGGGCTCCAGCTTCAAGCTGTGAGGTTGTCTAACTACATCACTCTGCTTTTATTCTCTTTTCCTTTCATTTATTTTTTCTTTCTTTTTTAAAATATACATATTTAAAGTTATCTCTACACCCAATGTGGAGCTCAAACTCAGGACCCCAAGATCAAGTCACAAGCTCTACTGACTGAGCCACCCAGGCACCCATCCTTTCATTTTCTTTAGCTGAATGAATGTTTTTGCAGCTCCCCAACATGCTGTACGTGTGGACCCCCTCCAGGAAGAAAAAAAAGGAAGTTTTCACAGTTGGAATGGGACAGAAGTTCGCCGAGCCCTGTTTTAGGAGAAATCAAGATTTGATCACCCTCTACTGGCTAAGCATAGTGATGGCAGCAAAAAGAAGCCGTGGTGAGAATGAGCAAGGAAGATCCAGAGAGTCACCATTTTAGGGACAAACTTGACCACCATGCCGCTGGTAGGGAAGGGAGGAAGCTAGAGCCTACAGTAACCAGTGGTAGCTTTTCCCCTTCTGGATTTCTGCTACAAGGAGAGGGAATGCTTTTTCTTTTTCAGGCCAAATAATCTTTCAAGCAAAAAAGAACTGGATAATGTAGAGAAAATGGGAGAGTATGGAGGTCATTTAGGAACCATGGACCTTCAGAGGGCCCTCGGTCAGTTCAGACATTTTACATTCCAAGATTCAGAAGCAACTTTCAGATCATGGAACTGTTGTGAGTGATCGCTAGGACATGATAGATTTTAAATATTTTGAAGGGCTGGCAAGAAGAACAACTACATTTTGTGAGATAAAAGGACCAATCAAAACCAGGGTTGAAATTGTAGGAAAACAGATTTTTGCTTTAATGTAAAGAAATTTCAGCAATTAGAACGTCCCAAAAGGAGGGAACTGTTCTCTAAATGAGTAAGCTCCCTGCCATGTAAATGGTTAGAAGCAGAGGGCTGCTCACAGAAAGAGTGTTTGCGCGTTAACAAGAGGCTAGTCTGTGGTTGCCTACGATGCCTTATTCAGCACCATTTATTGGTCTCATCTCTATTTTCATTGACCACATCTGAAATTATTTGCTTACATATCTGCCAAGAACTGTATTTTTCATTTTTTCCTTGTGCTTTAATACAATGGCTGACACATTCTTGGTATTTGTCAAATGAATTCACTGGAAAAGTATGAGGTTCTTGGAAATCAAAACTGTTCTGAAGAGGAAATGCAGGTGACACACCACAGTGAGCCACCAGTCAAGTTGGCTAACTTTTCCTTTGCTCTCTTGTGGTTGTGCTATAGTTATTTTAATGGAAGAAAATAATGACTCACCCTAAGTTAATTTGCTTTAATAAAGTATGATTTGCATGGATAGCCTGTTGATCTTCCTAATGCTTTTTAAAAAAAATTTTTTTAAGTTTATTTAGTTTGAGAGAGATAGAGTACGTGTGTGTCAGAGAGGGACATAAAGAAGGAAAGAGAGAGAATCCCAAGCAGGCTTAAGTCAGTCCAAAGCCCAACTCGGGCTTACTCTCATGAACCATGAGATCATGACCTGAGCCGAGATCAAGAGTCAGACACTTAACCTACTGAGCCACCCAGGCAGCTCTATCATCCTAATGCTGTTTTTAAAAACCTGTTGAGATAGGGGCACCTGGGTGGCTCAGTGGTTGAGCATCCAACTTCTGCTTGGGTCATGATCTCATCGTTCATGAGTTCGAGCCCTGCATTGGGCACACCGCTGTCAGCACAGAGCCTGCTTTGGATCCTCTGTCCCCCTCTCTCTCTGCCACTCCCCCACTCACCCTCTCTCTCAAAAAGGAGAGAGAGAGATTAATAATAAACATTTAAAAAAAAACTTTTGAGATATCGTAAGGACACAGGATTGAATTAGAGAATCTGTATTCTACTCTCAGCTCCACTACCAACTAGCTCACTAGTGTGGCTTGGATATGATTTCTCCAGGCATTGGTGTTTTGTTTTATTTTTTTTTTTATTTTTTTTTTTTATGTTTATAGAGGGAGATAAAGAATCCAAAGCAGGCTCCAGGCTCCAAACTGTCAGTGCAGAGCCTGATGCGGGGCTCAAAGTCATAAACTCTGAGATCATGACCTGAGCCAAAGTCAGACACTTAGCTGACTGAGCCACCCAGGTGCCCCAGCATTAGTTTCTCCATCTGAAAACAAGAGCATAACCAGATTATCCTTAAGGTCTATTTTGGCATTAATATTTTCCAACTCTGGGCCCCTTTGCTTTAGACAGAGCAACAGGCTTGGAATTGGAAGGATTTCCTTCAGGCCCCAACATCACAGCTCACTGGTTGCATGGCTAGGCAAAGATCCTTTTGACTAAGAGACTGGATTGAGCACGAGCAAGACATCAACATGCATGTGGCTCATGGAATTGTGCAGGTTTCCTGGTTTTCCTCTAGTGATTCTGTTCCCTTCAACCATCTCTTATTCCTCCAATCTAATTCAGAGGCAGTAGAGTATTTAAAAGCACAGGCTTTGGAGAAAAGAGCCAAGTGTGAATCTTGACTTTCCAGCAGATCACTTGTATGACACTGGTCAAGGTACTTACTTTTCTGAGCCCCAGTTTCCTGATCTGTAAAACGGAGATTTCAATATTTCACAGGGATAAGTATTCTCAGGTCTATAATATTTCATAGGATTGATATAATGAAGATAAATGTGTATAGTAGATTGTTCCCCAAAATAGTCACATTATCTCCCATCCCACATACTCTTTCACAATGAAATAGATAAATTTCTTTCACCAAGGAATAAAGTCTGTCTTCTTCCCCTTGAATCTGGCTCAGTGGCCTGTTTAATTTTTTTAAATGACTTATTTATTTTTGAGAGAGAGAGAGAGAGAGAGAGAAAACAGAGGAGGGGCAGAAAGAGAGGGAGACACAAAATCTGAAGCAGGCTCCAAGCTCTGAGCTGTCATCACAGAGACTGATGTGGGGCTTGAACTCACAAACTGCAAGATTATGGCCTGAGCCAAAGTCAGACACAACCGACTGAGCCACCCAGGTGCCCCTGCACACAGTGGCCTGTTTAAACAATCTAATATGGTAGAAATGATGCTGTGTAACTTCCAAGGCTGGGCTCTAAACACCTGCAAGTTCCACCCTGACTTCTTAAAATGCTCCTCTTGGGGAAGCCAGCAGTCATGTCACGAGGAAGCCCGAGCAGCCATGCGGAGGCACTCACACGGAGGAGCACGGAGCCCCCAGGCCAACATCCCAGCTGAGCTTCCAGTCTGTAGGCCAGCCCCAACCACCAGCCATCCCGGTCCCTTAGGACACCACAGGAAGCAGAAGAACCCAGCCAATTCACAGATTTGTGAGATCAAATGAGAAATGATAACTGTTGTGTTAAGTCACTAAGTTTTGAAGTAGTTTTTAATGCAGCAATAAAGAAGTGAAACCAAGTGCTTAACAGTACCTTGCCCATAGTAAGTACTCTAAGGAGGTGTATGGAGGGGATGGTAATGGTAAATGTTGTGAAAGGGTTTGACATTAAGGGAAAAACTAACAGGAGTATGAAGCAAGCTGTATGAAGGTATTAAAGGTGTTCTCCACATTCCTAGGGGCTCCCCCACCTCTTCAAAACAGCACAAGATGATACAGGAAGTGGCCATCCTTACACTGAACTTTTCTATCATTTCCATTCATTGATCTTAGTTCTGAATTCCGGGGTCCCCTAAGACAAATTTCTTTTGGAAATGACAACTCTTTGTATTTGAAAACTACGACTACTTTGTCCCTCATTCTCCCCTCCTCTTCTCCTACCTAAAGTAAGGAAGGAAAAATTCTTCAGATTCTCTCTGGTCACATTAGGTATGGTGTTCAGACCTCACACCCTCCGATTTGTTCATTTCTGGATGACCACTGGCTTTTGGTGCCTGTAACAGGTGGTGTCGAGAACCCACCCATCTTAGATGTCTGACCAATGCATGTGCGAAGGAATGAATGAAACAAGACTGACCATGGGATAACTGTTGACACTGGCCAGTTGGTACATGAAGGCCCACTGTCATCCTCTCTACTTTTGTCTTTGAAAATTAAATTTTTTAAATGATCCTAGAAAAATAGGGGGAAACATAGTCATGTTTCTGTGAAGTTATGGTGCATTTAATCAGGGATTTCGTGTTCGGGGATGTTGCTGTCCTTCAGTATGTGTACCTTTTGAGGAATCAGGCAAAAGCAAAATCAATGGGGGCTGGGAAGGGGGTGCCGAAAGAAACATTGAGAATCAAGCCTGAAATCTGCAGGAGCAGCGGGAGAAAAAGGTAGGCAGAAACTTCTTTAACCAGTCCTGCAGCATCAGGAGCACTTAGAGGGCAACCTCCGAGATTTCTGCTCAGGAAATTTAGAATCCGCAAAAGCCCCAAAGGCACGGCGACTTAGATTGATGCCACCGTGACCCAGGTCCGAGACTGATCACTGAATCTCTGACTTCGTGGGCCAAGCGTGCGGGTCCGTGTCCATAAACGTGGGCCGCGTTCTCACGAGACGACGGGCTCAGGTCTCGGGCGAACGGATTCTGAAGTCCACGAAGGGACCGAGGTCGTTTCGCCGAGCCCGCGCCTCTCCCTGGACCGGGACTACGGAGATTGGGTGCGAGAACCCGGGAAGCCTTCACCTGGCTGGCACTTCCTTGGTTTAAAAGGAGGGGGGGGTGGGGGGGAGGGGAGTGGCGGCTGGGGAACGAGGTTCCTGCTAGTTCACGTAGTGGAGCGACCTCGCCCGTCCCCAAGACGCCAAAACCCCCGACTAACCAAGACACCGAGAGGCAGAGACGACCTCCCCCCGGTCCTAGAGGGACCGCTACGGCCCCGGACAACTCCCGCGGGGGGGCGGGGTTCTGACGAACTTCCGGCTGCGCCGGCCGCGGGGTGCGTCGAGGCACCAGCGCTTCGAGCGGCCCCAAATCCGGTGAGTTTTGGATTCCTGGTTCGCGTAGCTGCGGGAGAGGGAACCTTGGGTGAAAGGGTTCGGAGAGGGAAGAGGGGTTGAGCAGCTGTGGCCTCTGGAGAACCCCCCCAGACCGCTCCTGGGAGGGCTGTGGGGAGGAGCTCCGTGCTCCTACCCAGCTAAGCTGGTGGAGGCTCGTCCTCGCCTTTTCCTGCCCTCCCCGGCGGTTTCTCAGATAAACTGCTTCTTTCGCGTTCCAGAGCAGATTTTCTGTGCTCTCCCTGAGACAGGCCCTTAGTCCGTCGGACCCGGACTGCCTTCTCTTTTTTCCTTGCTCTTAACAGTAAGTCCGAACTCGGGGCTAATTGATGAGAACATGTCTGAGGGGTTTGGGGACCTGCGGTGGGAAATCGAGCCTCTTTAGAAGTCCCGGGTAGCTATTGATCCAAGAGAGGGAATAGTTCCGTTGGGCTTTGTTCAGATTAGAAAGCACATACACAATAAGGATCTGCTCGAGTTTGGAAACACATTTCTAGGTTATTTATAAATAGTTCCTCGAGAGGAAGGCGATCTGGTGGGTGACGTCCTTGGAAACCTATGTTATATAAAGGAAGAGTTGAAAGAACTGTGAAGGAAGGAGTCAAGAGGCAAAGCAATTGTTTTCAGGGATTGGGGAGCTGCTATGCAGAAAGTACTGTACAGTAGGATTCCGTGCCTCAAGAATTAACCAAATTTGCCTGCCTGCGAGTTTTCAGGTACACAATGTGTGTGTTAAAAGCATTCTAGCAATAGTTGGTAAGTACCATTAAATTGTTACCATCTATTTTAATTTGGTTTATTTATGCCTCATCTTGTTCCGGAATGGGTTTGGGGCACTTCTATAAGAGAGTATAAGTTTTGGGAAATTGGCGTAAAAGAGGGGGAAAAAACCACCTGGGAACAAGAACAGTTCCCTTCTGGTTATAGTAGACCATAAACTTTTGCTTGATGAGCCTCTTGTGCTACACATTCTAGATAGTCTAAAGAAAGTAGTTCACTGTGGTTGAAGACAATCTGAATTAGTAATGAAACCTCCTCTTTTCTACCCACATGCTTTTTTTATTTTATAAATACTGTATTAAGAAAAACTCAGAAGCCAGGGCACCTGGCTGGCTCAGCCAGTGTAGCACGGGACTCTTGATCTCAGGGTTGTGAGTTCAATCCCCACATTGGGCATAGAGCTTATGATAGATAGATAGATAGATAGATAGATACGCAGGCATAGAGTTTACAATAAATAAATAGATTAATTAATTAATTAAAAAGAAAAATTCAGAAGCCATGACCTAGAGGGCATCCCGAGATGAAACTTTAGGCAAACTCAGCATGACCAAATGTGAAATAACTGGCTTTGCTCAAGGGAAAAAAAAAATTACAACAGAGCATTACCAGGTTTTTAAAAAGTCTTTGCTAGTCCAATAGATGGAAGCATTTCATTGCAGCTTTAATTTCCATTTATTCTGTTGTAAATAAGGTGAAGCATCTTTTCATGGATTTATTACTAAGCTGAGATTTGAAAGACAAAAAGAAGTTTGTCTGAGAATTGGGCATTATCAGTGCATTGGGAATGAGCAGGGAAGCAATGAGACAGAATGAAGAGGCAGAGGCCACATTGTGACTTTTGTCTGCCATACAGAGAAGTTAATAAAATGGTTGTAAAGAGCAGGGTCATATGTGCAGATCTGTATTCTAAACCTCTGCTGGTACTAGACTTTTAATGCGTGAAACTTGATTTTTAGAGGAGGCATCGTCAGGGGTCAAGGGCAGGCTGCCGCAAGATGGGGCACTTTAACTTTAGCACAAACATTATTTTGAGTTAAAAGCAATTGAAACCCAGCAGATTCAGGAAAGGCTCTTTACCTTCCCCCTCAAGTGCCTGCCTACACCAGGAAGAGAGCTATTAATGAGATTGCTCTTTACCTAAGAAACCTGCATAATAGGGCACCGTTTGTTTTCCTAACATCTCCTCTCACCTCTCTTTTGGTCTTCCTCATCTTTGTATCCTCAGACCCCTTTCCTTAGCTCAGGTTGTTATTTAAGGCTCCATGTTGCCTTACTGCCTTTGGGATTTCATATCTATGTGGGTTCCCTGTACACACAAAACTAAATTTGATGGGGGCACCTGGGTGGCTCAGTCGGTTAAGCAGCCGACTTCGGCTCAGGTCATGATCTCACGGTCCGTGAGTTCGAGCCCCGCGTCGGGCTCTGTGCCGACAGCTCAGAGCCTGGAGCCTGTTTCAGATTCTGTGTCTCCCTCTCTCTGACCCTCCCCCATTCATGCTCTGTCTCTCTCTGTCTCAAAAATAAATAAATATTTAAAAAAACACACAAAAAAACTAAATTTGATGTTCTCCTGTTAAAAAAATTTTTTTTGAGGTAAGCTCTACACCCATCATGGGGCTCAAACTCACATCCCCGAGATCCTCTTCCTACTGAGCCAGCCAAGTGCCCCTCGATTTTTCTTTAAACAAACACACAAACACGCCTCTGCTGGTAGCCTTTGAGCCTGTGGAATTGGAGTTGCCAAACTGGAAAATGGCCTGTGCAGTTTCAAAGGAGGAAAAGACTGTTGTAACATCAACTAGTCAAAAGTGTTTGATGTGGGGAATAAGTTTAAGAATTCTCTATGCTTGCACCAATGGGTTAGCAAGGCTTAGGGTGGAAAGCCACCAGAGGGGGAAAGTGCCCAAAGCCAGTCATTAAGTAAGACAAAGCATAGAGGCAGAAAGCCCTGGGTGAAAGAGTCTAAAGTTAGCTGTGCTGAAGAGTGCCTTGTTAACCCTGAGGTTGCAAGCTCAAGCAATCTTAAACTTTGGAGATAACAGCTAATTGGCTAAATCACCTACAGAAAAACATTTTCCATCTGCTGCCAGTATATCATTGTGCTTTGATCTCAACTTCAAAACGCAGCTTGCCCCCCAAACCCTTTGCTTCTTACACAAGTTAATGGTCACTATCTGATCATTTCCTTCCGCACGTTTACCACATATGTAAAATCTTGAGAGCTCGATAAATACAGAGGTGAAACCCCTGTTCTGGGCTCTTGTCTCTTCCCTGACATTAGCCTCTCGTATTCATTTCTGTGTCTGCTCTCTTGCTGGACAAGAGAGCTCCAGACTCAAAAGTCTGTGACAGTTTGATAAAAGTAAAAGTAAGCTTTGTGATATGTTTAAAATAGATCTGCTAGAAACTTTATTTCATTAAGCCAATATTCTAATAATTGTTGAATGAGAGTCAGAAATTAATTATTGCTCCTAGAGACAAAGCAGGTACCTTTTATTTATTTATTTTTAATTTTTTTTTTTTAACATTTTTATTTATTTTTGAGACAGAGAGAGACAGAGCATGAACGGGGGGAGGGCCAGAGAGAGAGGGAGACACAGAATCGGAAGCAGGCTCCAGGCTCTGAGCTGTCAGCACAGAGCCTGATGCGGGGCTCGAACTCACGGACCGTGAGATCGTGACCCGAGCGAAGTCGGACGCTCAACCGACTGAGCCACCCAGGCGCCCCAAAGCAGGTACCTTTTAAAAAGAAATCATAAAAAGGCTTCATAACTTTTTAAACGTATCTAAGAATGGTCTGCTTCAACATCATAAGTATTAAAGTTAACAGCTGTGCTTCTCCCCCCCCCCATATTTTTAATTTAAATGTTTTATTTTAAAGTAATCTCTATACCCATCATGGGGCTTGAACTCACAACCCCAAGATCAAGAGTCACATGCTGCACTGACTGAGCCAGCCAGGTGTCCCTTAAATGTTTTTAGAACAGTTTTAGATCTATAGAAAAGCTCAAAGATAGTACAGAATTCCCATGTACCTTTTCTCCAGTTATTGTTAACCCCTTGCATTACTGGGTACATTTGTCACAACTGAGGAACCAACACTGATATATTACTATTAATTAAGCTCCGCACTTTATTTGAAGGTCACTAGTTTTTCCCTAATGTCCTTTTTCTGTCCCAGGATCCCATCTAGGGTACCGCATTATATTAGCCTTCAAGTCTACTTAATGTCCTCTGGTCAGTGACAATTTCTCAGGCTTTCCTCGTTTTCAATGATCTTGACAGTTTTGAGAAGTACAGGTCAGGTGTTTTATAGAAAGTCTCTCAATCCAGATTTGGAGGAGGAAGGCCAGAGAGGTGATGTGCCCTTGTCATCATTTTCAGGTGCACTTACCACTGGTGATGTTAACCTTGGTGATCCGACTGAGCTAGTGTTTGCCTGGTTTCTGCATGGTAGTACTTCCCTTCAGCCCCTTTCCGTATTTTTCTCGCGGAAGCAAGTCCCTAAGTGCAGCCCACACTCAGGGGGTGAAGAATTAAGTCTCCCTTCTTGACAGGAGTATCTACATACATAAATTGGCATAATTCTGGGTGGGAGGTTTGTCTCTTCTCTGTTTATTCAGTCACTTTTTTTTTTTTTTTTTAAAAACATTGTATGGATTCACAGATACTTATTTCACATTTCAGGTTATAATCCACTACTGTATTTTGTTGCTCAGATTGTTTTAGTTGTAGCTATTGAGAGCTTCCCCCCCACTCAAGTTGGCCTCCGTGTCCCTTTAACATGCCCCATTGTTTTGTTTTTTAACTTTGTGTCACTATAGGATGCTCCAGGCTCATTTTGTATGCTCCCCAACCTAGAATCAGCCATTTTTCCATTTTCTAGTTCTTTTTATTGGAGAAACCAAAATCTGGGCTCTGGGTATGCTAATTGCAGGATGTCATTGCTTCTAAACCTTCACAGCAGACAGAACTAGGAAATCAATGTCTGCATACTAACTCGTGTACACACACTTACTAATTCTGTATTCACCTGTATCTGTAAACTAAGTATGAATTGATGCTGCCATATTTTTTTAGCTTAAATTTGTACTGATAATTAAAATTTTTTTAATGTTTATTTATATTTTTAATGTTTATTTCTGAGACAGAGGGAGACAGAGCATGAGTGGGGGAGGGGCAGAGAGAGAGGGAGACACAGAATCAGGAGCAGGCTCCAGGCTCTGAGCTGTCAGCACAGAGCCCGACACAGGGCTCGAACTCATGAATGGTGAGATTATGACCTGAGCCGAAGTGAGACACTTAACTAAGCCACCCAGACACCCCTGTACTGATATTTTTTTTAAGCCTGATTTTACAGCTTTTATTCCATGAGTACACCCAAAGATCCATATATCACATTCATTCTTCCCACAGATATTTGAGTACCTGCAAAATACCAGGTGTATTGTAGATGTTTGGAATATAGCAGTGAAGAAAACGGATGAAAGTCTCTGCCCTCAGGAATTGGTATTCAAGAAGGAAACAGGCGGTTTAAAAAAAAAAAAAAAAGGTAAAATATATAGTATATGTATGGAGGTAAGTGATGTGGAGGAGAGTAAATTAGCATAAGGAGTTCTGGGGTGAGCAAGAGTTGTGTGCAGTTTAAAATATGGGGTCAGGGATGCCTTGGCGAGAACATAGTACAGACCTGAAGAAGCCAGCCATATATAATCTGGAGGAAGCATTCGGCAGAGGGAACGCCATGCTCTGAGGGGGGAAGCTTGCCTCACATGTTCAAGGGACCATGTGGTTGGGGTCAATGAACAAGAGAGAAGTAGAAGATGAAGTCAGACGGGCAACAGAGCTGAGACCTCATGAGGCCTTGCCGGCCATTGTGATGACCTTGCCCTTTACTCTAGGAGACACTGCCTCGAAAGGCGTGAGCAGAAGAATGGTATGACCTGACTTGTATGTTAACAGGGTTGCTCTGGCTGCTTGTTGGCACTAGACCCAGGGGCAGGGGTGGAAGCACTTAGGAGGCTCTTGCAATACTCCAGGCAAGTAGGGGAGGGGCTGGGATGCACTACTGGAGGTAGTGCGAATTGGTTGAACATTGGATCTTTTGGACGTAGAGCTCACAGGATTCGCTTATGAATTATATGTAGAATGAGAAGGAGTCTGGGATAACCAGGTTTTTTGTTCCAAGAAAACAGAATGATGGAGTCGCCATTAACCGTCAAGTAGGTAGTTGGTCACATGAGTCTAGAGTTCAAAAGAGAGCTCTGGGCTGGAGATTAATTGGTGGTTGGGAGTACGTGGATGGTAATTAGAGCCATGTGACTGGATGAAATCTCTGGGGAGAATGAATGCAGCAGGGATGAAGTGGTCCAAGCGCCTATCCCTCCACTCATTTGAGGTCTTGCAAAGACACGGATTTGAGTTGTGGGCAGCATCCAAGGGAAACTTTTTCTTCTTAAGAATTTTTTTTTTGTTTTTAACATAATCTCCACATACAATGTGGGTCTCAAGCTCACAACCCCGAGGTCAAGAGTTGCATGCTCTACCAGCAGAGCCAACGAGGCACTCCACCTTTTTTTTCTTTAAATGTACTATGTACATGCTTTGCAGAGGTAGTTATGTGATCTGTGAGATTGGATATGCCATTCTGGGAACAGATCCACATGAATCTGATACAGGTCACTTCCTGTTGAATGCCACCTGTGCTAAGTAATTCCTCCCTTGTGCCTTGCTGAGTTTCCCAGGCTTGATCCCAGAAGCTGAGCAACCCAAACAGATTCCAGTGTCTTTCCTATTCTAGGTATGCACTTCTGTGAGTGGAGTGTGAAATTTTGTAACCAGTTACGAGAAGGTATTTCAGCACTGCAGAGATCTACTTTTAAGCATTTCAAATGAATGCTCCCAGCACTATTCCATCTGTTATTTTAAGGTCATTTTAGTCTTTGTGCTAGTGCCTTTATTTAGGAAACTAGATGGTGTGCTTCTCTCCTGGCTGTTTTCAAGTTATTCTGAACTTGGGAACTCCAGAAGCGTATTGGATGTGCAGAGCAGTGTGAGGGAGTACGTGCTGCTGATTTGGGTCCACCCTGTCAAGACACCTGTTGATATCTCTCCTAGGATGCTTCAGATTTGGGGTACAGTGGAGAGGAATCCCAAGTACCGGCATCCCTAGAAGTCTCAACTAATTAGTAGCTGATAATTATTGAAATTTTCATAAAAAGTTATTTATTGAGGTTCTAGTCGTAGGATCCCATTTTATATTTTTTAGAATTACTAGAATTAAAAATAAATAAAAAATAAAATTATCAGAATTGGTCACAAAAATCAGTGGAGAGCAGTCATAGAAAATGTATGTTTTTAATGTGTGTTTATTAAATGTGTGAAAGTAAATACTTAAGTAACATACTAGGGACACCTGGCTGACTTAGCTGGAGCGTGCAACTTGATCTCAGGGTTATGAGTTCGAGCCCCACGTTGGGGGTAGGGATTAGTAAAATAAAAAACTTAAAAAAACAAAAGCTGTTGACATAGATGTGCATTTGTTGGGGGCGTTCTGCATGGTCTGTGATTGCTTTTTTGTTTGTTTGTTTGTTTGTTTGTTTGTTTGTTTG
Organism: Panthera pardus; assembly: GCF_024362965.1. NCBI lineage: Eukaryota > Metazoa > Chordata > Mammalia > Carnivora > Felidae > Panthera > Panthera pardus. Next base: position 9,255,354 of record NW_026526969.1, on the reverse strand, counting down.
TTTGGAAGTCCATGAAGTTGTTGGATTAGTAGTAAAACCAATTTGGTTTGTCCTTAAAGATTTTCTGATATAAAAGTAATAATACCCATTGTAGAAAATTTAGAAAATGAAAAAAAGAATTTAAAAATTGCATTCATCTATAACCCAGCAATATCACTGTTTGTGTTTTATCCTTTTTCCTTTGTTGTGATTATGGGGATGTATGTGAGACTTGCCACTTAGAGTGACATCAGGCCAGAGGTGGATGTGCATGTCAGCCATCAGCATACTCAAGTTTTTATTTTCGTTTTTATTTTTTTCATACCGAAGTTTTCAAATGCCTTAGATTTAGGTTATCTTTGACGCCTCTATTTTCTCATCTTCTGCAAGCTATTTGTACATCCTTTTTATGGTCTCTATCCTTGTTACCATTATCATTTCATGTAACAAAAACCTGTGTAGATTTTTATCCGTTTGGCTCTTCACTGAGACTGCTGGAGTTGTCCTGCTCTCAGTTGTCCAAACCCAGAATGGGACGTCTACATGACCTGACAGATGCTGCCTAAAGTTTGGAAACATGCTTAGGAAAGCCAGTCACAAGCATGTAAGATTAATTCATGCAGGTTTCTTTCAGAGTATACTTCATGAATGCCACTAATTGTATAGTCTGATTCTGTTGTCTGTTTACTCCTATACTTTCCATCTCCCCCACAGACTTGAAAGCCCTGTGGGGGTGAGAGCACATCTGTCTTACTCATCACTGCAGTCCCAGCTCAAAGCCCGTGGAAGGTATTCAAGTCAATGCTGAGTGAAGGGACTTCATTTTTTGGGCAAGTGAGGGAAAAAGAAGTAATTATATTTACTACAGATGTTTTTGGTGTTCTAATGTATCGACTGACACATAATTAGAATATTTAGTATTTAAAAGAAAAATAAGCATTTTTTTGTATCATTTGCTATGACTTAGTTTTTACCTATTCTCAACAATACATAGCTCATCAAAATAAATACCTCTGTAAGAATATAGGTTACTTTTAGTTTAATTTGTCATTCACTTGTCTTTTTTAAGTAGGCTCTACGCCCAACATGGGGCCCGAAGTCATGACCCTGAGACCAAGAGTCACATGCTCCACTGGCTGAGCCATCCAGGTGCCCTTGACTAACAAGTTTTTAATGTTGAATCTCAAAGTCTTAGATTTAGACAGGCTGCAGTTGGCCTGTAGGTATCCTGTTGAAATCTCAGGAGTTGTAAGATTCTGAAACAGGTCTTAGAGCCAAGTTAATTTAAATTTAATTTTAGGGGTCCCTGGGTGGCTCAGTTGGTTGAGCATCCCACTGTTGATCTCAGCTGAGCTAACACATGATCCCAGTGTTGTGGGATCCAGCCCCACATTGGGCTCCACACTGAGCATGGAGCCTGCTTGAGATTCTCTCTCCCTCTGTTCCTCTCCCCACTGTGTTCAGTGTCTCTCTCTCTCTCTCTCTCTCTCTCTCTCAAATTAAAAAAAAAATTATGTACAAATTAAAATTTTAAAAAATAATAAATTTAATTTTAAAATTATGCCATAGTGTACTTTTTATCAGAGTGGAGACAGTAAAATTGAAGTAGGATATCCTGAGCTGACTCTTGAATGATTTTGGACAATTATTTTTGTGTGATAGTTCTGTGGTGGCCATAATTTCCACAATTTGTTGTGCTGACAGTGTGGCTGTAAAGACCTAAAAAGCATCCTTTTTTTCTTTTTGTAATTTATGGTAACCATATTTTCTCAGGTTTAACGTGTAGCCCTAAAGATCCAGAAACCCAAAGGAACCACTATTCCTGCTCCACACAGTCCCATCCGTAGTGAGGCTGTTTCTGGAATCTGTGCGATGACCAAGGTTTTAGGCATGGCTGCAGTTCGGGTTCCTCGGCCTCCACGGGAGAGGGGGCCTGTGGTGGTTAAAGATGAGGAAGAGGAAGGGAAGTGCCTTCCTAGCCTGGAGGTGTTCCGCCAGCGCTTCCGGCAGTTTGGGTACCATGACACACCTGGCCCCCGGGAGGCCCTGAGCCAGCTCCGGGTGCTCTGCTGTGAGTGGCTGAGGCCCGAGATCCACACCAAGGAGCAGATCCTGGAGCTGCTGGTGCTGGAGCAGTTCCTGAGCATCCTGCCCCAGGAGCTCCAGGCCTGGGTGCAGGAGCACTGCCCGGAGAGCGCTGAAGAGGCCGTCACTCTCCTAGAAGATCTGGAGCGAGAACTGGACGAGCCAGGGCAGCAGGTAGGCTGGGGAGACCTTTTCTGCCATGAGATTGAGAGCATAGCATTCGGGGCAGGCTGGGTTTGTCCATCCAATGAGACTAGCTGAATGGAAGTTTCTGCTGACTTACACTGTGTTTCCTCCTGTATTTCTTCTACCATCCAGTATTGATCTTTAGCTATGGGAGTTGAATGAGATGGATGGGTTTCCTTTTTTTTTCCCTTAGAGGTTGTACGTTAGCTCTCCTGGTGTTCTTTCATTCTGCAGTTGACCCTTGAACCACACAGAGGTTAGGGGTGTCAGCCCCGCCTCCCCAGGACATGTGCATTTGAGGATCCCAATATAACTTTGGATTCCCCTGAAACTTCTAAATAGTCTACTGTTGACCAGAAGCCTTACCAATAACATAAATGGTCAATTAACACTTACTTTGTATGTTATATGTATTCTATGCTACATTCTTGTAGTAAAGTAAGCTAGAGAAAGGAAAGCCTTAAGAAAATCATAAGAGACACATTTACTATATTGTATGTCTCAAAAAAGAGATGCGTGTTTAAGTGGACCTGGGTAGTTCAGACCCATTGTAGTTCCAAGGTGAGCTGTGCATAAACTCCATCATTCCTCATTGTCTCTAGGCCTCACCGCCTCCAAATGAGCAGAAACAGATGTGGGAGAAGAGGTCCTCTTCAGGAACGGCAAAGTTTCCAAGCAGTGTGCAGCCCCAGTCTGTGGAGACCAGTCACAGATGCGAAGCTTGGGAGCCCTTGTACATTCAGGAGACTGGGGAAGAGCAGGATTTCACTCCAGAGCTGAAACAGAGTCAAGGTAGGGGCTGTCTGTCATGCCACCTGCTTGGTGCCCCGGGCCTTTGTGGTGAAAGAAACAGAATAATTCTAATCCCCGGTTGCAAGGCAGTGCCCTACACTGACTTGCCTGGTCTGGCTGCAGAGGCAGAATGAGTGCCTGAGTGCCTTTCATCCCTAGGTGCATCTCAGCCAGAGTCCTAGCAAGGGAACATGACATCCTCTTCTCTTGAAAGGGTGGGTTGAAGTGAGTTTAAAAAAGGGACTGTTCGGGGCGCCTGGGTGGCGCAGTCGGTTAAGCGTCCGACTTCAGCCAGGTCACGATCTCGCGGTCCGTGAGTTCGAGCCCCGCGTCAGGCTCTGGGCTGATGGCTCGGAGCCTGGAGCCTGTTTCCGATTCTGTGTCTCTCTCTCTCTCTGCCCCTCCCCTGTTCATGCTCTGTCTCTCTCTGTCCCAAAAATAAATAAAAAACGTTGAAAAAAAAAATTAAAAAAAAAAAAAAGGGGGACTGTTCGGGGCCCCTGGGTGGCTCAGTCTGTCCCCCACTCTTGATTTTAGCTCAGGTCATGATTTCATGATTCATGGGATCAGGCCCCACGTTGGACTCTGTGGTGGCAGTGAGGAGCCTGCTTGGGATTCTCTCTCTCTGCCTCTCCCCAGTAGTGCTTTCTCTCCCTCTCTCCCTCTCTCTCTCTCTCTCTCTCTCTCTTTCAAAATAAATAAACATTTTAAAAATGTAAAAAAGGAGACTGTTCACAGAGGTGTGACAGGTTGAATGAACCAGTAAGAGATGATGCTTGTTTATTTGTTAATATTGTTAATAATTGGGTGAACCTGTTAACGTCAGCATTGGATTATGCAGAAATGGTCCCTGGTAAATTCTTTTCAGCTTCCAGTTCATAAGGCTATTTAAAATTTTTAGCTTAGAGGCACGTGGGTGGCTCATTTGGTTAAGCATCTGACTCTTGATTTCAGCTCAGGTCATGGTCTCACACTTCATGAGATCGAGCCCTGCATCAGGCTCTGTGCTAATAGCATGGAGCTTGCTTGGGATTCTTTCCCTCTCTCTCTCTGCCTCTCTCTCAAAATAAGTAAATAAACTTAAAAAAAAATTTTTTAGCTTATGTATTAAGTTACTTATTTCCTACACATAGTACATGGCAACTTTAGGGAAAATCTGTACATGTAGCCAAGTGTGACTGCTCATCACAGAGAATGAAAGGGACTTTTATCTACTGCTGCTGGGGTCCCCAGCAGACAGGAAGTAGGGGGTGAACGTGGAAGGAAATAGATGGGTTGAGTGGAGAGAGAGAGCCAGGGACCAGGGAAGGGGCTGAGAGGAAAGTACCTTGTTGATTGAGGCTCTTGTACTCACGGAGGGCTGACAGTTCTCAGAGGGAGCCCGTGGTTCAGTGTGGATTTCTCTTAGTCCCCTTTTCCATGTATGTGGACAGATTAGATGGACTTGTAAGTGTTGCTGCCTGGTGCAGTGCTCTAAAGAAGATATATTGCTTCAATATAATTTCAGGAGTATTAACTTTAGAACTAAAAGAATTGTAAGACATAGCCACTGTAGGTTACATGATGAGAGTCAAACTCTAATGGGAAGTTAGCACTTTCATTTAAATGAATAATGAGGGGCGCCTGGGTGGCTCAGTCGGTTGAGCGGCCGACTTCGGCTCAGGTCATGATCTCACGGTCTGTGAGTTCGAGCCCCGCGTCGGGCTCTGTGCTGACAGCTCGGAGCCTGGAGCCTGTTTCAGATTCTGTGTCTCCCTCTCTCTGACCCTCCCCATTCATCCTCTGTCTCTCTCTGTCTCAAAAATAAATAAACGTTAAAAAAAAAATTTTAAAAAAATAAATAAATAAATGAATAATGATCTGGGACTAGAATGATCGAATATGGACCGAATGTCCTCTTTTGTTGCTTTTCCACTTCTGTGAGAAGGTGAGTTTGCCACTAGCCTGGTCTCCTTTATTACCCTTTTTATTTTCCTTAATCAACTTCAACCATTCAGTAATATTTCTTACTTGTTTCTTTCTGCCTGGGCATCACCATCTCCTTTGCTGCTGTCCCAGCAGCCTGGTTTTGCCTTACTGCCCTCTTTATGTGAAGATCTTCTCCTGGCAGAGAAGGCTGTGTACTCGTTATATCCTAACAAGTACTAGTCGCGGCCTTGTGTGAAAGCCTGGTACTGTATACTAGATCTGATGGTGACTTTGTGTATCTGTGATACTGTGACCTCTCACAGAGCGATACTTGGTCACCCTTTAAAACCCATCCACATCATGTGACATTTCAATTTCTCCTTTAACAGTTGCTTCTCAGAACACAACACAACTGACATGTTCTTTTTCTACTTATTGTTTCAGATCATAAATCGAACACCCAGAATGAGGAATCAACAGAGAAGCAGAAAAGTTCTGAAGAATCTCAAGAATTCAAAAGGGATATTATTCCTGTGATTATTGCCAGTAAATGTGAGTCCAGGTTAGAAAGGCAGTGGGTAAACCTTGAAAAGGAAAGAGGAACAAAAACTCCTCTCCTAGACAAAGGTTCTAAGAAAGGCAGAGAATTGGTTCCCACTAAACCTACCCCAGGAGAGAGGCGTTACATTTGTGCCGAGTGCGGAAAGGCCTTTAGTAATAGCTCAAATCTTACTAAACACCGGAGAACACACACTGGGGAGAAACCATATGTGTGCACCAAATGTGGGAAAGCTTTCAGCCACAGTTCAAACCTCACCCTTCATTACAGAACACACTTGGTGGACCGGCCCTATGACTGTAAGTGTGGGAAAGCCTTTGGTCAGAGCTCAGACCTCCTTAAACATCAGCGAATGCACACTGAAGAGGCACCATATCAGTGTAAAGATTGTGGGAAAGCTTTCAGTGGTAAAGGCAGCCTCATTCGACACTACCGGATACACACTGGGGAGAAACCTTACCAGTGTAACGAGTGCGGGAAGAGCTTTAGTCAGCACGCGGGTCTTAGTTCACACCAGAGACTCCACACTGGAGAGAAGCCATATAAATGTAAGGAGTGTGGGAAAGCCTTCAACCATAGCTCAAATTTCAATAAACATCATAGAATCCATACTGGGGAGAAGCCCTATTGGTGTAATCATTGTGGAAAAACCTTCTGTAGTAAGTCCAATCTTTCCAAACATCAGAGGGTCCACACTGGAGAGGGAGAAGTGCTTTAAGTGTTGAGCATGCTCTCTGAGTGGTTTTTGATTTTTCAAGTTTTAGCATACGGATCCTAGGGAGAAGCCTAGTAATTGCGCTATAAACTCTAGTGGTAGATTTTGTTTCACTCAACGTCAAGGGTGCCTGAGGAATGAGTGCTTGGGTGTTGGCACAGTGGGAAGGAGGTGCTGGAGGGCATCAGGGTACTCACTGCCCACTGGCCAGCTCGCTGGGACGGGGTCCCCCACCACACTTTGGGTCTCCTGAACCAGGCCGGCATTGCCTTTTGTATAGTTAAGCTGAGTATATCCAATATAATTAAGGAAGAAACACTGAAACTGTTTAACTGTTTTAACATATATTCAAGAAGTATGATTTGTAAAGAATTGAGCCACCTGAGCACAATTTAATCTGATTTGGAATAAACTTGTAACATCTTGTAATGCCTCAGGACTGTTCAAATAAATGGTATGTCGGTTATTGAACACTATTCTAGAGAGAGGAAACTGTTCCTGCCTGGTTGTAGCTCTTGGAAGATTTGGATTTGAGGTCATTGGAACTTTCAGTGCTTGTGAAGGTGCGTATTGGGAAGTCAGGGTAGAGCAGCTAGAGTACCTTGGGCTGTGTTGCGCTTAATTTTTTTTTCTGCACACTGGACACATTTTTTCATCATTGGAAACATTCATCAGCCTCGTGTGCATTTTGATTGTGTATATATATTCTGCCTCTACCGAAGTCTGAAAATCTGACTCTGAAACTTCCTTCTAAACTCTGCAAGTCAATAATATACAACAGGATTCCTTCTAGCCCATACTGTCTGTTCCCTGACTGTCGTCAGGTGAGATTTTTGCACAGTCTCTGAGCACAAAGAAGCTACTCTCTTACAGCAGGGGGGAAGGGAGATGTGTCTCTTAGGCTGGAGGGTTCTGGGGAATTTGGGGGTTGAGGGTCCTCAGACACACCTACCCAGATGTCCCATGCATCAGGATCTGAATCTTTCCCAATCAGGGCCCAGAATTTTGGCATAAATGACTTGGCAAGGTTTTGCATTTAGCTTTCTTTGGGGTTCTCACCCCCTCACAATAAACTGTGTGCCTGGTTTTCAGGCCAGTCTGCTCTCGCTGCAGATGGGATCACTGATCCCTCCCATGGGTGACTTTAGCTTCCACAACATGCCCTGAAGTGATAGTTGGCTGAGCTAAGCCTATAATTTTCTTTCTTCAAAGCTTGAGAAACTCCACGGTCCTAATAATTGCCACTATCCCGGTAATGTTCAAGTTCTGGGACTATTCCAGAAGCTAACACTTCCCCTTCTACCTGTACCTCATCTCTTGCTAGAACTAGTGAGAATCTTGGTAATTCCATGGTATAGCATGCCAGGGTTATCACTACTGCACTCGTTACCAGGCTCCTCTTACTAACCATCTGACCAGTGAGTGACCTGTCCCAAAGTCTCATCCTGATGGCTCAGTTTCAAGGGCCACTTCCAGCACTGACTGTTAACAGTTTGGATTTCCCAAAAACAGTCTGATACAAGGACTTGAAGGCCTAGAGTTTATTTAGGGAGGTGATTCAAGAAAGCCAGGTGTGAGGGAGCAGGAAGGGAAGGGGGGAGAAAAGCCAATAATGGGCTTCTGTAGGGAACTACAGCTCAAATCTACTGAACAGAACAAGCTAACAAATGGGAGAAACTGGGAATACGGGAGCTCTGCTCGAGTCTCAGTGCCCACCTGTGGTTAGGTGGAGTGCCTGCTTAGCTCTAGGAGAGTGGTTGAATCCTGGTGGGCCAGGAAGAACACTGCCCCCAGGGGGCTTTGAGACTGTCTTGGTCTGAAGATGCTTGTGAGCATGCCGCCCCCCATATCACACAGATAAACTTATAGGACTTACATTTGGATTCTAGATAAATAACATTTGGGGCATACTTCTACTAAAAAATTTATTCAGTGTGTATCTGAAATTCAAATTTCCCCGGGCATCCTGCATCTTACCTGGCAGTCTTACCCCTGGCATTTGTGGGCAGCAGTCCTTCCAACCCTTTGTCTCCCCAAACACGGTGATCTGATGAATCGAGGGGACTCAGTTACACCAATAGAATGTATATATGCTGATGAGGTGTCAGCTTTGTGCATCCCAGGAAACACGTTGTGACTTTATCCATTCTTCTAGAATAATCTCTTAAGGGCTAGCCTGGAATCAGGGCAGCAGCTCTTACAGCCCTTCTCTTTGGTGGAGACTGTCCACTACTAGGAGAGAGAAAGGTGATACCTATCTTGAGATAGGAAATAACACAGTGGTCTCCACATTTCTATGTAATGGCTTAATTTCACCCCAGCTAGTCTACCTACAGTGACTTAAAATATAGTTCAAGTATATGATACAAAGGGCACCTGGGTGGCTGGCGCAGTTGGTTAAACGTCAGGTCATGATCTTACGGTTCATTAATTCAAGCCCTGCATGGGTCTCTGTGCTGACAGCTCAGAGCCTGGAGCCTGCTTCGGATTCTGTGTCTCCCCCTGTCTGCCCCTCCCCCACTCATGCTCTATTGCTCTCTTAAAAATAAACATTAAAAAAAATTAATAAAGTGTATGATACAAAAACATGATTTTAGATGAATAAGCCAATTTTGACTCTAATACTACATTTGTGATATCAGCCAGTACACACATTTCAATCATTTTTTCCAACTTTTTAAAGTTGTAAAATACACAAAATTTACCATGTTACATACCTTAAATACATAACTTATTAAAGGTATATATATATAAACTTTAAATTTATACCAAGCTAATAGAAAATATCTCATTTTAATTTTTAAAATGTGTGATGGTGGGGCGCCTGGGTGGCTTGGTCCGTTAAGCGGCCGACTTCGGCTCGGGTCATGATCTCACGGCCCGTGAGTTCGAGCCCCACGTCGGGCTCTGTGCTGACCGCTCAGAGCCCGGAGCCTGTTTCAGATTCTGTGTCTCCCCCTCTCTCTCTGCCCCTCCCCTGTTCATGCTCTGTCTCTCTCTGTCTCAAAAATAAATAAACGTTAAAAAAAAAAAATTAAAAAAATAAATAAATAAAATGTGTGATGGTGAACATGTGTTTTTCTTATCTTTATTGGCCAGTTGCTTTTCTTTTTGTGAAATGTCTCCTTGTATTCTTTGTCTTGTTTCTGTTGAGTTGTTCGTCTTTGTCTTCTTGATTTATGCAAGCTCTTTATATGTTAAAAACCTTAGGACCTTTTCTGTCATGTGTTAGAATATTTCTAAAAATTTTTTTTTGATAGCAAGTGCGAGCAGGGGAGGGGCAAAGAGAAAGGGAGAGAGAGAATCTCAATCAGGCTCCACACCCAGCACAGAGCCTGACACAGGGCTTGGTCCCATGACCATGAGATCATGACCTGAGTCAAAATCAAGAGTCAGAAGCTTAATCGACTGAGCCACCCACGTGCCCCTCAAATTTTGTATATATACTTTTCATAGTATTTTCCCAGTACTTTATTTTTAATGGCATTTATTTAAATAATAACAAATCAGGGGCTCCTGAGTGGCTCAGTCGGTTAAGCATCCAACTCCTGATTTCCACTCAGGTCGTGATCTCGAGATGAGCGGGATCGAGCCCCAGGGGCTCTGCGCTGATAGGGGGGAGCCTGCTTGAGTTTCTCTCTTTGTCCCTCTCTCTCTGCCCCTCCCCTGCTCACCGTGCGTGTGTGTACAGGTGCCTGCACTCAAACATTTTTAAAGAATGAAGATGGTATTCCAATAAAAGGTAAAGGAAGGAGTATAGTTGTGGAATTAAGAATTTAAGTAAAACTGGATTGGCAGTATGAACATTAACTCATTTCTTTACAATAAGAAAAATTTAATACCTATCTTTTTAAATTTCTGTCCATGAGCAACTACCCAGAAATAACGGGAACCCCGAGATGAATATTTTTCTTTTTCCTTAACCCTCCACCAGTGTTCCTTGGAGAAATAGCTAGTTTTACAAAGAGAAAAATAAGGTGAGCCTGCCAATTTTGTTGTACCAAAAGCTTTCATATTTAATGAGGTTATATTGAAATGACATAAGGATCAACCTAAAATGAGTTCACATTGGCCAAAATAGTGACAATTTGAGCATCAAAGAGAATATTGGCTGAGGTTGATTGTCATATATTTAGTCTAAAAAGCCAGAGTCTACAATGATTAACAAAAATAAAAAAGTTGGTATCAAGTGTTCTAAAAGAATGGTCATTGGAGGGGCACCTGGGTGGCTCAGTCAGTTGGTTATGTGTCTGACTTTACCTCAGGTCATAAACTCAAGATCATAAGTTCAAGCCCCACGTCCTGACAGCCTGGAGCCTGCTTCGGATTCTGTGTGTCTTCTCTGCCCCTCCCTAACTCACCTTCTGTCTGTCTGTCTGTCTGTCTGTCTGTCTGTGTCTCTCAAAAATAAACAGTAAAACTAATAATAATAAAAGAATGGCCATTGGAATCTCTTCCAGAATGAGAAGTAGTTCTGTTGATTCTTGTTATTCAAACACATTGGTATTATGGACTACTTTACAATATTGATGAGGATAGAAATTAATAATTTAAAATAATCGATGAGGAAGTATTTTCTGACTCAAAGGAAACAGCAAAAAGACTGTAAGTTTCAATCTTGGGTTAGGCAAAGCCATGCAAAATAGGCAAATACAAATTTAAGTCTCCTTAAGAACTTCATGGTTTTACTAACATGAAAGAATGGAAGATCCCATAAGGTCCCAAAGTCACTAAAGTTACATTTCTTAGGATCCTGTCAAATTAAAGAATTAGGGTAAAGAAGTGTACCTACTTATTCCCGCGGGAGCTGCAGAATTCTATTAACTCAAAGAAGAATGTGAACACATGTATAACGAATTCAGGGAAGTGAGCTAAATATCACTCCCCTTGATTTCAACAAGTACAGTTTCAGTGGAGATGGGGTTGCCAGATTAAATGCAGGGTGACCTGTTAAATTTGAGTTTCAGGTGAGCAACAAATAATTTTTAATATAATAATAATAATGTCCCATGCAATATCTGGGGCATAGTTTATATATATTTGAGGGCATATTGGAAGGAAACAAAGAATTCCATAAATATTTACTTCCTTATTTGTTAGTTGTTGCACAGTTGTTGTTGAACACCTGCTAAGTGTCAGGCAGTTCTAGATTTTGGAGGATTCCCGTGCCAGATGAGACAGTCAGTGTCCCTGCTCTCAGAGACTGGTGAGGGCTGGAGGAGAGGGAATACTGATAATGAGAAGTAGACAGATACACAAAATAATTCCAGCCACTAATAGTGGAATATTTTTAAATAGATTAGAAATTGTATTTTCAGGGGCGCCTGGGTGGCGCAGTCGGTTAAGCGTCCGACTTCAGCCAGGTCACGATCTCGCAGTCCGTGAGTTCGAGCCCCGCGTCAGGCTCTGGGCTGATGGCTCAGAGCCTGGAGCCTGTTTCCGATTCTGTGTCTCCCTCTCTCTCTCCCCTCCCCCGTTCATGCTCTGTCTCTGTCCCAAAAATAAATAAACGTTGAAAAAAAAAATTAAAAAAAAAAAAAGAAATTGTATTTTCAAGTGTTTTCTGGGTGCATATTTAAGAGGCTTTATGGGGGACAGTTATTTTGTTATTGTTGATTGAAGTATAACATACAAATAGCAAGTGCACAAACCTGAAGTATACACCCCATATATAGTGAGATAAAGTCTTTTATGTATATTCATGCCTCTGATTGCAGATGCAAAAGTTGACTGAAACAAAAAATTAAAATTGTATTCAAAATTCATAAAACTAAAGTATAGAAATTTAAACTCTTTTAGCCTCTGGTATAGATCTAATCACCAATTTATAGGAAATATAAGGGCCTGAAGAACATGTTATAGGACAATGCAGTGAGACAGGTGACTTCAGACAGTGGGAAACTGCAGGATAAATCATCCTTTTTATTAAATCGCAAGGAAGAAAAATAAGATGAAAAGAGAATTCATAGATTAAAAGAAACTTAAGATCCATTGGATCACAATTCAAACAGGATTATAAAAAATGAAAAATTTTGAGGCAATGAGGGAAACTTGATCACTGGCTCCATATATAATATTTTAAAAGTTATTAAATATTTTAGATGTGGTAATGGTATCAGTTATTTTTCCAAGAGTCCTTATATAGGCAATTATACCAAAACATTTACAGATAAACTTATGTCTGGGGTTTGCTTCAAAATAATCAGGAGGAGCATGTGTGGGATTGTAGATGAAATAAGGTCAGTATTTTATTGATAACTGATTAACATAATTTGCTGCAAAAAATTAAATATAAATAAATTTAATTAATACTGGATTTTGTATGAATGCAAGGCTTTAAAATTTTCTCCTGGTTTGGGTTATCATTATAACTATTACTTCATAATTGAGAAAAATATAAACATATAACAAATCTGATCTATGATTAATAAACAAAAAGTTATGTTTATTAGAATTTACCCCACTGAGATTGAGGGAACTGTCTTGCTTTTCTCAATAGATGGGCATTACCTACTACTAGAATAAAGTATTAAATCTGTTCCTACTTTTGCTTTTTCTTTTTAAAATTTTCTTCCTTTTTAAAGCTTTTTTTTTTTTTTAAAGACCAGCATGGGGCTTGAACGCACAACCGCACAACCAGAGATCAAGAGTTGCATACTCTAGAGACTGAGCCAGCCAGGCACCACCCCCTACTTTTGCTTTTATAGACGTAAATATTGGGAAATCCTGCCCACATAGATGAGATGAGTGGCAAAAGGAATATAGTTATAGCAGTGTTGATTTTACATGGCAAAATCACACTGTGATTTACAACAGAAATGGTTTTGTCCTCTCCTTTTACTGGAGGGAAGTTATGGGAAATAGGTTTAAAAATTCTGTATGCTTACACAAATGGGTTAAAAAGGCATAGGGTGGAAAGCCGCCTTAACAGGACCAAAACATCTGAGAACAGCTAATGATATACAGGCCATAATGGAATCTTGAGTAACTTATGGTTCTCAGGATAGCATGCTCCATTTATCTTAGTCCTTAGAAAAGACAGATAACCAGATGCAGGGCCTGCAGGAAATGGCCATCTGTGTGGCACCGAGAGGTTATGTTTGGACCCTAACCTCTAACAACATGTGTCCCTGAGATCTTTTATCTCTCACACACAAGTTAATGATTACTGTTTTACTTTCTGCACGTCCATCACATATCTAAGCTTTCAAGATCCTAATAAATATGGAGAAAGGACCCTTACTCGGGGCTCTTGTCTCCCCATAGACATTAGCCTCTTTAATTCTGCGCCCGCTTTCTTGCTGGACAAGAGAACGCCAGACTCATAGTCTGAGACAGGAAACAATAGGAAACCACTTGAATCACAAAGGATTTGTTCACCTAATCCTTACTGGCAGCAGTATTTCAAGTGAATCCTTTTGCTTGGTACCCCAAAAGGTTTGACACCCCAGATCAATATATCACTGTAAGATTTGGGGGTAAAGAAGCCTAGCTATCTTCTACCAGGAGGGAAGATGACTGTGAAGGAGGGCACCCTGGCCATAGGGATGTTTTCCAAGGGAGCAATTTTAAAGATGTACAGATAGAAAATATAAGACTCTGGGGGCACCTGGGTGGCTCAGTCAGTTAAGCGTCCGACTTCGGCTCAGGTCACGATCTTGCGGTTCGTGAGTTCAAGCCCTGCGTCGGGCTCTGTGCTGATGGCTCAGAGCCTGGAGCCTGTTTCAGATTCTGTGTCTCCCTCTCTCTCTGACCCTCCCCCATTCATGCTCTGTCTCTCTCTGTCTCAAAAATAAATAAACGTTAAAAAAAAAATTAAAAAAAAAAGAAAATGTAAGACTCTGGAAATTGAATCTGTCAAAACTAGCTGTCTACACACACTCTCTGAGAATATTTGTGTTCTCCATCCCCCATCCCTACCTGCCAGTTGCTCATATCCTTGTCTGAAGACTGGTATAGTCTGACACGAAACCCCCCAGTGAGGCCACTAGTGCATGCCCTCCTATTGACTTTTGGGAAGGCTTACCTTTTTACTCCATTTTTTCTCTTTGTTTTAGGTAAAAGCTTTACAAAATTCAGCTACTTTCTTTCCCACCTTGGTGGACGGCTTTGAGAGTCCCTTAGGTGATTCATGGCACTATAGAGATCATGGACTCAGAAGAATAATCATTAAGAGTGTAGCATTTGAGAACTAGCTGAGAATTACCCAAGCGGCTGGGCTCTGGGGCAAATGCCCACGTAAATTACAAATTGACTTCTGAGCCCCAGAGTAATAGAGCTGATTGCATTGAAGGTGCTGGGAGTCTAAGAGCTGTTCCGCTTGGATTGGCATTAGGAGACCTTTTACAGAACAATCCCATTTTGAAGAGACTCCCTCTATTTCCACCCTTCCCTGTTCTGCTTGCCACTGCCTCCTTCCACAGCTCTTGAACTTCTTGTCCCTGAGGTTAGGAGTGGAAGAAAACAGAATGAAGAGATTAAAAACAAAAAAACAAAAAACAGGGGTTGTGTGTGTTTGTTTTGTTTTGGTGGGGGGTGTGGGTGGGTATTGAGTTTACTGAGTGGCTTGGATATGCCAAGTATTTGCTCAAAATCTCACTGTGGTCTAGAAGGACTGGGTATGGGCCCCACCCTTCTCAGGCCACGCACAAGTTATATGCGTTACTAGTGCATTGTTCTGTCCTGCCTCCAGGCCTTTTCCCTGGCTGTTCCCTCTGTCTGTTGCACCTCCCTTCCCCTCCAGGGCCTGCAAACACTTCTGGAAAGTCTCCTTTCCCTAGCACTTATCATGTTTTCCTGGAATTGGTTATTTAAATTATGGCTCTTAGACTGCAAGTCAGTGGAGAGTAAGTTCTGTTGCAATCGCAGAGCTGACCATGGGCACCATAAATACTGGATGTAGTGAAAGCTGGGATCAAATGGGAGGCAGGGCTACAAGGGGAGCCAGGAGGGCCCTCGTTGCGCAGGATATCACAAGGTCTCGTTTTTTGTAAGGATTTGATTCCGGACACTTACAGGGATCCTCCAGTGAAGGCATAAAAGTGAGGGAAACGGGAAGCCTCCCCCTAATTCCTTCAAGCATTTCACACATTTGGTACCTGCAGGGGGGCTTCACCTGTTTTGTTTTCTTCGGATGCATCCATCGGTAACTTCCCCGACTTTTCTCTCCCATCAGCTTGTGCAGGTTTTGTCTTTACGGTAACTCTCTGACGGGCTGCAATGGCTTCTTCAGATTTTAGTAATTTAAAGGGGGCATTTTTACATGAAACAAACACAAAACTTGGTTTTTGAAACATAAACTTGGTTTATTTGGGAATTTAAAATAAAGGTGATTTTTTTTTTTTTTTTTTCCTATTGATGAATCCTTCGAAAGTCTTGCTTTTTGCAGCGGGTCGGCTTGGGACCCCGGTCGCTGGGGCAAGGTGCGCTCTCCCCTGCCCTCGGCAGCTCGTGGGAGACCCCGGCCGCCCCCGCCGCCTGCTCGCGGTCAGCGACACCCGAGCACGCGCTCAGAGGCCGAGGTACGCGGCTCTTCGCCTGGCCCAGCCAACAGGGGGCGCGGCGGCGGGCCGGAAAGCCAGGGCCGGTATGGGCGAGGGCGCCAAACCACCGAGAGGAGAACACCTCCCATGTTCCTAGAGAGAACAAGTGGGCGCGGAGGGGCCTCGGGGGATAGCGTGGGCGGCGAAAAGCGCCGACCCGGAAGCGAAACAGAGAGAACTTCCGTTCTTTGTTCTGTCCCGGTGTGTGGGTCTGTGACAGGGTCAGACACGGCCTGGCCCGTGTCCGGCTCCCCAGATCTCCCGTCCTTGCCCCCAGGGTGAGTCCGTCCGCCCCCGGGGCTCGCGGTGAGACGGAGACTGTGGTCGCCGGGGAAGGGGGTGGTGTCCGCGCCGCTGCGGCCCGCGGGGCCCCCAGGCCCGCCCGGAGCAGGGCGCCGGGACGCGCCGCTCCGTCCCCCGCAGCCGGTCCTGGACTCCGCTTCCCCCGGGGCTTCCTTCCTCCAAACGGGGCCCTGCCAGGACGGGAGGAAAGGGGCTCTGGTTCTGGTTTTGTGACTTTGCCTAGTTGGAGCACTTAAAAGTTCTAGTATGGCTGTAAACGGGTCCCTCTCTTTAGAACAGCTGATGACAGCGCCCCTAACTTGGTAACTCTCCCAGACGCTTTTATTTATTGTTGACGCGGTTGTTCGCGCCAGCGGCAGGGAAAGTCTATTTTTACTTAGACGGGTCTGAGGATCTGAGGAGTTCAACGAAGTATTCGCAGTTAGAACTTGGTCTGGAATGGGGCGAAAGAGCGGAGTGTGCAAACTCAGATCCCGGGAATAATCCTACGGGCGTTCAATAAATCGAGTCTCTTACGGGGAATGGTACAGCTGTGTGTGGCTTCCATTTTCAGTTGTGTTAGATCCCTGATTTGATCGGCTTTTGAAGTGGGATTGAACGCAGAAGGATGTTTACGTTCTGAATGGCATTTGTAGACTCCAGGGGAGGATAAGCAGGATGATGAACCTGAAATCTATGGAATGAGAGGAGCTAAAGGTATTTATCCCCAAGAAGAGAAGTTTGTAGAGAGTGGGCATCAGTGTGGTTTACAAGTGTTTGATCAACAGTTGCCTGGAAAGAAAAGATTCTATTCTTGAAGCTCCATAGGGTACTAGGCCTCTGTGAGGTGAAGGTCCACGGGGATAGATTTTCAGCTCTAGCCGAAGACCTCTGATGGCTGAGCTGTGCAGCCATGAAACAGACTCCCTGCTGAATTTGAGAGTTTCTTGCACGTTAGCTGTCAGAATATTGGGAACTTGAGAAGGTCTTTTCTTTCTTTTCTTTATTTCCTTTCTTTCGTGGGGTTTGAACTCACAACCCTGAGATCAAGAGTTGCATGCTTTACTGACTGAGCCAGCCAGGCAGCCATTTCTTACACTGGGTGGAAGGTTGACCTGGAGAAATTTCAGTTGCCTTTCACCTCTCTAGGGGTTCAACCCAAGTACCAGTTGTAGTCTTAATTATATTGATTAGTATATGTTCTCTCTCTGTCTTTTTTTTTTTCTTCTTTGAGTAGAAATGAAGTTTATGAATATTTAAAAGAAATTTTTTTCCTTAATCACACAGCAGCATTGGCATCAACTAAAGTTAGAATTCCCAGGAACTTGAACAGCGGCTTCCAAATTCCCGGTAATTGCCACTCTAGCAACTAACTCCAAAGAAGGAAGGAAAGATTCCAGCAGGTAAAGCTTTTCATGACTCGTTCTCACTGCCAGGTCATCTTTCTCGGTCCCCAGGAGCAGCTTCAGGGAGAGGTGTTGGCAGCAGAGCAAGGAAGGGCCCTGCCTGGACCTGACGCTGTGGGGGCACAATGGAGATTTTTCTTCCCACGAGAAACACTGTGTACTGATCCAGACACTGGGGACTTGTTCTCAACAATATGCCTTTGAGTTCCAGCTTTGGTTAACCCAGCTGTGACGAGGGAGGCTTACTTTTTTTCCTCTGGAGTCAGAGCCTCTGATTTTCCTTTAAAGAGAGTTTGGACTAAGAGCTGATTAGTTGGAGGGGTCTGCTTATAAACAGTCCTGGAAATTGTAAAGTTGGTTGATAGGAACAAAACATGGCTGGCTCTGAGACAGAGTTGAA